>NC_081296.1:56199744-57422244 GCF_030435805.1 Mustela lutreola
TCTCCTAAGCATCTAAACTATCAAAAAGCTAAATGCAAGAAAATACTAATTACAGCATTATTTAAGACAACAGTCATGGGATTTTTTTTTTTTTTTTTTTGAAGCTTGAATGAATATAGTGGAAGCTGAAAAGAATTACATGCACCCTTTAGGAATGGAGGTGACAAAGGATTGCCAATATGAAAAAATATTCAAATCTCATGAAGAATAAAAGAGGAGATAAAACTTGTTTACGCATTCTCAACAATTTAAAATATATATGGTGCCATACAGATTATCAAAATGCAAATAGAACACTAGAAAAAAAATATTGAAACATATATGATCAAAAAAAGGATAATATTCTTATTACTTAAAGGGCTCTTAAGATACAATAAGAAAGGACAGATGACCATTAAATATGGACAAGAAAGTATGAAAGGGCAAGTCGCAGAAAAAGAAACAAAAATGACAAGTAAGTATGAATAAAAAGACTCTCGGCTTCAGTAGTGGGTTAAAAAAATGTTTTTGTCTCTCTTCAGATTGACAAAGGTATAAGAAACTGAGCATTTTATAGACTGCTACTGGAGGTAGATATTATTAAGACCTTTTTGGAAAATGATCTGGTAGCACCTATCATAATTCTAATGCCCCAACTCTAACCAGGAAGCCCACTTCTAGGGCTGTATTTCATAGAAATAAAGGAATCCATAATTAAGGATAAATGTTTACTGAAGCATTTTTAGCAAAACAAGGAACTGGAAATAAATTGGGGTGTTTATTAATAGAGAAATAATACATTTTAATACAGTCATGACTTAGAACATTATGCAGCCATGAATAAGAATGAATTGCATCTGTGCATACAAATTTAAAGCAGTGGTTGTCAATAAGGCTGCACATTAGAACCGTCTAGTGAGGGGAGGCATAAATTCTGCTGCCCAGCTTCACCTAAGACAATTAACTCAGAATCTTTGGGGGTTGGACCCATCAGTACTTTTAAAGCTCTTTGGCATTTCCAACATAGAGCCAACATAGCAAACTATTAACTTCAAGGAATGTCAACCATATATTGGTAAGTACATTATGAATATATTATGAACCAGGAAGGAGGGGAGGGAGAGAGAGGAAGGAAGGAAAGGAATCAGGAAATAAATAACAAACAAAACAACAGAGGAAGGAGGAAATCAAAAGAGATTTCTCTGTGTGTGTGCGCTTATGTTCAAACATACGTATATACATATTCATGAATTATGTGTGTGGTATTTATTCCTGAGCGACAGAAGTTAAGTGTGGAAGAATACACAGTATTTCAATATTAGTTACCTGTGGAAGTATAAAATTGAAAAAAATTGCAAGGTTGTATTAATTTTTACATTATACTTCATAATTGTTTAAGTTTAATAAGCATGGGTTACTTTGTTTTAAAAAACAAAGCATTAAAAGCATGCATATGGGGGGGAAAAGGAAAGAAAATGAAAATGCTGACTTCATGGGACTAGGAGTACATTTTTTCTTCCCCACATCTAACAGTGTATAATCTGGTTAAATGCTTTATAAGGCAGTATTGTTAAAATGGGAAGGATCTTTACCAGAAACTGTTGGTCAGCAATGCATTGGTAGCAGAGAATCAAGAGCTATTTTGCTTTCAGCTAGGAAGAAGAGGGCAGAGGCTCTTCATAAGAGTACATGCAGTAAATTCAAACAACTATGTCCTTTAGTCTTCACCTTCTAAAGCCTCAGTTTTCTGAGCTATAAAAAAGGAACTAGATGCATCTCTTATACATGATTCGATGTAGCAAATATTCAGGTTCTTTTCCTGTTGAAAAGATTAAGAGAGACACAAGAGGATGGGAAGAATGTCTGGCTTTGTTAGGGGTTCTGGGGCACAGAAGATTGTTGTTAAATCTGAAACTCATATACACATTTTACTTGAGAAGAATCTATTGAGTAGCACTGAATCTTGGGCCTAGCTGAAATTCACAAAGCCAGGATAATTCCCTTGAGGTCCTTAGGCTGTTTCCAGGGGCAACAGATAGTAGCTGGTACATTTTCAGTACCAGAGGAATCTACACTGTGTTAGGGAAAACAGTTTTTGACCTGGTTTTTTAAAGAGGTGGGTTAATGGGGTGCCTAGCTGGCTCAGTTGGTAGAGCATGTGATTCTTGATCTTGGGATCATGAGTTTTGAGCCCTGTGTTAGGTGCGGAGATTAATTAAAAACAAAATCTTTTTAAAAAAATAAAATAGGGGCACCTGGGTGGCTCAGTCAGTTAAGCTTCTGCCTTTGGCTCAGGTTGTGATCCCAGATCATCACTCAGTGAGTGGTGAGGCTGCTTCTCCCTCTACCTCTGCTCCTCCTCCCTGTTCATTCTCTCTCTCTCTCTCTCTCATAAATACATAAAAATCTTTTAAACAAATAAAATAAAATAAATAAAAAGAAGTTGGTTGAGATTTTAACTCCATGATTGGGTCTTGCCTCAAATACCACCTCAGCATGGATGTCCTCCTGGTGATTATACCAAGAACACTCCCCAATAGCACTGTAGCTTAGGTACATCTTCTTTGTAGCACTTAGAAACACCTGCAATCTTCTGAATGATTAACATCTATGTTTATCGGCTGCCTTTCCAAATATTAATCCTTTGAGGGCAAGGACTAGATCTGCATGTTTACTGCTACACACCCAAAACTTGGGTTCAGCTGTGAATGAGATCCCCAAACCCAGCCCATGCTATGTTGAGCACTGGGACTAAGACTTCCACACTCCAAAACTATGAAGCCCCTCAAGGAATGGACTCTGAAAAACAATCTGAGGGGTTTGAAGCGGCGGGGGTGGGAGGTTGGGGGAACCAGGCGGTGGGTATTAGAGAGGACATGGATTGCATGGAGCACTGGTGTGGTACAAAAACAATGAATACTGTTATGCTGAAAATAAATAAAAAATAAATTTAAAAAAAAAGAAATGCAAGGCAGTTTCTGTTCTAAAGAAACCATAAAAACAAAAACATTTGTATCTAAAACTAGTAAGTATGTTTAAAATAATTATAAATAATAATGATTAACTTTCTCTAAGAAAAAAAAAGAAACTAACAAATATACAGTGCCTGTTGGAAGTAAGAGGCTTAGCACTCTCCTGATTTTCATAAGATTTCATTCTATTCTCCTTCTGAAAAAAGGAGAATAGAATTCATTCTATTCTCCTTCTGAAAAAAGGAGAATAGAATTCATTCTATTCTCCTTCAACCTGTCCATCACATCTTATCTCTATTCCTCTTGAGACTTTCCCACTACTTACCCACCACCACACTGAACTATTTTGTCAAATCTTTTTTTCTTCCCTCTTTCCCATCCCCTGAGAGTAAAGAGAAAAAAATCTGGAGGGCTTAGCAAGCTTCATAAACCATGTGGACAAGTGAGGCATACTGGAGTGGCCCAATAAGCCTAGACGAAAGAAATGTACACACAAAGTTCTTGTTAGCGACACCTATGCAGTACTCGCTCACTGTAAACCTTTTAGATTTCACTCATTCCTTGAGTCATCCAATAAATTCACAGATGGATTGATCCATGAATAATTGGGCAAATGGGGACTTTCAAGTGTAGAAAAAAATACTCAGGGCTTACAAACCAATGATGTCAAATAGAAAATACTGAATTCAAATTATTGAGGTCAAACAAACATTGGTTGTTAAATATCTCTTTTATTGACTAAATAGTGGGCTTTTTAAAAACGAAAATGTCTTAGAAAAGAGCATCCTTTTTAAACTCACAACTGAATGTATCAAGATTTAAGCCATGAATTAAACTTTTATTTCTCATTTGGGCTTTTATCTTATGCTTTTTTTTTTTTAAGTGGGCTCCGTGCCCCATGTGGGGCTTGAACTTGGGACCCTGAGATCATGACCTGAGCCAAGACCAAAAGTCAGACATTCAACTGACTACACCACCCCAGGTGCCCTGGCAAAAAAATATTTTTAAAGTAACATTGTATGTGATGAGCATGAAAAGTCTCAAAATTTGGAGGGAAGGTGATTTGTGCATTAAAATAATTACCCAGGTATTTAAGGAAATGAGTAGAATCTTATCTACTATGGGGTAATTGAACAAGGGAGCAGAATCCCTACTAGACATCAATATCGTGTATATTAATGTGTACTGTGTACCTGAAATTCTTCATAAAGGACTGAAGAACCTTGAGAATCTGTCTCTTTCTGCCATTTGCCCTTTCCTTTCACCTTTCACCCAAGGGCTCTGTAATCCCTGCAGCAGCTTCACAAAAGAGACAGTAACAATTTTCCCCTTTTGGAAATCACTGCTCTGAAGAGTAGAGCAATTTTCTGGGGATCACATGTGATGAGCAGCAGAGTTTAAAACTTTACCACCTGACTCCCCAGTTTCAACCTCGTCATCCCTGCCATTTCCTCTGAGATATCCCAAACCCCGTCTTTCTCTGTCTCTTCTCTGTCTCCATCTGACTGCTGTTTCAGCACTGCAGGCTCAGACCTTGGCACAGACACACAGCGAAGCCTTCTTCTGCCAAGAGGAACCTGAGTTTTTATCCTACATTCTTATTGTATGATCCTTACATCTTCATTTCAGCCTTAAGTCAATTTGATCTTGAGCTGCCAAGATCTTATAAGAGAGAACTGCCTGATTGTGTCAAGGGAATGCCAGGGGCTTCATCCCGAAAGAGCAGACGAGGGAGAAGCTCCTGGGGGCACATGAACTCTGCCAGCTTTATTTATCAGAAAGAGAGACTATGGTTAAGTTTCAGAGATTCTTTATGGCTTGTCCTGCCTTTGCACTGCAAGACTGGAGTTCCGCTCCAGGTCTCCTGCCCTCAGATTTTTCCACTACTCGGCAGTGGCCTCTAGAGGGCTCAGGTAGAGTAACTTCTAAATCTCTTTATATTGTATTTAGTTTCTTTTTTCAAGATTCTGCTCTTCACAGTAAGTCGTTTTGTTTTGTTTTGTTTTTTTAAGATTTTATTCTTCAGGGTTGCCTGGATGATGCATTTCAACTCTTCATTTCGGCTCAGGTTGTGATCTCAGGATTGTGAGATCGAGACCTCCTCCCCTTTCTCTCTCTCAGTTGAATAATTTAAAAAAAAAAAAAGATTTAATTCTTCATTGTATATTATGGTATTATCTACCTGACTGCCAACCAAAACAGATGGAGAAAGAAAGCTTCTCTGAGGCTCTTAAGTTTTGTTTTGTTTTTTTTTTAAGGGTGGTGGGGCAGAGGGTCAGAGGGAGAGAGCGAGAATCCTTTCTTTTTTTTTTTTTTTAAGATTTTGTTTATTTAGTTGACAGAGAGAGACAGAGTGAGAGAAGGAACAAAAGCAGATGGAGTAGGGGGAGGGAGAAGCTGGGCTCCCACCAAGTAGGGATCCCGATGCAGGGCTTGATCCCAAGACCCTGCGATCACAACCTGAGCAGAAGGCAGACGCTTAACAGCTGAGCCACCCAGACACCCTGAGAGAGAGAATCTTAAGTAAACTCCACACCCAGGGTGGAGCCTGATGTGGGGCTAAATCTCACAACCCTGAGAACCAGACATGAGTTGAGATCAAGAGTCAGATGCTGAACCAACTGAATCACCCGGCCACTCCTACTCTGAGGATTTTAAAGGTGAGGATTATTTAAAGTAAGAACCAAATGATATCCTCTTCTCTTCATCCAGAGAAAGCACTCAACAGCACCTCCTGCATATATTGCAGGGATGCAGTCCTGGTGAATTATGTCTTAGAGAGTTACACTAGATCGGGAAGCTCCAGGCAGCAGCTGTACTCTTCCATGTACTCTTTCATTTCTTCTCCAGAATTTAAGCTCCATGTTGACTTTCAAGGCATAAGACAGGCTTTCTCTGATGGTCATAAAGACTCCCTTGCTTCCACAAACAAGCAAAGACTGAATGATCATCTGCCACTAGAAGAGACTTCTTTCTTTGAGAGAGTATATCAACATTCATTCTGCAAACATTTGTGAATGCCTAGCAGGCATTGTGCTAGTGATGGTCTTGATCCCTTCCAACCCCAGAACTCCATAATTCTAAAACTTTTTTGGTGACTAGAAAGAAGGAACAGGTGCTGTGGCAAAACCTAAAAGGTGATAAGTAATAATCCTAGACATTTTGAGCAATCTTAGAGGGTGTGTCTATTTGTAGCATGTTGGGAGTATGGGGGTGCAGAAAGCAACACACTGAAAAAGTATACTGAGTTCTGAGACAGAAGACAGGTTAGAATTATTCTTATAAATTAAAAGGCCTTCTATTGAATGCATAAATACTACACACTTAAGCAACCTATCAGATAAGTGGTTGAGAATGGGTCTTGTTCGGTAAGTACCATGAACACGTATACAGATGGATGCATACCCCACAGATGGCATAGCAGGCAATGCAAGTAAAAAGGTGGTAACTCACCAATGTTCTCCAGTGACACAGGGGTGATGTAACTAACTGTTACAATGTTCTTTCTTCCACTTCTTCATTAATCCATTCTGAAATGAAACAGAGAGAAAGCAAAATATTTTAAAACACTGTGATTTGGACATTAGTAACTGGTTTTCCATTAAATTATTTTCACCCTTGGGGTGCCTGGGTAGCTCAACTGGATGAGCATCTTCCTTCAGTCTGGGTCCTGGTCCCAGGACCCTGGTCCCCCCTTTGGACTCCCTCCTCAGCGGGAAGCCTACTTCTCCCTCTCCCTCTGCCACTCCCCCTCCTTGTGCTCTCTTCTCTTGCTCTCTGTCAAATGAATAAATAAAATCTTTAGGAAAAACAAATAGCTTCACCTGTTAAATTTTGTCTCTGGATTTTTTTATCTCCTTCCCTCTCTGTTAATTTTGCATTTGTTCTTTTCAATACTTCTGCCTTCTTCTAGCCAAGGAAGGTAGAAGTAAGCCTACTTGCCTTTTCCACTTTAATCAGTAATTACTATGGGTACTATTAGAACTATATTTGAATAGGTTCCAAAATCTGTTCCTCAAAGCCACTCATTAATTCAACAAACATTTTGTACAGAAGGAAAGTACTCATTTTTAGTTAATATAAATAAATAGCACATTTTATGAAATATAAGCAAATACTAACTTGAAGATTTAATTTTTGTATCAAGAAAATATAAAAGTGTCTTCATAGTGGTAATCACGTCACAATGTATACATGTATCAAATCATCACACTGCCACCTTAAATACATTCAATCTTTATCCATCTGTCGATTACACCTCAATAAAGATAAAAAGAAAATGTAAAATTTTGTGACAAGTTGTACCCAATCAAAGCTGGTTAGTCTTAGTTTCTCCTGTTGTCCTGCTGAACTAATAATGAGGATCACTGAGTGAAGACTTACTTTGTCAGACAATATATCTAAAAATTTGGATTCTGGAGCACCTGGCTGACTCAGTTGGTTGAGCATGCCACTCTGGATCTCTGAGTCATGAGTTCAAGCCCCACCATGGTTGCAGAAGGAGGGAGAGAGAGAGAGAGAAACAAGTTGAGTACTAATTTTAAAAACCTTTGGATCCTACTCTTTTCATCCCTTTAGCCAACTGATCTATCCTAACTCTGGGTACACTTGTGCAGATCACTTGACTTTATTTTCATATCTGGAAAGCAGGTAGTAATTTGATCCCTGTAATTATTGTGATGGCTAGTTTTATGTGTCAGCTTGAATAGGCCATGGTACCCAGTTGTGTGGTCAAATACAGGTCTAGATGTTGTTGGGAAGATGTTTTTCAGAAGTGATTACCATTTAAATCAGTAGACTTGAAGTAGATTACCATCCATAATGTAAGTAGGCCTGAGGCAATCAGTGGAAAACTGTCAGAGAAAAGACAGGTACCCAGCATAAGGAATTCTGTTTCCAGACTGAAGACTGCAAGACTGACTCCTGGCAACGTCCAGCCTGCTGGCCTGCTCTGCAGACCTCAGACTGGCCAGATCCCAGATCTCATGAGGCAACTCAAAATTACAACCAAAAAGTAAATCTCTCTCTCTCAGTCTCTCTCTTTCTTTCTTCCTCTCTTTCTACATATACAATTTATTCTGATGATAAACAGACAGGCAGGCAGGCAGGCAGAAAGATAGCCTATCAGTTGTGTTTCTCTACAATTACCTCCCTTGCAATCATCTTAAAGATGGGAATATGGTTTAAGTTTACGAAAGTTTAGTTATATAAGACCATTATTCATTCATCACTCCCAGGTGATACACTTCCCCTGAAAATCTTATTATAGTCTCTCTCCCTCCCTCAACATCTATACCTGTAATTGACCACACAACAATAAGCAACAACAGACATTATTACGTTATAAAGGTGAGACAGAAAAAGGATAGGAAACTCAGTATCATCAAACCAAACCTATCAATCCACTAACTCTATTAAACTCTGACTCTCTTCTAAAGCCAAAGCAATATTCTTCAATGTATAATCAATAACATTTGTTTATACACTTATCTTGCTTTTTTTAAGAGACTTTCCACTGACATCAAACACTTTCCACGTAATCTTGCACCTCCTCCTGATTCAACATCCTCTTATATCCTGTTACCAAAGCCCAGGATGGAAAATCCTAGAGCAAAAATTTTTACACAGGGTGAATGTCAGGCTTGAAAGCTTTGGGACTTTTATCTGCCTGACACAGGATTTTGAAGTGATCACTGGATGATTAGAATTGAACTTCCCATCAATGAATACTCAGGGGTACTATTATGAGTTTTCCATTTCAATGAGTTTCCTGTTATTAGTCTCCTTCATTTAACAATTTAATAAGTGGACAATAAAAATAGCAGCCTCCAAATATGGAAGAGTTCCAAACCTTTGGCAATTAGCATGACATCAGTTTGTTCAGCCACTGTACTAATGACTGCAACATACACCAGAGAGTCAAAGTCCACTGACAAATGGAACCTCACCCATGAATCCTAAATAAATTGATATCAGCCCATGGGCTCCCAAAATGCCCAACAGGCAGCCCAGAACTCACTAAGTTTCCAGAAACATCTGACTCGACACCTCCTCATTTGTCTTTTCTAATGCTTGAGGAAAAGTTCAAAGCAAAAATTACAATCCAGGGACGCCTGGGTGGCTCAGTTGGTTGAGCGGCTGCCTTCGGCTCAGGTCATGATCCCAGCGTCCTGGGATCGAGTCCCACATCGGGCTCCTTGTTCAGCAGGGAGCCTGCTTCTCCCTCTGCCTCTGCCTGCCATTCTGTCTGCCTGTGCTCACTCTCTCCCCCTCTCTCTCTCTGATAAATTAAAAAAAAAAAAAAAAAAATTACAATCCACTCTTTACAGATTGTCCACAAAAGATAACTTCCTTTTATAGGACAAAAACATCCAGATGTTTGTACCAGTGGATTTTCAATCTTACAAAAAGAGTTTTGACTGCTTAAAGCAAAAACAGTAAGAATGCATTGTGGAAATGAAAATACACAGGAATAAAATGTATGAGAATAATAACAGACTGGGAGGAAGAAAATGGAAGTTGGAAATATTCTTTTATTTTTTTAAGACTTTACTTATTTGACAGACAGAGATCATAAATAGGCAGAGAGGCAGGCAGAGAGAGAAGTCGGGGGCAGGAAGCAGGCTCCCTACTGAGCAGAGAGCCCGATGCAGGGCTCTATCCCAAGATCCCAGGATCATAACCTGAGCTGAAGGCAGAGGCTTAACCCTCTAAGCCACCCAGGTACCCCCAAAATATTCTTATATTATATAGGCAGTGGTATAATATTATTTGATGATGTACTGCATTAAAGAAGTATTCTCCAAATGCTTGACAAATAACTAAAATAAAGTGATATGGCAAAAATAGTGGAGGTGAAATAAAATATGTTTTAAAATCTCAGTGAGGGGCACCTGGATGGCTCAGTGCATTTAGCCTCTGCCTTCAGCTCAGGTCATGATCTCAGGGTCCTGGGATCGAGCCCCCCATCAGGCTCTCTCCTCTGCAGAGAGCCTGCTTCCCCTCTCTCTCTGCTACTTGTAATCTCTCTCTCTTTCAAATAAGTAAATAAAATCTAAAAAAAAAAAAAAAAAAAAAAGCTCAGTGAATCCAAATGTTAAAAAAAAAAAAAAAAAAAGCACAGAAGAAAATGAGATACAGAAGAAAATAGCAAAATGGTACTTAAACAAAACCCCACTGATAATCACATTAAATGTATATAGTCTACCTTGTTTCCAGAATATATAAAGATACTTAGAACTCAATAATTAAAAGACAAATAACCCAACTTAAGAATACGCAAAGGAGGGGCACCTGGGCGGCTCAGACAGTTAAGTATCTGCCTTCGGCTCAGACCATGATCCCAGAGTGCTGGGATCGAGCCCGGAATCAGGTTCCCTGATCAGCTGGGAGCCTGCTTCTCCATCTCATTCTGCCTGCTGCTCCCCCTGCTTGTGCTCTCTCTCTCTCTCTCACTGTCAAATAAATAAATAAAACCTCTAAGAATAGGCAAAGGATTCAAACTGACATTTTTCCAAAGAATGGCATGGAGCCTGCTTAAGATTCCTTCCCATACAGCCACTCTGGAAAACAGGACAGCAGTTCCTCAAAAAGTTAAACATAGAGCTACCCTATGACCCAGCAACTGCACTACAAGGAATTTACCCAAAGGATACAAACATACTGATCCAAAGGGGAACCTGTACCCCAATGTTTATAGCAGCAATGTCCATAATAGCCAAACTATGGAAAGAGCCCA
The DNA here is from genome assembly GCF_030435805.1 of Mustela lutreola. Classification (NCBI taxonomy): domain Eukaryota; kingdom Metazoa; phylum Chordata; class Mammalia; order Carnivora; family Mustelidae; genus Mustela; species Mustela lutreola. Next base: position 56,210,434 of record NC_081296.1, read on the forward strand.
GATGTCCATCAACAAATGAATGGATAAAGAAGATGTGGTATATAGGGCCCTTTGCTGGCTCAGTTGGTTAAGTACCTGCCTTGGGCTCAGGTATGATCCCACGGTCCGGGTATGGAGCCCCCACATTGGACTCTCTGCTCAGCTTTTTCCTCTCCCCTCCCTCCACTCATTTTCTCTTTTTCTCTCTCTCTCTCTTTCAAATAAACAAATAAAATCTTCACAAAATAAAATTTTAAAAAAGATGTGGGGACTCCTCAGTGGCTCAGGCTCTTCAGCGTCTGCCTTCAGCTTGGGTCATGATCCCAGAGTCCTGGGATTGAGTCCCATATCAGGTTCCCTGCTCAGCAGGGAGCCTGCTTCTCCCTCTCCCTGCTACTCCCCCTGCTTGTGCTCTCTCTCTCTTTCTCTGACAAATAACTAAATAAATGAATTTTTTTTTAAAAAGGGTTTTTTTTTTAAGATTTGTATATATACAATGGAGTGTTATTCAATGTTATTCAAAGGAAATGCAATCTTACGATTTGCAATGATGTGGACAGAACTAGAGGGTATTAGGCTGTGAAGTAAGTCAATCAGAGAAAGACAATTCTATGATTTCACTCACATGTGGGAATTAAGAAACAAAACAGACGATCATAGAGGAACGGAAGGAAAACTAAAATAACATGAAATCAGAAGGGAGACAAACCATAAGAAACTTTTAACTATAGGAAGCAAATGGAGGTTGCTGGAAGGGAGGTAGGTGGGGGGATGGGGTAACAGGGTGATGGGCATTAAAGAAGGTACTTGATGGAATGAGCACTGGGTGTTATATGCAACTGATGAATCACTAAACTCTACCTCTGAAACTAATATACATTATTATATGTTAAATGATTGAATTTAAATATAATAAAATTAAAATTAACTTTTTTAAAAAGATTCTTTCTTGGGGCACCTGGGTGGCTCAGTGGGTTAAGCCACTGCCTTCGGCTCAGGTCATGATCTCAGGGTCATGGGATCGAGTCCCGCATCGGGCTCTCTGCTCAGCAGGGAGCCTGCTTCCCTTCCTCTCTCTCTGCCTGCCTCTCCGTCTACTTGTGATTTCTCTCTGTCAAATAAATAAATAAAATCTTAAAAAAAAAAAAAGATTCTTTCTTTCCCTCTCCCTCTGCTTCTCCCCCCACTCATACTCTCTCTTTCTCTCACTCAAAGAAAAAAGAAAGTGTATGTCCACATAAAAAATTTGTACATATTCACTGCAGCATTATTCATACTATCCATAAAGTGGAATATTTTTCAGTAAGAAAAAGGAATGAGGGCGTGCCTGGGTGGCTCAGTGGGTTAAGCCTCTGCCTTCAGCTCGGGTCATGATTTCAGGATCCTGGGATCGAGCCCCGCATCGGGCTATCTGCTCAGCAGGGAGCCTGCTTCCTCCTCTCTCTCTGCCTGCCTCTCTGCCTACTTGTGATCTGTTTGTCAAATAAATAAATTTAAAAAAAAAAGAAAAAGGAATGAGGTACTGATACATGATACAACATGTACCCACCTTTGCAGTGAAGACGAAGAGATGGTGCAGTCTGATGATATTGAAGAGAAAAGGACATGGAAGCAGCAAATGTCCCAGGCCCGGGCAAAGTTCCATCTTTGCAAGACAGTAAACATACAGTAAACTATAGCCATGATAGATGCTACACACTTGAAATCATAAATCATGGGGAAAAGTCTCATATTTATGGAGAAAAAGGAATTCGGATGTGGAAGAGAAGGAAAAAGAAAGGAGGAAGAGGGAGACGTTGTTGATTTCATGCATAGTAGCCAGCCAGAATGCCTTGAAACAGACTGAAAAGACACTATGAGATGGTCTATATACTTCTCATCCAAAAATGAACTTAAATATAATATGTTTAACAAGACAAAATGATAGCCTGTTTGAATTCTTCCTAATAGAACTTCAATTCTTTAGGGTAGTGATTAGAGGGAAAAAAATAATACCAAGGAAATAATATGCTTATTGTTACAGGGAGGGGCACACGATGATGAAGTGAGAGATAACTGAAGGAAAAGAAGAAAGGGAAATAAGGATGAAGTCCTCAGCTTGCAAAAGGCAGCATACATGCAAAGTGACCTTATCTGTGAATTCTTCAGATCCTTCCAACAGCCTTTTATAAAGCCTGCTGAAAACTAATGACTCATTATAATTGAATTTTTTTCATGGAAAGTGCTGAAGACTCTGCCTAAAACCCAGGTTGACTGAGACACAACAAAACAGCATGAGGGAGGTTGGTAGAAATGGCAGAGTAAAGACCTCCAAAAAGTCATGCCTTAAAAGCAATGAGAACACTGACCAAAAAATAATTATCGAATTGAATTTTTTTGAACTCTGGAAATTAACCTAAGGCTTGCAACAATTGAAGAAGGATTTATTCAAGAAAACTGGCTGAGTTTGGGTAAGAACAGGGAACACCTCTATGGCCTCTTTAACTTGTCTTGTGCTCATCCCCTTCTCCCCAGCTATGCAATAGTCCTGAAAGCCAACAACCTCTGAACATGGTAAAAACAAAACAAAACAAAACAAACAAAAACTGCCTAGAAGTCCTGGAGAAATGGAAACTGGTTTGGAACTCTCCAAAAATATATTCTCAGAGAACTGTCATTATCTGATGTGTCTCGCACATCCCTCAAACCTCCACTGCTACCATTTGCATTTATTTGACCTGACTCAGAGACCACTTGTTGCAAACAACCTTTTCCTCAGGGGCGTTTGTTGAAAACAATCAGCACCAATTATTTAATATTGCCACTGTCTGAGAAAACTAAAACAACGGAACACGGGAGAAGCTGACCAAAACACTTGAAGGGAAAAACTAAGAAATAAGATGTCCCTAGGGGGCCCTGAGAACTCCAACCTATTCCTGGGAATCTACAAGGCCACACAGAAGCATAGAGAGGCTGCATGCATGCCAAGGGCCATTTGAAGTCCCATGAAGGATCTAAAAGGGCCCTATTCTTTCACCTAGGGTTGACCTGAAAGCAAGAAGGAAAGGCCAAGAAAGAGCTGTAAAGCCTAAATGTTGAAGGAGAGTGCCCGAACATGCACACAGAGCCCATTGGCAATGGGCAGGAGGCCTCCTGGTTCCAGGCATTTAAGAAATTTCTGTCCAGTCACGAGCTGACTATTAAGCTAATCAAACAGAAATGCCAGTTGCCACAAATGACAAAAAATACAGACATTACAGATTAGTTTTCAGGAAAGTGGACAAACGAACTCACAAGCACAAAGAACAGCAACAAAATCTGATTTCCAGTTTTGCCATATTACAGTATTTCAAATGTCCTGTTTTTTATTTTAAAAAATTACAATACACACATAGAAACAAGGAGACATGATTCATACAGAGAAAAAGAAGAGTAAAAAAAAAAAAAAAGAAAAGCTAGAGGAGGCTACATATTACACTTATCAAACAAAGATTTTAAATGAGCTATTTTAAATATGTTCAAAGAATTAGGGAAACCATGTATAAAGAACTAAAGAAAAGTGCAAGAATTATGCCACACCAAATAGAGAATATCAATAAAGAGAAATTTTAACAAAAGAACAAAAAAAGTAAATTTAAAAGCATTAAAATCATACAATTTTTTTTTTACCATAATGGGATGACATTAGAAATCAATAAAAGAGGGGTGCCTGGGGGGCTCAGTGGGTTGAGGCCTCTGCCTTTGGCTCAGATCATGATCTCAGGGTCCTGGGATCGAGCCTCGATTCAGGTTCTCTGCTCAGCATAGGGCCTGCTTCCCCCCAACCTCTGCCTGCCTCTCTGCCTACTTGTGACCTCTTTCTCTGTCATATAAATAAAATCTTTTTTAAAAAAGAAATCAATAAAAAGGAAATCTGGGACATTCACAAGTATGTGGAAATTAAATAAGGCACTCCAAAATTAAGCAGTGAGTCAGAAAAGAAGTCACAAGTTTAAATTAGATAGTAATTTGAGAAAAATGAAAACAAAAACATACTGAAATCCCACTATAAACCTTATGGTATACAACTAAAACAGTGTTTGGAGAAAAAATTCTATCTGCAAACACCAATAGTATATAAAAAAAAAATCTCCAATCAAAAACCTAACATTCCACCATAAAGAACTAGAAAAAGAACAAACTAAACTTAAAACAAGCACAAGGGGGAGAAAACAAGCATAAGGAAGGAAATAACAGAGCAGACATAAATGAAATAGTATAAAACAAAAGCAATGAACCAACAAAATCAAAAGCTGGTTCTTTGTAAAAATCAGTAAAATATGACAAACCTTTAGCTAGATTAATCAAGAAGAAAGACCGAGAACATTAAAAAGATGAAATTCTGGGATGGGAGCATTACTTACAAACTTACACACAAAAAAAGAATTATAAGGTAATGCTATGAACAGCCAGCAAAGTATGTCACCTATATGAAACACACATTTCTAAGAAGACACAACCTACCAAAACTGACTCAAGTGGAAACAGAAAATCTGAATAGACCTGTAACAAGTGAAAAGATCAAGTTAGCAGTAAGAGGAGTATATCAGTGGCTCAGGGGGTTAAAGCCTCTGCTTTCGGCTCAGCCCCAGGCTCAGCCTCAGGCTCTCTGGTCAGCAGGGAGCCTGCTTCCTCCTCTCTCTCTCTACCTGCTTCTCTGCCTACTTGTGATCTCCATTTTGTTAAATAAATAAATATTAAATAAAATAAAAAAAGAGGAGTAGATCATCCCAGGCTTGTAGCTCACCGGCCAACGGCCTCGCCGGGGCCCTCAGCACCATGGCAGCGGTGGAGGCTGAGGCGGCAGGGCCCTCGGAGGTCCATGGCGGCGACTGGGCACTTCAGGGCGCTAGGCCAGCCAGCCTCCCAGAGGCGGTGGGGCCACGGCAGGCCGGGGCTTGGGCGGCGGATCCCCACCAGGCGGCTGGGCCATGGTGCGGCTCGAGCGCCGGCAGTTGAAGTACCTGAGGAAGACGCGCTACGTCACCACCGGTCGCAACTCCTCACAAGCTTCAGTTGACCTGACCACAAGCCGCTTGAGCTTCATCTCGCGGGGCCACCTCGAGATCTTCACACCCCACCCCACCCCCTGCACATGAGCGCGCGGCGGCAGCCGTGGCACAGCGCCCAGAGGGTTCTAGCCCAGGCCAGGCCCAACGCCAGCCGCGACTTCTGCCTGCACCCCCTCTTCGAGAATGGGTGTTCGCCATGTTTCAGAGACTCGGGGCGCTATTGCTGCAGCTGCCCCGCGTGTGCACGTTTAGATTCCCGAGCACAAGCATCAAGATCCTGGACACTGCCCTGTCCAGTGGGAAGAGGGAGAAGTAGGAGGCTCCCAAGTCTCAGGTGAAGCCTGAGCAGGCTCACATTCTTGTCCCTGATCATCAACTTGATTACAGACATCATGGCCCACCTCATGAGTCCCCTTCCCTCCCCCACGGGAACCATCAGTGCTGCCAACTCTCGCCCATCCAGCCCCCCCCACCCCTCCCCCCACTCCATCCCCCCGGGGAATAGGATCCTCAGGTACAAAATGGGTTATGTGATACCAACTGACCTCAACTGAATGGCCAACAACTGGCAGCCGGAAAATGAAAAGGAAGCTTCCGATGCAGACAGCCCCAACGATGAGTCAAAGCCACCTTATTCATGTGCACAATTCACAGTACAAGCAACTTCAATGGCTCCTGAGAAGAAACTACTGCAAATGGAATTTATACTCACATCACCAAAAATTACCCATACTGCAGGACAGCAGACAAGGGCTGGCAGAATCCAGTTCACCACAATCTCTCACTGAATCCTTATTTGATCCAAGTACAACATTCCCAGGAAGAACCAGACAAAGGCTCATTCTGGAGGATAGATCCTGCCTCTGAAAGCAACTTAATAGAGCAGGCTTTTAGGAAAAGACGGCCTAGGTGCGTGCCTTGCTTTAGAACTCCTCTGGTACCACTCCCCTCTAGAAGTGCCCTAGCCTCTCCCAATCATGCTGGAGTGCTGTCTGCTCTCTCCTAGGTGCCCAGACCCCCAAGAGCCTGTCAAGGGAAGGTTCACTGGTTCCCCTGAAGCCTAAGTCCAGGGCCTCACAGCCCAAACTGTCCATCATCACGAGGCATGGCTTGCCCAGAGTGTACCAGGCTCAGCTCTCTCTCGTCGGCCCATTTTTAATTGCTGGCAGTGGCAGCTGCCACACACGATCAAGCCCATCACCCACACGGACACCATTCCTGGTGGTCACCTCAACCTGCCAGCAGCTTGTTGTGCAAAGGGTGCATGTCCCCCAGATCACCAGCATGGCCGGCCTGGTCCCAGAGAGCATATGCACTGTCACTGGCCATGCTCTAGTCACTCAGGTGGTCATGCTGGCCCCTCATAAGGCAGAGCCGCAAGAGAATGGAGATCACAAAGAAGTAAAAGTGAAAGTGGAACCTATTCCTGCCATTAGCCATGCCACACTGGGATCATCATTCAGATGCCACAGACCACCCCTGTTCACATGGTCACTATAGTGCAGCAGTCACCTCTAGGTCAGCACCAGCTACCAATAAAAATGTCACACAAAACGGGACTCACGTGGTGCCAGTCTCTGCCACGGCCAGGTGAATAAGGTGGCGAGTTCTCTGCACATGAGGGCAACACATGTATCAGCATCGGCCTCCCTGCCTACAAAGCACCAGAATGGCAACCAGACAAAGCAGCCGGAACTGAAGCGGGTCCAGACAAAAGAAGGCAAGAGCATCATCATCGCCCTGAGTGTGGACACGCCGCCGGGAGCCAACAGGGAGAAAGGTGTCCCAAACCAGCAACTGCCACAGCTTTTCTTGCTTTAATATCAACACTGTGGTGCCAAAAAGAGACACTGCCTCTCAAAGACACTGGGAGCACATTGTCTTGCTGGGTAAAGGGCCCGACAGTTGGACTTCATCTCAGCACTGACAACACAAAACCCAGGTGGCCTTAAAACCCCTAAAAGACAGAAGTCACACCTGAACAAAACCCCAAGCGATCCCATGCCTGGATTCGTCAGTGTCTCCCTACCCTGAGGTCAGCTTGTCACTACACAGCTGAGCTACTAGGACACGGCAGGGATCATCCCTGCTGCCCTCCTAGGACCGTTGGGTCTGTCACTAGTACATGAGACAATAGTTCATGATTCACATTTGGAATTAGAATATTTGTACTTTCTTTACAAAATAATGGGGTCTTTGACATTTCAGATCATTCCATTTCTACGCTGGAGATTTTGGACCCACACAGGACCTTTTTGCGTTGATTTCATTTTGGGGACAAGAAACAATGTTGTTTTGTTTCTGTTGTTTGTTTTCAACCTATGGAATGATTTCCTTTTGTCTGTCCTATTAACATTTAGATGGAGCTACTTGATGAAATCTGGAGGTTTTCTGTGATACAGCAGGTTCTGAATGCAGGATGGACAGACAGGTGAGATGGACACCCATGCTGGGTCCCATGTTAACCATGTTTGAAAGAACTACTGGGCGTATGGAGCTGCTCTTACCTGGGTCTGTTTCCTGCAAGTTTTTGTTGTTTGTTCCTTTGTGTTGACTTTGTCCCTGGCATAATTTCCTCTCTAAGTAAAACAAGCCTCCTTAAAAAAAGAAAAAAGAAAAAAGAAAAGAAAAGCCCACTTCCCAAGGTTCTAGCTTTCAGAAAGGGCACAGTGAGGGATTTTTCATGTGCTGCAGACACTGAATCAAGCCTCAGCTCCGATGAATCAGGGCATTTGCCAGGAAGTGCCAAAACGTAATACCCAGCGACCTAGGCCAGACCAGGCCACCTCTCTGAGCCATCCCTGGGCAGTCCCATTCCCTCCTCTTCAGTTTCTGGAGAAGAGGCATATGTGGGGAGGTCCCACCCTGGGCTGGACAGTGGATGCCCTGGCGACCCCTTCATGTTCACACCAATGGCATGGTGGGAAGGGTGGAAAGAGGATTCCTAAGGTGCCTCTCACCTATGCCAGAGTGAATCCAAGGCCCTCAAGCTGGTCCCTTTCATCTCCATGGTGGAGAAGGGTGCATCCTGGCGTGTGGTATGTCTGGAAGGGAGTCCCCTGGGTCTGAGGACCAGCCAAGGCTGCCAGACAGGGCTCTGAGGCCTCCTGTCTGGATGCCCGGCACTGTCCTTACAGAGCTCCACACAGGAGATGGGCAGGAGCTGAACGATGGGATCCCCAGTCCCACCTCCTTGAAGGACAGGAAGGTGCCCCCTACTGCCAACAATAAGAGTCCAAAGCTGGCTCAGGGTGAGGGCAGTTGTTGGGCAGACCCAACACCCAGATGCAGCGAAAAGGGCCCAGGTACCAGAAGCCAGCCTACTACTCCCCCAGGCTCCCTGTTAGACTCCTGCTTCCCCATGAATCTGGATCCCCGTCTCCTCCCCAAACTCGCCCTCAGGGCCTCGAACTGGCCTTGGCCAGATGCACAGTCATTGTCCACATATTTGTAGGAATATCAGAAAAGAGACTTTAAACCATGTCTCATCCCATTCAGTCTAGAGTCCTTTTGCACTATGCTATGCATTTTCCGAACTAGTGCTCCCTGCTGGCCCTGTAGGCCTGACCGCCCCTCCCCACCTTCTCCAAGTCTTACACACAATCATGGTGAGCTAGGAGACACTTTTCCAAAGGGACATGGGGCTCCTGGTACTATGTCTGTTGCTCTGCCATTCAGTTGTGAAGAACACATCCCTAGAGTCCCTCCAGGATCAGGAGCAGAGACCTCAGGGCACAACATTCCAGAAGGATGATCAGGCACAGCCATTGAGACCCTCTCTGACACAGGACTCTGATATGATTCCCTTCTATTGCCAACTCACAGTGCTGCACTAAACATCCTACATGCCCTAAAACCTGAGCACTCTCACCCCAGAGACAGGCTCTGTGTTCTCCTCTCAGGACTGAGGTATGTTGTCAGAAATCCCAGGGACAATGCCATTAATGCAGGGAGCTGCTATAAATACACAGCTGGCAATCTAACCTGAGATGCCAACATGTTCAGACATCCCCCACCTCACATCCTTGTATTGTTGCCAAGAATCTTTTTCCTAACAGATTTATTTATTTATCTGAGAGACAGAGACAGACACAGAGGGACGGTGGAGAGACAGAGGGGGAGACAGAATCCCCAAGCCAACTCTGCCCTAAGTGCAGAGCCTGACGAAGGGCTCCATCTCATTACGCTCAGCATGACCTGAGCCAAAACCAATAGCAGGACCCTTAATCGACTGAACCACCCAAGCACCTTGCTCCTTTTGTCTACTGTGGGCCCTCCTGTCTCACCTCTTTCTGTACGCCACGAAGATCTTTGGGGTCTGCTCTGGGCTCCAACCCCCAACCCTCCTGATGGCTGCAGTGCTGACTGCATGTCTCCCCAATCCCACCTCAGGGTAAAAGGGCTCAGCCGTGAAGAGCAATGAGACCTGTGTGGTGTGGACCCAGCGGGCGCACCTGTTGGAGCAGCAAGTAGAACACCTGGTGCCCCTCTTCCTAGGCAGAGACCTCGGCTCCGTCTCCATGTTCCTGGGCACATACAGAGCTTTTGCCACCACCCAAGAGGTGATGGACCAACTGTTTACAAGGTGAGCACCCTGTCCCTCCCCAGCCCGGTGGGATCTGGCCGCCACCTCGCTAGCAGTCTTGGGATGTCACCACACTTCCCTCTGTGACAGGGGCAGTCAATTCTAGGGACTCAGTGGGGTCCTGTAGGGAAAGTACACCTGGGTGCCTGGCCCTGTGGAAAGGTCCGCTAGAGGGGCTGTAGTCGTCCTGCTCATTTATCATCGTCCTGCTCCCCATGATGAAGCCTCTGCCTCATCCCCCCCTGTCACCATGGTCTTGAGCTGGGCTCTTTTCCCATTGGAAAAGGAGATTTGAAACCCCATCTAGGCCTGTGGCCTGGCTGAAACCAAAGCGTGGATGCCTGGGAATGAGCAGGGGGCCCAGGCCCACTCAGATATCTGCCATGGGGCTGGTTGGGCCCCGTTCGTTCATCAAGCATAAAGGATGCCCTCCTAGGGGCAGTCATGCAGACGCTTCTCTGGGAGCTGACGGTGATCCCGTCCACGGAGCAGACAGCACTCTGGAGTACCCCAGGGCTCCATACAAGTCGGGAGTCAGATAGTGACACTAGACGTGATGAGGAGTAGCGTCCAAAGGGCATTTCCTGTGATGCCCTCCTGGCCTCCTCCAGCCATGGATGCATCCTCTCTCACTGTGGCAGGATTGGTGAATCCCAGGAACAGCGGAACATGTGAGTGAGCTTTGGCTAACGCAGGAGGGCCTTTCCTCTCCAAGAGGGCAGTGAGGGGACTTCACTGGCAGGTCCCAGATCTCATGATCCAGCTCCTTAAAGTAAATCTCTCTCAGTCTCTCTTTCTTTCTCTCTTTCTTTATGTACAATTTATTCTGATGATAGATAGGTAGGCAGGCAGGCAGGCAGGCAGAAAAATAGCCTATCAGTTGTGTTTCTCTGGAGAACCCTAACTAATAAAATTACCTCCCTTGCAATCATCTTAAAGATGGGAATATGGTTTAGATTTACGAAAGTTTAGTTACATAAGACCATTGTTCATTCATCATTCCCAGTTGATACACTTCACCTGAAAATCTTATTATATTCTCTCTCCCTCCCTCAACATCTAGATCTGTATTTGACCTCACGACAATAAGCAACAACAGACATTATTACTTTATAAAGGTGAGGCAGAAAGAGGATAGGAAAACTCAATGTCATCAAACCAAATCCATCAACCCACTAATTCTATTTAACTCTGGCTCTCTTTTAAAGCCAAAGTTAGTATGCTTTAATGTATAATCAATAACATTCGTTCATACACTTATCTTGCTTTTCTTTATATATAATTTTTTATTAACATATAATGTATTATTAGCCCCAGGGGTACAGGTCTGTGAATCACCAGGTTTACACACTTCACAGCTCTCATCATAGCACATGCCTTCCCCAATGCCATATTATCTTGCCATTTTAAGAGATTTTTCACTGACATCAAGCACTTTCCACATAATCTTGCACCTCTTCCTGATTCAACATCCTCTTGTATCTTGTTACCGAAGCCCAGGATGGAAAATCCTAGAGCACAAAATTTTACACAGGGTGAATATCAGGCTTGAAAGCTTTGGGACTTTTATCTGCCTGACACAGGATTTTGAAGTGATCACTGGATGACTAGAATTGAACTTCCCATCAATGAATACTCAGGGGTACTATTATGAGTTTTCCATTTCAATGAATTTCCTGTTATTAGTCTCTTTCATTTAGCAATTCTTTAATTTTTTATTTTTTTTATTAACATATAATGTATTATTAGTCCCAGGGATACAGGTCTGTGAATTGCCAAGTTTACAGACTTCACAGCACTCGCCGTAGCACATACCTTCCCGACTGTCCATAACCCAACCACCCTCTCCCTACCCACCTACCCCTCAGTTTGTTTTGTGAGATTAAGTGTCTTTTATGGTTTGTCTCCCTCCCAATCCCATCTTGTTTCATTTATTCCTTTCCTACCCCCAAACCCCCACATTGCCTCTCAACTTTCTCATATCAGGGAGATCATATGACAATTGTCTTTCTCTGATTGACTTATTTCACTCAGCATAATACCTCTAGTTCCTTCCACACCATTGCAAATGGCAACATTTCATTTCTTTTGATGGCTGCATAGTATTCCAGTGCGTGCGTGCGTGTGTGTGTGTGTGTGTGTGTGTATACACACCACATCTTCTTTATCCATTTATCTATTGATGGATATCTTGGTTCTTTCCATAGTTTGGCTATTGTGGGCATTGCTGCTATAAACATTCGGGTGCACGTGCCCGTTCAGATCACTACATTTGTATCTTTAGGATAAATACCCAGCAGTGCAATTGCTGGATTGTAGGGTAGCTCTATTTTTGACTTTTTGAGGAACCTCCATGCTGTTTTCCAGAGTGGCTACACCAGCTTGCATTCCCACCAATAGTGTAGGAGGGTTCCCCTTTCTCCGCATCCTCACCAGCATCTGTCATTTCCTGACTTGTTAATTTTAGCCATTCTGACTGGTGTGAGGTGGTATCTCATTGTGGTTTTGATTTGTATTTCCCTGGTGTCAACTGATGTTGAGCACTTTTTCATGTGTCTGTAGGCCATTGGATGTCTTCTTTGCAGAAATGTCTGTTCATGTCTTCTGCCCATTTCTTGATTGGATTATTTGTTCTTTGGGTGTTGAGTTTGATAAGTTCTTTATAGATTTTGGATACTAGCCTTTTATCTGATATGTTGTTTTCAAATATCCTCTCCCATTCTTTCAGTTGTCTTTTGGTTTTGTTAATTGTTTCCTTTGCTGTGCAAAAGCTTTTGATCTTGATAAAGTCCCAATAGTTCATTCTTGCCCTTGCTTCCCTTGCCTTTGACAATGTTTCTAGGAAGAAGTTGCTGCGGCTGAGGTCATAGAGGTTGCTGCCTGTGTTCTCCTCAAGGATTTTAATGGATACCTTTCTCACATTGAGGTTCTTCATCCCTTTTTGAGTCTATTTTCATGTGTGGTGTAAGGAAATGGTCCAGTTTCAATTTTCTGCATGTGGCTGTCCAATTTTCCCAACACCATTTGTTGAAGAGGCTGTCTGTTTTCCATTAGACATTCTTTACTGCTTTGTCGAAGATTAGTTGACCATAGAGTTGAGGGTCTATTTCTGGGCTTTCTATTCTGTTCTATTGATCTATGTGTCTGTTTTTGTGCCAGTACCATACTGCCTTGATGATGACAGCTTTGTCATAGAGCTAGAAGCCTGGAATTGTGAAGCCATCAACTTTGGCTTTCTTTATTTTAGGATTTTTTGTCCCATTTCTTTGAAAAAAATTGATGGGATTTTGATAGGGATTGCATTAAGTGTGTAGATTGCTTTAGGTAACATAGACATTTTCACAATATTTGTTCTTCCAATCCATGAGCATGGAACATTTTTCCATTTCTTTGTGTCATCCTCAATTTCTTTCATGAGTACTTGATAGTCTTCTGAGTACACATTTAGTAATTTAATAAGTGGAAAATTAAAAACAGCAGCCTCCAAATATGGAAGAGTTCCAAACCTTTGGCAATTAGCATGACATCAGTTTGTTCAGCCACTGTACTAATCACTGCAACACACACCAGAGAGTCAAAGTCCACTGACAAATGGAATCTCACCCATGAATCCTAAATAAATTGCTATCAGCGTATGGGCTCCCAAAATGCCCAACAGGCAGCCTGGAACTCACTAAGTTTCCAGAAACATCTGACTCAACACCTCCTCGTTTGTCTTTTCTAATGCTTGAGGAAAAGTTCAAAGCAAAAAATTATAATCCACTCTTTACAGATTGTCCTCATAAGATAACCTCTTTTTATAAGACAAAATATCAAGATGTTTGTACCAGTGGATTTTCAATCTTCCAAAAAGAGTTTTGACTACCTAAAGCAAAAACAATAAGAGTGCATTGTGGAACTGAAAATATGCAGGAATAAAATGTATGAAAATAATAACAAAAAGACTGGGAGGAAGAAAACGGAAGTTGGAAATATTCTTATATTATACAGGCAGTGGTATAATATTATTTGGTGATGTACTGCGTTAAAGATGTATTCTCTAAATACTTGGCAAACAGCTAAAATAAAGTGATATGGTTCATAATATAATAGTGGAGATGAAATATAATATTTTTTTAAATCTTAGTGAACCCAAATGATAAAAAAAAAAATCATAGAAGAAAATGAGAATAGAAAACAAATAGCAAAATGGTAGACTTAAACCAAATCCCATTGATAATCACATTAAATATATATCGTCTACCTTGTTTCCAGAATATATAAAGTACTCTTACTACTCAACAATTAAAAGACAAATAACCCGGGGCGCCTGGGTGGCTCAGTGGGTTAAGCCGCTGCCTTTGGCTCAGGTCATGATCTCAGGGTCCTGGGATCGAGTCCCGCATCGGGCTCTCTGCTCAGCGGGGAGCCTGCTTCCTCCTCTCTCTCTCTGCCTGCCTCTCTGCCTACTTGTGATCTCTCTCTGTCAAATAAATAAATAAAATCTTTAAAAAAAAAAAAAGACAAATAACCCAACTTAAGAATAGGCAAGGGATTCTAACGGACATTTTTTCCAGAGAAGACAGACAAATGGCCAGTAAGCCCATGAAAAAATTTTCAACATTATTAGCCTTCAGAAAAATGGAAAGCAAAGCCACAATGAAATACCCCTTCACATGCTCTAGGATGACTATAATTAAAAAGACAGAAAATGACAAGTGTCAGAAAGGATGTGGAGAAATTAGAACTCTCAATAATTGTTGGTAGGAATATAAAACGATGCACACATTTTGGCAAATAATTTGGCAATTTGTCAAAATGTTAAAGACACAGTTATCATAATCAAGCAGATCCACTCCAATATTCAAGAGCATTGAAAATATATGTTCAGAGCACCCAGGGGCTCTGTTGGTTAAGCACTGGACTCTTGATTTTGGCTCAGGTCATGACCTCAGGGTTGTGAGATCCAGCCCCACATCAAACTCTGCACTGAGCATGGAGCCTGCTTAAGATTCTTTCCCATACAGCCACTCTGGAAAACAGTACAGCAGTTCCTCAAAAAGTTAAACATAGATCTACCCTATGACCCAGCAACTGCACTACTAGGTATTTACCTGAAGGATACAAACATACTGACCTAAAGGGGCACCTATACCCCAATGTTTATAGCAGCAATGTCCATAATGGCCAAACTATGGAAAGACCCCAGATGTCCATCGATAGATGAATGAAGATTGTATAGGGTGTCTCAGTGGCTCAGTCAGTTAAGCATCTACCTTGGGCTCTGGTCATGATCCCACAGTCCTGAGATCAAGCCCTACATTGGACTCACCGCTCAATAAGGAGTCTGCTTCTCCCTCTCCTTTTGTCTCTGCTCATTCTGTCACTCTAAAGTAAATAAATAAATAAAATATTTTTTTAATAAACAAAATATTTTAAAAATAAAATTTAGGGATTCCTGGGTGGCTCAGTCAGTTAAGCATCTGTCTTTGACTCAGATCATGATCCCAGGGTCCAGGGATTGAGCCCTGCATCGGGCTCCTTGCTCAGTGGGGAGCCTGCTTCTCTCTCTGCCACTCCCCCTGCCTGTGCTCTTTCTCTCTCTTTGACAAATAAATAAATAAAATGTTTTTAAAATAAAATAAAATTTTAAAAAGATGTATTATGCATAATATATTATATAAAACATAATTTATATTTACATTTATGTTATATAAAACATCTTTTTTAAATTTATGTTTACATATTTATATTTACATTTATATAAATCTATATCTATACACACACACACACATACACACATACAATGGAATGTGATTCAGCCATGAAAAAAATTGAAATCTTACCATTTGCATCATGGAACTAGCGGGTATTGTGCTAAGTGAGATAAGTCAATCAGAGAAAAACAATTATCATATATTTCATTCATATGTGGAATTAAAGAAACAAAACAGAAGATCATAGAGGAAGAGAAGGAAAAAATCAAATAAGATGAAATCAGAGAGGGAGACAAACCATAATAGACTTTTAACTATAGGAAATAAACTGAAGGTTGCTGGAGGGGTGCCAGGTAGGAGGATGGCATGACTGGGTGATGGGCATTAAGGAGGATACTTGATGGAATGAGCACTGGGTGTTATATGCAACTGGTTAATCACTAAACTCTACCTCTGAAACTAATACTACAATATAGCTTAATTAATTGAATTTAAATAAAGTAAATTTTTTAAAAATTTCTCTCTTTCCCTCTCCTCTGCCCTCCCCACTCATACACTCTCTCAAAGAAAAAAGAAAGCATATGTCCACACAAAAATTTGTACACATTCACTGCAGCATTATTTATACAATCCAAAAAGTGGAAACATCCAAAATATCTATCCACTGACAAATGGTTAAACAAAAGTGGTATGTCCATAAAGTGGAATTTTGTTGAGTAATAAAAAGGAATGAGCTACTGATACATGATACATGTATTCAACCCTGCATTGAAGATGAAGAGACCATTCAGTTTGATGATATTGAAGAGAAAAGGATATGGAGGAAGCAAATGTCCCAGGCCCTGGCGGAGTTCCATCTTTGCAGGACAGTAAACACACAGCAGACTATAGCCATGATAGATGCTACACATGTGGTAGGTGTCTTCCACACAATTACCAGAATCATGAGAACAGTAGAGAGTCAGAAAAAGAATAAGGGGTGGGAGACTGCTCCCGATGGCCAGGCCCACCTCAGACCATGGGTCTCACTACATGCATAGACCCCATGGGCCTTGACCAGACTATTCCAACCCTCTGGTGCAGGAAGTATTGGAGGCTCCTGACAACCTGGGTACAGGACAGCAAGGTAGACCAGTGGGGCAGAATATAAATTGGAGTTATAGACCATAATTCTTCAGGGGTTCTCTTCCCAAAAGACAGCACTGTGAGGACAGCAATGAAGAGGACATAAGACCCAAGGTCAGCAGCCACCTCAATTATCTCCACAGGTGTAAAAACCTAAACCACAACATGACAAAGAGACAAAAGCAGTTGACTCACCAGCTGAACATTCATCTGCTCTTGAAGCTGAGCAAGGTGGGGCTGAGTAAAAGGTCAGTTCACTGCCTCTGCCATCATCCAGGTTAGTCATCCAACCAGGAGATATAAAATTGAAATGAAATTCTAGTAAGAAGAAATTCATAAAATATTGGAGCTGATGACCTTAAATGCTTGCTTTTTGCCCATTGACAAGATAACTAGAACTATCTGCATTATCTATGTAGCTTGGGGTTTTTAATATTTTTAACTAAAAACCCTAGCTTTTGGGTAATGACAAACATGGGTATGTTTATTTTTTTATGCCTGGTTTTTCTCATTACACCTTAGAGATTTTTAAGTTGTTTCTTACCTGGCCAAGTTGACATTTTTAACAATATCATTTTTAATCTGTAATGAAATTCATAACTTGATTTTTTATTAAATCCACTATAATATGTATTATTATATGTGATTTATAATAAGAAATACATACTTAGTCTTCATCCCCTTTTCCGGCACAGGGCTTCAAAACCCCCAGAATTTCCAAAATAATGAGAGTGATAAAGGTGCCCTTTTTTATGTTAATGAGGTGGCTTTGAAAACACCTCAGGATCAACCTTATAATTAAAGGGTTGGTGGAGTGGAACAGAGTAGAGAGCCCAGAAATGGACCCTGAACTTTATGGTCAAATAATCTTCGACAAAGCAGGAAAAAATATCCAGTGGAAAAAAGACAATCTCTTCAATAAATCGTGCTGGGAAACTGGACAGCTATGTGTAGAAGAATGAAACGACCATTCTTTTATACCATACACAAAGATAAACTTGAAATGGATAAAAGACCTCAATGTGAGGTGGGAATCCATCAGAATCCTAGAGGAGAACATAGGCAGCAACCTCTTCGACATTGGCTATAGCAACTTCTTTCAAGATATGTCTCCAAAGGCAAAGGAAACAGGTGAAAATGAACTTTTGGGACTTCATCAAGATCAAAACCTTCTGCACAGCAAAGGAAATAGTCAACAAAACAAAGAGGGAACAGGATGGGAGAAGATATTTGCAAATGACACTACAGACAAAGGGCTAATATCCAAGATCTATAAAGAACTCCTCAAACTCAACACACACAAAACAGATAATTATGTGAAAAAATGGGCAGACGACATGAACAGACACTTCTCCAAAGAAGACATACAAATGGCTAATAGACACATGAAAAAATGTTCATTATCACTAGGCATCAGGGAGATTCAAATCAAAACCACATTGAGATACCACCTTACACCAGTTAGAATGGCCAAAATTAACAAGACAGTAAACAACATGTGCTGGAGAGGATGTGGAGAAAGGGGAACCCTCTCACACTGTTGGTGGGAATGCATGTTGGTGCAGCCACTTTGGAAAACAGTGTGGAGAGTCCTTAAGAAATTAAATATAGAGCTACCCTATGACCCTGCAAATTGCTCTACTGGGTATTTACCCCAAAGATACAAATGTAGTGAAAAGAAGGGCCATCAGAATCCCAATGTTGACAGCAGCAATGGCCACAGTCGCTAAACTATGGAAAGAACCAAGATGCCCTTCAACGGACAAATGGATAAAGAAGATATGGTCCACATATACTATGGAGTATTATGCCTCCATCAGAAAGAATGAACACCCAACTTTTGTATCAACAAAAAGAGATTATGCTGAGTGAAATAAGTCAAGGAGAGAGAGCATCAATTATCATATGGTTTCACTTATTTGTGGAGCATAGGGAATAGCACAGAGGACATAGAGAGATGGAGAGGAGATGTGAGTTGGGGGAAACTGGAGGGGGAGACAAAGCATGAGAGAATGTGGACTCTGAGAAACAAACTAAGGGTTTTGGAGGGAAGGGGGGTGGGAGGTTAGGTGAGCCTCGTGGTGGGTATTATGGAGGGCAGGTGTTAGCACTGGCTGTGGTGCATAAACAATGTGTGCATAAACAATGAATTCTAGAACACTGAAAAGAAATTTTTAAAAATTTTAAAAATAAATAAAATAAAGGATTGGTGGGCTGGAATGCCTGAGTGGCTCAGTTGGTTAGGCATCTACCTTTAGCTCAGGTCATCATCCCAAAATCCTGGGTTCAAGTCTCACATCAGGTTCCCTGCTCAGCAGAGGAGTTTGCTTCTCCCTCTGCCTGCTGTTCCCCCTGCTTTTGTGTTCTCTTCTTCTCTCTAACAAATAAATAAAAATCTTAAATATTTTTTTTAATTTTTTTTTTTAAAGAAAGGGTTGCTGGGTACCTGGGTGGCTCCATCAGTTAAGCATCTACATTTAGCTTGGGCCATGATCCCAGGGTCCTGGGATAGAGCCACACATCAGGCTCTTTGTTCAGTGGGGAGCCTGCTTCTCCCCTGCCTGCTGCTCTCCCTGCTTATCCTTGCTTTCTCCTTTTCTCTGTGTCAAATAAATAAATAAAATATTTTTAAAAAATAAAAATAAAGATTTGGAACTTTCAGTCCCACTCCCTAACTTCCCAGGGAGTGGAGATAGCCTGGAAGTTGAATCCATTGCCAATGGCCAAAGATTTAATCGATCATGTCTATGTAGTAAATCCTCCATAAGAATCTGAAAGGACAAGTTTCAGAGAGCTTCTCAGTTGTTGATCCCTTAAAGATTTGGGGAGAATGGTGCATTCCAAGAGAGCAGGGATGCCCATACTTTGCCCTATGAATCTCATATCTGGCTGTTTCTGAGTTATATCATTTTATATTACAGTCACAGTCTAGTGAGTAAACTTATTTGCTGAGTCCTGTGAGCCACTTTTGGAAATTAATCAGACCTCAGGAGGGGACATGGGAACCTCTGGTTGATAGCCAGTCAGAAGTACAGATACCAACATGATCTTAGAATTGGCGTCTGAAACAGAGTGCAATGTTGTGGGACTGAGCCCTCAATCTGTGGAATCTGATACTGTCTCTCGGCAGATAGTGTTGTAGTGTCAGAATAGCATTGAATTGTAGGACATCTAGCTGGTGTCTGAGAATGGCTTGGTGATGTGTGCAAAACCCACATACACATCAGAATTGATAGTTTGTTGATTATCAACAAACTACAAGCACTTGTTTAAAAAAGGTCTTAAGTAAACAATTTTTTAAAGATTTTTATTTTTTTACTTTAGAGAGAAAGAGAGTGCAATTCGGGGGCGGGGGGAGGACAGAAGGAGAGAATCTTCAAACAGACTTCCCCTGAGCATGGAGCCTGACGGGAGGATCGATCTCTTGGCCCATGAGATCACAACATGAGCCAAAATGAAGATTTGGATGCTCAACTGACTGAGCCACCCAGGCACCCACTAAAGAATTAGATTTTCAAAAATATCTCCCTCTCTTTCTCCCTCTACCTCTTACTTTCCCCAGATTACTTTCTCTAGGGAAGCCCGCTACCATGTCATAAAGACACTGTGATGAGAAACTGAGGCCTCTTCCCAACAGCTGTGTAACTGGAGCTGTTACGTCCTGGAGGTGCATCCTCCTGCCTGGGCAAAAGTTGAGGTGATTACACCCTGTCTAAAACCTCATGAAAGACCCCGAACCAATACCACCCAGCTAAGCTGCTCTCAAATCCTGGCCTACAGAAGCTATGAGATAAGAAAATATTTGTTAGCTGAATAAATGTACAGCCGCCATGTTTGGAGTAAATTTATTATGCAACATAGATAACTAATATAGCGGTAAATAAACAATTTCCTCATTCTTCTAGTGGTATATAGTATGATAATGTACACTTAATGGTTTCCTTCCCCTTCTTGTCTCACTTTCCCACTCTCCTACTGGTGTTTCCTGGGATTACCTCTCAAGTAATCAGTTGTACTCAAGCACATGCCTCAGTGTCTGCTTTTGGGATATATTTGTGATATATATGTATATATATCACAGAGAAAGAAGAAAATCTATATATACTAAGACGTTGAGTAAGGGAAACACAGTGGAAAGAGGGAGTATTAAATTCTTCCCATTGTTTTTCTGTTCCTAAAGATTTTTACAAAGCTATAATTACTCTACATATTCAATTATATACCTTAGTCTTCTTGATTTAATACTATATCATTAGTAACTCAGAGTTTTTATATAATCTTTTCTTTTGAAGGTTTTATTATTTATTTGAGAGTGAGAGCAAGAGAGTGGCAGAGGGAGAAAGAGAAGCAGACTCCCCGCTAAGCAGGGAGCCCAACACAAGGCTCTACCTCAGGACCCTGGGATCCTAACCTGACCTGAAGGCAGATGCCCAACTGACCAAGCCACCAAGTCACCCCAGAGTTTTTGTACAGTTGTATGAATGTCTTTTATTTGCTGTGTGGCAGGTAGAATTTCAAAGAATGGCTCCCAGATTCCATACTCTAATGCCCAGAAACTTGAATATGATGAAGTCACTCCATGATCGTGTTGTGTTATGAGGCATAGCTGATCTTAAAAAGGAAAGGTCTCTAGGTGGGTCTAACCAAATCAGTGAGACCTTAACCGTGCAAGAAGAACTTTGGTAGCAGAGGAAGAAGACAGAAGGTAAAGCCAGAAGATTGAAGCCTCAGAAGGACTTGAAGTGCTATCGCTGTTTTGAAGGTGAATGGGATCACGTGAGAAGGAATACGGGAACTTGGGGAGCTGAAGAGGCCCCCAGGGAACAAACAGCAAGGAAGCAGGGATCTCAGTCCCACAGGTGCAAAGAACAGAACCCTGGCAATAACAAATAAACAGAGCTCCAGATGAGAACTCAGCCAGCCAATACCTTGACTTTGGTCTTGTGGTAACCTAAGCACAGAACCAGCTGAAACTGCCTATACCTCTGACCTAAAGAACTAAAAAGAAATATATGGGTGCTGTAGTAATTTGTCATATAGCAATATAAACTAATACAGCTTTAAAATATTCCCTCCATCATAACTTAAGATTGTTGCCTATATTTTGCCCCATAAATAATACTGTTATATAAACACTCCTTTCTAACTTGCCTTTCTTTTTTTTAAAGATTCATTTATTTATTTGAGAGAGAGAGCATGTGAGAGCAAGAGAGGTGGCAGAGGGAGAGAGAGTCCCAAGCAGACTCCATGCTGAGTGCAGAACCTGACAAGGGGCTCAATCCCATGATGCCCAGATCACGACCCAAGCCAAAACCGAGATGGATGCCTAACTATTGCCCTAGGCCTGCCTTTCTTTAAGTCAGAACTCAAAAATGGAATTGTAAGGGCCTATTCAGCCAGAGCGGCCCCACTCTGAGTGAACAGCCATTTTGTTATTTATGCAGTAAAACTTAAATTGACCCTGCCCAACCCCAGGGGAACTTACTTAAAAGCAAGTCCAGGAAACCAGTCCCAGGTAACAAAGCCCAAATACAAGGGCAGGGCAGGGCAGGTGGAGATAATGCTCTGAATGCAGGGATGAGTCAGGTCAGGTGGAGACATCCAATCAGTAGAGCATGCATACTGTCTCCCTAGCTACCAAGGAGTGTGGGCCCTGCCTTTTGGGCGCCAATTCTGACCAACATGATAGGCTAGTTCAAATAGCTACTATGGGGTGAATTGTAATTCAATTGGCCACTGTTGTGGGACCTAGCATGACTATGCAGCATTCTCTGTGTTACAATCTCATTGGTCACCTGTGTGTGGCCAGGCCAAACCACATGGCCTTTGCTCTATAAAATCTAGTCTGTAAAGAAGAGAGGGGTTGCCTCTTTGCAAGAGACGTCCCTGGCTGGTCAGTTTGATTCTCGATGCTTGGTGGGAAATAAAACTTTGCTTGACCTTCGCTTTGTATCAGTCTCGCTCCTTTGACCATGGACCCAACAGAATTATCAGGTAAAGGAAATATGACCATTTTAATGACCTTGATTTGTAATGTTAGATTGCTTTCCAATAGGATTGTGTACTTCCAAATTCCATCTCAAATTTCATTTTATAAATCAGAATGAAAATTCACCCTTACTTCACCCAAAGAGAATTTTGTTCAGTCTTTGATTCCAAACAAATTGTGCAATATATGGCTGGTTATCATATTAATGTGGAACAGCCCTCACTTTTCATATTCAAATAACCTGCAATTTGAGTTTCAAAGCTCTGGTCAGCTTTAGCTTGTGTGAGGACAAAGCCGCAACAACAATCATCTATTTTCTAAACCTAGCTGACAATAGGCTATGTTTAACCAATTTGGCTGAAGATTTGAAGATAATATACAGGAAATTACAAAGCAGGAAAGGAAAATCTTAAAATTGACTTCAGATTTTTACAGTTCATGTGTGTGTTTGCGGGTATGCCCAGATTTTTACAGTTCTTTTTTTTTTTTTAAGATTTTTATTTATTTGACAGAGAGAGACACAGTGAGAGAGGGAACACAAGCAGGGGGACTGGGAGAGGGAGAAGCAGGCTTCCTGCACAGAGCAGGGAGCCCAGTGCGGGGTTCGATCCCATGACCCTGGGGATCATGACCTGAGCCAAAGGCAGATGCTTAACGACTGAGCCACCCAGGTATCCCAATGTTTACATTTCTTAATGCCTAATGACAGTGCCTTGTCATAGGAATCCCCTCCTAGCTCTCCTTCCTCACCTTGAATTGTAGCATGTCATTTATACTTGCCTTTTTCCCCCATCTTCTATGGGTGATTATGTCCCTGCTCCCAAGTTCAAAGCCCTACACCTCATTTCTACCTTTCCTTATAAGCTCCTAAAATAAAATATGTGAAATAAAATTAAATAAATAAATGAAATGTTAGAATCATGTTAATTTCTCAGGAATGCACATAATAAAGATATCCTTACAAAATTAATCCAAATACTTTACACCTCATTTTGAAGCATTTTGATTTGGATTTCCAAAGTTCAGGGTCACCCTAAAAAGAATGAGTATCACCACAGTGGTCTCTCCTGCGCAAAGAACTTATCCCATATACAAACTCCATCTTGCAGCCTTAAATCTCCAAGATACAAATAGTCTGTTGCCAGGATTTCACTTTCAACAAACCAGAGAACAGAGAAATACTGAGATCCAGTCCCAGAACCCCTGCCATTTAATATTTAGTAAAAGTTCAAGATTAGAAGTGAAATAGCTAACACTTAAATACAGCTTATTACTGCCAGCACTGTTCTGAGTTACATGTTATAGAGGTAGGTAGGCAGATAGATAGAGGCAGAGATATACACACATAGTTATAACACAAAAACCCATGAGGCAAAGTACTATTATTATTCTCATCTTATAGATGAGGAAACTAAAAGAGAGAGAAAGTGACTCTCTCAAAACCACACAGCTAGAAAGAAATCATATTCAAGTTCAGGCAGTCTTCTCCCCAAGTCCCCAGTCTTAAATCATAGTAGGCACAATCTCAGGAAATACAATTTCTCATGGCACAGTGGCCTCTGAATTTAGCTACAGCCAAGATGCCCCAGAGCCACCTGTCTGTCACAGCACGCAGGTCAGAAGCAGAGCATGACACCCACAGGGGAATCAGGAGGAGGTAACTGGATGCATCAGAGAGACTAAGGAATGAAGAAAAACCACCTCTCCTCCCCCAGCTATCTCCAACATGGTAAGACAGCAGCACGAGGGCAGTGCCAGCAAAGCTGGTGGGACCCTGATGTGCAGTCCACCTGTGCAGTCCACCTGCTTCCCTCGCCATCACCTGGTGGGTTGCTCTACGCCTTGCCCCATAGAGCCCGCCAGAAGACACAGACCCTGACCAGGGCAGCACTCCCCGAAGCCCCGTCATTATTTTCAAGGAGGACACGGCCACTGCTGGAGGAGCTCCTTCGAGACAAAGAAGTGGTGGTGAAGTAGCAGCAGGGGTATGAGCAGCAGAGCAGCAGCCGCGGTGGGAGGGGATGTGGTGGTAACATGGGAACAATTAGCACCACGTCAGGAAAATATGTATCAAAAAAGACTTTCGTTATGAAGACCAGAAAATGCCATCATTTAACTGGAAAAAAACTATTTTGAAAACTGCCTGCAGTGTCTTCACAGTAACGTTTTCTACTGATGACTCCACAAGTTTTAGTCCAAGAGATTCTGTGAACACTGAACAATAATGGAATTAATTGTGTGTAAAGAACAGAGGTGACAATTGGGAAGAATAACAAAAACGGAAAGGCAGAAGTAGTCAGTTTCTCTGTAATAAAAGTTTCTCTTTCCCAAGGCATGAGAAAATGGAACAGGACTGCGATTAGAGGTGGGTTATGCACATTGCTGGGGGAAGAGGTTGGTAAGTAGATCTGGCGATCGTGATATTTGTGACAGTACAGAAAAGATGGGGAAGTTTTTCCACCGGCAATCAGATATTTTTGTTAAGTCTATAGAAACAGAATATGTCCATCGATACGTATGTATGAATCCAGCTAGAGAAAGAAATAGAAAGACAAAGAAAACTATCAACTTTAGTTGCTTCACTTTCAAAGGTTAAAGTTAAAAGCAAGTGGTGAGTCTGCTGAAAATTTTAGGAAAAGGGGAAGGGGACTCAGTAGTATGTGAAAATCATTCAGTGGTTCCATTCATCTCAATGGCTCATTGTGGGAAACAATGGTGCCGTACAAAGGAGCAGAGCCCTGCTCCAGGCAAACACTAGGATGAGCCCTGAAAACAGGATGCCAAGTGAAAGGAGCCAAACGTCCAGGGTTGACCTAATACCTTGTGATTCCGTGGATAGGAAAAGGCCAGATAGAATAGCCCAGTCTAGAGGGACCAAGTGATTGGGTGGCTGGGGGACAGCTATGCGGACAGCTACAGGGGGAGGAGGAGCTGGATAGATGGGGAGAAGGGTGCTTCATTTTGAGGTGATGGAAATGTTCTGAAAATAGCAGTGACAGTTGCACAGCTTTGTGATTACACTGAAAGAAAGCCCACCAAATTCTAGACTTTCAAAAGGATGTGAATTATGGTTTGTGGGAAAAATAAAAATTAAAATTAAAAGCAAGGGGTGAGAATATTAACTTTTCTTATGCATCCCTATATTGTTTGACTTGTAATTTTTTATGTAATCAAGTGGGAACTTGAAAGACAGGAAAGGAAAAGAAAGAAGAGAAACTAGGACAAAAGGAAGGAGAGAAGGAAGGAAAAGAGAGATGGAGGGAGGAAATTCTATTTCAAACTATTTCTCAGTTGTCACAAAAGAAAATTATCTCTTTTGGCACATGGTTTTCCCAAGCCATGGGGGGGATGCCCCCCATACAATATATTTACTAAAGAAATTGCCTCATGAACCTTCTATTTTTTATTCTATTTAAGTAGCTGACACAATACTTGGTGTTTTGTTTTGTTTTTTTTCAATGATTTTATTTATTTGACAGACAGAGGTCACAAGGAGGCAGAGAGGCAGGCGGAGGGGGGGCGGGGAGCAGGCTCCCGCAGAGCAGAGAGTTCGATGTGGGGCTTGATTCCAGGGCTCTGGGATCATGACCTCAGCTAAAGGCAGAGGCTTTAACCCACTGAGCCATCATTAATAGAGATCGTACCATCATTTTGTGGCCAGATTGTAGCATTGCAACTTCACACACCTGCACTAAACATTTTCTTGCTTATTAATTTAGGATGAAAAAGAATCTTTTCTGTTTCTGTTCAGACCCATCATTTTACAGTGGAGGCTCCTGAAGCTTATATCCTACTCCAGGCTTCATTTCTTCACATTTAGCCAGTTCCCCAGTATTATTCAGATTAACATTAACTTTTGTAAATAAATACATAAGCACTCAAAGTTATTTGCACTGACATATGCTGCCTATACCTGCACATGTGTGTGAGAATCAATTTGGTATCATATCAGCTCCTGGTGGGGCGCCCGGGTGGCTCAGTTTGTTAAGCATCGACTTCAGCTCAGTTCATGATCCCAGAATCCTGGGATCCAGCCCAGCATCTGGCTCCCTGCTCAGTGGGGAGTCTGCTTACCCCTCTCCTTCTGTCCCTGCCACCACTTGTTCTCTTTGTCTCTCTCTCTTTCAAATAAATAAATAAATAAATACAATAAATAAATAATAAATACAATCTCCTTTAAAAAATCAACTCCTGGGGGTGCCTGGGTGGCTCAGTGGGTTAAGGCTTCTGCCTTCGGCTCAGGTCGTGATGCTCTCTGCTCAGCGGGGAGCCTTCTTCCTCCTCTCTCTCTGCCTGCCTCTCTGCCTACTTGTGATCTCGGTCAAATAAATAAATAAAATCTTTTTTAAAAAATCAACTCCTGGTAACTTTAAATCTGAGGTTAATAATGGAAAGCATGGCTTTTTTTCTTTGTCCACAGTATTTAATATGTGTGGCTGTTTCTCTTATTCATTAATTTAAAAGTGTTTACTGAGAAGGGGTGCCTGGGTGGCTCAGTGGGTTAAAGGGTCTGCCTTGGGCTCAGGTCATGATCCCAGGGTCCTGTGATGGAGCCCCACTTTGGGCTCTCTGCTCAGCATGAAGCCTGCTTCTCTTCCTCTCTCTCTCTGCCTGCTTCTCTGCCTATTTATGATCTCTGTCAAATAAATAAATAAAATATTTTTTAAAAATAAAAGCATTTACTGAGAACTTACAACATACCAGGCACTGTGCTAGTGTTGAGGATTGCACAGCGAGCAAAACTCTCTCTTGTCATGGAGCCTACATTCTAGTGAATGAAGACAAATGGTAAGCAAGTAAGCAAAATACAACAGGAACAGGGTGAGGGGATCAAGAGAGACTTCACTGATTAGATGATATCTGGACAGAAACCAAAAGGGGATAACATGAGTTCCCTGATGAATATTTGGGAATATTTGGGAAAGAGGTGATCAACTGAGACTTCATAACACCACTAAGAAATTGGAGGTCATCCAAAACTATATTGACAAGGTTACTCCCCACAGCTCCCTTTCTAGGGATCTATTAGAAACATTTCCTGCTCTCTCTCAAAATAACTTAATGAGGATTTAGGGAGGAAAGATGTCAATAGGGAAAATACCTTAGAGCAGGAATTCCCGTGAGGTTAGAATGTTTCTTTGTATCTCTTAACAGCATGGGTTGTTTTGTTTTGTTTTGTTTTTCCTTTTAATCAAAACTCCAGAGGCAACAGCTAATGAAAACCAATGTAAAAGATGGCTCAAGAGATACAGAATTCACACTCATCAAAGAGCCCTGAAAGGCAGATGCTCTCAGATTCTGAATACTTCCTTGATGGGCAAAACTCCTGGAAGAGTTCTAAAGCCTTTCCAGAACAGATGAGGATCCCTTTATCATAAGCTAGACTGACTCTCTGAAGGACATCTGTCTGTCTGCTGGAGTATTCCAGAAGCTCAAGGACAGCAGCCATCTTCCTCCACGACTTTGCAGCTCTGCCCATGTGAGTCCAAGCAGATGGGAAAACAGTCCAAAAACTAGCTCCAATGAAAATAAGGCCAACAACTAACTTTTGAACTTAAAGGTTTTCTGTCATTTCATCTAACTGTTAATTTCATTAGTCTCTTTCTTCATCTTCCTTAACTCTTTCCCAAACTGCTGGAATTAAGTTCCTTTCTTCCAAAGTTAAGGAGTTTATTTGCCTGAAAATAAGACTCGAAAGAATTTTCACACAATTTTCCTTCCATTTTCTCTTTTTTAGGGTAGTGATAAAGGGCACAGTTGGGAACTGCTAAAGTCACAGAGGTCATGTAGAAGATTCTTCCTTAGTTGTGCAAACATAGCCCGATTCATGTCCTTTCTTTTCTTCAGTGCAAAAGATGCTAAGTGACTTTCTTTAAAAGCGAGCTTGTCTTTTAAAAATCTTTGGGGGGAAAAAAAACTTTGGCAGAACAAGAATCTGTGTACTCCTGTGAGAGTAGATAAGACCACCCAGACTCTCTGCATTTTCCCTACTCTGCTCAAGCTCTCCCAGAACGTCTAACTGTGAATGAATATAAAGGAAGAAATATCTTCTTTCCAGAAACAGATTTGGGTTGGGTCTTGTCCCAAGGGTAAAGAGAGGTTCTTTGATCCTAACGGCTGATGATCCTAATACATCACTACTTTAGTACTGTCAAATTACTTTATGTGAATGGGAGGAGGCACAGAAGGAAAGGGAAGGAGAGAATCTCAAACAGACTCCCTACTGAGTGTACAGTCCAAAACAGGGCTCAATCTCAGGACCCTGAGGTCATGACTTGAGCTAAAATCAAGAGTCAGACCCTTGGGGAGCCTGGGTGGCTCAGTGGGTTAAAGCCTCTGCCTTTTGCTCCAGTCATGATCCCAGGGTCCTGGGATTGAGCCCCGTTGGGCTCTCTGCTCAGCAGGGAGCCTGCTTCCCCTGCCCCCACGCTCTGCCTGCCTCTCTGCCTACTTGTGATCTCTGTCAAATAAATGAATAAAATCTTAAAAAAAAAAAAAAAAAAAGAGAACGTTAACGGCTTAACTGAGCCACCCAGGCGCCCCTGAATATAAGTTACTTTAAAAAATAACTGAGGGATTCCTGGATAGTTAAGTCGGTTAAGCCTTTGTCTTCAGCTGTTCATGATCCTAGGGTCTGGATCGAGTCCTGCATGGGGCTCCCTGCTCAGTGGGGAGTCTGCTTCTCCCTCTGCCTGCTGCTTCCCCTGCTTATGCTCTCTCTCTCTCTCTGATGGATAAATTAAATCTTTAAAAAAAATAAAAAATAAAAAAGTAAGACTGATGAATCACAGACCTCTACCCCTAAAGTAAATAATACATTATATGTTAATAATAAATAAATAAATAGATAGATAGATAGATAAATATTTAAAATAAAAATAAAAAATAACAGATAAAAATCTCTTGGGGCGCCTGGGTGGCTCAGAGGCTTTAACCTCTGCTTTCAGCTCAGGTCATGATCCCAGGGTCCTGGGATCAAGCCCCGCATCAGGCTCTCTGCTCAGTGGGGAGCCTGCTTCCTCCTCTCTCTTTGCCGGCCTCTCTGCCTACTCTATCTCTGTCAAATAAATAAAATCTTTAATTAAAAAAAAAATGTCTCAGAAAAATTTTCTGATGGAGGTTAAAGTGTTAAACCTATTAATATTTACATATCATTTATAATTAATCTGTTACTATTTTAATTGCTTTCTGAAAATAGTCACTTAAATTACAAAGATACTATGGTTAAATGGCAGATGACTCCATCTCAAACCTGAGTGTGGGGAGAAAAATATCAAATACTCTATTCAACAAATACATGTTATCCCTCTATCTTTTCATCTGGACAGAAACTTCAAATTCTCTCAAGGTGTTTAGAGTTACTAAATGGTCAACTGCTAGATATAGAGAGATAAATATATAGATAGATATCAAGTCCTGAATTAATCAATGCCATTAAAAATAAACAATAAAAGTTACTCTATACTCTCATACCAAAAAATCCAATCCCAAACCAATAGACCACATAAATCAACCAAAAAAACCTGAATAATATCCTGGAGCAATAAAAAACATGAGTGGCCCTACAAGTTTGTTATAATAAAGCTCAACCCATACTGCACGAGAATGAGATGGTTGCTTGCCAGTCAGGAGGGCCCAAGGGTCAAACAAGATGAAGCCGCAGCAAAAGAAAGAGTGTCCGGTCAGTGGGTTTTGGCAACAGCCATTCTATTGGCCATTCAGAAAATAATGACCACATTTGCTGTGTTAAATGGGAGGACTGATGGGAGAGACAAATAAGAAATTAGACAATAGTAATGGAATGTGACACGTGCTCTGAAAAGTGTAAGCATGGTCTTCAGGAATCAGGAAAGTCTTCTTGAAAAAGAGGACCTCCAAACTCAGTCCTGAAGGGAAAGTGCACATTACCCAGGTGAAGTGAGCAGAGAAGGTGTTGTGCA
Source organism: Mustela lutreola (assembly GCF_030435805.1). NCBI lineage: Eukaryota > Metazoa > Chordata > Mammalia > Carnivora > Mustelidae > Mustela > Mustela lutreola. The sequence continues at coordinate 56,240,778 of NC_081296.1, forward strand.
CGCATAGGCTCAAGCTGGAGTAGGCCACTGTGAGAGCCCTGAGGAGTCCCGTGAACTGAACACTAAGAAGGAACTGAAAGCGGATTGACAGAGTGACAAATAAGGCCATATAATGAATATTTTTACAGGCTGTGGTAAGGAGATGGGACCTTAGCTGAGACATTGCAATGTTGGTATGTGGAGGGAAAAGTCAATGTGGTAGTTGTGGGGTATAGATTCCATACTGATCTTCCTCGACCTTGGCCCTCTTTAGTGAACTCCTTTTTTGGTTGGAATTATTGGTTCTTCTCTACTATCCATGTGTACCCTTGTGCCTTGATCTGCCAAATTCTGCTTCTTGGTATCTCCTAATAGATAAGAGTTTCCATCCATCTAGGAAAATAATCAGCCTCTAGACAGTTCCTCTTACCAAGTAAACCAAGATAGTTTTTAACAACACTGCCTGTTCTTAAAAAAAAAAAGAAAGAAAGAAAGAAAGAAATTTTAAAAAATTAAGTTGTGACAGTATTCTGTTTATCTCATCACTGTTTATCTCAACAGTATTTCTGAGAAACAGTATTCTGTTTATCTCATCACTGTTTATCTCAACAGTATTCTGTTATCACATCACCATCAGACAAAAGCATTCTCTTGCCTCTTCCTTGTGTGTATTACCCTTGTCTGACTTCACCATTCATCTTAGCAGACTACAGAAAGACATGGGAGAGACCAAAAATACATCCCTGGACACAGTGGTGACAGACTTCATTCTCCTGGGCTTACCTCATCCCCCAAGTCTGAGGACCCTCCTCTTCCTGGTCTTCTTCATCATTTACGTCCTGACTCAGCTGGGGAACCTGCTCATTCTGCTCACCGTGTGGGCTGACCCAAAGCTCCATGCTCGTCCCATGTACATTCTTCTAGCCGTGCTCTCATTCCTGGACATGTGGCTCTCCTCAGTCATCGCCCCTCGGCTAATATTGGATTTTACTCCCGCCAGCAAGGCAATCCCCTTTGGGGGCTGTGTGGCTCAACTGTATTTCTTTCACTTCCTGGGCAGCACCCAGTGCTTCCTCTACACCTTGATGGCCTACGATAGGTACCTGGCAATATGCCAGCCCCTGCGCTACCCCGTGTTCATGAATGGGAGGTTATGCACCATCCTCGTGGCTGGAGCTTGGGTGGCTGGCTCCATCCATGGGTCTATCCAGGCTACGTTGACCTTCCGCCTGCCCTACTGTGGGCCCAACCAGGTGGATTACTTTATCTGTGACATCCCTGCGGTTTTGAGACTGGCCTGTGCTGACACAACCATCAATGAGCTCGTGACCTTTGTGGACATTGGAGTGGTGGCAGCCAGTTGCTTCATGTTAATTCTTCTCTCCTATGCCAACATAGTCCATGCCATCCTGAAGATTCGCACTGCCGATGGGCGGCGCCGAGCCTTCTCCACCTGTGGCTCCCACCTAACCGTGGTCACTGTCTACTATGTGCCCTGTATCTTCATCTATCTCAGGGCTGGCTCCAAGAGTCCCCTGGATGGAGCAGTGGCTGTGTTTTACACTGTTGTCACTCCGTTTCTGAACCCCCTCATCTATACCCTGAGGAACCAGGAAGTGAAGTCTTCTCTGAAGAGAATAACAGCAGGTCAAGGGGTCACCAGTGAAAATAAGTAACTACAGGCTCAGGGACTAGCTGCTTCATGGTTTCTAACATACGTCTCATTTTTAAGTACTCTATAACACGGGGCTTGAACTCACACGTGAACTCACAGAGATCAAGAGTCACATGCTCCAGTGACAGAGCCTACCAGGTGCCCCTCATATTTTTGTTTAGAAATATGGGCGCCTGGGTGGCTCAGTGGGTTAAGCCGCTGCCTTCGGCTCAGGTCATGATCTCAGGGTCCTGGGATCAAGTCCCACATCTGGCTCTCTGCTCAGCAGGGAGCCTGCTTCCTTCTCTCTCTCTCTGCCTTCCTCTCTGCCTACTTGTGATCTCTGTCTGTCAAATAAATAAATAAAATCTTAAAAAAAAGAAAGAAAGAAAGAAAGAAATGTATAGGATGTCTAGCTGGCTCAGTCAGTTAAGCATCTGCCTTAGTCTCAGGTCAAGATCCCAGGGTCCTGGGATGGAACCCAAGACCGTATAGGTTCCCTGCTCAGTGGAACCTGCTTCTCCCTCTCCCGCAGCCCCTGCCCCTCCCCTGCTTATTCTCTCTCTCTCAAATAAATAAATCTTCAGGTGGGGGGGGAAAGAGGGGGCACCTGGGTGGCTCAGTGGGTTAAAACCTCTGCCTTCGACTCAGGTCATGATCTCAGGGTCCTGGGATCGAGCCCCGCATCGGGCTCTCTGCCCAGCCAGGAGCCTGCTTCCCCCTCTCTCTCTGCCTGACTCTCTGCGTACTTGTGATCTCACTCTCTCTTTCTGTCAAATAAATAAATAAAATATTTTTTTAAAAAAAGAAAGAAAGAAACGAGTGTATAAAATGTTAGGGTCCGTGATCAAAGGAACAAGACTGATGCAAAGCCAAAGTCAAGCAAAGCTTTATTTTGCACCAAGCATCAGAAACCAAACCGACTGGCAGGGGCCCTCTCTTACTAAGAGGTGACAACGGCGACCCCGACAAGGCCACTGCCAACAAGGCGGGACAAGGCCACTTGCCCACGAGGCCACTTGTGGTGGTGCCCGGCTTCGGGCAGCAAGGCTGCTGCGTTGGCGCTGCTCCTAAAGACTATTACTCTGACTACCCCAACGGCTACTCTAACACCTATCCCAACAGCTACTATAACTCCTCCTACTACTCCCCCTTCCCCAGACTCACAGACTAACCTTTATAGAGGTGGTTGAGCCCGGCCCACACACAGGTGGCCAATGAGATTTCAACACACCACAGTAAATATATATGCACCCCACTGATTGGATGTCTCTATCCGGCCTGGCCTGCCCCTATATCTGGGGTTTGCAAGTATATTCCTCTGGCTAACCAGGATCTCATACATGCCCTCACATTCCCCCCTTTTCCTTGGAAATTAGTCAAATCCTTGACTTTTCAGCCATTTCTATGTTCTCCTGTTGTAAGGGGTTATATTGAGCATGTAAGACTAACATTTTTATCACTCTAATTTTCTTTGGTACAAATGATATTAAGGCGTTTATAATACAGGGGCCAAAAAGTAGCAGCAGTACACAGTCAGCTGTGAGTTCGCCATTCAACACTTTGTATAACCTTTTCCATTTTTCCTAATTCCGTTCATCTAATTTCCCACCTATACTTTACATAAACAGGTAACAATAGGAGCAACAATAAACTCACAGTTTTTTTTAGTCTTAGCTTTAGTCCACAGTCAGCACGGTCCGTCAGCTTCATCTTCCATCTCTGGGGGACATCCTCGTCCTAGGTTCATTTGACATGACCCACATGAATCTAGGCCCTAATGCCTTCTACTTTTACTGCCGTGGGGGTGGTCAGGATAACAGTAAATGGTCCCTTCAGCGAGGCTCCAAGTTTCCCATTTGTTAGTGATGTATCCAAACAAAGTCCCAGGGTTGGTAAGGATGTGGTTCCACCTCCTTCTTTGTCCCAGTGTGGGCAGTCCAGATTCCTGCGTGGGCTTTTTTTAAGACAGACTGTAATGCCTGCAGTGACTGGAGTACAGACTGATCAGTCATTTCTGCTAGGGCAACCTCTTATAGCCGAGGACAGAGGGGGGTGTGTCTCCCAAACATTATTTCAAACGGGGTCACTTTGTTTAAATCATGCCCTGAGGAGGGTGAAAGGAAGGAGATCCACCCATCCACCGCCAGTCTCCAGAATTAACTTTGTCAAGGTCTCCTTAAGAGTCCGGTTCACGGGGCGCCTGGGTGGCTCAGTGGGTTGGGCCGCTGCCTTCGGCTCGGGTCATGATCTCAGGGTCCTGGGATCGAGTCCCACATCGGGCTCTCTGCTCAGTGGGGAGCCTGCTTCCCTCTCGCTCTCTGCCTGCCTCTCTACCTACTTGTGATCTCTCTCTGTCAAATAAATAAATAAAATCTTAAAAAAAAAAAAAAAGTCCGGTTCACTCTCTCTACTTGCCCGGAACTCTGGGGCCGGTAGGCACAATGTAATTTCCAATTAGTGCCCACAGACTTGGCCAGTGCCTGTGAGACTGAACTCATAAATGCAGGGCCATTGTCTGACCCGATCGCGAGAGGCAGTCGAAACCTAGGAATTATTTCTTCTAGTAGCTTTTTGGCTACCACTCCTGCCATCTCATGTTTGGCAGAAAAAGCCTCTACCCAGCCTGGAAAGGTATCTACACAAACTAACATATAGTTGTGCCCATATTTTCTGGGTTTCATTTCTGTAAAATCTATTTCCCAATAAATTCCTGGTTCCTTACCTTTTTCTCTTTTCCTTCTTCCCATTTTAGCTCTTCCCACATTAACTGCCTGGCATTGAGCACATCTATTAACTACATCCTGAACCATACGCCCTCATTTAGAAACCTGGAACTGCTTGCCTATAAGCTCCTTGAGTTTGCGTGTCCCCAAATGAGTACCTTGATGTATCTGGTCTACTAACTTTTTACCTAGTCTTCGAGGAAGAAATTATTTTTCCTGCTTTAGTCTTAGCCCAGTCACCTTCATAGTCCAATTTAACCCATTTCTTTAAATATTTTAAATCTTCTTCTGAATAGTTTGGTTTTTCTGGTAAGGCTGAAGCCAGGAGTGTAACTAGTTCTTGCACTGTTTCTCGGGCTGCTTGCTCTGTGGCTTGATCTGATAATTGGTTTCCTTTTGAAATCAGATCAGTCCCCTTTTGGTGTCCTGGGCAATGCACAACGGCCACTTTTTTGGGTCCCAAATAGCCTGGAGGAGAGCCAATATTTCTTCTCTGTTTTTAATTCCTTTTCCTTCTGCTGTTAATAGGCCTCTTTCTTTATAAATAACCCCATGTATATGGAGAGTAGCAAAGGCATAACTGCTGTCCATATAGATGTTGGCGGTTTTACCTTTGGCCATCTGCAATGCCTTAGTGAGTGCAATCAGTTCCGCTTTTTGTGCTGAAGTTCCATGTGGCAGAGCTGCTGTCCAGAGTTCCTGCTCAGGAGAAACCACCGCAGCCCCACATATCTCTTTCCATTATCATGTAGCTACTCCCATCTGTGAACAGAGTCATCTCTGCATCCAAGAGTGGAATGTCTCTGAGATCTGGTCTTATTCCTGCGACTTGGGTTAAGACCTCCCCACAGTCATGTGGGTGGTCAGCCAGCTCCTCTGGCAGCAGTGTGGCTGGCTTTAGCACCACTGGGGGCTGGAAGATCACTCTTGGTTCATTGAGGAGGAGATCCTGATACCCCGTCACTCGGGCGTTCGTCATCCATCGGTCTGGTGGAGTCTGGAGAAGGCCCTCGACAGCGTGTGTGGTGGTTATGATGAGATTTTGACCTAAAGTCAATTTACCTGCATCCTTGACCAAGAGGGCCATGGCAGGGGCCACGGGGAGGCAAGGAAGAATCCAGCTGCTACTGGATCTAGTTTCTTGCTAAGATAGGCTACTGGCCTTTACCAAGGCCCCAGAATCTGAGTTAAAACTCCTTTGGCCACCCCTGCTTTTTCATCCACATCCACATCCACATCCCTTGGCAACATCCTGGAAGATGGGCTTGGCAACATCCTGGATGGCCAGTGCTGGGGCACTCAGTAAGGCTGTTTGTAATTCCCAAAATGCTCCTTCTGCCTCAGCTGTCCACTAATCTGTCCAAGCTGTCCATCATAGTCACCGTCAGGTGGATATCTTCAACCAGTTTATTAACTTCCTGCAAGTCCTGAACAGGTCGGTACTCCCCAGTCTCGGCCTTTTTGACAGGCAGCAAAGGTGTGTTCCATGGAGATTTGAAAGGAACTAGGATCCCATCTCCTCGGAGGCAGTTAATGTGTTTTCTGACCCCTTCCTTTGCTTCCTGGGGAAGGGGGTACTACCGAATGTGAACAGCTGTAGCCATCTCCTTTAATTGTACCACCACTGGAGGTTGTTCCCTGGCCAAGCCAGGGGGCTTCCCTTCTGCCAGTCCTGGGGAAATTCGTCCTGTAGGATTTGGAGAAGGCTCCCCCCATTTGTCTCCTCTGGTTTCGAGACTGGCTCATAAAGGAGGTATTCATCTACTGCTGCCATAAGCACTTGTACAGTGGGTTGTCTCAAGGTTACAGTCATGTCTCCTTCTGAGAACTAAATGTCAGCTCTTAACTTGTAGAGGAGATCTCTTCCCATCAAGTTATATGGGGCATTAGGGAGGACCAAAAATCGATGTTTAACTACTCCCAAGGCCAAATTTAAAGTCCTTTCTGTTGTCCATTTATGTCTCTCTGTGCCATTTGCTCCTTGTACCCAGAATTCCTCTCCAGATAGTTTTCCCATAGGTTTAAGTAATGATGAAATTTGGGCTCCTGTGTCCACCAAAAAATCAACTGATTTCCCCTCCTCTTCAAATTTTACCCAAGGTTCGGGGAGGGGCTCTGAACCATGGTCCCTTCAGTCTCTGGTGGTGAGCATTGCTGTCTTCCTTTTAGGGCACTCCCTGGCCCAATGTCCTTTTTCCTTACAGTAAGTGCACTGACTGAATCTAAGTCTTCCTGTCTGCCTTCTCTGTGCTTAGGCTTTTCCTTCCATTTATTATCCCCTACCTATCTCCTCCCCACATCATGCAATGCCAAAATATTAACCAGTTTTTTTGTCTGTTTTTCATCCTCTTGTGCATCCCTGTTGTTAAACACCTTTTCTGCTATTCCCACTAACTCAGTTAGATTCTTCCCTTCAAATCCTTTGATTTTCTGAAGTTTCCTATATCTGGGGCTGACTAACTGGCAAAGCAAGATTGTCTAAATGAGCTATCGTGCAACTTCTCTGAAGTTTACCTCAAGTTGTCTAGCCTAAGTAAACAAACATTTAAAGACAATCAAATCTAGAATTTAACATCCATAAAGGTATGTTATTAAAACATAATTTTTCTCTCTAAAATAACTCTCATTTTCAGAGATAGCCAAATCAGGACTAATTTATTTGAAAAACAAGTCCAGTTTTAACAAGCTTGGCCTAATTATTTACATAAGCTCAGCAAGAACAGTGAGGGATCATATAAATCTTTTAGAATCTGCTCTGCTGGAACTTCTCATAAGGAATCTCTAGGTTGAACTTATGACAGCCTCTCCAGGCCGGAAGCCAAGCTACATACTTGCCATCAGACATGCCTGCAATACCTGTCGATTTGGGCAAATTCCTCTTCCTGAGGCCCCCAAAGAATCCTGAGGTTCCTGCACCTGCCAGGAAGTAACATCCTTTACTCACCTGGTGAGTAACATCATTTTTTTTTTTAAAGATTTTATTTATTTATTTGACAGAGAGAAATCACAAGTAGATGGAGAGGCAGGCAGAGAGAGAGAGAGGGAAGCAGGCTCCCTGCTGAGCAGAGAGCCCGATGCGGGACTCGATCCCAGGACCCTGAGATCATGACCTGAGCTGAAGGCAGCGGCTTAACCCACTGAGCCACCCAGGCGCCCTCATTTTTTTTTTTTTTAATCATGGAAAAACTGTATTTAGATTTAGCCAGCTGGACTCAGTTTAGATGATCCCAATTTTGTTGGCAACATCCAAAGCATCATAGTCAGGGGCCAGCCGAATGTATGCCTTCTTCTCTCCATCAGGCCTGATTAAGGTGTTGACCTTGGCTACATCAATGTCATAGAGCTTCTTCACAGCCTGTTTGATCTGGTGCTTGTTGGCCTTGACATCCACAATGAACACAAGTGTGTTGTTGTCTTCTATTTTCTTCATGGCTTACTCAGTAGTCAGGGGGAACCTGATGATGGCATAGTGGTCAAGCTTGTTTCTCCTGGGGGCGCTCTTTCGAGGGTATTTGGGTTGCCTTTGGAGACGCAGAGTCTTGGGACGTCGGAACGTAGGTGATGTGCGGATCTTCTTTTTTTTGTGACTGTGGACGCCTTTCAGCACCGCTTTCTTGGCTTTCAAAGCCTTTGCTTTGGCTTCAGCTTTGGGAGGGGCAGGTGAGTAAAGGATGTTGGGATGCTGGGAACTCTAAGCAAGGTATCAGGCCAACAGTTCCAAAGGGCTTTATGGTTCCAGGTTTTATAAAGTCAACCTTAGTTCCTTTAAGCTGTATAGTCATATCTGAGTCTTTTCTAATATGACATTCCAGTCAAAGCCATGATAAAATAACCAGTGTTTCCAATGGTGTCCTGTTACAAGGAGAACAGATTCTTATTGAACTTATGCAAATGACTTATTGCCATGGAAGAAAGAATACTTGCTGAGACCTTTTGGTTTCAGAGGGTTCAGATAGAGAGAAAGAGTTGAATACCTTGATTTGTTTACAAATGACTACATTTTTATCTCTGTAAATTACAGATAACTTAAGAAAAAATTTTCCTAGTTTGGAAGAGTAAACATTAAAGAAACATTAATGTTTAAAATAAGACAAAACATCAAGAGATACAACATTACAATCTTTCAGTTCACCTAGTCCCATGTTAATAATTCTGGTTTATTCCAAATGCAGCTTTTACTTCTGTAAATTCTTACCCATTTCAGTTCCAGTATTTTAACATATCAAAGACCTGTATTTGTCCTGAAAGTCTCCCATATGAATTTTCTTTGAGTCGGAATTTATCTTACAAGAGAATTAAAACAATTACAAATGACAAAAACTCAAAATAGATATGGTAAAGAGCTGGTGAGATGAGAATTTACAATGGAACTGGCAAGAAAATCAGGTTACTTCTGTGACACGTAACATTTCCATAATCACAATATCAAGTGATGATCTAACAACATATTAAAACTTTAGGAAATGCATAGCATTTTCCCAAATGTAACCCAAGGTTTATCATTGGTTTAAATCTTGTCAACAATTGAAAACAACAATTAGAAAGTTTTAAAACACATGCCTAAATATAATTAGGGATGTTAAGCACCTGATAAAACAAAACATAGAAACTGAATTTTCTGGGCAGGCAAAGAGAAAACCATAACAGATCAATTAACTTAAGAAAACTTGGTCCTTTTAAACAGAGAGAAAACCAGCTTTTCTATACCAGTGTCTTTTTTTTTTTTTTTAAGTATGCAGATAATGACTTTACTAGGTTTCCCTCCCATCATGAATGATGTCGCAGACAAAAGGAAGTCTTTCTCCCTCTGCCCCTATCCCAGCTCATGTTCTCTGTCTCTCTCCCTGTCTCTATCTCAAATAAATATAATCTTTAAAAAAAAATAAGAAAAATCTTTAAAATTTTTAAAAAGATGGACAATAACAAGTGTTGCTGAAGATGTGGAGAAATTGGAACCCTCATACATTGTCAGTGGGAATATGAAATGGTGCAGCGCCACTGAGAAGTCTGGCAGTTCCTCCAAATGTTCCACATAGAGCATATGACCCAGGAATTTCACTCCTACATACATTCCAAAAATAAAAAAATAATAAAACCATATGTGCACACAAAAACGTGTACACGATTGGTCACAGCAGCATTATTTAAACTGCCAAATAGTATAAAAACCAAAACATCCAACTGATAAATGGATAAACAAAATATAGTATACCCATAAAAAATGGAATAGCAGTCAGCCACAAAACGGAAGGAAATTCTTTTTTTTTTCTCTCTTTTTAAAGCATGTCTTTTTTTTTTTTAAAAAGATTTTTATTTATTCCACAGAGAGAGAGAGATCACAAGTAGGCAGAGAAGCAGGCAGAGAGAGGAGGAAGCAGGCAGAGAGAGGGGGAAGCAGGCTCCCCGCTGAGCAGAGAGCCAGACGTGGGGCTCGATCCCAGGACCCTGAGATCATGACCCGAGCTGAAGGCAGAGGCTTAAACCACTGAGCCACCCAGGTGCCCCAAGGAAGGAAATTCTGATCTGTACTACAACATGGGTGAAGTTTGAAAACATTATATTAACTAAAAGAAGCCAGACACAAAAGGTCACATATTACATGATCCATTTATATGAAGTGTTCATAATAGGCAAATCCATAGAGACAGAAAGCAGATTATGGTTACCAGAGGTTGGGATGTATTTTTTTTAAGATTTTTTGGACAAGATTTTATTTACTTATTTGACAGAGAAAGAGATCACAAGTAGGCAGAGAGGCAGGCAGAGGGGGGCGGTGGGGAAGCAGGCTCCCCGCGAGCAGAGAGCCTCATGGGGGGGCTCGATCCCAGGACCCTGAGACCATGACCTGAGCCAAAGTCAGAGACCTAACCCACTGAGCCACCCAGGGGTCCCTTTTTTAAAGATTTTATTTTTAGGTAATCTCTACACTCAACATGGGGTTCAAATTTACATTCCGGATATCAAGAATGGCATGCTGCACTGAATGAGCCAGCCAGATGCCCCAGGGTGAAATGTATTTGAATTAACCTCAATAAAGCTATTATTTTGAAATTTTATTTAAATCAATGTTGAGGGGCGCCTTCGGCTCAGGTAATGAGTCAAGCTCTCTGCTCAGCAGGGAACTGGCTTCCCACTCTCTCTCTGCCTGCCTCTCTGCCTGCTTGTGATCTATCTCTCTGTCAAATAAATAAATAAAATCTTTAAAATAAATAAATAGGGCACTTGGGTGGCTTAGTGGCTTAAAGCCTCTGCCTTCGGCTCAGGTCATGATCCCAGGGTCCTGGAATTGAGCCCCGCATCTGGCTCTCTGCTCAGCGGGGAGCCTGCTTCCTCCTCTCTCTCTGCCTGCCTCTCTGCCTACTTGTGATCTCTGTCAAATAAATAAATAAAATCTTTTAAAAATTAAAATTAAAATTAAATTAAATAAATAAATGTTCATAGAGAATTTCACTACACTCAAGATCAACGTATTAGGGGGGACAAATAAAGCTATACATTGATCCCTGGCATGAACACAGTTTTGTTTTTGAAATCTCTCTGACTAGGATTTTGAATCTTCACTGCTCATTTTGTCATGCAGATTCAGAATCATCTTCCTTCATGGATGGACTATGGAATCAAGACTTTTGAAGCTACTGCTGAGTCCAAGTTGACTCCAGGCTTTCCTTGATGTCATAAAGTACGCATTAAAATTCCTTGTGTGCACTGAATTCAGTCTCTTGAACAACAGCCGACCTTTGTGCAGCAATAGACAGATAGCCGAAGTGTCGGGGCTGCTGCCTCCTCACCTTACTTGACTTCATCTGAACAGCATGTTTGTGCATCTTTCCCATGTCTGGTAAATACTGGTAGAAGAGGGGGAACAAGTTGTTGGTGTCAGTGATGAGAAAATTGAAATAAACTTCATACAGCTGGGATAAAGATTAAAATAAACAAGCTGGAAGCAAAAGAAAAAGTTAAAGGCAATTTGTATTTCTTATCAACACTCTGGAAGAATTATTTTCTACTTACTGCATGTGAGTGGAATATAACACCTAGCTAGTAGATATAATACTGTCATCTTATGGCACCATAAAACAATGATATTTTACTTACATACTTATTCTCACATATATTCCCAAACAGTTAATAGTGTTTTTCCCTACCAAACCCATAGAAATTTAGGATCAAAAGAAAGCTTTATTTTTTTTTTTAAGATTCATTTATTTATTTGAGAGAGAGAGAGATAAGGCATGAGCAGGGGAGGTGGAGGGGAAGAGGGAGAGGGGAAGCCGACTTCCCGCTCAATGGGAAACCCAATCAATCCCGGGACCCTGAGATCCTGACCTGAACCAAAAGCAAGAGTCAGGGGGTTAACTAACTGAGACACCCAGGCTCCCCTAAAAGAAGGCTTTAAAAGCATCTAATCCTTTTCAATTATCTCCTCTTACAATTGGCATCATGTAAAACTTGGCTAGCAGCAAAATTCCTTATGAGGCTCTGTCCCTCTATTAGAAATTGGGTTTCTTTCCAAACATTGATCAAAATATGATTAACCATTACCAAATAAAGTCATGCTACTGTCCATCTAAATCTCTGCTGAATTGAGTGGTGAGGAGAGGCAGAAGGAGAAGAAAGCAAGAAGAGAAGCATTTTATTGCAAATACACCCCTGCAATTTGGAGCATCTGTCTGGGTGGCTCCCAATTTGGAGCTTGTATTTGAATCTCTGTGTGTTTTCTCTACCTACAGATATGCAAAGCATCTGTCTCCCTGCTGGCACTGACCAGGGCCTCACAATGAGACTCAGGCCCTTTTGGCTTGCTGCCTCTACAGGCAAAGAGGTTCCTCCCACCACTACCTCAAGAAGAGTAAACAGCTGCTGAGCACTGAGATCTGAGCATACCTATGGGAGGGGGCTCACAGAAACAGAGGCAAGAGATAAGAAGGGTTCTGGGCAGAATATCAGTGTAGTCCACCGTGGTCCATCCCTCTTCCAACGGACTCTTTAAACAGATGCCAGAGTGGTCATCATCCTACAATTTCGACTTGACCATGACGTTCTCCTATTTGAAGCCATCAATGGCTTCCCAGCCCCTACAAAGGAAGGCCAGACAATTCCATCATGTAGGATCCCAACCATCTCTCACTTGAACTCTATTTACAGCCTGTGCTGCAGGTGTGCATCACTTTTCTTTCCCCACTCATGCCCGGCTGCTTCTGGTCTCCACCCTTTGCTCAAACTTCTTCCTTGGCTGAAACGTCCCTCTAATGCGTACTCCTCTTTCAAGGAGCAGCGTCAAGTGTTACCTGCCCAGTGAAACTCTCCTGGCCCCACTTGAACCATCCAGTAAACTTAAATACAACCTTTTGTGTGGTCTCACATTAACCTACAGTTGATATATCCTTCCCACCATAATATAAACTTCTTGAGGATGTAGTATGCCTAGTCAGTTTTTTGCCCCAAATAAATATCTATGTATTTATTGTCACTGATCTTGAAAACCAAGATTTTACGGAAAAGGAAGAGGAGCAGAAATTCTAATGCACCTAATTTAAGAAGTGAAGTTAAGATAATGAATGCTGGGTAATCATTAAGGGATTTTGGCTTGAAAGGAACTCGTCAGATACATTATACATAATATAAAATTCTATGTTTTATGAGGTAAAGCTGTGTTCTCCCAAAGGAGATACTAGTCATGCCAGAATGGAAAAGGAGAATAAACTTTGGATGAAAGAGATGCAAAGTCCTAACACCACCATCTGGGCTGTACTCAGAATGGGGAGAAAGGAAGTTTCTAGGAACAGTGTGGGACTGAGAGTGGAGACACTTCAAACTCAGTCGTGTTGGACGAGGGTTACACTTACATGCGTTCACCAAAAGAACTGGGGAGCTGTGGCAATGGCAGCCCAGGCTGTGGTGCCCGGCCATAAAGTTGAGAGGAGAAAGACTTCTTCTTCTACACCTGCTTGCTAATAGGTGGTGTCCAAGTGGAGGGAACCTCCCCATGACACTGGAGCAGAGATGGCAAAAATCCTTCTCCACCCCAGCAGCACCATGTGGCTAAAGAACACAAGACTTTTTTTTTTTTTTTTAAGATTTTATTTACTTATTTGAAAGAGAGAAAGAGCAAGTGAATACAAGCTGGGGAGAGAGGCAGAGGGATAGGGAGAAGTAGACTCCCCACTGATCAGGGAACCCAATGTGGGCTGCATCCCAGGATCCTAACACTTCAAAGAAAAGAATCACAGAAATTAGAGGTCACCCAATCAGATCATGTTGTTCTTCACAGTTCACTTTCTAAATGTAGAAGTGATTCCTGCTTGCTGTCAAAACAAAAAAATAAGGGGCACCTGGGTGGCTCAGTTGTTAAGCATCAGCCTTCGGCTCCGGTCATGATCCCAGGGTCCCTACATCTGGCTCCCTGCTCAGTGGGAAGCCTGCTTCTCCTTCTCCAGCTCCCCCTGCTTGTGTTCCCTCTCTTGCTGTGTCTTTCTCTGTTAAATTAATGAATAAAATCTTTTTAAAAAAGGGGGGGGGGAGGAAGAAAGGAAATATAACGCCTATCTTTAAAAATAATAATAATGAGGATCTTGGGGACTGTAGTTCTCACAGGGGAAATGACTCAGTGTAGAACTCCCAAGAGGTAAGTAGTTCTCTACAAATCTCTTGATAGTGTTTTAAAAAAAACTCAATCGAAGAAGATCTAGCCAATTGTGTAACTGATGCAAAATTCAAAGCACTTAAGAAGTATCAATCTAGAAAGAGCCTCCAAGGGCAGAGGATCTCATAGACTATTAGCATAGTCAATGTTTCTTTCCCCCTGGAAGATTTTAATTCCATTCCAAAGCAGAGACCTGGTTACCTATAACCACAAGCCCGGGGGATGCTCTGAAGAACACTTTCCTCATGTGCTCCGACATCGCGCCTGAGAAAAGCCAGCTTCTCCACCATTTGGCTGCTGTGTTCACGTGAGTCCAGCAAGGGAAGCAGTCCTAATAGGAGTCAATTCACAATAGGAGCAAAGACCAAATTTCCACAAATTAAAAGTTTCAGTAACTTTGTCAAAAACTGTATGTAGTCTGTCTTTCCCCTCCTTCTTCCTTATTCACAAAGTTAATGTATTTAGCATATGAATTATGAATTAAATCAGACTTTCTCCAGATTTGGGAACTTTCTTCTCTGAATTGAGAAAAAGAGTTTTAAACATTTATCTTGTCTTTTTGTTTTGTATTTTGAGGGAGATAATAAGGCAATATAAATACTAGGTTCCTGGGTGGCTCAGTCCTTAAGCATCTGCCTTCAGCTCAGGTCATGACCCCGGGGTCCTGGGATGGAGCCCTGAATCCTGCTCCCTGCTCAGCGGGAAGCCTGCTTCTCCCTCTCCCACTCCCCCTGCTTGTGTTCCCTCTCTCACTGTGTCTCTCTCTGTCAAATAAATAAGAAAAATGTTTTTAAAAATACAATATAAATGCTGTAACAACATAGGAACAGGAGGTTTTAACCTTTCTTTTCCCAGTGGTAAGAGGAGTCAATTTACTTCAAGGCTGGAAGGCCTTCCATTTCAGACCTTTTCTTTTCCTTTCTCTTCCTTTCTTTTCTTTTCTTTTTAAGATTTATTTATTTATTCTACAGAAAGAGCATGTGGGGGAGGAGGGAGGGACAGATGAAGAGAGAAAATCCTGAAGCAGACTTCCCGCTTAGCAGGAAGCCCAACCCAGGTCTCCATCCCAGGACCCTGGGAATGTGACCTGAGCAGAAATCAAGAGTTGATGATCAACTGACTGAGCCACCTCGGTGCCCACATTTCATACCTTTTCTTTTTCTTTTTTTTTTAAGATTCTATCCATTTATCTGACAAAGCGAGATCACAAGTAGGTAGAGAGGCAGGCAGAGAGAGAGAGGAGGAAACAGGCCACCTGCTGAGCAGAGAGCCCGATGCGGGACTCGATCCCAGGACCCTGAGATCATGACCTGAGCCGAAGGCAGTGACCCAACCCACTGAGCCACCCAGGCGCCTTTTTCTTAAACAAGCTTTTTTTTTTCCCCCTCATTTATAGTACATGGACATTGATGGGATAATTAGAATAAAATATGGGTTCTGTCTCCTCACTGCACACAAACTCTGTTCATTCTCCATGCTCTGTCTCTGCCCAGGCTGCCTCATGGTCTGAGTCTGGTCCTAAAGGCAAACAAGGGTGAACAACTCAATGCTGGGTCATTCCTCTGCCTCAGCGTTAGTGATGCACATCTGTTCGACATGGAGAAGCCCTCAAACTCTAAGTTGCCCTATACAAAACCCCAGTTCAGTGTAGACATACCAGAGAGAGGCCAAACCTCTGGAATAATCTTTTTTTTTTTTTTTTACAAGTAAAAGAGGCACTGCCTGCAAAGTGCTTAAAGTAAGTTTGCTTCCTAGTGGAGGGGAGCCCAGCAACCTATGACTTCTATCTGACCCTGTAAAGAGGATCTCACCCTCCCTGACTTTGCTATCTTCATGCCACCCTCTTCCATCCCTAGAAATCTCTCCCTTGAATTTCCAGGCCAAAGCCCCTGTACCTAATATTTGCTATTTTAAATATTGATTATATCAGTGATATCACTAGCTTCTTATTTTAATTTTATATTTTTGATATTAAATTACAACTGTTGCCCCAAGAGACTCCTATATAAGATGGTCATAACTGCTTTGTTCACTGGGCCAAATGACTGGAAATGCCCCAAATTTGCATCCCTGGGAGAATAAGAAAATAAATTGTGCTGCACTGATGGAATAGAATAGTATAGAGTAATGAAAGTGATTTCTTCAATGTGGGTAAATCATGTTGATGGGGAAAAAAGGCATAGGAAAAAAGTATGATTCCATTTATATAAAGATTAGAAATACATTATTTAATGATGCATAAACAAGCAAATGAAAAACACAAAATTCAGAAGGGTTGTCAGCTGGTACATATGGAAACGCTCAAAGATTAAACTGTTGTATACATTTTGGTGTATATAAAATATTTGGTGTATATAAAATATTTCATTAAAAATAGCTATCTAGGGGCATCTGGGTGGCTCAGTGGGTTAAAGCCTCTGCCTTCGGCTCAGGTCATGGTCCCAGGGTCCTGGGATCCCAGGCTCTCTGCTCAGCAGGGAGTCTGCTTCCTCCTCCCTCTGCCTGCCTCTCTGCCTACTTCTGATCCCTGTCTGTCAAATAAATAAATAAAATCTTTTTTTAAAAAAAATAGCTAGCTTGCTCTGTCCACTGAATAGGCCTAAATGCATTAACCAATCCAGCACTCTGGTCTCCAAATGCTATTTCTTATTGAAAAGAATAAGTACTCTTTGGGAAAAGGGCTGATTTCAGGTATAGAACAAGGGAATACACAAGACAAACTTGAAAATCTTGTCTTAGACTACAAGGAAGATGCTATGATTACCAGGGTTGTGTCTAAAGAACTCAGAAGTCAATATGAACAGGTTCCCATTGACAAAGATGGGAAAGTTTGAGCACCCATAAGGATAAAAAAATGCAATAAATTGAAAATTTTTTAAAAATTGCAACTATCTTATAAGGTGGCTTTAACCATACCAAATACTATTTAAAACAAGAAATTTTGGAAACCATATCAAGTTAGCCACCATGTGGATACTTCAAATGGTCTTTTATTTTCTTACTTCGTTTTTTTATGAGCACTGAATGTTATATGAAACTAAGGAATTGTTGAACACTACATCAAAAGCTAATGGTGGGGCACCTTGGTGGCTCAGTCATTAAGGGTCTGCCTTCTGTTCAGGTCATGATCTCAGGGTCCTGGGATCAAGCCCAGGGTCCTGGGATCAAGCCCTGCATCAGGCTCCCCGCTCAGCAGGAAGCCTGCTTCTCCTTCTCCCACTCCCCCTGCTTGTGTTCCTCCTCGTGCTATGTCTCTCTGTCAAATAAATAAATAAAATCTTTTTTTTTTAATCTTATTTGTTGGAGGTCAAATAAGGTCTTCAAATAATAACACACTAAAAGTCAAATCCTACAATAATCAACTATAATCCAAGCCACCAGAACCAATAAACTAGTTAGGTCAATCAATAAAGTTAAATAACATTCTAGAGCAAAAGGAAAACGTGGATGACGACTTTGACTTTATTTACATTGGGGACAGACTCACATTGCTGAAGTATGTGGCCAATCCCTCATCCTACAGTCTTGACTGTGTGACATAAAGCACAAGAGATGTGATCACACAGGGAAATGGGATGCAGGACAAAGCAGAGTTGGCAAAGGCTATTCAGTCAGCCAATCAGCCAACAAATATTTATTAATTATATATTTTTAAAAGATTTTATTGATTTATTTGACAGAGACACAGTGAGAGAGGGAACATAAGCAGGGGCGGGTAGGAAAGGGAGAAGCAGGCTTTCCACCGAGCAGGGAGCCTGATGAGGACTCAATTTCAAGACCTTGGAATCATGACCTGAGCCGAAGGCAGACGCTTAACAACTGAGCCACCCAGGCACCCCTATTTATTATCTCACTGTTACCAAAAACTGTGGCAAGTACTGCAGATACAGTAAAAGAACAGAACATATTTGGTCTTTGCCCTGAAAGAGCTCATAATCTAGGAAAAGAAACCAGTGAGCATTTAGGCAAATAGTTCTCATCATACTGCACTGCAATCACCATTTATAATATAAACTCTGATCTCCCAGAAGATTGTCTTCTAAGGGAGAAAAATTCTTCCCAAAGGAGATGACAGCCGATTGCATTCTGAGCAGTGAGACCATGTTAAGATGAATCAGTATTTTCCAGGAGGAGTGGGTCCAGTAGGTCCTTGGTTTTCCAAGGGAACTAAAGGAAGGAAGATGATAGAAATATGTAAGGACCAGGGGCTCCTGGGTGGTTCGGTCAGTTAAGCATCCACCTGATTTCAGCTCAGGTCATGATTTCAGGGTGGGATCGAACCCCATGTCAGGCTCAGCTTTCAGCCTGGAATCTACTTAAGATTCTCACCTTCCCTCCTCCCTCTCTCTCTCTTAAATAAATCTTTACAAAAAATATGTGAGGAAAGACCTCAAAGGTATTTGTAGATCATGGCAGGAGATATTTTGAGGAGAAGTCAGAGACCAAGAATAGGGATAGTAATTATGGAGTAATTGTTCTGCTCTGCTCCATAACACCAGAATCCACTTCTCTATGGTACAAACCGATCATATGCACTAACATTATTATTCAGACACAACCTTATGCCTTGACCTTCCAATACTTGTAATAGTGTCTCCCATTGAAGGATAATTTCAAGGGGTACCATGGTGGTTCAGTTGGTTAAGTGTCTCACTCTTGATTTCAGCTTGGGTAATGATCCCATGGTCATAGATGGAGACCCTTGTCAGGCTCCGTGCTCAGCTGGGAGTCAGCTTGAGATTCTCTCTCTTCTCCTTCTCCTTCTGTCTCTTCCCCTAGCTCATTCTCTCTCTCTCTCTTTCTCTCTCTCTCTCTCTCATTCTCTCATAAACAAATAAATCTTTTTTTAAAAGAAAAAAAAGAAGAAGAAGGAGCATTTCAGGAACCTAGAGACTAACTAGCCTCTGAGGGCTTGTCTTGCAGAGCAAACACAGACGACTGATGGCAAATGCTTTCCACTTTAAAATATAGAAGCTCTTGGGGCACCTGGATGGCTCAGTCAGTTAAGTGTCTGCCTTTGGCTCAGGTCACGATCTCAGAGTCCTGGGATGAAGCCCTGCATCTGCCTCCCTGCTCAACAGGGAGCTTGCTTTTCCCTTGCCTGCTTGTGCTCTCCCTCTCTCTCTCAAATAATTAAAATCTTTCAAAAAATTTTAAAAAATTAAAACTAAATAGAGAAGTTCTCTGTTCTCTGTTTCCCTCTTAGAGGGAAGCATTCTCTCACCACCTCTTAATGTGTATTACCCTTGCCTGACTTCACCATTCATCTTAGGAGACTACAGAAAGACATGGGAGAGACCAAAAATACATCCCTGGGCACAGTGGTGACAGACTTCATTCTCCTGGGCTTACCTCATCCCCCGAGTCTGAGGACCCTCCTCTTCCTGGTCTTCTTCAACATTTACGTCCTGACTCAGCTGGGGAACCTGCTCATTCTGCTCACCGTGTGGGCTGACCCAAAGCTCCATGCTCGTCCCATGTACATTCTTCTAGCCGTGCTCTCATTCCTGGACATGTGGCTCTCCTCAGTCATCGTCCCTCGAGTTTTTCTAAACTTTACTCCCACCAGCAAGGCAATCCCCTTTGGGGGCTGTGTGGCTCAACTGTATTTCTTTCACTTCCTGGGCAGCACCCAGTGCTTCCTCTACACCTTGATGGCCTACGATAGGTACCTGGCAATATGCCAGCCCCTGCGCTACCCCGTGTTCATGAATGGGAGGTTATGCACCATCCTCGTGGCTGGAGCTTGGGTGGCTGGCTCCATCCATGGGTCTATCCAGGCTACGTTGACCTTCCGCCTGCCCTACTGTGGGCCCAACCAGGTGGATTATTTTTTCTGTGACATCCCTGCGGTTTTGAGACTGGCCTGTGCTGACACAACCATCAATGAGCTCGTGACCTTTGTGGACATTGGAGTGGTGGCAGCCAGTTGCTTCATGTTAATTCTTCTCTCCTATGCCAACATAGTCCATGCCATCCTGAAGATTCGCACTGCCGATGGGCGGCGCCGAGCCTTCTCCACCTGTGGCTCCCACCTAACCGTGGTCACTGTCTACTATGTGCCCTGTATCTTCATCTACCTTAGGCCAGGCTCCAAGAGTCCCCTGGATGGAGCAGTGGCCGTGTTTTACACTGTTGTCACTCCGTTTCTGAACCCCCTCATCTATACCCTGAGGAACCAGGAAGTGAAGTCTGCTCTGAAGAGAATAACAGCAGGTCGAGGGGCCACCAGTGAAAATAAGTAACTACAGACTCAGGGACTACCTGCTTCGCGATTGCTACCACACCTTTCAGCTACTGCTGTGTGTGACAAATGTTCCAAAATAGATGCTGGCTTAAGCTGGACTGAATGTAATTCTAGGAAGAAGCTTCCAGTGCTATATTTAACCTCAATAACTTGGCCAGAACTGTTTTTTACTTTTTTGACCCACCTCTCAGGAGAAAGCACATTTTACACAAACAATGAATATGAGGAATAAATACTCTACTGAGGAGGAGGGGGATTATTCCAGGAAAATTTGGAGGAAACCAGTATAATGCTGCCCCATTACCCTTCATCCATTGCCTCACTCATGTTTTCCCAAAGCCTCTAGGCATTTGGGATTGCTTTGCTCCTATCAAGGAGATGAATAACCTTCCAATCTGGAACATTTACTTCAGAATTTTAAGTGAGAGGAAAACAAACCTCTAATTCTTTAAAGCACTGATTTATAATTGGATTACTTTATTACAGCATCTTTATCTCATCCTAATTAATAATTCACTCAATCGGCAATATTTTAAGCTAAAGCAGCACCAGAAAAGATTTCTGAACTACATCTAAATTGTCCAAAGTATCCGGAAAATCTTTTGGCCAGTTATCATAATGTCAAATAGTCAAAGATCTGGAAGCCACCTGGTCAGTCATTCAGTCATTCAGTTACTCACACAACATCCCTCTGATCAGGCCAGTGTGATATGAAATGACCTCGACTTACCCACTGTGACCTGTCCTCGTCTTATTGGAGGAACAAGAAAATACTTGAAAAAAGCTGGGAAGACAGGACTCACTTAAAATATAAGAGCAAGTGTGAAAATCTCTTTCAAGAAAATGAAGGACAGTGGCTTCAGCATCTTACATTCCCACCAAGAGTGGATAAGGCTTCCCTTTTCTCCACAGTATCACCAACAGTTGTTTTCTGTTTTGTTTTGTTTTGTTTTGTTTGTTTTTAATAACAGCCATCCTAATGGGTCTGAGTTGGTACCTCATTGTAGCTTTGGCTTGCATTTCTGAATGACAAGTGATGTTGAGCATCCTTTCATGCGCTTGTTGGACATTTGTAGGTCTTCTTTAGAGAAATGTCCATTTGGGTCTATTGCGCATATTTGAATAAGATTTTTCATTTTTTGTTGTTGATGAGATTTAGGAGTTCTGCATATTGATTGCTTATCAGATATATAATTTGCAAATATTTTCTCTCATTCTATGGATTGCCTTTTTATTCTGTTAGTAGTGTTTTTTAATGTACATTTTTAATTTCCCATGAAGTCAAACTTGTCTATGTTTCTTTTGCTACCTGTGCCTTTGAGGTCATAACCAAAAAATTATTGCCAAAGCCAATATTGTGAAGTTTTTGTCCTAAGTTTTCTCCTAAGACTTGTATTGGTTTAAGTCACTACAGCTAGATCTTTGATGAGTTAATTTATGCATATGGTATTAGGTAAGGGTACAACTTCATTTTTTTATGTGTCGCTATCCAGTTTTCCCAGCACCACTTGTTGAAAAGATTGTCCTTTCCCCCAGTGAATGGTCTCAGTACCCTTGTCAAAAAAATCATAAGACTAGGGGTACCTGGGTGGCTCAGTTGTTAGGCATCTGCCTTCAGCTCAGATCATGATCCCAGGATGCAGGGATCGAGCCCCACATCGGGCTCCCTGCTTGGCGGGAAGCCTGCTTCTCCCTCTCCCACTCCCCCTGCTTGTGTTCCCTCTCTCACTGTGTCTCTCTCTGTCAAATAAATAAATAATTTTTTTTAAATCATGTGACTACATCTTCAAGGGTTTATTTCTGGGATCTTCATTCTATTTCATTGATCTGTGTGTCTCTATGCCAAAAACACACTTCTGATTACTGTAGCATTGTCGTTAAGTTTTAAAATCAGAATATGTGAATCTTCCAGTTTCATTCTTTTTTGTAGGAATGCTGACAACAGTGATTCTGTATTTTTCATGCTTGCTCAATGACCCCTCTACGGGCTACAGATTCCAAGCCCCATGGAGGTTAATGTATGCCCTCACCAGAATCCAGGAAGGCTTGCTCTAAGCATTCCTAAAGAGGCACCCAGAAGGCTCCACCTTAGGTAATTAGTGGAGACAATTGATGCACAGAAGATCCCACTTTAGATAAGTCATAGAGATGGTTCCACTTTGGATAACTACCCTGTGACCTCACCACCATGCCCCTCTCTATAAAAATGGGATTAAGTTCTGGCTTGGGTAGAGAATAGCAGTGGAAGATGAGGGTGGACGTCCAGCCCTATGGATTCCCTCCCCACCACGTCCTGTCAGAAAGTTACCCTGACTAGAATTCTATGACTTACTTCGTTTTTCAGCCTTAAAGTGAATTCTCAGATGGAGGATATTTTACCGACCGTCCTCCACCTTCTAACATTTTTCAAGATTGCTTTGACTCTTCAGGGATCCTGGAGATTCCATTAAGAATTTTAAGATGAGGGGCGCCTG
Source organism: Mustela lutreola (assembly GCF_030435805.1). Taxonomy (NCBI): domain Eukaryota; kingdom Metazoa; phylum Chordata; class Mammalia; order Carnivora; family Mustelidae; genus Mustela; species Mustela lutreola. Next base: position 56,263,501 of record NC_081296.1, read on the forward strand.
GGTGGCTCAGTGGGTTAAGCCTCTGCCTTCGGCTCAGGTCATGATCTCAGGGTCCTGGGATCAAGCCCCGAATCGGTCTTTCTGCTCAGCAGGGAGCCTGTTTCCCTTCCTCTCTCTCTCTGCCTGCCTCTCTGCCTACTTGTGATCTCTGTCTGTCAAATAAATAAATAAAACCTTAAAAAAAAAAAAAGAATTTTAAGATGAGTTTTTCTAGCTCTGCAAAAAAAAAACTCATTTGGGATTTTGAGAGGGATTACATTGAGTCTGTAGGTCACTTTGAGCAGTATTGACTCTTTTTAAGTATTGACATTTTAATGATATTAAGTCTGTCAATCTATGGACATCGTGTGTGTTTCCATCTATTTGTGAAATTATATTTAAATTTAATTAAATTTCTTTAAAATTCTTCAATTTTTTAGACAATGTTTTGCAGTTTTCATTGTACAAATCTCTCACCTCCTTGGTTAAGTTTTAATTCCTAAATACGGTTATTTTTATATTTTATTTATTTATTTGGCAGAGAGAGACAGCAAAAGAGGGAACACAAGTAGGGAAAGCGGGAGAGGGAAAAGCATGTTTCCCGCTGAGCAGGAAGCCCTATGCAGGGCTCAATCCCAGCACCCCCTATCATGACCTGAGCAGAAGGCAGACAATTAACAACTGAGCCACCCAGGGGCCCCAATATGTATTCTTTTTGATGTTACTTTTAAATGGAATCATTTTTGTAATTTCTTTTTCAGATTGTGCATTATGTATAGAAATACAACTGATCTTTGTGTTGACTCTGTATCCTGCTACTTTGCTGAATTCATTTTTAGTATTTCTAACCATTTGTGTTTGTGTGTGTATAATATTAAGGGTTTTAAATATTAAAAATCATATCAGCAAACAAATCATTTTACTTCTTCCTTTCTAATTTTGATGCCATTCATTTATGCATTTATTTATTTATTTTACTAATTGCCCTGGCTAGAACTTCAAGTACTTTGTTAAATAAAAGTGGTGAAAACAAACCTTGTTCCTGGTCCTTGCCTTGTCCCTGATCCTAGAGGATATGTTTTCAGCTTTTCACCATTGAATACGATGTTTGCTATAGGTTTTTCATATATGGCTTTTATTATGATGAGGTGGTTATTTTTCTATTCCCAGTTTAAGTGTTTTTAATCAAGAAAAAGTACCAAATTTTGTCAAATGCTTTTTCTCCATCTATTGAGAGATCATGTGCTTTTTTCCCCTTCATTTTCTTGAAGTAACATACATTGATTTTCATATGTCAAACCATTCTTACATTCCGAGAATAAATTCTATTTGGTCTTGGTGTACAATCCTTTTAATATGCTGCTGAATTCTGCTGCTAACATTTTATTGAGGATTTTTGCATCAATGTTCAAAAAGGACATTGGTGGGGCACCTGGGTGGCTCAGTGGGTTAAAGCCTCTGCCTTCTGCTCAGGTCATGATCCCAGGGTCCTGGGATCAAGACCCACATAGGGCCCTTTGCTCGGCAGGGAGCCTGCTTCCCCCTCTCTCTCTCTGCCTGCCTCTCTGCCTGCTTGTGATCTCTGTCAAATAAATAAATAAAATCTTTAAAAAAAAAAAAAAGGACATTGGTTTGTAGTTTTCTTGTAGTCTTTTTATGGCTTTGATATCAAGGTAATTCTGGCCTTCTAGAATGAGTTAGTGTTCACTCCTCTTCAATTTTTGGAAAAGTTTGAGAAGGATTGGTATTAATAGTACTTCTTTAACTGTTTGGTAGAATTTACCAGTGAAGCATCAGGACCAAGGCTTTTCTTTGTTGGGAGATTTTTTATTACTTATTTTTTACTTGTTATAGGTATTTTCAGACTCTGTTTCTTCACAATTTAGTCTTGGGAGGTTTCGTATTGCTAGGAATTTGTTCATTTTATCTAGGTTATCCAATTTTTTGGTATACAGTTGTTCATAGTACTCCCTTATCCTTTTTAATCCCCACTTTCTTCACTGATTTTTAGTGCTTTAAGTGTTCCATCTTTGTTTCTTAGTGCATCTGTGTAAAGTTTTTTCAATTTCTTTTTTTTTTTGCTTTGTCAATTTCTTTTATCCTTTTCATTGACATTCTCTATTGTTTTTCTATTCTCTATTATTTATTTGTGTTCTAATATTTTATTATTCCCATCTGCCAACTTTGTATTTAGTTTTTCTTTTTCTAGATCCTTTCGTTTTAAAGGTAAGTTGTTTTTATAATTTTTTAATAATTTTTTAAAGTTTTCTTTAAGTGCTCTCTAACCCAAACATGGACCTTGAACTCATGAGTTCACATGATCAAGAGGTGCATGCTTGGGAGGCCTGGGTGACTCAGCTGGTTAAATGTCTGCTTTTGGCTCAGGTCATGATTACAGGATCCTAGGATCAAATCCCACATCTGGCTCCTTGCTCAGTGGGGAGCCTGCTTCTCTCTCTACCAGCTGTTCCTTCTGCTGTGTTCTCTCTCTCTCTGACAAATAAATAAAAATAAAATCTTAAAAAAAAAAAAAAAGAAGAAGAAGAAGAGTTGCATGCTCTACCAATTGAGTCAGCTAGATATCCCAATAACTTGTTAATTGAGATTTTTCTCATTTTTGGTTTGATTTGATTTGCTGAGTGTGTGTGTGTGTGTGTGTGTGTGTGTGTGTGTGTTTCTTTTTTAAGTAATCTCTGCACCCAATGTGAGGCTCCAACTCACAACCCTGAGATCCAGAGTCACATGGTCATCCACTGTGCCAGCAAGACATATTTCTTGGGGGTTATTGTTGTTTGTTTTTGTTTTTAACATTGTATTCATTTATTTGACAGAGACACAGCGAGAGAGAGAACACAAGCAGGGGGAGTGGCAAAGGGAGAGGCAGGCTTCCCCCGGAGCAGTGAGCCCGATGTGGGGCTCGATCCCAAGACCCTGGGATCATGACCTGAGCGGAACGCAGATGCTTAATGACTAAGCCACCCAGGCACCGTATTTCTTGGTTCTTAATGTAGACATTTATAGTTCTAAGTTTCCCATTAGCACTACATTCACTGTATCCCATAAGTTTGATGTATTTCATATTGTTTTCATTCATCTTTATTTTCTAATTTCCTTTGTGATTTTTTCTTTGGTCCATTGGTTGTTTAAAAGTGTATTGTGGGGGCACCTGGATGGTTCAGTGGATTAAAGCCTCTGCCTACGGCTCAGGTCATGATCCCAGGGTCCTGGGATCAAGCCCTGCATCGGGCTCTCTGCTCAGCAGGGATCCTGCTTTCTCCTCTCTCCCTGCCTGCTTCTCTGCCTACTTGTGATCTCTCTCTGTCAAATAAATGAATAAAATCTAAAAAAAAAAAAAAAAAAAGATAAGAAAGAAATTTGTTTGGGGGCACCAGGATGGCTCAGTCAGTTAAGTGTCCAAATCTTGATTTTGGATCAGGTCATGATCTCCCAGCATCTGGCTCCATGCTTAGCAGGAAGTCTGCTCGATTCTCTTCCACTCCCTCTGTCCCTCCCAGGCTCTCTCTCTTTTTCTCTCTAAAATAAATAAATAAATAAACAAACAAACAAATAAAATCTTTTTTTTTTAGTGTATTTTTTGGGGTACCTGGCTGGGTCAGTTGGTAGAGCATGTGACTCTTGATCTGAGTCGTAAGTTCAAACCCCACATTGGGCATAGAGTTTGCTTAAAGAAAAAAAGTGTGTTGCTTAATTTCAACAATTTTGTGAATTTTCCAGTTTACAGTTTTCCTTTTACTAACTTCTAACAATCTCATTATGATCAGAAAACATATTTTGTGCAGTGTCTATCTTTTTCAAATACATTGATACTTAATCTATGGCCTAATATATGGTCTACCCTGAAAACTGTCCCATGTGCACTTGAGAAGAATGTGTATTCTGTTTTGGGGTAGAATATTCTGTATAGTCTATTAGGTCTAATTGGCTTATTGTTGTTTAAGTCCTCTATTTCCTTATCTTTTATTGTTCCAAAACAAGATAAGTTTCAGAACATGTGAATGTGGCAATAAGAAGACATCCATGACTAGTAACAACCACACTAGTTTTGGGGGGGTTTTGCTTTGTTTTGTTGTTTTTTTCTCAAATTTCTTTTTTGGAAGAGAAAAGAAATCACAGGTATGAAATCATCCACAAGCATTATGAGCCCCACAGATTTTGTCCCAGCTGATGTTACAAAATCGGAAAAAGCTAAAAATTAAGTATCCCAGGAAACAAACCAAGATTTTGATCTTGTCTCCTCACAGGGGTCCCATTACAATATTCCCCCAGCTACACATCTCACATACCCTAATCAACTCTGGGGAAAATAAAAGAAATAACAGAACACAAGGGAGACCAACCTTAGCAGTTACCTTCACCAGGGGTCACAACTCTTCCCCCAGCATAAGGCAATTGGAGGAGGATGTTTACAAATAAACAAGCAAAAAAAAATCGACTTTCAGTAATTTAGTCCTCCATTTTGAACCAGCCAGAACTGCCTAATTAGGTCTCCTGCCATGAGCTCTTCACAACAACTACTGCTGACCCTATGGGATCCAAAACCATTGAAATCTCTCTAGGAACAGACATATCCCTTCTTTCAGACTGAAAGAGGATTTTCTGTGGATACTGACACCTGCAAACAAAGGGGATTCTCTCTCCCCCCAAGTAACACTTGCCATTGTCCTGTCCCATCTTCCAGAATCCATCATCACCCACAGGATTTGATCACTGGTGTGAAGAAGAGCTGAAAAGAGAGGAAGAGAAGAGGAAGATACTCTCAAATATTGATTAACACAGAGTAAGTTTCAGATATAGATAAATGTTGGGTCCATACACTGCAAAGAGTTTCTTCCCTCTCAGTCATTTCAGCTCTCAATGTCTTTCCTTGTCTAGTCAATAGATTTTTTTTCCTGCTCTTACAGAAATTCTCTTTACTACTCTGTTAAGACTATGCAGCTGCCTTTTAGCTACTTTATATCAAGATAACCTTATTTCCACAAGACTTTTATTGATTACATATTTATCCAAGGCTACCTTTCTTCAGAGGTTCATTCACTGCCTAGATTGCAAACCAACCAGAAAAGGTAAGACTATCTAGAGTTCTGTGGTGGTTTCATATCTGCTCCTTGCTATTTGTTCCTTATCAGCTTCCCTTCCCCCACCAATAAGACAGGATGGATAGGAGTAAAATTGTAATCTCCTTTCTATGTTAGTGAAAATGTTAGACATGTCAAATTCATTGCTCTAACAAGGGTTTTACATGTTAATAGAAATGTTTTATCTCATTTCTCAGACTTAGTAATTCAAATTTTTCTCATCTTGTTGCATATGTATATATTCATTCTAGTGTTATTCCTCTACATCATTTTCCAATTTACATGTCTTATTAGAAAATTCAGAAAATGGCAATAGATCATCTAAGTTTTCTAAATATTTGAGATGCTTTTTTTAAAAAGATTTTATTTATTTATTTGAGAGAGAGAGAACTTGAGTGAGGGGCAGTGCCACAGGCAGAGGGCAGAAACAGACTCCCTGCTGAACAGGGAGCCCAACACAGGGCTCAATCCCAGGACCCTGAGATTATGACCTGAGCTGAAGTCAGACATTTAACCAACTGAGCCACCCAGGTGCCCCTGAGATGCTTTTTATAAATTAAAAGAGAGTCTACTGAATCAATAGTATTTTTAAAAAAAAAACCCTTTTTTTGCTTGTATGTTTGTATTTACTTCATGGCTATTTGAGAGATAGGTGACTGGAGTTAAGTATGTATTTGGGACCAGAATGAAGCAAAAATCATCAAAGTATCAAGGTGCCCTTTGCCTCGTTTGAAAAGTACCTGATCCCCTGCTCAGATCAGTCACTAACAAATTTTTAATGATCAACTTTAGAGGTATATATAATCCTTTTGTGATCTACTAATTATTCCCACATCTTTTTTAAACATGCTTATACTAGTAGACTTTTTATATTTACTATCCTATCACAATTCAAAAACATACTGTATAAACACTTTCACACTCTAAATCTCTGTAAAATAAAAATACTGCTATGCCCCCAAGCAATGGTCTACTTTCCAAAGAAAGGTTCAGTGTGCTAGGATGCCTGACAAGGAAAGGAGATGGTCTACTTCACAGATTCATAGTAACAAATATTGACTCTTGTTTGGATTTTAGAACTTACACTTAATTTTACATCTAGGTTTAAAAATGGAGCAGCAACACCAGTTTAGAATCTTTGATAGAATGAACCATCAAACTCTTAAAATTGTTATTCAGATCACAGACAAAGCTATGGCCTCAGGACACTGGGGATTAATAATGCCAATGAATTCTGAAAACATCTAATGATTTAGCATCCTGAAATAACATGATTTACTCAATCATTTTGGCTTATTTGTTAAGTAAAATGTAAATACTACTGAACTGGAAACCATAAAACCAAAGGACCTTGAGTCCTTACTTTAGCACTATACTGCTGTGGGACTCCTCTGTCATTTAACTCCTCTAAGGATCATGAGAATATACACAAAAGTAACATGTCATCGTTCTGTGAGTTCCTATCACCCTAGTCCATGACGTTTTCATCAGCGTCCTGTTCCTTTCTCTTCATGCCACATTCTTCTTTTTCTCTGCACTTTTTTATTAAGAGGATTTAATGCATGTCAGAGCTACATCTGGGTTATTAATGACTCCGAGTAAGTACAAGTTCATCCAGTGAATACCAAGCTTCACACTTGGAGATCTAGGATAATGGCAGTACCACAAGGAAGATGGTCATAACACATCAGAGGCAAAAAGGAAGTCATCCTATTAACCTTTATAGCTAAATGAGGAAAAACTTATTAAATGTGGAAAAACTTATTTTAAAAATGGAGGAAAACTTAACTGCAACTGGAATGAGATCACACCTAATAAGGACAGTAGTACAAATAAAACTACATCCCATCCCTCATTGTTCCCAGTAAGATGGATCAAGACACCTGGCTTGCTCAGTCAGTAGGGCATACAATTCTTGATCTCGGGGTCAGGAGTTTAAGCCCCACATTGGATGTAGAGCTTACTTTAAAAAAAAAAATGGAGGAACAAAAAAGATGGATCTAAAATCTAAGGGCAAGATTAGGAAATACTATTCTCTCTAATTGAGTGCAGCAAGAATCGGCACACTCCATGTGGACTGGAATTCCCTATCTACAGCAAACTTCCCCCAAAGAAATAACAGTTCCTAGAGACTGATTCAGAGACCATTCCCTATTACAAACAGGGAAACAGTAGGGAAAACAAGTAAGGAAAAATGATTAGGGAAATTAAACTCGGGAAGAAAAAGAGTAAAACTTTGTCAATATAACCCCACTACTTCCCAGAAGAAAAAAAATATTGTATTGAAGAAAAGATTAAAGACTCCCCCTAGATGGGGGCACCTGGGTGGTTCAGTGGGTTAAAGCCTCTGCCTCCAGCTCAGGTCATGATTCCAGGGTCCTGGGATCGAGCCCCACATTGGGCTCTCTGCTCAGTGGGGAGCCTGCTTTCCCGTCTCTCTGTCTGCCTGCCTCTCTGCCTACTTGTGATCTCTGTCTGTCAGATAAATAAATAAAATCTTAAAAAAAAAAAAAGTTCTAAAAAAATAAAAAAGAATCCCCCTAGGTGAATGTGCTGTGTAACTTATCAGGCATAACTCATTGATATATATCACAGCCTAAATCAAGTGTGTCCCATCACATTTCCTTTGCTCTGGTTCAAAATTTAAAAATATGCATCTGATTCCTAATTTGATTTCCAGAGACCTTAATATTAGTAAGTGATTGCCCTGGGTAGTAAACACACTATTTCAGTCATGGGAATGAGATTTCCCACTGTAAATTAACAAATTGGTTGTTTGGTTTACATGTCATTCTCTCAGGTATTGAATAATGTGAATTGGTTTCCCAGAGCCTGATTCCTCTAGGAAGACCTGATCAAATCAGGCTTCTAAATCCGCAGAGTTTAACATCAGACCTCTGTGAACCCAGAAAACTATAGCATCCCATGAGAACCACTGGAGAAACCACCTAAGCTCATTCAGGCTATTGAGGAGTCACGAATGTCTCAAGGAACTTGTATGGCAGCTTAAACCTGCAAGTTTCTGAAGCTGGGAGGTGAAGATGTCTGCATCTGTAGCTCTGGCATCCAGAAGAGCTCTGTGGTCAACTTTCTGAAGGTCAACCATCACTGATTTCCTGCAACTAAAATATTTTTTTTTTTTAATCAAAACTGTTATTCCATTCACTTGGGGGAAAAAACAAAAGCACAACACAGGTGAAAGGATTTACTGCTGCCTTCTTAAAGTGCTATAAGAGATAGCTAAATAATAAGAGCTAGGTTGCCTGGGTGGCTCAGTGGGTTAAGCCGCTGCTTTCGGCTCGGGTCATAATCTCAGGGTTCTGGGATCGAGTCCTGCATTGGGCTCTCTGCTCAGCAGGGAGCCTGCTTTCCTCTCTCTCTCCCTGCCTCTCCATCTACTTGTGATCTCTCTCTGTCAAATAAATAAATAAAATATTTAATAATAATAAGAGCTAAGCTTTGACAGGGCATGGATACAGCAGTTTTAAAATTAGGTGTTCAAGGATTGAGTAGAACTACCCATTATTGGTAAATTTTCCAGAATTGGGTCCAGAGTTTCACTCCCCATCCTCACAACCTCAATAAGGAAATGAAAACCCACTGGGGCTGTGAAACATTCTTAGAACCAAGAGGCAAGCTGATGACAGAGTTCCATTACAATATTCACATTTAGGGTTTCCAGCCAGCAGCATGATATCTTACTCAAGGTTGCCACTTCCCTACTCTTCACATTCATTTGAGCCAGAGCACAGGAGTGAAGCTGGAAGGAAGCTCTTGACTTCTCTGTTAATCTCACTCTCTTCCTTCTGAGTGGACAGGAATCATTCCAGAGCAAAATCAATCTATCCATCTCAGTGTCTTTGACATTGTACCTCAAGCCATGAGCTTAGATATTGGAGGATCATAAAACTAAGGGGAGTTTAAAAGCTCATTAACCAAACTTTGTCTGCAGGTGGTGAAATGCCAATCAAGAGGTTGGACCAAGGGGCGCCTGGGTGGCTCAGTGGGTTAAGCCTCTGCCTTCGGCTCAGGTCACGATCTCAGGGTGCTGGGATGGAGCCCCGCATCGGGCTCTCTGCTCAGCAGGGAGCCTCCCTCCTCTCTCTCTCTGCCTGCCCCCTGCCTACTTGTGATCTCTCTGTGTCAAATAAATAAATAAAATCTTAAAAAAAAAAAAAAAGAGGTTGGACCAAAAACTTAAAATAACTCCTCCACACTAAGAGCCCTACTCTAGCCATTTATGCTCCTTTCCGTCATCCTTGCTTTTTCTATCATCTCTAATGTCTCACTACAGCCATCCCTCTTTGATTCCTTTTTTCCTCTCTTCCTTTACCATGTCCCAAGGCTACATTATTATATACAGAGATACTGGAATACATAGCACCAAGTACCAACAACAAATTTACCTATGTGCTTTCAGCCTCATGGGCATTCTTTTCCCTTATTTATTTATTTTTTAAAGTACATTTATTTTAGGGAGAGGGAGAGCACACATGAGCAAGGGGAAGGACAGAGGGAGAAGGAGGGAGAGAGAGAACCTCAAGCAGGCTCCACACAGAGGGCGGAGCCTGATATGGGGCTTGCTCTCATGACCGTGAGATCATGACCTGAGCCGAAACAAAGAGTCAGATGCTCAACTGACTGAGCCACCGCCACCCCCTTCCTTTAATTGCAAAGAACTTAGACAGTAGACTTGCGTAGCATCAAGACCTGTCACACACAGCTAGCCATTTAAGCAAAATCCTATTCCATTCCCTCCACTACAAAAGAAGACCAAGAATTTTGTCGTTTCCTTTTTTGCATACTCCCCACTCTGTGTAAGTTTATGTCCTCGCAGAGATAAGAACAAGCCAGTGGTTTCTGGAGGTTTCTGCACTGGTGGAGCATCTAACATTTCCACACAACACCTTTCCAGTAAACCCTTACTTAGTCTTTAGCAAAAGTGTTCTGGGTGCAAACTCTGAGGAGCAAACTTTTTTCTGTAAAGCCCCAGAGAGTAAATATTTTAGGCTTTGCAGGCCAAACCCAAACACTCAACTCTGCCATCATAGCATCAAAGCAGCTACAGACAATACATAAGTAAATAAGCATGGCTGTGTTCCAATAAAACTTTATTTACTAAACAGGCCAACTCCTGCCATAGAGCATACTTCTTCTTACTTGTCTTCTCTCCACATAAGAAAAAACTCTAGGGGCACCTGAGTGGCTCAGTGGGTTGAGCCACTGATCAGGTCATGGTCTCAGGGTCCTGGGATCAAGCCCCGCATTGGGCTCTCTACTAGGCAGGGAGCCTGCTTCCCCCTCTCTCTCTGCCTGCCTCTCTGCCTACTTGTGATTTCTCAGTCAAATAAATAAATAAACTCTTTTTTAAAAAAAAGAAAAAAACTCTGCCATTGTCCCCGGTTTTACGATCTCTTTCCCCAGTCCTTCCTCACTTCCCTCTCACTTCCATGCTAACTCTTGTTTTGTCCATTCTCTAGGTAAGGTCTCTACAGAGGATGGAGAGAGTCAACAGCACCTTGTTGACTGAGTTCATTCTCACAGGAATTCCCTACCCTCTCAGGCTAAGGACATTCCTGTTCATGTTCTTTTTGCTAACCTACATCCTGACTCAGCTGGGAAACCTGCTTATTCTAGTCGTTGTCTCAGTGGACCCGCAGCTCCATGCCCGTCCCATGTACATCTTTCTGGGTGTTCTCTCCATCATTGACATGGGCATCTCTACCATCATTGTCCCTCGCCTCATGATGAACTTCACTTTAGGCATTAAACCCATCCCATTTGGTTGCTGTGTGGCTCAGCTGTATTTCTATCACTTCCTGGGCAGCACCCAGTGCTTCCTCTACACCCTGATGGCCTACGACAGGTACCTGGCAATATGCCAGCCCCTGCGCTACCCCGTGCTCATGAATGGGAGGTTATGCACCATCCTCGTGGCTGGAGCTTGGGTGGCTGGCTCCATCCATGGGGCTATCCAAGCCATCCTAACCTTCCGTCTGCCCTACTGTGGGCCCAATCAGGTAGATTACTTCTTCTGTGACATCCCTGCAGTTTTGAGGCTAGCCTGTGCTGACACAACCGTCAATGAGCAGGTGACCTTTGTGGACATTGGGGTGGTGGTTGCCACTTGCTTCTTCCTGATCCTCCTCTCCTATGTACAGATCACTCAGGCCATCCTGAGAATCCGTACAACTGATGGGCGGCGCCGGGCCTTTTCGACCTGTGGAGCCCACGTAACCGTGGTCACCATCTACTATGTGCCCTGTGCCTTCATCTACCTGCGGCCTGAAACCAACAGCCCCCTGGATGGGGCAGCTGCCTTATTTCCCACAGCTATCACCCCTTTCCTCAACCCCCTCATCTATACACTGCGGAACCAAGACGTAAAGCTGGCCCTGAAGAGAATGATAGGAGCCCCTGGGATGAAGAGTAACGTTTGAAAGTGTCTACAGTTTATTCTAATGCTTAGATTTCAGCGAGGTTTTTATTTTTGTTTCTTGTTTTTTTCTTTTATGTAGCCACATAATAGCCATAAAATAAGATCAAACAGTTTTAAGTGAAATACTGCTTTCTAGCAATTCCTTGGTGTCCCCTTCAGATAAACAACTCTCAGCTGCTTCAACAACAAAAAGGGAGACCACAGTCACCCAGAAGATAGCAATAGGTGTCACACTTAGACATCCAGAGGATTACTAGGACAAAAGCATCTAATGGGCTTTACAGCTTCCAGGTTTACATTGGACAAGCATAAGATGGACTGTAGAGCTTTTGATGGGAGAACATTTTTCTGTTCTGTTCTGTTCTGTTCTGTTCCAGTTGGATATATACATCAGGAGCTAGTGTTTGATGAGAAATTACAGCTGCCCTGCTGTGTACATGTTAACGGGCCTTGTTCTGGGGACTTCCTGAAGCCATTATTGGATGTGGGAGGAACTCAAGTGCCTACTCTACCTTGCCTGCTGAAAAAATAACACTTCTCTTAAACTGGTGCTTTCACAAACTAAACCAAATTAAACAATCCTTCCCCCAAAAAAGGCAATAAAGTCTTTTCAAAAGTCTCAGTAATAAATTCCCCCACCCCTAAAAATAAAGTTCAATATAAAATTTCCCAGTAGAAGAAAATAAGGTGGCAGGCCTGGGAGGCTCAGTCTGTGGGTATCTCCCTGTTGGTTTCTCATTATCTCATGTGTCCTGAGATGGAGACCCACATGGCTCTGTGCTCAGAGTTGAGTCTACTTGAAGGTTCTCTCCCTCTGCTCCTCCCCCTACTCATGCACATGCACATGCATCAGGCTCTCTGCTCAGTAGAGAACCTGCTTCCCCCTCTCTCTCTCTGCCTGCCTCCCTGCCTATTCGTGATCTCTGTCTGTCAAATAAATAAATAAAATCTTTTAAAAATAATAAATAAAATTTAAAAATAAAATAAATAAATCTTTTAAAAAAGAGAAAACATAAGGCAATTAATCAGGGCACCAGAATGTGTCCTAATTAGTATTTCATATCAATTTAAATTTGTGAGTTTTACAAGCTTTCATTAAGTCAGCTGGGGCCTAATCAATGTGGGCAAATTTTGTGCATTATCTCTTGTTTCAACCCCTTAGCACCTCCAATCTTATTCTGTTAAGATTCTGCCTCATTCTCCAGCTTTTCATGTTGGATGGTTGCTTTACCTATGTGATGAAATCATGTCTAGAAAGCAAAGTCTCTTGGGCACAGCAGAGAGTCCTATAAATGTTCATTTCCAAAGGACTCAAGGTCACCTAATTAGAGATTTAAAAAACTAGCCATTCACCCTTGGATGAAGCTGACTGACAAAATTTCTCAATATTTTGTTCAGGAAACAATGTACTAGATACCAACTCCCTTAAACTGGAACATTACTTATGAAATATCTTAATCTTTCAAAATATTTAATAAATAAAATGGTTAAACCATGAATTACAAAAATAAACATAAATCTATAGCTCATAAACCAAAAATATTTCCAAGGGCTATTGTACATCTTGTTTCTATTTTCCCAGGTGCTTAACACAGTGCTATCATACCTGTTGTCTTATCAATAACCAAACAATATTAAAATGATCTGTAAGTGGGATGCCTGGGTGGCTCAGTCAGTTGAGCATCTGCCTTCAGCTCAGGTCATGATCCCAGGATCCTGGGATGTCAGGTTCCCAGCTTGGCGGGGAGCCTGCTTCTCCCTCTCTTCCCTGCTTGTGCTTGCTCTCACTGTTTCTCTCTCCCAAATAAATAAATAAAAAATTTTTTTAAATGATCTGTAAGGATATAATAAAAATACACGTCAAAATGGAACGATTCTGAGACAAATATTTGTTTAAAAAGTAGATTGAGGGGCGCCTGGGTGGCTCAGTGGGTTAAAGCCTCTGCCTTCGGCTCAGGTCATGATCTCAGGGTCCTGGAATTGAGCCCCGCATTGTGCTTTCTGCTCAGCAGGGATCCTGCTTCCTCCTCTCTCTCTCTGCCTGCCTTTCTGCCTACTTGTGATCTCTGTCAAATAAATAAAACCTTTAAAAAATAAAAATTAAAAAAAAATAAAATAAAAAGTAGATTGGGCTCTAAGTGGAGCACAGGGTGCTGGAGGGTAGGTTGTAGTATAACAGACTACAAGAGGAATTGAAATAGAGCAGTTTATTTCTCAGAGGACCTGGAGGAATTACTCTGCATGCCTCAAGGACCTCATGGGGAGATCAAGGCAGAGTGCAGAGAAAGGCAGGACCTGGGGCACTTGTCTCTATTCAGGTCTGTAGGTGGAGTGCTTTGGGATTATCTTCATCTGATAGCCAGATTGAGCAATCCAAACCAAAAGAGCAGGATTTTAGTAAACTGCAGAAGAGTCTTATTTATCTAAAGCTTACAGGAGGGTAAGGTTCTAAGGGGCAGGGGAGACTGTTGATCACAAGGGCTATTGGGGAAGGCATATCAGGAATTTACACTTGCCTATGTCTCTAAGGCTGTTACCCAGGACAGGAGCTTGCAAGAAAGGCTAGTGTCAGTTTCAAGACTCTACAGCCTGGGGGCAGTAGGTTGAGTGTCTGCCTTTGGCTCAGGTCATGATTCCAGGGTCTAGGATCAAGTCCCAAGTCCAGCTCCTTGGGAGGGAGCCTGCTTCTCCCTTTCCCTCTGCCCCTCCTCACCATTTCTGCAAACTCTCACTCTCCCTCTCTCAAATAAATAAAATCTTTTTTAAAATATCACTGTAGGGGGCATCTGGGTGGCTCAGTGAGTTAAGCCTCTGCCTTTGGCTCAAGTCACGATCTCAGGGTCCCGGGATCAAGCCCCACATCGGGCTTCTTGCTCAGCGGAGAGCCTGCTTCTCCCTCTGCCTGCTGCTCCCCCTGCTTGTGCTCTCTCTCTCTCTCTGACAAATAAATAAACAAAATATTTTTTTTCTTTTTTAAAGATTTTATTTATTTATTTGAGAGAGAGACAGTGAGAGAGAGCATGAGCAAGGAGAAAGTCAGAGGGAGAAGCAGACTCCCCGTGGAGCTGGGAGCCCGATGCGGGACTCGACGCTGGGACTCCGGGATCATGACCTGAGCCAAAGGCAGTCGTCCAACCAACTGAGCCACCCAGGGGTATTTTTTTTTAAATCAATTAAAAACCAAGGATGCCTGGGCTCGGTAAGTTAAGCAACTGCCTTCGGCTCAGGTCATGATCCCAGGGCCCTGGGACTGAGCCCTGCATTGGGCTCCGTGCTGGGTGGAGAGCCTGCTTCTCTCTCTCCCTCTCCCTCTACCTGCCACTCTGCCTAATTGTGCTTTCTCTATCTCCCTGTCAAATAAATAAATTAAATATTTTTTTAAAAAATGAACAATGGTGCAAGTGCTATGGAGAACAGTATGGTGGTTCCTAAAAAAAATTAAAAGTAGAATTACCAACTGATTCAGCAATGCCATTTCTGGGTACACATCCAAAAGAATTGAAAGCAGGATCTCAAAGAGCTATTTTCAGCAGTGTTTTCAATAGCCAAAAGATGGAAGCAACACAAGGGTCCATTTTTCTTTCTAAATATCCTCTGATGGATGAATGGATAAGCAAAATGTGATATAAACATACAGTGGAATATTACACTGCCTTTAAAAAGAAGGGAATTATGGGATGCCTGGGTGGCTCAGTGGGCTAAACGTCTGCCTTCAGCTCTGATCATGATCCCAGAGTCCTGGGATCAAGCCCTGCATCAGGCTCCCTGCTCAACAGTGAGTCTATTTCTCCCTCTCCCACTGCCCCTCTGCCTGCTTGTGCTCTCTCTCTCTCAAATAAATAAATAAAATCTTAAAATAAATAAATAAATAGGAGAATTCTGACCTATGTTACAATATGGATGAATCTTTAAGATATTCTGCTAGGTGAAATAAGCCAGTCCCCAAAAGACAAACACTGTATGAGTCCACTTATATGAATACCCAGAACTGTCAAAGTCATAGAGGCAGAAAGGAGAATGGTGGTTGCCAGAGGCTGGGGAGAAGGGAGAAATGGGGAGTTATTTAATAGGTATAAAGTTTCAGCACTGCAGTTTGAAAGAAGTTTTGGAGATGGTTGCCCAATAGTGTGAATATACCTAACACTACTGAACTGTACGCTTAAAAATGGTAAAGCTGGGAAATGGTGTATGTGAAAAATAAAAAGATAATAATGCCCAGAGTGGGAGAAGAGTGAGAAGGACTATAGATGAAAAAGATAGGCCATATGATCATCGAAGCTGGCTGAACATAGGGTTTCATTCTGCTACTCCCATTACTCATGTATGCTTGGAAATGTCCCTAATAAAAAAGATTCTTTGAAAGCCATAGCTTTGAAAATCTCAGGAAAAAGTTTTCCAAGTAGAGGGAAAGACTAATACAATTCAAGGCTCAGGGGTGGAAAAGAGTTTGGCGTGTTTGAAAGGAAAGGGGAGGTCTTTGAAGAGTAGTGCTTGGGAAGAGAGTACACGGTCTCAGCACTGGAGCAGGCAAGGGTCAGGTCATGGAAAACCTTGAAAACTACCCAAGTTTGCACTTAATCTACTATGATAGGCAACATGTTAGTTAGTTTTTGATCGCTGCAGAGCAAGGGATCACAAACGCAGCAACTTCAAAGGAAGCCCATTCATTAGCTCACAGTTTTGGAGGTTCGCAGTGCAAGTACCGCCTGACTTTGTTCTCTGCTCAGGATCTCACCAGGCTGAAACCCAGGTGTCCTTGCACTGCCTTCTCGTCTGGAGGTCAGGGTTCACTTCCAGGCTCACAGGGTTGTGGCAGAATTCAGTTGCTTGCCATGCCGGGACTTAGGTCTCTGTTCCCTTGTGGGCTGTCAGCTAGTGGGCACTCTCAGCTTCAAGGGGAACCAAATTCCTTGTCAAGGGGCCCCTTCCATGGTTAATGCCAAAAGCAGACTCTCCCTCACCCGGAATCCTTCTCGTGCTTCAGATCTCTCTTTCATTCTTTCCTTTTTTAAAGATTTTATTTACTTGACAGAGATCACAAGTACGCAGAGAGGCAGGCAGAGAGAAAAAGGGGGAAGCAGGCTCCCAGCTGAGCAGAGAGCCCGATGCGGGACTTGATCCCAGGACCCTGAGTCAAAGGCAAAGGCTCATGACTCATGACCTGAGTCAAAGGCAAAGGCTTAACCTACTGAGCCACCCATGTGCCCCCAAATCTCTCTTTCTATGAAGAACCCAGTCCTTTTTTTTTTTTAAAGATTTTATTTATTTATTTGACAGAGAGAGATCACAAGCAGGCAGAGAGGCAGGCAGAGAGAGAGGAGGAAGCAGGCTCCCTGCTGAGCAGAGAGCCCGATGCGGGCTCGATCCCAGGACCCTGAGATCATGACCTGAGCCGAAGGCAGAGACTTAACCCTCTAAGCCACCCAGGCACCCCGAACCCAGTCCTTTTTAAGGGCTCACCCAATTAATCTAGGCCCACAGAGGATAATCTTCCTATTTTAAGATCATTTCATTTGGGACCTTAATTACATTTGCAAAATCCCTTTATACCAGCACCTAGAAGAAATTTTGACTGTGTTTGACTGAATAACTGGAAGTAAGTAAATACACCACAGGGCAAAAATCTAATCTTGGAAGTCATCTTAGGCAGATGCTTAAAAGCTTCTCAACTTTCTCAATGTTCATGTAGGATAAAATGGATGATTTTAAGAAATCAGCTGGAAGAGGTGCCATCACCAGTCTTGGGACATTGCAGCATTGAAACCAGGCTGTCCCCAGCCAATGACTGAAGGTAATGGGTCAGGCACTAGGCTCAGGCCATTTCTGCCCAATTTCACCTGGGGCAGCGTCAGCCCCAGAGCTCCTACTGGGCTGCCTAAGACCTTCTCATAACTGCCTGTGGGCTGAAGCTCTTCCTACCCCATCTTCTTTCCTTTTCTCTGGCCCTGCTGTTCTTTTACTTTTTTTTTAAGATTTTATTTATTTATTTGACACACACACAGAGAAAGAGATCACAAGTAGGTCGAGGGGCAGGCAGAGAGAGAGGGAAGCAGGCTTTCCGCTGAGCGGAGAGCCGGATGCAGGGCTCTATCTCAAGACCCGAGACCATGACCTGAGCTGAAGGCAGAGGCTTAACCCTCTGAGACACCCAGGTGCCCCATGGGCCTGCTGTTCTGATTCTACCTTAGAGTCTACTTCCTGCAGAATCTGAATTAAAATACCTGGCCATATAGAAACCTCAATGTCCTCTTTCCTTTTCTGAAGAGGGAAGGTTTATTTTCTCACTGGGAGGTATATATTAGCATATTTTTAAATTATTTTTAGGGTGTGCCAGGGTGGTTCACTGGGTTAAATCTCTGCTTTCAGCTCAGGTCATGATCTCAGGGTGCTGGGATCAAGTCCTGCATCAGACTCTCTGCCCAGTGGGAAGCCTGCTTCTCCCTCTCTCTCTGCCTGCCTCTCTGCCTACTTGTGATCCCTCTCTCAAATAAATAAATAAAATCTTTTAAAATATATTATTTATTTTTAGAGAGAGGAAGAATGAGAGAGAAAGGTGTAGGGACAGAGGGAGAGAATCCCAAGCAGACTCCTCACTGAGCACAGAACCCAACAGGGGTCTCAATCTTATGACCCTGATGAGATCATGACCTGAGCTGAATTCAAGAGCCTTGCTTATTTCTTTCTAGAAGGGAGATCCCGGTGGCAACTCCCTAACAGCCCTACATGGGATGTACTCCATTCTGCAATTTGGGGATGCCCTGTTTACCAATCTACCACCCATTGTCCACATAAGACTAGAGTTGTCAGTGTAACTCTTCCATCATTGCCTTTGTAAGTAGGCAAAGATACGTGTCTGTTTTGTTCACCACTGCATCACCGGCACTAAGAAGAGTGCCTAGAGGGGCCCCTGGCTGGCTCCATCAGTAGAGCCACTCTTGATCTCAGTCTTGAGTTCAAGCCCCACGTTGGGCGTTAAGCTTTAAAAAAAATAAAAAGTGTATGGAACATAGCAGGCATTCAGTACGTACTTGTTGAATTAGTCAATGAATATAGTTAGATCTTTTGCCCCTTCACTTTATAAAAGGAAACAGAAATCTTGCCCTTCCCTCCACTTCCTCTTTACCTTATGCCTCCCAAATTCTGTCATCTGTACTTATTAACTTGTCAAATTGATAATATTTATATCCTATTCCATAACCTTCAGTAGACCTCTGTTACTCTATGGTGATTCCAAATATAGAAAATCATTAAAAAGCATTTACCTAAAGAGTATTACATTATGACTGTGTAAATATTGTTTATATAGCCAGTTAAGAATGTATGACTACACATTTTAATTGGTTATCTTTCTTATTTTCTTGCTCTCCATTCCTTTATCCTCAAGTTTTGACAAACTCTTAATCATTCCAGCTATCCTAAGGAATTCTCTTTTTCCCCTAGAGAACTCCCTTTGAGTCCCCACCCTGCATCTCAGCTGGTTGCTCTCGTAGTCTGTCACAGCTCTCCTCCTGGTGTAAGGGCCTATTTAGCCAGAGCAGCCCGACCTTGGTTGAACAGCCATTTTGTTGTTTATGCAGTGAAACTTAAACTGACCCTGCTCCCCCACCAGGGGAACTTAGTTAAAAAGCAAGTCCACAGCCTGGGTGGCTCAGTTGGTTAAGCATCTGCCTTCAGCTCAGGTCATCATCCCAGCATCATGGGATCGAGTCCCACATCAGACTCCTTGCTCTGTAGGGAGCCTGCTTCTCCCTCTGACTCTGCCTGCCACTCTGTCTGCCTGTGCTCACTCTCGCTCGCTCTCTCTCTAACAAATAAATAAATAAAATCTTTTAAAAAATAATAAAATAAAAGCAAGTCCACAGAACCAGTCCCAGGTAACAGAGCCCAAATACAAGGGTGGGTCAGGCCAGGTGGAGACCTCCAATCAGTAGAGCATGCATACTGTCTCCCTAGCTACCAAGGAGTATGGGCCCCGCCCTTTGGGCGCCTTTTGGGCGCCAATTCTGACTAAGGTGATAAGCTAGTTCAAATAGCTACTATGGGGTGAATTGTAATTCAGTTGGCCACCCGTGTGGGACCTAGCAAGACTGTGCAGCTTTCTCTGTGTGTTACAATCTTATTGGCCACCTGTGTGTGGCCCAGGCCCAACCACATGGCCTTTGCTCTATAAAAGTTAGTCTGTGAGGCTGGGAAGGGTCACCTTCTCTGTAAGGGGTGTCCCTGAACGGTCTGTTTGAGGGTCGGTTTGATTCTTGATGCTTGGCGCGAAATAAAACTTTGCTTGACCTTCACTTTGTGTCAGTCTCGCTCCATTGACCATGGACCCATTATTGGGGGACCCAACATTGGGAACCCAACACTGGGTCTTTCTTATGGATTGGATCCCCAGTTACCTGAATTCTATGTCTTAATCTCTTTTGTTTTTCATGTTTCATTTTTACAGAATGGATCTTACAATAACTTCCTAAGAAACAGTATATAGATTGTAAAATTTTTGAATCCTAATATCAAAAAAATGTGGTGTCTTAAAGTGGTGTCTCTCCTGATAGGATGGGGGCCCCCAAATGTGGGGCCATGATCAGGTGGAAGCCAGTGGCCTGGGAGATGAAAGAATTCACCTGAGGCAGAACAAAGAAGGTGGTTTATTGCCTACATTGCAAGGGAGCTTCGAGGAGGACAGCAGGGGGGGGCAGTGGGTGGGGCTGTTTTTAAAGAGGGGAAGGTGGGGAGGATTTGGTGTATGGAATTTTCCCTTGTTTGGTAACTGTGCCTGGTTGTAAGTAGCCCATTGGTCAGTGAGGGCCTCTGGAGATTTTGAGGTGGGTGCCTGTTGGGTCTCTCTGTATTCAGCCAAGGGTGGGGGGGGGGGTCTCAGTGGCCTTTACTATATTCCAGCATGCAAGCCTGATTGCTTAAAAGGGGCCTCTGTGTAAAACTGTCCATGGAGCACCTGGCTGGCTCTATTGGTAGAGCCAGGAACTCTTGATCTTAGGATGGTGAGTTCAAGGCCCACATTGGGTATAGAGCTTACTTCGGAGAGAGAAAAAAAAAAGAGGTGTCCTTATTCTACCCTTACACTTAATTAAATATTTGGATGAGTACGGAATTCTAAGCTGAAACTCACTGATGTCTGTCTTTGAAGACCTGGTTTTAGTTGCCATCTGGCATCCAGTGTTGCTAAACTAAAACTCTGATGCCAGGAGTGCCTGGCTGGCTCAGTCTGTAGAACCTGTGACGCCTGATCTTACGGTTGTAAGTTCAAGCCCCATGTTGGGTATAGAGATTACTAAAAAATAAATAGGGGCACCTGGGTGGCTCAGTCAGTTGAGTATCTGCCTTTGGCTCAGGTTATGACCCCAGGGTTTGGCATCAAGTCCCACATTAGACTCACTGCTTGGTGAGGAGTCTGCTTCTCCCTCTGCCTCTGGTTCCCTCGGCTTGTGCTCACTCTTTCAATCTCTCTTTCTCTGACAAATAAATTTTTTAAATCTTTTTAAAAATAAAACTATTTCTTGGAGTGCCTAGGTGACTTGATCCATTAAGCATCTACCTTTGGTTCAGGTCATGATCCAATGTCCTGGAATGGAGCCCTGCATCTGGCTTCTTGCTCAGAGGGAGCCTGCTTCTCCCTCTTCCTCTGCCCCTCTCCCAGGCTTGTGCTCTCTCTGTCTCTCTCTCACTTGCTCGCTTTGCACTCTCTCTCTCTCAAATAAATAAATAAATCTTTAACTTTTTTAAAAAAATAGGGCACCTGGGTGGCTCACTTGATTGAGCAACTGCCTTCGGCTCGGGTCATGATCCTGGAGTCCACATGGGGCTCTCAGCTCCACAGGGAGTCTGCTTCTCCCTCTGACCGTCTCCCCTCTCATGCTCTCTCTCACTGTCTCCCTCTCAAATAAATAAATAAAATCTTTAAAAAGAATTTTTTTAAAATAAAGATTTTATTTATTTATTTATTTGAGAGAAAAAGAGTACAAGAGGGGTGCCTACGTGGCTCAGTAGGTTAAAGCCTCTGCCTTCAGCTCAGGTCATGATCCCAGGGTCCTGGGATCAAGCCCCACATGGGGCTCTCTGTTCAGCGGGGAGCCTGCTTCCCCCTCTCTCTCTGCCTGCCTCTCTACCTGCTTGTGATCTCTCTCTCTCTCTGTCAAATAAATACATAAATAAAATATTTTAAAAATTTTTTAAAAAAGGAAACTATAGTAAATGGCATAATCCTTCATATAGCAATGTGTTTTGCTAATACGGTAAAAGACGAGGTCGGGGGGACTTGCCTGCAAATGGCAAGTCTAATGGGCAAAGTGTTAACTGAGAACTTAATGTGTTCAGCACCATAGAAGGTGCAGAGAAGTCTTGACCTCCTGTGTGACTTGAACGACTAGTTAGAGAGCCAAAGCTAATATACATTGCAAAGAACAGCAGAAAATGTTCCATGTTATATTGTGGCCGAATACTAAAGGTACTGCAGCTTTCCATAGAGTCTGGAGAAGTCAGGAGGGACATAAGGAGAGAGAGTTGGGAGGGAATGTGGGACCAGGAGGGGCCTGGCCAAATTGTGCAGAGGAAGAAACGGGCAGGGGGAAGTGAGGCTATTTGGTAAGCATGAGGGCTCAGGAATGAGTGAATGCTACTATTGTAGTAGCAATTTCAGAGCCGCTAAGAAATGTGGGACAGACAAGGGACAGACATGATGCAAGTGACATTTAAGATACAGTATGGGGGCGCCTGGGTGGCTCAGTGGGTTAAAGCCTCTCCCTTCGGCTCAGGCCATGATCCCAGGGTTCTGGGATCGAGCCCCACATCGGGCTTTCTGCTCAGCAGGGAGCCTGCTTCCTCCTCTCTCTGCCTGCCTCTCTGCCTACTTGTGATCTCTGTCTGTCAAATAGGTAAATAAAATCTTTAAAAAAAAAAAAAAAGATACAGTTTATAGGGGTGCCTGGGTGGCTCAGGTGTTGGGCATCTGCCTTTGGCTCAGGTCATGATCCTAGGGTCCTGGGATCGAGCCCCTGCTTGGCGGGAAGCCTGCTTCTCCCTCTCCCACTCCCTGTGCTTGTGTTCCCTCTCTCTAAGTCTCTGTGTGTGTGTGTGTCAAATAAATAAAATCTTGAAGAAGGAAGAAGAAAGAACATGAAAAGGAAAGCCTGATTAATTAATAGAACCAGAGCGCCTTCTACAGGGGAGGTAGGGTTGGAGGCCAGAGCTATTTTATGGAAGAAGATAATTAGGTGCGGCTTAGATATGCTGATATCTAAGAATGGCAAACCACTCTTTCAGACCAATCCCCACCCTTCCCATCAAAGAGACTCTGAATCAAGACTTTTGTCAGCCTGGCACCCACTGTGACTAAGAGATACTAAACGTACCAGCTGTTTCTATAATGCCACCAGGCCCTCCCAGAAGAGTAAGAAGGCATCATATATTCCTTGAATCAAGATAAGGCCCAGAGCTTTGCCAAAAGGGAAGTAGTGTCACCAGCTGGACCCGAAGACCTGACCTTTATTGCCCACTTGCCTGTACTCACTGGCCTGTATCCCACATTTTTCCTTAAGCTCTTCTTTTCCAGCTTATCTCTTAACTCAGGCAGATGGAAAGAGAAACCACCCAAGTGATAACAGCTACGCCGGCAAGAGCTCCAACCAGTCCAGACCGCCCAGACAAGTTTGAGTGTTAACACCCAAAATTTGTGCCTATGCAGATGGACAATGGAATGACCCCTAGAATGACCTACAACTACCTTTAACTCATTATAATACTAAAATCTCCACCCAAGAGGAGTATAAGCCTCATTTACATAATATGCGATATATGTACAGGAATGTTTCCTTTCTTAAGGCACATGCCTGGCCTTGTGCCCTCCGCTACATATGATGTCAGGGTTTCTTTATCTAAATATTCATTCCAACCCTAAAATAAAAGAATTCCGTTCACCCTTGGTCGGGGTCTCGCTGCTTTGGAAGTTATTTCTGGTCATCTCCTTATTTCCTGCAAATGGTTTACTCTGTGTGACAACTCCACCTGGTGTATCTGTGACTCATCAAGGAGCAAACTCACCTGGGTTCGGTATGGAACCCCGGAATTCAGTATGGATTCAGACTATTTTGACTTAATTAATAATAATAAATAAGAAACCCTGAGAGATGTGCTTACTTAATAGGTCAAGGTGGAAGAACCAGCAAGCCCACAGCTCTCACTGGTAAAAAAAAAAAAAAAAAAAAAAAAAAAAAATTAGATTTAAAGAACTCAGAAGGTTGGGGCACCTGGTGGGCTCCGTGGGTGGAGCAAGTAACTCTTGATCTTGGGGTTGTAAACCTTCTTTTTTTTTTTTTAAGATTTTTATTTATTTGACAGAGATCACAAGTAGACAGAGAGGCAGGCAAAGAGAGAAAGGGGGAAGCAGGCTCCCTGCTGAGCAGAGAGCCCAATGTGAGGCTGGATCCCAAGACCCTCAAATCATGACCTGAGCCAAAGGCAGAGGCTTTAACCCACTGAACCACCCAAGCGCCCCAATCTTGGGGTTGTAACTTTGGGTGTAGAGATTATTTAAAATCTTTAAAAATAAAAAATAATTTTTAAAAAATAATAAATTTTTTAAAAAGATTTTATTTATTTATTTGACGGAGATCACAAGTAGGCAGAGAAGCAGGCAGAGAGAGAGAGGAGGAAGCAGGATCCCTGCTGAGCAGAGAGCACAATGCGGGGCTCAATTCCAGGACCCTGAGATCATGACCTGAGTAGAAGGCAGAGGCTTTAACCCACTGAGCCACCAAGGTGCCCCCCCCAAAAATAAAAAATTTTAACTCCAGAATCTGGAGCCTCACTCAGTCCACTGGCAAGTCAAGAATGGAGGGGAGACCCTTGAAAATCCCGGTCTTGAGGTACTTTTCTCTGCACAGTGAACGGGAAAATGCAGGCTACCTAGGAGTTCAATTTTTATCTCTCCTACATCATAATTTATTTCTGAAATTGTCCTAATTTTCCAGTTAAGAACATCACGGTTCTTCCAGCATAATTGTCTTCGGAAGGCTGAGGGAATCAAGTAGCAGGAGCAAAGCAATGGATCTGCCCTTCCCTATGTCCTTGAAACTCCTGAAGAGAGGGCGATCGCCTACTGGGAAAGGAGGGTGCGGGCTATCACGAGCGGCCACAGAAACAATCACTGCTTTGGAAGGACTAGAGAGGATGTAAGTAAGAGACAGTAGAATAAACCTCCTGGTTTCTCTGGTGTAAGCTGCCAAAGGCTACCCTCTAGTAGGCAAAGGAAAGAAAGAGAAGAGCACCTTCCCACTCCGTGATTATGGTGAATTTGTGGAGGCAAGACATTCGAATAGGAAGCATCTACTATGAAATCCAGAGACAGGAGATTAGACCTCATATACGTATTTGGGCTGGATGCAAAAAAAAAAAAAAAGAAAGAAAGAAAGAAAAGAAAAGAAAAAGAAAAAACCCAAAACACCCTGAGTCATCACCATGAAGATGATATTTAATTATTTTTAAAATATATGTGATGGGGCATCTGGGTGCCTCAGTGGGTTAAGCCTCTGCTTTCGGCTTGGGTCATGATCTCAGGGTCCTGGGATGGAGCCCTACATTGGGCTCTCTGCTCAGCAGGGAGCCTGCCTCCCCCCTCTCTCTGTCTGCCTCTCTGCCTACTTGTGCTCTCTCTCTGTCAAATAAATAAATAAAATGTTTAAAATATATATTTTATATAATACATATTATATATTTTTTATAGATATGAAAAGGAGCAAGTACAAAATGCGTCACAGCTAAACAGCATCCCAGGAGTGGCGCCTGCGCCTTAGATCTTTGCATCCTCTTCTTGTTGCAGCTACTTACTAGCCTGCATTGCAGGCGTCCCTCATAACACTCTTCTTGGTGGTAATTTGGCACTTCCACCACCAGGTGGAGATGTGCTACCGCTTTTCAGTTATCGGTGCGAAGAGCGGCTCTAAAGAAATTGGGGTGTGGGAGAGGGGTCAGGTTCTTTCCTTCCAGTGCTTATACCAATAAGCACTTGCGGGGCGCCTGGGTGGCTCAGTGGTTAAAGCCTCTGCCTTCGGCTCAGGTTATGATCTTAGGGTCTTAGGATCGAGCCCTACATCGGGCTCTTTGCTCAGCAGGGAGCTTGCTTCCTCCTCTCTCTCTGCCTGCCTCTGCCTACTTGTGATCTCTCTCTGTCAAATAAATAAAATATTTTTAAAAAATAAATTAAAAAACAAACAAACAAACAAATAAGCACTTGCCTTCATGCCCAAGAGCGAAAAGAATTTGGAGGGTGAGCATAAAAGGTCAGGCAGTGGCTGCCTCTTCCTCTCTTTTTGTTTTCTTAGTCCTTTGGTTTCCATGGGGATCTGTGTTTGAGCAGCAACTCAGAACCCATTGACTGCCCCTCAAGGCTTGGGGCTGCGCCCAGAGTCGCGCTGTGAAGAACAGCAGGAGTTAGAATGGGTGGAAAGAAAGAGAAGATTTGTTTAGTAAATTTGGACAGCAAAAGCTGAGGACAGGTAGCGGAGGAGTGATGAGGTAGGCCATAGATTGAGGTGCTCATAGGAATGGGAAAGGCAGACAACTGTTTCAGTTCAAATAAAATTTCGGGACGTTAATATCTTTTCAAAACCAATTCAGTCAAGTGTCCTTTGTCTTCTCACCAACAGATTATCTCAGGGCACACTCCCAGCCCTGGATGTTACCAGGTCCTCTCCCGCCTCTATCCAAAAACATGTCTGCAGTCATGTGGCAGAACCTGCTTGGGTTTCTTCTCTAGAGTCTGGTTCCCAAAGTTCTGGAGCTCTGGAACAAGAGAGGAGAACTCTGGAAAAGACCAGATGCAGTATGCCCCATGGGGGGGCATAGCACCTGGTGCGGAGTAAGCTCTGGGGAATATACATGTTGAACGGGTGACTAAATAAATGAGCAATAAAAATAAGACAATCTTAACTAATCTATCTTAGTTCTGGCTGGAAAGAAGAAAAATTAAGGACAAGAAAAATAAATTGTCTTTTCTCTCATCAAAATCGTGAGGATGTAAATGTCTTCATTCAAGGATCAATTCATTCAAAGATCAATGAGGGTGTTTTGTTGTTTTTCTGCTTACATCACAGGTGTTTCACATTTGCATTACTAATAGTCCTTTCTAAGAGTATTTGCATTTCCGTCAGTTTGAGCCAATATTCAGTATCCATTCACAGATAGCGGCCAATCTACATATGAATAGCCTTCCACCTAAAGATTTAATCAAGTCTTCCCTCCTCTTCTGGGACCCGCCAGCCCCACCCTCCCTTCTCACTTTCTCTCCCATTACCCTGTTTAATTACCACTTTCTGTAATTATCTAATTTATTTGCTTTCATTTCTATTGCTTGTCACCTCCCAAAGGTACCGAGAAGCTCCTTACTGCCTTCCTCACAGAGACTTCTACTTGAAATTTAGAGTCTACATGTTCAAGTCTTATCTCTTTTTGAAACCTCCCAACTGAATTCTTCCTGATCCTGTTTTAATCTACTCACCCTCCCACTCTCCAATTGCAAGTGACCTTTCCTTCTGAGTGTACACACGTTTGATACCCAACTCCATAGCACTGACCACTTGCTACCTACATAGGACAGCGTAATATTAGCCACCAGATGTACTAAGCTTGAAAGATTGGCCAGACAGTGGGACAGATGCTTTCACTGAGTTTTGTTAGCTCTCCACTCCAATCTTATTAAGTAGATACAATTAACCTCCTTTTTCTTTTAAAGATTTTATTTATTTATTTGACAGAAAGAGATCACAAGTAGGCAGGCAGGCAGAGAGAGAGAGAGAGAGAGAGAAGCAGGCTCCCTGCTGAGCAGAGAGCCGATCCCAGGACCCTGAGATCATGACCTGAGCCGAAGGCAGCAGCTTAACCCACTGAGCCACCCAGGCACCCCTTAACCTCATTGCTGAGGCTCAGAGAAGTTAACGAACCTGCCCAAAGTCATGCAGTTGATAGGTGGTGAAGACGATTTAAACCCAAAAGTCACACAGAACCCCCAGTCTTTGGAGCACAGACTTTGTTATAAAATAAATGTGTTAGAGCCTCAGTTCCATAATGCACAACTGCATGACCCTCAGGAAATGACTAACCTCTCTAAACTTCAATTTCCTAACAGGTAAAATGGGGATAACTAAGTCTGCCTCACAAGATTACTGTTAGAGAGAATCCAAGGTAAAGACCCCACATAGCCTTGTCACAAAGAAGTGGCCCTGAACAGACTTAACATTCCATGCATGTTTCATCTCCTATGCAAAGTTTACACTCCTTCCAGAAGGATATGTTTTTATTTCTTTGCATTTAGAATCTCTAGCACAGTGCTTTAGATGTAGTAACTAACCACAGACTTTTGTTTAATGGGTGGGTGGATGAACAGACGGGGGAGGGAGGAATGGAAGGTTGGGTTATTTGTCACATGTGGACAATCAGTCCAAATCAAGTCTCTCTTCTTCTTCCCCTGGAACTTTATGCAGGCTTCTACAAAATCTTCTCATATATTTCTTTTATATATATATATATGTTTTTAATATTTTATGCTTAACATTGCCCCTTTTCTCAAGGAGAGGCAGGGTCCGTTTCTTAGGTAACCCCAGTACCTTAGTTATCTTGTACCTCTTTTAATATCACCGTGAGGATGATTCTGTGTTGAGATAGTGTATTTTTTTTTATTCTATTTCCCCCTTAAATGCATGCCCAGTGAGTGAAATGTGAAATGCATTTGATAAATGTTTGTAAAGAGTATGATTAATTGAAAGACCTAGCTCGGGGCACCTGGGTGGCTCAGTGGGTTAGAGCCTCTGCCTTCGGCTCAGGTCATGATCTCGGGGTCCTGGGATCCAGCCCCACATAGGGCTTTCTGCTCAGCAGGGAGCCTGTTTCCTCCTCTCTCTCACTCTGCCTGCTTCTCTGCCTACTTGTGATCTCTGTCTGTCAAATAAATAAATAAAATCTTTAAAAAAAAAAAAAAAGAAAAGAAAGAAAGAAAGAAAGACCCAGCTTGGTCCTATATCCCAAAAGGAGAGGATTTCTCTGGTCTGGACTTGGATTTAAATCCTGAGGTGATTCTGCCATCTGGCAATGCAGAATCATAAACCTGTAAGCTGCTTTGGTTTTTAACTGGACGTATTCTTGGAGGTCACAGAGATCAGCAGGTCTCAGGGCTGTTGATGGACTTTAATATTTTAAACTAATTTAATCCAAATTAAATTTCAATATGTAAATTCAATTATAACTACATAAAGGTCTACAAAAGAAAGGGAGAAACGACCATGTAAAGAATGCAGTCATTCAAAACTCTGGCATTTCATTCAGTGAGCCTGAGTGAGCCTCAGGTGTCTTGTCCCTTTTCAATATAATCATGAATATGATTCTATATTAAAAGTGCATATTAGGGGCATCTGAGCACCTGGGTGGCTCAGTTGGTTAAGCCTTCAGCTCAGGTCATGATCCCAGGGTCCTGGAATGGAGCCCCATATTGGG
This sequence comes from Mustela lutreola, assembly GCF_030435805.1. NCBI lineage: Eukaryota > Metazoa > Chordata > Mammalia > Carnivora > Mustelidae > Mustela > Mustela lutreola. The sequence goes on from NC_081296.1 coordinate 56,292,508, forward strand.
ATACCTGCTCAGGGGGGAGTCTGCTTCCCCCTCTGCTTCTGCCCACCATTCAGACTTGCTCTCTGTCTCTCTCTCTAGTGCTCTCTCCCTCTCAAAATAAATAAATAAAATCTTTTTTTTTTAAGTGCATATTATAAAAGAAGAAACATGGGGCGCCTGGGTGGCTCAGTCCTGGGCTGCTGCCTTTGGCTCAGGTCATAATCACAGGGTTCCTGGGTTAAGCCCCATGTCAGGCTCCTTGCTCAGCAAGGAGTCTGCTTCTCCTTCTTCCTCTGCCTCTCCCCCTGGCTCATGTTCTCTCTGTGTGTGTCAAATAAATAAATCTTAGAGGGAAAAAAAAAAGAAGAAGAAGAAGAGGAGGAAGGAGAAGAAAGAAGAAGGAAGAAGGAGGAGGAGGAGAAGGAGAGGGAGAAGAAAAAGGCGGCAACCACCGTGGAGGCACCTGGGTGGCTCAGTCAGCTGGGTGTCCAACTTGTGATTCCGGCTCAGGTCATGATCTCAGGGTCCTGGGATCCAGCTCTGAGTTGGGCTCTGCACTCCATGGGGAGTCAGCTAAAGATTCACTCTCTCCCTTTCCTCCTCTGCTGTGCCCCTCCCCAAGCCCCACCCCCCCACACACCATGCATGCTCTCCCTCCCTCAAATAAATAGATAAATCTTAAAAAAAAAAAAAAAAAAATGCAGGGACACCAAACTGGCTCAATCAGTAGAGTATGCAACCCTTGATCTCAGGGTTGTGAGTTGGAGCGTCAGTTTGGACATAGAAATTACTTAGGTAAATAGATAAGTAAAGAGATAAATAAAAATATTGTTAAGGACATATTTTTTATTCTGCCCAACCCTTAAATGCAGACCTCTGACATCATTTGATATTCAGCCAGAGAAATCATCTTTCAAACCAGTCTCTGGTGTAGTCTTCCTTGGGGAGTTTTGTTTTTTTTAAGATTTTATTTATTTGTCAGAGAGAGAGTGAGAGCGAGCACAGGCAGACAGAGTGGCAGGCAGAGTCAGAGGGAGAAGCAGGCTCCCTGAAGAGCAAGGAGCCCAATGTAGGACTCGATCCCAGGACGCTGGGATCATGACCTGAGCCGAAGGCAGCCGCTTAACCAACTGAGCCATCCAGGCGTCCCTTCCTTGGGGTGTTTTAAGCTTTGACTCTATGTGAACTTATCCTAAGTGATGGTTTTAGAAACTAACTCCTACTGATTTTTTTTTTTTAGATTTTATTTATTTATTTATTTATTTGACAGACAGAGATTACAAGTAGGCAGAGAGGCAGGCAGAGAGAGGGGAAGGAAGCAGGCTCCCCACTGAGCAGAGAGCCTGGTGCGGGGCTCCATCCCAGGACCCTGGGATCATGACCTGAGCCTAAGGCAGAGACTTAACCCTCTGAGCCACTCAAGCACCCCTGATTTTTTTTTTTTATTGCAAATCTGTATGTAGAAATTGTTGCCATAGACACAGTTTGTTGATTGATACAGATATTCACATACAAAGCACAGAGGTTATAGCTAGGTGACAAAACCCTCTTGTCTAACGACATCATTGTGGATGAAGAAACTGAGGCCAAGGGAGGTAAAGACATTTTTGCAAGGTGATTTAACTAGGAAGTGAAGAAACTGACTAGGACCCATGGCAACGATTTCTCCAATAAAACTGGAAACATGTGTCGTGTTAGTTGTGTGTGTGTGTGTGTGTGTGTGTGTGTGTGTGTGTGTGTGAAGTAGGCTTTCAATAAAAGTTCCTGGAGGATAGAAAGGACATGAAGGTGTGTTCACATACATTATGCCCAGGTAGCATAGAGTGGATAACCAGTGGGCATCAGAGAATGCTGAAACTAATTTCATGGAAGGGGACCTGATCAGACAGTAGAGCATATGATTCTTGATTTCAGGGTTGTGTGTTCCAGTTCCACTTTAGGTATAGAGATTACTTAAAAATTAAATCTTAAAAAAAATTCATATGTGTGCTTCTCATTGTGAAAATTGTACTATATATTTTAAGTGCTTTTTTTCAAGATTTTGGTTATTTATTTATTTTTAAAGATTTTATTTATTTATTTGACAGAGAGAAATCGTAAGTAGGCAGAGAGAGGAGGAAGCAGGCTCCCTGCCGAGGAGAGCCAGATGCCGGGCTTGATCCCAGGACTCTGAGACCATGACCTGAGCTGAAGGCAGAGGCTTAACCCACTAAGCCACATAGACGCACCAAGATTTTATTTATTTATTTGAGAAAGAGACACAGGGAGAGTGTGTGAGCATAAGTAGGGGGAAGAACAAAGGGAGAGGAAAAAGCAGATTCCCCACTGAGCAGGGAGCCCCACAAAGGGCTCAGTTCTGGGGCTCCAGGATCATGACCTGAGCTGAAGGCAGCTGCTTAACCGACTGAGCCACTTAGGCACCCTTAACTGCTTTTATTTTATTTTTAAAGATTTAATTTATTTATTTGACAGAGAAAGTAAGCATATGCTCAAGAGCACAAGCAGGGGGAGTGGCAGGCAGAGGGTGAAGCAGGCTTCCTGCTGAGCAGACAGCCCAGTGTGGGACTCAGTCCCAGGACCCCCCTGAGATGATGACCCCAGCAGAATGTAGACTCTTAACCAACTGAGCCACCCAGGCATCCCTAACTGCACTTATTTTAAATGGATCTTAAATTTTACTTTTTTTAAAGATTTTATTTATTTATTTGACAGAGAAAGAGATCACAAGTAGGCAGAGAGGCACACAGAGAGAGGGGGGAAGCAGGCTCCCTGCTGAGTAGGGAGGCTGATGCAGGGCTAGATCCCAAGACCCTGAGATCATGACCTGAGTGGAAGGCAGAGGCTTAACCGACTGAGCCACCCAGGTGTCCCATGGATCTTAAATTTAAAAGGGATTTCATGGTACCATAATGATAATGACGCTTTCTTGTTTGTTTTTTTTTTTCAAGACTTTTAAGTGTGTAATGTGAGTTTGAGCTTGTTTCCTGAGGTTATTTTTAAGTATCTTGATGGGGGAGATGGGTGTATTCCTTCTTGCATTTCAAGACAAAAAGTCAGTACGGGAATTTCAAGCTGACTGAATAAAGATAGACAGCTTGCAGAGGTGCCTGGGTGGCTCAGTGGGTTGAGCCTATGCCTTCAGCTCAGGTCATGATCTCAGGGTCCTGGGATCAAGCCCCACATCGGGCTCTCTGCTAGGCAGGGAGCCTGTTTTCCCCCTCTCTCTCTGCCTGCCTCTCTGCCTGCTTGTGATCTCTGTCTGTCAAATAAATAAATAAAATCTTTAAAAAAATTGACTCAATTTTACAAATATTTTTAACCTATTTTTTACAAATATTTTTAAAAATAATAATTAAAAAAATAAAAAAGAAAGAAAGAAAATCCCTAAGAATCATGGCATAAATTGCCCCAATTATAAATAAGGAATAATACAGTGGTGTAATCAAGAAATGGAAATAAAAGGGAGTGCCTGGGTGGCTCAGTGGATTAAGCCACTGCATTCAGCTCAGGTCATGATCTCAGTGTCCTGGGATCGAGCCCCACATCGGGCTCTCTGCTCAGCAGGGAGCCTGCTTCCTCCTTTCTCTCTGCCTGACTCTCTGCCTGCTTGTGATCTCTATCAAATAAATAAATAAAATCTTTAAAAAAAGAAAGAAAAGAAATGGAAATAACATAAAAAATAACAAAGAGGGGCACCTGGGTGGCTCAGTTGTTGAGCATTTGCCTTTGGCTCCAGGTCATGGTCCTGGTGTCCTGGGATCAAGCCCTTTGTGGGGCTCTCTGCTCAGCGGCAAACCTGCTTCTCCCTCTCCTACTCCCTCTGTTTGTGTTCCCTCTCTAGCTATTTCTCTCTCTCTCTGTGTCAAATAAATAAAACTAAAGTCTTTAAAAAATAAATAAATAACAGATATAACCAAATAATTTAAGTCCAAACAATTACAAAACAGCTGCATAACAATAAACTGGATAGTATTTGTTTTATTTACTAGGTGCTTAGAACATAATAGGTGCTTAAATAGTATTTGATGAATGTGAATAAATAAACTCTACCAAGGGCAGATTTAAAGGATTTGTACTTAAGATATAATTACAAATCAATCAGATGCCATCAAAAATTTTCTCAGTACTTAAATTAGTCACTGAAGGATCCCCTCTCTGAGAACAGCCTACAAAGTGGGGAAGGATTATTATCTGACTTAAATAACTTAAAGTATGAAGTTATTGGAACGGAATTAGGTTCTAAAATTACCCAAGTTCCTGAAAGAAATTTCTAGAGGAGGGAGAAATTAAAATCTATTTTTTTTAAAGATTTCATTTATTTATTTGACAGAGAGAGACACATTGAGAGAGGAAATACAAGTAGGCGGGGTGTGAGAGGGAGAAACTGGCCTCCTGCTAATCAGGGAACCAGACAGGAGGCTGGATCCCAGGACCCTGGGACAACAACCCAGGGCTAAGGCAGATGCTCAATGGCTAAGCCACCCAGGCACCCCAAGATCTATCTTTTTTTTTTAAGATTTCATTTGGGGGGCACCTGGGTGGCTCAGTGGGTTAAGCCTCTGACTTCAGGGTCCTGGATCCAGACAGGCATCAAGCTCTCTGCTCAGCAGGGGCCTGCTTCCCCCTCTCTCTCTCTGCCTGCCTTTCTGCCTACTTGTGATCTCTCTCTCTCTGTCAAATAATAAATAAAAATCTAAAAAAAAAAAAAAGAAAAGAAAACTTTATTTATTTATTTGACAGAGAGTGAAAGAGAGAGAGCACAAGTAGGCAGAGTGGCAGGCAGAGGGAGAGAGAGAAGCAGGCTTCCCGCTGAGCAAGGAGCCCGATGAGGGATTGGATCTCGGATCTTGGTATTATGAATCTGAGCCAAAAGCAGCCGCCTAACCAAGGGAGCCACCCAGGTGTCCCAAGATCTATCTTTTAAACTTTTCACTTGTGCTTGGCTTCCCACACATTCTTGCCTCTTTTCTTCTCTGGCTCCCTGGCACTGTGGAAAGTGCACTTCTTTGGTTTTTTGTTTTGTTTTGTTTTTAAGGGCTTTATTTATTTATTTGACAGACAGAGATCACAAGTAGGCAGAGAGGCAGGCAGAGAGAGAGAAGAAGGCAGGCTCTCTGCAGAGCAGAGAGCCCGATGCAGGCCTCGATCCCAGGACCCTCAGATTATGACCTGATCCGAAGGCAGAGGCTTAACCCACTGAGCCACCCAGGTGCCCCAGAAAGTGGACTTCTTTGAGCTAAGACTTGGCCTGGAGAACCTCTTGAAAAGCCGTTTAACCTCCGTTGGTCTTAGTTTCCTTATCTGAAAAGTGAGAAATTTGGAGATGATCTCTCTGGCACCTTCTAGCCCAAAGTCCTTGCAAGCGTATTTGTTGCTCTTCTTCAAGGTTCTTCTTGAAGGTTCTGACCATGTTTCTTTTTTTTTTTTTTTTAATTCTTTTTTTTTTAAAGATTTTATTTATTTATTTGAGAGAGAGAGATCACAAGCAGGCAGAGAGGCAGGCAGAGAGAGAGGAAGGGAAGCAGGCCCCCTGCTGAGCAGAGAGCCCAATGTGGGACTTGATCCCAGGACCCCGAGATCATGACCTGAGCCGAAGGCAGTGGCTTAACCCACTGAGCCACCCAGGCGCCCGATGTTTCTATCATAGGTTGTCAGTTACCTCTATTGTCTGATGTACTTCAATCCCTACTGCTTATTTTTCTAAACACTTGCCCCTACAACTTAACTCTTTCTTTCCCATCTCTCTGATTTGTTTTCCTTCTTCATGGCCTGGGAATATATAGTTATTTGGCCTTCCTCATCATGCTCCCCTCATGCCATACTGTTTTTACCTGACCTCCACCCTTTGTTGGTTTTCTTTCAAATGACCAACCTCAGGATCTCCAGAACTTTAGAAAATTGTGCCTATAATTTCTTCCTGGAAAACACACACTCACACTGTCTTCCCCAGCCCCACCCTAGCCACCTTCCACAATTAGTCTCATGGCCCTTCCCCCATAACCTCCCTTTCATGTTCCTCTACCTTGTCCTCTTCACAAACTCCATTTCTCCTCCATTTCACATGGGTAACATGGAGAAATGAAGAAGAGCAAAAAGAACAAATTCTATCCTTCCTCTTATGAATGTTTAAATTCCTGGCATCCATTGCAAATGAACTCTGAAAAGGAACATCAGACAAGCCTCAGTTTGAACAACACTTCTTGATCTTCACTCCCTCCCTTCGCCCCTAAAACACAAGGCAACTGCCACCTGAAAGAGGCCAGGTGGAAATCTTCTAATAAGACCAGAGGTTGTTTGCTGATGTGTTCTTATGCAGTCAGTTTTTGCAAAGGGTGCTTTTCTCTTACTCTTTATTGCCTTACTCCCTGAATGCTAGCAAGACAAAGAACACGTGGTAGTATATGGAGTTATGGGAACTATAATTTGTTGTAGATATTTACTTATAGGTCTTGAAATTCTGTTTAGAAGTTAAACATTGAAGGGGCGCCTGGGTGGCTCAGTGGGTAAAGGCCCTGCCTTCAGCTCAGGTCATGGTCTCAGGGTCCTGAGATAGAGCCTTGCATGGGGCTCTCTGTTCAGTGGGGAGCCTGCTTCCCGCGTGGGGCCCCCACCCCCGCCTGCTTGTAATCTCTGTCTGTGAAATAAATAAATAAAATCTTAAAAAAAAAAAAAAAGGAAGTTAGACATTTAAGTTATACCCCAGGTTTGCAGCCAGCAAGTGAGATCTCTGGGTGCCTGGGTGGCTCAGAGGTTTGAGCCTATGCCTTTGGCTCAGGTCACGATCTCAGGGAGCAGGGAGCCTGCTTCCCCTTCTCTGCCTGCTTCTGCCTACTTGTGATCTCTCTCTGTCAAATAAATAAATAAAATCTTAAAAAAAAAAAAAAAAAAGAAAAGAAAAAGTGAGATCTCTAACAGAGGCAGAAATCAGTGTCATTGTGACCAAAACACAGGCAATGCCAATCAGGCATTGCTGGGGGAAACTTCAACCTCCCACTTATCAGCTATATTATGAACTAACCCTCAGTTTCCTCATTTGTAAAATGGCATGGTATGCATGTCTGAGATGATAATTATATAATGCTTTCTTTACAAAGTTATTTTAAGGGTTGAGGTGCCTGGGTGGCGAGGTCAGGTAAGCAGCAGACTCTGGCTTTCAGCTCAGGTTTTTATCTTGAGGTCATGAAATCAACTGCCCGCCCTCCCCTCTGGTTTAGTGCTCAGTGGGGGTCTGCTTGGGCTTCTCTCTCCCTCTCCCTCTACCCCTCCTCACATGCTCTCACACACACATTCTCTCTTTCTCTGTCTTTCCTTAAAATAAATAATTTTTCAAATTAATAAATAAATAATTTATGAATAATTTATAAAGAAATAATTTTTTAAAGTTATTTTAAGGGTTAAATGAGATTATGTATTCAAAGGGTGTGGCACACAGAATGCACTTAAACTATGATTTTTGTTATTAAGAGAAATGTTATGTGCCTTTTGGAGCACTTGGGTGGCTCAGTCAGTTAAGTGTCCGACTCTTAGCTCAGGTCTTGATCTCAGGGTCATGAGTTCAAGCCGTAAAAAATAAAAAAATAGGGGCACCTGGGTTCCACAGTCGGTTAAGTGTCTGACTCTTGGCTTCTACTAATGTTGTGATTGCAGGGTTGTAAGATCGAGCCCCGTAGCCGGTTCTAGCTAAGCACATAGTCTGCTTAAGGTTCTCTCCCTCTGCTCCTCCCCTGCACTAAAATAAATAAATAAATCTTTTATCTTTTATATATTTTTAAAATATTTTATTTATTTATTTGATAGAGAAAGACATAGTGAGAAAGGGAGCACAAGCAAGGGGAGTGGGAGAGGGAGAAGCAAGCTTCCCGCAGAGCAGGGAGCCCAATGCAGGGCTTGATCCCAGGACCCTGGAATCATGACCTGAGCTGAAGGCAGAGACTTAGCTCACTGAGCCACCCAGGAGCCCCAAACCTTTTATCTTTTAAAAAATAAAGAAAAAATAAAAAGGAACGTTACATTCCTTACTAGATTCAGAGTTTAGTTCTCTTGCAACTAAAATCAAACCCCTCATAGGATTCTAATTCTCTGGAAGATAGAGGATCTGCTTCTATAACACCTGCTCTTCTACAAACTAGAAAAGGGAGGAATGCTTAGAGCAGTGTATTGTCTTGACAGAAGAGGACTTGAATAAAATGCCGAAAATTTGATAGCCTCCCGCCACATGACTATAGTTGTATTTTTAGGACAAAAGCCACTGAGTTTAGAAACACTTCTAATTGATTTAAACACTTCTAATTGACTTAAAAGTGTATTAATCCCAACAACGTAAACAAACATTTGGCCAATATACTTTTTAAAAAAATATATCTTATTTATTTGACAGAGACACAGCAAGAAAGGGAACACAAGTGTGTGTGCGGAGCGACAGTCAGAGAAGGAGAGGCAGGAGGACCCGGGATCATGATCTGAGCCAAAAGCAGAGGCTTAATGCACTGAGCCACCCAGGCGCCCCAGAAGTATATACTTTTGAGAGGCATGGTATCTATTCTGGCCACAGGCTGGGCTCACCTCGGGAGTAACATGGATTCTCCTGCAACACCGCAGTTTCCTAGGAATCTGGAGCCCGTGGTTTAGAAACTACCAGCCAAGCACAAATGTCTAAAGCTTGACTCTGCAAAAGAATCATTTAAAAGTTTATTGAAAGCCTTAGGCCCCGCCCCCAGAGATTCGGATTGAGTAGCTCAGGGATAGAGACCAGGAATATGAATTCTCCATAACTCCCCAAGTGATGACAGTGCTCCCTAAGGAGTGTATACAGCTCTAGGAATTCCTGACTGGCTCCTCCTCTCTCTTCCAAGGATCTCATTCCAATCACCTTTCCTTTGTTCCTCAGAGTTCAGGGCTCTTCTCCCCACCCCTCACCCACCTTCACAAGAGAAGGATTTATTTGCTTCTAAAACTAAGGCTTCTTTAACTGGAGTGTTGTGCTGACATGACGAAACAATGTGTAGGAAAATCTCTGAGAGTCCAACAGGATGACTAACTTTCCTTAAAGAGCAACAACATATCTTTGCTTTTTGAGGACTTAATTTTGACACTAAAAATACCTTCACATCCATTTTAACTAATTCAGAGGTAACCTGTGCTCACAAATGAAGGATACAGAGATTATACTCAAGTGGTCTGGCTTGAAAATTGGCTCTGTGATGTAAACACCTCAACAGCAATTTAAGCTATTCCTGAAGAGAGAAAAATTACTAGGCTAATGGTCGACAGAAAGGCCAACATAGAAAATGTTGATAAAATTAGAAAATAGCATAAGAAGGAACCACAAAGCTAGAAGAAAGAGCCCATCTTCACCACCAGCAAAGCCGATCCAGATTATTCCCCCCAGAGCCTCCCAGGCTCCTACACATGGGAAGGAACTGAGGGTAGGGTGCCAGGATAAGTCCCTTTTTCCTATCCTTTATTATCTTCAGTGCCCTCAAGTGACTCTTCAATTTCTTCGGAATGTAAGCTCTTGGTTTACAAGGTCAAAAGACCATGGAACATTTTCCAAAAATTAAATAATCAATTGAAGGATGAAAAGTGTTGTTTTCATATTCTCTTCTGCTATGAAGTCCGTCTCTCACTCTGTCTCTCTCTCTTTCTCTGTCTCATTTCTCTCTCCTCCTTTCATTTTCTCGCTATTTCTCTCCCTCCCTCTCTCTCCTTCCCCTCCCCTCTCCACTTCACCACACACAGAAACCCCTTTTCAAAGGGGCTTTTTTCCAACTCAGTGAAGTAAAGTCTTTGCCCCTTTGTGGGGAAGGCTCATTAACATTCCCACAGCAGCATCTCTTCAAGGATTTTACTTTTGTAACTCTGTGGGGAGGTCAAGAGGCCACAGTGGAGAGGTAAAAGGAAAAAAATGGTAAATGGGGGAGGGCGGAAGAAAGGAGAGGAGGGGAAAGAGCCTTTCCTTTCACAATAAGGCCAGCAAGAAGAAGGGGGGGAAAAATAGGAAAAGACAAGACAGATAAGACCCAGGAAGGACATGAATTTTGGACTCGCAAATCTGCCCTCACACATCAGAGACTCCTGAGAAAAGCAGAAAGCTATATTCTTTCTCTTGTTTCTTATCCTCAAAAAGAAGTAAATGATGGAAACAGTGGGCTGAGAGAGACAGGACCCAGTCTATTTCACTGAGAAATTAGAAGCTTCCCTGGCCTCAGTGTTCTTATTTCCCCAGAACAGCCTGGTGATGGCTGCACCTGTCTGACACAGAGTAGTTAACAGGATGAATCAGACAATGTCTGCAAGAGTTCCAAGGGGGGAACATGAGGGAGCCACCCAAGGTCCTGACCCCGAAGGACAGGGAAAATAATGGAGATTTAGGGAACTCCAAAGCAGAGATCAGCGTGCTTCCCAAAGCCCTTTAGATGTGAGTACCTGCCTTGTTTCTCACCAGCAAAACCTTCCAACCATCTGTTGTCTCTCTCTCCCTTTCTTGTATTGTCACACCAGCCTGGACCCTGGTCAGGGAAGAAACCAAGGGAGCTTCCAGTTCACACAGAACACTGAGTGAGCTTTGTTTCACTCTTCTCTGAAGATGCAGCCATCCAAGGTTTACATCCCTGAGCTCCAAAAGGGAAAGGAATTTCCACTTTCCTGATGGATGGTGTCTCAGATGTTCTGTCATCACAGCCAGGAGAGTAAAAGGTAAAGAAGTCCAGGAGAAGAGGACTTGTACATCATAGTGAGGAGATAGGGCACATCTGGATATTCTACACCCAGGAGCACAGTATGGCCAGAAGTTAAAGAACAATAAATGGATCCCCCTTAATGTGCAGGCTAAGCGGGAAAGACCTGGTTGGTTGCCAAATGATGTGTTTTAGAGATGGAGACATTTTTATAGGTCAAATGTGATATCCACAAGGAAATGCTTTCCACAGAATCCCTGATGGTTGTTTTCAGCCTCTGCAAGAACTTATTACAGAGAGTTCACCCGTTTTCACCAGAGAGGCCATTACACTATTAGAAAGTTCCTTCATAGTGAGCTGGAAGGGTGCATCCTTGCAGCTTCCATTCTGAAGCCCCACGGAATCATCGGAATCATCTACATCATCTTCTCAGAGCTGGCATCCCTTGAGCTGGAGGAGCTGGACAGGAGTGGGAGAAACAGAAAAGCTATGAACTCTGTTGCTGTTTTAACTGGGATTCCTTAAGCTCAATCACTTTTTTTCCCCGATGCTAGAAGTCTAGTGGCATACTGTACTTTTAATAATACAGAGGGAAAAATGTTATCTTGCTGTCAGATGCACCTGACTTCCAGGCCTGTCTCTATTACATCAGAACTGTGCAACCTTGGATAGGTTACTTAACCTCACTGAACCTTTTGCTTACCTATAAAGAGAATCATTTATAAATAGGTGTAGTCAAACCTGCTGTGCTAATCTCAGAGTTGTAATACTCAAAATGTGTCATGTACATGAAAATATCCTATAAGTTATAAGAGCTCTCCCTGTATTTTTTTAAGTTTTTATTTTATTTTATTTTTTTAAAGATTCTATTTATTTGACAGAAAAAGATCACATGTAGGCAGAGAGGCAGGAAGAGAGAGGGGGAGCAGGCTCCCCGCTGAGCAGAGAGCCCGATGCGGGACTCGATCCCAGGACGCTGGGATCATGACCTGAGCCGAGGGCAGAGGCTTCAACCCACTGAGCCACCCAGGCGCCCCTATTTTATTTTTTTAAGATTTTATTTATTTGTTTGACAGAGAAAGACACAGAGAGGGAACACAAACAGGGGGAGTGGGAGAGAGAGAAGCAGGCTTCCTGCAGGGAGCCAGATGTGGGGCTTGATCCCAGGACTTGGGGATCATGACCTGAGCTGAAGACAGACGCTTAACAAATGAACCACCCAGGCACCCCTGTATTAAGTTTTATTGTAATGACTGTCCATCTTCATCTTTTTGCCAGCCTTTCATATCCCCATTTTTGGCTCGAGGTATCTGACTTCTTGACCTCATAATCAGGATATCCGGGAAAGTTCTTATTTCAGTTTTATACCCCAGACATAGTCGCATCATCAAAGAAGGTGGCATAGAATCATGAGAGAACCAAAAAGCACCTGAGGACTTTGGATGAAGAGTTAGAGAAACAAGCAGGGACATTTTCTCAACAGACAGCACAGGGAGAGGCCAGAGCCCCGGCAGTGAGGAGAGGGTTAAATCCTTCCCCTCTGCAGTACAAAAGAAAAGAGTGTGCGGAAAGATTAGGATTTTTGCTTTTACAATGGGAGCTGCAGAAGCGTAGGGAAGAAGCTGAAGAAAAAAAAGGGGGCGTCTCCCCTTTAAAGACTTGCAGAGATTGAGAGAGAAAGAGAGAGAGAGTCAGGGACAGAGAATCAGAGAGAGCACGGCCAGTCTGTCTGTCTGTCTCTGGGAAGGGAGAACGTCTCTGCTTCACAGTGATTAGCACTGGAGGAGAGGCATCCATTGGCTTCAGACCCAAGGAGAGACCAGACCAGGTCACCCCGGTTAGGACTCAGTGAGCTTTGCCCCTCCCTACCCCACCTCCACCCGGGAATGTCTCGGCGAAAGCAGCGGAAACCCCAACAGTTAATCTCGGACTGCGAAGGTCCCAGCGCGTCTGAGAACGGTGGGTGACTGGGGAGGGGTGCGGGAGCCCTGAGTCCCAGCCCGTGTGGGTCAGGCCAGGGCAAGGGAGGGCACCCGGGCCACGGGTGAAGCCAGGGGAGGACTTGGTCATTGGGGGTGTGAAGGAGTTGGATGCAGGGAGTAGGAAGGCGTTGACCTGTGCTGGGGAGAAGCCCCCCGCTTGTCTTTTCTCAGGATTGGTTCTGTTTGTGTTTTCCTTGTTTTTCTCTGGATGAAATGGAGTTTTCAAACTGGCTCTGTCTCCCCACCCAAGAGTTTTCTCCTCAGGTCCCCCTTTGCTCACTGGTCTTTGTGCCGTTGCTAAGTAACCTCCTCAGACCTGGAGGCCGTCTCTTAGGGGTGGGATTTTCCCCCCTTTTCTTTCTGGAGAGTTGGGTTGCAAGAGAATGAATTGGATAAACGTGAAGGTTCCCCTGAGGGAGAAGAGAAAAAAGTTTCTCATTGTTGGGCTGAGCTGAGAACAGATCAGAGCTCCCAGAGGGAGAGAGCTAATGTCGGTCAGATGCAGCCTGGTTTGGGGTGTGGATCCCTGTCACCTGGGGTAGAGACCAGAGGAGAGGGCTGGATGAGGGGCTTAGGTTTGTGCTTCAGGGGAGGCCAAGCTAAAAAAAAAAAATTAGTCAACATATTTGCATCTGTTTTTAAAGTAACAGATTTTCTGGGGCCACCGACTGGCTCAGTCTGAAGGGCATGCAACTCTTGCTCTTGAGGTCGTGAGTTCGAGTCCCGCATTGGATGTAGTGACTACATTAAAAAAAATTAAATGAACTTGAAAAATAGAGTAACAGGTTTTCTCTATGGAGGGGAGGGATATTTCATGTATTCCTGGAACAGTGCAGGACCAGGTGGATAGCAGAGCAACAGGATATTGAAAAGTAACATTGCCCAAAGCCTCAGAAACAGAGGCACTGTTAGGACCAAAACCTAGGTTTCTTAATGCTCAGGGCTAGTGGTGCTCACTCTACTAAATTAGGGTTTTTCAAACTTGCTTGATTGTCCACAATCTGGACTAGAGTCTGGGAGCCTATATATTTGGAAAGGTTCAGGTAGTTTTAGGCTTAGGCAAGTTTTGGACATACTGCTATGGCTATATATATTAAGGCTATGAAAGTCTGGAATAAACTCAGGGATAAACTATTTCTCAAACAGTCGATTCACCCGACAGTGTAGTGTCGTAGTAAGAACAAAGGTTCTGAAGTCAGACTTTCAGGATTCAAATCCTGGTTCCACCACTCAGCGGTGCAATCTTGGTTTACTTCCTCTCTGGGCAGTTTCCTCATCTGTAAAACACTAGCTACCTCTTTGGTGATTGTGAGAATCGGAATGAGTTAATACCTGTAAAGCACTTGGAAAAATAAATAGCATAAATAAGTGCTCCATATATGTGGTATGGTAGTCCCTGGTAGAAATAAGTACTTAATACGTGTGAGTATTGTTATCATATGTGAGAACAGTGGCACTTCCTGCAGGGGCTGAAATATGACCAAAGCTCAGGAACTTATTGGCAAGCTTTAGTATTTCTCAAGGAGATGTTGCCTTGAAAAGCTCTAGGATAATGTATCTGAAGTGACTAAAACAAAGTTATGGATTAAACTTACTTTTCCACCTGTTGTTAAAAAAAAAAAAAAAAAAAAAAGACCTGAGATTAAACCAGTGCTCCATGTGCTATGGAACAGCCTTAACAGACATACTGTGTTTTGGATAAAACACATTCTCCTCAAGTCACTGCCTTGCTGGGATCCCACTGTGCCCATATTTAGAGGTTCATGGTGGTAGCATCCTTCCCTCCTGGGAGACATTCGCCCTCCTTAATGCCGCTGCAGTCCCGGATGTTTCCTCCTCAGGCTCTACAGGAGACTTCCCATAGAGCCTCAGAGATGCCTCACAGTCCTGCTCCCCTGCTGCCTGGATTGTGGAACAATGCTGAAACACCCCAGCCTCCCCCGCCCCCCCAAAAAACAACCTCTCCTCTTCTCTCCTTATACCTCCCAAGTCTGCTTACCCACTCCCCGCACCTCTACTGATGAAGAGCCAGGGAGGGAGTCAAAAATCTTTCACCACTGCCCTGAGATGGATTCTTAAGCCCGTTGAGCTGCAGCTCTCACTTGGGATATGGGGATGCTGCTACAGAGTCATCCCTCCGTAGAAACAGTGTGGGCTCCAATCCAATGGTGGTAACAAATTTCAGCTGAAATTTTGCCTTTGAGCCATAAAAGTCAGAAACATAAATGCAAGGAGCAAGAGGCAGCAGTAACGTCTTAAGGTCTCCCTTAAGAACACTGAAGGGTTTTCTGATCAGAATTCTGAGAGTAAAAGATTCGAGTGCCACTGGGTCACATTTGGAGATGAGGTGGCTATATCTGATCAAATCTAAAATTCCTTCCTGCTTTTACAAGATAGCTTTCCCACTCCCTCCATTTCCATTGGTAGAGTTCTTATTTGCTTATGTGATGTTCAGACTCCTGACTTTTTTCCTTCAACCCCAGAAGACATTTTCCTGTTCTGCATGCAACCAAATTAGGTGGGGGGGGTGGGGGGGGAACAACTCTATGTACGTCTTCTGGTGTCCCTGTGAAACTATGGACACCCTCAGGAACATCAGCAGACATTTATTTAGCAGGCGAGGGTGCCACCAAGGTTTTCGGGAGTTCTTGCCTTCTTTCAAGCAATGTTTACCATATGTGACAAGCAAATGCTGAGCCTTTGTTGCACCTTTTAAAAGCCTCATCTTTGCAGTGACCTAAGACGTTCATCAAGAAACAATCTGAAAAACCTGTTTTCTAGCCCTGTTTTTGTTCAGCTTCCCTGACCAGAACACCAAAAACCTAACTGAATAGTTACTGCACATAAATGATGAGAAGGAAATAGTCTATTTACTTAAAAAACTCTGGAGAGAAAAAAAAAAATTGTCTCTCTCCCCTACAGGGTCTAGAAATCTAGATTAGAGAACATAAGGGATGTGAGTAGGGAAAATGTAAACTAGTACATCTGGGAAATAAAGGAAACAATCAGAAACCCAGATATTTAGTGAGAAGGAGAAACCAGGACAACAGCCAAACAGATCTAGAGGGAGAAATGGAAGTTGGCAGACATCGAGAGCAGCAAAAAGAGAAGGAAGGCAAAAAGAGAGTTTTGAGGGCTCTGTTCTCTTTATATCTGAAGTAGGGAGCATAATCCCTTAGGGTATTGAGCTCAAGCCTTTCAGCTCTAGGTATCCCTGGGTCAAAAAGAAAACATCTCTGCATAGATAGAAAGTAACTCAGGTGGGGTACGATATAGAGCACTGGATCAGGAAGTAGAAAACCTGCTTTTTAATCCAGCTTAGACCTTGAAGCTAGATGACCTTGGGCAGGTCCATTCTTCTTCCAGGGCTTCAGTGTTTGGCCTTTATTTAATTATTATTTATTTGTTTATCTATCTATTTATTTATTTAAAATTTTTATTCATTCATTTGTAGGGAGAGAGAGAGCACAAGCAGGGGGAGCACTCCCAGCTAAGTAGAAAGCCTGATGTAGAGATCCCAGGACCCTGGGATCATGACCTAAGCCACCCAGGTGACCCTATTTTTTTTTTTTATTTCTTATGTATTTTTAATTTTTTAAAAGATTTTATTTATTTATTTGACAGGCAGAGATCATAAGTAGGCAGAGAGACAGGCAGAGAGAGATGGAGAAGCAGGCTCTTTGCTGTGCAGAAAGCTTGATGCAGGGCAGACACTTAATGACTGAGCCACCCAGGCCCCCTAATATACCCCCATTTTGTTATATTTAATTTTTTAAAAAGATTTATTTATCTATTTGAGAGAGTGAGAGAGAGAACATGAGAGGGGAGAAGGTCAGACTCTCCATGGATCTGGGAGCCAGATGTGGGCCTCGATCCTGGGACTCCGGGGTTCATGACCTGAGCTGAAGACAGTCACTTAACCAACTGAGCCACCCAGGCACCCGATATACCCCCATTTTAAAGAGAAATCCAAGCCTTGGATAAATAGAGAAACTTTCCCCAAATCACAAAGATTAGAAAGTGCTGGGACAAGAACTCAGGCCTGTTTGCTTCAGAGCTGGCAATCTTAATCTGTGTGCTCAGGGGGTCAGATCTCTGAAGTCCCTTCTAGCAACAAAAGAGTATGAATTGGGCGCCTGGGTGGCTCAGTGGGTTAAGCCGCTGCCTTCGGCTTGGGTCATGATCTCGGGGTCCTGGGATCGAGTCCTGCATCGGGCTCTCTGCTCAGCGGGGAGCCTGCTTCCCTCTCTCTCTCTCTGCCTGCCTCTCTGTGTACTTGTGATCTCTCTCTGTCAAATAAATAAATAAAATCTTTAAAAAAAAAAAAAAAAAGAGTATGAATTCCTGGGCCACCTGGGTGGCTCAGTCCTTAAGTGTCTGCTTTCTGCCTTGGCTCATGTCATGATCCCAGAGTCCTAGGATCAAGGCCCACCTCAGGTTCCTTCCTCAGCGGGAAGCCTGTTTCTTCCTCTCCTACTGTCTCTCTCTCCGTCAAATAAATAAATAAAATCTTTAAAAAAAAAAAAAAAGTATAAATTCCTTGCTAAATGCTGAGTCTTTCAATGTCATAAAAATGTCCCTTTAAAAACCTTTTTGGTGTTTGATCTAAGATATTCCTGTTTTAGAAACAAATATATTTTTCTCACTTAGCATCCCACATACATGTACCTCAGCACACCTGTTTGCCTACAATGTTGCATAGGACATGGGTGCATTACTAGGTGTGGGTAGCAAAGGAGTGAGTATGTATATGTCTTTAGGAGAGAGGAGTGATGCAGAGAAGCAGCGACCTTCTCCCTTAGAAGCAGTCTACAGGAACAGTAGCAGTGGTTACAGAATCAATTCATAATTATGGAAACTATTAGTGTTGGGCCAACACTAACAGTAAGTTTAGGCAGGTCCTTTGTTTCTTTAATAGCTGGACGATGCTTGAACTCTGCGTAGAGCAAGCCTTTATCTTAAAACTAGAAATATGGCTCAGGAATGCACGTACCCTGGGAAAGGCAATACAGTCACTTAAGTTCACAGTCAGGTGTAAATCATATCAAATTCTGGCAGGCAGTCTGTCCTGTGCTGTTCTACCTGCTGCTCTCTTGTGGTGTATTCAATAAACTTCTATCTCCTTTCCAAAAAAACAAAAAAACAAAAAAAAATTCTGTCCATGGAAGCTGGATACAAGAGAGCTAACCTGTGGCTATAGGCAGAGGAGAGAGGGAGCCTGATAAAAAGATCTGGCATTGAACAACTGGTTTTGCCACTGTCTTGATTTTGGCCAGGTTGAGGGCAGGTAAGATTTGTGAGCAGCAGGATAGAAAGTTTGCTGGGAAGAGCAGTCACCTGAAAGGTACTGTGGGTCTCATCCTTGGCTGGTCATTGCGATCACCTGAGGAATTTTATGACATACTGATACCTGGATGCCACCTTCCAGGATTCTAAATTCATTGATCTGGGGTGTGGCCTGGATATCGGGATTTTTAAAGGTGCTGCCAGTAATTTTTTTTTAAGATTTTATTTATTGGGGTGGGGTGGCTCAGTCCTTAAGCATCTGCCTTCGGCTCAGGTTATGATCTCAAGGTCCTAGAATCAAGCCCTGCATCAGGCTCCCTGCTCTGTGGGAAGCCTGCTTCTCCCTCGCCCTCTTCCTGCTGCTCCCCCTGCTGTTCTCTCTCTCTCTCTGTCTGTCTGTCAAATAAATAAATGAAATCTTTTTAAAAATTTATTTATTTATTTATTTAACAGAGAGACAGATAAGAGAGGGAACACAAGCAGGGGGAGTGGGAGAGGGCGAAGTAGACTCCCTGCTGAGCAGGTAGCCCCATGATGCCCCTGGGTGGCTCAGTCATTAAGTGCCTGCCATCGGCTCTGGTCATGATCTCAGGGTCCTGGGATTGAGTTCTGCTAGTAATTCTGATGGGCAGCAAAGTTTGAGAACCACCTGTTCAACTCTGTCCTCCTGCTGTGCACTCCGCACCTATTTTTCTCTTTGTCCTCCCTACCCATGCTCTCCCAAGCCTAGAGCAGCAGTTCAGAGAGCTACCTGGTTTCCTTTTTCCTTGTCATTTTGGCTCTTTGTATATTTAAACCAGCATGTTCAGGTCTTGGTCCCAATGTCCATCCCGGACTTTGTGTGCAACCTGGGATAGCTTACCTCACCTTATCTGCTATCTAGGGACACCATTACTAGCTTAGTTTATTCCTGTGTTTATGATTTCATTCGTGTCTGCCTAAGAATCCTGCCCCCCTTTTCAGGATAGGCAGTGAGTGCAAAGTGCTGAGAAAGAGAAGGTTCCTCTTACAGGTGGCTGTTGATCCGTCACCTTTCAGCAGGGACTAAATTTACCTTAAAGAAGAGAGCAGATCAAATTACGCATCAGAAAGCAAGTTTCATTAAAGAGCAAGAAAGGGGACAGTGTTTCCCAGGAGAAGATGAAAAGAAAAGGATTTCTTTTCTTGTCGGAAGACTTGACAAAACAGCAACTTGATATCAAATGTTCAATGCTAATTAACAAATGCTCGGTAGAAAGCCTCCATCTGATTCCCTCTCCCTTGCTGAGGCCAGAGAGCAAATGACAGGCAGGAACCACACAGAGCCCTTTCTCTAGCATGAGAGGAGCCAGACAACGTTGTTGTGCTTGAGAAAGCACTGGATAGGAGTAAAAATTCTGAACGTTTGCCTCACTGAATTAACTGTGTGAACTTGGAAAAGTCACTTCACCTCTCCAGACTTCAATATGTGTAAAAAAAAAACAACACTGCACTAACCGGTGACCTTCCACTATTGAAATAGATTCCCCTTTCCCTCCTTGTAAGGGTCAGGCTCATCTGTTTCAGTCATCATTCATAATGTTAAGATCCTCATGATTATCTGAAGTTTCCAAACATAATTCAGTAAAATGTTCTAATTTTTAAAAGATGGCAAAATTTGCATTGAATAGTGAAGTGGGTGTTGCGAGTATTAAGTAGTTTCATCTCCATCCAAAAAAGTCTCCTTAATGTTGTCATGTGCCAATTATAGTAGCCAACATCTTACCTCAGAAATGAATAAGGTTAATAAGGAACGTGAAACATTGATCTTGTTTTAGTATATGTGTATTTTAGGTTATTTTGACTCTTTTGCCACTGACAATGTCAACCCTCTAGTCCATAATATTTAAAGTCCCATATGTTCATATTAACATGATTCGTCCAGTTTTTCAAGTTTTTGTCACAGTATTTCTCTGAGAAAGATATCATAGCTACAATATTACCACTTTACAAAAAGGAAAATGGTTGCATGAGTGATCACTGCACCTTGATATACCAGTCAGGCAAGGCGAGAACTGGGATTAGCACAAGGTGCCCAGGCAAACTACAAAACTAAGTGACTTGGGGACACTTTCATGTAAGTAAGATAAACTCCTACAAGAAGTGGAAAACCTATTAAGACACATTTCAAGGTAGAAAGGGAATGCAGAGTGTCTGGTCTAAGAGCTTCACCCCTTCTTATCTTCTCTGAAGGGGAGGTGGCCTTTGTGGGGTGAGGTGGTGTGAAGTCATTTCTAGGCATTCAAACTAGATTGGGGCTGAAAGGGCTTTCCGCATTGAAAGGCTGTCTGGTAGCTCCCACTGCATTTTTCCCATTGTTTCAGGAATTCCCCTCCCCCCAGGTTAGAGCTAGGTGGGCCCCTGTAGGCCCCTGCTGGCCAGCATCTTCCCCGCCCGCAGCAGTCCTTAATAGTGACAGCGAGCGGTGTGTTGTCGCAAGAGAAGGGCAATGGAGGAAGAAGACGGGCAGGAAAGAGAGTACTAAAAGGAGATGGCTCCTTGAATGAGCACGAACTCCATAAATCAGGTGTGGGCCGAGTGATCTGGGGGTTAACTTGCATTCGGCTATTCTGTGGGAGGAGGGGCAGGGAGTAAAGGGGCTCAGTGTTCCGCAGAGAAGGGTCCTGAAATGACTTCTTCGGAAATTCTAGCTTGCAGCCTCCCATCCTGAGAAACTTCTTTTGTGGAGAGGGATGGGGGTAGGGTGGGAATAAAGGTGAGGAAGACTGGACAAAACCTGGGGTATTTGGGGGAGCGTGTTTTGATGAGGGATGGATGTTCTGGGCTCCCTCTCCGTTCGGGCCCTCAGACCTCTGAAATCAGACCACCCTCTCCGGAATGCACGTTTTCCAGGCTCAGTGGATCCTTTATCCAAAGAAAAATAAGAGAAGCCTATCGCTTTGCTCTGTTGAGCCGGGCTCTCCTTCCCACTGTGCCCCCTTGAGCCCGAGGGGGGTGGGGGCAGGTCTGGGCAAAGACATCTGGAGAAGGGGGGAGCTGGCAGAGGGCAAGGGAAGGTGGACCCCCACCACGCCCCACTAGCACCTGTCACTGAGCCTCCGGAAACCTGCTAGGCTCTGGGATCCGGCCCCACACACCCACCTCCCACTCCCGGCTCCCGCCGGGCTCCCGAGCAGCTCCTCCCCCATCTCCCCTCTCCCAGCTTTCTCGCTCCAGCTCCTCCCCTCCTCCGCGCCTCCTCGATCCCCTCCCCCTCCTCCGCGGCTCCCTGCCCCCGCCGCCGCTGCCGCCGATCTCCATCTCCGCAGTCTGGGCCGCTGGGTGCAGAGGCTGCCGCAGCCCCGGCGGCTACCCCCGCCTCCCCCAATCCCGATACCTATTGTCTCCCGCTCTACCCGGCCCTCCACCTCCCCCACACCCATGGCGCACGAAACCGGGAGGAGCTCTCGTCTTGGGGGGCCCTGCGGGGAGCCGGCGGAGCTTGGAGGTGCGGTAGGGCCCTGCCGGGGCAGGGGTGGGGGCGGAGGGGACGCGCGCGAGCTAATGGACTTTCCGCGAACGGGATAAAAATGCACGATTCTCTGTCCGGGACCCTCTCCTCACGCCCATTCCTTGCGCCCGCGGTGGCCCCGGGTTGGGGGGGTGGGGGACGGATTGGGGAAGGCAGAAGCTTGAGCCTGCCTGCCCCTCCCCACCCCTTACGCTGGGGTGTTTCACGTCCCGGCCGGTCAAGACTGAGCTCTAGCCTGCTGCGTGGCCTGAGGGTGAGCTCATCTCCCCACCCCCACAAGCGGTTACTGGGCTCGTTGCTAATTAGAGCCTTCGCATGCCCGTCCCAACCGCACCACCCACGCTCTCTCCTTGTCTTCTCCCTAGGTGATGCTAGCGAGGAGGACCACCCCCAAGTCTGTGCCAAGTGCTGCGCACAATTCACTGACCCAACCGAATTCCTCGCCCACCAGAATGCATGTTCTACTGACCCCCCTGTAATGGTGATAATTGGGGGCCAGGAGAACCCCAACAACTCTTCGACCTCTTCTGAACCCCGGGCGGAGGGCCAAAATAGTCCCCAGGTCATGGAGGCCGAGCACAGCAATCCCCCGGATTCTGGGTCCTCTGTGCCCACAGATCCCTCCTGGGGCGCAGAGCGGAGAGTAGAGGAGTCTGCGGGGCACTTCCTGGTCGCTGCCACAGGTACAGCAGCTGGGGGAGGCGGGGGCCTGATCTTGGCCAGTCCCAAACTGGGCGCAACCCCGTTACCTCCGGAATCTACCCCTGCACCCCCTCCTCCTCCTCCTCCACCCCCGCCCCCAGGAGTAGGCAGCGGCCACTTGAACATCCCTCTGATCTTGGAAGAGCTTCGGGTGCTGCAGCAGCGCCAGATTCACCAGATGCAGATGACTGAGCAAATCTGCCGCCAGGTGCTGCTGCTCGGCTCCTTAGGCCAGACGGTGGGCACCCCTGCCAGTCCCTCAGAGCTACCTGGGACGGGGACTGCCTCCTCCACCAAGCCCCTGCTTCCCCTCTTCAGTCCCATCAAGCCTGTCCAAACTGGCAAGACGCTGGCACCTTCCTCCTCCTCTTCTTCATCCTCTTCGGGGGCAGAAACACCCAAGCAGGCTTTCTTCCATCTTTACCATCCACTGGGGTCGCAGCACCCTTTTTCTGCCGGAGGGGTTGGGCGAAGCCACAAACCCACCCCTACCCCCTCCCCAGCCCTGCCTGGCAGTGCAGATCAGCTGATGGCCTCACCTCATCTGGCATTCCCAGGCACCACGGGACTACTGGCAGCGCAGTGTCTTGGGGCAGCCCGAGGCCTCGAGGCTGCTGCTTCCCCAGGGCTCCTGAAGCCAAAGAATGGAAGTGGTGAGCTGGGATATGGAGAAGTGATGGGTCCCTTGGAGAAGCCCGGTGGACGGCACAAGTGCCGCTTCTGTGCCAAAGTATTTGGCAGTGACAGTGCCCTGCAGATCCATCTGCGTTCCCACACGGGTGAGAGGCCCTATAAGTGTAATGTCTGTGGCAACCGCTTTACCACCCGTGGCAACCTCAAAGTGCATTTCCACCGCCATCGTGAGAAGTACCCGCATGTGCAGATGAACCCTCACCCAGTGCCAGAGCACCTAGACTACGTCATCACCAGCAGCGGCCTGCCCTATGGTATGTCCGTGCCACCAGAGAAGGCTGAGGAGGAGGTGGCCGTGCCTGGTGGAGGTGTGGAACGCAAGCCTCTGGTGGCCTCCACCACAGCACTTAGTGCCACGGAGAGCCTGACGCTGCTCTCCACCGGTGCAGGCACAGCCACGGCTCCTGCACTCCCTGCTTTCAATAAGTTTGTGCTCATGAAAGCAGTAGAGCCGAAAAGTAAAGCTGATGAAAATACCCCACCGGGGAGTGAGGGCTCGGCCATCGCCGGGGTGGCAGAAAGTGGCACGGCAACCCGAATGCAGCTAAGCAAGCTGGTGACTTCACTCCCCAGCTGGGCGCTGCTTACCAACCACTTTAAGTCCACAGGTAGCTTCCCCTTCCCCTATGTGCTAGAGCCCTTGGGGGCCTCACCCTCTGAGACCTCAAAGCTGCAGCAGCTGGTAGAAAAGATTGATCGGCAAGGAGCTGTGGCTGTGGCCTCTACCACCTCGGGAGCCCCCACCACCTCGGCACCGGCAACTTCGTCTTCTGCCTCGTCGGGACCTAACCAGTGTGTCATCTGCCTCCGGGTGCTGAGCTGTCCTCGCGCGCTGCGCCTGCATTATGGCCAACACGGAGGTGAGCGGCCCTTCAAATGCAAAGTGTGTGGCAGAGCTTTCTCCACCCGGGGCAACCTGCGTGCACATTTCGTGGGCCACAAGGCCAGTCCAGCTGCCCGGGCCCAGAACTCCTGCCCCATCTGCCAGAAGAAGTTCACCAACGCTGTTACTCTGCAGCAGCATGTTCGCATGCACCTTGGGGGCCAGATCCCCAATGGCGGTACCACACTCTCTGAAGGCGGGGGAGCTGCCCAAGAAAATGGCTCTGAGCAATCCACAGTCTCTGGGCCCGGGAGCTTCCCCCAGCAGCCGTCCCAGCAGCCATCCCCAGAAGAGGAGTTGTCTGAAGAGGAGGAGGAAGAGGAGGAAGAGGAGGAAGATGTGACTGATGAAGATTCCCTGGCAGGGAGAGGCTCAGAGAGCGGAGGCGAGAAGGCAATATCTGTGCGAGGTGACTCGGAAGAGGCATCTGGGGCAGAGGAGGAAGTGGGGACCGTGGCGGCAGTGGCGGCAGCAGCAGCAGCAGCAGCCACAGCTGGGAAGGAGATGGATAGCAATGAGAATGTGATTCAACAGCCTTCCCTGCCACCACCACCCCCCGACAGCCTGGATCAAACACAGCCCATGGAACAGGGGGCCAGTGATGTCACAGGAGGCATGGAAGAGGGGGGCAAAGCGGAGAGGAGCTCAAGCCCAAAGGTAGCACTCAGCCGGGAAGGGGAAGGCAGCAGTGGCTCCTCAGTGGAGGAGCTGAGCATGCAGGAGGCCATGAGAAAGGAGCCGGGCGAGAGCAGTAGCAGAAAGGCCTGTGAGGTGTGTGGTCAGACCTTTGCCACCCAGGCAGCCCTGGAGGAGCATCAGAAGACCCACCCCAAGGAGGGGCCGCTCTTCACTTGTGTTTTCTGCAGGCAGAGCTTTCTCGAGCGGTCTATCCTCAAGAAGCATATGCTGCTGGCTCACCACCAGGTACAACCCTTTGCCCCCCATGGCCCTCAGAATATTGCTGCTCTTTCTTTGGTCCCAGGCTGCTCACCTTCCATTGCTTCCCCAGGGATCTCCCCCTTCCCCCGAAAAGATGACCCCACGATCCCATGAGCCTGTTTTTCTCTATCCGCTGCTCCTTGACTCGGAGCAGAAACCAAGAGCTCTGTAGAAGGACCTCCAAGATGTGTGAGCCCTGTTTTGTCTTTTTCTCTGAGTCCTTCTGTGATACATCCCTAGTGGCTTTTCTCGGTCCCTGAGCTTGGAAATAGTTGTGCTCACAGGGGGATGGCCCCCTGATGAATTTTTCTTCCCTCTTCACTCACTGTACCTGAAGAAAATAGATTCTCTACGGCTTTCATGTTCCCAAGGGGAACCCTCTCCAACTTCCCTGGGGTGACCCTTCTCCCCTCTCCTTTCTTCCTCTCCCTTTCCCTTTGGCAGGTGCACCTGAGCACCCACATTTGGAATTGCAGCCCAGCCCGAAGGGGCCGGCAGCTATCTCTGGAGGGCCCAGTGCCACTCCTCTCTGGTGACCAGGTCAACCTGCAGGACTTCCTGTCCCAGGACATTCCTGCCCAACTGGTGAGGGTAGGTCCCCTGTCTTTCTGGAACCAGTACACAGCTTTCCTGTCACATGACCTGCCCACCAAGCCCCGGAGTTCCAGCTCCACCTCCACTACCGCTTTAAGCCTGGCACCACCAGTGCTGTTTGGCCCGGGAAATGTGCCTGGGAACGTGCCTCCAACAATGGGATCCAGAGAGGCCCAGGAGAAGAGAGCCCCCCTCTTCCTATTTCGGTCTCCTGCACCCAAGGCAGTGCCTGAGAAACCCGTCATGGAAGAAAAGTAGCAAAATGTACATTGCTGCTACTTCCTGCTCCAGAAGGTGCCAGCGATGAAGACACACCATATCTGTAGCTGGTGGCTCGGCCTTAAGGGGTTGCGGGAAACAGAGGGCATATAGGACATTCTTCCCAGTACACTCCCATTCAGGCCAAGGTGTTGGCTCTTCAATATGCCAAGACACCTCCAGCTTCTCCTATTCCATCATCGTGGCCTCTCAAAGTTAGGAAGCAAGCAGATGTCTTGCCAACAGGTCTCCCATGGAATATTTTGGGAAATGTGAGGTTCGTATCTTTGAGAAGCATTATGGGTGAGGGGAGTTGAAAGAGTAGTGATGGAGGGTTGAAGAGTATTGCTGAAGCATAGGGCTTGCTGGGAACCTATGAGATTAAGAAAGGGGCATGGTGTGAAGGAGGGGACCTCCAGTTCTTGACTGGGTGAGTCTCATGAATGTTCTTTTGGACTATTAGTGACTTGGTGTGCAGCACTGCACTCTAGGTCATAGGGAACTTCCTAGCACTAGTGTGCTTCTAGTTTTAGATAACTCCCTCCTTTAGTCCCTGGCCCCTTGGATTTTCCTCGTCTTCCTTTCTCAAGGCCTATTTCCTCCCCAGTTTGCCTGTCTATGGACCGGGGCTTACATCTTTGCCACGGTCTGGGTCTTAGAGTCCCAGGCTTTGGGAGATGAGCTCTAGGTGGTGTTCTCCCTGCCTCTCCGTCTTGTAATGAGATGTAGTATTTACTCTTAACATAGGATCATTTGGAACAGGAGTTCTGAGGAGGAGAGAATGAGAGTTCTGCTACAGACTGATGTGAATGATGGTTTCTCCTCCAAAGGTATAGGCTCCAGAGCTTCCTAACATAGTAAAATGTGAAGAGCAGACAAGGGAGATATTAGTGTCTTTCCCTTTTCATTAAAAGTGTTTTAACCAAATATTTGTGTGTTTTTCCTTATTTCATGACTAAATAGCCAGCTGGGGTGTGATAAGGGCACTCCCTAACACTGAGATTCTCTTCCCACCTACATCTCCTGCCAAAGCTGAACATATGGTGTTGAAATACTTAATGCATTCAGCCTTGTCCTAAGACAACCTCCAGTGGATGTAATTTCCCTGTGGAAATGGAGTTTATGTTCTCAAAAAGTAAAGGATTTGTCCATTGTGTGCAGTAATTTTCTAGATTTTCTCTTTGTCTAGAACTTTCCACGATCAGGCTTTTGTGGGGTTTTTGGTTTGTTTTGTTTGGAGGTTGGAAGCTGTTTCTTTGTCTTTCCTGAATTCCAGGCTAGCCTACCCGACATCAGTTACCTGCCGAACCAAGAAGAATTAATCTTTGTGATCCTTGAGATCTGATGTCACAAACAGGACAAAGAAGTAATTCAACACTAATAATTTCTACTAACAGGATAATTTCAAGAAAGATTCTTAGCAGAGGAAGTATGTGTGGAGTGGGGGTGAAATGAAACAAATTTTTTACCTTGTCTCTCTACAACCTGGTGAGGTTTAGATATGACTCTAAGACCTTGTTTTTTTTAGAGTAGAGTCCCCAGAATTTGTTTTGTTTTGTTTTGTTTGCATTTGTAGGATTACAATATCACTGAATCTTAGTGCTACATGGATGGAGCTGCTAAAATGATTTGCCCAGTCACTTGGCCAATTATTGGCAGACTTGGATCCAGGATCCCAGTTTAGTACCACCGACAGTGATCCTCCAAAGGTATAGGCTCCAGAGCTTCCTAACAGTAAAGTACAAAGAGCCGACAAGGGAGATATTAGTGTCTTTCCCTTGTGATCAGGGACAGTGCTTTTTTCCTACTATGTCATTTAAGACTCTTGATGAGGGGCACCTGGGTGGTTCAGTGGGTTAAGCCTCCACCTTCGACTCAGGTCATGACCTCAGGGTCCTGGGATCCAGCCTCATATGGGACTCTCTGCTCAGCGGGGAGTCTGCTTCCCCCTCTTTCTCTCTCTGCCTCTCTGCCTACTTGTGATCTCTCTCTCTCTGTCAAATAAATAAATAAAATCTTAAAAAAAAAAAAAGACTCTTGATATGAGACGGGTGGGAAGACTGAAAGAGGAGGTTAGTAAACCTATTCTTGGCTCAATTCAAGGTAAAGAACCAATGTTTGATTCTAGTTGCCCCACCAGAGCAGTACAGGTCCCCTTTAAAAGGTCCTGGTGAACAGGAATACATGGGAAATCTTGTGAAGTCAACTGGGGAAGAAACAGCTTGTGCCTCTAATTCCTAGCAAAGCTTTGTAAATCTTTTTCTCCTTTCAGCCTATGGAAGGAGGTAGGTCACCAATCTTATTCCATTCACCTCCCCTACCCCCACTGGACATGGATAATGCCATTTAACTTATTAAAGTAGACTTGCCCTCCCTTTACATGTCAGTTCCCATTATGGTAACAGCTCTTGGTAAAGCTTCGACTCTTGGATACTTCCTTGGGCCGGTATGCTCTGCGCCTGACTCCTCCCCACACCCCTCCTTCATTGCTCTACTTTATTTTCCCTTCTGTCTCCTTTTTATTCTTTTTATTCTCCTGTCCTGCTTTTTCTTCTTTGTTGACCTCTCTTACCTGACAGCTTTAATTTTTTTGTTCTTTTCTCTCGTCACCTTTAATTTATTCTGTCTCTTAGAGCCTTTAGTTTCTTCCTTTTTATAGCCCCCCCCCCCCAATCCCCACCCTCAGCCTCCCATTTCTCACTCTCAGTCACTTTTCATTTGATCATCTTTTGGGGGAAGGTGAATTAACTCTAACCTGCTGGAATGAGAATGTAAATAAATGCATCTTGTAAAACATAAATATAGTGGATCCAGTTCAAACTGGATGGATGCAAAGCACCACTATTCTAAGGCAGCTTTGCTCATTCATTCAGTTAATTTCTGAGGATTTATTTTGTTTCGGAGACTGTTAGGCGGGTCCAAAAGCAGGTAAGACACTTCTGCCCCTATGGGAGCTCAGTCTAGGATGAAGAAAAATACAAACCTATTAATATACGGTGCCAGTAAATTGTATGATAGATGCAAACAATGGCCTGCAGGCTCCCAGAGAGGGAAATAACTCAATGCAAAGATGGAGAATGGTGAGGAAGTATGCAATTCTCTTGAATTCAGCTTTCATAATAACCACTCAGATATACTGATAATCCATATAACAACCTAAAGACCAATGCGGTTGGTACTGTTCAAGAACCTGTAAGATACACCAAGTCTCCACTTTGGCAGATACAAAGATGTGCTGCTTTAGAGGTTCCCCTCTAAGAAAGAACTGGCTACCTAATGGCAAGAAGCCTGATTCACTGACATCCCTCAACTGCTCCACTCTTCAGCCTCTGGTCAAAGACTAAGCAAGATAGTGAGTGGTACAGGAGCTTAGCCATTTCCATGAAACATGGGACTCTAATGAACATTTTTGCTCTGGAATTCCCCACTGGGTTGACAGAGATGGCCAGGTCTGCCTCATAGTCTGACAATTGTTCCTGCACCAAACTGCTTTCACTCCCTTTTCCTTTTACAGGTGTTAATCCCCGTTAAAACTCTTGGAATCCTAATTCTACCTTTGCGTCTGCTTCTTAGAGTTTTCAACCTGTGTCACTCACGAGAAAGGCCTGGACTCTATTGGCACATTTCACAAACTCCTACTCCTGAGGCTCTGGTTACCATCCCTGGAACTTTTTTTAGTAACCAAGGAGTGTTGTCTCCTGACTCCCAAGACAGACTTCACTAGTATTACTCTCAATTAGACCCAACTTTGACTTTTCTTTTCCTTGTTTTTTTTCCTAATGTTTAACTTTTCTTTTCTTTTTTTAAAGATTTATTTATTTAATAGCGAGAGAGAGGGAGAGCATGAATGGGAGGAGGGGCAGAGGTCGAGGGAAACAAGCACACTTCCAGCTGATCGAGGAGCCTGACTCTGGGCTTAATCCCAGGACTCTGAGATCATGACCTGAGTCAGAATCAAGATCCAGATGCTCAACCAACTGAGCCACTCAGGTGCCCTTAACTTTTTTTTTTTTTTTAAGATTTTTAAAATGTAATCTCTATATCCAACATGGGGTTCGAACTCATATCCTTGAGATCAAGAGTTGCATGCTCTTCCGACTGAGCCAGCCAGTTGGCCCTCTAATGTTTAATTTAATAACAGATTGACTAGTCTTAGTCGACACTTTGCTTTTGATCATATAATTAAAAATGAGTAAGAAAGGGCGCCTGGGTGGCTCAGTGGGTTAAGCCGCTGCCTTCGGCTCAGGTCATGATCTCAGGGTCCTGGGATCGAGTCCCACATCGGGCTCTCTGCTCAGCAGGGAGCCTGCTTCCTCCTCTCTCTCTCTGCCTGCCTCTCTGCCTACTTGTGATCTCTGTCAAATAAATAAATAAAATCTTTAAAAAAAAATGAGTAAGAAAAAAATATATTCCATGCAGTGAGGGTTGAGCTCACTTGGCAGCTCTGATTTGGGTTAGAGGATCCAAGATGGCTTCATTCACTTCTGGCACTTCAACCTCTCTTTCTTCTCTTTTCTTCCTCTGGGCCCCTTTCCTTTTCAAGTCTTTCGATTTCTAGGATATCTTTCTCTCTCTGTCTCTCAGGACTCCCGCGAAGGCCCAGGTCTCCAAGAAGATAAATGCAGAAGCTACAAGCTGCAAGGCCTCTTAAGGCCGAGGCTCTGAAACTTAATATCACTTCTGCCACATTCTGTTGGCTGAACTAGTCGAAGGCCTACTTGGATTCAAGAGGAGAGAAAATAAACTTTACCTCTTAAAAGGGAGAGTGGCAAAATCACCCTGCATAAAGGCATAATGGGAGGCATTGGGACTAATTCTAGGAAGTCTACCATAGCAGATATGAAGAAAAGTTAATGTAGTGCATGCAGCACTTATCTGCACACAACTAGGCTTGCACTCTGTCTTGACTAGAAGAGGTCTGGATAAGGTTCCTTTCCCATGCCCTGCTCAGGATGGTATGCAGATTGGCTAAGAGTGGGCAGAAAACTGGTCATATGGAGTCTAGAAAGAATCACCCTATAAGCAGAGCATGTGCTCCTAAAATTTGCCTGATATACTACTGTAGGAACTTACCCAAAGTGAATGTGAAAGCAAAGACTTCTGGAAGCTGCCCTTGATTTGGCTGACTTCCAGAAATATCTGTGCTATTTCTTTGGCTTCCTCTATAGGTAAAGGGAGGCAATACAGGCCTTAGATACTTTGAATTCTACCAGAGACCGAATCTCTTCCATTAAAAAACCCTTCCTGTCCTAAACAAAATTGTTTATATTGTTTAGGGGTTAACCTATGGAATTCCATCTTCAAGATGAATCAACTCCTTTCTTCTACACAGCTATGTCCGAGACTCTCCCCCAAGACTATTTAACTTTACTGCTATAGAATTTCTATATATTTTATTTCTAAGTGTTAAGGATTCTGAAAGAAAGTGATCTTATAACAAGTGGGGGATTCAGATTTATGAACAATGAACTCTTTTTTTTTTTTTTAAGATTTTATTTATTTATTTGACAGAGAGAAATCACAAGTAGACGGAGAGGCAGGCAGAGAGAGAGAGGGAAGCAGGCTCCCTGCTGAGCAGAGAGCCCGATGCGGGACTCGATCCCAGGACCCTGAGATCATGACCTGAGCCGAAGGCAGCGGCTTAACCCACTGAGCCACCCAGGTACCCCTGAACAATGAACTCTTAACAATTCTGTAATATAGGGGAGCTTGGGTGGCTCAGTTGATAAAGCATCTGCCTTCAGCTCAGGTCATGATCCCAGGGTCCTGGGATTGAGCCCCATGTCGGGGTCCGGCTCCCTGCTTAGTGGGAAGCCTGCCTCTCTCCCTCCCTCTGCCTGCCACTCTCCCTGCTTGTGCTCTTTCTCTTGTCAAATTAAAAAAAAAATCTGTAATATAGTAATAATGGTGTTATCTTACTTCAGGAATGATAACGTGTCTAAACATAGGGCCACAGAGGATACATCCCAAATGAAAGCACAAAAGCATCCCTTATCCACTCTCTTGGCAGTTGCTAGACCCAGGTCATTAAAGGAAGTGAAAATCTTTAGGTAGAACAGTCCCCTTGAGTAGTCTTCCTTGATCTCACATCAACCAACTTTACCAAGAGTATTTCAGCTGAGGAAGATGACATTTTTCTTTTAATTAAGTGTAATCCTTAAAATTAAATCCTGAGATCCTCATGTGAGCCCAGAAACATTTCTGTGTCCTCTGCTTGAAGGCTCACATATAAAGTCATGCATCTCAAACAAACAAAAAACAAATACACAAAGTTACCCATCTCAAAAGATAGTGTAAATTGCCTAGTAAGTATATTAAATTGAGAAAAAAGGTTGGAAATGAATATTTTGATCACTACTGAATTAGCACAGTATCAAGAACATAGTAGTCACTCAACAAATATTTGCTGAGTAAATGGATGAAACTGCCACATTCCAATACACATACATCTTTCTTCTCAATAGTCCCTTCCCCCATATTCACCCATTCCTTTCGATTACTACCTATAACTAGCTTCGGAGTTAATTAAAGTCCCTATCACCAAACACTAGTTGAAATAAGCTACTAACTGGGGTGCTTCCCTGGCTCTGCTGGTAGAGCATGTGACCCTTTTACAGGGGTTGTGGTTTCAAGCCCCACCTTGGGCATAGGCCTACTTTAAAAACAAAACAAACAAACAAACAAACAAACAAAAAGGCTACTATTATCCCTGTCTCTAAAATCTCTTTCTTCCCTATCTCAATACAACTAGAACGCTAGATTAATCTTTAAAGAGCCACCTATTCACAAACCCTCAAGTGTTCACTTCTGTATTCTGAATAAATTACAACTTCTTTACTAAGGTAACATGTACCCTTTTCCATCTGGCCTCAAACATGGAAACATAAATAACCTCCCAAGTTCTCTAATGTAATTCTCTTTGTTCTAGTTGAATTGAATTAGCAGGACAGACATCATGCTTTCCTAAATCTAGATCTTGGCTTTTTATCATGCCCTCAGCCTGGAGTCTTCTCCTATAGCTTCATCTGTTGAAGCCCTAGCTGTCATTTCAAGCCTGAACCTTTTATTTTAAGTTTTTTTTTTTTTTTTTTTTTTTTTAAGATTTTCTTCATTTGTCAGAAACAGAGAGAGAGAGAGAGTGCACAAGCAGGGGGAGTGGCAGGCATAGGAAGAAGCAGGCTCCCCACTGAGCAGGGAGCCAGATGTGGGACTCCATCCTAGGATCTCAGAATTGTAACCTGAATGGAAGGCAGATGCTCAACAGACTGAGCTGCCCCGATGTTCCAAGCCTAAAACGTTTTTATTTTAAGGAGGCTCCACGCCTGGATGCCAGGACCTGGGACCATGACCTCAGCCGAAGGTAGATGCTCTACTGATTGAGCCACCCAGGCATCCCAAAATAAAATCTCAAACAAACAATACCTCTGCATCATTGATCCTCCTTTTAATTTTTAAAATAATGTGGTTTTTAAAAAAAAAATTTGTTTGAGAGAGAGCACAAGAGGAGGGGAAGGGCAGAGGTGAGGGAAGAATCAGACACGCTGTTGAACAGGGAGCCAGTCATTGGGTTAGACCCCAGGACCCTGGCATCATGACCTGAACCTAAGACCGATGCTTAAGCAACTGTGCCACCCAGGTGCCCCAGTCCTCCAGGCACACACCCATAGATTGTAAATTAATGTAATAGCATTATCTTTATTTTTTAAAAAAGATTTTATTTATTGGGGTGTCTGGGTGGCTCAGTGGGTTAAAGCCTTTGTCTTTGGCTCAGGTTATGGTCTCAGGGTCCTGGGATCGAGCCCCGCATCGGGCTCTCTGCTCACTGGAGAGCCTGCTTCCTCCTTTCTCTCTGCCTGCCTCTCTGCCTACTTGTGATCTCTGTCAAATAAATAAATAAAATCTTAAAAAAAAATATTTTATTTATTTATTTGACATAAAGAGAGATGACAAGTAAGCAGAGGCAGGCAGAAGGAGAGGGGGAAGCAGGCTCCTTGCTGAGCAGAAAGACAGATGAGGAGCTCTATTGGGCACTGATCCCAGAACCCTGAGACCATGACCTGAGCCTAAGGCAGAGGCTTAACCCACTGAGCCACCCATGCACCCCCAGCCATAACTCTATAAATGAATGCATGAAAACATAAGCCTGCAATACCTACAGCAGAAAGGATATGATAGTATCTGTCAAAAGAAATTAGTTGCTTTTCATTTTAAAAATCTGTACTCCAGGGGTGCCTGGGTGGCTCAGTGGGTTAAGCCTCCACCTTCAGCTCAGGTCATGATCCCAGGGTCCTGGGATCGAGCCCCACCCACATGGGCTCTCTGCTCTGCCAGAAGCCGGCTTCCTCCTCTCTCTGGCTGCCTGTCTGCCTACTTGTGATCTCTGTCTGTCAAATAAACAAATAAATAAAATATTTAAAAAAAAATCTACCTCCCCCCCCCAAACTGTACTCCAGAGGCACCTGAGTGGCTCAGTCAGTGGAGCATACAACTCTATCTCCAGGTGGAAGTTCAAGCCCCCATCAGGTGTAAAGATTACTTAAAAATAAAACCTTGGGGCACCTGGGTGGCTCAGTGGGTTAAAGCCTCTGCCTTCGGTTCAGGTCATGATCTCCAGGTCCTGGGATCCAGCCCTGCATCTGGCTGTCTGCTCAGCAGGGAAACTGCTTCCTCCTCTCTCTCTGCCTCTCTGCCTACTTGTGATCTCCGTCAAATAAATAAATAAAATCTTTAAAAAATAAAATAAATAAAACCTTAAGGGGCGCCTGGGTGGCTCAGTGGGTTAAGCCTCTACCTCACCATCTCATGATCTCAGGGTCCTGGGATGGAGCCCCATATCAGGCTCTCTGCTCAGCAGGGAGCCTGCTTCTCCCTCTCTCTGCCTGCCTCTCTGCCTATTTGTGATCTCTCTCTGTCAAATAAATAAAGTCTTTAAAGAAAAAAAAAAAGAAAAACTTAAATCTCTACTATGCTTGCTGCTGTATTAGTGGTATCTTTTCTTTTTTCCATTTTATTTTTATTTCTTTTCAGTGTTCCAAAATTCGTTGTTTATGCACCACAACCAGAGTCCATGCAATACGTGTTTTTCCCCTCCTAAGATTTTAGTTATTTATTTGACACAGAGAGAGAGAGGAGAGAGCGAGCACGCGAGCGAGGGAGGGAACACAAGCATGGGGAGTGGAAGAGGGAGAAACAGGCTTCCCGCTAAGCAGAGAACCGGCTGCGTGGCTCGATCCCACCACGCTGGGATCATGACCCCGGGCGAAGGAAGACGCTCACCCACTGAACCACCCAGGGGGCCCTATCAGTACTGTCTTAACACTTCGTATCAACTCACAGGGCTCATCTCCTTATATTCAACATGGCCGCACGCGCCTCTATAAGCAACATGGCTATTCTGCCAGGCACTAATATGGCAACCACAGCTTCACTGCGCCCGGAAGAACGAGAGAGATCCTACTGAAAACATTTCCGCCATCCTGCCAACACCTATGGTGGCTCTCATTTGAGCTTCAAACCGAGCGGGAAACGGAAAATGACTTCCAGGCTAGCACATTCCCGGGATCTCTTTCCGGTTAGCCCGGGGGTGTCCGCGTGAGAGTTGGAGATTTCATGCTGCCGGGGCTGGGAGGTGCTAGTCCACCGCGCTTGATTCGAGAGGTGTCCCAGCTGAGAGACTAGGATGTCGGACACGTGGAGCTCTATCCAGGCCCACAAAAAGCAGCTAGACTCGCTGCGAGAGAGGTTGCAGCGGAGGCGGAAGCAGGACTCCGGGCACTTGGGTGAGGCGCGCGGCTGTCCGGGTCGGTGTTGAGCCAGGGCGGGCGGGAGAGAACCCTGGAGAAAAAGAGCTCCCAAGTCAGCACCCTTACCCAAGCGGCCATTTCTTTAATACTTGGTACATCGGGACTCTCTTCTTCATCCTCAGCAAAGAGGCACTTCGTCCTCCTGTACATAGTTGCAGTTCGTTCTACCCCGGGCCTTGGTTCCTCTAGTTCACTGTCTCGGGGCAGAAGCCTGGTCCCTGCCATCCCACCCCACCCCTGGTCACTTGGCTGACTCCTCTTAAGTCTGCGAGAACGTTGTCTTTGCTAGGCCTTTCCGCCCCCCATTCCTTGAAGCAGTTAAGTCCCCCCGCCTTTTTTTGTTTGTTTGTTTGTTTTCTGCTGTGGCGCTTTGTTCTTCCGTTATAGCGAGTGCTTTGTAGTGGTCGTTTCTTTGCCACTGTAGCCACAAGGAGAGCAAGGACCGAACCTTTATATCTAAAGTGCTCAGCTCAGTGACCCTCACAGAGTTGCTAAATGAGTAGCAGAACTGGCATTGTCTTAAGCGATTTACGTCCTAGTCAGAAATCTGAAAAATATTTGCTTTATGTTTTTAAACTTCTTCTCCCCTCCCCTTGCCCCCTGTGTCAGTCAGAAGACTTGAAGGAACCTCGGATGATTGTCCACTTTTACCTACCCCTCCCCAGCACAAACCCTGGATTATTTAAGGCAAATCAGTTATAAAGATCCACAAAGATAGTGAATCCATATCATCCTTGGGGTAGTTTGTTCCTGTGTACTGGAGCCCATCTCTAAATCTTGTCTTGCTACATACTAGCTCCCTGTGCTCATATTCTGGCCCCTGGAACCTAGAAGATGTTCTGTCAGGACTTCCACACCATAATAAACAACTATTGAGTATTTACAGTGTGCATAAGTCTAGATGGACAAAGATAAGTAACCTATTGTCCCTGCTCTCAGCCAGTTTAAAATTTATTTGGGGATAAAGGATTGATGCTTATAAAAATTTAGGACTACAATATGATATATGTAAAATGCTGAATGAATGAATCCACAGTAAGTATAGACAGGGAAGGGAAAAGTAACAAGAATTGGCTATAGATGGAAAGGCATCATGAGTTAGCACTAGTGATATCATCTTGATGGCTACATAGGACTTAGATAAATAAAGAGAAGTTAAGAGTGCAGAGCAAGTAGAGGAAGAAGTAGTGCAAGTCCTACGATCAGGGATTACTTAGTACTCAATTTTAAGGTCCATTTCACTTTTCTTTCTTTCTTTCTTTTTTAAGATTTTATTTATTTATTTGAGAGAGATCACAAGTAGGCAGAGAGGCAGCCAGAGAGAGAGAGGGAGGGAAGCAGGCTCCCTGCTGAGCAGAGAGCCCCATGTGGGGCTCAATCCCAGGACCCTGGGATCATGACCTGAGCTGAAGGCAGAGGCCTTAACCCACTGAGCCACCCAGGCGCCCCTCCATTTCACTTTTCCATGGTAATAACCACACTTTGGTATTAACCAAACTTTGTGCCATGTTCAAACCTAACTACTAGTGTCGATACTTCATACAGTTTCTTGCTAAGCATGTTTAATAATTTTTTTTTTTTTTAAAGATTTTATTTATTTATTTGACAGAGAGAAATCACAAGTAGACGGAGAGGCAGGCAGAGAGAGAGGAAGGGAAGCAGGCTCCCTGCTGAGCAGAGAGCCCCATGCGGGACTCGATCCCAGGACCCTGAGATCATGACCTGATCTCAGCGGCTTAACCCAGTGAGCCACCCAGGCGCCCCGCATGTTTAATAATTTTAACAAGATTGTATTCTTCCTTGAATGTAAATATTCTTTTCTTTTCTTTTTTTTTTAAGATTTTATTTATTTACTTGACAGAAATCACAAGTAGGCAGAGAGAGAGAGAGAGAGAGAGGAGGAAGCAAGCTCTCTGCTGAGCAGAGAGCCCGATGTGGGACTCAATCCCAGGACCCTGAGATCATGACCTGAGCCGAAGGCAGCGGCTTAACCCAATACTCTTTTTTTTTTATATAAATATTTCTTTTCTTTTCTTTTTTTTTTTTAAGATTTTTATTTATTTATTTGACTGACAGAGATCACAAGTAGGCAGAGAGGCAGGCAGAGAGGAGGAAGCAGGCTCCCCGCTGAGCAGAAAGCCAGATGCGGACTCAATCCCCAGGACTCTGGAATCATGACCTGAGCCAAAGGTGGAGGCTCTAACCCACTGAGCCACCCAGGCGCCCCTGATAGAAATATTTCTAGACTTAATCTTTTGACCCACTTAATAAATACATGGTTATGATTCCTAGTACATCTGCCTAAAGAATATGGTTAAGACTTACATAAAAATATTTTTAAGGTTGTGCTTAAACGTATATTGTCTTCTGGCCTAGAGCTATGGCT
Organism: Mustela lutreola; assembly: GCF_030435805.1. Taxonomy (NCBI): domain Eukaryota; kingdom Metazoa; phylum Chordata; class Mammalia; order Carnivora; family Mustelidae; genus Mustela; species Mustela lutreola. The sequence continues at coordinate 56,330,179 of NC_081296.1, forward strand.
GGCCCATCTGGTACTATGGGAATAGATAGAGATAATATACAAAATAAATTAGCCTGTCACTGTTCTTTCCTTGAATTATTTTGGTTATTCCAAAGAATCTATATCTTTGAGCATTAGGATTCTTAGGAAGACATGAGGCACACTCTATTAGTTTATTAATCAAGTTTCCATGTAAGATAAAATTAAAGGGATACTAATAATTTAGATCATTCCATTCTTTTCTCACAGGAAATAAAAATTTTCTTACTACCTCTTGATTTTTATAACATTACTGAAATCTGATACTTAATTGTTTACTACAAAGCTCAGTGAGAAAAGACAAGGGTATTAAGTGAACTAAAATGTATTCATATCATTGATGAATGCAGATACCATGGACAGAGAATCTTTGGGAGACCTTGCTTAGTTTGGCATTTTTATTTTTATTTTTTTTAAAGATTATTTATTTATTTGAGAGAGAGAGCATGAGAGGGAAGAAGGTTAGAGGGAGAAGCAGACTCCCTGCGGATCTGGGAGCCCCATGTGGGACTCGATCCCGGAACTCCTGGGATCATGACCTGAGCTGAAGGCAGTCGCTTAACCCACTGAGCCATCCAGGTGCCCCAGTTTGGCATTTTTAAAGTACAGCTTTTTTTTTTTTTTTTTCCCCCCCAATTGTGGCAAAATACACATAAAATTTACCATCTTAACCATTTTTAAGTGTATAGCTCAGTAGCTTGAAGTATATTCACATTGTTTTGCAGCGTATCTCAAGAACTTTTTCATCTTGCAAAACTGAAATTCTATAAACATTAAACAGAAACTCTCTATTTTCCTTTCCTGTGAGTGCCTGGCAACCACCGTTCTACTTTTTGTCTCCATGAGTTTGACTACTCTAGATACAAACAGATTCATAACGTATTTGTCCCTTCATGGCTTGCTTATTTTGCTTAGCATAATGTCTTCAAGGTTCATCCTGTTGTAGCATGTGTCAGAATTTCTTTCTTTCTTTCTTTCCTTTTTGGTAAGATTTCATTTATTTGTCATAGAGCGAGACAGAGAAAGCACAGAGTGATAGGCAGAGGGAGAAGCAGGTTCCCTGCTCAGTAAGGATCCCAATGTAGGACTCCATCCCAGGACTCTGGGATCATGACCCAAGTCAAAGGCAGACACCTGACTGACTGTGCCACCTAGGCATCCCTGTGTTAGAATTTGTTTTCTTTTTAAGGCCGCGGAAGATTCCATTGCATATTTATACCACATTTTGTTTATTCATTTATCTGTCAGTGGACAGTTGGGTTCCTTCCAGCTTTTGGCTATAACCATCAGCTACAAATAACTCTTCAGGATCCAGCTTCAAATTTTTTGGATATATATCCAGAAGTGAGATTTCTAGATCATATGGTAAATTCTATTTTCAGTTTTTTTAAAGATTTAATTAATTTGTTTTAGAGAGAGCGCCTGTGGGTGGGCATGGTTTGTGGGGAAAGGCAGAGTGAGAGGGAGGGGGAAAGAATCTCTAGCAGATTTCATGCACACAGAGCCCAATACAAGACTGGATCTCAGGACCCTGAGATCATGACCTGAGCTGAAACAGCTGTCCTTTAACTGACTGAGCCACCCAGATTACCCCTATTTTCAGTTTTTTGAGGAACCACCATACTTTTTTGGGGGGTGTTTAAGATTTATTTATTTAGGGGCGCCTGGGTGGCCCAGTCAGTTAAGCGTCTGCCTTTAGGTCATGATCTCAGGCAGGGTCCTGGGATTGAGTACTGCGGAGGGGCTCCCCGCTCAGCGGGGAGCCTGCTTTTCCCTTTGCCTCTCTCTGCCTCTGCCTCTCTCCCTCTGTCATGAATAAATAAATAAATAAAAACTTTAAAAAAAAAAAAGATTTATTTATTTATTTTAGAGAGAGAGAGAGTGCGCATTGGTGCACTAGGGTGGGGGGCCCAGTGGCACAGAGAGTCTGAAGCAGACTTTGCACTGAATCTCCATCTCATGACCCTGAGAGTGCAATCTGAGCGGGCTGAAACCAAGAGTCAGATGCCTAACCAATTGTGCCATTGTGCCATCCAGGCATCCCCACCAAATTGTTTTCCATAGCGAAGAAGTACAGCCTTTTTAAATTATTTTTTTATTTTTTAAAAAGATTATTTATTTATTTATTTGAGAGGGAGACAGAACACTAATGGGGAGAGGAGCAGAGGGCAAGGGAGATAGTAGACTCCCCACTGAGCAGGAAGCTGGACTTTGATCCCAGGACCTGGAGATCATGGCCTGAGCCAAATGCAGACAGTTAACCAACTGAGCCACCCAGCCGCTCCTACAGTGTTAAATTAGTATTTTATTTATTAAAGTTTTTGGGGGGGACGCCTGGGTGGCTCAGTTGGTTGGACGACTGCCTTCGGCGCAGGTCATGATCCCGGAATCCCGGGATCCAGTCCCGCATCAGGCTCCCAGCTCCATGGAGAATCTGCTTCTCCCTCTGACCTTCTCCTCGCTCATGCTCTCTCTCACTGTCTCTCTCTCAAATAAATAAATAAATAAATCTTAAAAAAAAAAAGTTTTTTTGGTTTTGGTTTTGTTTTGTTTTTGAGAGAGAGAAAGAAACCTGAGAAGGGGGAGGGTCAGAGTTCCGGAGAAGCAGACTCACTGCTGAGCAGGGATTTTTTTCCCCCATGTGGGACTTGATCCTGGGATTCCAGGATCATGACCGGAGCTGAAAGCAGTTGTTTAACCAACTGAGCAACCCAGGCGTCCTACATTGTTATATTAATAGGCTGGCCATATTTTTATGTCTAAGCTAATATTTTATCTTTAGTGGAACTATTTTTTTTTTTTTTAAGATTTTATCTATTTGTTTGATAGAGAGTACAAGCAGGGGGAGCAGCAGGCGAGAGAGAGGAAGGCTCCCTGCTCAGCTGGAATCTCAATCCCAGGGGTTCAATGTGGGACTTGATCCCAGGAAGCTGGGATCATGACCTGAGCCAAAGGTAGATGCCCAAGCCACTGAGCCACCCAGTCACCCCTCGACTTACATTTTATTTTTATTTATTTATTTATTTATTTTTAAAGATTTTATTTATTTATTTGATAGAGAGAGAGAGATCACAAGTAGGCAGAGCGGCAGGCAGGGAGAGAGGAGGAAGCAGGCTCCCTGCTGAGCAGAGAGCCCGATGTGGGACTCGATCCCAGGACCCTGAGATCATGACCTGAGCTGAAGGCAGCGGCTTAACCCACTGAGCCACCCAGGCGCCCTCGACTTACATTTTAATGAGGGACAATGTTCTCATTTTCTTTTAAGTTACATGGTCAAAAAATAAGCAAAATATATAAAATCAAGATATAATAGGTCTCCATAGAAGACATATACAAATGGCCAACAGGTATATGAAAAACTCTTCTGCATCCTTAATCATCAAGGAAATGCAAATCAAAACCATAATGAGATATCACCTCATATTTGTTAGGATAGCTATTATTAAAAAATCAAAACGTAAGTAGTGGCAAGGGGAAAAGGGAACCCTGATTCATTGTTGGTGGGAATGTATATTGGTATAGCCATTATGGAAAACAGTGTGGTGGTTCCTCAAGAAATAAAAAATAGAACTACTGTATTTTCAGCACTCTCAATCCGAGATATCCAAAGGAATTGAAATCCTGGTCTCTAGGAGGTGCCTGCACATTAGTGTTTGTTGTGTTGCTTACAGTAGACAAGATACAGAAACAACCTAACCGTCCATCATTGGATGATTGGATAAAGAAAATGGAATACGCATACAATGGAATATTATTCAGCCTTAAAGAAAGGAAATCCTGGTGCTTATGACAATATAGGTGGACCTCTAGGACATTATGCTAAGTGAAATAAGTCAGAAACAGAAAAACAAATACTGTATAATCTCATTTAGATCATCTTTGAGACACAGAGTCTAAAATAGTAAAATCACAGAAGTGGAGAGTAGAAGAATGTGGATTACTAGGGGCTGGAGTAGGAAAATGGGGAGGTGATGGTAATAAGGTACAAAGTTTCAGTTATGCAAGATAAATAAGTTGTAGAGATAAACTATACAGCATACTGCCTATAGCTAACTATACTGTATTGTACTCTTGAAATTTTCTAAGATGGTAGGGGATGATGCCTGGCTGGCTCAGCCTTGGAGCATGTGACTCCATCTCGGGGCTGTAAGCTCCAGGCCCACACTGAGTGTAGAGATTACTTAAAAAAATAAATAAAAGATAATTTTTTTTCTAAAGAGGGTAGCTCTTACTTAGGTGATTTTTTTTTTTTAAGGACTTTATTTATTTGACAGACAGAGATCACAAGTAGGCAGAGAGGCAGGCAGAGAGAGAGGAGGAAGCAGGGTCCCCTCTGAGCAGAGAGCCCAATGCGGGACTCGATCCCAGGACCCTGGGATCATGACCTGAGCTGAAGGCAGAGGCCTTAACCCATTGAGCCACCCAGGTGCCCCTTACTTAGGTGATCTTAACACAAACAAAAATAATAAAAAAGGCTGTGGAATGACACTTTGGGAGGTGATAGATAGGTTTATGGCCTTCACAGTAGTGATGGTGTCATGGGTGTGTATTCTTAATTACAAACTCATTAAGCCATCAAATTATATCTGTTAAATATATTTGACTTTTTATTTTTTATTTATCTTTTTATTTAAAAAGATTTCATTTATTTATTTGACAGACTGAGATCACAAGTAGGCAGAGAGGCAGGCAGAGAAAGAGAGAGGAGGAAGCAAGCTCCCTGCTGAGCAGAAAGCCTGATGCGGGGCCCAAAGGCAGAGGCTTTAACCCACTGAGCCACCCAGGCGCCTCAATTTTTTATATTTTTAAAGATTTATTTATTTATTCGACAGCAAAGCGAATGCAGAAGCAGGGGGAGAGCCACAGGGAGAGGGAGAGCGAATGCAGAAGCAGGGGGAGAGGCACAGGGAGAGGGAGAAGCAGGCTCCCCACTGAACAGGGAGCTGGATGCAGGACTCAATCCCAGGACTCCAGGATTACGACCTGAGCCAAAGGCAGTGGCTCAACTGCCTGAGCCACCTAGTCACCCCATTTCAGCTTTTTACATGTCAGTCATACCTTAAAGTGGTTTGTTTATTTTATTTACTTATTTTACCTTAAGGTGATTAAAAAGAAAGGTGGGTAGGTATTATCTATGGGGAGCTTAGGACTTTTAAAATTTTTATTTAGATATTACTACTACTTTAAAGATTCAATTTATTTGGCAGAGAAAGAGCCCAAGAGCATAAGCGTGGGAAGCAAGAGAGGCAGAGGGAGAAGCAGACACCCCAAGGAGCCCTATATGGGGCTCTTTCCAGGACCCCCATGGTAGGCAGGTAGGGTCAAACCCCTGTGGTAGGCAGGCACCCCTAGGCCTTTATTTTTTAAAGATGTGTTTAGTGGGGGGCACTTGGGTGGCTCAGTGGGTTAAGCCGCTGCCTTTAGCTCAGGTCATGATTCCAGGGTCCTGGGATGGAGCCCCACATCGGTCTCTCTGCTCAGCAGGGAGCCTGCTTCCTCCTCTCTCTCTGCCTGCTTCTCTGCCTACTTGTGATCTCTCTCTGTCAAATAAATAAATAAAATCTTTTTTAAATTAAGATTTCATTATTTATTTGATAGATCACAAGTAGGCAATCAAATAAATAAATAAATAAAACCTTTTTTAAAAAAAGATTTTATTTATTTATTTATTTGATAGAGAGAGAGATCACAAGTAGGCAGAGAGACAGGCAGAGAGAGACAGAGGAGGGGGGCGCCTGGGTGGCTCAGTGGTTAAGCCTCTGCCTTTCAGCTCAGGTCATGATCTCAGGGACCTGGGATCGAGTCCCACGTTGGACTCTCTGCTCAGCGGAGAGCCTGCTTCCTCCTCCCTCTCTCTCTCTCTCTCTCTCTCTCTCCCTACTTGTGATCTCTGTCAAATAAATAAATACAATTTAAAAAAAAAAAAAAAGAGACAGAGGAGGAAGCAGGCTCCCTGCTGAGCAGAGAGCCCGATGCGGGGCTCCATCCCAGGACCCTGGAATCATGACCCGAGCTGAAGGCAGCGGCTTAACCCACTGAGCCACCCAGGCGCCCCAATAAATAAAATCTTAAAAAAAAAAAAAAAGATGTGTTTAGGGGCACCTGGGTGGCTCAGTGGGTTAAAGCCTCTCCTTTTGGTTCAGGTCATGATCCCAGGATCCTGGGATCGAGCTCCGCATTGGGCTTTCTGCCCAGCAGGGAGCCTCCTTTCTCCTCTCTCTGCCTACTTGTGACCTCTGTCTGTCAAATAAATAAAATTTTTTAAAAAAAAATAAATAAATAAAGATGTGTTTAGAGAGAGGGCCTGCCAGTGAGTGGGGGGAGGGACAGAGGGAGAGAATCTTCTAGCACACTCTCCTCTGAGTGCGTAGCCTGATGTGGGGCTTCATCTCGTACCCTTAAGATCATGACCTGAGCCAAAAACAAGAGTTGGATGCTTAACCTATGGAGCTGCCCAAGTGCCATAACCGGTTTTCTAATAAACAAAATCTCATATTAATGGCAGCAGCATGTGTAAGGTACCTGGCCCAAAGTTTGAACATGAATTAAGGGGGAGTGGATAATTCATGGCTTACCTAAAATATAAAAAAATTCAGAGCTGCACAACAAAGGACCTGTATCCTGGATATGGACTTAAAACTTAGCCCCATCTTCCTTTAGCCCCATTTTCTGTTATCAATATCTTTTTTTTTAATAGCTAATATGATTTATTCCCTTTGGCATACTGGAGGAGTTAAAGATATATAATGAGTTATATCAGTATATAATGTATAAAAACAAACACACACGTGTAATGAGTTATATCAGTATATAATATATAGAACAGTTTGTGGGTATAATGCCTGAAATCCTAACTTTTAGAGTTTTTATTTATTTGAGAGAGAGAGAGCATGTGTGTATGTATATGAGAGCAAGAGCATTATTTGTCAGAGAGCATGCGCACAAGCAGGGGAGAGGGAGAAGCAGGCTCACCGGTGAGCAAGGAGTGTGATGTGGGGGTCAGTCCCAGGACCCTGGGATCATGCACGACCCAAACCAAAGGCAGATGCTCACAACTGAGCCACTCAGTGTCTCTGAAATCCTAATTTTATTTTATTTTATTTTTTTTTTTTTTTTTTTTGAAATCCTAATTTTAAAGTACCTTGTTTCTTCTGCGTTAATGATATTTGTTATTGATTGTGCTTTAATTGCTTAATTTCGGTTTTTTTTTGTTTGTTTTGTTTCAGATTTTATTTATTTATTTGACAGACTGCAAGAGAAGGAACACAAGCAGAGGGAGTGGGAGAGGGAGAAGCAGGCTGCCCGCTGAATAGTGAGCCCAACATGGGGCTGGATCCCAGAGCTGAAGGCAGGCACTTAGTGACTGAGCCACCCAGGCACCTCTAAAGAAGTGTTTTTTTTTTTTTTTTTTAAAGATTTTATTTATTTATTTGACAGAGAGAGATCACAAGTAGGCAGAGAGGCAGGCAGAGAGAGAGAGGAGGAAGCAGGCTCCCTGCTGAGCAGAGAGCCCGATGTGGGACTCGATCCCAGGACCTGAGTTCATGACCTGAATCAAAGGCAGTGGCTTAACCCACTGAGCCACCCAGGCGCCCCAGAAGTTTTTGATTACTTCAAAAAAATTTAAAACTTGACTCATTTTTTTTTTTTAAAGCTCAGAGTTTTATCCCAGTGTAAACTGTAATTGGGGTATTTTAGCTCAAGTTATTAGACTCCTAAAATCTCTGAATTGCGAGGACTTCAGTAGTCATCATTCTGTCCTCTTCAGTGCAGAAATTTTGCGCGTAGTCTTTCAAGTAAGCTAAGTAATAATTGTCACATATATTTTTAAAAGATTTTATTTATTTATTTGTCAGAGAGGGAGAAAGAATACAGGTAGGGGAAGCAGCAGAGGGAGAGGGAGAAGGAGGCTCCCTGCTGAGCAGGGAACCCAGTGTGGGGCTTGATCCCAGGACTCTGGGATTACGACCCAAGCCAAAGGCAGATGCCCTACCAGCTGAGCCACCCAGGCACCCTGTCACTTATATTTCTTATATATTTTTAGCTTGGGTCTGTTGCTCTTGAATTCTCTCCTCCCGACCTTGAAAGTGCTTCAGGGATCCCTCCACGTATACAATACCTCTTTGCCAAACAAAACAAGAAACTTGTATCAGTTCATCTGGCAAATGTTCTACTCATAAGATTCAGCAGAACATAAAGGAATCATAAGCAAATTGAAGAAAGTTCTATCAGTTATTTAACATTTCCAGCTAGTATGGTATTGTGCAGTTAATTTTCCAAATAGGGTTTAACTTATTTTCATAAAATGTAACTGTTCCAGCAAGGTGTTTGGTATAGTTCAGCTTTAATATCTTGGGATTTCTGAGTCAAATTTTGCTGAAGTCAAAATTTACTAAAATTTTACTAAAGTCAAATTTTACTAAATTCCATTAGAGTAAAAGTGTTTAAGTAACCAAAATATTGCTAAATGTAAACTAGTGACCTGCTTATATCTTGCAATATTTTAAAAAGATTTATCTATTTTTAGATATTTACTTATTTATTTTATTCTATTTAAAGATTTTATTTATTTATTTGACAGAGAGATACCACAAGTAAGCAGAGAGGCAGACAGAGAGAGGGTGGAGGGGAAGCAGGCTCCCCGTTGAGCGGAGAGCCCGATTCGGGGCAGGATCCTAGGATTCTGAGATCATGACCTGAGCCGAAGGCAGAGGCGTAACCAGGTGCCCCTAAATATTTGTTTTTAATTTATTTATTCAACAGAGAGCACACAAGCAGGGGGAACGGTAGGCAAAGAGAGATAACCAGGTGCCCCTAAATATTTGTTTTTAATTTATTTATTCAACAGAGAGCACACAAGCAGGGGGAACGGTAGGCAAAGAGAGATGCAGACTCCCTCCTGAGCAGGGAGTCCGATGTGGGACTCGATTCTAGGACCCTGGGATCATGACCTGAGCTGAAGGCAGAGGCTTAACCTACTGAGCCACCCAGGTTCCCTGAGATTTTATTTATTTATTTGAGAGACAGAGAGAGTGAGAGAGAACATTAGAGGGGGGAAGGTCAGAGGAAGAAGCAGACTCCGGCCAGCGGAGCTGGGAGCCCAGTGCAGGGCTCTATCCCAGGATCATGATCTGAGCCAAAGGCAGTCACTTAACCTACTGAGCCACTCAGGCTCCCTGTATCTTGTCTTTTTTTTTTAAAAGATTTTATTTATTTATTTAACAGACAGAGATCATAAGTAGGCAGAGAGGCAGGCAGAGAGAGAGGAGGAAGCAGGCTCCCCGCTGAGCAGAGAGCCCAATGCGGGGCTCAATCCCAGGACCCTGGGATCATGACCTGAGCCGAAGGCAGAGGCTTTAACCCACTGAGCCACCCAGGCGCCCCCTGTATCTTATCATATTTAACAGAATTTTGATACAGGTCCTGAGTTTAATAGTTCATTTTTATTTTATTTTATTTTATTATTTAATCATACCAGTCAGAATAGCTAAAATTAACAAGGCAGGAAATGACAGATGTTGGCAAGGATGTGCAAAAAGGGGAACCCTCCTACACCGTTGGTGGGAATGCAAGCTGGTGCAGCCGCTCTGGAAAACAGTATGGTGGTTCCTCCAAAAGTTGAAAATAGAGCTACCCTACGACCTACGACCCAGCAGTTGTACTACTGGGTATTGTAATGATTCAAAGGGGCACATGTGCCCCAATGTTTATAGCAGCAATGTCCACAGTGGCCAAACTATGGAAAGAACCTGGCTGTCCAACAGTAGATGAGTGGATAAAGAAGATGCGGTGTGTACACACACACACACACAGGAATATTACGCAGCCATCAAAAAACTTGCCATTTGCAATGATGTAGATGGAACTAGAGGGTATTATGTTAAGTGAAATAAGTCAATCAGAGAAAGACAATTATCATATAGTCTCATATGTGGAATGTGAGAAACAAAGTGGAGGATCGTGGGGGAAGAGATGAAAAAGTGAAATGGGACAAAACCAGAGAGGGAGACAAACCATAAGAGACTTAGTCTCGGGAAATAAACAGGGTTGCTGGAGTGGAGGTGGGTGGGAGGGTTGGGGTAGCCGGGTGATGGACACTGGGGAAAGTATATGCTATGGTGAGTGCTGTGAATTGTGTGAGACTGATGAATCACAGACCTGTACCCCTGAAGGAAATAATACATTATGTGTTAATAAAAAAATACTGTGTTTATTGAGAGAGAGAGTGAGCAAGAGAGAGCACAAGTCGGGAGGGGCAGATGAAGAAGCAGATTCTGCACTAATCTGCATGAGGAACTGGATCCCAGGACCCCAGGATCAAGACCTGAGTCGAAGGCAGACACTTAACCAGGTGCCCCTAATGATTGATTGATTGATTGATTTTTAAAGATTTTATTTATTTATTTGACAGAGAGCACAAATAGGCAGAGAGAGAGAGAGGGAGGAGGAAGCAGGCTCCCCGCGGAGCTGAGAGCCCGATGCGGGGCTTGATCCCAGGACCCTGGGATCATGACCTGAGCTGAAGGCGGAGGCTTTAACCTACTGAGCCACCCAGGTGCCCCCCCCCCCGTGATTTATTTTTAAGTAATCTCTGTATCCACCATGGGGCTCAAATTCACAACCCCAAGATCAAGAGTTGTATGCTCTACCCAATGAGCCAGCCAGATGCCCCCTTCTGTATTTTAACTAAATAATCCTCGATATTAAGTTTTCTAAAAAGGTAATATGTTATCCTAATTTGAGCTCTTAAGTCTTAGTAAGGTTACAGTGGGTACCAGCTTGTGAAATAATAGGGTAAGTGATAAAAATACAGTCAGGAAGTATATTTGGTGACCAGGCCTTCTGCAAAGTTTTATAAGATTTTTGTGTTTGAGTTTTAAAGGTCACATTCTAGGGGCACCTCGCTGGCTCAGTAGAGCGTGCAACCCTTGATCTCAGGCTTGTAAATTTGAGCCCCATGTTGGGTGTGGAGATTACTTTACTTAAAATCTTTAAAAATAATAAAATGGTCCTATTCTAATCCTTAATACTATCATTTTACATACCCTCTGATGTGCAGTGGCCTTGATTCATTAAAATTCAAACTATTCCTCAGAAGAGCTAATCACAGCTTAGGTTGTTGAAAATATTTCTGGCTTTAAAAATTGGGTTATTAAAAAATTTTTTAAAGGTTTACTTCTTTATTAGAGAGAGAGTACCTTCATATGTGCAAGCAAGTTGGGGGAGAGTCAGAGGGAGAGAGAAACTCTAGCAGATTCCCTCTGAGCCAGGAGCCCACCATTGGCCCGAGACACGGGATCCTGAGATCATGACCTGAGGTGAAATTAAGAGTTGGGATGCATTTTTTTTTAAAGATTTGGGTGCCTGGGTGGCTCAGTGGGTTAAGTCTCTGCCTTTAGTTCAGGTCAGGATCCCAGGATCTTGGGATCAACCCTTACATCGGGCATCTCTGCTCAGCAGGGAGCCTGCTTCCCCCTCTCTCTCTGCCTGCCTCTCTGCCTACTTGTGATCTCTCTCTGTGTCAAATAAATAAATAAAATCTTAAAAAAAAATTTATTCATTTCTTTGACAGAAAGTGAGAGAGGGAACACAGGCAGGGGGAGTGGAAGAGGCAGAAGCAGGTCTCTCACTGACCAGGGAGCCCAGTGGCAGGACTTGATTTCAGGACCCTGGGATCATGACCTGAGCTGAAAGTAGATGCTTAACGACTGAGCCATCCAGGTGCCCCAAGAGTTAGGATACTTAACCAACTTCGCCACCCAGGCACCCATAAATATGGGCTATTTCAGTTACCATTTAGAGTGACTAAAGGGAGGTGGTAGGGACATTTAAATCTACCATGCTGCTAATTTCCTTTGAAGCACAGCAGGGACAGGAATTAGGAAAATACCTTATTCAGTAGAGAAAAGGTAAGTGGTTCTCAGAAAACTCAAAAAAATCAGCAAAGCAGTGAATGCTTGAGTATGACTGAGGAAAGGTGATCTAGTGCTAAATTTGGTCAGAGAATTCTCTGCATGAAATGAAAGTACATGTTGTGACCGTTGGAGAACTTGACTCCTCTGAAGAGTGTATAGATAGCCCTACAGTGGTTACCCTTTATCCTTTCTTTCACTTTTCTTCACTCCTAGATCTACGAAATCCAGAGGCAGCACTGTCTCCCACCTTCCGCAGTGACAGCCCGGTGCCTACTGCACCCACTTCTGGTGGCCCTAAGCCCAGCACAGCTTCAGCAGTTCCTGAGCTAGCTACAGACCCTGAATTAGAGAAGAAATTGCTACACCACCTCTCTGATCTGGCCTTAACATTGCCCACTGATGCTGTGTCCATCCGTCTTGCCATCTCCACGGTAATGACCTGATAAGACAGGGTTGGGATATACCACTTCTTTGCTTCAGTTCACGGTCAGTGTCTTACTGTCTTCCCCTCCCCTTCCCTCCTTCCCTAGCCAGATGCCCCTGCCACTCAAGATGGGGTAGAAAGCCTCCTACAGAAGTTTGCAGCTCAGGAGCTGATTGAGGTAAAACGAGGTCTCTTACAAGATGACGCACATCCCACTCTTGTGACCTATGCTGATCATTCCAAACTCTCTGCCATGATGGGCGCTGTGGCAGAAAAGAAGGGCCCTGGGGAGGTAACAGGGACTATCACAGGGCAGAAGCGGCGTGCAGAGCAGGACTCAGCCACAGTAGCTGCCTTTGCTAGCTCTTTGGCCTCTGGCCTGGCCTCTTCAGCATCAGAAGCAGCCAAGGAGCCAACCAAGAAATCGAGGAAACATGCTGCCTCGGATGTTGATCTGGAGATAGAGAGCCTTCTGAACCAACAGTCTACTAAGGAACAACAGAGCAAGAAGGTAGGGGTAGATGGAAATGCATTCATGCATACACTTTGTTTCTTTGTGTTTTTTTTTTTTTTAAGATTTTATTTTTAAGTAATCTACACCCATTATGGGGCTTAGACTTAAAACCCTAAGATTAAGAATTGAATGTTCTACCAACTGAACCAATCTGGCGCTCCTTACATGTATACTTTTAGTTACAGCTTTGGTTGGGGAGGAATTTACCCCTAGGGCAAGGAGCAGTTCTTAGGGTTGAGGGTTTAGAATAATGGTTTTCAATTTCAGTTTCATTGGGGATTATTGTCCCCCCTACCTTCCCCCAGAGAACATATAGCAATGTCTGAAGACATTGTGATTGTCACAACATAGGAGTGCTACAGGCATCCATTGCATAGAGGCAAACGATGCTGTTAAGTATCCTATAATTATAGGAGGATAGCACCCACACAACAAAGAAATACTTCACCCCAAATGTCACTAATGCCAGTGTGAAGAAACTCCAGTTTTGAGGATGCTTGTTATTGGAAGAATCATCAGGTAAGTGGAAGAGGAGCCCAAGTATAGGAATAGAGGGAGATGAATGGAGATGAATCCTGGAAGGTAGTAACAAGGACCATTAATTATAGAAACTGATGATTAAATAACGTAAATTGGCAGTTAACTGTGGTTCTGAATATAAGTAATGGACTCATGAATACTTACCCATTTGCTACTTCTAGGTGTGTAAATATGAACAAGTTAATTTCACTTCTCTTTAGTCTTAGTCTTCTAATCTGTTAGATGATGATAACCAGAGTACCCTCCTTTACAGAACTGTTGCATAGACTCAGCTAAACAGTAAAGTGCTTTGTACTTCAGTGTCTTGGTTATGTAAATATAAGTGGTTTTGGTGGGAAGGATTGCTTTCCTGGGGAGGGGAGGCTAGCTTAATGCCTGGCAGTGGGAACCAGGTTTCTTAGAATTCCATCCCAAATGCAGATCTGTAAGAAGGGACTGAACCCATGACAAAACTCTTCTAGGACTCCACTTTTCCCATATTAGGTTAGCTCATTCACCTCTTACAACAGGACATTGTCAGGTAGAATTTAGGGAGGTGGTTTAGGGCTCATTTTATCTGCAAACCTTTTAATTCTAAGGCTTTTTTTGTCACAGGTCAGTCAGGAGATCCTAGAGCTATTAAACACAACAACAGCCAAGGAACAGTCCATTGTTGAAAAGTTTCGATCACGAGGTCGGGCCCAAGTACAGGAGTTCTGTGACTATGGAACCAAGGAGGAGTGCATGAAAGCCAGTGATGCTGACCGGCCCTGCCGCAAGCTGCACTTCAGGTGTCTCGGGAGGGAGAGAAGTCGGGTGGGGCTCCCAGAAGCACTCATTACTTTTCAGAAGCATACATTACATTCCTTCCTGTCACTGGGGTTCTGTCTTTGATCCTCTTGTTATATGTTTTTAATGATTTGTCTTAGACCTTCAGATTCTCAAGGTGTACTTTCTAAAGTAGTGTTCTGTGGGAGAGAATACAGACTGCATTCCCAAATAGATGTGAGATTTTTTTTTTTTTTTTAAATAATGTCCCTTTCTTCTTGCATTAGCAAGACATCTCTCTCTGAGGCCCAGTAAAAGTTAAATTCCTGGGGCACCTGGGTGGCTCAGTGGGTTAAGCCTTTGCCTTTGGCCCGGGTCATGATCTCAGGGTCCTGGGATCGAGCCCCGAATTGGGCTCTCTGCTCAGCAGGGAGCCTGCTTCCACCCTCTCTCTGCCTGCCTCTCTGCCTACTTATGATCTCTCTCTCTGTGTCAAACAAATAAATAAAATCTTAAAAAAAAAAAAGTTAAATTCCCTGGAAGGATGATCATAGGAGAACTAGGAACCTGGGCTCTTAGGTCAGTGTTTCATTCAGCTTTAACCAGCAAGCCCTTCTTTCCTGTCCTAAGAAAGTTGTCGTTGCTCAGAGAGGAATTAAATTCTTCTTCAGTGTGAATTATTTTCTATGTCACCTGCTTCCTTTCTCTGAAAACTCTTGGAGGAAGCTCTAAAGATAAAATTAGGAGAGGGTAATAAAAGGCAAAATTTTGAGACAGTTTGGAACTTTCAACTATGGGATCTAACTCTGGAACACCATCTTGATTCTCATTCTTTTTATTTTCCCAGACGAATTATCAATAAACACACTGATGAATCATTAGGTGACTGCTCTTTCCTTAACACATGTTTCCACATGGATACCTGCAAATATGTTCACTATGAAATTGATGCTTGCATGGATTCTGAGGCTCCTGGGAGCAAAGACCATACACCTAGCCAAGAGCTTGCTCTTACACAGAGTGTTGGAGGGGACTCCAATGCAGATCGACTCTTCCCTCCTCAGGTACCTGTCTGCTCAGAAAACTTATTTCAACTTAGGGACTTCTATCTGAGTAGGGCAGCCATACATGTAGGAAAGCAGGCATAATCAGCAGTCTGTCTTGGTGATTGGGAATGGTGTGGGCTATACATACTTATAAGGGACTAGGAAAATCAAATGGAAAAGAGGGACTGGGGCCATGAATCTGAGAGTGAAGGAAGGAAAGATGACCAAATACCACCTCATGCAGTGGATCTGTTGTGATATCCGCTACCTGGACGTCAGTATCTTGGGCAAGTTTGCAGTTGTGATGGCTGACCCACCCTGGGATATTCACATGGAGCTGCCCTATGGGACCCTGACAGATGATGAGATGCGCAGGCTCAACATACCAGTACTGCAGGATGATGGCTTTCTCTTCCTCTGGGTCACAGGCAGGTAATGCAGTTCCAAGATATGTAGGTATGGGCAGATGTAGTACAGAGTGAGTACTGGGTGGGAATAAAATCCTGGGTTTTGCTAGCCCTGCTATTAAATGTATGACAAAGTCAGCCTTTTTTGCTACTGAGACGTAATGAGTGTTTATAACACAACTGATACCTGAATTCTAACTTTATATTTGTTCCTTATGAAAGGTAAGGCTATTGGTAATAGATACTGTTTTATGTTTTCATTCTTAAATCCATCCTCGTGCCCTAGTGGTGTCTTGCATGTAAATGTTCACTGAATGTCTCCTGAAAACACTTTGGTATCTTAAAGAGATTAAAAATATGGACATGAAAGTAGCTGTTTAACCCTTTTCTTTTTAGGGCCATGGAGTTGGGCAGAGAGTGTCTGAACCTCTGGGGGTAAGTAGTGATCATTGTGTTGCTTTTTTTCTCCCCAAGGAAATAGAAACATAATTGCTGTAGTTAAGATGTGTTCTCTTCTCCCAGAGTATTCCCTGTTCTTTCCTCTGTAGACATTACTACCCTTAAACTGTGAAAGCCTGATTAAAGCTCTAGCCTGATTAAAGCTCTAGTTCTCTTTCTTATATCCCACAGTTACGAACGGGTAGATGAAATTATCTGGGTGAAGACAAATCAACTGCAGCGCATCATTCGGACAGGCCGTACAGGTCACTGGTTGAACCATGGGAAGGAACACTGCTTGGTGAGCAGCAGTGGGGCCCAGTTCAGTAGGTGGAGCAGAAAGAGGAATTGCTGGACTTCTTATTGAGAAAAAGTTCAAATGCTGGGGGTTCCATAAGATAATTTGTTCTCTGTGGTGAGCAGGTTGGTGTCAAAGGAAATCCCCAAGGCTTCAACCAAGGTCTGGATTGCGATGTGATCGTAGCTGAGGTATGTGCTTCCCCAGGCATCCAAACCTTCCACACTGTTCAAGCCAGGTGTGTTTCAGGTTCTCTCATTTGATCATAAATATAAATGGAAAGGGCTAAACTTGGAATCTTTGGTAATTTAAAAGTAACTAGAGCCTTACTTTTCTAGGTTCGTTCTACCAGTCATAAACCAGATGAAATCTATGGCATGATTGAGAGACTATCCCCTGGCACTCGCAAGATTGAGTTATTTGGACGACCACACAATGTGCAGCCCAACTGGTAAGGTGGACCAGGACATAACAGCCCTCCTGTTTATGGTCAAGGATGGATGACAGTAGAGCTTTACCTCCTATTTGAGTAGTCTAAAAACACACTTCAGAGGCTTCATAAGCCACCCAAGCTTGTACTGAAACTGTTTTATGGAGCTCTGCAACATTTACTAGAGACCCAACAGGTTTTAAGACTCAAACCACTACTCTCCAGAGGGTCTCTACTAAAGATCTTATTCCGTTATTCTGTGGGATGTATTGAATCTGCCCCCTGGTGGTTAAGAATCCATTTAATCTGTCAACAGTTTCAGTATCTTAAGAGTGTTTGTAGAAGGAAGACATGTTGCTAGCATTTTATTTATCCAAAGAACACTTAATGGTAGCAACTTTGTGAAGTACACCTGGTTAGTTGTCCATTCTTAACCCTTCAGTAAGACAGATCCAGCCTGTTTGAACACCAAAATCTGTGCCCAATTACTAATCATACTACCAATACTATTCTAATTATTAAGGCCTTCTTTAAGGAATTGGCATGAAAATTAGATGATAGGCAGCCTTAATAAAAGATAGGCATCTTTTAACAATATTAAACCTTTAATTCCTGGATTTTTTGGTTTGCCCCTAATTTATCCTTACTTCAGGATCACCCTTGGAAACCAACTGGATGGGATTCACCTGTTAGACCCAGATGTGGTTGCCCGGTTCAAGCAAAGGTATCCAGATGGTATCATCTCTAAGCCTAAAAATCTATAGAAGCACTTCCTTATAGAGCTAAGCACCTACACCCATGGCTCTGCAGGCTGCATCTGAAGAGTAATATTTGTACAATAGTTTTTTTCCCTCCCTTATTTAAATAAAAGTTTGTATTGTAGTTGGGATTTCAAGGTCAAAATCTGGCTGTGCCACTAACCGTGTGTGATCTTGTGTAACCTATCTCAGTAGGATTTCTTATATGTAAGCTGGGAATGTGACCTACCTCACTGGGTTATTGTAAGGGTTCAAACTAAATGAGTGCATGGAAACCATTAAAATGTTGATTATACTATATAGGATCAAAGTGGTTAGCAGTTAGTACTACGTGACATCATAATCAAGAAGGGGGTTCTCTGGGACAGCTTTTCTTAAGGTAAGATTTGATTTCACTTAAGGTTATCATCATTAGGGCTAACATGCTCTAAATATTTATTTACTCTTTTACAGTTATGTGGCTTTGCTTATCTTTCCTTTTTTTAAATGCATCCCTAGGGTGTACAGAGAATTAGCATATACATTATGTAAGTGAAAACACCTCTAGACTTTAAAAAAGATATTTCATCAAACACAACTAACACAACTTCATTAGACTTTGGTAAAACCTCTTGTATTAAGGATATAGACTTCTGCCTTTTACACTCATAAACTGTGATAAATCCAAGGAGGATCATGGACTACAGAAATAACATTATTTGAAAAGAGAAATAAATAAGAACCCCCCCAGGCGATGGTATTTTCCCTATAGCCTGGGTGCTTGCTCTGTTGAAAACTTTTGTTCTCAAAGCATGTATATGTGTGATAGCAGTTGTTCCTGTTTAAGAGATAACCTTTAATGCAGTTTTTCATCCCCTTTAAAATGGATGCACACAGCATTTTAGCCTAGGTTCAAAACCGAGAATTCTCCCATCATTTTAATAATTGTTTAGGCATGTCCTATGACAATTATCCCGAGTTTCTTCAAACAACCCCCCACCAGCACCACCTATATTCTGCTTGTTCATATTCCCTTCACCCTTTCCTCTGCTATTATCACTGGTATCTCTGTACTTTAAAGTAAAAAGCAGTTCCAGATTATAGCAAACTCAATAGCCTTGCTCCAAAGTATGGCCCCTCATGAAGAGACAGAAAAGGGAAGAAGCATGAAGGACCATCATGGGTTGAAATCAGGCACTACCAGAAGCCCAGCTTTTTTTTTTTTTAAAAAGAGGCTCTTAGACATGTTTCCAGCAGATAAGTCTTGACTGGCTTGGAGAA
The DNA here is from genome assembly GCF_030435805.1 of Mustela lutreola. NCBI lineage: Eukaryota > Metazoa > Chordata > Mammalia > Carnivora > Mustelidae > Mustela > Mustela lutreola. The sequence goes on from NC_081296.1 coordinate 56,348,974, forward strand.
CAGGAAGGACTACTTCACAAATACCACTGTGTTTGAATTTCTAGAAGCCACCCAGGCCAAGAAGACATCCCTAAGAGAGAAGAGATACACATAAACTTAGAATTATATCCTAGTCTTTTGGAACTCTGTCTTAAATATTAAATAGCTCCATTAAGATGAAATGATATCACTCAGTATGAATTTACGAGCAGTGGGTCTTAAGTTTAGCAGTCCTGATTTACTGAAGCAGATTTGACTTAGGAAAATACCAATACTTTCATATATAGAGATAAATTCCAGGAAAATTGGGGAGATGGACAAAATCTTCAGAACTTCTCTTGCCTCTACCACCCACCCCTTCCTTCTCCTGTCACACTTAGCATAATGGTCCTGCTCAAATTCTAATTCCTTGAGTAGCTAGATTTGTGCTAAGGAGAGAAGCTAAGCTAATATCCATAGTCACTAACAGCTTAAGGTGTTAAAATATTTTTAAAAGAGCATATGTAACTGAATGTAATGTAATCAAAAAGCAAAAACTGCTGATTACGTCATCTTTGTCTATGAGGCAAATGTAAGCTCTTTTTAAGCAGAGGAAGCTTTTCTAGTCTCTATAATCAGATACACATAAAGCAATCTAGTCTACCTAAGGTCAGGTGATGCTGATTATATACTCAGGATTAATTTAGGAGTACCTGAATTGTAAGAAGGGGAAACTAAAAGCTCACCTGCAGTGCTTTACCACACATTCATTGCTGCAGTACTCATTGTCCCAGTCCTTACTCACAACGGGAGGGTTCTCACAACCGGACCTCACACATCGAGGCTGGGGTGAGAGTGTCACAGGAGACCCACTCACCAATTCAACATCCATTTGAGAAGGAGACTCAACCTATGAGAGGAAGAGAGCACCAAAAAGACAAATTAGATTGCTACTTACTTTGGGTTTTTAAAATTTTATTTATTTGGCAGAGAGGGAACACAAGCAGGGGCAGAGGGAGGGAGAAGCAGGCTCCCCACCAAGCAGGGAGTGCAATGTGGGGCTCGATCCCAGGACTCTGGGATCATGACCTGAGCTGAAGACAGATGCCCACAACTGAGTCACCCAGGTGCCCTCCACCTTTTTTTTTTTTTTTTTAAAGATGTGATTTGTCAGAGCACAAGCAGGGACCACAGCAGGCAGAGGGAGAAGCAGGCTCCCTGCTGAGCAAGGGGCCCAATATGGGACTTAATCCCAGGACACTGGGATCATGATCTGAGCTAAAGGCAGGTGCTTAACCAATTGAGTCATCCAGAGATCACAGGGGGGCAGAGTTTTTTTATAAAAGAGTTACTGGTTTCCCCCTCTATATGCAGCTTTAGACTGACAAAGATTCTTCCAGTTGGAGGAATGCTAGCTAGTACTCCTTAACTTTAATCCACTGAGCCACCCAGATGCCCCAGTACTCCTTAATTTTAATCTTATCACTGACTTTATTCCAAACTTGAATAATACCCCTGAAAATGTCCAAAGTATGGTGTGAGTAGAGGCTGGTTTACTTCAACTAGGATTGGGAGGGCTAAGAGAAGATAAAATGCACCATTAGAAAAAAGGAAAGAGGGACGCCTGGGTGGCTCAGTTGGTTGGGCAGCTGCCTTCGGCTCAGGTCATGATCCCGGCGTCCTGGGATCGAGTCCCACATCGGGCTCCTTGCTCCGCGGGGAGCCTGCTTCTCCCTCTGACTCTGCCTCCCACTCTGTCTGCCTGTGCTCGCTCTCGCTCGCTCTCTCTCTGACAAATAAATAAATAAAATATTAAAAAAAGAAAAAAGGAAAGACCTTGGGGGGGTGGTCACAGTTTCCAGCTGACGGGTTATTTTTCTTTAAATGATTGCTTCATTAATTGTGGATCTGGAGTCTCAAAGCAGGCCCATATTTTATTTAAAAAGACTATTGGTGAGGCGCCTGCCTGTGTGGCTCAGTGGGTTAAGCCTATGCCTTCAGCTCAGGTCATGATCTCAGGGTCCTGGGATCAAGCCCCGCATTGGGCTCTCTTCTCAGCAGGGAGCCTGCTTCCCCCTTCTCTCTCTGCCTGCCTCTCTCTTCCTACTTGTGATTTCTCTCTTTGTCAAATAAATAAATAAAATCTTAAAAAAAAATAAAGAGATTATTGGTCATGTAGATTAAAACTAGGTAACTGGCATCAGTTTATGTCTCTTTGGAAAGACTCCATGATATGAACCATTTTTTTTCAACCTGTCCATCCCCCACCTAAAACATTAAGCCAACCAGCAGAGATGTAGGAAAAACTGAAGAACTTAATATCTCCAAAGTTTAGGATCCTTGGATAGACCCCTCTGAAAAATAACTCTATGCTCAGGCTGTATCCTTTTGTGCAGAACTGCAATAGGACTTTTGTGTAGTTAAGTGGTCTGGGACAGACCACCTTCCTAAATGTTTCTCACCAAGAACACTACAGATTATCATGGGTAGGAAAAGTCACAGTTGCAGGGAACTCCTATTACAGGAACTCCTGGCTGCCAGACATTAAATGCTAGTACCAACCCCCACTTTTACTGGGTCAACCAAAATAATTCTACCTTTCCACTGGTCTGGAGAAAGACTTGAAAATAGGCTCACCTCAGGAACTACATCTGTGATCATCTCACAGATTGTCTCAGGAGAAGTTTCCTCCACTGTATGGGCCTCGGGGCTGTTGTTTACAGGCCGCTCAGGACTACTTTCCACAGCTGGTGGGACTAAGGTCGTCTGCATTTTCAGAGTGGGTGGGGGCACAATCTTGATCTGCAGAGGTGGCGGCTGTTGCTGTAAATTGATTCGAACTTTCTGAGGTGGAGGCTGTTGCATGGCCTGAAGTGGGGGAGGCTGCTGCAGAATGGTCACCTGCTGTTGAGTGGGGGGCTGAGGCATCTGTTGCAGTGGAGGGGGTTGAAGTCGGGGTGGAGGCAGTTGCATAGAAGCAGCGGCTGCTGCTGCTGCCTGCAACACTGAGCGAGTGACAATTTGGGCTTGTTGACTGGGCTGGATAGTGGCTGTACTGGTTTGGCCTAGTTGGATCCCCCGGGAGGTCACCACTGTGGCTGGGATAACAGTAACCATCCCTCCTTGAGACATAGTAATAGAAGAGGGCAACATCTGTTTGGTAATAATCAACTTGGTGATATTGGGCTGACCCCCAGCCCCAGAAGATGCCTGGTTTGCCACATATGAGGAAAGAGTAGAGTTAACAACAATGGAAGGGGAGAGGGCAGGGGGCTCTGTTGAGGCTGGTGCTGGAGATGCTGGGTCAACAGTAGCCATAGGAGGTGGAGAAGGAGTCTGTGACGGTGGCACTGGATCCAATTCTACTGTTTCCACAGTGGCCTAAAAGACCCAAAAGAAATAAAGACAGCCATTGGGAAATTTATTCTCTTCCCCAGAACATATTCACTCTTATCACCTCCCAAGAAAAGATACATCACAGAGTGGGAGAAAGAAAAGAACTCTGGGAGTAAACAATGCAGGTAATTGTAAATAATGGAGATAAACTCAGAAAGACGAACTGGTAGGGTTTGTGACAGAAACAATAGGAAACCTCTTATATACTTTTAAGCTTTTAATACAACATAAAATTATCAGGTCCCACAGGTTTTTGGTAGTATTTACTTCTTGTAATTGCTAATAAACAGCTCCAAAAATCTTTTTAGTGCTTTAAGTAGCCCTCTTACCTGACATTCTTGATTGTCTTTATATGCAGCCAGAGCCTTCAGATACTCTTTCTTGGCAGCTTCAGTTTTCCTCTTATATACCTACAGGAAAGGGAGAGACTGTTTAAAAAGTCCCCATACTCCTAGAAAAGACTAATAATTCTCTATTACTTATCAACGAATGACAGTTCATCTCAGTTAAATACTGACATAACTCTTTTGAGTGAATATACTTCTGGAAGCTAGTAATCAAGACAGTCTCCATAGTCGACTCTACAGTGACCATGCATCTGAAAGTCAAACAATCAGCCAGAACAACGATGTTTCCAGAGTTAACCCCAACCCATGCCCACTTTTATAACAACAACAACAAAAATTTCAGATCCAAACACTATATAAAATCAATAGTCTGCTTAGCCTGTCACTGTGTCAAATGAGTATACTCTCCCTTAAAGAATGTGGCAAATTATTTGCAATGATGGCCCCAAGAATTCCTCCCATCTTGTGTACTTTTTCTTCCATCAAGGGCTGAAACCTATTTCCCTGTCCTTTGAATCTGGGATAGATCTATGAACTGCTTTGACCATAAGAAGATGGCTAAAGTGACAGAGAGGCCTTGCTCTAAGTCTGCCATGCTATAAGGAAACCAGTCTGGCCTTTTGAAGGATGAGAGGCCATGTGAATGAGCAGGAAAGCCAACAAGTAGCACCAAATGTCACACATGGGAGCAAGGTCACTTTGCCATACCAGCTGTCATTTGACTATAACCACAAGAATGAGCCCAGGCAAGAGCATCAGAAAAACCATCTAATCGGGGCACCTGGGTGGCTCAGTGGGTTTAGCCTCTGACTTCGGCTCAGGTCATGATCTCAGGGTCCTGGGATCGAGCCCCGCATCGGGCTTTCTGCTTGGCAGGGTGCCTCCTTCCCCATCTCTCTCTCTGCCTCTCTGCCTACTTGTGATCTCTGTCAAATAAAATCTTAAAAAAAAAAAACACAAAAAACCCCATCTAACTAATTCACTTTATCATGAGAAACAATAAACTGCCACTATTTAAAGCTATTAAATTTGTGGTCTGTTGAGCAGCAATAAAAGCTATAAGTTACAAATTTCAGCTTTTTGTTCCAAATATTAAGTAGCAGACTCACTTTGATCCAAGACCTGGGGAGTCAAAGGCAATGTTAACTATAGCCATCTTCGGTATTAATTGTATTGTATCTTTACATGGTATAATCTTTCTTTCTTTCTTTAGAACAAAGGAGAGAGGAATAGAAGTGAGGGAGGGGCGGGGGGGGGGGGAGAAAGGGAGAGAAAGAATCTTAAGGAGGCTTCACACAAAGTGTGGAGCCCAAGGTGGGATTCAATCTCATGATCCTGAGATCATGACCTGAGCTGAAACCAAGATTTGGATGCTTAAGCCAACTGAGCCACCCAGGTGCCCCTATTTTTTAAAACCATATTAAATTTAGAGAGTTAACTATAGTTTTTAAGTTTATACTAGGACAATAAGAAAACCATAAACTAAAGTCTAAATTCAGACTGAGGCTAGTAGATCTTAGAGATGCAATTTACAAGGAATGGCCTAATTTTACAGATGTTGTAAAATGTAAAAATGTAAAAAATGTAAAAAATGGTGTTTAAATTAGATTTCAGTGTTTTTATAAACATTGTTAATAACTTTTAGATGTGCATTCTGGATTCAGTGGATGGCTATAACTTTTAAGGCAAAGTATGTTATGTGAATGCTACTTAAAAAAAGAGTTGATACTGGGGGCACCTGGGTGGCTCAGTTGGTTAAGTGACTGCCTTTGGCTCAGGTCATGATCCCAGAGTCCTGGGATCGAGCCCTGAGTCAGGCTCCTTCCTCAGCAGCGAGTCTACTTCTTCCTCTCCCTCTGCCTGCTACTCTGCCTGCTTGTGCTCTCTGTCAAATAAATAAAATCTTTTAAAAAAAGATATTAAATAAGAACTTAAAAAGTTAAAAGAAAACTTAAGTTTTTTATCCCCTTACTTAAAAACTTCTAGGACATTCACTACCCACTAGTCCCTCCATGTTTTTGTTCACCTGTTTTTGCTCCTCTCCAAGACTATCCCACATGGAGGCCACAATTTTTGAAACCTCCCCAAAAGTGGCATTGGGATTCTGTCCCTTGATGGCAGCCTGTGTATCACGGAAGAATAAAGCATATGCTGAAACTGGCTTCTGAGGTTCATTAGGGTCTTTCTTTTTTCTCTTCTTTGGGGCCTTCTGCTTTTTTCCTGCTTCCACCACAACTGTCTTCTGGCTGGGAAGTTGCTGCAAGGGAGAAAACAGAGGATTACAAAAGGAAAGAAGGAAGTGTCATGTCTGGAGAACTGTAAGAAAAGGACTTTTATGTGGGGGAACTAACTAGGCACATGGATGGAATTTTCAGAAATGCTAAAAAGGCAATAGGATTAAGACATTAGTAAAGTATGTGAGGACCAATTAGAATGGGGATTGGGAAAAGCATTATAAACTGTAGATTGAGAGGCAGGACCCCATACCCAGAAAAAAGCAGAGGAGATGGCAGGGCAGGAGCAAATAATACTGAGTAGGCTCTGTATGCCAAGAGTTTTATCCCAGAATATCATGGCAGATTTGATTTTGGCAGGGAATGCCTCACCCTCCGGAAATCCTCAACACCATCCTCATGAAGTGAACTAGTAGGTGAAGGGGTGGTTGAAAGACGATCCTCAGGTGACTGGGCAGGTGGCAAGATGGTGCCACCCCCTAAGCTCAAACCAAGTTGAGAACTCAGTTCTGACTGATCAATGGTGGTCAACTGGCTATGCCCCATCAAGCCAGATGTCATGTCTGTCATTGGTACATCAATTGTAACAGGTGGGTTGGCACTATACTGAGTTCCTATAGAATGGTCCAAGTCCTGAGAGAAGCAGAAGGACTAATTAAACACTAAATATTAAAAAACACCACTCTTTCCCCCCACTGAATTCAGGACAGTTTATAATCTTTGCTTACCCAGACTGTATCATCATTTAAAGACTAAACATCAAATACTTTATATAAAGTATATTAAGCTTTTTAGTAAAGTACAGAAATTATTAAAATCAACTTCTTTGTACTGAAAAGCCTGTTCTAAAATAATGAAAAATAACCAGAGAAGTTTTAATTATGGACAAGTTGAAAGGACAAATAAATTATTCAGTAATCTGGAGGTAGTGATGACTCACAGGGTAAAGAAAAACTTCCTTCCTGTACTCTCCTACAATAATGGTTTTTAAAATTGCAACACACAGGCAATCAAGAGTAGGCCAGTGTTAGAGATTTTTGGCACCAAATATAGTGTGAAGATGTGCTACTGATGAAATGTGCTGGAAGCCCAATACACCCGATTTATAACATACTAATTCACAATTAATACATTTGGTTCAGCCTGGGTTTGAGTAACTCTCAACATGACGGCTATCACACATTTTCTTTACACATATTTTAATCTTAGGATGTGATGGCAATTATAGGTGAAAAAAACACCCTCCCCTATCACAATCCTTTTCATATCTGGGTGAACACTGGACATTTCATAATTTTAAATCATTTTTCAAATAAAATTGACTCAAATGATAAATATCCTTCAGGGGAAATTAAGTCTTCATTTCCCCTGAAGGCTCCCCTGTGAGCCTTTAAACACAGAATGAGAACCAAGTAATACCCAAGTGTAGTAGGGAAGAGAGAGTCACTTTTATCTCCCGTACCACCACCAAGCCCAGGAGCTTGGGTAAATTTGATAATGTCTTGCCCCTTACCATGGTCAAGCCCCCACTCAGGAGCCCCCCGCCCTGCTCCATCAAGCCATGGGTCATGCCCACAGGCATGTCCAATGTCTGGACCCCATATTGGGCTGAAAAGCTGCCATCCTGAGAGGAGGAGGGGTCTGCCAGGTCATCAAAGTGGCCAACCACATCTGAGACAGCCAGTGAGGGATCAGAATCCAAAGAGATAGGTGGGATTTCAAATTCCTCATCTCCCAAGCTTGGTGTATGGAATGTCTGTAGGGGGAAAAAAGGGAAAAAAAAGTTAGTTTTAAGAGGAGGAACTGCATACTGCTAAGTGGAGAACATGGCTGGGTACTGGAGTTTCTTAGCATACCTCTGGATCCTATTTTTGTTACCAATTTATTAGGACCTATTTAATTTCACAAATAAACCTCTCTTTTTTTTTTTCAATTTTATTTTTTCAGTGTTCCAAGATTCATTGTTTATGCACCACACCCAATGCTCCATGCAATATATACCCACCTTAATAACCACCACCAGGCTCACCTAACCCTCCACCCGCCTTAAACTGCTCTTCTTCTTAATAGCCTTGGTCATACGGCATATGCAAGGCTGCCAAAATCAATTACAGTTTTCAGTTTCTTATCTTTGCCATCTCAGTTGTCCTATCATGCTTATTGTTTTAATGAGTGACTCTTTTTCAGCACTGTTAGTAAGGACCCAGTCTTTATAAATTGTTTTGCCCACTATGTTTAAAAACTCACGAAACATTCTAATTGACAACAGTTATTTTGCAGTTATACACCTGAACTATTAGACAACAGAAATTCATTGTCAGCCAATTATACTTTTTTGATTACTGTTTTTAGGTTCCTTTGACACAAATTCTAAAAGGTACTGTCATAGGAACAATATCCTCTTCTAAGGTATCTACACTTAAGAATTCCATCTTAGAAATCATGACATTAACAAGAAATAAGGTTACCATTTGTACAGCATTTTTGGAAAACCCAACAATGTCAAGGTTAATACTGAGCAGAAAAATCTTCATTAAGAGCTACAGCCAAAAGGCAAACTGGTTCTCTAACTTTCTTAGTCTTGCTCTCACAGAGCCTTTTCTGCAACAGAGGAAGAAAAAGATTACTCCAGCTAGCCATAAAACCCAATTCCTTCCTTGAATTCAACTACAGTAACAGAATCGTTCTATACGGAAGGGGTGAACATTCATGGAGCTAAAAGACCAACGTCTGACAGTAAATGCTACAGTTCCTTTTTGACACTAAAAAACTAAAATGGCAACATCTGTAGCAAGAGCATTATCTCTTATAAGACTTTGCAAGAGACTTTGATGTCAGAGATGTATGGGTTCAAGTTCCAACTCTGTCAATTACTAAAGGACTCTGAAGGGGTCTTCCTCATCTATAAAATGAGAGTTGTAACAGTACTCTCCTTATATTGTTATTTTAATAACTATTAATCATTGCTATAATAATGTTAACATCCTAATTATTATTAATTTATGACCTGGTAATCAGTTATAGATAATTAGAATTTTAGAAACTTTAAATTCAGTCAACCTATCACAATGGTATAGTAAATATCAACTGATTCAGACCAAATTCAGTAATTACCCACATTTCCCCCCCATGATTAAACACTGCATTCTTTAAGAGTTCCTCAAGGTTATTATAGGTCCAGAAAGGGTCTCATTAATATCGCCATATTTAGGGGCACCTAGGTGGCTCAGATGGTTAAGCTTCTGCCTTCAGCTCAGGAGGTGATCTCTAGTTCCTAGGATGGAGCCCCATGTCAGGCTCCCAGGTCAGCGGGGAGTCTGGTTCTTCCTCTCCCTCTGCTTGTGCTCTCTCTCTCTCTCTCTTTTTTTTTTTAATTTATCAGAGAGAGAGCGAGCACAGGCAGACAGAATGGCAGGCAGAGGCAGAGGGAGAAGCAGGCTCCCTGACGAGCAAGGAGCCCGATGTGGGACTCGATCCCAGGACGCTGGGATCATGACCTGAGCCGAAGGCAGCTGCTTAACCAAATGAGCCACCCAGGCGTCCCAAGTGTGCTCTCTCTTAAATGAATAAATAAAATCTTAAAAAAAAAAATCACCAAATTTACTTTATTTTTTTTAACTTTAAAAAAAATCTTTTTTTTTTTAGATTTTATTTATTTATTTGACAGAGAGAAATCACAAGTAGATGGAGAGGCAGGCAGAGAGAGAGAGAGAGGGAAGCAGGCTCCCTGCGGAGCAGAGAGCCCAATGCGGAACTCGATCCCAGGACCCTGAGATCATGACCTGAGCCGAAGGCAGCGGCTTAACCCACTGAGCCACCCAGGTGCCCCAAATTTACTTTATTTTTTAAGTTTTATTTATTTATGTAATTTCTACACCCAACATGGGGCTTGAACTCACAGCCCCAAGGTCAAGAGAGTCGCCTGCTCTTCTGACTGAGCCAGCCAGATGCTCCACCATTTTTATTTTAATGAAGACATTGCTAGAAACAAATTTCCAGCTGGCAGAAACTAGGGAGAAAAAAGGTATGTCTGTGAAATGCCTAATCTCTCTGAATCACACTGGCAAACTGAAAAAAGTTTCCTACAAGACAAAAAAGATATATATATATATATTATATATGTATAATATATATATTATATGAAGCAAGATATATATATATCTTTCTTGCTTCATTTCTACATTTTCCTTCTTCCAAGATCCTTACTATTTTACTTAACATGGTAAAAAATTTGGTAGTTATGTGAGATGTGACATTAGAGTGGTACAAGGAACAGGAGCAAGCAGTTCTTGATGGGAAAAACTAAAAATCTTCCCAATAACTGAACTCTTCTCAGTACACAGCTCATGATTCTTGTGTGAAAGTTCTGAACTTGAGGTTCGTGACTCTTTCTGAAATTTCAGTTTAGGTTCATGTGAGATTTTTCAAGAGAGGACAAATATTTCTACCAAATTTGCATGCAAACAAAGTTATGGGGATGGGAAAAAGGATCAGGGTAAACATTTACTGTAATAGATTTAATAGTTGTATGATAGGTGTGCCTGGGTGGCTCAGTGGGTTAAAGCCTCTGCCTTCGGCTCAAGTCATGATCTCAGGGTCCTGGGATCGAGCCCCCCATCAGGCTCTCTGCTCAGCAGGGAGTCTGCTTCTTGGACTATCTCTCACTCTCATCTCTCTCAAATAAATAAAATCTTTGAAAAAAAAAATAGTTGTATTAAGGGGGTAGGAGAAGAATAAATGAAACAAGATGGGATTGGGAGGGAGACAAACCACAAGTGACTCTTAATCTCACAAAACAGACTGAGGGTTGCTGCGGGGAGGGGGGTTGGGAGAAGGGGGGTGGGGTTATGGACATTGGGGAGGGTATGTGCTATGGTGAGAGCTGTGAAGTTTGTAAACCTGGCAATTCACAGACCTGTACCCCTGGGGATAAAAATATAAAATAAAAAAATTAAAAAAAAAAAAGAATGCAAAAAAATGTAAAAAAAAATAGTTGTATGATATTAGTTTTCAATTTTTATAAGATACAGAATGTTTTGACAAAGCAAAAGATGCCTATCCTTTTCTGCTTAGCAGAACAAAAAGCAGCTCTGCCAAGATATGAAAATGATACTATTTGGTAAAGAGAACAGAAAAAGTAAAAATTCATATCCAAAACAAGAGACCAGTGTTCTGCAAAGGACTACCCTTCATAAACCATCTGGAGTGTTCTCATGGACTACACTAAAAACTCAGACATGCAGAGATTCCATTGTATCAAATTAACAAGGCACTCTTTCTATGCACCACACCCTGGAATGTGGAAACAGATTTGTTATTCAGTATCCATAGCTTTAAAGTTGTTGTGGGGGGGGGGGGGTTTGCTTATTTGTTTCTTCCCTAAGTAAAGTAATAGCAATGATCAAGAATACAGAGGGTAAAATACAGGCTAGAACACACACCAGATTCACTCTAAAGCTCTTTTATTACCACAAGTGATTATGGAGGGAAAACCAATAATGAATATCTAGTTATTTTATTTTAGTGGGTCTGCTACATAACTAGATCATACTCTACCACATATAAAACTATAGCAGATAATCAGGTAAAAATAAGTGATTTTGACCCAGGAGAAAACAAGATGATGTAGCTACCGTCTCATTAAGGCTTCTTTTCCTTCTCTGTTAAATACTGGGCATTTTTAAGGAAGGAAACAATTTGGGAATTACAGTTTATAAACAAGGATGCTCAGCTATTTAGAGAATGAAACAAAACAAAACAAAAATATGATTTCCCTCTTTTCCTATTTCCCCATGCCAAAACATACAACCCAGTATTTCTTTAAATACTTTGTGTAAATTACTCATTTTAAAGAAATTTATTTTAATCTAATACCTATTTACTCCTATTACACTGGTACAATGGGTCATTAAGATAATCTGTTGTTCTTCTTTAAAAAATGCTATAGTGAACATTTTAACTATTTAGCTGGAAATAATTAACTGGTTCTAATATTATAAGTACTTTTCCTAATTAAAAATAGGTATCGTCATATTATTTCCTGAAAGTGCTGAAAGCACAGTATCATTGTATAAGAGCCAATAAGAATGAGGAAAACAGAAAGATTAAACTCCCTTCAGATAGTACAACTTCCCTGTCTCAAGCAATGCTATAACACATCTTAAGCATTCCTCTCTGGATACTTACTCCTTAGAAATTTTTAGTAAAGTGTATAGCTCAAAGAATTTTTACATATGTAAACATCCAATTAACCATCACCCAGATCAAAGATAGAGAACTTTTCCATCACTGTAAAGATTCTGTCATACTCCTTCCCAGTCAATATTCTCTCCTTTTCATAACAGGTGCCACTATTCTGATTTTTTATTACCATAGTTTCACATCGTCTATTCCCTATATTTATTTAAAAAAAAAATGAACTTATATAGTGTCTACTCTTTTATGTCAGGCTTTTTTCAAATTAAAAATCTGAAATGTATGTATAATATATATGTGATAGATAGATATCTATCACATATATATTATCTATCTATCACATATATATTATACATACATTTCAGATTTTTAATTTATTTGTCAGAGAGAGAGACAGCGAGTGCATGCACAAGCAGGCGGAGTGTCAGGCAGAGGGAGAAGCAGGCTTCCCACTGAGCAAGGAGCCTGATGTGGGCCTTGATCCCAGGCCACTGGGATCATGACCTGAGCCAAAAAGCAGACGCTCAACCAACTGAGCCACCCAGGCATGCTAATATATTTTTGCGATCACCCAAGGTACATTTATTAGTAGTTCATATTCTTTTTTATGGCTATGTAGTATCTCTTTTTACAAATGTACCAGTTTAGAGACATTTGGGTTGTTTCCAGTGCTTAGCTATTATGAGTAAAGTTGCTGTGAACATACATGTTTTTGGTGAATATATGCACTCAGTTCTCTCATGTTTACATCCAGGAGTAGAACTGCTGGGTCCCAGGGTAGGTATATGTTCATTTTTAGCAGATACTGTTAGTTTTCCAAAGTAATTGAATCAATTTACACTTCAATCAGAATGGTTAAGAGTTATATGAATCCTTGCAAAATCTTGTAATTGTGCTTTTAATTTTAGCCATTCTACTGGGTACATAGTCATGCTCGTTATAATTTCCCCTGATGAGTGATGATGACACTCTTTCATCTGGATACCCTCTTTTGTGAAGTGTGTGTTCAAATCTTCTGCCCATTTTTAAATTGGATTTTTTACTCTACAAGTATTTTATATATCCTGAGTATGTGTCAGGTATGTGTATTAAAATATCTTCTCCCAGTCTATGGTGTACCTATTTAATTTCTTGATGATGTCTTTTGATGAAAATACATTTCTAATTTCAATGAACTCCAGTTTTTCAATTATTAGCATTTTTAGACATCTATCTTTTATTTCTTGCAAGGAAACTCTAAATATCACTTTTTCTTTTTCTTTTTCTTAAGATTTTATTTATTTATTTGACAGAGAGAGATCACAAGTAGGCAGAGAGGCAGGCAGAGAGAGAGGAAGGGAAGCAGGCCCCCTGCTGAGCAGAGAGCCCAACTCGGGACTCAATCCCAGGACCCTGAGATCATGACCCAAGCCGAAGGCAGTGGCTTCACCCACTGAGCCACCTAGGCGCCCCAAAATATCACTTTTTCTAAAAGAAAAACTTAATATCACCTTTACCTAGTTCTAAGTTATATTGGAGGTGGTTCACAATAAGACCAAGCACAACAAAAACCACAAACCAATTGAAATAAAGGTCAAAAGCGAAAAAAAAAAAGAGGGGAAGGGACGGTGAAGTTATAATGAGAAAAATTGTTAGCAACAACAAAGACCTAAGCTAAAGGAAGACACTGAAATTTAGGTGTGAGCTTCCTGGCAAAATTATTTGTTGTTGTTTTGTTTTTTAATTTCTTCAAGTTATAAAAACACACACAAAAAGGATAGACTCAAACCTGGAGAGTTTCTTTATGAGGCCAGTGTGAAATTTACCACACTCTAAATTTAAATCTGATTCAGAAGAAATTGGCAGTGAGGGGCGCCTGGGTGGCTCAGTCCTTAAGCATCTGCCTTTGGCTCAGGTCATGATCCCAGGGTCCTGGGATTGAGTCCCACATCTGGCTCCCTGCTCAGTGGGAAGCCTGCTTCTCTCTCTCCCACTCCCCCTGTCTGTGTTCTTTCTCTTGCTGTGTCTCTGTCAAATAAATAAATAAATAAATATTTTTTTAAAAAACGAAAAAAAGAAATTGGCAATGATGCACATTCATGTGGATAAGGTCGATGTGAGATTTGTAACACTCCAAATAATGAAATTAAATCATGGAGATAGCATTCAGAAGAAAATGGCAACGAGACTGGAAAGCATCAAAGAGATTTAGTTTTATATAATTTATAGATTTGTTGTTCATTTGAGCCACACCTTCCCTTCCTTAAGAGAATAACAATAACCAATAATGGCAATAAAGAAATCAAAGTATCAATTGTCCCTTTTCAATCTAATTCTCATCCATGAAAATGTTAAGGTTTAATACAGGATAAACCTACAACAGCAACTGAGAATTCTTAGGACAAAAAACAAAAACAACTGATGCAAGTGCTTCACATCACTTTAGGGGAAAAAAAAGTACTAAAAATTCTCAAAAAACCCCCAAATTCTAGAAAGCTCAAGACAAGTTTTTCAAAGACCAGGAAATTTATTTTTTGTTCCAAATCTTACTATTTCACCCTGCCTAAATAAGTGATTTGTGTCTATATTACGACAATATTTGAAGCAAAGCTTTTTCACAGATACTAAAGTACCTCATCATAACCATTACTTCTACTACACATCATAAGAAACTATTTTTACAGCCATTTGACAGCTAGAGAATCTGTGACATACAAAGGTGAAGTAACCTGCCCAAACTCTTGAGTCACTGGCAAACAAACACATGTACTCAACTCCATGTTTTCTAGCAACTATTTCCTTTCATCCTGTCATTAGCAAAACAAGCCTATTGGTAAACATAACTACTTAAAAAAAAAAAAATCCTTGAGTAGAAGTTTAAGTGAAACAAAGACCCTGCAACAGAGATAGTTCCAAGAAGAACATATGTTCACAGTTAACCCTTTAAAAGGAAACTCCTCGCTTACTCCAATTTCTTTAGCTGAAGTAATCTCTTCCCGCCGTGACCCACCCCTACCTTGTTGTAGTTATTTCTCGCCAATGAAAGGAAACAATTCCACCCTGTCTTCCAATCCAGAATCACTCTGAAATGGGTTAGCTCTTTCCAAAGTCCTGCTTTTCTGATGACAGCAGCTTCCCGGGCCTTCCCCTTAGTCTTCATAGGTTCTGGAAGCAGCTGCCACTGTCCTCTGAACACCAATCGCCACCCCTAATTCCCAGCCTCCCCCCGCCCCCGCCCAGGCGTCCCGGCTCTCCTCCCCACCACCCTACCCCACCGCGGCTTCAGCCCCCCCCCCGCCCCCCCAGCGTCGCCAGCTCGTGCTCACCTCGGCCCCTGACAGGAAGGGGTGCGAGGGCCCTGTGATCGTCAGGTAATTGTCATTTCCTCCGGGAAACTGGAAACCAAAAGAAAACCGCGGGGATAAGTTAGGGGGAGTAGGGAACTAGCATAGAGCGAAGGATTCTGTCCCCGACATTCTGACAACACTCCCAAACCCGGCTCCCTTCGCCCCTCCCATCAGCAGCCTCTCCGCCCGGCTTCCCGCCTGTTTCGACTCGGTCGGCCGCGCTCTCTCGCCAGCCTTCCTAACGCTAGGGTTCCTACCTCCATCTTCACACAACGGCTACCACCGTCTCAGTTCCCTCATCGCTCCCACCGCCCCCACCGGACTCGAACTGCCGTCACTTCCTTAAGGACGCGCGTCGCTCTCCACTGATTGGAAGGAGCGCCGTGGGGCTGTTGCCGGGAAGGCCGAGAGGAAGGAAAGGGTAGCTACCGCCCCCTGGAGCTTGGTGGGATAATGGCAAATAGAAGTGTTGAAAGCGTCCCTGGAGGTGCGGTCTGGGTATTACAGTCGCTTCGACCGAGAGAGGATTTCAGGGGAGAGCAATAGAGACGTGATCTGGGCTAGAGGGGCCAGAGATCGGTCGATTGCGCGGCTAGAGAGGCCGGAGGTAAGTGGCTGTAGAAGTCGGGCGGACCCGGAATCCAGAGGAAACGGGACCATGACTTATGCTTATCTCTTCAAGTACATCATCATCGGGGACACAGGTAAGCTGCGGGCGACTGCCCTCATGGCTGGGGCGGGGATCCGAAGTTCACAAATCGGGGCGTGGGGCGGGGCTCATTTAGTGGGCTGGGCGATTAAATGAAGAGCGGGCGGGGGCGGGGCGGCCGGGGGCGGGGCTCGGGGCTCCCCTTCCCCAGCCCCGGCGCCCGGACTCGAGATTGTTCTTGGGCCGCGTGACTCGTAGAATGTGCGTCTTCCTTTTTTAGGTGTGGGGAAGTCATGTCTCCTCCTGCAGTTTACAGACAAGCGGTTCCAGCCTGTCCACGACCTCACAATAGGTAGGTCCACCTACCTGTCGCAGAAGAGTTAACGAAACCTGACTAGCTGAAGTGGGAAGTTAGCTGGCTTCGGTATTCCAAGTGAATAGTTACCTTTTCCTATTTTTAAGCTAGTCGAAAGTTACGGTAAATAAAGAGTGACTAACAATGCTGATAAATGGGGAGTGAATCATTGAAAGGTAACTTCAGAGATGGGCGTGAGATATGGGTTCATTGCCGTGGGGCTTTTACCCCCTAAATATAATTTGTATGTTTATGGAAAATTCCACGAAAGCTTAACTCTTTATTAAAAAACTCACCTTGTTTTGTGGTTAGTGCAAACGTCACATATGTTTTTCAAAGTGACCACCAACACGCAGAGATTTTTGTGTGTTGGGAGAGGAAGTAGTAAATCTGAAGAGCCCTCCCAGACTTGAGTTAGAAGGTAGATGAAGCAAATGACTTTTAAAGAAAAGAGTATAGTAGAATTCCAAAATCACACTGGTGATAATGGAAGGCATAAACATTTGCTGCACATTTGTATTAAGGCAGGGGCCTCCTGGGACTTTAGCAACCCCTTCCCCATAATCTCCAGAACCCAACTCCAAATGAGTAATGGATATGAAACTAGCTTTCTTGCCATGCAAATGCAGTTTCTGAGTAGAATCCCTAACGCCGGGGCGCCAGATCGGCTCCGCGAGCTAAAGCCTCTGTCTTCCGCTCTGGTCATGATCTCAGGGTCCTGGGATTAGGATCCTGGGATCTGAGCCCTGCATCAGGCTCTCTGCTCAGCGGGGAGCCTGCTTTCCCCTCTCTCTCTGCCTGCTTTCTGCCTACTTATGTTCTCTCTCTGTCAAATAAATAAAATCTAAAAAAATAAAATAAAATCCCTAACTCCTATTCTTAACATATTACTACTTCCAGATACCACCTTATTGAAATCTGAAGCTACTTCTGCTTCTGTACACCTTATTCAAAGCCAAATAAGTAATGGGGTTAGAAAAGGATTTAGAGGATAACATCTACAGGAAAATATCTTTTTAAGTTAATATGAAGTGAGCACAGTGTAAAAGGTGCTAATGATATATAGCGCTTAACTAGGCAAATGTTGTGCCTGTCCTTAAGTAGCTTATAGTCTGCCAATATAGGAGGTGGGGCTGGAACAGATGCTGATAACTAAATTCCTATGGTAAAAGGGGAGGAGAGGCTGCTACCTCTATCTGGAAAGGCTGAAAATTGAATGAATAGGAGTTAGCCTGGCACAGGGGTTGTAAGGATGTAAAGGTGGTCAGGGCAAGAAGAGAATAATGTTTGCAAATGATCAGGAATGTCTGATCAGACTACCTTTGGAAAAGAAAGTGATTTAATATGGCTGGAGCATGAAATTTCAAGTGAAGAGTGACAAAAAATAAAGCTGGAGAATAAATTAGAGACCAAGTTATAAAACAGCTAAAGGTAATAAGCAAGTGACAAAATTTTAAAAAAATATTTTATTTATTCATTTGATAGAGCGAGCAAGTGAGAAAGCACAAGCAGGGGTAGCAGCAGAGGGAGAGGGAGAAGCAGACTCTCTGCTGAGCAGGGAGCCTGATGTGGGGCTCATCCCATGCCCCTGGGATCATGACCTGAAGTGAAGGCAGATGTTTAACACACTGAGCCACCCCGGGGGCCCTACAAATAACAAATTTTAAAGTGGAGGAATGAAGTGATCAAGTTTTTGCCAGAGTCCTGTGTAGACTCTGTTTCTGAATTCAGTCTTTTTTTTTTTTTTAAGATTTTATTTATTTATTTGACAGAGAGATCACAAATAGGCCGAGAGTCAGGCAGAGAGAGAAGGGGAAGCAGGCTCCCCACTGAGCAGAGAGCCCCATGTGGGGCTTGATCTCAGGACCCTGAGATCATGACCTGAGCAGAAGGCAGAGGTTTAAGTCACTGAGCCACCCAGGTGCCCCTGAATTCAGTCTTATATACCAAGATAAGATACTTGGATAGAAAATACATGCAAAATATAAGGATCTCTGCATAACTGGGGGAAATTGGATAGAAGACAAGCTCTATTTTTTTAATTCACTATTGAAATTCCATTTCTGTTGTCCAGAAAGAAAAAAAAATCTAGTGATTTTTTTCACTAGTTATCACTGTTCTTGATAAAGCAGTCTAGAGTAGTAAGAAACATTTTTTTATGTCTTACTAACTGCAGCATGTGAGAGAGATAGTCCAGATAATGTTGTGTGTGGAGCCACTGAATAGGCATCTATCAGCCCTTTAGTAGAAGCTAAGTTTTAGTGTTTTTTCTTACTTGAAAATCAGAATTCCTCTAGTAAAAGTACCATATGAAAATAGACCGCAGGACAAATTGTCTGACTTAAGATCAAGTATTTTCAAATTTTTTTAAAGATTTTATTTATTTGTTTGACAGTGAGATCACAAGTAGGCAGAGAGGCAGGCAGAAAGAGAGGGGGAGGCAGGCCTCCCGCCCACCATAGAGCTGGACATGGGGCTCTATCCCAGGATCCTGAAACCATCACCCGAGCCGAAGGCAGAGGCTTAACCCACGGAGCCACCCAGGCACCCCAGTTATTTTCAATTTGAGCAACCTTCAATTTCAAGTTTTGTTCTAACATTACTTGAAAGAAGATGAATGCCAGGTAGACTAAAACGTTTATTCAGGCTGTCAGTTTCCATAATCCTATGAGGAAGGCTATTTTCTGATGAACTGTGGGAATTAGTAGAGATCTGAAATGTATCATTCTTGAGAACATACTTCTTAGGTAGGCTCTTTTCTCAAACAAAAAATTAAGGAATTGCAAAAAAGGAAATATTGGACTAGGGAGTGACTTCAAGAAACTTACAGGAGGGGCGCCTGGGTGGCTCAGTGGGTTAGGCCGCTGCCTTCGGCTCAGGTCATGATCTCAGCGTCCTGGGATCGAGTCCCGCATCGGGCTCTCTGCTCGGCGGGGAGCCTGCTTCCCTTCCTCTCTCTCTACCTGCCTCTCTGTCTACTTGTGATTTCTCTCTGTCAAATAAATAGATAAAATCTTAAAAAAAAAAAAAAAAAAAAAAAAAAAAAGAAACTTACAGGAAATACTTCAAAAATTTTCGATTTTTTTATAAAGTTACAAAACTAAATGAAATTTAAGTATTAATATTACTAAAAATTTATGCATCTTTTCTACTTCTTAATTAGTTTCATCTCCATATCTGCTTTTTGGTTACATTCCTGAAGTCATTATCACCTAGATTTTAATTTTTTAAATCTAGGAGGAAAATGAAGGTTTAAGAAACACAAAATTAGTTGTAGCAAATAGCAGTAATAGGCATAGTGGTATTGAGTGCAGACAGAGAAGCAGTCAGTTGGCATATTGGGGAAAAACATGAACCTTTCAACATGGGTGATGTTCATGAGAATCACATCCTTTGTTTTGCTCTTCACTGACAGGTGTAGAGTTTGGGGCCCGTATGGTCAACATTGATGGAAAACAAATCAAACTGCAAATCTGGGATACGGTAAGAGAGAACAGAATTACTTAGTCTCTGACCAAGATCCAAACAGAACAGTAAAGGCTGATGGAGGGGCAAGGGGCTATGAGGGTGGGGATGATGGTAGACATAAGAGTAGGGGAAGAGTTTTCACTTTTATCTGTTACAGTTAAAATTCTGAATGCCGTATCTTTGTATTTTTATTTTAAATTATTCAAGTAGTGTATGAGTTTGTCCTAGTAAAAATAAAAGCAAACGATGTAAGTGTATAGAGTAAAATTTGAATGTTCCCTTTTACACACATAAACCTCTTCCTTCCATTCCTGGTTTCTGCCTATCCAGTGTGAATGTTTCAGTGGTTATACTTCAAGACTTTCTTTGTGTTCAGATACATATACATGTACAAATGTATGGTAGTGATTTTGTTCTTATTAGTTTTACTTGTATAGAATCATAGCTGAGTAGACCTAGCTATGTGAATTAGTTTTTTTACTTAATAATTTCTATGTTTTGGATACTTCATGTAGATTCATATATCTCTATCTCATTCCTTTTAACCACTATATAGACTCATTAAAAAGTCTGTAACATCATTTATTTAATGATCCTCCCAATGATTGAAATTCAGGTTTTCAGTTTTTACTTTGGCAAATTTTCATTGAATGTCCTTGATTACCACATCTTTATGCAAATGTTTGAGAATTTCTGTGGAATGCCTGCCCAGAGATGGAAATTCTGGGTCAGTTTATGCATATTTTAAAATTTGACGAATGTGGCACTCCCAAAATTTAGCTTGACTTTGTACAATTTTGTTTTATCCACGTAAATTGCTTTTACATATATTACCTCATTTAATTTGTATCTTTTCTCTTCTCTAAGGAAAATAATACCCTGTCTTTATTTGAATTTAAAAAAAGCAAGCACAGAGTTGCTTAATATTCAGCTAAAATCTGTTTTTATTTACTTTTTATTTGATATAGTTTTTTTCAAAACTCAAGAACTGAAGCCCTTAGAGTTATAAGCAGTAGAGTGATTTTCCTTTTTTTCTCCCTTTCTCCTCCTCCCATCCTCCGTCTCCCTATGCATGCAGGTATCTGTCTTAAAAGTACAATTGATCCTTGAACAACATATGTTTGAATTGTGCAGGTCTGTTCATATGTTAATTTTTGTCAATAAGTGCACTATGGTACTGTAAGTGTATTTTAACAGTTTATTCTCTAGCTTATTTTACTGTAAAAATACAATATTTAATGATTTGTTGATTAACATGATACATTATGGGTAAATCTTCTGGTCAACAGTAGGTTATTAGTAGTTAAGGTTTGGAGGAGTCAAAGCTATAGGAGGGAGTTATATGACTGCATGGTGGCCAGAATCCCTAACTCCCCTCTTGTTGCAGAGTCAACTGTAAGTTAACTTGCAGTTTTAAGTTAACTTGTTAACTTGTAAGTAAGTTGCTCTAAGCCCTTTTAGCAGAGTCTTTTTCTGGTGGCCTCCATGGTTGTTACTGGGTTTGCTGGGTGTGCTGATTTATTAGGTGCTTTTAACTAGAATCATATTCTCTTGTACATTATTTGGTTGTATTTGCAAGTATTTTAAAACCTTTTGCCCTTTTGAACAGACTTACATCTCTAATAGTGGAAGCACTAGCCATATACCTCTGAATATTCCACACTTGCTCTTTTTTTTTTTAAGATTTCATTTATTTATTTGACAGAGAACACAAGCAGGGGAAGTAGCAGAGGGAGGTGGAGAAGCAGGCTCCCTGATCAGCAGTGAGCCCGATGTGGGGCTCCATCCCAGGACCCCGAGATCACAACCTGAGCCGAAGGCAGCCACCCAACTGACTGACCCACCCGGGCACCCCACAAACTTTTTTATTTTTATTTTTTTTAAAGATTTTATTAATTTATTTGACAGAAAGTGAGGGAAAACAAGCAGGGGGAGTGGGAGAGGGAGAAGCAGGCTTCCCACCAAGCAGGGAGCCTGATGTGGGGCTCAGTCCCAGGACCCTGGGATCATGACCTGAGCCAAAGGCAGACGCTTAATGACTGAGCCACCCAGGAGCCCCTGTATTTGAAATTTTTAAGAGATTCCTGTCTATAATGTATTGTGTTTCTTGTTTGCCGTTCTCTGGGTAACCCTGATCATTTTTTCCTTGTCAGTCCTGATCTACTCCTTGTTACTCATGTTAGTTTCCCATTTTGTTGACCCCCATTCTCTCACATACTCCCAAAGTCATCCTACGTGAAAATATTTAGGGAATATTTATTTTTATAAATATGAAGGGAATTTTAATTTTTATTTTCTTAAAGATTTTTTTTTTGGGGGGGGGGTCAAGATCACAAGTAGGCAGGCAGAGAGAGAGTGGGGGAAGCAGGCTCCCTGCTGAGCAGAGAGCCTGATGTGGGGCTGGATCCCAGGACACTGGGATTATGACCTGACCCGAAGGCAGAGGCTTTAACCCACTGAGCCACCTAGGCGCTCCATGAAGGGAATTTTTAAAGAGATCAAGTTACCTAGTGCTTTGTTGTCACTGTTCTGGTTATTGCTAAGGATTTAGAGACCTGTATTACCTTTTTTTTTTTTTTTTTAGTAGTCTCCTTGCCCAATATGGGGCTTGAACTCACAACCCTGAGGTCAAGAGTTGCATGTTCCACCAAGCCAGCCAGATGTCCCTGGAGAACCGTATATTGTTTTTATCTCTTTTCACTCTGTACATATGGTTGTACATATTGTACATATTGTACAAATAACCCATGCTAAATGAGGAGGCGTTATACTCTAGTTAATATAAAATACGGGTCAATCCCAAGCTCATTTGTGTTTTACTTCAGTAATGCATTTTGATTCTTAGGAAATGAGCCTTTCTGACTCATAGGAATAAATACTTCAAACGACAGTTGACCCTTAACAGTATGGGATTTAGGGACATAAACAGTCAGAAATCTGCATATGACTTTTTTTTTTTTTTAAAGATTTTATTTATTTATTTGATAGAGATAACAAGTAGGCAGAGAGGCAGGCAGAGAGAGAGGAGGAAGCAGGCTCCCTGCTGAGCAGAGAGCCCCATGCGGGGCTTGATCCCAGGACCCCGAGATCATGACCCGAGCTGAAGGCAGAGGCCTTAACCCACTGAGCCACCCAGGCGCCCCTGCATATGACTTTTGACTCCCCCAAAACTTAACTACTTTTTAAATAAAATTTATTTATTTATTTTAAGTAATCTCTACATCCAGCGTGGGGCTTCGGCTTGAACTCATGACCCTGAGATCAAGGGTCACATGCCATTCTGATTAAGCTAGCCAGGCATCCTCAAAAACTTAGCTCCTAATAATCTCCTGTTGACCAGAAGGGTTACCCATAACATAAAAAAATGGATTAACACATATTTTGTTTCTAGTAAGATAGAGAAAATAAAATGTTAAGAAAACCATAAGGGAGGGGCACCTGGGTGGCTCAGTGGGTTAAAGCCTCTGCCTTTAGCTCAGGTCATGATCCCAGGGCCCTGGGATCAAGCCCCATGTCTGGTTCTTTGCTCAGCAGGGAGCCTACTTCTCTTCCTCTCTCTCTGCCTACTTGTGATCTCTGTCAAATAAATAAATAAATAAAATCTTAAAAAAAAAAAAAAAACAAGGGAGGGATGCTTAGGTGGCTCAGTGGGTTAGACATCTGCCTTTGGCTCAGGTCATGATCCCAGGGTCCTGGGATTGAGCCTTGCATCGGGCTCTCTACTTGGAGGGGAGCCTGCTTCTCCCTCTCCCTCTGTCTGCACTCCTCCTGCTTGTGTGCGTTTTCTGTCAAAGAAATGAATGAAAGTCTTAAAAAAAAACCTAAAAAAACCCTTAAGGGAGAGGTGTGCCTGGCTGGCTCAGTTAGTTAAGCATCTGACTCTTGATTTCAGCTCAAGTATTGATGTCAGGGTTGTGAGTTCAAACCCTGCATTGGGGCTTAAAACAAAATTAAAAAATTGAAAAAAAACCATTAGGGAGTAAATGCATTTACAGTGCTGTGCTATAAAGAATCTGTAAATGAACCAGAGCTGTTCAAACCCATGTTGTGTGAGGTTTAATTGTATGTATCTTGAAACCATAATACAATTCTTCCACTTGGGAGAAATTCAAAAGGTGTTAATTATTTTTATATACTTTATATCTTCATCTTAATTCTGTGCTGATTTAGATTTGTTTAATGGGGTTGGACAAAGATACCTAATATCAACATGGACCAGCCCAAAGGGAACCACTCACTCTTTCTAGGTTATTGGTTCAGCAAAACCATTGATGAACTAGAATGAGATGAAGAAGTAAATGTATTTGATTTTTGATTTTTAATTTTTTTTTTTTTAAAGATTTTATTTATTTTATTTGACAGAGAGAGAGATCACAAGTAGGCAGAGAGGCAGGCAGAGACAGAGGGGGAAGCAGGCTCCCTGCTGAGCAGAGAGCCCGATGCGGGGCTCGATCCCAGGACCCTGAGATCATGACCTGAGCCGAAGGCAGCGGCTTAATCCACTGAGCCACCCAGGGGCCCCTGATTTTTAATTTTTAACTTAAAAAATACATTTTATTTATTTTGAGAGCGAGAGAGGAAAAAAAAAAGTTGGGATGGGGCAGAGGGAAGGTGAGAAGCAGACTCCCCACTGAGCAGGGAGCCCGACATGGGGCTCAATCCCAGGACTCTGGGATCTTGACCTGAGTGTAAGGCAGATGCGTAACTGACTGAACTGGGTTTGTTTTTTTTTTTTTTTTTTTAATTATTTATTTATTTTAGAGAGCTTGAGACATGCTTGCAAGCAGGGGGAGGGGGCAGAGGGAGAAGGAGACTTCCCCCTCAGTGGGGAGCCCAACATGGGTTTGATCCCACCACCAGGACCTGGGTTGAAATCAAGTCAGACACTCAACCGACAGCTACCACCCAGGTGCCCAAGGGATCTGTTTTTAAGAGGCATTTTCTGATGAGCCCCTGGAAGTATTTTTGGCTGCCTAAGTTAGATGCTGCCATGTGCTTCAACCATCATAGGTCTCCCTCAAGATTTCCCTTTAGTTCCTAGAACAACACAGGGAGGGAGGGGCCTTTCAACAGCAGCAGAAGAGAAGAAAAAGGTAAAAGCAAAATGGGAATCAAATAATTTAAGACCTAAAACTATTTGGGACTAAATAAAACGTTAAGTGAGCTCTTAGAGAGGAAAAACATGTTTTAAATCTTAAAGTAACATTAATATTACCAACAAAGTCCTTTTTTTTTTTTAAGATTTTAATTATTTCTTTGAGAGAGAGAGACACACACACACAGTGAGAGAGGGAACACAGCAGGGGGAGTGGGAGGGAGAAGCAGGCTTCCTGTGGAGCAGAGAGCCTGATGTGGGGCTCCATCCCAGGACCCTGGGATCATGACCTGAGCGAAAGGCAGATGCTTAACAACTGAGCCACTCAGGCACCCCACCAACAAAGTTCTTTAGAATTATTTTTAATTTTGGTGTTCTAAGAGGCACACAGCTCACTAAAACATTTGTATTATTCTTGTAGAAAGAGAGTCTCATGTTGTTGGAAGAATAACCTTACAATTAATGTACTGGAGCTCTCTTCTCACCTTCAAACCCAGGTTTAGATTGTATGATGTAATGGCTAATAGAACAAACCTTGGAGCTAGGGTACACTAAGATCCTGAGTTTAATTGTGTATTCAGTAGTTACGGATTTTGTAACTTTTGAGGTTCAGTTTTCCTATTTGTGTTATTATTAGTATTCACTGAATACTATTCACTAATATTATTAGTATTCACTCTCTGCCTGCCTCTCTGCCTACTTGTGATCACTCTCTGTTAAATAAATAAATAAAATCTTAAAAAAAATTGCTCAGTTATAAATATCTTGGCCCCATTTGGAAATGAGATGAGTATAAACATTTGTTTTTTGTTTTTTAAAGATTTTGTTCATTCATTTGACAGAGACAGACACAGGGAGAGAGGGAACACAAGCAGGGGGAGCGGGAGAGGGAGAAGCAGGCTTCCTGCTGAGCAGGGAGCCCAATGTGAGGCTTAATCTCAGGACCTTGGTATCATGACCTAAGCTGAAGGCAGACACTTAACAACTGAGCCACCCAGGCGCCCCTGAATATATATATATTTTTTTAAGGAAGACTCTGTCCTGGACCGTGGGCTTCTTTCCCTATTCCTTGTTCTTACTTGCTATGACAAGATCCCTTGGTAGTCCCATCTTTAGTGGTGGAACACTAAGTGTCAGCATATACCCAAATTAAGTGCTTTGTATCTGACTGCTTTTCTACATTGACCCATTGGAATGGACCCAATTCCATTAGACAAGGAATTAGCATTTTAAGATAGTTTCCTTTTTACAGATAAAAGAATATAAATAGGTTAATGTGCTGTGTTCAGCATCATGTGGGGATTGAAATGCTCTTGAGTTTCTAGTCTTATTTCCAGTTCTCTCCTAGAGGATATTGGAAAATGTATGAGAATGTCTTTGTCATTAAGTTAAGTCCTTTGTGTTAGAGTGGCACGTGATCAAGTCCTTTCTCTGGAAATAACCTGGTTTTGTTGGGATTTTTTTTGTTGCCATGTTGGTGGGAAAGGCTGGGCAAGAATCCTTCCGCTCTATCACCCGTTCCTACTACAGGGGAGCAGCTGGAGCACTGCTAGTGTATGACATCACCAGGTGAGTCAGATCAGGTAGGCAGGAGGGAGCCTTTTCCCCATGTTCTCAAAATCTTTTTCTTTCCTGTGTTCTGGTTCTGGTAAGAATACTAAAGGGGAAAGGCTTCTCTAATATTTTCTATTACACATGTAACTTTCCCCCTTTTCCCATGTGTTTGGAATTCCTTTGGCATTTTGAAATGGACCTCTGATCCACTTTTAAACTTTCCTGCTGTAGGCGTGAAACCTTCAACCACCTAACCTCCTGGTTAGAGGATGCCCGGCAACACTCCAGCTCCAACATGGTTATCATGCTGATTGGGAATAAGAGGTAAAATTTTACTTGTAGAAATAATAAGGACCAGAAGTCATGTTAAGTGCTCTGTGGACATTGAACTAATTGGTCCCTAAACTTTTTTAGTTTATGGTGCTCTTTATTTTAAAAAAATAAAAAAATAATTGTGGTAAAATATGCATAAGGTAGACTTTCATTTTAACCATTTTGTTTTTAACGTTTTTATTTACTTAGAGAAAATGCATGCATGAGGAGAGAGAGAGACAGAGTGCGCACAAGCAAGGGGAACAGCAGGCAGAGGGAGAAGGACAAGCAGACTCCTCACTGAGCAGGGAGCCCACGTGGGGCTCAATCCCAGGATCCTGAGATCATGATGAGGGTCAAAGTCAGACTCTTTTTTTTTAAAAGATTTTATTAATTTGACAGAGAGGGAGACAGCTGGAGAGGGAACACAAGCAGTAGGAGTGGTAGTGGGAGAGGGAGAAGCAGGCTTCCCACTGAGCAGGGAGTCTGATATGGGGCTTGATCCCAGAACCCTAGGATCATGACCTGAGCTGAAATCAAGAGTTGAAAGCTTGGGGCGCCTGGGTGGCTCAGTGGGTTAAAGCCTCTGCCTTCGGCTCAGGTCATGATCCCAGGGTCCTGGGATCGAGCCCCGCATCGGGCTGTCTGCTCCGCGGAGAGCCTGCTTCCTCCTCTCTCTCTCTCTCTCTGCCTGCCTCTCTGCCTACTTGTGATCTCTGTCTGTCAAATAAATAAATAAAATCTTTAAAAAAAAAAAAAAAAGAGTTGAAAGCTTAACTGACTGAACCACCCAGGCACCCCAATTTTGTACTTGCTTTTCATCATAGCAACTGCCAAAAATTCAGGTTCCACAAACATATGCAAATATTGAACAGGATCTGTTTTGATCTGACAGTGATCTTGCAAACAGTCTTAAGCTTACAACTCATGTGGTGTTTTAATGTTGAGTGTTAACTGCGTTTCCCTCGAAAATTTATCCTGTGGCAAAAAAATAAGAAAGTATCCTGTGGCACTCCTGTGGGTTTGTAGTAGTGCCTAAAGTGTACCATTTGAGAGAGCTGCGACCACAGACTTATTATACTTATTTATTTGAACTGTGTTCTAAATGTATATTTGCCAGATCCTGAGAGTACAAGGTGAGAGAAGAAGAGTCATGCCCCTGATTCTATGGAGCTTATAGTTTATTGGCGACATAAATATTAAATATAAAGGGATTTATGTCTAATTACAAATTGTGATAAATACAGTGAAGGAAAGAAAGGTGCTATAAAAGAGAGTAACAGGGTACTATTTTTAATTTTTTTAAAAACTTTATTTTTTTTCAGTGTTCCAAAATTCATTTTTGATGCACCACACCCCAGTGCTCCATGCAATATGTGCCCTCCTCAATACCCACCACCGGGCACACCCAACCCCCCACTCCCTCCCCTCCAAAACCTTCAGTTTGTTTCTCAGAGTCTATAGTCTCTCGTGGTTTGTCTCCCCGTCCGATTTCCCCCAGCTCACTTCTCCCTCGATCTCCCCATGTCGTCTGTGTTATTCCTTATGCTCCACAAGTAAGTAAAACCAGGGTACTATTTTTAATAAAGGGTGGTGGTTAAGCTGGAATCTGAAGGATAGGTAAGAGTTCAGTGGGCATGGTTTGAAAAAGAGAAAAGTATCAGAAAGGTTGAACAAACTGAAAACCTTGAACTGGGAAGAACCTTGGCAAGGTCATGGCATTGAAGGAAATCAGTATGTTGGGCTGAATCAAGGGGGAATGGTACAAGATGTGGTTGGGAAGGTAAGAAGGGGCCAGAATTCAGCACTTTCAATCCTTACATATTTTATTCTAAATACAGTAGGAAGCTTTTAAGAGTTTTAAGCAGAGACGTGGCTTGATTAGATTTTAAAAGATCACTCTGGAGGGGATCAGGGGTTGAAGTGGGACGTTCATTTCTGTAGTCTAAATGTGAATGATGACGTGAACTCAGGTGATGACACCAGAGAGGGAAAATGGTGACACATGTTAAGGTGCATTTTGGAAGTTCCTTGCTTTGGGATGAATTGGGTATTTGGAATGAAGAAGGAAAAGGTGTTGAAATAATGATGTCCTGGATTTAGCTTCTGTGCTGAATGGAGATGTGGAAGCCTGGGGCAGAAGCAGTTAGGGGGAAAAGATCAAGTTCTATTTTGATGTATGTGTAGGGGGCCTTTTACACATCAGACTGGAAATGAAGAACAGACAAATAGAGGAGATCTGGAGCTTAGAGGAGCAGCTGGTCTAGTGTAGACATGTATGTATGTATGTATGTATGTTGACTTTACCTATTTATTTGACAGAGAGAAATCACAAGTAGACAGAGAGGCAGGCAGAGAGAGAGGAAGGGAAGCAGGCTCCCTGCTGAACAGAGAGCCCGATGCGGGGCTGGATCCCAGGATCCTGGGATCATGACCTGAGCCGAAGGCAGAAGTTTTAACCCACTGAGCCACCCAGGTGCCCCTAGGTGTAGACATTTAGATGGGGAGTTCTTCCCTGGTCTTTACACAGCTGGTGAATGATAAATAGATATTTTATAGATTTGCTGTTCTTTTGTGGGCTTACTTTTTTTTTTTGTAAGATTTTATTTATTTGACAGATAGTGAGAGAGGGAACACAATCAGGGGAAGTGGGAAGGGGAGAGCAGGCTTCCCACTGAGCAGGAAGCCCAATGTGGGGCTTGATCCCAGGACTCTGGGATCAGGACCTGAGCCGAAGACTGTTAACAACTGAGCCCCCTAGGCGCCCCACTGTGGGCTTACTCTTTGATTTCTTTTCATCGTTGGAAGGCTGGAAATCTCTGAAATGCAAATTTCCAGTTAGAAAAATGGAAATCATACAGTCTATCCTTACCTTATCTGAAGCCTTTTATCCTTTCTTGTCATAAAGTCTTTCCATATACCTGATTCTGTTTCTCAGTCTGTGGCTGTATCTTTTTTCCCCTCATATCACCCAACTTTATACATTTTTGTCTTGAGTCTTTTATTTCCCTGGTGGCAAGCTGCTATTATATATGTTATTAATGAGACTAGTGAGAATTAAGACAGCTGTGTTCTTATTCCTGACATTCTCTGTTCTTATGGGTTGATTCCAGTAAAGGAGGAAGACACTGCTATGGGATGGGGCATCTGACTTTATGGGATGGGGCTTTCTCCTTTCTAACAATTGGAATTTCCCTTTTATCTTCTTTCCTTGGCTCTCACTGGATCTCATTCTAAAAAGAAACATGGAGCACAGTAAGCCTTGAGTAACTGTGGGGCTTGCCTAACTTTTTATAAATCTTTTTTTCCATAAGAGAATACATATTATCCTCAACCATGCAGTTAAAGAACAATTTTCCAAGAAGCTACAGAAATCAGTAACCCTGTATAAGAGAATATCATGTAGGATCTACATTTTTTATGTATTATTAATTGGTGGTTGAAACAGCCATGGGATTCTTTTAGAGTAAGAGTTTCTTCTTTTACTTGGATCTCTTTTTAGTTGTCTTCCCAATTAATCTCTTGCAGTGACTTAGAGTCCCGTAGGGATGTGAAGAGAGAAGAAGGAGAGGCCTTTGCTCGGGAGCATGGACTTATCTTCATGGAAACTTCAGCCAAAACAGCCTGCAATGTTGAAGAGGTATTACTTGGGAAAGAATAGGGAAAGCTTTTGGGAGATGACATCATATCTTTATTCTTTTATTCAGAATTTTCTTCTATAAGACCATAGATAGGGAAAGGATATTTTGTTGTCCCATTGACTATATGTCTCCCTTTGAGGGAATTGTCTTTTTTTTTTTTTTTTTTGCCTTGATTCCTACAGTGGAGTTTCATTTTTGCCTTGTGTAACATTAATTAGTAAGTGTGGATTAGACACCAGTGTTATTTGTAAATATTTTAGTTGGAGGGTCTCATGGGTTCTACTGTAGCTATTCTCAATGGTTCCTAATTCATACCTTAGAAATCCAAGTGGGAATAATATTTGTATTTCTTTTTTCTAATTTCTCTATCTAAACTTGAGCCTAATAATATGATTTATGTCTCTTTCAGGCCTTCATTAACACAGCCAAAGAAATATATAGGAAGATCCAGCAGGGTTTATTTGATGTCCACAATGAGGTGAGAAAGGGTCGGGGGGGCTGACAGTTAACTTTGCTTTGTGTTAAAGAGGATAAGAAATTTTCTATAATGTAAGCATTTCCTTTCTAACATCATGCTATTTGAAACTATGCCAAATCATACTTGATTTTTTTTAATGTAGGGACACAAATCTGTCATCATTTTCTGTTTTGTTGTTTTTCCTCAAGTCTGGGGCTCAGAATGCTTGAAGAGATGATTAGTTGGTAATGTAAAATGTATATACAATATGGGAAGTTTTCTTTGCAACCTCAGTTTTTACTATCCCAGTGTTTAGGGTGATGTAATTCTTAACTGCTCAATGGGCCATTTCTGTAAAGCAGATTCTATATCAAAACAAAACAAAAAAAAAACTTTTTTTTTTTTTTTTTAACTTAAGCACAGAGACATTTATTGTTAGGGCAAATCTTACATTCAAATGGGTTTTAACAAAACAAAAAAGAATTATATGTTAATATCTACTCTTTCACTCCTCCTGCTCTTACCTAATCTCATCCTGATTCTGCACATAGCTATGAAACCTAAGTACAGCTATCACTTTAAAAATGGGCACAAGACAGGTGCCTAGGTGGCTCAGTCCATAAGCATCTGACTCTTGATTTCCGCGCAGGTCAGGATCTCAGGGTTGTGAGATCAAGTCCTGCGTTGGGCTCTGCACTGGGCTTGGAGACTGCTTAAAGATTCTTTCTCCCTTTCCTTCTGCCCCTTCCCCTCCTCCCTCCCTTAAAAAAAAAAGAAATGGGCATAAGAGTCACTTGTAGTCATCCAGAATACTTATATCTGAACTGGTCATCTCATCTTTATTGTTGAAGATTATTGTTCCACAGTTGTTCCACAACAGTTTGGCTAGAGCACATGGTTACCTGCCAAAGCCATATCTGCTTCTAGAAAGTATAATTTCTGATTTCTCTTTTTATTCCTTTTATCCCAGTTACTTTAGTACTGAGGTGGGAACTCTTGACTTTTTTCTTTTACAGGCAAATGGCATCAAGATTGGTCCTCAGCAGTGTATTTCAACATCAGTAGGAACCAGCGCCTCACAGCGGAACTCTAGTGAAATAGGGTCCGACTCCGGCTGCTGCTGAATATCTAGTCTGGACTCTTTTTTCCTTCCTGGAACAGCTTCAGATCAATAGGCTTAAAGAAAGAGGTCTTACTTGCTCTGGCTGAGAAAAGCCTCTTTTCAAGGTGTGATGTTTTGCCTTTCCACTTAAAGACCAGGGAAGAACTTGGGCCCTTACTGACTTGTCCTCCTTCAGGGACGTGAGCATTCCCTAAAGATTAGGGCTCTTCTCATCCTCCTATTTTAATTTCTAAAGTGTTAGGATCAAAGTTGATTGTCATGGTAGCTCAAAAATAAATTATTTTATAAGCATACACAATTGGCTCCCTACCAGGAATTAGTAACAAGGGTCTAGGACATTCTGCTTGAGCACTTGATTTTACTGTGTTCTGGCTGGTTGGCATTTGGATGGTGGATCCTGTATCTGGGAATTTCATTGATTGTTTTCACTTGCCACTTTGTAAGAGTTCTTGGAGAAGGCAGTTCCTTCAACTTGAGCTGCTCAAGGATGCTGAATAATTTTCTCCCATCCCGTTGCTAGTTTCTCTGTCTCAGAGTAACTATAAAACTTTTGAGAGCAGTGGAGTTGTTCCTGGACCTGGGGCTACTTATTATCATCACTACCTAAAGGAAACCTCTTTCCCTGTTTGTTTTAGGGACCAGACCTAACACTGCAGTGTCTTTCACCAAATTAACCCCTTACTGTTTCACTACACTTCTCAACAAGACCTGTTTAGACTTTCTAATCAAGCTAATCTGTTTACTGGACATAATATGTTTATTTCCACTTTTATGCCTTTGCATATGTCCTATTCTCTGCTAACATTATACTCAGTCCCCAAATTTTTCCTTCAGAAAGCCTTCTTTGACCTAGGGACT
Organism: Mustela lutreola; assembly: GCF_030435805.1. NCBI lineage: Eukaryota > Metazoa > Chordata > Mammalia > Carnivora > Mustelidae > Mustela > Mustela lutreola. The sequence goes on from NC_081296.1 coordinate 56,381,942, forward strand.
TCTAAATAATTATTGACCCAGCACCCCTTAAGCTTTCATATGTTGTTCATATGTATATTTATTTATATTTATGTTACTTTGTAAATTTGTTTTGTGTGTGGAATCTGTCTCCCATCTAGGCTGTAAGCTCCTTCAGAGCAGGAACCATGTTATCCCTTTACTTTTGTAAACTGCTTCTTCCACTATTCCTTCACAGTGCCTAGTGCTACTTACTATGTGATCATTGGACTTGACTGACGTATTTAAAGACTTGGAACAAGTTTATTGTAGACTGCAGAGGAAACAAAAGGCTTGAGTCATCTCTTTGTAACTCTCTCAGTTTCTTTCATCTGCTTACCCTAGATTCCATACTGCTCTTACCCCTTGTCCTTCTCTCCCTTCCCTGGCTTTTTGCCTCCATTCCGTGCAGCATACAGTAAGGCTGTCAGCTTCCAAGTAGTCAAATAAGTGGGTACCTCCAGCCATTTTTCTTTTCAAGGGCATTTACTAAAATGCTAAGCAAATTTGCCTTGCTTCACTTATCAGGCACCCTTCTGAGTCAGTTTTTGTATCTTCTGCCTTGATGTCCCTTTCTCTTCCACAGCATTGAGGTCTCATGAATTTTTCTAAGTTTTTTGTTGAAAAATTGTTTCATTATTAAATATATATGCATGTATCCAAGCAGCTTATATTTCATGTGATTTTTCTGATTTTATCCTAAACCTATGTAGATAATCTCCTTCTAGGAAATTGTATCAAAGGTATTGGAAGAAGCCACTTTGAGATACACTCATTTTTTAAGTTTTTATTTAAACTGCAGTTAACGTACAGTTTAGTTTCAGGTGTACAGTATAGCGATTCAACACTTCATACATCACCTGGTGCTCAGAAGTGCAGATACATCCATTTGCTCTCTGTAATAGTAATAATAGTTAACACTACACCACAGGAAGTTGGGAGAACATTTGGGGTAGTGCTTTGATTATGCTTTTCTAAAAAATCCTACCTCATTCCAAAAAGGATTTGAGGCTGTTGACTTTGGGGTTAGCCTGCCCCCCTCATGCCTGGGACAAAACTAAATATAATTTTGTAGTTTCTGTACAGAAATTTCCAAGCCCCAGGGATTCTGAGGGGTACCTGGCTTGCTCAGTCAGTAGAGCATGGACTTGGTGTTGGGATTGTGAGTTTGATCTCCCTGTTGGGTGTAGAGATTACTGAAAAAATTAAACTTAAAAAAAAAATGCAAAGCACTCATAACCTTCTGTACTTGGGTGTTTCACCAGTGGAAGGAAAGCATGAGAAAACTACTTGGGCAAATTCATGACTTGTACTGATAATTGCTGATACTCAGAGTGAAATGGTCATGAAAAATTACAGGAAGTTTCCCCACCTCCATGTGAAGAATGGTAGTTAGGAAGTAAAAAGGGCATTGTTTGACTTTAAAAGGCCAGCACCAGGGGCACCTTTCTGGCTCAGTTGATAGAGGAAATGACTCTTGATCTTGGGGTCCTAAGTTCAAGTGCCCCCCCTCTCCGCCCCCCGTAGTAGCAGGTAAAGTAAAGTAGCAGTCTTTTTTCTTGAAAAGCAGGGGTGGGCAGGACCACTGGAAATCTTTCTTAAAACCAACAGTCTAAATCCTACTACTTACAGATCATTGCGTTTAGTAGAAATTAGTAGAGCAGGCCACAGCCTTTCCCTTTTCCATAAATGTCTGCAACTTGTTCCTTTGATAGGTTTATTTTATACTAAATAAGCAAAAAGAACCTACTGGTTTTCATTCCATAAATGTAATTAAGGTCATTGCTGTATATGCATCTATAGACAAACACCAAAGTCACAGTTGGTAAATTGTTTTGGTAAATTCTAATACTGACCTCAAATTGATAATGATGATAGCAGTAGCCAAGGGGAAATTTAGCCAATGGATTTTTGCTCAGTACATAGGGAAATGTATTTGGCCAAGTCTTAACTACTCGTGTGATAAAAAGTATTGATTCCTATGATTCCTTACCCTCTCTGAGTTCCTGTTATGTGTGACTATGCAAATATGTTATTCCTTGAGAAATACCTTTTTGTTTTTTTAAGATTTTATTATTTATTTGACACAGAGATGACAAGTAGGCAGAGAGAGAGGGGGAAGCAGGCTCCCTGCTGAGCAGAGAACCTCATACTGGGTTTTGATCCAGGACCCTGAGATCATGACCAATGGCAGAGGCTTAACGCCCTGAGCCTTCCAGGAGCCTGGAGAAATAGCTTTAATGATCTGAAAGGACTCCCTTCACTCACAAGTTCAAAAAGCCTACCTGTAGCAAGTTGTAATTGCAGTAGAAGTGTCTACTAGGAAATATAGGGAAGTGTCATTGAGCACAAGAGAATTTCATCTACAATAATTTTTATTTTAAGATTTTACTTATTTATTTGACAGCACAAGCAGGGGAGCGGTGGGCACAGGGGAGAGGGAGAAGCAGGTTCCTCGATGAGCAGGGAGCCTGACATGGGGTTGGATCCCAGGATCCTGGGATTATGACCTGAGTGGAAGGCAAATGTTAGCCGACAGAGCCATGCAAGCGTCCCCTACCTACAATAAAATTAATTCCTTTCTAGTGTAACTGCTATTACCAGGAGATTATTCTCTTTCAGCCTATGTTTCTTTTCTTTTTTTTTTTTTTTTTTTAAAGATTTTATTTATTTATTTGACAGAGAGAGATCACAAGTAGGCAGAGAGGCAGGCAGAGAGAGGAGGAAGCAGGCTCCCTGCTGAGCAGAGAGCCCCATGCGGGACTCCATTCCAGGACCCTGAGATCATGACCTGAGCCGAAGGCAGCGGCTTAACCCACTGAGCCACCCAGGCACCCTCAGCCTATGTTTCTAAGGCTGTCCTCTGATGACCCTCTTCACTTCTAATCTCTCCTCGAAGGCTTCCATCATGTGCTCTATCGGTACTCACACTTTTGAGCCTGTTGGTTAATTTGGGGTCTTTAAAAAATAGTCTTCCCTAAACCCTGTTCATTTATGTGAGACTCTCAGGCCCCTGTACTGTCAAACCCAACACTGGAAAACTTGCAACTTAAGCATTAGGATTAGAAGCATCTAGAATATATATAACCTACGTTGGTCTTATGCTGATATTCTGAGTGGTGAGGTGTGTATAAAGGACTGTGAAAACGCACTCTCATTCCAAAAAAAATGATTTTTGTTGCAGCTTTGATTTATAATATCTCTTCACTCATATGGGGGGATGGTGGTTGCCTGTAACCACATTAAGCCCTATTCCTGACCATCGTGATTGAGGACATTCTGATTACATAACATATGTTGGGGCTGGATTTAAGCAGTTCGACAGAACTCGGAAAACGGATTCAAACTCCTTAAAATACTCCTTCCTCTTTCCCGTCCCCAAGGAACCGGCCGCATTCAAGATGGCTTCCCTAAACAGGTAACTAAATGTTTTCGTTTAGAGCGCCCCCACCGGCGGGGGTTTAAAAAAAAAAAAAAAAAAAAAAGATGCCGAGAGGCCTAAACGCCTGCGAACTGAGCAGTCAAAGGCAAGCTGCCGCCAGATTTTATTTTCAATCAGGCATATCTGTGGTTGCCTACGTACCCTTCTCAGCCTTTTAGGACCTCCTACTCTCGAGAGACTTCCTGGATGGCACTCACACTACCTTGCTGGAAGAGGCCGGGCGTTAGCCCTGCCATTGGTGGGTTGCGGGGTAGGTGGGCGGAGCCGAGGGAGAATGGACTACCAGCAATCTAGATTGAGGCGAGGGCTGGCCATGCTCCGCCGGAAGGCGCCTTGTTCTCCGAGAGGGTGAGTTGAAACGCTGGCTGGAAAGGAAGCACCGGGACTTGTTCAGGTAGGCTTCCCGTTCACGCCTGCTCATCACTGTCGGTCCAAGAGTCTTTGCAAAACTAAAGCTCTTAGAACTGGTTTCAGTAACTCATCCTCCTCCTCGCTCCCCCGCTCCTTACGCGTCCCTCAGTTGTGAGGGATCAGGTGCTGGGTGATGCTCTGGACTGAACCATTCTCTTTTGTGAAAGGCCGGGGGAGAGGGCGGCTGCTGGGCCACGGGGCCTGAGTTGGGCCAAGTCGAGAAGGGGGCTGCCCCGCCGCTGTGGGGTTTTTAGGGCTTGTCATTGCATTACTGGGCGTGGTGTAGATTTGAGGCAGCTCCTTGTTCTCCTTGCCCCTTGAACGGAGAGAAAACTCCCCGGCTCCTTTTGGTTACTCCATACTTTGGTCTCAGAAGTGGGAGGTTAGGGTTTTTTTCTTTTTTCTTTTTTCTCTTCGTATTTTAATAATAAAGGTGGGTAGGAAATGTTGGGGTGAGCGTGTGCACATTGTTATACGTTATTAGGTATAATTTTTGTGGGTCTTTGGGAGGGAAGATCGGGTTTTTGAAGAGTGTTTATAGATGGTGGGACAAGAGGAGCTTCAGCTTTGCATTTCCATTGACAGGTCTGCAGAGCTTACTGGTCTTCCGTTGCATTATGTAAACTCTTCACTAGCAGGAGACCCCTCCCCCTGCCTCAGAGCGAATGCAATTTCTTTATTTACCTGTCTCTAGTGTCGCAGGAAATTTTCCAGCCATTGCAGCAGTTGTGCAAGTGCAGCAGCTTCTGCCCTTAAGGGGCAGCCCTGAAGTGATAAAGGGATTCAAAGAAGTGTATAGTGGAAGTGTATGGGTGTTTAGCAGACCAATCTTTTTTAAATGATTGAGTATATTGAGCTAGTTGTCGGAGACTTAAGGACTTGATGTCTTGTCCTAATGGAATTGCCCCAGATTCAAGCCATAGGAGCTGCGTTTTCAGTGTCTACTGCATCCTACTCTCCCACCAGCATCCACAAATTATTTACTCATCGTGTTGTTCTGAGCCTGTCGGTTCAGTCAGGGATTCTCTGACTGGGTTATCCTTAGAGTCGGCTGAGGTCCTCTGGGGTGTGGGACAGTTCAGGTGCTAGACGGTGAGTTTGGGATTTGAATACGGCCCTCTGTTAGTTAATTAGATAATGTCTTCTGCTAAGGAATTTCTTTTGTAGTGCTCACCAGACTTTAGAACAAATTGCAGTATTTGGGACTTATCCCACCTCTTAAAAGAGAATTATAAAGAAAACATTTTCTATTTAGGAAGACCTGAGTTGCAAGAGTGGCATGCCAGTGGGTCTGCAAGGCATGATGAAGGACATTGGCCAAAGAGAGGGTAGGTGTGTGTGAAGAGACAGGCCTGGCAAAAGGTCTAAAGCTACAGGAGCAAAGGAGTAATGGATTGGGATCTGGGAGTTGATGGAGCAGTGTATGGGTACTTGCACAGTTCACACCTTCCCCGTGTTTGATGTATGATGTACATCTCGCCTTTTCATTTTTCAGCTCTCAAATTGACAAAATCCACTTATTTAGATATGGTTAGAAAATGATAGAAATTTATTGAACTGGTGTGAATCACCAGGAAAGACAGATCTTGTATTTTCTGGGACAGCCTTCTCTGCATCACCACCAGGTGATGGGGTGGAAGAATCTTGGCATTGTGGTCACCACCACTGAAGAGTTTTAGTTATAAGAGGGAAAAAATATGATATTTTATATGGAGGGTCTGATAGGTAAGATGGAGTTTCCCATAGGTAAGGTAGGACCCTGAGGGGGAATCAGTCTTTAAAAGAAATCATTGTACCCATTTCCTTTGAAAAGGATGAGGTTTTTTTTTTCTTTTTTAAAGCTAAACTATCACATAAGATTAATTTGTGGGTGCCAAGAACTGTACTTGCTTACTGAAAGAATGAGATTTGATATTGTCATCTGTGGAAGGACTATAACATTCTTAGAGCATTGAGATGAATGTTAATGTTTTGAAGATACTGTTTGTCCACTGCCCTCCAAGAGTTGTCTTCTGAGCCTACATTGAGCCTGATATCTGGGGGATAAACAAGAAAAATATTTTCTGGCCCCTCATCCTTACTCCTAAAAGTCACTCCACTTCCGGAGTTGCATTTGGACAAGTCCCTGATCTGCAGGTCTTTGCATGACCTACCTTGCACTACTGTGACCAACCTAGTATTTACTGTTTTATCATTAGCAGTCGATTCATTGATACAGTGTCACTTCATATTCTATTTGGTTTAACCTTTTACATCTCTTCTTTGATTAATTTTTCATTCTTTTTCTCACAAAGTTGGTGGTCTTCCTTTCAAACTTCTGTTAACAATTTTGTTCACTTTGCTTTTTGTTTTGATATTGTGATATTTTTGCTTCTGTCTTGTTGAGGCCTTTTAAAGAGAAGCAGAGACCCTACTTTTCAAGATGTGTTCTTCTGGTATCTGGTACTCAAGTGACAGTGTATTTTTATATAACAAAGCTGTTGTACAGCTGTTTACTATTGTCTAAAGGTTTATTTGATCATTTATTACATTCTAAGTTTTATCCTGGATAACCTTTCCCCATCTTAACCTTTGTTTTGTTTTGTGTGTACAGGTGTATCAAGTTGTAATTGTGCTCTTTTTTGTGTTTTCTCACTCTTTCATATTGCCTGTAAGATTTTCATTGTAAGAGCTCCTGGGTGGCTCAGTGATTAAGCATCTGCTTTCCGCTCAGGTCATGATCCCAGGGTCCTGGGATCGAGCCCCGCATGGGGCTCCCTGCTTGCCCGGAAGCCTGCTTCTCCCTCCCCCTCTACCCAACTCCCCCTGCTTCTGTTCCCTCTCTAGCTATGTCTCTCTGTGTCAAATAAATAAATAAAATCTTAAAAAAAAGATTTTCATTGTATTTTTGTTGCAAAATAAGCCTGCCTCTTTGTAGTTAACTGGATGTTTTCAATTTAAACTACAAAGTGTGTTAGTCTCTGAGATTTCTCATGAAGCTGTTCTGTAGGTAACATTTCTTTTGCCCTCTTTATTTATCCACTATTTTCTATCCTTCACTATGCTCTTGGTTGTTTAATGTCACATGAAGGAAAATGGTCAACTTTAAAATATCTTTTTTTTTAGACTGATAATTCTATGCCTTTTATTTAGTGTTTTTTTTTTTTTTTAAGATTTTATTTATTGATTTGACAGAGACACAGCGAGAGAGGGAACACAGGTGAGTGGGAGAGGGAGAAGCAGACTTCCCACTGAGCAGGGAGCCAATGTGAGGCTCATCCCAGGACCCAGGGATTATGATCATGACCTAAGCCAAAGGCAGATGCTTAACGACTGAGCCACCCAGGTACCCCATTCAGTTTTGTTTTGTTTTTTTTTTTTAAAGATTTTATTTATTTATTTGAGAGAGAGACAGTGAGAGAGAGCATGAGTGAGGAGAAGGTCAGAGAGCGAAACAGACTACCCATGGAGCTGGGAGCCCGATGTGGGACTCGATCCCGGGACTCTGGGATCTTGACCTGAGCCGAAGGCAGTTGTCCAACCAACTGAGCCACCCAGGCATCCCCCATTCAGTTTTTTTTAAGACTGATTTTAAAATATCTTAATTCTTGTCTTCAGATTGCAGCAGGAGCTTTTAAAAATAAAGCAGTTAATTTCTACATACCAATGTATGTTACGGTATAATAAAAAAAAAAAAAGCAGACATAAACAGAAAATGGACTGGCATTGATAATTGCTTTCCATTTGTCTTCAGCAGGAATGGATATTTTGAAATATATTCCAAGCAGTAGAGTGGCATAGGGAATCTAGACAATGTTCTAACCCCTTCAAATTCAGACTATTCAAGTATAATCTCATTAGTTTGTTTGATAAGAGTTTCCAGAACAGGAGACTCACTCATAATCTAAGTACCAAAAAAAAACCCACCAAAATTTAAAAAATTACTTATTCTTATGCTTAATTATTAGGAAAAGATTGGTTTTATCATTGAAGAATGAAACATCCCTGGGGCTCCTGGGTGGGTCAGTTGGTTAAGCATCTGACTCTTGGTTTCTGCTCAGGTCATGATCAGGGGTCATGGGATTAAGCCCCAAGTGGGGCTCTGTGCTCAGAGGGAATTTGCTTGAGGTTTCTCTTCTTCTACACCTTCCCCCACATGGTCTCCCTCTCTGAAATAAATAAATAAGTCTTAAAAAAAAAAAAAAAAAAAAAAAAAGAATGATACATCCCTGACTTATCCCCTCTGTATATTTCTGGAGAAATTTACTATTTACTGTGTATGGTTTCATTTCATTCGATATTTTCAGTGTTCATTTCATTTTAAAAAGGTAATTAAATGACATACTACTGAAATAGTCACTGGGTGATAATGGGACTGTGCTTTTTGTCTCTCCTGTATGTCAGTTACATATATGTAATAGTTCTAATCTTTTTGGTAATGTCCCAATATTCTAGTAATTTGTAATTCTGTAATAACACCTTTTTGTTTTGAGAGTCTGTAATTCTCCTAAGCCTATGTCAGTATCTTTCTGAAAAAGGTTATATATTAACTGAATTCTTAATTTCATCCGGGAGGAAGGACATTCAGGAGCTGTAGTCTTAACGGGTTTCTCAAATTTTCTTTCATGGTCATTATAGTAAACCTTTGGAATATCCTGCTTTTATTTTTTCTTCTACTACTTACTTTGGGAATGCACTATGTCTTTGGGGATTATTCCTTTGGGACATACTCAGTAGTACATTGCCCCATTAGTAACATGGGAATTTCATTTTGGTTGGTTCTAGAAGAAACTAATGAATTCAGTAATTGAGCTGCCTATTTAGAGCCCAGATCATAACAGAATTTCTTAGTAGAACATAATCTAAATTTTCTAGTACAGGTATCAGATATACAGCAGTAAAACATCAATCTAAGTAAACTGAATGGGAAGATTTTTCTGGATTTTTGAACAGGGGCTGCCAAATTCCATGAGCATGAACCCTTCACTCAGTGTTTTCTTCTTCATTGCTTCCATGCAGTATTTAGTTATTCTTTATTCTCCTTGTCTGGGGAGTGGAGCACATGAGTCATTTCTTTGTTTATTTACACATCAATTCTCATATAAAATGTAGTGCTTTTGCCTGTTTTTCAGGTATACTTCCTGTTGGCGGGGGTTGAGGGGGCGCCTTCTTCATGAGGCCTTAAATATGTATTGGTAATGGTCGCTTCCATTCACAGCTGTCCTGAAAGTCATGGGAGTCAAGAGTCAAGGTGGTTGGATCTGGCCATGTGAACTATCAAGGGGCAGCCTAGTCAGTTGGAGACCTATATGTTCCACAGCAGGCATTGTGAAATAAGTGAAGTACTGTAAGATAGACACTGGCTTCATTCCTACAAACACAAAAAATGATTAATTGAATTACCTGTATGTTGCTCTAGACACTAGGGCTAGTTGAAGTCTTCTCCATAGTTTTAAGGTTAAAGGGCTGTACTGCTTTCTCAGAGTCTTTTCATCCTGCCCAGCAGTCCTGCTATTCTAATTGTGAAACTTTTACATCTATTTCAGTATCCCACCATTCTGCTTAACAGACCAGCACAGCCAAGTCTCTAAGGAGTAATTCTGCTTTGAGAGAGACTTTTAATGGTACACTTTGAAATTATTGGATAGGAAAGAATAAACTGCTTTCCATTTTGCCTACTATGTGCCAAACATTGTACATTATTTTTTAATCTTCAGAGTAACCCTGAAATGTGTGTGATGTTAGCTTCATTTTACAGAAGAGAAAAAATAAGTCTTATGAGGTTAGGTAACTTAGCCAGGAGTAGGACTCTGGTCTGTCCCAACTTCAAAACCCCATTCATGATCCAGCCTACCCACACCGAAAAGTTTAGTGCTGACCCCTATGTCTTTGGGAACAGTCTTTGACCACAAGAGGCCAAGTAGGCATTTAGGTAGCCTGTTATAGCTGTACCTTTCACAGTTGAAGAACCTTGAGAATGTAAGATTTATTTTTGTCTTTGTATCTCTGTTAAAAGGGAAAAAAATAATAGTTTGTTTCCATTAACTTAGTTGAAGATAAGATTATGTGAAATACTTTAAGTTCTTTTTTTTTTTAAAAGATTTTATTTACTTATTAGACAGAGATCACAAGTAGGCAGAGAGGCAGGCAGAGAGAGAGGAGGAAGCAGGCTCCCTGCTGAGCAGAGAGCCTGATGCCTTGATCCCAGGACCTGGGATCATGACCCAAGGCGAAGGGAGAGGTTTTAACCCATTGAGCCACCCAGGCGCCCCGGAATACTTTAAGTTCTGCAGAGGAAATTCACTTGGTCAGTCTTGCAAATAACTATTTTTTAGCCAATGCAAGTCAAACTAGTCCACTAAATTTAAATTTTCATTAGTCTCATGTCACTGGGGTCATTTTTTGTGCCTGGAGGCACAAGTGTAATAATAACAGTGCTTTAAAATGTTTCTCCTCCCTTCACCACATACACTTTTTTAACATAAATGTTGCAATGAAACAATACCTCATATATAATTAAGTAAATATTTATATTTTTCTGTTAGGCTGAACAAATGCACATATACTTAGCCCAGTTAAAATGGGGCATGCAAGAGTGCTGTGTGTGTGTGGTGGGGGACCTTAAGGAGGACCAGGACTTTGTTACCTTAATTTGTATATATTGTTACTTATGCTGGCTTGCCCACAAGTGGCATCACACAAGGTGGATATATTGATCCAGTTAGATGTTCCTCAGTTGGAACCCAGAATATTATTTTCATCTTGGTGACCATGTGCCAGTGAAGAAGAACTTTTCTAGTGAATTTGGCCTAAGGGCAGTGATCCTTAAAGATGAAGCTCTTACTTTCTATCTTCAGACTTATGCTAAAACTCTAGAATTTTATTGGAAAAAAAGTCCACAATGAGACTGATTTGAAAATGAATCCATACCCTATGTTTGGGTCATATGGGTGTATTGTCATCTATTTGTCTCTTGCCACAGCATTAAATTGGCCACCACTGAGGCTTTATAGTCCTGAGCCTAAAGGAAATCACTAAAATTTCATTACTTTTAACAGTAATTATCACACTGTGGAAAAGTCTTATGTATATTGCATGTAGCCCAGGTTCTAAAAGGATTTTATAATGCCTCTTCTGAATGTTTCTGGTAGAAAACATGCCTCTGCCTGTTTACTATCTCTACAGTCTGAGAGAAGCCCTTGCTGTTGCTCAGAAACCTCCCCATTACCTCTCCACAGCCCCACTCCCACACACCTTTGGCTGGATGTTGAAAATACACTCCTTCAAGAAAAGTACATTAAATGCCCACCTGATAAGCAAAGGGAATATTGTAATCAACAAATCACACAGTTCTTGCCTTTGTGGAACTTACATTCTAATGGGAGGGATCAAATAATTATATAATCAGTTATTCAATCCATGCTATAAAAAGTTGTGGATATTCAGGGGAATTTATAATAGGGGCATATAACCTGAAGCATAATATAATAAAGTATTTAAGAAATGTGACATCTGAAGCCACATAGCCTAAATTTGAATCTAGAACCAATTTTCACTAGCTGTGGGATATTGGGCAAATTACTTAATCTCTTGGTGCCTCAGTTTCCTGTTTCCTCAGTTTCCTCTGTTAAAAAAGTTGCTTCAGGCTTAATTAAATATGTTAATGCATTTTCATTGTTTAGAAGAGTGCTGGGTATGAAATGTATGTGTACTCAACAAATTTGGCTGTTTTTTGTTGGAACAACTGGGAAAGCTTTTCTTTGAAATGATGTTGTTAAAGTGAGCTTTGAAGGGTACATAAGAGGTAAATAGGCAGAATAGAGAGGAACCAGTTAGAAGGCACTTGGAATACTTCAGGGAATTGAGGATGGTAAATTGATCCAGAATGGCGCTAGAGACAGAGTGGATGCATTTGAGAGATATTTAAGAGGTAAAGGTAGGATTTTAAAATAATGGATATGGAAAAAAAATAAAAATTAAAAAAATTTAAAAAATGGATTATTTTCTGGTCTCTGCATCTGTGACCGAAAGGGAGATGCTGGAGAATGATTACCCTTCTTGTGTATGTGCATGTGCGGTGGTGGGAATGAAGGAGACTGTAGGGAGGGAATGCCTGGGTGGCTTAATGGTTAAGCATCACACTCTTGATTTCACTTCAGGTCACGATCTCAAGGGGGTGAGATCGAGCCCTTGTGCTCAGTGCTGAATTTGCTTAAGATTCTCTTGTCTACTCCCTCCACTCCTTCCCCAACTCACACGAGCATGCTTTCTCTCTTTCTCAAATAAATAAATCTTTTTTTAAAAAAGATAAGTCTGTTATAGGAAGAGTTAGACAGGTGGGTCTGCTGAGGAGACTGGAGACACTATCAAGAAAAGCCATTGAGTAAGCAAGTAGACCTCTTTCCAAGAGATATAACTGTATAGATAATTTGTTGAAGGAAATACTAATAGTTGAGGCCATGTGTGTAAATTAGACATTCTTGAAAAAAAGTGTAGAGTGAGAGTTAAAGAGGGCCTTAGGGCCAAACCTTCGTGAACTTCCAACAATGAAAGACTGGTAGAAGAGAAGAGTAGTAAAGTAGAAGCAGCCAGAGAGGCCAGAAGGAAAACCAGAAAAGTCATTCTGATGTCCTGGAAGCAATCCAAAAAAAAGTGAGAGTGGGAGAGGTGTTTCTAAGATCTTTGTGTCCCTTCTTTGGATCCCTGGGAGTATTCATTTAGGTTTGTTAACACTCAAGGTTGGATATTCATGACTTTAGAACGTACCTCTATAGCAGGTTTAGGCTGACTGAGCCAGTTAGTTGAACATAATCTTCAGACTTTAGAATCTAAAGTGTAGTTATTCCTGTTTGCCTTAGATTAGATTTAAAATAGAGGAAGAGAGCCTGAGTGCACATTCATTCAAGTACCTAGATATTAGCCTCCTGAAATTAACAAATTATTTTGGTGATTCCCTCAAAGGCTGACTAGCATCTCTTAGGTACCTAGAAACACTGGCAAAACCAAAATTTTTCCCCAGTGATTTATCCAGCAACGTTTGTTGAGTATCTCCTAGGACATAGTGTTTATATGCCAAATACTGTGTTTGGTGTTTTATTAATCTTCATTAATGGCCCTGTAACTTGATTCTCCTTTGTACAGAAGAATGAACTAGACTCAAAAAGGTTAATTTACTTGGTGGGATGGAAATTTGAACCCAGATCCCTCTGATTTCAAAGCTCATTATAACTTTATGTACAAGTATAACTACAATATAAAATAGAAGATGCTTATCCTAAAAGAGTGCTTAACAAAATGCCACGGAAGCTCAAAAGGAACTGATTACTTTGGGCTTGACAATGAAAAGTAAGGATTAGAAGGATTTTTGCTTTTGTTTGATAGAATTCATCACCTTTTCCCCCTGCAATTCTCTACTCTTGTTTGCTTCTGTGACATTGCACTGTTTGCTTCTCTAGTTTTCTTTTTCTCCCTACTTAGTTGTAGCTTATTCTGATTCTTTTTTTATTTAACTTTTTTTTAAAAAGGTTTTATTTATTTATTTGACAGAGATTACAAGTAGGCAGAGAGGCAGACAGAGAGAGGGAGGGAAGCAGGCTCTCTGCTGAGCAGAGAGGCCGATGTGGGGCTCGATCCGAAGACCCTGAGACCATGACCTGAGCTGAAGGCAGAGGCTTAAGCCACTGAGCCACCCAGGTGCCCCTAACTTTTTAAAGTTGTTTTTTTTTTAAAGATTTTATTATTTGACAGAGATCACAACTAGGCAGAGAGGCAGAGAGAGGGGAAGGGAAGCAGGCTCCTTGCCAAACAGAGAGTCCGACGTGGGGCTCCATCCCAGGACCCTGGGACCATGACCCAAGCCGAAGGCAGAGGCTTTAACCCACTGAGCCACCCAGGCGACCTTTTTAAAGTTTTATTTAAATTCTAGTTAGTTAGCATTCAGTGTAGTATTAGTTTCAGGTATACAATATAGTGATTCAACAGATCTATATAACACCTGGTGCTCATCACTGCAAGTGTACTCCTTAATCTCCATCACCTATTTTACCCCTTCTCCCCCCTTAAGTAGGTCCCATGCTGAACTTGGAGTTTGAATTCACAACCCTGACATCAAGAGTTGCATGCTGTATTGACTGAGCCAGCCCAGTGTCCTGCTTACTCTGATTCTTAAATCTTTTGTTTTGTTAAGTAATCTCTACCCCCAACTTGGGGCTTGAATTCACAACCCCAAGATCAAGAGTTGCTTGCTCTGGGGTACCTGGGTGGCTTACTCAGTTAAGCATTTGACCTTTGATTTCCACTTAGGTCATGATCTCAGGGTCATGAGATTAGCCCCATGTAAGGTTCTACACTGCATACGGAGCCTGCTTAAGATTCTCTCCCTCTCCCCCACCCCCTAAAAAGAGCCTCATGCTCTTCGACTGAACCAGCCAGGCATCCCTGATTCTTAAATCCTGATGTTTTCCTGGGTTCCTCCTTGACTTTCTCACTCTACCTCAAAAAAATCTCAACATGGGTTTCCAGCTAAGTGTTTTGTTTAGGCTGCAGAGTGTTAAAAAAAATTTTTTTTTAATTAGTTGTCTACATTTAAAACCTAGATTTACATAAAACTCTATTTCTGGCATTTGAAAAAAATCTGAAGTTCTCGCTCAACCTTGGATGTGCATTTCCATATGGCAACACTTAACTAGAGCTGACTAGCAGCTACTCTGTTTGGAATGGTCATGGATTCTTTAGTCTTTCACAGAACCCAGCATTCTGTCTTGTCTCCCCAACAGTATTGGTGCAGTTTTTTGTATACTTGCTCTATTCTACATACTCCTTGGGTAAGCTCCACTGTTAAAACTACTGTTTAGATACTGAGAATTCTAAATTATCACCAGCTAACTTCTAGATTTATACATCCATTCTCCTATCAAATATCACTACTTAGCCTGCTCTAGGCAACTCAGACTCAACATGACTGGATGCAACGTGGCTGAACTCATCTTTCTCTCTAAACTGTAGGTTCTGTGCATTTTTTTTTTTTTTAAGATTTTAATTTATTTGACAGAGAGAGACAGGGAGAGAGACACAACAAGAGAAGGAACACAAATAGGGGGAGTGAGAGAGGGAGAAGCAGGCCTCCCCCTGAGCAGGGAGCCCGATGTGGGTCTCGATCCTAGGACTCTGGGATCATGACCTGAGCCGAAGGCAGACGCTCAACGACTGAGCCACCCAGGTGCCCGGTTCTGCGCATTTTTATCCCTGAAGTGTTACTTGGCTCTGTCCTTTCCTTATCATTACCTTTTGACTCACATTGCTGTGATTCAGGCACTAATCACCTTATTAGGGTTCTTGGTTACAAACAACAGAAATCATCTTTTGGCTAACTTAAGCAGAAAGGTGATTTATTGGAAAAATATTCTGTGGCTCACAAAATCGATATGAATGCTAGACAGCCTGGTTTAGAAAATGATCTGAAACTAAAGGGAGGTTAGAAACAGAGGACATGTCCAAGGTCATACCACTGAATAGTGTTTTTAGGGTGCTGTAGTAGAACTCAAGGGTCTGTCACTGCTGAGTGTTGTTTAGCTGGTTGGTTCTGGGTTTTTGTATTACCTCTGCAAAGTCAAATTTCTCTGAAGGACTGTCCACTTAAGCTAGTCTAGATCATGTGTGTACTTTGTCTTTGCCAGGAAGAGGAAGTGGGACCCCTCCCTACCCCCACTCTGATTTCCCATCTCCTCTAACAGCCTGTAGTGGGAGGTAAGATCTAGCCTTCCATTGAGACTTTTACCCTGAGCTATTCTTCAGTGTAGGAAAGGGGCTTTTGTTGCTGAGCAGGGGGGAAAAAATCAAATTTCTACCATACAGCTTTTTTTTTTTTTAAGATTTTATTTATTTATTTATTTATATTTATTTTTTTTTTAAAGATCTTTTAATTTATTTATTTGACAGATCACAAGTAGGCAGAGAGGCAGGCAAAGAGAGAGAGAGGAGGAAGCAGGCTTTCCGCAGAGCAGAGAGCCCGATGTGGGGCTCGATCCCAGGACCCTAGGATCATGACCTGAGCCGAAGGCAGAGGCTTTAACCCACTGAGCCACCCAGGTGCCCCAAGATTTTATTTATTTATTTGACAGAGAGATCACAAGTAGGCAGAGAGTCAGGCAGAGAGAGAGAGAGAGAGAGAGAGAGAAGCAGGCTCCCCGCTGAGCAAAGAGCCCCATGTGGGGCTTGATCCCAGGACACTGAGATCATGACCGAGCTGAAGGCAGCGGCTTAATCCACTGAGCCACCCAGGTGCCCCTCTACCATACAGCTTTTTTCTAGACTACCACAGCAGCCTCCTAACTGCTTGTGTCCTCTGACCCTTAATTTCCCAAATGTGTTCTCTATTCAGTAGCCAGAGTTTGCCAACCAAAACACAGTTCTGATCATGTCATTCTGTGTTTCAGTGGCTCCTCATCCACCTATCAGAAAATAGTTTAGCATGGTTCCTTGAAAGGTCTGGCCTTAACTTATCCTTTCAATCTCATCCAGTTTCTTTTCATGATTTATACTTCAGCGAGACTGAACTACAGAGTTCCTTAGAGTTTCCTCTACATGTCTCGTGCTATCTGCTGTTGCTGTGCTTTGTTTTGATTTTGCGCTTATTATCCCTACTGCCTGAATACTCCTTTCTTGTAGCCCACTTTACCTTCCTTAGTTAACTGCTGCTTATCTTTTAAGAAATGACTTTTTTTTTTTTTTTAAGATTTTCTTTGTCTATTTGACAGAGCACACAAACAGTGGGAGCTGCAGGCAGAGGGAGAGGGAGAAGCAGGCTCCCCATGGAGCAGGGAGCCTGATGTGGGGCTTGTTGCCAGGACTCTGGGATCATGACCTGAGCCGAAGGCAGTTGCTTAACCAACTGAGCCACCCAGGCGCCCAAGAAATGACTTTCTTGATAACTTTTTCCTTCTAAATTAATCCCTTTCATCTGTATTCCTGTAATAGCCTCTTGCATATTTCATTGCCCTTATCATCTTGTATTATGATTGTTTATATTTGTCACTATTGTCATAATCCCTATTTTCCAACCCCTACCCACATATATACCCAAATATACTCCTACCTGTTGTGAGTTCTTTGAGGGTAGAGATTATGTCTTATTCACCTTTGGTTCTCTAATATTTCCACATTAGTTAGTGTATTATAATCTCAATAAATGTAGATACAGTGAAAAAGCATTTGATACAGATCTTAGGAGATAAATAAGATTTTGTTGAGGCAAAGAAATGAAATAAGGATGGAGTATACTTTGAAGATAGTAGCATTAGCTAGGCTGTAAGAAAAATATAGGACAATAGGAAGCTGGGTTTTTTTTTGTGTTTTGGCAAGTATATAAGTGTAGATGTATAAGGATAGTGGGAAATAAGACTGGAAAGGCAAGATGTAGTCTTGATTTATATCTTAAGTAACAGGGAACCTTTGAAAGTTTTTAAGGAGACTAATTTGAACTGAACTGTGTTTTAGGAAATTAATCTGGTAGCAGAATGGATTCGTAGGGGAAGGGATCAGTTATGAGTTTTTGTTTGTTTGTTTGTTTGTTTTAACATAAGTAACTGCATAAAGAGGTGGCAGCAGAAATAAGAGTTAGATATGTTAATCCTTACTTTCCTCTTAGTTTCATAGTTGAATCACGCATCTCTCTAAGCCTCAGTTTTCTCACTGTACAAGAGGTTTGACTTGATATGATTACCAAAGTCCTTGCCAGCTCCAAAATCTGTTTGTGACATATTTTGAGAGAGTCCGTGGGACTTGGCAAATGATTGGATGGTGGATACAGGTGGAGGTTTCATAAATGCCTTTGAAGTTTTGAGTCTGAGTAAAATGGTATTGTTGTTTCAAGGAGTGGTATTGGTCTTCCTAATAATAGTGGTAATGCTAAGATCTGTAAAAATAGGAGAGCTAAGGTCAAGTTGACCTTCCTCAGTTTTGTCCTAGAGTACAGAAAACAGGATTTCAGTGTTGAGGCTGGTTACATTTCAGAGGAAACTAGTTGGGTCAGGAGGTAAGCAGCTGATTTTAGCACTTGTTTACTTTGAAGGATTTAAGTTTGGGTACCATCATTCTGGGGTTGACTAGTTTCGTTGGGAATTAGAGTGGTCTCAAGTGGCATTGCAAAGTGAATACTGGCCAGTATGTCAGAAGACTGAGTTTCAAGAGAAGTGATTTGAAGGTGAGAGATCAGGTTTAGGGATGAGTACTGAATGTGTGTTTTGGAGGGGAGGGGTCTGGGAATTGCTAGAGGGCACCTGGAATTACTTTCTGGAAAGTGATACAGCTACCCAAAGGTTGGAGTATCAAAGATACAAACCAGCATTATGGTTGTGGCAGAAACCATGTAACAGCATCAGGGCTGACTCATTCCCATGCTGGAAGATTTGCCCCCTTTTAATGGGGAGTGGGATCTGGTATAGTTACCACAGGAAAAGGGATAGACAGGGCTGCTAGAAGGTAGGGGATTCATTGGGAGGCAGAGTTGGCATAGTGTGGAACCTTCCCTCCCGCGTTTACGCTCTTCAGTGTGCAGAATACAGTGTAGGTGGTAGGGAATTTAATCCCCAGGACTAGTTTCCCGCAGCAGGAGAGTGTGCCTCTAGCCAGGCCCCCTTTTTTTTTTTTCAAGCAAGCTGCAGGCTTCGCCTCGGCCCTAGAAACCGGATAGGCCTCTCCGTGCGCTCTCAACCTAACCCGCGGTGGCGGGGGAGGGGGAAGCTTTTTCTGGTCCCGCCCTTTGCGCTGTTTTGCGTTCTTGCGCTTGTTGTGAGTGGCAGTAGGGTTTAGCCAATGAAGACGCGGGGCGGGCGGGAGCATCAAGTTAGGTTGCGCAGGAGGTGGGGGGAACTGGTGCTGGAGAGACAGCGAGAGGGGCGAACCGGCCCCCCACGGCCGCTGCAGGTAAAGGCATCTCTCTTAGCCCGCTGTGTTGAGGCACAGCTCCTTTTCTCCTTCAGGTTTTTGTCGGGCCTTCCAGCCTGTAGCTTCCGCCCTAACATTGCTCCCACCCGGGCATCCACACCCCCCCCACCCCCCGCATCTTCCCGTCTTGGCCATCCCCACCCAGGAGGGTACCCCGCTAGCTCCCTCCGTCAAGTGCATGTACCTCATTTCTATTTTGGGGGCGCCAGTTGCCTGAAATCTCTCCCCTTCTGCTGTATGGGCCTTACTGGCAACAACCCCGGCAGTATGAGCAGGTAATGTACCCGGGTCCCCGCCACCCCCACCCCCTGTAGCGTTTCCCTCTCAGCCAACCCCTCACTTCCTTACCTTTCCCCTTCTCTTCTTTCGTATGAGTATTTAATTTCTGTAGTTTCCCGTTGGTTCCCTGAATATACGTACATGGTTTTAGCTTTCATAGTTGCTTTTTACTTTTTCTCTTATTCAGAAAGGCTCACTTTACCAGCCATGTTTGCCCCCAAATGTCCATACCCCTGATTGAGGTGTGAGTGCTTTTTCCTTCAGTAATTGGGAAAACAAAAACAGTAGCCACATATTTGGAAGTGAGAATGGTGAAGATAGAGAAAATGGCCTAGGATCTTGATCTTCTTGAGGAAATCTGAGTGCCTCCAAGTTAATAGCTCCATTTCTTATGCTCTGTGTCCTTCCATCCTGATCCCTTGCTAACCCTAAATTGTGATTACATTCACCTTGGATGTTTACTTCCCATTTCTTTATAAGATTTGAGGCTCTTTGGGTCTTACAGATGTCTCTGTGGTACAGCTTTTAAATTCTTCTTTTTAAAAATTATGTTAATCATTTTCATTTTAGGCCTTCTGATTATTTTATTTTCAAGGGATTTCTTATTTAGATTAAGCTGCTTCTGACCATCTTGTGTTTCAATAACATGTGTTTATGTCTGTCTTCAGCTGAGCCTCTTGAAAGGATACAGTTTCCAATAACAAGATTCATACTTTGAAGTAAAATAGTTTGTTGTTTTCTGAATCTTTGAGCAGTTAGAGGTTAAGTGGGCATGGGTGGTATTTTCTGGAAGTGCCTATTACCAAAAAAAAGTATTTGTCAATATGGCGTTAGTTCATTATCTTCTAAGAGGATTAACAGTACAGAGAAGTCTGGAAAATGGATGTCTGTAGTTCAGTTTATATAATTTCATTTATTGGACAGCTGGACTAATCTCTGTTGCAGTGTTTCTTATCCATCATAAACAATAAACTATGATAAACTCCCTTTTGAGAGATTGTAAGAAATCTTATCCTACCATAGGGATCTTGATAACCCTTCAAAACCAGGCATGCTTCTCCACCCCTTGCCCCCTGTTGTGTTTTATAGATCCTCACTGGCCAGGAAGATTTTGTTTAGTTTTATTGACTATAAATACCCAAAACACTGAGATGTGTTCTTCCTTTTCCATTTGATAAATATAAAATTATGACATTGAGTATGCACTTTCAAACTACACATATTTTTCATCCCCTGGTTGAGAATCACTACTTTGTTGAAAGGTATGGGGAGATTGCAATGGAAGGTATAGAGTAGAATGAAAACAAAGTCCTTTACAGACGTATTGTTATTGAAATGGGCAAGGGAAAGGAGACTGGTAAAATAAAAATAGAAGAGTTGGGATTTTACAGATTTCTTTAAAAAAAAAAAAAAGGAAATATATCAAAGGTGGTAAATCTGCAGAACATCAGTTTATACTTACTTCATGGAGAAGGAATACTTCTCCCTTTAAAAGAAGGTGAGATGAAAGGCTGTTAACATAAATTGTTTAACATTAACTGGCTTGTTACACGGAGATTATAGATAGGTGGCCTTGGATTCTAACCTTAACCGGCTGGTATGTTTCACTTCTGCCCAGTTCCCCTAAGGTTTCTGTCATGAGTTTAAAATTATGGAAAGTGAATATGTGCAATTCTCAAACTCTGTCGTTCCTTTTGAGCATTTATGTGCATTTCTTATTGGGGCAATGGTAGGCCATGACTGGCTTTTCATTCTCAATATGAAAGAAGTCTGGTATGACTTCTTTAGGCAATGGTTTTACTTAGGGATATTTAAGTGCTTCATATATTTGAAAGCTTAACATCTATTTGTTTATTCTTTAAGATTTTCTTTATTTGAGAGAGCACAAGCCAAGGGGTTCTGGGGGGAGAGTAGCAGAGGGGGAAGAGAAAGAAGCAGAGCACTCCCCCTGAGCAAGGAGCTGGATGTGGGCTTGATCCCAGGACCCCCAAGATCATGACTTGAGCTGAGGGCAGACACTTAACCAACTGAGCTCCTCAGGTGCCGTTTAACATCTGTTTATTGTTGCTACCAGCAATTGAACCATAGAAAGATAATTCATGGGATAGATGAGCTTGGTAGAATAGGCCAGATGTGCATATAGCCAGGATGACCCACAAAGTAGGAATGGAAGGAGAGTTGAAGAAAGTTAGAGGTATGATGGAAGAAGGTTTCATCTTTGAGAATCAAAGACAACTTAAACATGGAAATTAGAAAAGAATCAGGAGACTAGGATTAAAAAATATGTACAAAATGAATTAGATCAGTAGAAGTGAGTTGATGTGAGGGGACTGAGAAGTGGTGAAACGTGGTGTGGCATTAAATCAGTGGTGATGTTTTTAAATTACGAGGTCCAGACTGAACTGGGGAAGTAGAAATTTGGCCCCAAAATTGGGAAGGGAGATAAATGATAAATGTATTGATTGACCTTTAAAAACTTAACTCTCTCTTTCTCTCTCTTTTAAAAAAGATCTTATTTATTTATTTGACAGAGAGAGATAGACAGCAAGAGAGAGAACACTAACAGGGGGAATGAGAGAGGGAGAAGCAGGCTTCCTGCTGAGCAGGGAGCCTGACATGGGTCTCAAACCCAGGACCCTGGGATCATGACCTGAGCCGAAGTCAGATGCTTAACAACTGAGCCACTCCGGTGCCACTAAAAACTTACTCTTGAGTTGTTTTGAGAGTAAGGAAATATTTCAGAAACTGTTAGCCTTGTTTCTCCCATGAAAAAAGTGAGATTTCTGTCTGAGATCAGGCTGCTATGGAGGAAAAGAATAAATAGCAAGGAATAGTGGAAAGGAGAAAATCCTTCCTGCCTCATGGAAGAAGAGACAGGTTATAAACTATTAGCATAAACTTCTAGTTAGAGGAAACATTTATTGTAGTTTTTGTATGACACCTAATTAGATCTGTTTAATGTAACTTCTGTGACAGTGAACAGATGAAAGATAATAAGTAGCCAAGTAGGGCATAGCTAGAAAAAAGCTGATGGTAGTGTTGAGGAAATTCATAAAATTATTGAGTAGATTTTTGTTGAATCAAGAAATACATAAAACTTTTCTCATTGTCATTTGGAGCAACTTTGGGGCAAGTATTAGGAGAAGCTGGAATGAGCTGGTGGAATAGTTTGGCCAAAAGTGGGAAGCGATAGGGATTCTGGGGGAGATGTGAAGGATGTATTTACCAAAACAAGGAAGATCTTGTTTAATATTGGTAGAGCGGCCACATGTACTTTGTAATTTTGTTGTGCCAACTACTGATCAGTCTGTTCTCTTTAAATCTGAGTTTCTGGGCTATTTACCCACATTTTATTGTTTTATAAGGGTACCTGGGATAAGTTGAGGAAGGGAAAAGTAGTTTGTGGGTTTTAGGGAAAAGTCTTCAGTAAAGTCTATATTCTGTCACTGACAAATGTCTTCCAGTGTCCTAAAAGTTAAGAGAAAAGGTCTTATCAACCAAGGCTTTCCTGAATGGTCAAGTATAGACATCATATACAGAGAACTTTCATATTTTCATATAGTTTAGTTATATGGTGGTGTACTCCTAATTCCTTGTTTTAGTTTTTCCTTTTTCCAACATTTTCACGAACTTATATCTTCAGATGTAGATTTCGTAAACGTATTTTCAGTTATTTGTAGGACAGTTTTTCAAGATGGGAAGTTACTGTCTCATCTTAAAATCAGAGATACCATTTAGTTTTTAAAAGGTCTGAATGGTTCATTCCATATACTGCAGCCAAATATATTAATTCATTAAGTATTTTTTTTGGTATCTTCTGTGTGTGTGATACCCTCCTGGTTCTTTTGGGGATCCACACATAACTAAGATATGGTTCCTACCATCCAGGAACTTTTTGTCTCTTGGGGAAAGAGCAGCTGGAACCATGCAGGGTTGTGCAGAGTGTGCATTGCACAAATTCATTATCATCATTGATAATATGTTTAGTATGGCAGTTTTCCAGTAGATGGCAGACAAGCATCTTAAGGAGCAGGCAGCTTTTTATAATTTGCACAAAGGAACCATTTGGGCCTTCAGAGAATATGGACATGAGACCGGTCATTTTAGTAAAATATTAAGTACAAGTGTTTTAAATAAGGTGCAGACAACACTGTGAGTATTTTAAGGAAGGTGAAAGGACCAAGTCATCACAAATTGCTTTGCTGTGAAAGGGGCAGAGTTTCAGAGCTCACCTTTTGGAATAAAAGGAAGACCTTTGAAAGGGTAGGAAAGATTTCAGCTGGGAGAGATGCTTGGGAGTGGGGGAGGGTACATTCTAAGCAGAAGCTACAGCATAATAGACAAAGTCATGCAGATAGGAATCACATTAGGGGAACTGTATAGTCTAGTTGGCCTGGAATGTAGGTTATATATAGGAAATGATGAGAGAAAAAGTTGGGAATATAAGTGGAACTAAAATGTACAAGTCTCTTTTTTTTTTAAGATTTTGTTTATTTATTTGACAGATAGTGAGAAAGGGATTACAAGCAAGGGGAGTGAGAGGGAGAAGCCGACTTCCTACTGAGAAGGGAGCCCAATGTGGGGCTCAATCCCAGGATCCCAGGACCATGCCCTGATCCCAAGGCAAATGTTTAACCGACTGAGCCACCCAGGCACCCCTAAAATGTACAGTTCTTTGAATTTCTTGCAAAGGATGTTTTTGATCTCAAATATGAGAAAGGGGGAAGGGAGTTAACAGAAATAGTATATATAGATTGATATGTTAGCTAGAATAAAGTTTGGGAACTTCTGGGTAAAATCACACTGAAAATGTAGCAAGATTGGGCACTTGGATGGCTCAGTCTGTTAAGCAATCTGCTTTTGGCTCAGGTCTTGATCCCAGGGTTTTGGAAGGGAGTCCCACATCAGGCTCCCTACTCCACCGGGAGTCTGCTTCTCCTTCTGCCCCTCCCCTCATTCAATCTCTCATGTTCTCCTGCTCTCTCTCTCTCTCAAATAAATCAATAAAATCTTAAAAAAAAGAAAAAGTGTAGCAAGGTT
The DNA here is from genome assembly GCF_030435805.1 of Mustela lutreola. Classification (NCBI taxonomy): domain Eukaryota; kingdom Metazoa; phylum Chordata; class Mammalia; order Carnivora; family Mustelidae; genus Mustela; species Mustela lutreola. The sequence continues at coordinate 56,406,033 of NC_081296.1, forward strand.
GTACTGTGAGTTTGATTAAAAGTGGTTATTTTTGCCAGTAGTAAGTGAAAGCATCTAAAATACAAGGGAAATTTATGAAATGCAATGTATTTCAGAAACCTTTATCTACAGTCATTGAAATGCTACTGGCATATTGTTAAATTCTGTCAACTTAACCTGAAATAAAGTGAGTGAATGCTATACTCCTGATCTCTACCTAAGAATGGTAATTGTAGAAAGAAATGGACAGAGACAGCCAAGAGATCTTGACAGACAGAAACTTCAAAGTGTGTAGGTGTTTAAGAGCCCAAAAAGGAGTTTGGTTTATTTCTTTTATAGTTTTAGGTTAAAGCAAAAATGTGGGTGTTCTTTCTGCTGTGTCTCTGTCCTCAGATTACCTCACATTTCCGTTTTCTCTTATTATTTTGATGCCAGTTGATATTAAGGTAGTTCCTAAGAAGGAGAAGTTTTCCTTGAGGTCACCAATTTTGCTTATTTTCCATTTGTCTTCTCACAACAGGAGTTTCACCATCTTCCTCTGAAGACCTAGCCATCTTGCTCCATGAAGGTCAGAACAATCTGACATGCACTTGTTTCTTGCCTCTATACCTGAAGAGTAGTCCTCTTCCATTGTGTACATTTTTTTCTTAATAGGGGAGGGGAGGGGAGAGCCAGTACCCCCCCTCCCCTTCCCTCCCTAGACCTTGGTGAAGTACCCTCCATTGCTTTCCCAAGATGGCAGACCCCATCATGGATTTGTTTGATGACCCAAATTTATTTGGCCTGGACTCTCTGACTGATGACAGCTTCAACCAGGTCACACAAGACCCCATTGAGGAAGCCCTTGGACTACCAAGCTCTCTGGACTCCTTGGATCAGATGAACCAGGATGGTGGAGGTGGTGATGTGGGGAATTCATCAGCAAGTGACCTGGTCCCCCCACCAGATGAGACAGCCCCCACAGAACTTCCCAAAGAATCGACAGCTCCAGCTCCAGAATCTTTAACTTTGCATGATTATACCACTCAGCCCGTCAGCCAGGAGCAGCCAGCCCAACCTGTCTTACAGACACCAACGCCAACATCAGGACTTTTGCAGGCCTCCAAGAGCCAGGAGATCCTGAGCCAAGGGAATCCTTTCATGGGTGTCTCTGCCACAGCTGTCTCCTCCAGTAGTACTGGAGGACAACCGCCTCAGTCAGCCCCTAAGATTGTTATCCTTAAGGCCCCACCAAGCTCCTCAGTCACTGGTGCCCACGTGGCACAAATTCAGGCCCAAGGTATCACCAGCACAGCTCAGCCCCTGGTGGCTGGCACAGCCAATGGTGGAAAAGTTACTTTTACCAAAGTGCTAACCGGCACTCCCCTTCGACCAGGTGTTTCCATTGTCTCTGGTAATACAGTGTTGGCCGCCAAGGTCCCTGGGAACCAGGCTGCTGTTCAGCGCATTGTCCAGCCCAGCCGACCAGTAAAGCAGCTGGTCCTACAACCAGTTAAGGGTTCAGCTCCTGCTGGAAACCCTGGGGCCACAGGGCCCCCACTGAAGCCTGCAGTTACACTGACCTCTACACCTACTCAGGTGACTTGAGTGAAAGGGGGAGGTGAATTTTGGTTTAGTAGAGGGCCCAGCAACTGTGTGAGAAGAGAGCACATAAGACCTATCTCTAGGAAATCCTGTTTAAATTCTACCTATGCTTCTTTAAAAAATCAGTTAGCATTGACAGCCACATACTTGCTACTTACCAGGTGAAAGCAGTTAATGTTGACATATTTTTTTGAGCTCTTATTACATGTTTACACTGTGCCTAGCTGGTCTTGAACAAGACAGACACAGTCCCTGTCCTTACAGAGCTCACGATCTGCCAGGAAGGCAGACAGTAAACAAGAACTCACAATACTGTATGATACAAAGCTTTATGAGAAATACTGGATGCTATGGGAACAGTCATTATTTATTTATATTTGCAAGACTTACTGAAGCTATGTGTATATTTTCCCTGTTCTTATTACTGAGATTGTCCTCCTTTATCCAGTGAAAAGGCTAGTTTCTATTGTAAGAGAGTAGAGGTTCTAGCCTCTGAATAAAGGGCCAAAAGAGTTTGTGGGGGAGGGGATGGTATTAAAATAAGTAGGACCAATGGAAAGAAGCTATGAGGAGGTGGATTATAAAGACTTTTGTTCTAATAGACTGCCAGAAAATGGAATGACTACCTTAGAAGATAGCCTTCCATCAGGAGTTTGTGAAAAATAGGCCTGATACCCACTGGGCAGAGGTGTTACAGAGAAAACTCAATCAGGACAGATAAGAGGACGAAAAAAATGAATTGTACTGTGTCTTCTGACTCTGAGTTTTGATGGTTCTAGGATGAGGAACACTGGTGTAAATACTTAAGAGTATATCATTCTTTAATGTTGCACCTCTTGCAATTTCCTTTCTTCACTCTAGGGTGAATCAAAACGCATCACCCTGGTCCTCCAGCAGCCACAGTCTGGAGGTCCCCAAGGACACCGGCATGTCGTTCTAGGGAGTCTACCAGGCAAGATAGTGTTACAGGGCAACCAGCTGGCAGCCCTGACCCAAGCCAAGAATGCTCAGGGGCAGCCCGCCAAAGTAGTAACTATCCAGCTGCAGGTGCAACAGCCACAGCAGAAAATCCAGATTGTACCACAGCCGCCAGCATCACAACCGCAGCCGCCCTCAACCCAGCCAGTGACTCTCTCCTCTGTGCAGCAGGCTCAGATAATGGGGCCCGGACAAAGCCCAGGACAAAGACTTTCCGTACCACTGAAGGTCGTGCTGCAGCCGCAGGTGAGACCTCCACAGGTAGCCCCCTGTTGTCCCCTTCAGCAACCACTCATTGTTGAGTGTGGGGTCCTTGGAGTCATGCCTTGGAACTGAAATGCAGGCTTTTATTTCTTTTACTGTGGAGACTTTGGTTAATTATATGAAGAGATTTGAGGGTCACTGTGAGGTTTGGGATAAGAGGTGATTTATCTAATATTTGTCTTCAAGCTGTTTCATTTACAATCTTTTTCCTGATATTGTTGTGGAGTAGAAGTGATTGGCAGTATTCTTTCATTTGGAAGATAAAGAAGTTGTCCTAAACAGGTCAAGTGATTATCACTCCTCCCACCCCACCCCCCACCCCCTACTGGGATAAAGGTACACCAAGAGTAGAATTTGATTTTATTTACTTTTGGCCTAGAGATCAGGATTAGTCATACAATAATGGAGATGTGTATTGACATTAGGAGCATGGTAAAGGATATTGAAGTTTGCTTTGGCACAATTCTTGCCTTTTCTTATCCCCTTTCAACTTAAAAAAAAAACAAAAACAAAAAAAACCACCAGAACAAAACACTTTTTCCCCCCTAATATGTCCAAGTTCAGTAAGAGTTGTTCCGAATCTGATTCTTAAGGAATTAGAGATGGAAAGTTTCCATCCTATCTGCTTTAGAGCTAGATTTTATTTAGGCCATTTAGCTACAAACATATTGAAATTTTAGTGTCTTTATTTCTGTAGGCTGGCTCTTCCCAAGGGGCCTCTTCTGGGCTTTCCGTAGTTAAAGTTCTAAGTGCCAGTGAAGTGGCAGCTTTGTCTTCACCAGCAAGCTCTGCTCCTCATACTGGGGGCAAGATAGGAATGGAAGAAAATCGCAGGCTGGAGCACCAGAAGAAGCAAGAGAAAGCCAATCGGATTGTAGCAGAAGCTATTGCTAGGGCCCGTGCCCGGGGTGAGCAGAATATACCTCGGGTCCTAAATGAGGATGAATTGCCCAGTGTTCGGCCTGAAGAAGAAGGTGAGAAGAAACGCAGGAAAAAGAGCAGTGGGGAGAGGCTCAAGGAAGAAAAGCCAAAGAAGAGCAAAACATCTGGTACCTCTAAAACTAAGGGCAAGAGTAAGCTGAAGTGAGTACAACCCTTTGCTAATTGGTTGGGACATTTGAGGGAAGTGCACTTGTTTTTAAATTAGTAGTGAGGGGTGCCTGGCTGGCTGAGTCGATAGAGCATGTGACTCTTGATCTCAGGGTTGTTAAGTTTGAGCCCCACATTGGGTGTAGAGATTACTTAGGAAAATAAAACTTAAAAAAATAAATCAGTATTAGAGGAACTACTTTTTTTTTTTTTTTAAAGATTTATTTATTTATTTGAGAGTGAGAGTAGGGGAGAGACACAGAGAGAGAGAGTCTCAAGCAAACTCTGTTCATGGTGCAGAGAGTGATAACGGGCTTGATCTCATGACGCTGAGATCAGGACCTGAATTGAAACCAAGAGTCAGACATTAAACTGGCTGTGCCACCCAGGCACCCCTAGGATCTGCTTGTATTTAGCAGCTATACACATAGTTCAAAGTGATCTATCTGTGACAAGATAGAAAGGCCTTTCTTTTCTTTGTCTCAATGCTTATATGATTTGTTAAACAGAAATGTGCAAATTAGCATATTTTGAAAGAGAAGCAACAAGGCACAGGAAAGATAACTAATTGTTGAATTGGGGGTTAGGATTAAAAGTTGACTGTTTTTATATGTCTTTGTGATTTTGTATCACCGTAGTGTGGAAGAGATTTCTTACTATCCTATACCTACTAGGTATAGCTGCCCTGTTCTTGAATCTCATCTGAACTAGAGAAGATTTTAGCAACCATTGTCAGCCTAAAGGAGTGTCGGCAGAACCAGGGCTTACCACAATCATCTTCTCTTTCCCTTCCGTGTCTTGTAGCTTCACTCCTTTTTCCCTGGCTTCTACCCCTTAGGATTCTTCAGGCTTTGTGGTGGAATTTTAATAATGGTTTATAATTGGAGAGGATTTTTAGCTTAAAAAAAATTTCATATCGCCGGTCTTAGTTAATCCTCAGCAATTGTCAGGCTGGGTATTTTCATCAGTGTTTATATTACAAAAAAGGGACCTAATGTGCAGCTAACGACAGAACTGGAACTAAAGTGAGGCCTTGTAGTTCTTGGGCCAGGATTCTGTTGTCTTATGCCACTTTCCTTCAGGTATTTGTGAGTATAGTAGTAGAAAGGATTAGTCACATCTGGTTGTAAAGGCCAGCCAGTGGCTTAGGAACCCGAATATCTTCTATTTTCAAACACCTTACTCCCTAATGATATGTCGTACTGACTGAAGAGCTAGACACTGCTGTTAGGAAGTTTCATATATGATGGTTTAGATTAATTATATTTTTCTTCTCCTAAATGAATTTGACCCTCACTACAAATGAATTTGGTTTTTCCTTTTTAGCACCATCACTCCTGTGGTGGGTAAGAAGAGAAAGCGTAATACCTCATCTGATAATTCAGATGTAGAAGTCATGCCTGCCCAGTCACCCCGGGAAGATGAAGAAAGCAGCATTCAGGTAAAAGGATTCTGAAAGAACTTAGAAAAATCAAGTTTAATTCTGACAGGCAAACCAGGAATAGATAAAAGAGACTTTAACCCTGTGCATATTTCAAGAATTTTTCTAAAAGAGAGGTAGGCCTAAAAGGTAAAAGAGGTGGGACCTGGTCATGGTTGTGTCTTTTAAAATTTTTATTTTTTAGGCAAAAAGTATATTACCATACTATACAAAAGCAGTAGTCATTTTCTGAATTCCAGTGTTTCAGAAACTAAGCAGCTATGAAATTATGCTTCATGGTTGTTATGACTATGTCAGTACTTTGGTTTCTCTTAGAACTGTTCATCTATTCCTTTGCCTTACCTTTTCTACACTTTAGGGTTCTGACTCTGTGAACTGGGTGCTTAGGCACAATGGTTTTTCCTACCTTTTTAAGGTGAGAAACGCTGGAAGAGAATAAAAGAAGCTGGACCAGAAGAAGTTTGGTCCTCTGTCTCTGATTGTTGCTTTACAGTATCATCTTTGTCTCTGGTTTCCAACCATACACAGAATCTGGTATTAAGATTTGGGAGACCCATGGTACTTCTGAGTAATACTATGGGCCTGGCCAATTTTCTTAGCTACTGTGTCTGAATTTTTCCTTGGTAAATGGAGGCTTGTACTAAACAAACCTTAAGTGCTGCTGTTGTTATTAATACTCAGAAATGCATTCCCTCTTTCTTGATACACTCATTACATTGGCAAACTGATACTTGGGTTTTTCTGGGGAAATTAACATTAAAGACTAGCCAAGATAAAATTGAAAAGGAAAATGAGACAGAAATTTGACTTAACAAACATTAGATATAGTATGAAATAATAATTACTAGGAGTGTGGAATTAGAGAAGAAATAACATTAATAAAGATAATAGAGTCTGGAAATAGATTCAAATGGTTATGAGGATTTAGAATATGAATTAAAATGCCATTTTAAATCAATGAAAAGAAAGAATATTTAATAAATTATGTTAGGACAGCTGGCTACCCATGTAGGAAAAAAATAAAACCAGATTTCTTGTGTCACTTTTTAAACAAATACTAGTTTAATTGAAGTCCAAAGGTAAAACTTGAAATCATGAACTTATTGTAAAACATGGATGAGTTTTTTAAATAATTCTCAGTTTTTTTTTAAAGATTTTATTTACTTATTTCACAGACAGAGATCACAAGTATATAGAGAGGGAGGCAGAGAAAGAGGGGAAAGCAGGCTCCCTGTTGAGCAAAGAGCCCGATGTGGGGCTCGATCCCAGGACCCTGGGATCATGACCTGAACTGAAGGGAGAGGCTTTAACTCACTGAGTCACCCAGGTGCTCCATTCTCAAGTATTTATAAATAATTCTCTCTTTCAAGGGGGTTTTCAGAAGTCATAAAAGGAAAGATAGATATATTTGACAATGTAAAAATTATGTACATGTAACAAAATTCTACAAATAATATAGTCATTAAGAGCATAAATTCTGCAGCAAGAATTCCTTGGTTCTTATCTTTACTACTTACTAACATCGTCACTTCAGGCAAGTCTATTTAACCTCTTGGTGACCCAATTTCCTTATCTCTAAAATGCAGATAATAATGCCTACCAAATGGGTGGTTAGGAGAATTGACTGGAAGCATTTATAAAGCAATTAGGACAGTGCTTAGCTCATGGTAAGACAGCATAGGAAGAGTTATGTATATGTATGTTAAATAAAATAAAGGGTCAGGTTAAGTATGTGTTAAATAATTAGAAGACAAACTGAAGGCAAGTCTTTGTAATAACAAAAATACAAATTTTAAAAGGTGGTGTATTAGTTTGCTAGGGTTGCCATAATAAAATACCACAGACCGTGTGGCTTAAACAGCAAAAACTGATCTTCTCATAGTTCTGAAGTCCAAGATCAAGGAGTCAGCAGGTTTGGTTACCTCTGAGATCTTTCTCTATGGTTTGCAGAAGGCTGCTTTCTTACTATGTCCTTACATGGTCTTTTCTCAGTGTATATATCCTGGTGTCTTTTTGTGTGTCCACATTTCCTCTTGTAATTATGCCATTCAAGTTGAATTAGGGCTCACTCTACCAGCCTCATTTTATCTTAATCGTCTCTCTAAAACTCTTTCTCCAAATACAGCCACATTCTGAGGTACTAGGGATTAGGGTTTCAACATAAGAATTTTGGGGGATTGGGGCATTTTTTAAACTCAGTTAATTGTCTGCCTTTGGCTCAGGTCATGATCATAGAGTTCTTGGATCAAGCCCAATGTTGGGCTCCCTGCTTGGCGGAGTCCGCTTATCCCTCTTCCTCTTCCCCTCCCCCTGCTTATGCTCACACTCTCTCTTGCTCGCTTGTTTACTCTCTCTCTTAAATAAATAAATAAAATTTAAAAAACACACACAAAAAACTTAGAGGTTTATAATTCAGCCCATAAGTGGTAATGCCATTGTTGGCAGTGGAGTTCAGGAAAAGGTGCTTTTCACACAGTTGATGGGAGTATTGAGACAATCTTTCTAGCTAGTCAGTATTTCAATATGTAACAAAATTTAAAATGTCAGTGACTTTGGACTCAATGATTATGCACGAAGGAAACTTTCAAAAGTATGTAATGATGCATATGTATTTCAGCAGTATTTGTAATAGCAGAAATGTCCAAAAATTCATTGTCCATAGAGGAGAAATAGTTAATAAAATTCTGAAAATCTGAACCATAGAATACTGCGTGGCAATTAAAAACAACAAAGTAGAAGGGTGCCTGGCAGGCTAAGTCAGTAGAGTATGTGACTCTTGATCTTGGGATCATGAATTGAACCCCCACATTGGGTGTAGATTTATGAACAAACAAACAAACAACTATTAAAAATAATTTTAGGGCGCCTGGGTGGCTCAGTGGTTAAGCCTCTGCCTTTGGCTCAGGTCATGATCTCAGGGTCCTGGGATCGAGTCCCGCATCGGGCTCTCTGCTCAGCAGGGAGCCTGCTTCCTCCTCTCTCTCTCTCTGCCTGCCTCTCTGCCTACTTGTGATTTCTCTCTGTCAAATAAATAAATAAAATCTTTAAAAAAAAATAATTTTAAAAACCCCACAAATCTGTTGAAGGACATTTGGGTTGTTTCCATTTTGGAGCTATTATGAGTAAGGCTGCAGTGAACAGTTTTATTACTTCTTGGACATGGGTTTTCATTTCTCCTACCTAAGGAATAGGATTGCTAGACCATAGTAGTTACATAAATAAACATTATAACTCTGTAAGAATCTGTCAACTTCCAAAGTGATTGTGTCATTTTACACTTGCACCAGTAATGACAGTTCCAGTTCCACATCTTCAGTATTTGGTTTTGTCAACTACCCATTCTTTTTGAATACTCTTCTGTAGTATTCCATATCTTGATTATACTATAATTTGTTTAACTAGTTCCCTATTGATGGGCATTAAGATTTTTCTCTGGTCTTCTACTATTACAAGTAATGCTACAAAGATTTGTATATATGTGCAGATTTATTCGTAGGGTAGTAACTTTGAAGTGAAATTTCTAGACCAAAGGGTATTGTCAGATTTTCTTTTATAGAGGTTATGCCCATGTGTAGTCTAACCAACAATGTATGTGCAAGTTCCTATTTCAGTATTTGATCAGACTTGCTGCTTTTTACCAGTCTGTTAGGTAGGTGCAAAAAAAGAAAAAAGATATCTCAATTTAGGTATCAGTTATAATTTATTATGAGTGTGAGCATCTTTTTACATTTAAAGCCATTTGTGTTTTTTTCCTACTAACTGTCTATTTATCGTATTTGCCCATCTTTCTGCTCTGTTATGGATCTTTTTCTTAGTTACTCAAAAGAACTCTGTGCTTAGGAAATGGAGTATTTGGTGTTTTCCCCATCAGTTTATTATTTTTCTCAACTTCGTTATAATATGTATATATCTCAAATTTTTTGCAAGGTAAAATTGATCAATTTATTAGAAACGTATTTCCTACTGCCAGATTATAAAAAATTCTTCCACACTTTCTTTTAGAAATGTTACATCTTTTTTTTTTTTTTTTTTTTTTTTTTAAAGATTTTATTTATTTATCAGAGAGAGAGGGGGAGAGAGTGAGCACAGGCAGACAGAATGGCAGGCAGAGGCAGAGGGAGAAGTAGGCTCCCTGCTGAGCAAGGAGCCCGATGTGGGACTCGATCCCAGGACGCTGGGATCATGACCTGAGCCGAAGGCAGCTGCTTAACCAACTGAGCCACCCAGGTGTCCCAGAAATGTTACATCTTTTTAAGATTTTTTTAAAAAGATTTTATTTATTTATTTGTCAGAGAGAGAGAGAGAGAAAACACAAGCAGGGGGAGAAGCAGGCAGAGGGAGAAGCAGGATTCCCCACTGAGCAAGGAACCTGATGTGGGACTTAATTCTAGGACCCTGGGATCATGACCTGAGCCAAAGTCAGACTTAACCGACTAAGCCACCCAGGCATCCCCTTTCTAAGATTTGTAAAAAGATTTTGGAAATCCTTTATTTTTATGTAATTTAGTTTCTTTCAACCTCTAAATAGCTAGCCATTTGTTTCCAGTCCCATTTATAGAATAATCTACTTTTCCCTCACCGATTAGAAGTGCTATTTTTATCATGTTCTATATCCACCTAGTATTTTAGTCTGTATTTGGACATTATTTCATTGACCTGTTTATCTTTTCTTAGAGAGGTTCCAACCTTTGTTAATTGGTATAGCTCTTTTGTGTCCTTAATATCTGGTAAGGCCAAGCACACTTTTCCTGTTTTTCCTGGTTATTCTTTAGTGTTTATTTCTCTCTTTGACTTTTTGAATCAGTTTATCTAAATAAAAAGTTCTGTTAATTTTATTTTGTCATTTTTATGTAATGCATATAATTAGAATTAAGTCTTATTGTAGGACATTGTATTTTATTATTTTTAATTTTATTTATTATTTTATTATTATTATTTTATTATTCAAGTTCTCTTTAAGGCCTCCTGGAGTGTTTTAAAGTTTTTTTCATATAGATTTTACATATTTCTTACTAACTTTAATTTTTTAGATAAGTAATCTTTTTGTTTTTTTATGTAGAATTCTTTCTTTCTTTTTTAAGATTTTATTTATTTATTTGACAGAGCACAAGGAGAGGGAACAGCAGAGGGAGGAGTAGAAGCAGGCTCTCCTCTGAGCAGGGTACCCAGTGCAGAGCTCAAACCCAGGACCCTGAGATCATGACCTGAGCCAAAGGCAGATGCTTAACTGAGCCACCCAGTGCCTCGAATCTTTCCTTTCATTATGTTTTATAGCTCAGTTTACATAAGAATGATAGTTTTAAAAATTGATTTTATGCCAGGGAAGTTTGCTTAATTTCTGTAGTTCTGTGTCTAATAATTCATTTAATTTGTTTGGGTTTTTCAGAGATATAATCATGATTGAAAAATAATCTTTTTTTATTTTTATTTTTATTTATTTATTTTTTTTCAAGATTTTATTTATTTGACAGAGAGAGATCACAGGTAGGCAGAGAGGCAGGCAGAGAAAGAGAGAAGAGGAAGCAGGCTCACTGATGAGCAGAGAGCCCAATGTGGGGCTCGATCCCAAGACCCTGGGATCATGACCTGAGCCGAAGGCAGCGGCTTAACCCACTGAGCCACCCAGGCACCCCGAAAAATAATCTTTTTTTAAAAAAAAACTATTTATTTATTTGACAGACAGAGATCACAAGTAGGCAGAGAGGCAGGCAGAGAGAGAGAGCGGAGGAAGCAGGCTCCCTGCCGAGCAGAGAGCCCGATGTGGGGCTTGATTCCAGGACCCTGGGAACATGACCTGAGCCGAAGGCAGAGGCTTTAACCCGCTGAGCCACCCAGGCACCCCTGAAAAATAATTTATCTTTCTATCCTTCCCAACTTTTTATCATGAACTACAAAGTATTACTTAAATTACTTAATTAAAAAATATTTTACTCGGGGTGCCTGGGTGGCTCAGTCAGTTGAGCATCTGACTCTCGGTTTCAGCTCAGGTTGTCATCTCAGGGTTTTTAGATTGAGCCCCAAGTCCAGCTCTATGCTCAGTGTGGAGTCTGCTTGGCACTTTTTCCCTCCCCTAGGTCTGTGTGCAATGTGCATGCACACTCTGTCTCCAAAATAAATAAAATATTACAAAAGTGTTTTTTCAACCACTTGAAAGAATAACGTAAATCTAAAATGTATTGATGCGGAAAACTCCCCTAAAAAGTACTGTTAACAAAAAGGTAAGTAGCAGGGACGCCTGGGTGGCTCAGTTGGTTGGGCAGCTGCCTTCGGCTCGGGTCATGATCCCAGCGTCCTGATATCGAGTCCCACATCAGGCTCCTTGCTTGGCGGGGAGCCTGCTTCTCCCTCTGCCTGTACTGCCACTCTGCCTGCACTGTGCTTGCTCTCTCTCTCTCTCTCTGGCAAATAAATAAAATCTTTAAAAAAAAAATGGTAAGTAGCAGAACAATGCTGTAATCATCATATAGTATGATTCTATTTATTAAAACAGAAAAACCTTAGAACTAAAACAGAAAGCAAAATTAGTAACAAAACATTCTTGCACCTTGGCACTTCAGGGTTGCTCCTTATAGAAAGCACATTGTACCCTTCATTTTACCAGAGTTTCTTGGCAGTAGTATCCAGGTTACTTTCAGGTGGATTCTGGTTCTTTGAAAAAACAGTTTGGCAAATTAATTTGTATTTGGTACATAAAGAATATGGTTTGATATCACATAATTTTGTAAATAAGCTCTTTATCTTTTTGGCTTGGTTTTTCGTAGGGATTTTGGAGTAAAATAAATATATGACTATAGGCAAATAGTTTTAAAGGTTTTTCTCTTTGATATATCTACATAGTTATTTTAACCATTCTTTCCGCTACAGAAAAGACGCTCAAACCGCCAAGTTAAGCGAAAAAAATATACAGAGGATCTGGATATAAAGATCACAGATGATGAAGAAGAAGAAGAAGTGGATGTAACTGGTCCAATAAAAACTGAGCCTATCCTCCCTGAACCCGTGCAGGAACCAGATGGCGAGACTTTGCCTTCCATGCAGTTCTTTGTGGTAAGCTGAGAACTTAAGCAATATGAGAGGTTGTCCTGCTCCTCACAGTCTCTATTGACTAACTGCATTTTTTGCTACAGGAGAATCCCAGTGAAGAAGATGCAGCCATAGTAGACAAAGTGCTTTCTATGCGGATTGTGAAGAAGGAGGTAAGGCCTTAACCCTTCATGTCAACCCATAATGCTGCATTCACAGGCTCTATTTAATAAACACCTTTGGATGCCAGGATATATTAGTAAAGTATAGTTATGGTGGAGGGAAGTTACCTAGAAAATAGGAACTGTCTTATTGCCTCTTCTTTTGGTTTTCTGTTTAAGATGGATAGACTTATTTTTTCCAGCTGTCAGATCTCTTGTATTGGAGTACTAGGTTAGTTCTTTAATCCCTCAGTCACTAATACACTCTAGGAACATTGGTATGAAGCTCTACCATGAGTAGTGAAAATTAAAGCTTCTTTCTTTGACAAATAAGGTTATTAATAACTATGATTTCTTTCTTCTCAGCTTCCTTCTGGACAGTATACTGAGGCAGAAGAATTCTTTGTCAAGTACAAGAACTAGTATGTGATCTGTGCAAAAAGCTTTTCACCCTAAACCCACAGGGTTGTAAAAAGTTCTCCTGTATAGTCCATCCTGGGTGGGAATGTGTCCCTTTTTAATAGTCTCCTAGCCCAATTGTTGTTTTCTTTTGAGGAAAATGTCTATTCAGAGAGGAGTTTGGGAATTGCGTTTCTCTTCCTGTTTCCCAACAGGAAGGGTGGGGTAAGGGTGGTTCCTGATAAAATCCCTTGTGATTCTCTATACCTTAATTTAACATTATGACCTTTCTACTCAGACTGGTCAGTGGACCAGCAGAATTAGCATCATTTGGGTGCTCGTTAGAAATGTGAACTTTCAAGCCTGCCCCAGACCAGGTGTTTGTGTGCAAAATCAGTCTTAAGAAGCACTTACCATTGTGCCTGCTTCTGGCTTATCCCCAAATCTAGCCTACCCTTTCTCACAGCATGACCAGCTATTTCCATCCCCTTCAGCTCCTATCTACACTGTGAATGGGCTACCATCTCCCAACTAGAGAAGGATAAAAGGATCCATCAAAAACTAAAGCGCTTCAAAACCAAAATGGCTCAGATGAGACACTTCTTCCATGAGGTAATTAGGAATAGGTATTGCCTATCGTTTATTTCACAGAAGCAAAAATTATTGGGGTTATCAGTCTTGACTGATTACTTAAGACATATTTGTTTTGTGTACATGGGTATGAAGTCTTAATTTTGATCATTGGACTTTCCTAATTTAGTTGCCCCATGCTTTGTTTTACTAGGTCTAAATTAGGTCTTTTTATAAGTTTGTAGGATGTTTTGGTATTGACTTACTCAGTATTCATGAAGTATTTTCAAGATGGATTTTAAACTGACCTCTCATCCACTTGAGGCATTCTTCTTCTAATGTCAATCTATAGCCGTTGATGGTTTCTGTAGGCATAAGCAACCGTTTCATTAGGAAAGAACATTTATTTTTTAAAATTTCTAATCCACTGTAACAAGAAATGGTGATATAGGAGATTTAATTTCCCATAACCATTCCTTTTTTTTTTTTTTTTTAAATTTTTTATTTATTTATTCGACAGAGATCACAAGCAGGCAGAGAGACAGTCAGAGAGAGAGAGAGGAAGGGAAGCAGGCTCCCCGCTGAGCAGAGAGCCCAATGCGGGGGCTCGATCCCAGGACCCTGAGATCATGACCTGAGCCGAAGGCAGAGGCTTTAACCCACTGAGCCACTCCTCCGCCCCTCCCATAACTGTTCTTAACTACTGGATAAACACTGGAGTATGCATTAAGGGTCCCTTTTTTCTTTTTTTTTTAAGATTCCATTTATTTATTTGACATACAGAGATCACAAGTAGGCAGAGAGGCAGGCAGGGAGAGAGAGGAGGAAGCAGTCTCTCCGTGGAGCAGAGAGCCCAATGTGGGGCTCAATCCCAGGACCTCGGGATCACGGCCCGAGCCGAAGACAGAGGCTTTAACCCACTGAGCCACCCAGGCACTCCTCCCATAACCGTTCTTAACTACTGGTAAACACTGGAGTATGCATTAAGGGTCTTTTGAGCCATAGTTTAACTGTCCATTTTGCTTTGAAAGCTTTGTGTATATATATATGCCTTTGCTGAATTGGGGTTTGTCATCTTTAGCATATATATAGAACTGCATGCCTTGAGAAGACAGATTCTTTTTCAAAGCTTCTTAGAGCTAAAGGGAAAAAGTTCTAATAAGAAAGATTGAAGGAAGGAACTAAATGCATAGTTTTAGCAAAAAAACCCCTCAGTTCTGCCTGAATATATATGATAAAGCTAACTTGACCACCAGGTTTGCAAATAAATTAACTATTTCTCATCACCTGGAGGGGCAAGTAGGACCATGTAGTTTTATAATTTCTTTTTATATGAAAGTAATAATTGGGTTGTGTTTTTTCATCTATGTTCTTTTAAAACATAATTTGTGAAATGTACAATGAAACTGTAATACCATTCCAGCCGATATTAGATGTACAATTTGTGACTCTTGAACCAGTCTCTACTAACTCATATGCCAATTAAATCTTCATATATAGGTAGGCTATTTAACCAAATCAGTCATTCATTTATTCATCATTTATCATGTGCTAGTTTTTATGGAGAACAAACCAGATATGGACTGTGTTACCATACAGCTCACCGTCTAATTGGGGAGAGAGAAATATTAAAAAATAATTCTAGGGGCGCCTGGGTGGCTCAGTGGGTTAAGCCGCTGCCTTCGGCTCAGGTCATGATCTCGGGGTCCTGGGATCGAGTCCCACATCGGGTTCTCTGCTCAGCAGGGAGCCTGCTTCCCTCTCTCTCTCTCTCTCTCTCTCTGCCTGCCTCTCTGCCTCTCTGTCTACTTGTGATCTACTTGTGATCTCTCTCTGTGAAATAAATAAATAAAATCTTTAAAAAAAAAAAAAAAATTCTAATTGTGTTAAGTGCCAGAAAAGAAAGAGCACAAGGAGCCATAAGGGGAGGGGGAGGAAACACCTACTTTGGATAATTAGGGAAGACTTACCTGAGAATTGAATTATGAATAAGAGCAAGGCTATGAATCCATGTAAATAATATTGCTGGCATGGGAATTAGCATATATGAAGGCCCTGAGACAGGGTGAGGCACTGAAAACAAGGTACAGTTGAACAAAAAAGAGTGAATGGCCCAAAATGAGATCAGAAATTTAGGCAGGCAGTGCATACAGACCTTTTAAGCAGTCTGGTTTTAATTTTGTTTTTATTCTAAGTGCAAAGGAAAATCAATACATTGTTTCAAACAGGTCAAAGACATAATCCAGTGATCACTTTTAAAAGATCACCTAGACTTTGGAGAATGGATTGAAGAAGAGTAAGCATGAAAGTATGAAGAGCAGTAAGAAAGCAGTTGAAGATTTCTAAATAGGAAATATCATGGCTTAAAAGTAGAATGGTTTCAAGTGGATAGAATGGATAGATTAGAATTGACAGGGCTTGGTATGGTGGCTTAAAATGATAGGTTTGTGGTCTGAGCAAATGGGTTCAGGTGGCATCTATTAAAGTATCAAAGATGTTAGAAGCAGCTGATTGGGGGAAATCAAGAATTTAGCTGGGTGGCCCATTTCTTAAGCATCTGTTTTCAGGGTAGCTGGGTGGCTCAGTGGGTTAAGCCTCTGCTTTCAGCTCAGGTCATGCTCTCAGGGTCCTGGGATCAGTGCCCACATCGGGCTCTCTGCTCAGCGGGCAGCCCAGCCCACTTACCCCTCTCTCTGCCTGCTTCTCTGCCTGCTTGTGATCTCTCTCTGTCAAATAAATAAAATTTTGAAAAAAAAAAAAGAATCTGCTTTTGGCTCAGGTCATGATCCCAGGGTCCTGGGATCGAGCCCTGCATCAGGCTCCCTGCTCAACAGGAACTTTCTTCTCCCTCTTCTACTCCCCCTGCTTGTGTTCCCTTTCTTGCTTGTCTCTCTGTCAAATAAATAAATAAAATCGTTAAAAATTTTTTTTTAGTTTAGACTATGTTAACCTTAAAATTCCTTAACCTATCTCTAGTAAGCACAGATACACAAATCTGGATTTTTCAGGTTGCAATTAAAATTTGGATTTTGTCAGCATATAAATAGTTATTAAAACCTTAATAATGATTAAAGCCACCTGAGGGGGGAAGGATTTCTATACATTCTAATAGTTCTGTATTTTTTTATGAAAGTTTTTTCTGTAATAGTATGGATGTGAGCCCAGAACTAAGGCTTTAAGGCTTTTCCCAAATATAGAGGTCCAGGTGAAGGAGAAGGAACTGTATGCCAGAGTGGCAGGAGAAAGATTAGGAAGCAAAGTCACGAAAAGCAATAGGAAGCAAAGTCATGAAAAGCAAGAAGGAAAAGTGTCTTAATAAGGAAGAGTTTTTTCCTTAAAGTTTCTTTAAGATCTTTCTTTGGAGTCTTTGGTTATTTGTTTTCAGATACCACCCAAAGTTGGATACCAATGATTTAGAAGAAAAAGAACCAGTGAAGGTGATTAAGAATTGGCTAAAACCAAAATAAAGGGGGAAGGGCTATTGACAAAAGTGTAGTGTCTCAGAAAACCCAAGGGTTTTTAAAGGAGAGAATTAGGAATTGTGGAATACTTCGTAGAAGTTAAGTGAGATGAGGACAGAAATGTTCCATTATATTTGGCAATTTGGAGATTATTAATAACATCAAGAGTAATTTAGTTGTGTGAAGGAAGTGGAAGGTAGAGTGGAGTAGCTGCTTGGGTATGAAGCAGAACAGAAAAATAGTTGCAGGCAGATGAAGAATAAAGGAGGTCTTTTTAAGATGTGAAATAGTAGAATATATCTGTGTGTTTATGGGAATGATCCAAGAGAGAGTTTCCTAAGAGACTGAGAAGGGGTAGAATCCAGAGAATATATGGAGAGAATGACCTCTGTTAGAAGACACTTACTCTGGTCATAGGTGACAAGATAGGTGCAGATTTAAGTTTTTAAAAAGGATTTTATATGGTGAAAATGGTGGGGGGACTCCCTTCTGAAGGCATCTTTTTAAAAAAAATTTTGAAGTGAGATCACCAGGTAAAGGTGGGATGGAAGGTTGGGTTTACTGGACAGTGATCTTTTGGTCTTACTGTTTGTTTCATAACTCCTCTAGGATGAAGAACCCTTCAATCCAGACTATGTAGAAGTGGATAGGATATTGGATGAGTCTCACAGTATTGACAAAGACAATGGGGAGGTGAGTTGGGGCATGGTAGAACATTGATGGTCTCAGAGATTTCTACTGGTCTGCTTGCTCATCCTTTATTATGAAGATATGGCTGAGAAATCCCTTACACAAAAAGGTATTTTTGAGTTTTTCTGAGGCCTCCTTAGAATGATACTGGGAAGGGGCACCTCGGTGGCTCAGTGGGTTAAGCCGCAGCCTTCGGCTCGGGTCATGATCTCAGGGTCCTGGGATTGAGTCCTGCGTCGGGCTCTCTGCTCAGCGGGAAGCCTGCTTCCTCCTCTCTCTGCCTGCCTCTCTGTCTACTTGTGATCTCTCTCTGTCAAATAAATAAATAAAATCTTAAAAAAATAAAAAAAAGAATGATACTGGGAAGGTAAGGGAATAGGGAGAGAGGCTAAAAGGAAAGCTTCTCATAAAGTCAAACATTGAGCGCTGTAAGTACCAGGAGCTATATTAACAAGTACTCCTTCACCTTGATCTTGTTTTCTCTTAGATTTTATATGGGAGACCCCTGACGTCCGGTTAAAGGTTATAGAAGGGGAGAGGAATAGGGATACTTCACAAATCTCCATATTTATAAATATAAAAATGCCTCCACAGACTCCTAGCTTTCTCCATATCACTGAGAGTTACTTTTTGAACTTACCATCAATTGAATACATTTTCATTTATCATTAAAACCAATCTACTGCATCTGAATCTATACTTTTAAACAGAATATGGAATTGCACTCCCACAGATTCACATTCAGTAGATCTTTAGGTGTGACCCAGAGATCTGGATTTTTAAGTTGTTCTCTAAGAGATTGTCAAACATAGCTTGATTTGGGAATCACTGCACTAAAGCTCTGTTAGCAGATTGGTCATGTGCTAAAACAAACCTGTTGATACAGTTTCATAAATCAGTTTTTTCATTTTCCAAATAAGTTGAAAAGATCTAAGCCACCAGTGAATTCAACATTGTGTCTTTTTAAATATATTTCAAACTTAGACTATGAATCACCGTTCCCTTAGAAACTATCGGTTTCTTTTCACTTCAACTATAAGTTCTTGGTAGGGCCACATTTCATCAAGTTTTTATCACATCTGACCGTTACTCCTTACCCCATGACCAGTAGAGAACAACACAACTTAATTAAAATGTCAGTGCCAGTGGTGAGCTAGGCTCACTCACAAGCTAAATGACATGTGTCCATATATCACCCTTATGGATTCTAAGAATCAGAAGTCTTCCCTCTCTAAAATTCTATGTTTACTCTATTTTAGAAGCCTTTAGGGTCATTCAGAACCTTAGACATCCAAGGCCTATTACAGTTCATTGTCTTCAGATCCTGACAAGCATGCCTCAGAAAACACATTTTCTGCTTTTATGGGTTGGGGTGGGAGTTACTGTTTATTGTTCATTAGCAGGAGGTGAGTGGGGAATGGACCAGTTTTTAGAATGGACATGTTAGCTACTATTAAATTCTTGTCATTTTTAGGATCTCAGCCTTATCAGTCTTGAACATCTTGTGCTCTTACCAACATACTTACCACTCTTAAAAAAGCAATTGATCTTTGGACTGTTGGAAATGGCAAGACAGATGAAAATGTTTTAGTTTCCTGGTGCTATAAATTGTGCTCCAATATTGGATTACAACATTCTGTGAACCCAATTTTCCCCCTCCCCAAAATAAGTTTAATTGGTCATCCTTTTACATGACCTAAGAGTGGAAAACCAGATTATAAATAAGTCCTTGGAAAAGTAAGTTAAGATGCCGGAAATATGTTACCTGGACAAATGGCTTTATGTAGGAAATGACCTGTGTCACTATAATTAAGAAAATAGGGAAAGAGCAGCTAGATTAATTCTAGGGATTCCTTGATCTGTAATTCTGTTGAGGTGCTTATATCTTCAGACTTCTTGCTGGCTGTTTTAGGGGTATTCTGTGAAGTGGTACTAGAGATTCTTACTGATTACACTAGGCCCCATCTAATCCTTTCTTCTTTCTTTCTTTTCTTTTTTTTTTTTTTAAGATTTTATTTATTTGACAGAGATCATAATTAGGCAGATAGGCAGGCAGAGAGAGAGGAAGGGAAGCAGGCTCCCTGCTGAGCAGAGAGCCCGATGTGGGGCTCAATCCCAGGACCCTGGTATCATGACCTGAGCCGAAGGCAGAGACTTTAACCCACTGAGCCACCCAGGTGCCCCTAATCCTTCTTTTTTCATATAGACCAAAAATAGAAATGCAGTCAGGGCAGTGATCAGTTTGAGTCATGAGAACAGGAGCCATTTTACCCCAGGTCACTGCCTGTCCCTTTGCAGCAGAACACATATATAGAGCACAGTACTGTAGTTAGAGCTTTAGTATTTGCCCCTCCTCTCTTCTCTCTTGTTACCTGTCTTCAGTGACACCCCTCCTAGTTACCTCCTAGCTCACAAGCAAATCTCTTTTCCACCATATGACTTCTTTTTGGAGTAGCAACTGCACTCAGAGCTACCGAAGCTCAGAAGCCCAGGGATTTCAACCCTGCTTTGCTCTAATGGGTTAATCCATTCCTCACTTAGGAAAGTAGCCTGGCTTCCACTCTTTCACTGTATTAAATTTGGTGTCAGGATAATAGTATGAAGCAGAGCCCTATCTTTCAGTTTCAACCTAATTCAACATAATGTTGGAAAAGCATTTGTTTTATTTTATTTTTTGCATTTTCATGGTTGATGAGCATAATGTTTCAGTGCTTAGTGTTCTAGAAACTGCTGGGTATAACTTTGCCTCTTAGAACAGATTCTGATAAATTGCTTGGAAAAATGATCCAAGCCATGAATAGTACAGTGCCTCAGCAGGTGAGCCTATGATTGGTATTCCCAGCCTATTTTTTAAAGTATATTTTTCTTTTTAAAGATCTTATTTATTTATTTGACAGACAGAGATCACAAGCAGGCAGAGAGGCAGGCAGAGAGAGAGGAGGAAGCAAGCTCCCTGCTGAGCAGAGAGCCCGATGCAGGGCTCAATCCCAGGACCCTAGGACCATGACCTGAACCAAAGGCAGCGGCTTTAACCCACTGAGCCACCCAAGCGCCCCTCCCAGCCTATTTTTTAAAGCACTTTCTAGGTATTAACACTTTGTGATCTGATTCTGTAGTCAAATTCTTACCCTTTGGGGCACCTGGGTGTCTCAGTTGTTGGGCATCTGCCTTTGGCTCGGGTCATGATCCCAGGGCCCTGGGATCGAGCCCCACGTCAGGCTCCCTGTGGGAAGCCTGCTTTCCCTCTCCCACTCTCCCTGATGTGTTCTTGTTCTCACTGTCTGTCTCTCTGTCAAATAAATCAATAAAATCTTTAAAAAATAATTCTTACCCTTTAATAACAGCAGAGAACACAGAATCAGTTTATTAAGGCTTTTAGCTTTTTCTCTCTTAGCCTGTAATTTACTACCTGGTGAAATGGTGCTCGCTGCCCTACGAGGATAGTACGTGGGAGCTGAAAGAGGATGTTGATGAGGGCAAGATACGAGAATTTAAGCGGATTCAGTCAAGACACCCAGAACTCAAAAGAGTAGTAAGTACATTTGCAATTAGAATGTAAAGTCCATGTAGGTAATGATTTAGTTTTTATTTATAGAAGTTTATGTAGTTGTTTTAGCGTTTAATATAGAAATTTTCAAACATATACAAAAGTAAAAGAAACAGTATAGTCTACTAATTTCCAGATTATTTTAAAGCAAATCCTAGATTCCTTTACTTCATCTTTAAGTATTTCAGTGTTTATGTCCAAAGGTAAAACCACTTTTATACCTGAGAAAATTTAACCATTCCTAAATATCAACAAATAACCAATTGCTATATATATTTCCCTGATTATATTCTAATTTTTGTTAAATTGTTTAGATTGGATTTTGAATAAAGGTATATATAGTGCTGTCAGTTAATGTGTCTCAAATATCTCTTAGTATTAGTTTCCCCCTACTTTATAATTTCTCTTGAAGAAATCAGGTGGTTTGTTCTCTAGGGTTTTCCATAGTCTGAAGTTTACCAGTTACTCCCCTCTTGGAAACTTCTAATGTGTTCTCTGTTCTTTATTATTTTACATAAATGGTTAGATATAGAACAGTGGTGTCCACTGGAACTTTTTAGCACTGTGCTTAATATAGTAGCCAATAGCTACATTGCACATGCTCAGTAATCACATTTGGCTAGTGTCAGATGTAAAACATCATCATAGTTCCATTAGTATCACTCTTTTAAAGGCTTGATCAAATGGGGAAGGGAGACACTAAATCTATTTCATAGGTGATTCTATCAGGTTGTCTTTTGTGATATTATTAGTCATTTATGATCATTGCCTCGGCCTGTTCTTTAAGGATTTCAAAATGATGTTATTTTAATTATATCATGTTTTTACTTACTAGCTAGAATCTCCTATAAAAGGAAATAATGATTCATGTACTGTTTGGTTACTCTGAGGTACAGATGATATAGGAAAAGAAGATAAATGCTTTGTTTTCTTTCTTTATTTCCCAGATATCAAAATAATGAAGTAGTTCTCTTGCATTCTCCAAAAGTGACCAGTGGTTTTGGTTTTCCTCTTTTATTAAGTTTCTTAAACTTTATTTTAGTTTAAACTTTATTATGAATTCATGAATTTGAATATATTTTAAATGTTTTTAAATCGATTTTGGCTCCTAGAACTCCCTAGTAAGTTTGCCTAATTTTTTTAGTGTCTTCACCCCATTTATTCAAATTTTCTCTTTTGTAGAATCGTCCACAGGCAAGTGCCTGGAAGAAGTTGGAGCTGTCACATGAGTATAAAAACAGAAACCAGTTACGGGAATATCAGTTGGAAGGGGTCAACTGGCTGCTCTTTAATTGGTATAACAGGTACAGAAATGAGTAGGCCCATGAAATGTAGGCTTGGCCTGGAATTATTTTTATCTCTTTTCTGTTGAAATAGTTCCTTTTACGTATTTTTTAAAAAGATGTATCTTTTGACATGCTTTTCTTTTTCCATGATGAATCTTCAGGCAGAACTGTATCCTGGCTGATGAGATGGGACTGGGCAAAACTATCCAGTCCATTGCCTTCTTGCAGGAGGTTTATAATGTGGGCATCCATGGCCCCTTCCTGGTCATTGCCCCACTGTCCACAATTACTAACTGGGAGCGAGAATTCAATACATGGACAGAAATGAACACTATTGTATACCATGGCAGTCTGGCCAGCCGTCAGATGATTCAGCAATATGAAATGTACTGCAAAGATTCACGGGTGAGTTGTAGATCATGGGAATGTAATAGTTCAGAGAGAGTAGGCCAAGGTACCTGGTATTTTAGAGGCTTTTATATGAATAAAAGACTAGTATTGAGATTTTATGAAGTGACTTAACGGCATTTTGTTTAGATTGCACAGGGAATTTTTTCTTTGACTTTTGTTCTTTTGATCCAGTGGACATTTTGATTCAGTGGAAGTTCTATTTATGAATACATGCATTTTAAATAGAATTTTATTGGCATTGAGTTTTCATCAAGAAGTATTGAGGTGATGAACTTAAGCTACTTCCTCTCTTTCTTTAAAGACTACTAAAATTTTTCATTCAGATTAGTTCTTTTGTTCTATACAAATTTGAAAATAAAAATTTGAATCATTCATCCTTTGTTAGTCACATTTGTGCTTTTAATTTTGTTAAACTGATTCAATTCTCCTGTCTGTTTTTAAAAAAAAATTTTTTTGAGATTTTATTTATTTATTTGACAGAGATCACAAATAGGCAGAGAGGCAGGCAGTGGCGGGGAGTGGGGGGGAAGCAGGCTCCCTGCTGAGCAGAGAACCCGATGCGGGACTTGATCCCAGGACTCTGAGATCATGATCTGAGCCGAAGGCAGAGGTTTAACCCACTGAGCCACCCAGTCGCCCCTCTCCTGTCCATTTTTAGACAGTAACGGTATTACCTGTTTCACTTTCAGTCTTGTCTTGTATATCTCAACAGTGCCCAATATTTGTGGATTTCAGTGTTAACTACCAAAAGATCTAGATCTGAGATAAATGAACTAGGCACACAGCAGAGTCGAAAGTATCCAGCTTTATACAGTGAGGTCTGTCATTTTCCCAAGAAACTGATAGCTTAAGGAAACATTGTGTCTTAGGTTCAGTGATTTGGCACTATTTATCAGGAAAATACACAGCAGCAGAAATCGGGGGTGGTGCTGTTTGTATTTCCTACTAAGCCTGCTTGAATATAGAAAAGAGAATGTGTAATGCAGAAGAGGTCCTCACTTAGAGGACATTAGGCCTTTTTTAACTTTATTGCCTTCATGCTTAGGGGCGCCTCATCCCAGGCGCATACAAGTTTGATGCCCTGATCACCACTTTTGAGATGATTTTGTCAGACTGTCCTGAGCTTCGTGAGATTGAATGGCGTTGTGTCATCATTGATGAGGCCCATCGGCTAAAGAACCGTAATTGCAAGCTGCTTGATAGCCTCAAGCACATGGACCTGGTGAGTTCTTTATGTTGACTTATGGGTGGAAACACCTGGAATTAAAATAATCCTAATTCCCTGTGGAATTACTGTAACAAATTTAGCAGAGAAAAAACATTAGGATCTTACTATTGGGTGGTGGGTATGGCCTATGGGAATGGACACCTGAAAGTCATATAAAAGTCCTATAAACTTTAAAATTAGAAGATAGTTGTATGTTAGCAGTTCTTAATCAGGTGGAGAGGTGGGATACAATATTAGTTACCTAGTGCGACATAATGAATACCCTAAAACTTGGCTTAAAGCAACAACTGTTATTTTTTATGATCCTCTAGGTCAGCAACTTGGGCTGGGCACAGCTAGGCCATCCCTTTTATTGTCTTGCCTGTAGTCAGTAATGTGGCTCCTGCTGGCAGTTGGTGGGCTTCTGGGTCATCTACCATATGACCTGTCATCCTCCAGTAGGCCAGACTTTGCTTCTTGACATGGTGGAGTCAGGGTAGTATCCAGAAAGGGCAAAGGCAGAAGTTGCAAGGCCTTTGAGGTATATGCTCTGAAACTCACAATATCACTTCTGCTACATTCTCTTTGTCAGAGCAAGCCACAAGGCAAGCCCAGATTCAAGGGGTGAACCTTGATAGGAGGAACTACAAAGAATTAATGGCCATATTTAATCCAGCACAGGTACATTCCCTAGAGGGGGACATATTAGGATATCTGTGGGGAGTTGAGTGTGGAAAGGCCTATGTAATTGGAAAAAAAACCCATATGTTTGAATATTTCTTCATTTGCTTATAATCTTAATATTTAAATTCTTGTTAAATAATATCAAGGCTTTTGTTTTTTGTCTTTGTTTTTGTTTTTAATGTTTTGTGTTTATCAGAAGAGGGAGCAAGTGAAAGAAAAGATAGTAATCTGGTCCATTCCCATAATTTTATAGATAATGAAATTAAAACTAAAGTTTTATACCTAAGAGAAAACCCCAGAAGTCCTTTATATTTTTGAGTTTTACCATATTTTTGTTTTCTCCATTTCTAGGAACACAAAGTGCTACTCACAGGAACGCCATTGCAAAATACTGTGGAGGAACTGTTCAGCTTGCTTCATTTCTTGGAACCTTCACAGTTTCCTTCAGAATCAGAGTTCCTCAAGGATTTTGGGGATCTCAAGACAGAGGAGCAGGTAGGAAGTCTATCTGGACAAGAAAGGTAATGTTTGTACTAGGCACACCTTTGTTGCCATAAATTACAAGGACCTCTCTGAACTCCTTATAACCTTGTGCCTACGTCATTGGTGACATTGTACGAGATCCACATTTTTCAGATAATGGAAAGCTCTCATTGTATTCCTTCATGTTTCCATGTAATGTGGGAATGTTTGTCTAATAGTTTTTATTTATTTTCTCTCCTGTATTGGCACAGGTTCAAAAGCTACAGGCCATTCTCAAGCCAATGATGCTCAGAAGACTCAAAGAGGATGTCGAAAAGAATCTGGCACCCAAACAGGAAACTATCATAGAAGTAGAGTTGACCAACATCCAGAAGAAATATTACCGGGCTATTCTGGAGAAGAATTTTTCCTTCCTTTCCAAAGGGGCAGGTCATACAAACATGCCTAATCTACTCAATACAATGATGGAGTTGCGCAAATGCTGCAACCACCCGTATCTCATCAATGGTGAGAGAATTCTGGACAATACCTACATTTCTATATCACATGCATTTACTTGCAAATAATATCCCTGAAGAACAGTAGATATGTTGACTGATTTGGGAGGGAAGGGGATTCTTCTTATAAAACAATTTTTTTTAAGACTTTAAGATTTTTTTTTTAAAGATTTTCGAGAGAGAGAGAGAGAGCACACCTGTGCTGGGGAGAGGGAGAGTAGTAGACTTCCCGCTGAGTGAAGAGCCTGATGTGTGGCTCAGTCTTATGACCCTGCTGCAGTCATGACCTGAGCCAAAATCAAGAGTTGGACACTTAACCAACTGAGCCACCCAAGCTCCCCTCACTTACTTAATTATTTATTTAAGACTTTATTCATTTGAGAGAGAGAGAAAGAAAGCAAGCATGAGGGGGAGCATGGGAAGGGCAGAGAGAGAGGGAGAAGCAGACTCCCTGCTGAGGAGGGAACCCGATTCGTGGCTTGATCCTAGAACCCCGGGATTATGACCTGAGCCAAAGACAAGACCCCCAGCTGAGCCACCAGGCACCCTCAAGCACCCTGCTTCTAAAAAAAAACCAAACAATTCTTATGTGGAATCTTTTTCTCTAGTCCTTCCCCCTTGATCCTGCATAATCTATGGGATTTGCTGTGTAGAATGTCATGAACAAGAACAAAGTCATTCTGTGTTCTGGATAAATGTCCTCATCGGTACTCCATTTTGTAGTTCCTGTTTTGGATGCCAGTAGGGTGATGATAGTTGTTTGCATGTACTATCCTAGTCCTCGTTGTTATAGATGTTTTATCCAATTACAATCTTAAGTCTAACTTGTTTGCAGTATTTTGTATAACGCAGTCGAAGATGATTTAGGATTTTTTGGGTGCTGAAATTCTCTGTGAGGAAAATGTTTATTTCAAGTCAGATTACTTTTCTTTGCTTCCCATCTCACCATCAAGTTTGATTTTTCTTTTGGTAGGTGCAGAAGAAAAAATCCTAACAGAATTTCGAGAAGCTTGCCATATTATACCTCATGACTTCCACTTGCAGGCCATGGTTCGTTCAGCTGGCAAATTGGTTCTTATTGACAAGTTACTTCCAAAACTTAAAGCTGGTGGCCATAAGGTTTTGATCTTCTCCCAGATGGTACGCTGCCTAGATATCCTAGAGGATTATCTAATCCAGAGGAGGTGAGAAAAGTGTCATCCCTTGCCTTGTGTTTACTGTAGCTTCATAAAACTGTAGAGTAGGAGGGTCTAGGTTTAATTAAAGTTGGCCAGGACCAGGATAAAAGGAGTACTTAATATTCTCAACTTTCTGTTTAGGTCTTTGGTCAGCTAAAGAGATGGAATTACTGATATTGATCCTAATTTGTTTTTTCGGTTTCTTTTTCTGCTTAACTAAGTTAGTTAAATTTTTTCTGTAACTGCCATACAGGTACCTATACGAGCGTATTGATGGGCGAGTCAGAGGTAACCTTCGACAGGCAGCTATTGACCGCTTCAGCAAGCCTGACTCGGACCGCTTTGTCTTCTTGCTGTGTACCCGGGCTGGTGGACTTGGTATTAATCTCACAGCTGCTGATACCTGTATTATCTTTGATTCAGATTGGAATCCACAAAATGACCTGCAGGTAGAGGAAATCTTTGTCTTAAGGGCTAACTACCTAAAGTAAGTGGTTTTGCAACAGGATCAGGATCTGTTAGACTTGTACATCAAAGAGTATGGAATTGTTTCTTTAGTTTAAGGGTGGCAGTCTCCATGAGAGGTCAGCAAATTTTTTCCATAAAGGGACAGATAGTAGATCTTTTGGGCTTTGGGAACCATACGATTTTTGTTGTAACTATTCATCTCTACTCTTGGAGTACAAAAGCAGCCATAGACCATATATAGATGAGTGGGTGGGGTTAAGTATCACCAAATGCACAGTGGCTGTGCAGCCTATAGCTTACAGACCCCTGGTGTACTTGGTGGGACAATAATTTCATCTTAAAATTGACTTTTGGTTTTGAGTTGATCTCATGTCTTCTTTGTAGATATGAATTGGTATTTTGAATCACAGGTCTCTTGCTGCCACTGCTGCCCGCCCCAATTTTATGTCATCTTTGCCCTTTCTTTCCATTTCTTTTTAAACAGGCCCAGGCACGGTGTCATCGAATTGGGCAGAGCAAAGCTGTGAAGGTGTACCGTCTCATCACTCGTAATTCTTATGAGAGAGAGATGTTTGATAAGGCTAGCCTCAAGTTGGGATTGGATAAGGCTGTGCTTCAGTCCATGAGTGGTCGAGATGGCAACATAACCGGAGTGAGTCCTCTTTATCTATAGATATGTTTGTAGCTGGTCATAGTGATAGAGGGAGAGAAAGCTGGTTTTTGCACAGGAATATGACTACCTTCTTTGGATTTCTTAAAACATAATGAACTAAGTTATTATATGGTTAGATAGTATTCTCTTGTTAGCTTTTTCATTTTTCTATTGGATTTTGCAGATCCAGCAGTTCTCCAAGAAAGAGATTGAAGATCTCTTACGAAAGGGGGCATATGCAGCCATAATGGAAGAAGATGATGAGGGCTCCAAGTTTTGTGAAGAAGACATTGACCAGATCTTGTTAAGACGAACCACAACCATCACCATTGAGTCTGAAGGAAAGGGTTCAACCTTTGCCAAGGTATGTTCTGTCTGTGCCAAATTAAGGAAAAGGGGGTAGAGACTGCAGTCTCCTAGAATTTAAATTATTTTTTTCTTAAGGATTTTATTTATTTGACAGAGAGAGAGACAGCCAGAAATGGAACACAAGTAGCGGGAGTGGGAGAGGGAGAAGCCAGCTTCCCACAGAGCAGCGAACCCCACACAGGGCTCGATCCCAGGACCCTGGGATTATGACCTGAGCCGAAGGCAGATGCTTAACAACTGAGCCTCTCAGGCGCCCCTAGAATTGAGATATATTTTTAAAATATAGTTACTGGTTTCCCACTGCTCAGAAAAATGTTGTTGTTAACTTTACTTTGTTCCTTTGTTCTCACTAGGCAAGCTTTGTTGCTTCTGAAAATAGGACTGATATTTCTCTGGATGACCCCAACTTTTGGCAGAAGTGGGCCAAAAAGGCTGACTTGGACATGGATCTACTTAATAGCAAGGTAGGCTTCCTTTTCTATTAGGGAGGAAGTATTATAGAAGACACATTACTTTCAGGAGACTTTGTAGCAGCTCTGATTCTTTGATGCTGACCTTGGATTATGATGGTATATTGTATGTAAGAGCCATTGTAAAAACTTCCTGTTTGGGAAGCCCCAGAAAACTGCTTGGATATCTACCACTTAACTTCGTTTCTGAGTCATATATTTTGCCTGTCCTAAAAAAATCTCTCTTAGAGTATCTACAAATGTTATATACAAGGCTATTTCAGTCCATAATTGTGTTAATTCCTTTCCCATGGCCTTGTCATGAACAGAGTTCTCTTCTCCTTCTGTTCTCTGTGTAGAATAATTTGGTGATTGACACACCTAGAGTACGAAAACAGACCCGCCACTTCAGCACTCTGAAAGATGATGACCTAGTGGAATTCTCTGATTTGGAAAGTGAAGATGACGAGCGTCCACGCTCTCGCCGACATGACCGTCATCATACCTATGGGCGCACTGACTGCTTTCGGGTAGAAAAGCACCTATTGGTGTATGGGTAAGAACCACCTTGCCATTAGAGGTAGTGTATTTCCATCCTGATGGACACGCTATTTGCCTTTCAAATTGGAGGCTGTGACCAAAGAGGGAATAATGGGAAAAGCTTTATTCTGTTACCATGTTTGTCCCCAGATGTTTTTGTCTCCTACTTTTTGGGAGTCCCCAGGAAAATATTCTTAAAGTTTTCTGTTTTTCTAGTTGGGGACGATGGAGAGATATTTTGTCTCATGGACGTTTCAAGCGACGTATGACTGAACGAGATGTGGAGACAATTTGCCGGGCCATCCTTGTATACTGTCTTCTGCACTATCGTGGGGATGAAAATATCAAAGGCTTCATTTGGGACTTGATTAGCCCTGCCGAAAATGGCAAGACAAAAGAATTGCAGAATCATTCAGGTAATTATCAACTCTTTACTTTTCAGATTTCTATTGGTTACCTAATCTTTTGCAGGTCCAAGGGTTTTTCTCAATCCAAGTCTTCAATTTCTCCCCTTTCCCAGGTCTGTCTATCCCTGTGCCCCGTGGACGCAAGGGGAAAAAAGTAAAGTCACAAAGCACTTTTGATATCCATAAGGCAGATTGGATCCGGAAATATAATCCTGATACTCTGTTCCAAGATGAGAGTTATAAGAAGCATTTAAAACATCAGTGTAACAAGTAAGGATAGAAATTAACAAAGACCAAAGCATTTTCCACCTCAGAGTTTCTGCATTATTACTGAGCCAGCTTTTCTTCCTCCCTTTTAGGGTGCTATTGCGTGTACGAATGCTGTATTATCTGAGGCAGGAGGTTATTGGAGACCAGGCAGAGAAGGTGTTAGGGGGTGCCATTGCCAGGTACAGTTATGCTGTATTTTTCTTTATGTATTTCTCTTTATGCCCTGCCTTATTCCAGAAAAGATTGGTTTACTTTTTTCAGTCTGTACTATCTTTGGAATAACTGGTAATTAAGATCTGTGTATCAGGTCTTTGATCCTATGCTTGATACCCGTGGAAGGAATTTGGTAGATCCAGGAGCATTTTAAATTACTGGATAAAAGAAGATACCTCTAATCTTTCCAAGGATTGTCATTTTAATTCCCTTCATTGCTCTGCTGTTTCTGCTCTTTTATACCTTTAGTGAGATTGACATATGGTTCCCAGTAGTGGATCAGCTGGAGGTTCCAACAACATGGTGGGACAGTGAAGCTGACAAGTCCCTGCTCATTGGAGTCTTTAAGCATGGTGGGTACCTTTCCTTAGCTTATTCCTTTCCTATTGTGGACTGATTTCCACAGATGGAACACGTAGCAAAACGCTCATGGCCAATAACTTGAGTTCTCTGATTGATCTTTAATAAAATTATATTTGAATAGGAAACTAGTTCTTAAATATCTACAGCAAAGCAATTAGTTCCTATAAATAGATGTTTAGAAAGGCCAGATGGATAGTTAAATCCTAAGGTGGGGTGTTTCTCATCTGTTCTCTAACCTGTATTAACAGTCTGTATGTTATGCATCTCAGTTAAGGTTTCACAAATCAGGGGAGGTAATACATGCCCACTCTTATTAATAATAACCATGCTTAATTTGTGTGAAAGTGTTCTATTTATGTAGCGTACTGTTTGTCTAAATATTCAACATGGATTCTGATGGAAGTGTGAACTACAGTGAGATAAAAAATAAAGTACAAAAAGCGGGAGTACTCCCTTTTCAGTCTAGCTTAATAACAAATCCTAGGTATTAAAAGCAGGGAGTGCTAACCAACTTCCAGCTCAGTGATTTAGTGAATTCGAATATCATTTCTTTTTTAAGATACTTATTTATTTATTTCTATAAAATAAAAGTAATGGCACTTGAACCACATGTTTTCCTGAACTTTGATGGATAAGAAAAACTGAACATTTTCTAGTCTTAAATTTACTTTTGAGGGGCACCTGGGTCGCTCAGTTACTAAGTATCCGCCTTTGGCTTGGGTCATGATCTCGGGATCCTGGGATCAAACCCTGCATCAGGCTGTCCGCTCGGCAGGAAGCCTGCTTCTCCCTCTCCCATCCCCCTGCTTTTGTTCCCTCTCTTGCTATATCTCTGTCAAATAAATAAAATTGTAGAAAAAAATTTACTTTTGAGACAAGGAGGTTTAGAAGAGTCCACACATCCTGAATTGTGTTCATTCACTCATTCATTCATTCAGTATTCATCACATAGTCATTGCCTGTTTGTTTGCAGGTGTTTCTTATCCTTTATTTGAAAGTGCGTGGCTTGGCCCTAAATTATTTTACTTTTTTCATTTGCCAAACTGTGTAGTATGAATGATAACAGAAGAATTACTGGTTAAATGGCTATCTAAACCTGCCACCATTCTATAAATATTCTGATCAAATTCCTATCTTTCACAACTAGTGATAAAACTTTGTAATTGCTATAGAACTATTCAATATAGTAATAAAACCCATCAGCTGTCCAGGTTAATATTTTGTATTATGAGTACAGTAGCTCATATATTTGAATTATTCCAGCACACTTTAGGCGAAGTTAATCTTTGGCTTATGGTCTTTTTTTTTTTTAGGCTATGAGAAATACAATACTATGAGGGCGGACCCAGCCTTATGCTTCTTGGAAAAGGCTGGTCGACCAGATGACAAAGCCATTGCAGCAGAACACCGAGTGCTGGATAATTTCTCTGACATAGTAGAAGGGTAAGCATTGGTGTTTAGTTCTCTTGATGTTCTGAGTCTACCCTTTGAAGGCTCTTAGTCACTTATACATAGAGATAACATAATTCTTGACTAAACCCATCGGTATTCTTAATGATGGTTATACTCATTAATGATAGGTTATTAACAAAGAATGGGACCAGTGGAAAGGACTCCATAAACTAGGCTAAAACAACACATTTGCCAAAGATGCAACCAAGGGTGAAAATGAATGTTACTCCCAAATGGCTTATTTGATATTCTGTTCAGTTTTTTTTGTTGTTGGTTTTTTGGGGCAATATTTATCTGTACAGCCACAGTAGCTGAAAGGACAACTAACTGGTTGTCTCGAAAGATAATAGCCATGCACTCTCCTGTGTCACTTACGTGGTAGAGCCTCAGGATATTTTAGCCCTGGTTTATCATCTTCCAATGGTGCTGACACATAATAGGTATATATTCTGTATGGATACATGCCTCAATGATGAGTTGCCATGCTAATACTGAGTCACCAAGTAGGGCAATGTTGCCTTAGCTTGGGTGCCAGTGAGTTTAACAAAACTTCTCATGTGGAGACCTGAGGGGCATGTGAAATATTTGGCTTAGTTCATGAATACCCATGCACTCTGCAGTTGAGAGATTTCTCTTTGATTATCTAGTCTTGGTTTGCTTAGTGCAGGACCCTCAAAGGAAACTGGTTCGGTTATTCATCACAAATCATTATGTCACTCTTCTACTCAGTAGAACAAAATAAAACAAGCAAACATGAACTATTCAAATGTAACAATAATAGTAAATAGGAAAGAGGGGAAGAAAAGGTAAACTATGAAAAGAAAGGAAGGATTCTGGCCAAGGTATTCATTTCAGATTCAACCAGTTTAGAATGGCACTTTGTCAGTTTCTTCTCATTCTTCGTCTTATTGGATGCTCTACCTAACTTTACTCGGAGCTTAGCACCTGGCTTGCCATTCCTTTGAGCATGAAGGAAAACTGTGGTTCCATCCTGGATTGTATGTTTGGCCACGTCTTCATCCTAAATTCCTCTTAGTGAAAGAAGATACATTCTTGGTTTTTTTTTTTTTTTTTTTTTTCTATGCCTTTGGATAATTTTAGAGTTGACTTTGATAAGGATTGCGAAGATCCTGAATATAAACCACTCCAGGGTCCCCCGAAGGACCAAGATGATGAGGTGAGGAATTCTCATTTGAGTGTAGCTTTGCTCTATTACTCAATAGTTAAGTATTCTTTTATTCCCTGGATTCTGAAGTATACTGATTAATTTATAATATAAGACGGAAAGTAACTACTATTTGAGAATATAAAGTATTCATGGAAAGGATTGTTAACACCAGCTGGGGGAGACCAGGGATGGCTTTGTGGAGGAGGTGGGATCAAGCTGGATGTTGAAGTACATTACTTGACTGCTAAATTCCCAAGCCCCTTTATTTTTAAGCCATTAACAGCAAACTGATTTTTTCAGGTTCTACTTTCTTACTACTTTAGTTGGTTGCTTCCATTTTTTTGTGAGGGTTCATTAGACGTTTTTCTTAATCCCTTTGGTGCCATAGAAGGACACACATAAGAAAGTGATTTCAGAGTGCCAACTTCCCCCCCTTTCCCTCCCCCCTCCATCCTGTGGGGTGGATCTCCTTCTCTAGGGTGATCCCTTGATGATGATGGATGAGGAGATCTCAGTGATTGATGGAGACGAAGGTAAACTTCTAGGTCAACTAGTACAATTTTGTGTGGGGTGGTGGTTTGGGGAATTATTAACTGAATTCTGTCCTATCCTGGGATTTCTAAGAGCTTTGCTTTGGGCTGGGTTGAAATACTGGTGTTATCTCTCCTGCCTTTCTTGTACTTCCTATTCATTCTGCTTTGCTTCCCACAGCCCAGGTGACCCAGCAGCCAGGCCATCTCTTCTGGCCTCCAGGCTCTGCTCTGACAGCTAGGCTTCGGCGCCTAGTAACAGCTTATCAACGCAGCTACAAGAGAGAACAGATGAAGATAGAGGCTGCAGAACGAGGGGACCGGAGACGGCGGCGTTGTGAGGCAGCCTTCAAGCTAAAAGAAATTGCACGGCGGGAGAAACAGCAACGGTAAAGTATGACTGGGAATTTGGGCTGAGCTTTAGGCTTGCCTTTCGCTATGGGTCCTATATTGAAAAGCATCTTAGGAAGGCTTTATTTGGACTTCCCTACTGAGGGAACATCTTTTTTGCCTTTAATTGTTACTCCTCTGCAACAAAAAAACCACAGCTCCTTGGAATGTCTCTTACATGGCCATTCTCATTGATCTAATTGCCCACGTATTTTTTCCCTTAGCTGGCTACTCTTAAAATCTTACATGTTATGGAGTACCTCTTAACTATCTCTTCTGCTGTTTTCTGGGTTGTTTTTGGTTTTGTTTTGTGTTTTTTTTTTGCTCCATCTTTCAATTTTTTGTTTATTCAGGTATTCTTATTCACAGTAAGAAGTAACCAAGTTTCCCTGTGTTTTTCTGCTCTCTGCTGCCTGACTCCTCTTCCTTTTAGATGGACAAGGCGTGAACAAACTGATTTCTATCGAGTAGTGTCTACCTTTGGTGTGGAGTATGACCCCGATACCATGCAGTTCCATTGGGATCGCTTCCGTACATTTGCCCGACTGGACAAAAAAACAGACGAAAGCCTTACGAAGTACTTCCATGGTTTTGTGGCCATGTGTCGCCAAGTGTGCCGCCTTCCCCCAGCAGCTGGAGATGGTAAGCAAGACTAGAGAGTCTTGGGTGAGTGGGGATGGATGGCAAGAGAACTAACGTGGTTCATTTCTCCTCCCTCCCCTATCTCTTACAGAGCCCCCGGACCCTAATCTGTTCATTGAGCCCATCACTGAGGAGAGGGCCTCACGGACTCTCTACCGTATTGAATTGCTTCGGCGCTTACGGGAACAAGTTTTATGCCATCCCCTTCTGGAAGATCGGCTGGCATTATGTCAGCCTCCAGGTCCTGAATTGCCCAAATGGTGGGAGCCTGTTCGGCACGATGGGGAGCTTCTACGAGGGGCAGCCCGCCATGGGGTGAGCCAAACAGACTGCAACATCATGCAGGACCCAGACTTCTCTTTTCTGGCTGCCCGTATGAATTACATGCAGAACCATCAGGCAGGAGCACCAGCTCCATCCCTTTCACGCTGCTCTACACCACTGCTCCACCAGCAGTATACCTCGCGCACTGCCTCACCACTGCCCCTGCGCCCAGATGCTCCTGTTGAAAAGCCACCCGAGGAGACAGCTGCCCAGGTCCCCAGTCTGGAGAGTCTGACTTTAAAACTAGAGCATGAGGTGGTGGCCAGGAGCCGACCAACCCCACAAGACTATGAGATGCGAGTAGCCCCCTCTGATACCACCCCTCTGGTTTCCCGGAATGTTCCACCAGTCAAACTGGAGGATGAGGATGATTCAGACTCTGAACTGGACTTGAGCAAGCTGTCACCATCATCCTCTTCTTCCTCATCCTCATCCAGCTCCAGCTCCAGCACTGATGAGAGTGAGGACGAGAAGGAAGAAAAGCTAAGTGAGTGCATGTGACAGGCTACTGGCCCTTTTCCCTATTTCCCACCCTCCCACCCCCCTCACCCAGCTCTTTCCCTTGTTTTCTAAATGCATCCTGTGGGAGAGATTTGGATTTCGATTTGATAGAACGCCAAAATAGATCTGTTATTCTTTGGGCCTTTATTTAAAGTCCACATAATAACTTTATTCTTCCGCCTTTGCTCACATTCTGTATGGTCTCTAGCTGCTGACCGGTCCCGCTCAAAGCTCTATGATGAAGAGAGTCTTCTGTCTCTCACTATGTCCCAAGATGGATTCCCAAATGAAGATGGAGAACAAATGACCCCTGAGCTGCTGCTGCTACAAGAAAGACAAAGAGCTTCTGAGTGGCCCAAGGTAACAGCCTTGTTCCTGGACATATAGTCTGGCAATATACTGTAACAAAAACCAGGAACAGGAGATAGATTGTTCTGGTTTTCCTTAATTATATTTAGTGCAGCACGTTTTTTTCATGAAACTCTTCCTTGTTTGACTTAGGGATCTGATACTATTACTTCCCTCCTTCTGCCTTGTGATTTTTACCCATCCTGCTAATGATGGTGCTGTTGTTTGTCACAGAATCACATAGCTGGTACCCAGGCCCTAAAACCAGTATTGATTTCTTTTCTACCCACTTAGGATCGTGTGCTTATAAACCGTATTGACCTCGTCTGCCAGGCTGTACTCTCAGGGAAGTGGCCTTCTAGCCGCCGGAGCCAGGAAATGGTAACAGGAGGAATTTTGGGGCCAAGCAACCACTTGCTAGATAGTCCCTCATTGACTCCAGGAGAATATGGTGACTCTCCAGTTCCCACACCACGAAGTAGCAGCGCAGCTTCCATGGCAGAGGAGGAAGTGTCCGCAGTCACCACAGCAGCAGCTCAGTTCACAAAACTTCGCAGAGGCATGGATGAAAAGGAGTTTACAGTTCAGATTAAAGATGTAAGCTCAGCATTTAGGCACTGGGAAATGGGGAAGGAGACTGGAGTTTTGCAGACTGCTTCACTAAGGGGATATTAAACTTGTTTGGTTAGTTAACTTTAAAAATGAAAAGGGAGTTGGGGTGCCTAGCTGGCTTAGTCAGTTGAGCATGCACTCTTTTTTTGAAGATTTTATTTATTTGACACAGATCCCAATTAGGCAGAGAGGCAGGCGGCGGGGTGGGGCGGCAGGAAGCAGGCTCCCCGCTGAGCAGAGAGCTTGATGTGGGGCTCCATCCCAGGATCCTGGGATCATGACCTGAGCTGAAGGCAGAGGCTTAACCCACTGAGCCACCCAGGCACCCCAGAGCATGCAACTCTTGATCTTGGGGTTTTAAGTTTGAACCCCCTGTTTGTGTAGAGGTGACTTAAAATTAAATAAATAAACTTAATAAAGTAAGTAAACAAAAATAGAAAGGAGAGGGGAGAAAAATTAGAGTTCACAAAGCTCCTTTGAAGAAAAGTCATTGCAGTAAAGGAATGGATCTTGTATTTCCTAAGGACTAGATTAAAAGAACCCATATTTTTGAAAAATTTAATTGATACAAAACTTCTTTTCGGTGGCTTGTTTCTAGATCCTAGAAACCTAGTTTTAAAGATTGAAATCAGGGACACCTGGGTGGCTCAGTTGGTTAAGCGGCTGCCTTCGGCTCAGGTCATGATCCCCGCGTCCTGGGATCGAGTCCCACATCGGGCTCCTTGCTTGGCAGGGAGCCTGTTTCTCCCTCTGCCTCTGCTGCCACTCTGCCTGCCTGTGCTTGCTCTCTCTCTCTCTCTCTCTCTGGCAAATAAATAAATAAAATCTTTAAAAAAAAAAAAAAATAAAAAAAAAAAAAATAAAGATTGAAATCAAATTGTGGGAAAGCTGTTAAAAATGACACCTAGGTATTATGGACCTTACAAAGTTAATAATGTTATTCTTAGTGAAGTTAAATTAGTATTATTATTTAATAATGGGAAATTTCATTTATTTTTCCTGATCATCTTCCACATTGAAACCCTATTAGCTGGTCCTTAAGTACTCAACAAGAAAATTTTCTTTCCTTCCTTCCTTTCTTTTTCTTTCTTTCTTTCTTGTAGGCTCCACACCCTGCGTGGAGCCCAAAAATGGGACTTGATCTCACAACCCTGAGATGAAGAACTAATCTGAGATCAAGAGTTGGACCTTTAGACTTTTAACTGAGCCACCCAGTCACCCCCAAGAAAAATTTCTTAAACTAGTATGTGATAGGAATTATCAGGATTTTGCCCCTGTGATGAGTTGCCATGCTAATAATGAGACACCAGGTATGGGGTGTTGTTGAGATAAATTCTTCCCTAATGTCTGTCTACCTGAGGAGCACTAGGTCAAAAAACAAAATCTTTCTGTGGAAAAAGTATATAAGTTTAGATACATTTTTAATTTCTACCCTTAAGTCAGATGGCCTTCCTTCTCATCATTGAGCCAGAGGATGACCCTTACCCTAAGATCCCCAAAGCTTAATATTTACTTTAAAAACATGTGCCATATGACATCTTGGGTGGGTGGGTTGTCTTCTTAGGAGGAAGGATTGAAGTTAACATTCCAGAAGCACAAGTTGATGGCTAATGGAGTAATGGGAGATGGACATCCTCTGTTTCATAAGAAGAAGGGAAACAGAAAGAAGCTAGTTGAGGTGAGTGGGAGAGAGTCTTTAACATGATTAGGTTTTTTTATTCTCACTAATTGATGAAGGCAGTTGGGATTAAGGGACTAGAAGATACTAGAATTACTTTATGGCTACCATTGGCTCTGCTCCCCCTCCCTCCTTGCCCCACAAAAGAGTATGTGCTCATGGGGGTGGATTCTGGGTTTGCAGCTGGAGGTGGAGTGCATGGAAGAGCCTAATCACCTTGATGTGGACCTGGAGACCCGGATCCCTGTCATCAATAAGGTGGATGGTACTTTGCTGGTGGGTGAGGATGCCCCTCGCCGGGCTGAACTGGAGATGTGGTTACAGGGTCATCCAGAGTTCGCTGTCGATCCCCGATTTCTAGCGGTGAGTGGCAGTTCCATCCAGCAAGATTTTAAAGTCATTCCCTTGGTATTTAAGCTGCGTGAGGGCAGAAGCATGCCATAGTATGTCATTTTTTTCTGCGTCTGTCAAATACTATAATACTCAGTCTTCCTAACTCACAGAGTTGTATGAGGATCAAAATAAAATAATGTTAAAGCACTTATTAAACTAAATACTAGGCAGATATTTATTATTGAACTATTATATAACCACCTAATTTTGGGGGGGAGAGGTCTGCTAATGGCAGTTTTCCAGTAGGACTAATCCTTTATTTATCCATGCAATAAGCATTTGTTGTCAAACTAAATATTAGTACCTTAATAATTACTCCGGGGAGATTTTTTTTCCTTTAGGATAACTAATACTTTTCTATTTCAGTATATGGAGGATCGCAGAAAACAGAAGTGGCAGAGATGTAAAAAAAATAATAAGGCAGAATTGAACTGTTTGGGAATGGAACCAGTACAGATGGCTAACTCTAGGAATGGGAAAAAGGTGAGTGAGACTGAGGCATTACTGCTCTGTTCCCACA
Organism: Mustela lutreola; assembly: GCF_030435805.1. NCBI lineage: Eukaryota > Metazoa > Chordata > Mammalia > Carnivora > Mustelidae > Mustela > Mustela lutreola. The sequence continues at coordinate 56,445,254 of NC_081296.1, forward strand.
TTAGATGTGACTGGAGAACTAATTTTGTGTTCTGTTACTTACCTTTGGACCAGTGTATGCAAAAATATACGTCAGTCCACCAGTCAGGAAACTAGAGTCATTTCTTACTGGTGTTTTTACAGTTCTTGGCATCATTGTATATAAAAGAGCATAAACTTCTAAAAAGTAACTTTAGCACTTTAAGCATATTAAAACATAAAATTAGTAAGAAGTGTTGGAACAGTCAAGGCCTTCTCTGACTGGCTAAGGGATTTTTGGCAGATCCTTTAAATTTCTCAGTTTGTACATCTTGAAAAGCTGAAGGTATAGGAGCAGATAATCTCTTAAAAGTTTTATGATGCTGTACATTTTAGAAGTGACGTGGGACATAACAAGGACTAGTCATAGTCCTAGCGTTTCCCAACGTGGGGAAAGTTGAGAATCACTGATAATAACACCAGTAACGGAAAAAGGACAGGGAAACATGTTTTATAGTTTATAATAATAACTTTGGTTATTCCATTATTTTCAACTGTACTTAGGCTTTTATCCCAGTTATAGGCCATTTGGTAGACCAGGTACCCATAATCCTTTGCACCAGAATCTGACTATAAAAGTTTCTCTTTGTTATGTTTGCCTTACTTTGGTCAATAGTTGCCTTTTTTAAACATACTAAATCAGGGTTTTGTAAGCAGTCATTTAAAATGATTAGCATTTATGGGGCACCTGGGTGGCTCAGATGGTTGGGCGTCTGCCTTTGGCTTGGGTCATGGTCTCGGCATCCTGGGATCGATCCCCACATTTGGTTCCCTGCTTTGTACAGAGCCTTCTGCTCCCTCTCCCTCTGTCTGCTACTGCCCCTGCTTGTGTTCTCTCTCCGTCAAATAAAATTTAAAAAAAAAAAAAAAAATGATTTGCACTTATCTACCATTGGACCTTTTCTATTCATCTTTACACATGTATATTTTATATATATATATATATATATATATATATATATATATATGTATGTAAAACCACATGGTATGTCTTTAACAAAATTTATTTCCAAATAGACAATATATATCTTGTGCATTTAACAAATTGAGATTGGTACTTTGCATATTATAGTTATTTGTGAGATGCATTTATGAGGCTTATTATTTTTACATTGTGGAGGTGGTTTCATATAAATATTGTTACCATAGAAGAATATTTTAACTTTTCCTCATATCCTCCATGGGACCAAGAGTATAATAAGCAGAGTGGTTGATATGGAAGGCTGATGGCTGGAAGACTGGTGTCTTCTCTGTCTTGAATTTAACATTCTAGAGGAGCCTATAAAAAAGGGTTTTCTTCCAGTATTACCTGTTTTTGCCTCAGGTATTTTGCTACTTTTTTATAGTCTGTTGATAAATCTAAGAAAGAAAAGATCCTAGGGCATCACAGAATCATAATATGACTATTATAAGATTTTTTTTTAAAGACTTATTTGAGAGAGAGGGAGAGTGGGAGCAGGGGGAGGTATAGAGGGGGAAAGCATCTCAAGCAGACTCTGTTCTTGAGCCCACCGCCCATTAGAGGGCTCGATTTCACGATCCTGAGATCACAACCTGGTCCTAAACCAAGAGCTGGATACTTAACTGACTGTGCCACCCAGGCACCCCAGTATGGAATTCTTTTATTTTATTTTTTTTCCAAGATTTATTTATTTATTTGACACAGAGAGAGATCACAAGTAGGCAGAGAGGCAGGCAGAGAAAGAGGAGGAAGCAGGCTCCCCGCTGAGCAAAGAGCCCGATGCGGGGCTCGATCCCAAGACCCTGAGATCACGACCTGAGCTAAAGGCAGAGGTTTAACCCACTGAGCCACCCAGGCGCCCACCCAGTATGGAATTCTTAATGCAGACAGAATTAATGGTGTATTATTACTGGTACCTGCAGGAGTTTAGGTGCTGTTATTGTTATAGTTTAAAAATCTGTACAAATACAATGTTTTGAGATGTTTCTTTTTCCAAATCAAGAAGGTATATTCACATGTCAGGTATTAAGCTTAGATTGGTAAATAGCATCCAGAGACATGGTTACCAAATGTCTGAGTTTCATGCCTTGGTACCCAGTATTATACTTAGGTCTAGCAAAGCAGAGGCACTACAGTAATAAGTTCCAGCTTTAGTCAAAATTTATAGCCAGAATATTCAGAGGTGCGTGGGTGGCTCAGCCCAATTAATGCCTGACTTTTGATTTTAGCTCAAGTATTGATCTCAGAGTCATGAGTTTGAGCCCTGTGTTGGGCTCACACTGGGTGTGGGGTCTCCTTGAGATTCTCTCTCTATCTCTCTCTCCCCACGTCCCTTCCTGCCCGCTTGGATTCTCTCTCTTTCTCTCTAAAAAATAAAAATAAAAAAATTTACAGACAGAACATTTAGAAGCTTAAAAACAGATATGTTTTTTTTTTTTTAATCAATGTGAAAAACACTTAAGTTTTGTGAGGAGCTACCCACAATCTTTTTGTTGTTCTAGACATCCAGAAAGAAGTCTTAACCTGACTTGTCTTTAGTTTACCACAATCTGCTGTGCTGTAATAGTTTTATAAATGTCAATATAGTTGTGTTGTGCTTCATATGGTAAGATCATGTGAACAACCTGCCATCAGTAAAGTATACTGTGCAAATACTGATTCATTCACTGGCTTGCCCAATCTCCTTGTTAACAAAGGTAAGCATCTGTGAAATGGCTGGATGGAGTAAAGGTACAATGTAGTCATGGAAAAAAGCAAAACTCTGGTTCACATAAATGTCAGTATCAATCTCCATTTTAGCTTTAGCTGGAATATTTCCAGCAGTAAAATCCAGTATTTCCTCTTCCTGTTGACTATGCTTGCTTTGCTTATCCTAAAGATATTCAGTGGAAAAGCACTTGCAAGCTAGGATTCTATTGTCTTCTAGTTTGCTTTTTTCCTTTCTTTGTTTTTACTATCTTCTGCTCCTTCCTCTTAGGGTCACCATGCTGAAACTGTGTTCAACCGGGTTTTGCCAGGGCCTATTGCACCAGACAGCAGCAAGAAGCGGGCCCGCAGAATGCGACCAGACCTTTCAAAGATGATGGCCCTGATGCAGGGCGGAGGCACTGGGGCCCTGTCTCTGCATAATACCTTCCAACACAGCAGTAGTGGCCTGCAGTCTGTGTCATCCCTGGGTCACAGCAGTGCCACTTCTGCATCTTTGCCTTTTATGCCGTTTGTGATGGGTGGTGCAGCATCATCCCCCCATGTAGACTCCAGCACCATGCTTCATCACCACCACCACCACCCCCACCCCCACCATCACCACCATCACCATCCAGGCCTGAGAGCCCCTGGCTACCCTTCTTCACCAGCCACTACCACCTCTGGTACTGCCTTGAGGTTGCCACCACTGCAACCTGAGGAAGACGAGGACGATGAGGATGAAGATGATGATGATGATTTATCTCAGGGCTATGATAGCTCAGAAAGGGACTTCTCACTCATTGATGATCCTATGATGCCAGCCAACTCAGACTCAAGCGAAGATGCTGATGACTGAAGCCCCAGCATGGTCCCCATTGCTTGGGTGGCTGCTGTATTTTCAATTACTCTGGCCCTTGGACTATGGAAAAGTGGGAGGGGCAGGGGAGATGTGGGGAGACCCAGGACTCCAGGAGGTGAAAAGGAAGAAAAAAACTTGTACCTGATTGCTTCCAAATTTGAGAGGATTGGGTGGGCAGGGGGAACTCCTAAAATAATACATGACCACTTCCTCATTTCTGGGGAAGGAAAGGAGACTAGAGCAGCTGATGTGCTCACCCCTCCCTAAACCCCTCCATTAACCACAGACTATGTAGCGCTGGCCCTAGCCTCTGGCAGAGCCTGTTCCTGGCCGAACTGTGGATACAGCTGGAGGGTCAGGAACTGTTACCTTCCTTCCCCTTGGCATTAATAAATTTAAGTTAATCCTTTTCCACTCTTCCCTTGTTCTATATTTGCTAAAACCCAATATAAAGGTTAATTTTGAATTTATAATGGGTAATTTCAATACTACTTTCCTAAAGCTCATTATTGTAAATGCAGTTACCTTGGATAGGACAAGTCATCTGTACTCCCATTAAAGGATATATAAGTGTAGTCGATCCAGCTTGCAAAAGGCAAGGGAATTGTTTAAGAGGACGCAAATGTTCCAGATTCAAACTCCCAAGTTCTCGGAAGAAATGAGAAGGAAGAATTTCTTCAAGGAACCATGTACATTTTGTTTGGAATTAACCGCAATAACGGTACTTTGGGGTAGCCATAAGAATGTTATCAGTTAATGAACTTTGGCAAGGGGAGAGACTGGAAGGAACGGTGTCAAGAATTGGACGGGGGCCAGGGCTGGGGGCGGTGGGAAGGGAGTGATGGGCAGACTGGGTTGTGTGAAGCCCTTCAAGCCATTTGTTTCCTAAGACTCCTCCCCTGCCATCCCAGCGCTCAGATGAAGCCTGGGCATTTTATTTCCCTTTCTGAGGCAAATAGTTTTGTGGACTTTTTCTCCCTGGTTAGTGCTCGCTCTGTTCTCGCCACCAAATCCTAGTCCTGGAGCAGCAGCAGCTTTTGCTTTCCTACCATGTAGAAGCGGAATGCACCCGAAGTTCCCACTCCAATCCCACGTCAGATCCCGCTCTTTCGGCTACCCTCTCAATTGTCGGTGGGTGGGGCCGTAGCAGCGGCGCGCGGCGGCTTGTGTGGGGCGGGGCAGGCAAGGCAGGCAAGGCAGGCCTCCCGCCTCCTTCACAGTGCCCAGCTGCCGCCTCGGCCTGAAATCCGAGCTCCTGGAAACCGCAGTAAGGCTGAGAGTAGGGGGTGGGCGGAGCGTCACGTGACGACGTCTCCTCGCGTGCGGCTGTTGCTAAGTTGACAAGAAAACCCCGCGAAAATCTAGACCCTTTTTGTGTTGCACATTTTGTTGATTTCCCCCACTGTCTTTCTTCCTTTTGAACCCTTAACCTCCCGAGAGAGGTTTAAAAAAACAAAACAAAACAAAACAAAACAAAAATCCCCCAGGCGCTGTCGGGACCCGGAAGCGGAAAGGGCATCTTTGAGGTCGATACTTCCGGGTCACTGGGAGAGTGCGGGATTCCGGGGCCGAGAGCGGGTGGCGGATCCGGGACCTCGCGTGATTCTCGGAACCCGAGTAGGAGCGGCGGCTGTGGCTATGGCTGTGACTCTGGACAAAGACGCTTATTACCGGCGAGTGAAGAGACTGTACAGCAATTGGCGGGTGAGATAGATCCCGTAATTTTCCCTAGGGAGCCCCCCTCTGCCATCCCATAATAACCCCATTTCTCGGCGCCCTTTTTTCCTTTTCCGTCGGGAATTCCCGGGTCCAGTGTCGCGCCCCTTTAGTTGCTGCAGGACCATTCACCGCAGGCCGCCTCCAGCGCCGCCCCGGAACAGGGAATCCCCCGCAAACACTGCCCTGCGGCCACCACCATCTTCCCCGCGTGCTGGCCCCCGTCACGCATAACAGCCTCCTCTCACAGTCTCTTCCCGTCCCAGAAGAGGCATCATCCTTCCCTCCCACTCTGTGATCACGTCTTGCCGCCCTCCTCCTGCAGTGTTAATACACACCCACGCACTCGCTCTGTCCTTCCAGAATCGGAGTACTGCGCCCCAGGTCCCGCCAGAATTACAACCTCCTTCGTAAAGGGTGGATGGAGGGGCTGGTAGGATGTGAATCGGGCTTTCCGTATTTATCATTTGCGGGGCTTGTGCTGGAGTTTAAAAAAAAAAAAAAAACAACTGATCACGCGCAACCGTCTCATGTTCTAGGCCCTGACGTGGGTAGCACAGAAACCTAATGCTGAAAACCTGCAAGCTTTAGTAATGCAAAAACGATGTGATGCCTAAAACCTGGTTAGTTTTCCTCCTCGGTAGAGTATTCAGGGCACGTGTTGAGAAAAAGAGCTGTTGCAGTCCAGTAGTTTAAAGATAGGGTAATCTTGCCGCTTGAAAGACGTCCACGGTTAAAATTTATTTTTACGATAGTAGTTTATCAGTTCATATATTTGATTGCCTCCTGTGGTGTAGGCTGTGCTGTCTAGCTTAAGTCTGGCCTCTGAACTCTGTCATCCAGGGAAACTAAAACTAATAAAGACTTATAAAACCTGAAAAACATTCTGACAAAAATGATTAGTTCTGATTTCAGCATTGTAAATTGCCTTTCAAAGAGACTCTCTACTAAAAACCAAGCTATTAAAAGTTGGTGAGTTCCCTGCCATTCATATTAAAGGTTCATGTGTCTGTTTCATCTTTTGAAGATAAATGCATTAGATAACTGAAAATAAAATTGATTCTTTGTTGCATTTTATGAAAAGGAAAAATAAGGACTTTATACAGATAAATACTGAGGATAATTTTTTTTTTAAAGATTTTATTTATTTATTTGACAGAGAGAGATCACAGGTGGGTAGAGAGGCTGGCAGAGAGAGAGAGAGAGAGGGAAGCAGGCTCCCTGCCGAGCAGAGAGCCCGATGTGGGACTCGATCCCAGGACCCTGAGATCACGACCTGAGCCGAAGTCAGCGGCTTAACCCACTGAGCCACCCAGGCGCCCCTGAGGATAAGTTTTAATTTAAAAAATTTTGTACTGGTTAATTTCTAACGAATTTCAGTTTCTTTCCCTGTTCCATTTTTACATTTTTTTTCCTGTTCCATTTTTACATTTTAACATAATCCACGTTAGAAAAATTCTTTCTAAAAGCTGCATTATTTTCTAGAGGTTAATAAGTACAAATGTACACTAATCAGAAGCCCTCTCTTCCACCCCCAGGCCCTGAAATCATGCATCTTTGATGTGGAGGTTGTTTCTACTTATGGTGATTCAGTTAATCAGGTTATTCTTCATCTTCTCTAGACCATTCACAAAAGCTGAGATTAATTTAGAGCTCAGAGTTCCCTTACATGATAGATAAATACAAAACATGAGACTAGGAAACACTTGAGGGCTGAAGACAGTTTAGCAAAATTAATATAAAATGACAGTCTTTAAATTCAGGGAAGTTAAATTATTGGCCCTAATTTTTTGTTTCTCAAAAATCATTAAAATTTATCTGGGCCCTTTTAAATCATTTGAAGAGGTATGTTAGATGATAATGGTGTTTGAGTTATGAGCAAGATTCATATAAAATGGAAAATTTGTGGCTAATTATTACAAAATATTATTTGAGGAAACTTTCTGCTTTCTTGTAACTGTAAATTTTAATAACTATGCCCAGAGCCCACCTGTAGAATTTCTTTCTGCATGCACAGCTTTTCCAGGTTACAGTACTTCTGTTCTGATCTGCTTAAGTGTAGATCATGGTTGTCTAGGGTATGAGGTAAATTCTGTTTGCTTATTCTTTGTGCTGTAGCAGAAAGTGGAATATATAGGTGCATAATACGGTTATTTTTTACACTTTCTCCTTTTTTAATAGAAAACTAGCGTTGAGATAAGGGAATAACTTGAAGTTAGCTGTATAAGTTCCAAGCTTTGCATTGTTATACCCGTCTTCAAAGAACTATCCATTATGACAAAAATTCACAAACTAGAGAATTAGTTGGGTGCCATATCTACTTTTTAGTTTTAGATACCTTCAAGCATAAGGTTTTCAGAACTGTGTGGTTGTGTGGTAGCTCCAACTCTCTTTAGCCTCACAGGGCAGAAGAAAATCAAAAAATTAGCCTTGTTTTGTTTTTTAAGTAAGAACAGGAATTAATGTGACTCCTATCTCACTTATCTGCAGATTGAGTTTGGGTTAGATACATATTGTGAGGCTATTGCAAGTACTTTACCTTTTTTTTTTTTAAAGATTTTATGTATTTGAGTGAGGGCACATGGGCATGAGTGAGGGGAGAGGGAGAGACAGAATTTCAGACTCCATGCCCTGGGCAGACCCTGTCTCCTGGCTTAGTCTCACAACCTTGAGATCATTACCCGAGCCAAATAAAGTCAGACACTTAACTGAATGAGCCACCTAGGCGTCCCAGTAAGATACTACTTCTTAATTAACAATTTTCATAACTTATGTCCTAAAAGTAGTTGTAGCATCACATACTTCTGTTTGAATAGAAATTTTAAAACATCAATGAGAAATAGTGTCATTCGAGAGATGAGAAAAAAAGGCTCAGTCAAAAATCAGGAGATCTCGGGTTGCCTGGGTGGCTCAGTTGGTTAAGCAGCTGCCTTTGGCTCAGGTCATATGATCCCAGTGTCCTGGGATCGAGTCCCACATCGGGCTCCTAGCTTGGCAGGAAGCCTGCTTCTCCCTCTGTCTCTGCCTGCCATTCTGTCTGCCTGTGCTTGCTCGTGCCGTCTCTCTCTCCCTCTCTTTCTCTGACAGATAAATAAATAAAATAAAATAAAAATAAATCAGGAGATCTCTGTAGTGACCAGAAATTATTACTGTCTTATGACTATGCCTGGATCTTTGAGTCTGGTCCAGTCCTGCCTCTTATTTTTTAAATTAGAACTGCTGCAAGCAGAAAGGATTTGTGGTGCACCTGTCCATTCTGTTAGAAAACTCCAGGTGGTAGTAGTAGGTCATGAGAGTGTGCTATGGGCTTCTCTGGCCTCTTAACTGGTTCTTATTCAGGGCTCTCAGCCTTCTCAGCATTGTCATCATTTTTAACCAGGCATTATGATTAGTACGAGGTGATGATTAGTATGATTAGTATGATTATGATTAGTATGAGGTGAAGGAGGTTAGTCACCGTTCTGCAGTTTCAGGTTTTTTGGCTTTTTTTTTTAAGATTTCTTTTTTCTTTTCTTTTCTTTTGTTGTTTTTTTTTTTTTTTTTTTTTTTTTTAGTTTGACAGCACAAGCACGGGGAGGGGTAGAGAGAGGGAGAAGCAGACTCTCGGCTGAGAGATGGGGCTCCATCCCAGCACCCCAGGATCATGACCTGAGCAGATGCCTAACTGACTGAGCCACCCAGATGCCCCAAGTTCCAGCTTTTTGAGAACCAGTGGAAGCAATATCCAGGCATACCCATTTGAGACCTACCTCTTGGTGCATCTTGCTATGAGTAAACCTCGGCTTTGGTCATTTGTCTTTTATCCCAAAAGAATTCTGTGAACTGTCAGAATTTGCAGCTGTTTTGAAAAGGAATGGCTGATCCAGTGCATTCATTCATGTGTCTGTATGCCACCGGTCAGAATTGAAATGGTGGGTGGCTCTTACCCTAAAAAGTTTGTGCCCGTGGAGAAAACTGTATGCTGTAGTGTCAGTCCTTCTCTCAGTTACCGGTTTCTGACTCAGCTGTTTTTGTCATGGACAAGTTTCATGTTCTGGATTGCTCTCCAAAGCTAGGCAGTTACTGTCTGTGGCTGAGGAAGTTTCTTTAAAATACAGGCAGTACCCAGACTACTTTGAGCAAAGGTAATGGGTTGCTTCTACCCATCTCCATTCTTCATGGCTCTTTTATCTTGAGGTAGAGACAGGTTTAAGCAATGCACTGGTCTCTCGACTTCAGGAAGAGAAGGGCTAAATGGAAGTAAATGCCTGGGCAGGTTAGGATTCATTTATTCTTGCATGCTCAACTTTTATAGTCTACTCTGGCTACCCACTTTCTTATTTTCATTTTTTATCCCTGTATACCATCACACTTAGTCTAACTTCTCTTCTTTCTTAATACTTTCTAAATCTCTTCCTCACACATGGATATGAAAAACTTCCAACATACAGAAAAGTGAAAGAATTTTATAGTGAACACCTGTGTACCCACCACCTAGGTTAACAATTAACATTTTATTATACTTGCTTTATCACATACCCACCCCCTTGATAAGTTTTTTTCACAACTTTTATTAAAATCGGTAGTCAGGGGGCACCTGGGTGGCTTAGTGGGTTCAGCCTCTGCCTTCAGCTCAGATTATGATCTCAGGGTCCTGGGATCGAGCCCCGCATAGAGCCTGCTTCCCCCTCTCTCTCTGCCTGCCTCTCTGCCTACTTGTGATCTCCCTGTCTCTGTGTCAAATAAATAAAATCTTAAAAAAAAAAAAAATCAGGGGGCACCTGGGTGGCTCAGTGCGTTAAGCCTCTGCCTTCTGCCCAGGTCTGGTCTCAGGGTCCTGGGATCAAGCCCCACATCGGGCTCTCTACTCAGCAGGGAGCCTGCTTCCCCCTCTCTCTCTGCCTGCCTCTCTGCCTACGTGTGATCTCTCTCTCTCTTTGTCAAATAAAGAAATAAAATCTTTAAAAAAAATTTTAAAAAACCAGTAGTCCATTTACATTTTTATGCTCATGTAGATGAAGTTAATAGAGTATAATTTCCTTTTCTCTACAGTTTTTCATTTTTCCTGATGCTAATGATTGCCAAATTTTTTCTCCTTTTTTAAATATCCCTAGCCCCAATTTTTCCTGCAGTTCTTTCATAATGTTACCTATTTTTTGTTTTAAAATTCTCACACTTGTCAGGTGTTTTATTCTGTGGTTTTTCTTTTTTTTAAGGATTTTATTTATTTATTTGACCGATCACAAGTAGGCAGAGAGAGAGAAGGGGAAGCAGCCTCCCCACTGAGCAGAGAGCCCGATGTGGGGCTCAGTCCCATGACTCTGAGATCATGACCTAAGCCAAAGGCAGAGGCCTAACCCACTGAGCCACCCAGGTGTTCCTAATTCTGTGTTTTTTTAACCACCAACACCATTCCCCTCCTGCAGCCTTACATCATATTGTTCTGTCTGTGCAGGTTGTACTCCAGGCCCATTGAACTTGGGATTTTCCAAGGTTGGGTCCACTATGTCTTACAACCCTTATTTTGATTTGTTTTTTCTTTGTTAAAGTATTTCCTCTAAGAGCTTCTTGAGAATATATGTTTCCTGAGCTGTTGTGTGTCTTAAAAAGTTTTACTGTCTTCACTTTTGATTAGGAATATAGCTCAGTGAGAATAAAATTCAAGGTTGATAATCTCAGAATTCAGCTCAGAATTTTGAAGCTATTGTTTGTCAGTCTTCAGACTTTTTTCAGTATTGTTTTTCAGAAGGCAGATGGATCTCTTTCCTGTTCCAATGTATATGGCCTGTTCTCTCTGAAATATTTAGAATCATCTCTTCATCCCTTGGGTTTTGAAATGCCTTGGTAGGAGTCTTTTTTCCCCCTCCCTCCTTGCATTGAGTTGGGAAGTAGGGGGCCCATTTAGTCTCAGGACTCAGTGCCCTTCAATGGTAGAATTGTTCATTGTTGGTTACTTTCTTTTCTCCATTTCCTCAGTGGTCTCATTCTTTCCCCTGAAATTCCCATTCAGGAGGTTTAGGTCTCTTGGCTTGAGTTTGTTCATTATTTTTCGGTTTTATTTCCTATTTCTTTATCTTCCATTTGCAGTATTGTTTCTTAACTTTATTTTCCCACTTTCTGTTGAATTTTTAAAAATTTTTTCAGCTATTTTTAATTTCTAGGAGTTCTTTCACGTCTTTTTTTTTTGTTGTTGTTGTTTCATGGATGTGCTGTATTTATTTATTTTATAGGAGGTATTTTAATTTTTATCTTCTGTCCTCTGTCCTCTCTGTTTCCTCTGAGTTTCCTTGCTTTCTCTCTTATGTGTTGGAGACTTCACGGAAACCAAAATAAGGCTTGGCTACTCATCTGTATTAAGAATAAGACTATAACTGGGGCGCCTGGGTGGCTGAGTTGTTAAGCATCTGCCTTTGGCTCAGGTCATGATCCTGCAGTGATTGAACCCCACTTCTGAGCTCACTGCCCAGTGGGGAGCCTGCTTCTCCCTTTCCCATTGCCTGCTGCTCCTCCTGCGCGTGCAAGTGCTCTCTGTCTGTGTGACAAGTATGTAAATAAGATCTTACCAAAAAAAAAAAAAAAATCATAACAAACTTTTGGCAGCTCTGTATGAATGGGGCCTCTCAACTAGTTAGGGGTGACTGTAGAGTGAATAGGCATGCTTATTCCATGGAGAACTTCCAAATGTCAGTATCTGAAGTGTTCTCTCTGAATTCAGTGAGGATGTATAAGAAAAATCCTCTCAATTCTTTTATTTGGGACATTTGTTCCCAATTATGATCATTCAAAATACAGACTTTCATTTAATTCTCTAAAAATTAGTACTTGCCTTCTCCTGGACCTAATATTTGAGTCTGTAGACCTTTTCTTTTTCCCCCAAAGATTTTATTTATTTATTTGATAGAGATCTCAAGTAGGGGGAGAGGCAGGCAGAGAGAGAGAGACAGGGGAGGAGGAAGCAGGCTTCCCACTGAGCAGAGAGCCTGATGCGGGGCTCAATCCCAGGACCCTGGGACCATGACCTGAGCCGAAGGCAGAGGCTTTAACCCATGGGACACCCAGGTGCCCCAAATCTGTAGACTTTTTGAGCCCATTTTTGTAGAGGCATTAGGTGTTGTCTCAGGACTTCCAAGAATCCTGGGTGGAGGTTAAGTAGATTGGGGTATTGTCCTTTTGTTAAGCTTACTGACCAGACTTTCTGTAGTCCTGAACTCATCCAAGTACAGTGTACCCTGTTCCCTTTCCCTGATCCTTGGTGCCTCCTAAGTTCTGAGCTCACTGGGGCTCTATGAGATATGCGTATCTACTGATACCTTACCAGTGAGAATGCTTGTCAGGCATTCTTGGGGTGTCATTACCACAGCTCTGCTTAGTCAGTTCCCACTCTTTGTCCTCTTTTCATCTTCCAAAAAACTGTTGATCTCTTTAAACCTAAATGTATTCAAAAAGGATACTTTCCATCACTATAATTGAAAATACTGTCACTTTCCAAAAATAAAAAGTAGATGTTAAAAAATAAAGATAATGTAAGTGCAACAGCATTACTAAATTGTAGCAGGTGTTAAGGACTAGCATTAAAAATATAATCTTTTTAAAGAAAATTTTATTTTTTAAGTTTTTAATTTTAATTCCTGTATAGTTAACATACAGTTATTATCTTAGTTTCAGATGTATAATCTAGTGACTCAGTTCTTCTCTATGTTAACTCTGCTCTTCTAGGTAAGTGCACTCTTCATCCTCATCAACTATTTTACCCATCCCCCAGCCACCTCCCCTCTGGTAACTGTCAGTTTGTTCTCTATAGTTAAGAGTCTAGGGGAGGGACACCTGGGTGGCTCAGTTGGTTAGGCAGCTGCCTTTGGCTCAGGTCATGATCCCATTGGCCTGGGATGGAGTCCCACATCGGGCTCCTTGCTCAGCGATGAGCTTGCTTCTCCCTCTGCCTCTGCCTGCCACTCTGTCTGCCTGTGCTCTCTCTCTCTCTCTGACAAATAAATAAATAAAATCTTAAAAAAAAAAAAAAAAGAGAGAGTCTAGGGGAGCCTGGGTGGCTTAGTCGGTTAAGCAGCTGCCTTTGGCTCAAGTCGTGATCTCAGAGTCTTGGTTCCCTTCTCTGCTTCTCCCTCTCCCACTCCTCCTGCTTGTGCTTTCTAACTTTCTCTCTGCCAAGGAAATATATAAAATCTTAAAAAACAATAAAAGAGTCTGGGGCTCCTGGGAGGCTCAGTTGGTTGGGCAGCTGCCTTTGGTTCAGGTCATGATCCTGGAGTCCTGGAATTGAGTCCTGCATCAGGCTCCCTGCTTAGTGGGGAGTCTTTCTCTTTCTGACCTTCCTCCCTCTTGTGTTCTCTCTCTCTCTCATTCTGTCTCTCAAATGAATAAATAAAATCTTAAAAGAGAGGTTTTTTTTTTTTTTTTTAAGTCTGTATCTGGATTTGTCTTTTTCCTTTGTTTGCTTGTTTTGTTTCTCACATACCATATACCAGTGAAATCGTGTGGTATTTGTCTTTCTCTGACTTATTTCACTTAGCATTATACTCTCTGGCTCTGTACATGTCATTGCAAATGGCAAGATTTCATTCTTTTTTTTTTTTTTTAACAGCTGAATAATATTCTATTGTGTGCGTACACACACACACACACACACACACAAACACCTGCATCTTCTTTATCCATTCATCTATTGATGGACACTTGGGCTGCTTCCATAATTTGGTTATTCTGTATAATGCAGTAAACATAGGGGTGCATATATTCTTTCAAATAAGTGTTTTTGTATTTTGGGGAGGAGGTAGACACCCAGTGGCACAATTACTGAATCATAGGGTATAGTTCTATTTTTAAACTTTTTGAGGAACTCCATACTGTTTTCCACAGTGGCTGCACCAGTTTGCATTCCCACCAGCAGTGTTCCTTATTCTCCACATCTGCCAACACTGCTTGTCTCTTGTAATTTTGATTTTAGTCATTATGACAGGTGTGAGATGATAACTCATTGTAGTTTTGGTTTGCATTTCCCTTATGATCAGTGATGTGGAACATCTTTTCATGTGTCTGTTGGCCATCTATATGTGTTTAGAAAAATGTTGGTTCATCTGTCCTTTTTTACTCAGATTATTTGTTTTGTGTGTTGAGTTGAGTAAGTTCTTTATACATTTTGGATATTAACACTATACAGATACATCATTTGTAATTATCTTCTTAAACAGGTAGGGTCTTGATATGATCAAGTAGATTTAAAGAGAAAAATAGGTAACTTTTTTTGCTAGGTAATTGAATATTTAAAGCCACATCTGTGATCACTTAAAATCATCTCCTATATGAGTTGTACACACTTTCAGAAAGTCTGTTCTGCTGCTGTACTAATGCAGTTGACAGCTAATTTTTGACACCAGTAACTGTAGTGGTGTGGTATGCATTAAAATTTTTAACGAATAGCCTTTTGGTCTATATTTGGTCTATTATTTGTATAATAATGATGACAGATACATAGTAGCAGCTGTGACCTAAACACTGTTCAAAGCACTTTGTATTTTGTTTTTAATATTTATATATTAAATAGATAAATAGATAAATAAATATTGATATATAAATATAATAATTTATATTTCTGTTAGCTCATTTAATTCTGACAGCAATATTTATGATTGAGGAGAGTGGAACATAGAGAGGTTAGGTCACAGTAAGTGGTGGAATCAGGTTTTCAAACCCAGGCAGTGTGTTTTCAGAGTGAGCCCTTACCAGTAGGCATTAGTGTATCTCTAAATATAGTAGGCAGACCTTGATACCTATTGCTTGCAGTTGCTGAAGAAATTTCTGTTAAATTTAAGAAGTCACCAATACTAACATCTTACCTGAGAAGTTTGTCAAATGACCCTGTGTCTCTTTATAGATAAAAATCAGAAGCCTTCCAGAGGGATTCATTTTTATCTCTAGGATTCTAATGAAATCCTCATCTGATTTGTTAACTGAAAGAGATAGAGATGGTAGGAAAAGTATAACTCTATCTGATACTCTATAAATGTGTGCTAATAGAAACTATTTTACCTTTAATATGTATATTTTAATTAGGTTTTCAGCACTTTTTAAAAAGTCTAAATCATCATGAGTGTGAGGACTGCTAGTATATTTGTGTGGGAGTTTTAAGTGTGCTAGGTGTTGATTGGGATTTTGAATATGGTCATGCCTACTGCATGTCAGGTTTTATTGTGAGGGTTCCAGGTAATAAATAAATGCAAGTCACATAAAAAAAAGTGGCTGCTCAGTAAATACTATTATTCCCACCTGAAACACTCATTTCAGCAAGGCTTGGCTGTCAAGTGTACCAAACAGACTGGAAGGTGGCAGAATTTGGAGACAGAAAGTGTTTGGTGGATGTTGAGAATCTGTGCAAGATGATTCGTCTAGAAAGGGGAGCACAGGGATCACAAGTCCAGATTCGACAAGGGCTCAAGTCTGAGTTCTGAAGATCAGCCCAAGCAGAAGAGATCAGGTAGGAATCTGGGACCATTTCGGAGCAGCACAGGGTTAAGAGCCAGCTTCCTCCAGTAGCCAGGCTGGCAGTTGGAGTTGGACATAGGACTGTTATCCTTGTAGCATTTTTCTTCTTTTTCCTTTTTTCAGCTACCCCACTCCACTCTAATATTCCAGGCGTAATTTTTTTTTTTTTTTAAGATTTTATTTATTTGACAGAGCAAGAGAGCACAAGCAGCGGAGGGAGAAGAAGCAGGCTCCCGGGCTCCATCCCAGGACCCTGGGATCATGACCTGAGACAAAGGCAGATGCTTAACCAACTGAGCTGCCCAAGCGCCCCTCCAGACATAATTTAATCTGGAAACATATTATATATATAAAAATATTTTACAATAGTATGTGTTATGTTACTTCAGGTAACTGACGCAAGTTTTATAAGCAAATAACTTAAAGTCTCCCATAGTTTCAGAAGACTATTTTCAGATGTGATCTATATTAAAGCATTTGTACTCATAAGGTTTGAAATATGAAACTGTATCCCAGATTTTGCTAAGATACTTGGTTTTATTATAATCCTTTTCATTGTTTCACATTTTGAGAAAATTTTTCTCTGAATTCTTTATCTTTAAATATCTAAAATCTCCTGTTACTATATTTCTTTCCTGGGTTAGAGCTCACTGGTTTTGTGAAGAATCAATCAAGAGCTTTGATAAAATGGTCAGAGCAGCAGGGTTTCAAGAGAAATTAGGATTCGTCCTCTCACCTTTGTGATAGGCAGTGGAAAACTAGGCATTTTATTTGGATTGAAATCCTTGGGATGGTTGAGTTTGTTTCTGCATCTGCTTGAAAAAGCTGAATATGTGGGCCCTTTTTCTCTCCCTATTTTCAGTTTTATTGAGATCCCTTTGGATGATTTACCCATACTGTTAGTGATTAAGTTACATGATTACATTCTTTATATACTTTTAAGAAATGTATTACTGTGTATTTTCAATTTTTATACATGTTAATACCTTTTTCTTTGTAGAAAAATTTTGACTAGACAAAGACTTCAAGTAAAAAAATACAATAGACTTTTGTCTAATTTCAGTGGTATTTTTTGCAGACAGATACTGGAGAGGGGTTTACATCTGTATCTAGAAGCCATAAGCATTAAATATAGGCAAGTGCCTGTTGCTAATTTTGGGAGATTATCAAGGTAGTGGTAATATTTTTGCCACAGAAATCTATATTTATTGAAGAATTGGTGCATACGTAGCAAAAATTGAGAAGAGAGAATGTTTAAGGCAAAGAGTAGTGTTAATGTGCTATGGCACAGGAATCAATATAGCATAGTGGTTCTCAGACTCTGATAGCAGAACCCTTAGATTCTTAAATTATTCATTACCCCAAAGATCCTTTCTTTGTATTGGTTGCATCAAATATAGAGAGAAAATCTGGCCTCATACATATGTGAAGCTGGAAGGGGGGGATATATATATATTTTTTTCCCTCTTTGGAAGTAATGCTTTATTTTTTTTTTAAATTTTTTATTTTTTATAAACATATATTTTTATCCCCAGGGGTACAGGTCTGTGAATCGCCAGGTTTACACACTTCACAGCACTCACCAAAGCACATACCCTCCCCAATGTCCATAACTCCACCCCCCTTCTCCCAACCCCCCTCCCCCCAGCAACCCTCAGTTTGTTTTGTGAGATTAAGAGTCACTTATGGTTTGTCTCCCTCCCAATCCCATCTTGTTTCATTGATTCTTCTCCTACCCACTTAAGCCCCCATGTTGCATCACTACTTCCTCATATCAGGGAGATCATATGATAGTTGTCTTTTCTCTGCTTATTTCGCTAAGCATGATACGCTTTAGTTCCATCCATGTTGTCGCAAATGGCAAGATTTCATTTCTTTTGATGGCTGCATAGTATTCCATTGTGTATATATACCACATCTTCTTGATCCATTCATCTGTTGATGGACATCTAGGTTCTTTCCATAGTTTGGCTGTTGTGGACATTGCTGCTATAAACATTCGGGTGCACGTGCCCCTTTGGATCACTACGTTTGTATCTTTAGGGTAAGGGGGGGGGATATTTTAATAATCTTTTTAGGTAATTATGAATATACTTTGTTACTACATTAAAACTTGAGAAGTGGTAATCTTTCAAAAATTAATTGTAATTTAAAATTTGAAACAACAACATTAACACTTTTTATACTCAGGTTATTGTACCTTTAATCCTTTACCCATGGATGACTTTTTTTTTTTAAGATTTTAATTATTTATCTGACAGGGATCACAAGTAGGCAGAGAGGCAGGCAGAGAGAGGGGGTAGCGGGCTCCCCACTGAGCAGAGAGCCGAGCAGAGAGCCCAATGTGGGGCTTGATCCCAGGACCCGGAGAGCATGACCTGAGCCTGAAGGCAGAGGCTCAACCCACTGAGCCACCCAGGCGTCCCTGCCATGGATGACTTTGTGACATCATGCATTGGTTCTCTCAGTTGTGCAGATCTTCTAAATGTTACACATTTCATTATATGGTATCAAAGAATCATGTTTGTTAATAAGTTCACAGTGGCAAGTCAACTATTTCAGAATTCTAATTTTTGCTTGAAAACTAAAATATTTATCATTGACTACATAAGACATCATTTATGTTCCTTGAAACAGCAGGCTCACTTCATTAATTTTCAAGAAAATGTATGCTGGATACCCATGTCTGCTTAAATGGCTCCCTCAACTTGTTATTCAGATAATTGTAAAATTTTCCTTAAGACAACCATTGTACTTCAGTTTACAGATAGAAGTGTTTTGTGTGTATTTCCCATTTCTTTACACAATATTGGAAAGACGTGCTCAAGGGTTGGGATTTTTTTTTTTTTTTTTTTTTAGGGTTGGGATTTCTTACTATTAATCATTTTTGTTGCATCAAGGACATTCTTAGAGAAACTGCCCTTCCCCCCCTTTCCATGAGTGTGCAGTAGTGAATAATTATTTTGGTTCCACTGCCTTGATTCATGCTAAGGCAGTAGGTTAACTACCATTGCTTTTGCATCATCAATGAGAACTAATGATAAAACTTTACCAACCTGAAAGAAAATACCTTCTCACTGAGAATCAGTGAGGGAATGCCTACAATTTCTCTGTGGTAATTTCTTTGTCTTAAGTATTTTGTTATGGTAGAGAAATTGAACAGAAACCTCAATTGGCATTATATTTGGATTCTTACTGGCAACCAGAAGCCTTGACGTGTGAAGAGTCTTAGTAGATGTCTCTCTTGACTTTATAGGGGAAGTTAGAGATTTGACCTTCTAGCCCATTATTACCAGTCTTTCAGTCTTGTAGAGCTATTGAAGAGTAGCTAATGGTTGGAGAAGTCACACTTCTCAATTTCAAAACTGGTTATAAAGCTGCAGTAATCAAAATAACATGCTATTAGTGTAAGGATAGGCACATAGATCATGGAATAGAATTGAGAATCCAGAAACAAATATCCACATTTGTATCACTTGATTTTTTTTTTTTTTAGATTTATGTATGTATTAAAGAGAAAGAGAGTGTATGCAAGTGGGGCAGTAGAGGGAGAGAGAGAACCTCAAGCAGACTCCTTGCTGAGTATGGGGGCCCAACTTAGGACTTGATTTCCTTGGTTTCCTTGATTTCCTGACCCTGGGATCTTGACCTGAGCCAAAACGAAGACTTTCAAGTGACCGAGCCATCTGCATGCCCCAGTATCATTTGCTTTTTCAGAATACATAATTTGGTTTTTGATTGGGACAGATCAATGGGGGAAAGAACAGTCTTTTCAAACTGGATATCCCTATGCAAAAAAATGAACTTAGGCCCCTTCCCCACACCATTCAAAAAATTTAACTCAAAATTAACCATGAGATCTAAATATCAGAGCTAAAACTATAAAACTTATGGAAATACAGGTAAATCTTTGGATTGTCCTTGGTTTAGACAAAGCCTTCTTAGGTGTGAGATGAAAAAGCACAAGAAAATAATTTGGACTCCTTCAAAATTAAAAATGTTTGTGTTTCTAAGGACACCAGCATTATGAAAGTGAAAAGAACCCCCTGAATGGGAAAAATTTGCAAGTCCTGTCTGACAAGAAACTTATGTCTGGGTATAAAAGGAACTCTTACAAGTTAATAATAAAGCAGTAATTCATTTATAGAATGGGCAAAGAATCTGAATAGGCACTTAAAGGTAGGCAAATGGTCTAATCATGTGAAAAAGTGCCCAGCATCATTAGCTGTCAGGGAAATGCAAATAAAAACTACAGTGAGTTCCTACTTCGCACCCAATGGATGGCTCTGATTAAAAAAGTCAACAAATATTGGTCATAATATGGAGAATTTGGAACCCTGATAGATTGCTGTTGAGAATATAAAGTGGTACACTTTGGAAAATAGTCTGGTTAAACTGTTAACCTCAAAAAGTTAAACATATGACCTAGCATTTCACTAGATACATACTCAGGTATGTCTACACAGAAGTACATGAGTGTTGATAGCACCATTATTCGTAATAGCTAAAAAAGGGCAACAGCCCAGATGTCCAGCAGTTGATGATTAGATACTGTGTGGTAGATCCATAGGGTAGTTTGTTACTCAGTGACAGAAAGGACAAAGTACTGTTACCTGCTACAACATGGGTGAACCCTGACAGCATGACAAGTGAAAGAAGCCAGACACAAAGCCTATGTATATGAAATGTCCAGGATGGACAAATCTGTGGAAACAGATTAGATTAATGGTTGTCTGGGAGGAGATGTATAGTAAATTGCTTGTGGGTTTCTTTTTGGGGAGATGAAAATGTTCTAAAATTAGATTGTGATGGTTTCGTAATCTGAGTACACTAAAACCATTGAACAGCATCCTTTAAATGGATGAATTGTATTGTGTATGAATTCTATTTCAATAAAACTCTTTAATAAAGTAACTAATGACTGCCAAGCGGACATGTACCTTAAAGTTGGCATTTCTGTTAAGAAAAAATTACATATATGTATACATATATCCTGAGTAAATACTTGAGGTCTGTATTCCAGTTTTACAAGGATAGAAAGAAAATGACCAAATTACTTACTCTTTGCTTTCCAGAAAGGAGAAGATGAATATGCCAACGTTGATGCCATTGTTGTATCAGTGGGTGTTGATGAAGAAATTGTTTATGCCAAATCAACTGCCTTACAGGTAAGGGATTTATGGCAGTCTTAGCCCTGAGAGTCACTGAATCATTGACAGCACTGTTCAGTGTGGTGGTCATTAGCCACATTAAAAGTTTAATTCCTCAATCCCAAGTCATAAGTACTCAGTATTGAGTGGACCAAAAAAAACAAAAAACACATTCTTAAATAAAAAGAAACAACTATACTTTTAAAAAGGAACATAAAAGCATACTGGAGAGTGCATAGAACATAAAGAAAGAAGTCTATAAATTGGGATTTAACAAAAAAAAAAATCTGACAATGAATTAAGCAAAAACAGTTCTTTCTCTTTTATTTTTTTAAAGATTTTATTTCACAGAGAGAGAAGGAGGGAGCATGAGTGGGGAGAGGGGCAGAGAGAGAGGAAGAGGCATATTCCACGCTGAGAGTGGATCTGGACACATGGCTAGATCTGAGGACCCTGAGATCGTGATTTTAGCTGAAGTCAGACACCTAACTGACTGAGCCTCCCAGGCAGCCCAGTTCTTTTCTCTTTTCATTAGTCTTCAGGGACTCAAGGTTTTTCAGGTCTTTACTCTGCCATACACACAGAGTCCATACCGTGGTTCTAAATTTGCTAACAGAAAGAATGCAGAAAGGGAAAAAAATGGAGACCTCCTTCCCTTTATAATGAGACTTGCTTGAAGTCCCACAGAATACTCCTACTTAAAACGTATTGGCCAGAACTTAATGGCCATACTTAGCTGCAAGAAAGGATGGGAAATAGTCTTCATGCAGTCTTGTGCCCAGCTGACAATCCTGTCTTTCTGAGGAGAAGAAATGAATAATTGGTAGGTAACTAGCAGTCTTTGGGGGAGCTAGAATGTGCAGTTCCCTGATTTGCTACTTTGTCCCTTCTTTTATGCATTTCTGTCCTACTAAACAACAGTATAGTTCCTATAAACACAAATTATCCAAATGCACTGATGGTCTTTATTATGGACTATTTCAAACATCAAAGTCAATAAAATAATATATTGGACTCCCATGTACCCATTTTCCAATAAATTGCCAGCTCTTAGCCAGTTTCATTTGTATCCACATCTACATTATTTTGAAGCTAATTCCAGACACCTTATTTTATAAATGTTTCTGAATAAGTATTTTTTAAATTTTTTTAAATCTATAAATACTGTTAATCACATGTTATCTTTTCCTGTAGACATGGCTCTTTGGTTATGAACTAACTGATACCATCATGGTTTTCTGTGATGACAAAATCATCTTTATGGCCAGCAAGAAGAAAGTGGAGTTTTTAAAACAGATTGCCAACACTAAGGGCAATGAGAATGCTAATGGAGCCCCTGCCATCACACTGCTGATACGGGAAAAGGTCAGAACCAATAAAGGATGTGTCCTAAATGTGAAAGAATGTTTAAAAGTGATGAACAGAAATGCCCTCTAGGAATTTAAAAGAACACAGAGGGAGATTTTAGCTGACTGTGGTTGTAATTACAAAATTCTGTCGCATCTTTGTTGTGTTTGTTAGGAGAAAAAAAGGTTCAGTAACCTTGTCAGTTCTGCAGCAAAACATGCAGGCTGTGAGAGTCTGTTGAACGCTCAAGTTATCTGTCCTTTCTCAAGGACACTGTTAGCTTGTTTGTTTTCACCTTAGTACCTTCATTAGAATAAGTAACTTTTTTTTAAGTAACCACTTTTGTTTTCATCTTAGTACCTTCATTAAAATAAGTAACATCTTTTTCAGTAATCACTGCCTCCAGTGTGGGGCTGGAGCTCACAGCCCTGAGATTGTCACGTGCTGTACTGACTCTGCCAGCTGGGTGCCCGTAGATTAAATAACTTTAAATAATCCTTAAGGAAACTGAGATATACCTCCTTTTCAGTTTTTATCACATGTGATTTATTTGTTTTAAGGTCTGTCTGAGAGAGCATGTAAGCATGCATACAGGCACCCGTGTGTGTGTGTGTGTGTGTGTGTGCTGTGGTAGGGGAGGGGCAGAGGGAGCATGAGAGAGAGTCTTAAGCAGACTCTGAGCTGAGTGCAGAGCCTGACGCCCAACTCAATCTCATGACCCAGAGCATTACCTGAGCCAAAACCAAGGGACAGATGCTTAACCAATTGTGCCACCCAGGTGCCCCACATGTGATCTTTTTCGTCATACTTCCTGTCTGGCATTTTTTCTCAGAATATTGTTCATCTTGTGTTTTAGCTATTCATGAAGAAAAAGAATAGTCTTTTTTTAGAAGATTTTATTAGAGAGAGAGAGAGCACATGCACGACAGCGGGGAGGAACGGGCAAAGGGAGAAGCAGACTTCCTGCAGAGCAGGGAGTATAATGCGGGACTTTATCCTGGGACTTTAGGATCATGACCTGAGCCGAAGGCACTCCTAACTAACTGATCCACCCCGGGGCCCAGAAAAAGAACAGTCTTATCAACTTACGTGGCACTTCAGTATGTAAAAATATCCAAAGAAATTTTGTGTTAACTTTTAGTGTGTTATAGTCTGTCCTAAGAAGTAGATGGGGCATGAGAAGAGAATTTATTCTTTCTGTGGTTCCAGATATTTGTCTCTGCCTATTCCTAGTAGAACATAGATATCTAATTCTAAAACTAATTAACTCTTTTTTTTCTTTGTGGCACTGATAGAATGAAAGCAATAAGAGCAGCTTTGACAAAATGATTGAAGCCATTAAAGAAAGCAAGAATGGCAAGAAGATTGGAGTGTTCAGCAAAGACAAATTCCCTGGAGAGTTCATGAAGAACTGGAATGACTGCCTCAACAAAGAGGGCTTTGACAAAGTAAGAATACTCCTGGAAACAAGCAAATTGGGAATTGGGAAGACCAAAAGTGTGACAGGCTTCCATAACATTAGTACAAAGTATTTGTTTTGGGAAAACTGTATTCCTTCACATTTCTATTTTTCATTCTGTTTGGCTGAGCAGTAAGCCAATTTGACTTTTCAGTCAGGAGTGAGACATTGGGAAGATAGTTCAGCTATTTCAGAGAGAAGCAGGAAAATCTTTTATCTAGAAAATATATTTTTTTCCTCCCTGTTGTCCTGCCTATTTTCCTTCTTCAGCCTTTATAGAATCCTTTAGAGAGGAGCATTTACATTTACATTTAAATGATTCATTAATGTAGTACCTATTAGAGTACACACTATGACCTGGTAAAGAGCTATTTTAAATGTTTATTCAGTCCAGAAAAAGAGTATTTCAGTATTTTGTAAATTACTGATGAGTAAGTGATTTTTGAATAAATTATGAATAAATAATATTTGCTAAATAACCAGATATCTTCAATGATGATATTCAGATTGGGAGAGATGCGTTTCTTTAGCAATTCTCTATTTACATGTTAGAAACTCTTACACTTTGCAGATAGATATCAGTGCAGTTGTGGCCTATACCATTGCTGTAAAGGAGGATGGGGAGCTCAACCTAATGAAGAAAGCAGCTAGCATCACCTCTGAGGTCTTCAACAAATTCTTCAAGGAACGAGTCATGGAGATAGTTGATGCAGATGAGGTAAATGGAGAGGGGCAAGTCTTTACTGTTTTCATGAAGGAGAAGTAAGTCCCTACTGTGCAGTGCTTTTTGGTGCATGTTCAGCTGCCTTTGAAATTAGGCCTTTGGTACATAAATTGGTGGTGTGTAATTGTGCCAGCTCTTTTCTTTTCTTTCCTTTTTTTTTCTTTTAAAGATTTTATTTATTTATTTGACAGAAACAGTGAGAGAGGGAACACAAGCAGAGGGAGTGGGAGAGGGAGAAGCAGGCTCAATTCCAGGACCCTGGGATCATGACCTGAGCCAAAGGCAGGCACTTAACACCTGAGCCACCCAGGCGCCCCTCTTTCTCAGTTCTCTCCTGTCCTTTCTCTATCTCTCCTCTCTCCTTCCTTCCTTTCAGATCTCTTTATTTGAGAGAGTGTGACCGTTCACGTGCACCTATGTATGCAGTGGGGGAGGGGCAGAGGGAGAGAGGGAATCCCAAGCAGTCTCTCCGCTGAGCGGGAAGCCTTTTGCAGGGCTCAGTCTCAACTGGAGATCTGACCTGAGCTGAAACCAAGAGTTGAACACTCAGCTGAGCCACCTAGGCGCCCTGCCAGCTCTCTTTCAAAGTAACGGTAAACCTACACTATAGCTTCTTGAGGTTATTCATTATTTTATTTGAGAATTCTTCGTATGGCTGTGAATTTCACATACTGTGTCAAAATCAGCTTTGCAGGCATACCACTGTGTTATCTCACAAGTAAACCATTTCATAAGACTTTTTTAGCATCCTGAGTGATATTAGGATATATGTTGTCTTCAGACAATAATATCCACAAACCCAAAACTGTTAGCCACTTTTTGATGACTGTTTTATTTTTTTATTTTTTTATTTTTTTTAAGATTTTATTTATTTATTTGACAGAGATCACAAGTAGGCAGAGAGGCAGGCAGAGAGAGAGAGAGAGGAGGAAGCAGGCTCCCTGCTGAGCAGAGAGCCGATGCGGGACTCGATCCCAGGACCCTGAGATCATGACCTGAGCCGAAGGCAGAGGCTTAACCCACTGAGCCACCCAGGCGCCCATTGATGACTGTTTTAAATACTGTTTTATTTCTGGGCATTCTTACAGAAAGTTCGACACAGCAAACTGGCTGAATCTGTGGAAAAGGCCATTGAAGAGAAAAAATACCTAGCTGGGGCAGACCCTTCTACGGTGGAAATGTGTTACCCTCCTATCATTCAAAGTGGTGGCAACTATAATCTCAAGTTCAGTGTGGTGAGGTAAGTGTGAGAACTTCAAAATATTACAACCAGAGTATTTCAGCTTCTAGCCTGTTTTTTTTCTTGGACTCATTCTGGAATTCAGAAAAGTGGAAAGAGACAGAATAACCATTAGTCTGCCTTCTACATTATTCTCTGCATTTTTTTTTCTTTTTTATGGTTTTATTTTTAAGTAATCTCTATACTCAGTGTGGGGCTCAAACTCAAAATCGGAGAATTTTAAGAGTCACACACTCCACAGACTGAGCCAGCCAGGCATCCTTACTTACTTCTATTTTATTTCACATTGGTACCCATTTCTTACTTGAGCTTTGATTTTGTTTTTCCAGATGATTAAAAATACCAAGAAAAAATGCAAATCATGTTGAGAAAAACCATTAGGATGTTATTAGATATGCCATAATGTAATTCTTCTAATTTTTAAAAATATTGTGGGGAATGCTGTTTTTCCTGGTCAGGCCGAAGGGACTAATTCATAATGAATACTACATTTCATAGTGGCTGGTGGATAAGTGATGCCTTACCCCTGTACTGTTAAACTGTGATGGTAGATTTTGGTATATTCTTTGTCTCTTTAGGGTACCACAACTCACATTCTCTCTGAATTTTTATCCTGCGTTTTGGTCACCAATTTTACTCCCCTATAACCTGTTTTGTTTATTTAACAAAAAGGAAAAAAAAGTTTAGGTCCTTCTTGCTTCAGCTTTGGGATATAGCAGGAAAAGGTAGTGATTACAGGTGTTGTATGGCAGGAGTACTAAGGACTTGGCTAGTTTTCATAATGAAATGCTTTCTTCCTTTGGTCTCTAGTGACAAGAATCACATGCATTTTGGGGCCATCACTTGTGCCATGGGTATTCGCTTCAAATCTTACTGCTCCAACCTTGTTCGCACTTTGATGGTTGACCCTTCTCAGGAAGTTCAAGAAAATTACAATTTTTTGCTCCAACTTCAAGAGGAACTGCTAAAGGAATTAAGACATGGTGAGGTGCCTTAGAAAAGAAGGTTTGGGAATGATGTAACAAAAATGTTTCTAGTGTTTATGTGCATTTCTGTCCCTGAGGCTCTTGTACTAAAAATAGAATCAGATTTTACCAACCTTGAACCATGCTACCATTCCATTCTTAAGTCTTTTAGGCATGAGTAGTTACATTGGTTTTAATTGGTGTTTACAAAAAACTTCTGTGACTGGTTGGGCCTCTGTGTCCAGATCCTCTTAAAATACCTTGGCCTATTACTTTCCTTTAGAAGGTTTTGAGAACTAATACCTCTGCAACAGAATGTATATTGCTAATTCTACATCAAACGGATACAAGGATTGTAGTCTCAGAACTAATAGCAGCTCTGCTAAGCAAGCAATTGTCGACCTCAAAAGGCAGCAGAGTGCTTGACACCACACCTCTTTTGTTAGCTAACTGGGACTTTATGTGTTCCACCTTTAAGCTACTTCGTAAGCCCACCTCATCTCTTCTAGACACTCTTCCTCATGATCTCAAGTCAATCTTGAGAAATCCTTTTGGAAATCATAGTCACATGTAGCTTGGTGAGGATAAAGACCCCTTTGAGGCTACCGTATCTAGACTGTTCTGGCTTGAAATGTCTGTTCATATCCTAAATAGTGAAAAATTAAGGCCAGAGTTTTTCTAATAGTAATTTACCCCTTCAGTAGTCCTGTTTTTCAAAATGTGTATTTAATATCATGCCATTTATCTACTCTTAAATTATTTCACTGAGACTATCTAGCATCCCATAGTTCTCCTGAGTCAGTGATTCTCAAATAGTATAATAATGACTAGGTGACTAGGTGAATTGTTTTTAAAAATGCAAATTTCTAATCCCTACCATTCCTGCAGCTGTCCTTTTATTTATTTATTTATTTATTTTTTCTTTTAAGATTTTTATTTAGGGGCACCTGAGTGGTATAGTCAGTTAAGCATGCAACTCTTGGTTTCAGCTCAGGTCATGATCTGGGTCATAAGCCCAGGTTGGGCTCCATGTTCAGTGCAGAGTCTGCCTGAGATTCTCTCTCCCTCTTACTCTTCTCTTTCTGCTCGTGCACATACATGCACACACTCTCTCAAATCTTTAAAAAAATTTTTTTTATTTGAGAGAGAGAGCACGCATATGCACATGTAGGTAGGGGCAGGTGAGGAGTGAGAGAGACAAGCCGACTCCACTCTGAGCACGGAGCCCCATATAGGGCTTGATTCCCATGACCTGAGCCAAAATTAAGATCCACTGAGCCACTCAGGCACCCCACAGCTGAAATTCTTAGTTCACACTTTGAGAAACTTGGCTTTAGGGGACAGGTGAAAAACTGTTGATAAACCAAACCAAATCAAACCTTTTTTTTTTTTTTCCTTGAAAGATACAGTGTTTTCTCTCTGTCTTGTCATTAGGTGTAAAGATATGTGATGTGTATAATGCTGTCATGGACATGGTTAAAAAGCAGAAACCAGAGCTGCTGAACAAAATAACCAAAAATCTAGGGTAAGATTTGTGAAAATGTACATTGTCACTCTGAGACAATTTTCATGACTGGCCATGGTCAGGCAAAATATTCTTAGATTGATTCACCATTTATGGTGAACCAACATATAAATATACAACATTCATGGACTGTTAAATATTGAAGTTAGATGCCAAACATAGTGTTATCAGAGAATGTGAGAAAGATTGCATTTCTACTCCCAGGGGTGGGGTGGAGATTTTTAGAGACCGGTGTAGTAGATACCAGTAGGTTGTTCTAGGCTTAAATTATTAGTGATAGGATATATTACTGACTATTTCCTGTCTCAGAACACCTCAGCTCACGTTTATAAATGAAATACTCTGAGATGTCCTACTCTTTACATTGTTTTTTCAATTTTCATTTAATTAAGTATTTCTTAGGTGTTTTTGATATTGAACACTTAGAAATACTTAAGAACATCTTACAGAACCAAAGACATTTCAGGAAACAAAGGCTGTGGTCAGTTTGTTTAGATGGAAACTAGTCTGGGATACATAGTTTCTTTCCGGATTTCTCTGATGGGCAAGAGGAAATATATCAGCCTGTACCAAGTCCTGGCCCAGGCGACTTACTGCATCCTTGTTACCAACATTCCATTAACAGTCGCCTTGCTCAATCTAACTTTACAGCCTTGGTAATATACCCATTAATGGTCTGTCAAGTTGTTTATAGGAAGACTCTTAATTTGATTTCATGGTAGAATAATAAAATTTAAGTATGAGTGAGTAAATTAAAATAAAGAAGGTTTGATGTAATAAATGTTACATGAGGCACTTAATTAGGAAATTCTTTTCAGCATATTGTTAGCCCAAAGACTATCCTTGAATCCTGCTCCTTAAATGACTGATGAGCAGAGGCAGATCACTCAACATGTTTGCCTGCCTTATCCTGAAAATTGAAATAGAATATATTGTACTCGATCCACGTTAGAGATCTTTTAGTCTGTTTGTTATAGTTTCTCTTCATTTCTCTTTTTAGGTTCGGAATGGGAATCGAATTCCGTGAAGGCTCTTTAGTAATTAATAGTAAAAATCAGTACAAACTGAAAAAAGGTGAGTTTTGCAGGCATGCAGTAGAAAAATACCTTTTTGAATAGTTTCCTGTAGCCTTATTTCCCCTCTTTTGTGTAAACTCTACCCTTTTCCATTCTCTCACAATTAGACACTGATTGCTGTTTGCTGTTGTAGGGATGGTTTTCAGCATCAATTTGGGATTCTCTGATCTGACTAACAAGGAAGGGAAGAAACCAGAAGAGAAAACCTATGCTCTCTTCATTGGTGACACAGTGCTTGTGGATGAGGTATGTATTGCTTCTATAACTTTTGAATGTTTGTGAACTGACATTGAAGATACATTTTGTACTCTACGGGTTTTTTTTTCTTGAAAATGTTTGTCAAATGCTAGCTGAAGGGAGAGATCTGTGACAGTGACCTAATATACTTAGGAATAGATACTGTCGTCCCAAATACAGGGAGTGATTTAAACTAAGCCATTCATGGGGCGCCTGGGTGGCTCATTTAGTTAAGCCTCTGCCTTCAGCTTACTCATGATCTCAGGGTCCTGGAATTGAGCCCTGCATCAGGCTTTCTGCTCCACAGGGAGCCTGCTTCCTCCTCTCTCTCTCTGCCTGCCTCTCTGCCTACTTGTGATCTCTGTCTGTCAGATAAATAAATTTTAAAAATAAATAAATAAACAAAATCTTTTAAAGGAAATAAACTAAGCCATTCATTACTTTGTGACTTGAACCCTAATCATGATAATAACAGGAACTGATTCTTCTTTTTTACTTTAACAACAGCTCTATTGAGTTACAGTTTATATGCCATATAATTCACCTACTATAAGTATATAATTTAGTGATTTTTAGTGATTTTCTGTTGTGCAACCATCATTACAATCTAATTTTAGAACATTTTTATCGCCTCTGAAAGAAACCTGGTACACTAGCCCCCCAAACCTAGGTAATGACTAAACCACTTTCTAAGGGTTGGCTTGTTCTAGGCTTTTGTGGCCTTTTGTAACTGTTTTTTGTTTTTGTTTTCACTTAGCAGAACTGATTCCTTAATAGCAAATACTTTTGATATCTTATTATATAAAGACTTTTATGCAGTAGTTCATCGAATTATAATACCCTATGAAGTAGATACTCTGCCCTCAGATTTAAAAAAAAAAAAAGGGACACAGAGCACTAGCAGTCAATAGCCAGATATCACCACTAGGAAGTGACTGAGCCAGGTTTCAAATCAAGCCTGTATTCTTAATTATTATCTCAGTGTTGTCTGCCAAATTATAGTTCCTCATGAGGTTGGGAAAATAAAATCTGTATATATTCATTGTCAAAGATTTTAGTATCCAGAAGTTTCAAAGCACTGCTTTCCTATATACTAGGCTAGAAAGTGAAAGTGCCTCATTTAAATGCTCTTATGAATGTCTGACTTCTTCCTTTTATTCCAGGATGGCCCAGCTACTGTTCTCACTTCTGTGAAGAAGAAAGTGAAGAACGTGGGGATTTTTCTAAAGGTAGGAAAAAGGAAGATAAGTGGTGTAGGAAGTTTGGCACTGTAAAAAGGCGAAAATTATGTTGCCTAAGAAGATTAAAAGTGGAGTTTCTGAGTATGATTTTTTCTTGCCCATAGAATGAGGATGAAGAAGAGGAGGAAGAGGAGAAAGATGAAGCCGAGGACCTGTTGGGAAGAGGTTCTCGGGCAGCATTACTTACAGAAAGGACACGAGTGAGTTTATGGTTTCAGCCTGCATTGATCTCTGTCTGTCCTGTGGTTTGTATCGAGGGCCCATCTGTAGGACTGACACTTTTCTTTCTCCAGAATGAGATGACTGCAGAAGAGAAACGAAGAGCACATCAAAAGGAGCTGGCTGCTCAACTGAATGAGGAAGCAAAGAGGCGACTGACAGAACAGAAAGGAGAACAACAGATTCAGAAGTAAGAGTTTACATCGGGCAGCAAGGTTGTCTTAGGTTCATATATGGTTTTATGGAAATTTCTTACAAAAATTTTTTATCCCCACTCCAGAGCTCGCAAATCTAACGTGTCCTATAAAAACCCATCTTTGATGCCTAAGGAACCACATATTCGGGAAATGAAGATTTATATTGATAAGAAATACGAAACTGTGATAATGCCGGTGTTCGGTATCGCGACGCCTTTTCACATTGCCACAATTAAGGTATGAACGTTGAGTCAGGCTCCATCCAGACTGTTTCTGAAACTAGTGATTGTGCTCTCCACATACTCTTTTTTGGACTGCACCATCTCTCCCCATCCCGTGCTGTCCCTCTCCTTCCTTCCCAGTTTTCGCTTTGCTAGAAAGTTCAGTGATCTAGTCTAGAAATACCATTTGCAATAAACATTTTTTAACATGTAGTTGGACATGTGGCTCCAGGTGCTCGGAGGTTAGTGATTCTTTTGGAAGCATACATTTGGTCTTACAAAAAAATAAGGTACAGGTCATTAGAGCTAGATCAAGATTTACAGGGTAGGTTTAGCAGTCAGCTTGTAACTTGCAACTTAACTTTATGTCCCCATAGCTACTAATCCTTAATTTGGAAAGAAATCTGTTTATTTTGTTAATGCTTTTCCTTTCTTTGAGCAGAATATAAGCATGTCCGTGGAAGGAGATTATACTTACTTGCGAATCAACTTCTATTGCCCAGGCAGTGCTCTGGGCAGGAATGAGGGCAACATCTTTCCTAACCCAGAAGCCACTTTCGTCAAGGAAATGTGAGTCCCCAGGAAAAAACCATCCCCAAATCCCTGCTGGTTGGAGTGGCACTCTCAGAAACATTTGTTGTCTCTGCTGTGTCCCCCCTCGGTAGTACCTATTTAGACTCATCCTGCTAGCTTTGTAATGTTTTGAGGATGGAACCCAATTTGGAGTCCTCATGAAAATATGTTAAACTGATTATATATGTTTTGTAGTAGAATTATAAATAAGGAAATGCATGCCTCATTGGAGTTCATTCCTTCATGGTATGGGATGGGATAATTGACTATGCCAGATTTGAAAAATAAGTGTGATTTCCCACCCAGTGGATTAGCCATCTATAATAGTTTCTGTTTCAGAGAGAAGAAGGGGAGATGTTTTTCAGCTTTCCAGACATTGTCCTACTATTCACTGGTACTTTTTTATCCTGAAAGATACTCAGTCCGTTAAAAATAGAGTAAAGAGTGCAAGTTACCCATCCTGATAAAGAAACTTAGATATGTTCTGGCTTCCCCTTTTTAACAGTACATATCGAGCTTCAAATATGAAGGCTCCTGGAGAACAGACAGTACCAGCCTTGAACCTCCAGAATGCATTCCGAATTATAAAAGAAGTACAGAAGCGCTATAAGACCCGGGAAGCAGAAGAGAAGGAGAAGGAGGTGAGCTTGTACACAAAGCACCTTTCTGCAACAGGAAACGTGTGGGGTGGCAGACACAGCAGATTACTTGAAGATTCACACTGATTCTCATTCTACTTAGGGCATTGTGAAACAGGACTCCCTGGTGATCAATCTCAACCGGAGTAATCCCAAACTGAAAGATCTATACATTCGCCCAAACATTGCCCAAAAGAGGATGCAGGGTTCACTGGAGGCCCATGTCAATGGTATGGATAATCTCTCATGGGTCTGGGCTTTGTCTCTGGGGCACATTTGTAGATGATCAGATAATACAGTATGTCAGAGAAACGCTGGGAGGAATCTATTGACATTGTTCCATGGGCACAAGGAAAGGAAAGGCCTCTGTAGTTTTTGGCATTTTCTCTGACCCTGTGCAAATCAGCCAGAAAAAATACAGTGTCTTCTGGCCTCACCTCATGCTGCTGCTTGATGCTTAGCTTCGTTCGTTTGTCCCCAGGCTTCCGCTTCACTTCTGTTCGGGGAGACAAAGTGGACATCCTGTACAATAACATCAAGCATGCTTTGTTTCAGCCATGTGATGGAGAGATGATTATTGTCTTGCACTTTCACCTCAAGGTACACCTGTCTCCTTACTAGCTGTCGGGTCTTGGGCAAGATCTTTGTGTCACCCTCTTTCCTTTAAAATAGTGATGAATAATATCACCTGTCACATAAGATTATTAAGAGGATTGAATGTTACAAGGTTTATAAAGTTCACCGTGTCTGAAATCTAGAAGGTACTCAACATGTACGTTCCTTTGGTGTGATACCTAATGACCACCAAACAGAAGGTTTTCTCCAGATTCCTGTTTCTGAAGTAGAAAAATGTTCTTAGACGCAGTTTATTTCCAGCCTAATCTCTGAAGTCCATTCTAATAAATAGTACTTTTTAAAATTCGTAGACTTTCACATTCTCAGATGTCATTATTTATGATGACACCAGGAATGGTTTAATTATATTTACATAAATGCCATGGTTTCCAGCATAGGTATTATATCTTTTTTCATCTTGTTTGTTGTTGTCTGCTTCTTTTGAGTTTTCTGATTTCTTTCTTGTGCTTTCTGCTCTGCCTGCAGAATGCCATCATGTTTGGGAAGAAACGGCACACAGATGTGCAATTCTATACGGAAGTGGGAGAGATTACCACGGACTTGGGCAAACATCAGCACATGCATGACCGAGATGACCTCTATGCTGAGCAGGTCTATGAGATTTCCTGTTTGTTTGTTTGTTTGTTTGTTTTGCAGGGTACTAAGGTAGCTTGTGGTTCAGATCTGAGTTCAGTGGTCATTGTATTTTATGAACCACCCCTGAATTTTTCTGTGGAACCACTCAAGTATTTGTGGGGATGGCCCAGCGCCATGATTTGTGGATTAGGCATCAGTTGCAGCCTTGGCTGCACAGTTATGGTATAATGGCTTCTAGGACAGTATCCGTGTCGGCATCGTGGGTATGAGAATTAAGGACTGTAGAAGCACTTCGGACTTTTTGAAGGGATGTACTGTTAACAAGTAAAGTGATGCCTATGGTTAATTAGTATTTTTTTTTTTCTTATACAGATGGAACGGGAAATGAGGCACAAACTGAAAACAGCCTTTAAAAATTTCATTGAGAAAGTAGAGGCTCTAACTAAGGAGGAACTGGAATTTGAAGTGCCTTTTAGGGACTTGGGGTAACATATTTCCTCATCTTTTTGGCCTGAAGTGTTGCTGTCTACCTATTAGAAAAATTAGTTATTCTTCCTTTATAATAACTCAGCATAACAGACCATTCCCTTTTTCCTTTGATTGAAAACCTTTGAGACATCGGTTCCCTCTTGAACATTTTTAGGGCTGGGGTGAGTGGCTCACCCCTGTAAATGACTGTAAATGACTCCAGTATGCATGCTGGAGCTAGGTTTGGAATGGGGAAAGGAAAGAAGTGTATTGTGGCAGCAAATTTCTCCTGCAATGGGCCCAATCTTACGTGAGTCTTTTTTCTTACTCTTTTTCAGATTTAATGGCGCTCCTTACAGGAGTACTTGCCTCCTTCAGCCCACTAGTAGTGCGCTGGTAAATGCTACAGAGTGGGTGAGTATTTCTTACCTCCTTTCAGTAAGAAAATTGTTAGAGAAAAGAAAGCAGAAGGATAGGTATTTTGATTTTTTTTTTTTTTTAAGATAGGTATTTTGAAAACTAGGTCCTTTTTATTTCTGATGATTTTCATTTTTTGAAAGTTACTTTTTTTTTTTTTTTTTTTTAACTTTAGAGCAGGGAGGGACAGAGGGACAGAGAAAATTAAGCAGGCCCCACACCCAGTGCGACATCAAGCTCGATCTCACAGTCCTGAGGTTATGACCTGAGCCAAAATCGTCAGATGGACACTTACCTAACTGACTGAGCCACCCAGGTGCCCCGATAATTTTGTTAGACATAAATTACTAAACAAAAGATTCTTCAAAAGTCTCTTTAGGTTTTTAAATAGTCTCTTCATAGTTTCCTTAAATTTTTTCTCCCTGAGGAAAGATTTTGATCTTAAAAATCCTTTTACCGGGACTTCTCAGCATGTTATATTCCTTTTACTCTTTCACAAAAAAAAAAAAAAAAAAAAAAAAAAAAAAAGCAAAAAAAACAGGAGTGCTCAATCTCTCTCAAATAAAATCTTAAAAAAAAAAAAAAAAAAAGATTCTGACAATTTGAAAAGCCTGCTGCTTTAGGGGATTTATGTGGTAGTGATCCAGTTTCTCCCTAACAGCCACCTTTTGTGGTGACCTTGGATGAAGTGGAGCTGATTCACTTTGAGCGGGTTCAGTTTCACCTGAAGAACTTTGATATGGTGATAGTGTACAAGGACTACAGCAAGAAAGTCACGATGATCAACGCCATTCCTGTAGCCTCCCTAGACCCCATCAAGGAATGGTTGAAGTAAGTAAATTGGCCAGCAGTCTCCCATTTACCCTGTGAGCCCTGTATTACAGAATATGAGTGTGGTGTGTTGTATAGAACATCTGCTGGTGTACTTGAGAGTAAACCTGCCTTTGGGTTGAGTTATATCCCAGGACTTAAAAATTTGAAATCTTATTGGATAGAGTTAATAACTTTTTCCTGAAATTCCAACAGTAGTTGATGTATAGTTACACATACAGAATCAAAGTCTGATTTTTTTTTTGACTCTTTGATAGCTGTATTAAAAAATCTAAACACATGTGAAATAATTTAATTATAAAAAGGGAGGCATATCTCTTACCAGTTCTCTCATTTTTATTGAACGATGAGATAGATGAGATCTTTTTACTTTAGGCTTTGACGTCCATATTTACACACTTTAGCTAAAAGAATTCCTCACGGAAATATGAGAACTCTGTGTCCGGGAGATGTTACTCTCTAGGTGTAAAGGGTGAGGCTTGGTTAGCCTTGAGTATAGTTTGCTCTGCCTGCCACCCCCACCCCCATTACCTGTGAATGGGAAGTGCTATAAGTATAAACCTCCTCTTAAGAAGTGGGTTGAGAGAGTTTAGAAATTAAGTTATGAGAAAGATACAAATTTGTGTTTTCCCTGAGGATTTTCCTAAGAAACATGCAGGTAGGTAGTGGTGTAATGTCACAAATAGTACGTGTAACTGTATATGACTTTTTAAAAAACAAGTTTTATTGAGGGAAAACTTACATGTAATAAAATTCACCAATTTAAGTATGTGAGGGAAAACTTACATGTAATAAAATTCACCAATTTAAGTATGTGATCTGATCTAGCAATTGGATACAGTCTTGAATCTACCATCATAATCAGGATATAGAAGACTTCTTCACTTCTGAAGGTTCCTTTATAGTCATTCCCCTTCCCACAATCTTACCTCTAGTTTCTATCTCTGTACACTTGGCTTCTTCTAGAATATCACATAAATGGAAGCCTACAGTATATATCTTGCATCCTTTACTTAGCTCAGTGATTCTGAAATTTTGAAGGTTGTTGAGTGTATCCTTTTTATTATTGAGTATTCCACTTCACGGATACTTCATACCAGAACTACCACTTACTTAGTAGACATTTGAGTTGTTTCCATGTGGGGCTCTTATGAACAGCCGCTGTAAACATTATATAAGGTCTTTAAAGTGTAAACGTAGGTTTTCATTTCTTGGGTAGATGACCTAAGTGTGGCACTGCTGGGTTGTATGCTTTGGTTAAGTCTGTGTTCAACTTAATAACTTTGTAAGAAACTACCAAATCACTTTCTAGAAAACCCGTAGAAGGCTGCATTAGGTTAGAATTGTTGCTGTGCATCCTGATCAACACTTGCTTTTGTCTCTTTTTATAATGTTAGCTGTTCAATGTGTAGTGCTGTCTAATTATGGTTTCAATTTGCATTTCTATGCAATTTCTATGCATTTCTGTGATGACCCATGATGTTGAACATGTTTTCATATGTCATTCTGTGTCTTGGAGGAAGTAACTTAGTATTTTTTGCTGATGTTAAAAAGGAGTTGTAAGAATTCTTTACACTGGATAGGGACACCTGGGTGACTCACTCAGCTAAGCATCCGACTCTTTTGAGTTCCAGTCAGGGTCATTAGATTCAGCCATGTCATGCTCTGTGGTGAGTAAGCATGTAGTCTGCTTAAGATTCTCCCTCTCCCTGTGCTTCTCCCCCAACTTGTGCATGTGCACGGGCACGTTCTCTCTCTGTCAAATAAATAAAATCTTTTTTTAAATATAAATTTTAAAAATTCTTTAGACTGGATATATATATATATATATATTTTTAATATTTTATTTATTTATTTGACAGACAGAGATCACAAGTACGTAGAGAGGCAGGCAGAGAGAGAGGAGGAAGCAGGCTCACCACCAAGCAGAGAGCTCGACTCAGGGCTCGATCCCTCCTGGGATCATGACCTGAGCTGAAGGCAGAGGCCTTAACCCACTGAGCCACCCAGGCGCCCCTGGATATATATTCTTAAATATAGGTTTTGTATATGTTTTCTCCTTTTTTTTTTTTAAGACTTACTTATTTTAGAGAAAGTGTGAGTCTGAGGAGAGGGAAAGAGCATCCTCAGGCAGACTCCCCACTGAGCTCAGAGCCTAACACAGGGCTCAGTCCCAGGACCCTGAGATCATGACTTGAACCAAAAGCAAGAGTCAGCCGCTTAACCGACTGAGCCACCCAGGCACCCTTTGAATATATTTTCTTTCAGTAGTTTCTGTGCCTCTTCATTTTCTCGTGTCGTTTAAAGAAACTAGTAAAGATTAGTGCAAAATTCTCACAAAACCTGTTAGATCTAATCTTTCTATTGTAATTTGTGCTTTTTACATCTTATCTAATTAATGGACTAACCCGAAGTCAAATGTTTTCTGTTTTCTCCTAGAGTTTTATAGATTCAGGTCTCCTGTTTAGGTCTGTGATCTATTTGGAGCTAATTTTTTTTACCGTAGTATAGGATCGAGGTTCATACTTTGCTTACATACAGCCAGTTACTCTAGTAACATGTGATGAGATTATCCCCTAGTTACTAAATTATCTTGGCATCTTATTAAAAAAAAGAAATCAACCATGTAGGAAAGGGTTTATTTCTGGATAATGTTCTGTTGCATTGGCGTCTGTGTGTCCTTATACCATCGTCATAATTATTGTAGCTTTATAGTAAGTCTTGAAATCGGGTAGTATAAGTCTTCCAGATATATTCCTTTTCAAAATTGGCTGTATTAGGGACTCCTGGGAGGCCCAGTTGGTTAAGTTTCTGCCTTTGGCTTGTATCGTGATCGCAGGGTCCTGGGGTCAAATTCCACATCAGGCTCCTTACTCAGCAGGGAACCTACTTCTCCCTCTGCCTGCTGCTCTCCCCTGGTCTTGTGTCATGCCCTCCCCCCAACTCCTGACAGATCTTAAAAATATATATATTACATTGACTGTTTATGTAAATTTTAGAATCCTCTCGTGTCTTTCAGTGAACTGGTCATCTTAATCTAAGTTACCAGTTTTAGTATTTGTACAGTTTATGAAGATGTTCTCTTTCATTCCTAATATTGATCATTTTTGTTTCTTTCTTTTGTTAGTTTGCCTAGCAGTTTAATTTTATTGATTTTTTTTTTTCCATCATGAAAAAATACGGGACTCGATCCCAGGACTCTGGGATCATGACCTGAGCTGAAGGCAGTGGCTTAACTCTTGTTTCATAATCTACTTAGTGTTTCATTACTATGGACTTATAGCTTTAGAAGTTTTTTGGTTAGTGTTTGTATGACGTGTCTTTTTTTTTGTCCTTTTACTCTTGACTGTGTTCAAAGTGGCTTCATTGGAGACAACATATATCTGGGTCTTACTTGTTTAATCTATTCTACTCTTAATTGGGTTGGTGAAAAGAGACCATTTACATTTATCATTTACTATCAGTATGGTTGGGTTTAAGTCTGCTTTCTTGCTCTTGGTTTTTCTCCTCTGTTCATTGCTTTTCTCCTCTTTTTATGCTCCCTTTTGGATTAATTTTATGATTGTATATTAAAGTCTTTTGGGGGTTTTTTTGGTTTGGGTTTGTTTTGTTTTGTGATTTTTTGTTGTTGTTGTTTTTATTTTGTTTTTTTTTTTTAGTAATCTCTACACCCAACATGGGACTCCCAACTCACGACCCCAGGAGCAAGAGTTGCATGCTCTTCTGACTGAGCCAGGCTCATGCCCCAAAGCAGTTATTTCCTAACTTATAAAATGAGGGGAAAAGTCTTCAATATTTACTCATGTATTTACCATTCCTGGTGCTCTTCACTCCATTGTGTGGTTTCAACCTTCTGTCTGCTTTAATTTTTCTTTGCTACATAAACCTTCTTCTTCTTAGCATTTGAGACACAGGTTTTCTGGTGACAGATTCTCTCAGCTTTTTCTTTAAAGTCTTTATTTCCCTTTCATTGTAGAAAGGTGTTTTTTTGCTGGATATAGAATTGTAAGTTGAGTCTTTTTTTTAATATTTACAAGATGGTGCTCCATCGTCTTCCAGCTTACCTGCTTCTGCTCAGATGTCTGCTCTCTTTGTACCTCTGTACAGATTGCCTTTTTTCCTCAGGGTATTTATTTTCTATTTGTATCATTGATTTTTAGCAGTTTGATTATTAGGTACTTTGCTGTGTTTTAAATGATTATTCTGCTTAGTGTGCATTGGGCTTCTCAGATCCGTGGGGTATGTGGTTTTCATCACATTTAGAAATGTTTTATCCATTTTTTTTTCTTTTTCTAGAGATATAGAGAGGACAAATGGGGCCATTACTCTTCAAATATTTTTGCCCCCTCTTTTTTTTCCTGAGACTAATTACACATTTCTTCACTCTCAGCAGTTTCTCTCTCCCTTCATTTATAATAACTTTTTTTTTTAATTTTTTATTTTTTATAAACATATATTTTTATCCCCAGGGGTACAGGTCTGTGAATCGCCAGGTTTACACACTTCACAGCACTCACCAAAAGCACATACCCTCCCCAATATCCATAACCCCACCCCCCTATAATAACTTTTTAAACATCATTATCTGATACTTACATCCACCATCTTTGTATTTTCTGGGTCTGTTCCACTGGCTGATTTTTTTCTTCTGCCTTTTTGCCTGGCTGATATTTTGTGATCAACTGCCAAACTGTGTGGCTACACATTTTTGTGTGCTAGGTTTTAACTTTTTCTCTAGATTTCATTGTAGGTATAGTTGAATGACTTGGATACCACTTGGTCTTTCAGAAGTTGTTCTCAAATGTCACCAGTGCTGGTTCAGAATAACGTTTTGTCTAGGACTAATTTACCCTGTTGCTGGGACAGTACTCTTTTGAGGACTCTGATTCACTGTTTGTCATAGGGTCTTTCCATTGAAGCTGGTGGGAACAGGAACTATTTCTAGCTCAGCATGAGATCTGGGAATTATCTGGCCTACTGCTTTCCAGTGCTGCTTTGCCCAGCTCTACGTAGCTTTCTCTCATACATGTGGAGATATGTTCTCACCCACAGATTGGAGGGGATCCCTCTTCACATTTCTAGAAATCTTTCTATCACTCTCCTCCAGTACTCCTGCCTCAAAATTATAGCTGTCTCTGCCTCCTCAAATACTTCTCTCAGTTCTGATTGGGTTCCCCTTCCCTGCATAGCAGCCTGGGAACTGCCTCCAGACAGAAAACTTAGGCAGTTATAAATCAGAACCCTATATGTTTCCTCCTTTATAATCCTGTGCTGCTTTTCACCCAGTATTTGAAAGCTGTTTCTTTTTTTGTTTGTTTTTTTAAAAGATTTTATTTATTTATTTGAGAGACAGAGAGAATGAGAGAGAGCATGAGAGGGGAGAAGGTCAGAGGGAGGAGCAGACTCCCCATGGAGCTGGGAGCCCGATGAGGGGCTCCATCCCAGGACTCTGGGATCATGACCTGAGCTGAATGCAGTAGCTTAACCAACTGAGCCACCCACCAGGCACCCTGAAAGCTGTTTCATATCTCATTTGGTTTTCTAGTTGTTTAAAGTGAAAAGGTGAATCTAGTCCATTTTATTCCACCATGGCTAGAAGCACAAATTACAGCATATACAATACCAGTGCCTATGACGAACTTATGGTAGTGGTTCGCAGATAGGTTTTGTGTCAAAGGTTTCTTGTTGTGATCCTCGCTGTTGTCATTTCTTTGGTTTCCTTTTCTCTTCCTTCCTGCCCACTTGAATTGATTGAGCTCTTCTCAACAGAAGTAGGTAAAAGAAAGTCACTTAAATGTCTTATACAAGGCACTTTTTAGGTAATAAACAAAAAACTTATCCCTATCTTCAAATAGACCTTGCACCAAATAAGCAGTACGTAAGAAAGCAGTGGGGGATCGGCGCCAGTTGTTTCTCAGCTGCAGTGGTGCAAGTGATTAGAGCTGGAAAGAATCATAGAAATGGTTATAAGTTGAAACTACTTGCAAATAAGAGTCAGAGAGGGGAAAACATAGTTGAGGAGGAGAAAAAGCTAAAGGAGGATAGGGAAGTCGGTGCTTAAGAGAGAAAATGGAAAACAAAAACATGAGCTTTGTTCGAGAGACAA
Source organism: Mustela lutreola (assembly GCF_030435805.1). NCBI lineage: Eukaryota > Metazoa > Chordata > Mammalia > Carnivora > Mustelidae > Mustela > Mustela lutreola. Next base: position 56,486,818 of record NC_081296.1, read on the forward strand.
AGCTTGCTTCGATTAGAATGCTGCTCTGTGGTGAGGGCTGGTTCTAGCAGACCAGATGTCAGCTACAAGGTCTGTTCTGGTGGCATAGTGCAAAAGAATGTCAGCTATCCTATATTTAGAAAAAGGTTACCTGCATTCAGAGATGCTTAGGAACAAGATGACACAGTATTTTCTCAGAAAATACAGAGAATTGATTTTGACTTCATACTGTCCCGTTTCTCAGTTCCTGTGACCTAAAGTACACAGAAGGAGTACAGTCCCTCAACTGGACTAAGATCATGAAGACCATTGTTGACGACCCCGAGGGCTTCTTCGAACAAGGTGGCTGGTCTTTCCTAGAGCCTGAGGGTGAGGTGCGTGAGTGTGGGGTTTCTTTTCTGGTACATGGTGCCCATTACCATCGGGTGGCTAGGAAATGCCATGTAAGTAACACCAAAGGGACCAGACCGAGTGGGAGCTTGGTCTTCCTGTGTTGTTTCTCCAGGGTAGTTTTACAGGTAGATGATAAATTAGGGATTGGTAGTCACTCAGATTTCTTTGAAATTGCAAAATTATTCTTTCTTGGTATTGGGAAGAAATTCTTCAGCGCATTTTAACTTTTTTTAAAATTTGAAGTATAATTAACATATAGCATAATATCAGTTTCAGGTATAACTTGAGAACATTTTGCAAAAATTGTTTTCTAAGAAGTGGTTCTTCCATCTCTGCATAATGCAGTATTACAAGCGTATTTTTGTGGTTAATTTTCCTGGGTAAGGAAGGGTGAAGTGAATATTTAAGAAATAGAATTAGATATTTGACTAATTGCACTTTACCAGTAATTTAGCCCTTCTGTTTCTTGGTCACTCAGGGTTTGTTTTTTTTTTTTTTTTTTTTAATGTAAAAAAAGAAATAATGTTGGTGTGCCAAGTGGGTTAAATTAATTCATTAATCAAGTGAATGTAAAACAAAAAAAATCCGGTAAATAGTATTACACTGTCTGACTCACCAGGGGAGTGATGCTGAGGAAGGGGATTCAGAGTCTGAAATCGAGGATGAGACTTTTAATCCTTCAGAGGATGACTATGAAGAGGAGGAGGAGGATAGTGATGAAGATTATTCATCAGAAGCTGAAGAATCAGGTTAGTCTATAGGAAAAATTTTTCATGGCTTTCTAACCTGCTGTCATTTTTGGAAACTCAAAAAGGAGGAAAGAATTCTGGCATTCCATTCCTATCTAAAGACTAATGCTTAATCAATTTTATTTTAGACTATTCCAAGGAATCATTGGGCAGTGAAGAAGAGAGTGGAAAGGATTGGGATGAACTGGAGGAAGAAGCCCGAAAAGGTAAATTTTTTGTTTGTTGCTTATTTTTGAGGTGCAAATTTTTAGCAGATTTTAGTATTTTGAAATGTTATTTGCCTAATACATATAACAAAAGAACACTATAAAACTCTTGTGGAGTTATAGCCGCAGCCTTATCAGAGGAGCAGATAAACTCTGGAATGCGTCCACTCTTCCAAGTGGCGTGACTCTGTAACAGATGCTTTCTTCCCAGACCCATAGCTGGGATAGCCATGGAAAGGCTCCAGAATTAGGCCATCCAGTTTCCAAATCTAAGTCCTGTAATAGTTTAATGTTCTGGACCTCCTCTGGGTTGGGACTGCTTTTGTAATACCAGTTTAATTACTCTGAACCCAAACACCAGATACAAGTTAAAGGTGAAAAGGAAATATTATCTACTGGATCCCAAGTATTGGGATAGGTACTTCACATAGATTGCCTTATTTAATCATAAAATAATTTTCCATCATACAAGGCTCAGAAAAGTTAAGTACTTGCCCAAAATCACACAACCAAGAAGGGACTAACAGATTAAACCTAAGTTTGATGGCAGAGTGCACATTGTAGTGGTGCATACTGTCATGTACTATTGGGTATCAGCGCTAACCTGTCACTAACTAGTAATGCCTTTCTCCTATTTAGCGGACCGTGAAAGTCGTTACGAGGAAGAAGAAGAACAGAGTCGAAGTATGAGCCGGAAGAGGAAGGCGTCTGTGCACAGTTCAGGCCGTGGCTCTAACCGTGGTTCCAGACACAGCTCTGCACCCCCCAAGAAAAAGAGGAAGTAACTTCTGAACTTTGGTCCTCAGTTCCATTCTTTATGCAGCCAACCCCTACAAATTTTACATGACATAGAAACTGTATTTTTCCTTTTTTTTTTAATTTTTTTTTCCTTTTGAAGTTTGGCCATTTGTGTTTATGGGTTTAGGGGGCCATTTGTGTGGACCAATCTACTCGGGGAATTCCAGGCCCACCAGGACACGTGCCAGTGGCCCCATCCAGATGGCGAGGGAGGAGGTGTTCTTGAAGAAGGGCAGAGGCTTCCACTGTTAATAAGTACCGTTTCATTCCTCTCTCTTCCTGCCACCTTCTGCCAGGACATCGATGGCTTCTGACATCTTATTCTCTGATGTCTCAGAGCTGTATTTCCAAGACATTGGTACAAGGTGACCCCTAACTACCTGTACCATGGTTCTTGACCAGCAGATCCGAGCCTCCATTCTACCCTACTGCCATGACCTTCCTCACATCTCTACGTCCCATCTTTGCAGTACTCAAGAAAAGGTTGTTGGAATTTGCTAAAAGTTGTGATAAATCATACCACCTGAGCTAGTGAGGCAGATCCAGCTGGTAACTCCGTCTGAGTTTCCTGCTTTTTGGCTTCACACAGATAGAGGTGTGTCTGCTGCCTTGCCTTGGATGACCTAAGAAGCAGTGGCACTCCCTGGCTCGGTTTCCTCCTCCTCACAAATTCACCCATGGTACCATGGTAGGAGCAAAATTACCACTGTTTCTTTTCTGATGTATCTGAGGAAGAATGGTTGTGCCTCACGTACTACTTCTAGTGAAACCTAGAAGGAGGCTCAGAGAAATCAACATTGAGATCTGGAAGGGGCAGGTCATGCCTGGGGCCTAGAATACCGATGAGAAAAGAGAAGAGGAAGGGAGGCCACGTCTACAACACAGCCTCTCGTCACTGCTGCTCCTTATTTTTACTGGTCTTGCATTGTCGTGTATTTATCACAGTTTCTGTTGAACAGCTTTTTAAGTATTTGGGGAGTTTATCTCACCATCCTCCCCCTCCTGGTTCTCTGCACTCACCTGTCCCACTGCAGTTCCTTCTGTGTTCTGTGACTTTAAGAGAAGGGGGGGGGGAGGGGTTTCGGATTTTATTTGTTTGTTTGTTATTTTTCTCCTTAGCAGTAGGACTTGATATTTTCAATTTTGGAAGAACTAAAAGATAAATAAACTGTGGTTTGTTTGTTTTTTTTTTTTTGGTGGTTGTTTTGTTTTTGTAAACTCCCCTTTTGTGAACATTCTTTTGCAGTTCCTGAAAGCAGGCCTGCTTCTCACTTGGGAGAGTGTTGAGACGTTAGACAATAATGCCTTTGTCGGGGGAGGGTCACAGAAATTGGCTTTCATCCTTCTAAGCTTTTGTCATTAGGTTGAGAGATACCAGACAGCACAGTAAACCAAATGCATGGTATAGCAAGTTACTTTATAAGAGACTTTTTACTATGGTTCCCTCAGAAAGTTTAGAATGGACTAGTACTTGCTCCATCATGAAAACGTATCTTCTGTCATCTCCTTGTAAATAGCCTGGAGGGCGGCAGCAGCTTGAAGGGACACCTTCAGCCTTCCTATTTGGGTGACCTGATCTCCAGGGCTGACAACTGTTGGGAGAGGAAAGGCAAACAGGTTAGGTGGCAGCACTGTTCAATTAGAAAACACTTACCTAACTGCCATGTGCTGTGTGTGGGGATGGTGATACTAAAAGTCATTCCCTCACAGGGGGCACAGTCTAGCGGAAAAGAAGGGAGAGCACAGTACAGTATGCAAAGTGCTCTGATGAAAACTCTGGGTACTTTGGGAACACACAGAAGTGGCACCTAAGCCAGGATGGAGGAATCAGAAAAGGCTTTCTAGAGACAGTCCCTGAGCTAAGTCTTTTAAGATATCATAAGCACAGGCCAGGACATGAGAACATGACAAGTTTAGAAAGCTACAAGAAGTGGCAGTAAAGCTCTGTATATATACGGGGTGCCTTTGGTGGCTCCATTGTTAAGCATCCAGGTGGAAGACCCTGTGAAGAAACAGAAGGATCCCCCATAGAGTGATATGGAAAGTCAAATGGTGTAAAAATGGGAGAATGGCATGCATGTATGTATTTTTTCCCCTTAAAGATGTTACTCCTTTATTTGATAGAGTGTGCACCCCAGGGAAGAGGGAGAAGCAGACTCAGGGAGCCTGATGTGGGACTTGATCTCTGAACCCTGGAATCATGACCCGAGCCAAAGGCAGACATCCAACCAACTGAGCCACCCAGGTGCCTGAGAATGGCATTTAAAAAGGAGAATGAGCTTTAATTTTAGAGATTAAGAAAGGTCAAGTAGGATGAATAAGGAAACCAACTGGATTGGGCAGTTAGGAAAATTGGTAAGAACAGAGTCAATAAAACATTTGGATGAAAACTTGATCATTTGTTGTTGTTTTTTTTTATCATTAGTTTTTTAATAAAGATTTTATTTATTTGACAGAGACCACAGGTAGGCACAGAAGCAGGCAGAGAGAGGGGGGAAGCAGTCCCCTGCTGAGCAGAGAGCCCATGTGAGGCTTGATCCCAGGATCCTGGGATCATGACCTGAGCTGAAGGCAGAGACTTTAAACCACTGAGCCATCCAGGCGCCCCATGAAAACTTGATCTTAACTGAACAGTGTAGGCATAGCCAGAACAGAAAATATTTTAAGGAGCAGAGTTTGAAAGTGCTAAGAGAAAAGAGAGCTTCAGGGATAGAAAGCAGTGTTTTGTCTTTGAAATCAGGCCAACATGATTAAAGCCTGAGTGGAAGGAAGGGCAGCCAAAATAAATTACTATAAATTTTTCTTTTGATTATTAAAAAAATCAGAATAATTGAGACATATTCATTGGCTTTAGAAATGTTGAAGTCCTGACCAGAAAAGGCTTTAGGGGATGTTTCTTCTCTACAAAGGGCGCTGAAGCCAGGAAGAGTGCAGCATGTCTGGGGAGTGAGGACAGGCATCGAACTTGGGAGTACAAGTTAAAAAACAGGTGACAGAGACCACACTCGCCCTGTGCAAGGGAGCCAACCCTGTCCTAAATATTCCTCTCCCACAAGCCTTCACTTAAGCAATCCCTCAATCCTCTGGACGAGCCTGTGAGGGAGCAACGCTATTCTCCTTTTGCAGTTGAGGAAACCTGCATAGAGAGGTTACATGACTTGCCCAGTACCTCAGCTGGTAAGGTACTAGAGGAATAAAATGAAGAATCTTATCTACCTACCAGCTAGTTTGAACTCTGTAGCCCCTGGTCTAAAAAGTATCCCTCAAATCTCATTATAATTTTATATCATGACTCTGTACACATGTACGTAAGAAAGTGTCACAAAATTATCTGTGTGCAGAGCACTCATATTTTCTACAGTTTTTCCCCCTCAGTTCTGGTCATGACTTACTAATTTAATTTCACTATCCATTATTTGGTTGGTAAGGACTGGCAGTTTGAAAACCTTTGGTCTAGTGGCTAATTTTCAGACCCTACTACAGCCTTGCAGATAAGGTAAATGTGAAATCCCAGACACGCAGGGTTAAGAGCAGTGGGACTGGACAGAACAGGCCCACCTAAAGGCATCCAAACGCAGATATTTTTCAAGCATGCCAGTCTTGCAGCAAACAATGTTAAAAACAGATTTAAGAAGAAGGTGGTGATCAAACTTTCTGTAAAGAAACACTGTAGCAGATGGAAATGGGGTGGAAGTGGGGATGTAGTCAAAACTTTTCTGAAGCAGGATGGTTAAGATTTGGTAACTAAAAAAAAAAACCTCACCCCAAAAAACTCAGTAACAAATACCATGAGGTGTGTGAGGGAGTAGGTGAGTTAGTGTTAAAGAGACTAGGGGAAGGGTCGCACATTAAAACGAGAGGGTGTTGGGGCGCCTGGGTGGCTCAGTGGGTTAAAGCCTCTGCTTTCGGCTCAGGTCATGATTCCGGGGTTCTGGGATCAAGCCCCACATCTGGCTCTCTGCTCAGCAGGGAACCTGATTCCCTTCTCCTCTCTCTGCCTGCCTCTCTGCCTACCTGTGATCTCCGTCTGTCAAATAAATCAATCTTCAAACAAAAAAGCGGAGGGTGTTTGCTGTCTTTACAAACCTTATATGCTTACGATAAATCAGAAATTCTGATGTTGAAATTTGAAATTAAAAGAATTGGTCTTTTCAAAATACCCCTATTTCAAACACTGGAGATTTTCATAAAAGATTGTATTCTGGTTGTCATGAGACACATGGGCTAAAATATACAACTGACTACTCATGTTCGATCTGGAAATAAATACAGCTACAGTTATTTCAATATTAAATATACAAACTGGATTTGGATCCAAATCCAGTTTGTATCATCATCTTCATAGTGGTAATTATATACTGAAGGTAAAATCGGAAGAGAATTTGTGATTAGGCTGATTCCCTTAGAAAAAAGTGAAACAGAGAAGCATGAACGTTTATTACTCACTCTCTAGCTCTTGCTCTACACCGTCTCTTCCTGATTGCATGATCTGCCACAGTTCCAGAAACGCATATCCTACTTCTTGACATTCTTTCTTTTCATCGTCCAGAGGATCACTTACCACTGTAAACTTTAAACTAAAGGAAAAATTCCATTTAACTCAGTACTGCTGATGCTGTAAGGTTTAAAATACATACATAATGATAAAGGTAATCATAAATTATACAGTGTTTTCCCTGAATCAGTTTTCCCTGGCCTTCATCTTACATAACTGTAATGGCAAAAGAGAAGGAACTGGTGTATTTTAAAGGAATGACAGGTCTGGAAAAGAGGGAACTAAGACTCGAGATGATAGAGTTGATCAAGCTGTCTCAAACCTGTTCAGATAGGGGTACCTGGGTGGCTCAGTAGGTTAAGTGGTTAAGTGTTCGCCTTCACTCAGGTCGTGATCCGTGAGTCCTGGGATCTAGACCCTGCATCAGCCTCCCTGATCAGCAGGGAGCCTGCTTCTCCCTCTCCTTCTAACTGCTGCTTCTCTCTGTCAAATAAATAAATAAAATCTTTAAAAAAGAAACCTATTCATATAGGATGCTTCTAAGATAGCTTACAACTCTGATGAAAGATGTGTCATGGACAGTGAAGGTGTTGCACAAAAATCAAGATTATAGGAGAATTAGAAGAGTTCTTAGATTTCTAAATAAAATTTGGGTATCAAGCCAGAGCAAAGGAAAACAGAAGGAATACAGAATTACAAAACATATAAAAAGTGTATTCCTATGAGTTGTATGTCTGGAGACGGCACCAGAGTGCAGGGCACAGCGCCCACGAGCAGCCCAGAGTCCACCGCACTCATTATTCTCCTGACTCAACTCAGCGAAGAAGGATACAACAATCTAGAAACTCGATTTTTTTTGAGATAAAATGCACACATAAATTCATCATTTTAACCATTTTAAAGTGTACAGTTCAGTGTGTTTTAGTAAATTTAGTAAAAACAGTGTGTTTTAGTCTCCAGGAGACCACCAGTTGACTTTCTGTCTCTCTGGGTTTGCCTATTCTGGACATTCTGTATCCCTATTAATTTTTTTAAAAGCAGTACTGGGAGCTAATAGTGCTAAGTGAACAAGAATAGGACTAAAAATAGGACTTAAAATCACAGCTAAACAGAATGAAGCTAAAAAGAAGAAATTCTTCTGAAAGTGACCCATTCTTAGCTCACAAAGTAATATCCATTTGTGATGATGCTTCTGTATCCTTACTGAGAACTACAACAATGCAAAGGGATAGTGCTAACTACCTGAACAATTTTCACCTTTCTAGGTACAGGGCACAATACCAAACGCATGCATTCATTCATTCTTCGTTTTTTCATTCATTCATTCATTCATTCATTCATTCACAACTCTGAGATCAAGACCTGAGCTGAGGGCAAGTATCAGATGCCTAACTGACTGAGCCAACCACCCAGGTGCCCCCCAAGGTGCTTTAGATAAACTACATTAATTATTTCAGTTGTATCCTCACAGAAGCCCTCAAGCCAAGTAATATTCGAAATTCACAGAGCTAGTAAGTGGAAGAGCCAGGATTCAAAACCAGGCTTTCTCTGATTACAAAGCCAATGTTCTGTCTGCTGTACATCAATCGAAATCTAAAATTGAATAGAAGGTTACAAAAAGAAAAGGGAAAAAGCTACCACTGTAAGGAAATGAAGGAAGAAAGTATTCTAGGAATGCTGAGAGAAAAACGGAAAATAACTAAATTCAACATTGAGGCAGAAGGGAAACAAAATGCTTTACACTTTCAAAAGTTATCAGTCAGCTTCTATCTGTTTAAGTACACAGTGACACTGAAGTCAGATGCACTATTTATTTCTGTGGCTCCTTCTTCAGTCCTTTCTATGACTAACTGGAGACAAAGTAAATGCAAATTAAACAAATTTATTGGGCTAAAACACCAGCCCTGTATTATTTCTTACCCACACACTTTAAAAGGAGGCAACATTGCTAGATCTTGCCAAAAGCAAAAAAAAAAAAAAAAAAAATTCAAAGAGATGCCCACTTAAATTTGAATTTCAAATTTCAGCTGAATGGTGAATAATTTTCTTAGTATAACTATGTCCTGTGCATTTCATTGGGAGCTTCTAAATTGAGGCCTCTTCACACCAGAGGAATAACAGGGACACGTCCCTAAAATTGATAGTACACCTTGAATTTACTTCAATTACGTCAAAGTAATCCTGTAAAGAAATAATTTTAAAAGTCTGAACATGTAGGGGCTTGGGTGGCTCAGTCAATGAAGCATCCAGCACTTGATCTCAGCTCAGGTCTAGATCTCTGGGTCATGAGTTTAAGCCTTGCCTTGGGCTCCATGCTGGGAGTTTTCTTTAAAAAAATTAAATATGGGGGCGCCTGAGTGGCTCAGTCGGTTAAAGCCTCTGCCTTTGGCTCAGGTCATGATCCCAGGGTCTTGGGATCGAGCCCCACATCGGGCTCTCTGCTCGGTGGGGAGCCTGCTTCCCACCACCCCTGCCTGCCTTTCTGCCTACTTGTGATCTCTGTCTGTCAAATAAAATCTTAAAGAAAAAAAAACTAAATATGAAATTACTATCATAAAGACGTAATATTTGGTAAGCTAGCAATGGTACTGTGTGAGATATAAATTATCTGAGAATGTCAAAGGGTTTTGTCCATTCCTTACAGAGCACTGTCAGTATTCAAGTATTTGCTGTCGCAAAAGCAGTGTCATCAGGGGCTGGCACGGGTGAGAGAGGAACTACACCGATGAGATTCATCTAGTTTATCAGGTGGCTGCAAACATGAATTAGCCTCAAGGAGATGAGAAATCCATCCAGTAAGTTAATACAAAAGAAGTTATTAGAATATTCAATATCAGTGCAAAACCAACTGAATTCCTGGGTGGATAATATCTCCCTGCTTTCAAAGTGGAATGCAGATGCTTACCGTCCTTGCTCTGGATCTTGTTTCTTCAGCATGGCGAACAGAAACTGCCTTCGGCCTTTTTGTTCCAGTGGGTCCAGGTCTATCACTGCAGTAAGGATAAGACAGGAGAAAAGTGAAGAATCATACACTGTTGCTATATGGGCACTAAGACCTTCATAAGTGGCATACATAAAACCATGACAGTAAAGAGAGATTGGCAATCGAGGGCTCACGGCAGGCCACCTGTTTTGGTAAATGAAGTTTTTACTGAATACAGCCAACACCTATTTGTTTACGTATTATCTATGGTTGCTTTCCAACTACAGTGACAGAGCTGAATAGCTGTGACAGAAACCATCTGGTCCACAAAGCCTAAAATAATTACTACCTGGCCCTTTAAGAAAAAGTTAGTTGACCCTGATAAAAAAGAAGCCTTGCAATCTGCCTGGAAAGCTGTTCGGCCGTTGTGCCAAGATAAACGTGCTCCCACCACTCTAAAGCTGGAAAAATCCCAGGAGACTGATTTCTTATGGCCATGCAGAGGTTTGAGTTTTGTAGCAGGTTCAACTCAAGGTGCCTGTCTCAACACCCACCCTCTCCCTTCCTCCTTATTTATATATGGGAATGCTGCATCCTCAAATACATTAGCATATGTTTTCCAGCCTCTTATTTAGCTAGGTTTGGCTGCAGCAAAATAAGTTCTGGCTATTGTGTTATGTATGCTTAACAGGCTCAACTAGGAAGCATCCTTCCTTCTCCCCGGCAACCAGGAAGGGTGACAGGCTCACCAAAAGGATGGAAGACAGGCGCTAGGTTGATCGGAGGGCAGGATAGGAGTTTGGACCCTGGTAGGATCGCATATTCTCAGCCCTGGACTGTCCCCCCTCAGAATTCATTTTATGTAAGTAAGAAATAAATTTCTACCTCATATAAGGACAGGATATACTTAAGGGGTCGGGGAGAAGGAATAGACAACAACAAACAGCTCTTAGAAATCTAGGACAAATTTTCAATGACTGGAAGTTAAGACTAAGGAAATCTGAGGGACTACCTGGCTTGGTCAGTTGGTAGAAGTTCTTGATCAAGCCTTGTGAGTTTGAGCCCAGGCTGAGGGTAGAGTTTACTTAAAAGAAAAAAAAAAAAAAAAAAAAAAGACTACACCTATTAAGGGGCGCCTGGCTGGCTCACTTGGTAGAGCAGGTAACTCTTGATCTTGGGGTTGTAAGTTTGAGCTCCAGTCCCATACTGGATGTAGAGATGACTTAAAAAACCAAAACAAAACAAACAAACAAACTATATATATATATATATATTTATTTATATATTTATTTATTTATAGAGAGGAGTGGGGGTAAGGAGCAAAAGGAGAGAGAGAGAGAGAGAATCTTCAGCAAGATCCATGCCCAGGGCACCTGGGTGGCTCAGCAGGTTAAGCCTCTGCCTTGGGCTCAGGTCCTGGGCTTGAGCCCCGCATGGGCTCTCTGCTCAGCGGGGAGCCTGCTTCTCCATCTCCCTTGGCCTGCCTCTCTGCCTACTTGTGATCTCTCTCTCTCTCTCTGTCAAATAAATAAATAAAATATATTTTTAAAAAAAGATCCATACCCAGTGTGGAGCCTGATGTGGAGCTCAGTCTCACAGCCTTGAGATCATGTCCTCAGCCAAAATCAAGAGTCAGATGCTTAACTGACTGAGCCATACTTAAAAATAAAATCTTTAAAAAATTAAGGAAATTTCCCCAAAATAGAAAGGCTAGAAGTGGGATTATATGAAGAAAATGAAAAAATGAGGGGCGTCTGGGTGGCTGAGTTATTAAACGTCTGCCTTCAGCTCAGGACATGATCTGGGGCTCCAGGGATCAAGCCCCACATTGGGCTCCCTGCTCAGCGGGAAGTCTGCTTCTTCCTCTCCCACACCCTCTGCTTATGTTCCCTCTCTTGCTGTCTCTGTCAAATAAATAAATAAAATCTTTAAAAAGAGAATGAGAAAATCAGAGGATTAATTTGAAAGATCAAAAAACTCTACTAAGAAAATGAGAAAATCCTGGGGACAAAATTATCAAAGAAATGCAATGAAAATTCCCAGAACTAAAAACCATGAGCTTCCAGACTGAAAGAACCCCTGAATGGCTAGAACAATTACAGGAAAAATATACACATTATTCTAAAATTTAAGAATACTAAGGAAAAAGATCAAATGCTCAAGTTTTCTGGACAGGTAGAGGTAGTTTTCATACAAAGGTTAGACTCCTGGCAAAGATCATGGACCAACTGCTTCGAAATTCTGTACTTGATCTTAGCCAAAAGGCCGAGAAGCGATGCTTCGAAATTCTGGATAAAAATGTTTTCAGAGGGGCACCTGGGTGGCTCAGTGGGTTGGGGCCTCTGCTTTCGGCTCGGGTCATGATCCCAGGGTCCTGGGATCGAGCCCCACATCGGGCTCTCTGCTCAGCGGGGAGCCTGCTTCCTCCTCTCTCTGGCTGCTTCTCTGCCTACTTGTGATCTCTGTCTGTCCAATGAATAAATAAAATATTTTAAAAAAATGTTTTCAGAATACACTTCTATACTTGGTCTAATTATCATTAGGCTATATGGGTAGAATAGATTTCATGCAAGATGATCCCAATGTACTTCTGATGTATGCTTTTTTTTTTTTTTAAGATTTTATTCATTTGACAGAGATCACAAGTAGGCAAAGAGGCAGGCAAAGAGAGAAGGGGAAGTAGGCTCCCTGCTGAGCAGAGAGCCCAATGCCGGGCTCCATCCCAGGACCCTAGGATCATGACCTGAGCTGAAGGCAGAGGCTTAACCCACTGAGCCACTCAGGCACCCCCCAGTGTATGCTTTATTTAAAAGCTACTGGAAAATATGACCCATTAAAATATAAAAGTGAATCAGTGGATGACAGAGAACCCAGGAGATAAGAAACCCAGTATGAGAGAATTAAATCAAATTCTCCAAATGCAGCAGCATGATAATAGCTGAATGGTGGGCTGAAGAGAGGTCTTCAAGGGAAAAAAAAAATGATACATTCTTTGACAGGTTTGATTGTTTGAAAACTTGGAAAGGCTGTTGGAGGATGTGAAAAGAACTACAGTGGGCATAATGAAGATAGTGCAAATGAAAAATTGAGACAAAAAATACAAAAAAAGGATTTTAACTATGACATACTACTTGGTTCTGAAGAATTAATATTTACATATCCATAATAATAGAAACAATTAAGATTGGATTAAATAAAAGTTATGATCCAACTCTATGGGAAGAAGGAAACATGGGTACAGGATAAGAGAGAGAAATTTTGTATGTCATGATAGGAAGTCAGCAGATAATATCTAAAATTGGTGAGTCAGGAAGCTGCAACAGAAGCATTATTCAGAAACATAGAGTTAAATAATAAGAAATAGCAGAAAAAGTGAAAAGAGTGTGGTGGACCACAGAGAATGGGGAGGGAAACAGGGAGTGATTTGTGTAGAAGGGATGAAAAAAGGGATGGGGACTGTTTCATTTTAATTAAAAATTTTTCTAGGCCATTTGATATTTTATTTTATTTTAAAGATTTTATTTATTTATTTGACAGAGAGAGATCACAAGTAGGCAGAGAGGCAGGCAGAGAGAAAGAGGAGGAAGCAGACTCCCTGCCGAGCAGAGAGCCCAATGCGGGACTCGATCCCGGGACCCTGAGATCATGACCTGAGCTGAAGGCAGCGGCTTAACCCACTGAGCCACCCAGATGCCCCCTATTTGATATTTTAAAACCATATGCATAACCCTACTTATATCAATGGACAGATCATCCAAACAGAAAATCAACAAGGAAACAGTGGCTTTGAATAACACATTGGACCAGATGGATGTAACAGATATATTTGGAACATTCCATCCTAAAACAGCAGAATACACATTCTTTTCAACTGCACATGGGACAGTCTCCTGAATAGATCACATTTTAGGCCACAAAACAAGTCTCAACACATTCAAAAAGATCAGTCATACCATGTATCTTTTTTTTTTTTTTAAAGATTTATTTACTTCAGAGAGAGAAAGTATACACGTGGAAGGGGCCAAGGAAGAGGAAGAGAGAAACCCAAGCAGACTCCACACTAAGTGCAGAGCCTGACACCCCAAGATCATGACCTGAGCTGAAACTGAAAGTTGGATGTCCAACCAGTTTTGCCACCCAGGTGCCCCACCATATATATCTTTTCTGATCACAGTGCTACGAATTAGAAATCAGCCACAAGAAAAAATCTGGAGAGAGCACAACTACATGGGGATTAAATAACATGCTACTAAACGATGAATGGGTCAACCCAGAAATCAAAGAGGAAATAAAAAAATACATGGGAACAAATGAAAATACACTGGTCCAAAACCTTTGGGATGCAGCAAAAGCTGTTCTAAGGGGGAAGTTTATAAGAATACAGGCCTAATTCAAGAAGCAAGAAAAATTTCAAAAAACCACCTAACATTATACCTAAAGGAACTAAAAAAAAAAAAGAACAAACAAAACCCAAAACCAGTAGAATGAAGGAAATAATAAAGATTAGAGCAGAAACTAAAAAAACGGAAACTTTAAAAACCAACAGAACAAATCAATGAAACCAGGACCTGGTTATTTGAAAAGATGAACAAAATTGATAACCCTTTAGCTAGACTCATCAAAAAGGCAGGGGGAGTCAAACAAAACCAGAAATGAAAGAGAAGAAAAAACAACTGACACCACAGAAATTCAAAGGACTGTAAGAGAATATTATGAGAAATTACATGCCAACGGATTGGACCACCCAGAAGAAATGGGCAAATTCCTAGAAACATATAACCTCCCAAAACTGATTCAGGAAGAAATAGAAAATTTGAACAGACCGATTACCAGAAATGAAATTGAATCAGAAACAAAAAAAAATTCTCAAAGTCCAGGACCAGACAGCTTCACAAGTGAATTTTACCAAAGAAAAACGCTTCTGAAGAAGCGTTAATACCTCGTCTTCTCAAATTATTCCAAAAAATAGAAGAGGCAGGAAAACTTCAAAACTCATTCTATGAGGCAGGCATTACCCTGAAGCCAAAATCAGATAAAGAGAACTATAGGCCACTATCTCTGATAAACATAGATGCAACAAACCTCAACAAATATTAGCAACCAAATCCAACAATACTTTTAAATGATCAAGTGGGATTTATTTCCAGGATACAAAGGTATTTCAATATTTGTAAATCAATCAATGTGATACATCACACATCAATGAGATCATTTCAATAAATGGAGGAAAAGCATTTGACAAAGTACAATATCCATTCATGATAAAACCCCTCAAGAAAGTAGGTTTAAAGGGGAACATTCCTCAACATAATAAAGGCCATATATGAAAAACCAAAAATGAAAGAGCTAACATACTTAATGGTGAAAAACTGAGAGCTTTCCCCTGAGACCAGGAATAAGATGAGGAAGTTTTTATTCAACACAGTACTAGAAGTCCTAGCCCTCAATCAGATAAGAAAAAGGAATAAGAAGCATCCAAACTGGTAAGAAAGAAGTAAAATTTTCACTATTTTGTGGATGGCATAATACCATATATAGAAAACCCTAAAGATTCTACCAAAAAAACCTACTAGAACTGATAAATGAATTTAGTAAGGTCATAGAATATAAAATCAATATACAGAAGTCTGTTGCATTTCTTTATTATTATTATTTTTATTTTAAGTAGGCTCCACACTGGGCTTGAAACCACAACCCTGAGATCAAGACCTGAGGTGGGATTAAGAGTCAGACACTTAACTGATTCAGCCACCCATGTACCCCTGGTTGCATTTCTATACAGTAATAATGAAGCAACAGAAAAAGAAATTAAGAAAGCAATCCCATTTACAATTGCAACAAATATAATAAAATACCCAGGAATAAACTTAACCAACGAGGTGAAAACCTGTACTTTGAAAACTATAAAACAATGATGAAATTGAAGGTAACACAAACAAATGGAAAGATATTCTATGCTCATTGATTGGAAGAACAAATATTGTTAAAATGTCTACACTAACCAAAGCAATCTACAGATTTAATGCAATCCTTACCAAAATACCAACAGCATTCTTCACAGAACTAGAACAAATATTCCTAAAATTTGTATGGAACCACAAAAGACCTTGAAAGAAAACAAAGCTAGAAGTATCACAATTTCCCAGGTTTCAAGCTATACTGCAAAGTCAAAGTAATCAAAACAGTATGGTATTGGCACAAAAACAGACACACAGATCAACAGAACAGAACAAAGAGTCCAGAAACAAACCCACGACTATATGACCGATTAATTTTTGACAAAGGAGGGCAAAAATATGCAATGGGAAAAAGTTTCTCTAAAAAACGGTGTTGTGAAAACAGAACAGCTACATTTTAAAGAGTGAATCTGGTTGGGGCGCCTGGGTGGCTCAGCTGGTTAAGTGTCTGCCTTCGGCTCAGGTCATGATCCCGGGGTCCTGGCATCAGGGTGTACATTCAGCGGGGATTCTGTTTCTCCCTTCCCGCTTCCCCTCTCCCCAACTCGTGCCCCACCAAAATAAATAAAGAGTGAATCTGGACCACCTTCTTATATCATACACACAAATAAACTCAAAATGGATTAAAGACTTAAATGTGAGACCTGAAACTATAAAAATCCTAGAAGAGAGCATGGGCAGTAATTTCTCATACATCAGCCATAACAACTTCTTTCTAGATGTCTCCTAAGGCAAGCGAAATAAAAGCAAAAATAAAAATCAAAATAAAAATCTTCTGCACAGTGAAGGAAGTAATCAACAAAACTACAAGGCAACCTACTGAATGGAAGATAGTATTTACAACCAACATACCTGGTATGGGGTTAGTATCCAAAATACACAAGGAACTGCTACAACTCAACACTCAAAAAATAAACAAACTAATTTAAAAATGGGGCAGAAGACACGAACATTCTCCAGAGTAGACATCCAGATGGCCAACAGACACAGGAAAAGATGCTCAAAATCACCCATTATCAGGGAGACGCAAATCAAAACCATAGTAAGATATCATCTCATAACTGTCAGAATGGCTAAAGAACAAGAAACAAGTGTTGGCAAGGATGGGGAGAAAAAGGAACCCTCTTGCCCTGCTGGGGAGAAAAAGGAACCCTCATTCCCTGTGGGAATGCAAACTGGTGCAGCCACTGCGGATGGATCTACAGAGTATAAGACTAAGTGACGTCAGTCAGTCAGGGGAAGACAAATACCACAAAATTTTGCTTATGTGTGGAATTTAAGAAATAAAACAAAAAGACAAACCAAAAAATCATACTCCTCAGTATAGAGAACAGAAGGTTACTGTAGGGGAGGTGGCCAGGGGGCACGGGGGACATAGGTGATGAGGATTAACAGGATGCTCATCTTGATGAGCACCAAGTAATGTTACAGTTGTGGAAGCACTATGTTGTATGCCTGAAACTAATACAACGCTGTATGTTAACTATACTGGAATTAAAATTAAAAACTTAATTAAAAAATAATAAAAAACAAAAAGCTTAAGTAAAACCATATGCATATATCACTTTGATAAATAAAATGGTTGCATCCACCTCACTGGAAGTGCAGAGCAGTTCTGACCCCTCAGACTCCTCTCCCGGCCAAGCACAAGGCATGTCTTACCTTTGCTGAAGTGAAAGTGGATCTCTTCTCCTGCCCTTGGCTTCCTCAGGGACACTGGGGTCTCCGTCTCTGACAAGGGTAGGCCGTAGAACTTGTACTCTACATACACCTGCTTTACATTTTCATCACACATCACTTCGGCCTCTGGGTAGAAGGCCAGGGAGACGATTTCAATACACATCTTCTCCGAACCCTGACAAGGAAAGTATTTATTTATCCTGTAGGTTAGCGATGCTCCTAGTGTTCCTACTCCATCTAATGAACACGTTACTCCCTCAGAGAGCAATCACAGCCATATTCCATCTAACGTAGTCTTTTTTTTTTTTTAATTTGATGGGCAGCAAAGTTAAGTTTACTGAGCAATAGCTCAGAGCTCCAGTAGAGGGAGGGGACCTTTGAGGGTTGCCCCCATCTCCCATATCCTTGAGATTCAGTTTACTGGTCAACTGCTACCCAGAGCTTCCTACATCCACCAAGTGCTGGCCCCAGAGCAGGCTGCTCCAGCAGTCCTTCCATGGCAATGCCAGTCCTTCCAGCCCTACTGCAGTTGCTACCACAACCACCATCCTCTCTTTGGACTGTGTCTGGGTCCCTTTTGCATTAGAGACACCAGGGGGAGGGCAGACATTTCTCGAGTTTCAAGTCAGAAGCTGAGGGTAATGTGAAGTCCTCCCTTTCCCCAGTGTGGCAGCAAGTCCTGTCATGACACTAGTAAGGGGTCAATCCGGGATGGCCCCAACTGGCACAGTGCTCCCTTGTCATCTGGGGGTTCTCTCCTGTCCTCTGGGTTGCCAGGCCAATGCCCTCACTTCTCAAAGATCTACCCCCACTCCCACCTTCACCTCTCTTAGGAAGCAGGCGGAGCTCCTGGGCCTTCTCCTAGGAAGCCCAGGAGGCAGTATTTCTCAACAGATCTACTTCAGAACAACCTGGGTGACGCTTGAAAGCTACTTGATGCCCTCTCAACAGCCCTCGCACAGCCCTCCTAAAATCCCCAACATGAAAACTAGCATGTTTTCCAAAATGTGGGTTTTGACATTTATGGGTCAGTTAGGTGGGTTTCACTAGCATTTTTTTTTAAGTGAAAGAATAAGATAGGCTAGGATAGAATGAAATGGAATAGAACAGAAAACAGGGGAGTTCATGGCAAATGATAAAGGTAAGCCCTGTTTCTCAAAGCTTTTGTTTATATATGATTATACTGGGCACATGTAGAAATGTATTTCTTATAGTGACTGACATTTAAATAACATAAGAGCCACTCTTAAATCACATTGCCTAAGGTGGTTCCTGACAATCTGTTTAACTTTTATTTTTTAATTTTTAAAAAAGATTTTATTTCTTTATTTGAGATAGAGCATGTGAGCACACAGCAGGGGGTGAGGGGGTATAGGGGCAGAAGGAGAGGGAGAAGCCGGCTCCTCGCTGAGCAGGGAGACCAATGTGGGGCTCCATCCCAGGACCCCAAGATCATGACTTGAGCCAAAGCTCAGATGCTTAACCAACTGGGCCACCAAGGAAGGTGTCCCTCTAACTTTTAACATTTATGTATCGTTTATACACAGTAAAATACAAAACCTAAATGTACAGTTTTGACAAATATATGCAAGTGTGTAATCAACTCCCTAATCAAGATACAGAACCATCACACTAGAAAGTTCCCTAATCCCACTGTTGTAATTTTTTTTTAATTTTAAAAAAGATTTTATTTATTTATTTTAGAGAAAGAGTGTGTGAGTAGGGGGGAGAGCAGAGGAAGAAGGAGAGAGAGAACCTCAGGCAGACTCTGCACTTAGCACAGAGCCCGGCGTGGGCTCAGTCTCACGACCCTGAGATCATGACTTGAGCTGAAACCAAGAGTCGGATGCTTAACCGACTGAGCCACCCAGGCCCCCAAGTAAGCTCGGTTTTCATATTTAGTTTCTCAAATAGCATTCTTGGGTCCACAAGGTTTTTCCAGAAAGAGATCTTATTTAAGAGCCTCTAATTCTGAATAATATTTTAAATGTAATGTCTGAGTGTAGTTCAAAAACTTTCTGACCAGCTGACTGCTTTTCAGGTTCATCTGAGAGGTGGCTTGATTTAGAAACTTTGGCTGGAGATCAGCTCTTTTGCTAAGTATATCTATATCCTGGACACATTAATTAATCTTCCTCTCCTTCATGATCTCAAAGGTGTTATACTCCTGTTCCAACATCTCATGGCTCTGATCCATCTTATAAGCATTTCTCAAGATACTAATTATGTAATGGCTGAAGAAAGATACGAAAGATAAAAGTTCAGAAGAAAATAGACTTAAGTATTTGCTATCTTAATTGCTTAAGGCTACTGATTTTGAGTGGCTTCTCCCCACTCCAACATACTTTAGTTGCCTAAAAATCCTCAGTACAAGTTCCAACTTTCAAGAGTTTTCTGACCTCTACAAAAGCAGGAATGATTTCACTTTTCTGAATCCTCACAAACCTTAAGAGTTTCTATCACATAATCTAACCACTTGATTCTAGGTCACACTACATTTATATTGTTTCTAATGAAGTTCGTAATCCTCAATCAAATTTCAATCTTTCATTCAGCTACTCATTCAACAAATATTTATTGAGCACCTACAAACGTGTCAGGGAGCATTCCAGTGGATCAACAGAGAGATTGTTTCCTACCTCACTTGTAACCCCACAAGATTCTAATACAATGATTGTTAAATATATCTGTATATATTTAGTTAAATATCTATATCTCTCTATCTATCTATCTATGTGTGTGTGTGTGTGTGTGTATGTGTATCCCCAGTTAGTTCCACAAGAGATCTGAGGCTGTAATGTTTAATAAATAATTGCAATTTCAGGTTTTATTTTATTTTTGTTTTTGTAAAAGATTTTATTTATTTGACAGAGATCACAAGTAGGCAGAGAGGCAGGCAGAGGAGGGGGGTGGGGGGGACGGGGGGGCGGGAAGCAGGCTTCCCTGAGCAGAGAGCCTGATGTGGGGCTCGATCCCAAGACCCTGAGATCATGACCTGAGTTGAAGGCAGAGGCTTAACCCACTGAGCCACCCAGGTGCCCCTTATTTTATTTTTAAAGAAAGATTTTATTTATTTATTTATTTATTTATTTGTCTGCGTGTGTGTGCGCGCACGCGTGCGAGAGAGAGAGAGAGAGAGAGAGAGCGAGTGCAAGAGCACAAGGAGGGGGCCGGGGGCAGACAGAGCAGAGGCAGAGAAAGAAGTAGACTCAAAGCAGAGACCCCAATGCAGGGCTCGACCCTAGAACCCTGGGATCATGACCTAAGCTGAAGACAGATGCTTCACCCACTGAACCACCCAGGTGCCCCAGCCAATTTCAGGTTTTAAAGATTAGGTCCAAAACTTCAGAAATGGAATGATCTTGCTGAGCTTTTCCACAAGTAATCCTTTCCTCTTTTCCAGCCTCTTCCTACCAAGGTAAACCTGCTCTCCTTGGGTGGATTGAGGAAATGGGCATCACTCAGGCTGGAGATGAATTGTAGCACACAGTGAAGGAGGCAGGCAAGGGATCCAAATAAAGGAGAATTATTGAAGCAAGTCCTCATTTATACCAAACCAAGATAGTGATCCTTTCATCAGAGACTGTATCAAGAGACTTCTATTCATTCACAATGTAAATTTAACTAAATAAATTTAATTTCCCATCAGGTTCATTAAAATTGCATCATTGGGGTGCCTGGATGGCTCAGTTGGTTATGTGTCTGCCTTCAGCTCAGGTCATGGTCCCGGGTCCTGGGATGGAGTCCCACGTGAGCTCCTTGCTCAGCAGGGAGCTTGCTTCTCCCTCTGCCTGCCTCTCCCCCTGCTTGTGCGCTCTGACAAATAAATAAATAAAATCTTTAAAAAATAAATAAATAAAATGAATTATTTTCACCTATGTGGCTGTTATGCACAATATCATTATTTACAACCTTGTCTCACACTCAATGATTACCCTGGTGTACTTACTGCCTTAGGACATTTCAGAGATACCGGTGTCACTATTTCATCACTATCTGTAGTTTGTGCTTCACTGACTTCAGAAGCCTGTTCACAGGATTCTTTATCTACAAGAGAAAAGGCTGCAGTTACAGAACTATTTCCAAGCACCCTATCTAGCCCTCTACCTACCTCTTCAATCTATTCTCTGGCCACTGGTTTTGAGTACCTGGGTTTTGGCTTCATTTACTGAGAATCAAATCCTCTTTTTCAAAGATTCACTTATTCAGAAGCTTCCCAAACAAGGAGTTCACTTTTGGAAAGAAAGAAAAGAAAAGAAAAGAAGAAAAAAGAAAAAAGAGAGAGAGAGAGAAAGAAAGAAAGGGAGGGAGGGAGGCAGGGGAAGAGAAAAGACGAAAGGAAAAGAAAAAGGAAGGAAGGAAGGGAGAGAGAGAGAAAGAAAGAGAGAGAGAGAAAGAAGGAAAGGATGAAGAAAAAAGGGAGAGAGAAAAGGAGAGAAGGAAGGAACAAAGGAAGGAAGGAAAGAAGGGAGAGAGAAAAAGAAAGGGAGAGAGGGAGGAAGAAAGGAAAGGAAGGAAGGAAGGAAGGAAGGAAGGAAGGAAGGAAGGAAGGAAGGAAGAATGGAAGAAAGAAAGAGAAAGAAGGAAGAATGGCAGGAAAGAAAATAGAAAGTTGGTCCTTTCGTAGGGACTGGAGAAAATGACCAAGTCAAAAAAAAAAAGCAGTGTAATCAGGGTATGGCAGATTGTATTTTCCAGACAGGCTCAAACAATACCTCCCGTCCCACATGCTCTCGTTATGTAACCCTAATATTCCTAATATTTTTTATTAAACATTTGAAATTCCCTTTTGTAGAATGACTTCCAGATCTTTTGCTCATGTTTCTATAGGGTTGTCTTTTTCTAATTGATTTGTAGGGGTTCTGTATATTTTTTGAATTTGAGCCTTTTGTTTGTTACATGTGTTGCAAAGATCATTTCCGTTCTGTAGCTTGCCTGCTTAATCTTTTGCTAAACAGAAATTCTTACTTTTAAAGTAGTCGACTTTGGGGTACCTGGGTGGCTCAGTCAGGTCATGATCCCCGGTCCTGGGATCAAGCCCCGCCTCCTGCTCCCTGCTCAGCAGGGAACCTGCTTCTCCCTCTCCCTCTGCACCTCCCCCGCCCCCCCATGCATGCACATTCGCACTCTAATAAGATCTTAAAAAAAAAAACAAGTCAACTATCAATATTTTTTTATGACTAGTACATTCTGTTTTTATTTTTCAAAGTAGTTGTACTGTTTTACATTCCATCGGTAATGTATGAGGTTTCAATTTTTTCACATCTTCACTAACACATGGTACAGTCAACCTCTGGAATATATCAGTTCTAGCTGGTGTGTACTGGTATCTCACTGCTATATTATTTTGCATTTTCCTCATAACTAATGCTGTTGAGCATCTTTTTGTATGTTTATTAGCCATTCAAGAATATTCTTAGTGAGGGGCGCCTGGGTGGCTCAGTCATTAAGCATCTGCCTTTGGCTCAGGACAGGATCCCAGGGTCCTGGGATTGAGCCCTGCCCCAGGCTCCCCGCTCTGCGGAAGCCTGCTTCTCCCTCTCCTGCTCCCCCAGCTTGTGTTCCCTCTCTCACTATCTCTTTCTGTCACATAAATAAATAAAATCCTAATAAATAAATAAATAATTTAAAAATCTTCAACAACAAATAAGAATGGGAGTTGGATTTTGTGATAGGCTTTTTTCTCTATTGAGATCATATTATTCTATTAATACAGAGTATTAAATCAATTTTCTCCTGTTAAACTAAATTTGCATTCCAGGAATAAATCTCAGTTGATCATGGTGAGCAAACCTTTTAATATTTTTATATTTTGTTGGATTGGTTTGCTAATATTTCATTTAGGATACTGCCTCTATGTTCATATTGAATAGTGGTCTATAGTTGTCTTTTCTTTTTATGTTTTAGGCTTGCTTTGGTATTAATACAATACCACTTTATAACCGATTTTATTAAGACAATACCACTTTATAACCAAATCGGTTAGAAAGTTTCCCTTGCTCTACTATTCTCAGAAAGAGACTATGAAGGATCAGCATTTTTTCTTCCTTAAATATTGATAGACTTCATCAGTGAAACATCTGGAACTGAACTTTTTTATTTGGGAAGATTTAAAATGACTAATTCTTGTCTGTACTTTTCATATGTCAACACGGATCTTCTATTTCTTCTTGAGTCAGTTCTAGTAACTTGTATCTTTCTAGTAATTTGTAAAGTTATTCATAATATCATTTTATAATCCATTTATTGCAGAGTCTATAGTGGCTTCACATTGATTCCAGATTTTGCTCATGTGTCTTTGCTCTTTTTTTCTTGATCAGCAATATCAATTAATTGCTTCTCAGCTCAAAATAAAAACTACATCACCTGCTCTGCAATGATAGAGTTGGACCCTATAAATTTTTATTCTTTGCCAGCTGGCACCATGTTACATTTTGTCAGTAGACAGCACAAAAGAAACACTGGAGGAGGAAAATGTTTCTCTTCCTGGTTCCAGTACACAAGCAGAGTCCTGCAGAAGAGGACTTTGCTCCTACAACAGGCTTCTGTAACTTAGTGCCTTCAGCAGCTCAACAGTTTCCTGCAGAACACATTCCTAGTAGCACCTGGTTTCTGCACCAACCAGTTCTAGCAGTTTCCAGGGGCCTGCAGTACATGGGACCTCCCTGTGAGCAGTTCTCCTGGTATAACCTTCCCTCCCCCATAATCCTCCAGCCAAAGTAGCTTTGCAGTGAAATGCCACTGGCATGGAACCTCTTTGAGAATGGTTTACTTGCAGTGTTCCAGACGTCAACTTCACAGTTTCTTGGGAGTTCTGATGTACACGCAGAGCACACTTCTGTGCCATTCAATAAAATATGACTTCACTCCCTCCAGAGAAGTCTGGATTTCAGCTCTGAAAGGAGTTGTCTCCCAGACCTATCTCTTCTTTAGGTATTCTGTCTCAGCTCTGGGGATTAATGGATGCTCTTTAAATCTGCTCTTCTTGTATTTTTTAGAGTTCTTTTTACTTCTTATTAGTCAATTGTCACCCACCTCCACCCAGTTCAATCTCCTGTTATAGTCAATAACTCTTTAAACTTCTATTCAAATTACTAAGCAATTTCTTGTTGGATCTTAATTAGTATAATTATTCTAGAAAAAAGCTTATGAAATTTTTGTTGTTGTTTTCCTTTCTTTTTAAGGCTTTCAAATTTGTTGATCTTTTCAAACTAAGTTGGCTTCATTGATTTTCTCTATTCCTTTTATTTTTCATTGATTTCTCCTCTTTTCTTTATTATTTCTTTCTTTGGGTTTGATTTTTCTTACAGAGGTTGTCACTGCAGATTATCACCTCATAGTAAACTGTGGCAAGAAGCTCTCTTCAGTTTTGGTCATCAACTGGAGGCTGCCATACCTGTTCTTTTGTTATTATTATTATTATTATTATTATTATTAACATATAATGTATAATTTGTTTCAGGGGTACAAGTCTGTGAATCATCAGTCTTATACAATACACAGCACTCACCACAATACATACCCTCCCCAGTGTCCATCCCCCAGCAATCCCATCCCTCCCACCCACCTCCACTCAAACAACCCCCAGTTTGTTTCCTAAGATTAAGAGTCTCTTATGCTTTGTCTCCCTCTCTGGTTTCTTCTTTTTTCATTTTTTCCCTCTCTTCCCCTATGATCCTCTGCCTTGTTTCTCAAATTCCACATATCAGTGAGATCATATGATAATCGTCTTTCTCTGATTGACTTATTACACCTAGCATAATACTCTCTAGTTCTATCCATGTCATTGCAAATGGTTAGATTTCATTGTTGATGGCTGCATAATATTCCTATATATATATCTACATGTAGATATATATAACATATCTTCTTTATTCATTCATCTGTTGATGGACACCTGGGTTCTTTCCATATTTTAAGCCCCACAAGCTGATATTTTTGCTTTATACAGTCATTTAAGCTAACCCATATTCTTGGCTTTTCATTCCTTGTTGCATCTTTGTGTTTCTTCCTGGGATAACTTTTCTTCAGCCTAAAGAAGAACCTTAAAATGTAGCTTGGAAGCAAACTCTCCCTTTTGGTTTGTCATTAAATGTCTATTCTGTTTTCATTCTGGAAGAATATTTTCGTCATGTAAAGAATTCTTTGTTGGCAGTTAATTACTTTCTTTTGGCATACTGAAGGCATCTTGCCACTGATTTATGGCCATAGTTTCAACTATTGACAACTCAGTTATCCATCTTACCAAGGGACCCATGGCTATCTTCTTTTATTTATTTTTTATTAAAAAAAATTTTTTTAAAGTAGGCTCCACACCCAGCAAGGAGGTGAAGCCCAACACAGGGCTTGAACTTATGACCCTGAGATCAAGACCTGAGCTAAGATCAAGAGTTGGACAGTGGAGTGTCTGGGTGGCTCAGTTGGTTAAGTGGTTGCCTTCAGCTCAGGTCATGATCCCAGTGTCCTGGGATTAAGTCCCACATCAGGCTCCATGCTTGGCAGGGAGCCTGCTTCTCTCTCTGCCTGCTGCTCCTCCTGCTTGTACTCTCATGTGCTCTTTCTCTAGCAAATAAATAAATAAAATCTTTTTAAAAAGGAGATAGAGTTCAACACTTAACTGACTGAGCCACCCAAGTGCCCCTGTTGTTTTCTTTTAGCTGGATGCTGTTAACATTTTCTATTTGATTATTTATTTATTTGACAGAGAGAGATCATAAGTAGGCAGAGAGGCAGGAAGAGAGGCAGGCAGAGAGAGAGGAGGAAGCAGGCTCCCCGCCGAGCAGAGAGCCCGATGTGGGACTCGATCCCAGGACCCTGAGGTCATGACCTGAGCCGAAGGCAGTGGCTTCACCCACTGAGCCACCCAGGCGCCCTTCTATTTGATTTTACTTTCTGCATTTTGACTCTGATATGTTTAGATCTGAATTTTTTTAATTTAAATTTCAGTATTTTAAACTAATTCCTACACACAACATGGGGCTTGAACCCATAACTCAGGTCAAGAAGGACATGCTCCACCAATTGAGCCAGCCATATTGTATGCACCCCATATCTGTATTTTTTTAAAAAACTTATCTTACTTTCATTGAATTTCATTTCACTGAACCTTAATATCTTCTGTTAGTTCTAGAAAAATCTAAGTCATTATTACTTTAAATATTGCCTCTGCCCCCTTCTTTCTCTTCTACATTTAATTAAATATAGTTTAGACCTCTTCATTTTACCCTTTATGCTGTCTTCTCCTCTTTTGTATTTTCCACCTTGTTGTCTCTCCTTGCTTTATTCAGAATATTTTTAACAATTCTCACTTCAGTTGTATCTAATCTGTTTCTGACACATCTATTCCTCTGATAAATTTCTGTATTGAACAGTTCTATAATTTCTTTTTTTTAAAGAATTTATTTATTTATTTGACAGAGAGAGTGAATATGAGCCAGGGGGAGAGGCAGATGGAGAGGGAGAAGTGGACTTCCCAGTCAGCAGGGAGCCCAATGTGGGGCCTGATCCAGGAACCCTGTGATCATGACCTGAGCTGAAGGCAGCTGCTCAACCTACTGAGCCACCCAGGCTTCCCAGTTCTATAATTTCTACTGATTCACTTACAATTTTGCAACATATTTTTGTAAAGTCTTTGTGATTTGGGCAAAAAGATCATAAATGAATGCCAAAATTATCAAGTGAAATTTGATGAGGAAGAAGATATTAATATAGTCTCAAAATATCTTCTCATAGATTACTTAATAATTACAGAGGTAAAAATGACAACTTTTGAAAAAAGCTGGCAGATGATTTCTTTACCAAGTGATAAAAGTTAGTATCACCAATAATGGGACAAACTGACACCATGTACCTGCCAATATGATAGAATGAGGAGAATACAATATCACTTTTGTGGTATTCCTATAAAAAAAAATTCATAACCTGAACCTAATTACAAAGAAACATCAGAGAAATCCAAATTGAGGAACATTCTACAGAACAGCTCACCTATACTCTTCAAAAATGTCATTTGTCAGGAAAGATGAAGATGAGGAACTGTTCTAGATTAAAGGAAACTGAAGAGACATAACCAAATGCAATGTATGACCCTGGGCTAGATAAGGGGGAAAAAGACTGGTAATAATGGACATTGTTGGTACAACCAGCAAATTCTGAGAATGGACTGGACATCAGGTAATATGTATCTATGATAAATTTGCAAACTTGATAACTTGAATGTGGTCATATAATTTCCTTTTCCTGGGGTGCTTGGGTGGCTCAGTGGGTTAAGCCTCTGCCTTTGCCTCAGGTCATAATCTCAGGGTCCTGGGATTGAGCCCCGCATCTGGCTCTCTGCTCAGCGGTGAGCCTGCTTCCCCCTCTCTCTGCCTGCCTCTCTGCCTACTTGTGATCTCTCTCTGTCAAATAAATAAATAAAATCTTTAAAAAAATAATTTCCTTTTCTTTGCTGAAATATGCAGTAATGGGAGGTGAGATGTACAACTTATTCTCCAATGCTTAAAAGATAAAGCGGAAAGTGGGAAAAATGCTAGAAGTTTGTGAATTTGTAAGTATATGAATTTTTCTGTCCTAGTCATGCAGCTCTTACATAAGTTTGAAATTCTTTAAAGACAGAGTTTTTTTTAAAAACTTATGATCTCAATTTTTTTTCATAGCTCCAGTTCTTTGTTGACATTTTAAAGTTCAGCTTTTATCTCCATGAAGCTAGCAAGCACTGTCTGATAATTCTAGTATCTGAAGTCCTGGTGGGCACTGGGTCAGCCCTTGTCTCTCTAGCCCTGCAAGTGCCCAGAGCACACTGATACCTCTCAGAACATAAGAGACTCAGCATGGTGCTGACTTCTGAGTCCTAGACCAAAGTGGGCAATTCTGCCCAAGGTAGACATCTTCCTATGCTGTGCAGACACCAGATTCAGACTACATCCTGTTTCTCCACCCCAAAAGTCCACCAAAAGCATGGTTCTGTCTCTCCACTACTTCTTTGAGACTGGAAATGTCTCAGAGCTGAAGCAGTACCAGCTCACTTGTCTGAGCCTCGGTCATCTTCCTGATTGAGCTAGGTAATTCTTCCCTCTTTTATGGACTATTTAATGCCTTTAAGAAATGTTAAGATCTTTAAAAAATATATTAACTTCACCTTTTTGGTTGTCATCAATGCAGGAGTTGGTCTGAATTATGATTTTGCCCATACTATAACCTGAAACCATGTCTACTTTTCACTGTAACACAAAAAAGCTTTGGCTTAATTAAAAAAATTTGGATCAACATCACAAATAAGCCAACCACACTCTTTTTCCTATTTCTTTGTAACTATAACACACAAGAAATACTTGCTAGGTAACTAAACTGGCAAGTTAACTAACTTGAAATATACAGAAAGCTACTTTGAGAATTCCAGACTTGGTTGGCCTAACCCACACACTTGTAATGTAAAACTAAGCCTAGGGGGCACCTGGGTGGCTCAGTGGGTTAAGCCACTGCCTTCGGCTCGGGTCATGATCTCGGGGTCCTGGGATCGAGTCCCGCATCGGGCTCTCTGCTCAGCGGGGGGCCTGTGCTTCCCTTCCTCTCTCTCTGCCTGCCTCTCTGCCTACCTGTGATCTCTCTCTGTCAAATAAATAAATAAAATCTTAAAAAAAAAAAAAAAAAGAACAGATTTATAAAAAAAAAAAAAACTAAGTCTAGGATCTTCAGTACTCATTTTCCATGAAAAGTTTATCAATGCAAGATGAAAATAATTAATAATTGTCTTGAGAAAATAATCTAGTGATTAAACAGGAAATTAGATTTTAAAAAGACAATACCATTTATAGGAATTAGGGCTTCTTTCTGCAGCACTACTGAGTGGGATGATGTCATTTCCTCTTCCTTTTGCTGATTTTTTAAACCATCATCTCTGGAGCTCTTAAGCCCTGAGAACTTCCATTCAGTGTAGTTCACCTGCTTTAGAATAAAGACAACAAATATAATTACAGTTGGCCCTTGAACAACATGGAGGTTAAGGGCACCAAAAATCTGTATATAACTTCTGGCCCCCATTCTAAACTGAACTACTAATAATTGACTGTTGACCAGAAACCTTACCAATAATATAAATAGTTGATTAATGCATTCTGTATGTTATATGTATTATATACTATATTCTTACAACAAAGGAAGATAGAGAAAAATGTTATTAAGAAAATCATAAGGATTATCAGGAATAGCCAAACTATGGAAAGAGCTGACTGATGAATGGATAAAGATGTGTTTTATATATACAATGGAGTATCACTCAGCGATTAAAAGAAATAAATCTTGCCATCTGCCACAATGTAGATGGAGCTGGAGTGTATTATATTAAGTGAAGTCAGTCAGTTAGAGAAAGACAAATACCATATGATTTCACTCATATGTGGAATTTAAGAAACAAAAAGATGAACGTATGGGAAGGGAAAGAAAGAGAGGGAAAGACACCACAAGAGACTCTTAACAATAGAGAACAAATAAAAGAGAAACAATAAGGGTTGATGGAGAGAGGAAGATGGGTGATGGGTATTAAGTCCACTTGTGGCAATGAGTACTGGGTGTTACATGTAAGTGATAAATCACCAAATTCTACTCCTGAAACCAAAATTACATGGATGTTAACTAACTAGAGTTTAAATTAAAATTTGGGAAAAAAAAAAAAAGAGTAGAGAGAGATCCAGAGGTGTCCAGAGGAATGCTAGTGTTTGCTGCGGCAACCAAATCAGCCCACCAAGATGGCAATGCAAGCAGCGAAGGGGGGGAACATTCGACTTCCACTTGAAGTAAACTGGGTTTTATATATAAGAAATTCACCATACAAAATCACAGCTAAAGAAATATATGACATATATGGGAAATATGGTCCTATTCATCAAACCCAAGTGGGAAACACACCCAAAACTAGAGGGACAGCTTATGTGATCTATGGAGGTATGTTTGATGCCAAGAATGCATGTGATAACCCTTCAGGATTCAATGTTTATAACAGATACCTGGTGGTTTTGTACTATAATGCCAACAGGACATTTCAGAAGATGAACACAAAAAAGAAGGAAGAGCAGCTGAAGATTCTCAAGGAGAAATATGGTATCAACACAGATCAACCAAAATAAACATTTTCTGCATTTTCATTTTAGACCAAATGACCATCTTCACCCTTTTCCTATTTTTAATTAAAGCTGAATGTTGTAATTTCTTATTTGAGATTCAAAAGGACCTGCTTGAAACTTTGATGTGTGTTAGAATATGTTATGGGAATAAACTTGTAACTTATAAAAAAAATTGGGAAAAAAGTCATAAGGAAGTGAAATACATTCATAACACTGTATTTATTGAAAAAAACCCTCATGTATAAGTGGATCTATGTAGCTCAAATCCATGTTGTTCAAGGGTCAACTGTATATATATATTGTATAATTATAATCATTTCATAAAACAATTATATATAAATGTAATTATGCAACCAATACAGTATACATTATAATATATAATAATTTTATTTAATCATAAAATACATATTTACAATCTCATATACTTTTAAGTGTTACATAGTAACTTTACTCCAGTTTCCTATGAAGAAAAGACAGTATCAGGCATATAGTAGTTGTTCAATAACTACTTGCTCTTTAACTTACTTTGACTATAGTTGAGGTAGACTGGTAAAATTCTCAGTATATATTGCAGAGTCCATAAGCTGTTAAACTAAATTACACTGAAATGAATAGTTCAGAATTTAATTAAACTATTTGTGTTTGAGGAAACATATGCTGGCCACAAAAAAACCATGATTACCGCTTATTTTGGGTATCTGCTTCTACCTGAGAATAATATATCTGGGGACCCTAAAACCCATACTTTAATTCTATAGAGTTTTTAAGGCCTTACTTGTAGTGTATTTCCGGTTAAGATGTTACGACTAAGATATTCCATTCTGTTCTTCCCTTGGACGCCTGTTCTTTTGCCATGTTTTCTTCTAGAGTAGCTTGCAACCTGGTGTTCCCTTTCCTTTCTTTCTCCTACCTGTGGAGGTTTTCGCTTGGCTTGATACTGGCCAACTTCAATGGGAATTTCAGCAAATGCCATCTGGTCCTAAATAGAAGGATCAGAGACAGCCTTACAAGATGAGAGTTTAACAGCCTAGCATGAGACTTCATGTCTCTCCTGCCACAGAGCTGAGAGATGCCATCTCTCTCTCCTCCCAACAATAAAGCCCAGGGTTTTGCTTCCTCGGTAGGCTCATGGCACTATGAGGGATGCAGAATAAGTTTGCCAAACATGTGACATTACAAAGAGGGCATTTCTTTACTACAATTTTAATACTGCTTTCCTCAAAAATGCTCCACAGGACTGGTGGAGATCTGCTACCTGGGGAGAAAATGAAGGCTTTTCCTCTTCAGATGATATCTCTACACTGTTCTTGGTGTTTTTCTCCTCAGGCTGAGCTTCTGGTTTCAGGAAGCTCTCTGGTGGTAGGTAGAAAGACTTCCAATCCAGTTGTGCCTCAACAAATCCATTGGGGTTCCCCACAGGGTCAGTGAGGTTAAAATCACCTGAGAGGCACACAGACATTAATAAGATCTGATCACATGAAGCAGGCAAGGATTTACCAGCACATTATCTATTCCCCAATTTTGAATTTTACCATATTTTGTTTGTCATTAATATCTATTACATAAGCATGATGATAATACACTCAGAAGTAACATAAAATAGCAGTGAATATTAATATTCACTTAGAATATTTGTAGGGGAAAAAAAAGAATATTTGTAGGGGAAGATGGGTAGCTCCAGGTTTTAGGAAGTGATAGTCAAAAGACATATGGAAAGGTATATCTTGCTTGTCATCAGTCACCCAGCCAATAAACATGTCTGCATTATTATTACTGTTACCTAATGCTTGCTAAGTCTTAGGTAGACCAAAGAAACCATTATCTCCACTTAAGTAGTCCCTATTTCTAAAATAACAAAAACCAAGAAAATTTCAGCAAAACAGCTTTTTCTAAATGCTAGGCTTCTGATTTGTAATACTGATCTATTTAACAGATGGTCCATACTGCCTCATCTTTTTGGTAAAGAATGAGTTGTGAGCAAAGGTGTTGGGTTTTTTTGTTTTGTTTTGTTTTTTAGTTCTTATGGTATTAGAAGGAGGGAGGCCTCCTCACACACTTTCTGGAACATCCAGAAGCTTGTTAAACATAATTGATACTGGCTATACCCATCCATACTTGGTAATGAGAGCACCAATACCCCTGCCTCACCCTCCCAATACTGGAACCAAAGAGTCGACCCTTCCTAAGTTCATGTCAGCTCCATATTGGTGGAAAAAAGGTTCAAGAAATTTTTCATGATGTGGCATGAAAGTCTAACTTGTGCTTAAAAGAAGCAAGAAAATGAAGGGAGAGTATTAAGGACATAGCTTATAGTCTCTATCTCATCATGGGATAAGAAATAACAGGCCTTAAGTAAACACAAATACTAGGAATCACTAGAGTCAGACAAGGTTTTTTCAGAGATGGGTAAATGGACTTTAGGTTGGTGGCTCTACCCACTTAAGAATCTTGCTTTTGCTGCTAAAACAAACAAACAAACAAACAAACAAAAAACAGAGGCAGCCAATGTTTCCATAGGATTAGTGAGGCACCAGGTCTTCTGCTCTGTTGCTCTTGACCATATTCTAAAGTCCTCTCTCAGCAGGTTTTTAAAGAGACTGTTGCAAGCAAGTAATCAAAGAAAAGTAAGATAGGAAGACAACACTGGGCAGAGAAAAGAGAGATGTAATAACCTTGAACTCCCACCTTTAATGGATTTGTTTTGTGCAAGGGGAAGCAAGGGCACTTGGACCCGGCCAAGGTACGAGCCAGGCTCTGAGTCTTCATCATCAAAAACGTACACAGACAGAGCCTCCCGCCTCAGATACTTATCCAGATCAGAGGTCACAAGCACTGGGAATCGAGCTTGGTCTCTGAAGTAGGGATTGTTACTAGCTGGAATGATGGCAGTGTCATGGTCAGAAAAAGTGAAGAAGCGGTACATGACGTATGGACTGGGCTGGGTTCCCAGCCGCCGACTCCGGAGGCCGTAGCATCTGATGATTTCCACCCGCAGCTCATTCTGATGCTTCCAAGTCTCCAATCTGGACTGGAAAGATGTTGGTCTTGGATGAAGGAAAAGGGCAAGCTGAAAGAGTTGTAGCTGAACCCCAGCACCCTTGATGAGGAAGAGCCTATACCTAAGGAACTGCTGAATTCTGACTGGGTCACAGAGAAACCTAATGACTTTCACCTGCCTGCAAACTAGCTCTGGCAGATAGTTATTTGAGAGAGGTCTTGGCCCTCAAGACTTATCTTAGAGAATGCAGGGAAGCTATTTTGTTCACAGCAGGGGGAGGAAGCTAGCTCCAAGCATATGATTTCATTTCAAACCCAAGCCTGACCAAGGAAAGAATCTGGACTGGTTGTGGCACGACAGTTTTTCTCCTTCGTTCACATTCAGCAAATACTTATTAAGAGTGGAAGACTGAGATATTCTTATGAACTGCTTGGCTGTGGCTCCTATGAGATGCTTGAGCACATCCTTCTTCTCACCTTATCCTCCCGGGCCTCCCAGACTCCAAGCACACTGGCTGACAGGTAGGCCTGAGCTTTCTTCCGCTTATTGCCTGCTTGTAGGCTGGGTCCTATGGGGAAGCGCAGCCTCATCCAGTATTCTAACACCCCAAAGTCTTCTCCACTGGCTCCTGGATAGCAGAAGGTATGAAAGGCATGGAGGATACGGATGGTGTGGCAAGGATTAAGAATAAAGGCAGAGGAAGAAAATGGGAAACCACCAGAAGAGCAGCTATAGACTCTGGGAAATTCCACATTAGTTCTGGGAGCTGTGGGAAGCTGACAGCACTTACCAGTAAGTGTGGTAGAGCCATGGACCTTCTCCACAGTCTCCAGTACCCTCTCAAAGCAAATCCATGCAGCTGCAAGAGTGTGGTGCTCACTGGCTATGGCCTGGTATAGATCAAGCCGGGCTGAAGCCCCATGAAGGTAGTTCAAAAAAAGAGAATCTGTTTCCACCACATACTGGGAGGTGAAGTCATAGAGGGGCTGTGGCCCCACAGCTAGTGGGGTACAGTGTGTTTCAAAATCATAGAAGGAATAGGTACAGAAAGTGGTAGGTTGAGTGTCTCCAGCCTGAGCCAGGGCAGCAGATGTCAGGAAGGCCTGGTGGATGTGTAGTTCAAAAAGATTTTCACTCTGATGCAGCAGAGAAATGTCCACTTTCTCCTCATCTCCATGACTTGGCAGTGTTTCCAGACATAAGGACAACTGTCGGGTGCCATAAGCCACATCTTTGAGCTGTTCTAGAGGGAAAAGAAAACTGCCCATCCATTAAAGCATAGAGAGCTCTTCCTTAGGGTAAAATAAGTCGGACAGAAGGAGAATAAAAATCATGATGAAAGTCCACATTGTTGATGATTTTGAGACACCATGTAAATCAAAAGGAAAAGCAAAAGAATGGCAACCAGGAGCTTTGAATTCTGACGGTCAACTAACTCATGCCCTGCTTTAGAGATAAGGTACAAAATGAATGATTGGAAAGTAAATGCTAAGTTCAGAAAAACACTGGAGGCACACTTTCATCTACATGTCATTGTTTTATCTAACAGCAAGGTTCTATTAATTGTTAATTCCAACAGAGAAGCACCAGAAACACAAAATAGGACTATTTCCAAAAATCTGGGATGTGAGTGATCGAGAGAATACCAAGTTATAGTCATATGCCTCCTACATGACATTGGGCTCTACCAAGAAATGATTTCCCTGCTAGCCAGATCAGTCACAAGAATCTTCATTCTGGGGGTGCCTGGGTGGCTCAGTGTGTTAAACCCTCTGCCTTCAGCTCAGGTCATGATCCTGGGGTCCTGGGATCGAGCCCCACATTGGGCTCTCTGCTCAGTAGGGAACCTGCCTCCCCCTCTCTCTCTGCCTGCCTCTCTGCCTCCTTGTGATCTCTGTCAAATAAACACATAAAAATATTAAAAAAAAAAAAAGAATCTTCATTCTCTTAAGAATTTGGTTCCAGGGGTGCCTGGATGGCTCAGTGGGTTAAAGCCTTTGCTTTCGGCTCAGGTCATGATCCCAGGGTCCTGGGATTGAGCCCCGCATTGGGCTCTCTGCTCAGCAGGGAGCCTGCTTCCTCCTCTCTCTCTCTGTCTGCCTCTCTGCCTACTTGTGATCTCTGTCTGTCAAATAAATAAATAAAATTTTTTTAAAAAAGAAAAGAAAAAAAAAAAAGAATTTGGTTCCAACATAAGGTGGCCAAAAAAAGGAAAGAAAAAAATCCACTTAAGTCAAAGAGTAATGGAGTAAAAAGTTGGAGAGGAAACTTCCTGGAAATAGGTTGAAAATATTGGCAAAGGGATGAAAAGATATGTAAGGCAGTCTACCAAATCTGTGCATTACCTCCCATATCCACCAGTCAGAAACTCTGATATATACTCTGCTTCAAAGTGGGGAGTATCTGAATCATCACAATGTGTCAATGATGAAATTCCTATATTAAGAGTCAATGTAGTAGAATAAAAATACTTTGAATACATCAGAATGTTTTCCTGCCCAAAATAAATGGAACACAAAGATTAGATTAATGGTTTCTTAACTGATGTTCTCAACATAACTAAACTAGACTTAAAGTTTTGCATTACATGACCCAAGGCTAATAATTTTAGCATATAAAGAAATTCTACACATGAATAAAATGCTATCAAGAAACAGGTAAAGGACAGAAACAGGCAATCCTCAAAAGACACAATAAAATAACTGGTAAACATATGAAAAACTCTTTGATCTTACCAGGAATGAAAGAACTATAAGTTAAAGCAAATGAGTCTTCAGATGTAGATAAAGAGTATTTATCCTGCACTGTCCCAGGAAAAAGACCCTGAATGTGAAAACATGAGAATTTCAATCCAAGGGAGGATTTCCTTTGTTACATGGCAGTGACTTTTTAACAGACTCGCCCTGGCATGGATAAATCATGACCCAGCATGACCCATCTCCCTTTACTCTAGTTCCATGCTCACTATGTGAGCTGCTTCCTGATTCTGCTTTCCAGAGAGAAGGCTGCCCTGAACAGTAGTTCTAGATATTCTCATGGCAGCAATGAAATAACCACTATTATAAAATAATAAATGAACATTCTGATTTAAATATCGATCTTTGGTGAATTTGGTTAGTATGAGTCAGGTCTCTGAAAAATGAGTCTAATAACAAAGCCAGTATTCTTGACAGGTGAGACTGAGACCAGCTCCTGGTCAACAGTGACTCTACTAAATGAAGGAAGTACCACACTTTGAAATTTGCGTAAGTGTCCGGCCAGCTGCCCTGTCACGTCAACATCCTCAAACTGCAACAAAGAATTCAGAGACTTTTAGAGACAAGCCACGGAAAAGAATGATGAAAGATGAATGATAAAGCTCTATATTGGCCTGGGTTGAGGAAAAAATCTTGAGAGAGGGAGTGTGTTACACCACCCTGGGAGCTGACAGTGATATGCTCTCCACTCTCAAAACAGATTTAGCAATTGCTAGACCCTATTGAAACTCTCCAGAGGAATCAGAGGAAGACACTGACACGAAAGAGGAAAAGAAGCCGTTAACCATGTCTGAAAACACCAAAGACGGCAGGACAAAGAACAGGAGGGAAATGTCTTATGCCGAGACACAAAGGGCCGCCTTCCAGGCAGGTGCACAGAAGCAGCACAGGCATTAGCTATGTGACGGGTCCAAGATGAGAACAAAGGACTAAGACTTGCCGGATAGCGGGAGGCCATGGCTTCTCAAAATACCTTCCAGCTGATTGATACGATTGTTCTTGAGATCTAGCAGTTGATTCAACCTCTCCATTTTTTCTCTGTGATCTTTATTTTCATTATCGGCTTTTGTCATCATCGCCTCCAGTTCCTCCTGAAACAAAATGATGTCTGAACTTTTCTATCCAAGTGGCCCAGCGCCAAAGGGCCCAGATAAAAAGGTGGCACTTGTTCGGGTAAAGGAGACTCCACTATCTCATTAACAGGACAAACTGATCCACTAGAAAAAATCCTGGGGTCACCACATACTTCTCCAGGACCATTTGTGCTATTGGTGCCATAGGATAATAGTTTCCTGATTCTGGGGAAACTGGAACCCAGAAGATTCATACCTGCCATTTTCATTAGCTGGCCCCTTCGCCGGCTTCTACTGCCAAGGCGCCACGGGCAAGCGCGAGTCCTCAAGTGCCTCGAAAGACGACGGCACATTCTGTGTTGCACATGGCAGCATACCGCCTAGCAACAGCCCTGGAAACTCGGGCCTCACTTCATTCCCAGCATGGAAGTGGTCCCCAAGTACCCATTTATCGACCCCCTTCCTGTACCACCTCTTCTTGCACCTGATAGCACACGTTGATTTTGCGCTGCAGAATGAGCATGTCTCTGGTCTTTTCTAGTTCCAGCACGGTCTCCGCATGCGATACCTGCAACTCACTTAACATCTGGGACAGTTTCTCTTCTTCTTGGTTTTTTGGTTCACAGGGCTATCGTGAGAAAAGCATGGGTAAAAGGGAGTAGAAATATGAGAGGCACGGGAATAACTATTCTCAAAGCAGTTGTCGGTGATAATAAAATACCAGCAGCAGGAGTAAGAGGGGGCTGTGTCCCTTCACAAGGGCTTTCTCCCCTAGTTGCTCATGTTCAGTAGCCCCAATAAGTTACATAGCCTCTAATGGCAGTTTGCTCTTCAGCAGATCATTTCAAGTCCTCGTCTGAAAAAGCATTTTAAATGCTGTGAGCGGTAAAGGGTGGCAAAAACGTGTGGAGCTCATGAAGCTATCTCACAGCCTTCCGAAGACTGCCCTCAAGCATCATCTCTTCCAGGGATATTTGCCAGAGATCCCACTATAAAGGGGATCCCTCTGTTAAGGGACTTACTTGATTAGACAGGCTCTTACCTCTGTTGAAGTAGTCTCTTGGAATAGAGCTGGGTGAGTGGCTGGTTCAGATTGCCTGTCAGGAGACTGGGAAATTGTCTCTTTATTTTGGAGGATCTCTACTTCCTGCTTATGCTTCTGAAGCAGATTGGTGACTTCAAGCTGCAGATCCCTGTTTTGAGCTGGAGGAGAAAAATCCATCCAGAAAGTTGAAACTCTCTAGTTAGCAGTAATCACGCTTAAAGCTGGACCAAGTGCAAATTAAATTTCCCACTCATGTTTAATTTATTTTATAAATTTACCTTTAGAGAAGCCAATTCTGTCTTATTTCTACAAAGGGGTTCCAGCTTTATTGACCCAGAAAACTGAGCTGACACTGGACTCCAAAAACAAAACAAAAAACACCTGCAGAACTGTAAAGAAAAACGACACACCAAAACCACCAGCAGCAGCAAACAAAGCCACTTGACTGGGTTAGTGCAAACTTTTTTTTTTTTTTTTTTTTTTTAACTTTAAGTAGGCTCCACACGCAATGTGGGGCTTGAACTCACAACTGTGAGATTAAGAGTTGCATACTCTACCGAGTCAGGCAGGAAGTTCTACAATGTAAACTTTTTTTTTTTTTTTTAAGAGTTCATTTATTAACTTATTTGAGAGAGAGAGAGAGAAAGGGGATGAGGTGGGGAAGAGAGGAAGAAGGGAAGGGAGAAGCAGACTCCCCCACCAAGCAGAGAGCCTGACACAGGGCTTGATCTAGGACCCTGAGAACATGACCTGAGCCAAACACAGATGCCATCCCGGTGACCCTACAGTGCAAACTTTTTGCTAGCATCAGCCAAACCGGTATCTCTCCAACTCCTCCCCAGCTCCATTCTGACTTCCATGCTACTGGCTTCCTGTGGCACCTCTCTCACTCCCACCCTGACCTGAAGGGAGGGAGAATGGGCTTTTGGGCATTTCTGCATGCATGTGTTTGGGTGGATGAGTATGGGTCTTTCGGGGAAGGAAGGTGATCATTGTTTAGTGTGATCACTTCATTAGCATGCATTAGAGGGGGTAGTTTAGATTAGATTAACCCAAGGTCTTTATAATACTTCACTTGTATCTCATACATACTACAAGGTCCTTAGCATGTGCTTCTGGGTTTTATCCCTTTATGGTTCCTATCTCTATTTTTCTTGATGTCATATTTCTTTTCCTTTACTCTTCTATGTGAATATACTAGAATCTAATGAAACCTAACTTTGATATGACTAGATATCAAGGTCCAGCCTAGCAAAAAGAAGTAAGACAAAGGTCTCTTTGACAGTATTTAAAAATCTTCAGAATAACTATCTACCATGATCTCAGAGTTAAGATGGGGGAAATGGAAATGGTAACCAGGAGCAGTGATTTGCTTTGCAGTTTGAGACATCAGGCGTTAAAACAAAATAAATCAAAAAGCAAGGTTCCCAGTCACCTCCAAAATAATTAGTAAGAATAAAAGGCACTTTCATAAATAAAGTGAATGTCTAAAAACAATAAATTTAAGGAGCACCTGGGTGGCTCAGTTGGTTGAGCACCGATTCTACTCTTGATTTTGGCTCAGGTTAAGACCTCAGAGTCGTGAGATTGAGCCCAGCTTCAGGCTCTGTGCTGGCACAAAGCCTGCTTAAGATTCTCTCTCTCCCTCTCCCTCTGTCCCAGCACACACATACACACACACACACTCTCTCTCTCCCTTAGAAAGCAAGTAAATAAATAAAAACAATAAAATTAAGAGTAGTCATCCTCTCAAATGAAAACTTTACATATAAAAACCTCTGCATAGGGGCGCCTGGGTGGCTCAGTGGGTTGGGGCCTCTGCCTTCGGCTCGGGTCGTGATCCCAGAGTCCTGGGATCGAGCCCTGCGTCGGGCTCTCTGCTCAGCGGGGAGCCTGCTTCCCTTCCTCTCTCTGTCTGCCTCTCTGTCTACTTGTGATCTCTGTCTGTCAAATAAATAAATAAAATCTTAAAAAAAACAAAAACAAACAAAAAAAACACTTCTGCATGTGAGGTAGGTGTCATGCTTTCTTGATTTAAATCGGATCTGATTGCCAGTGTTCTTATTCTAGTTATCCCTGATCCACACAAAAACAGAATCAGGTGAGGGGATTGGAGAAATGCTGACCCAAGTTCCCTTCTCCCACACTAGACGTAGAAGATGCCTCACTTGAGAAAAGGTCTTCACAGCCTGACCTACCTTTCTCTCTGGACAGCTGAAGTAAGACTTTTCTCTTCTCCTCCAGCTCAGCGTCCAGCTGGTCCTGCAACTGACAGACTTTCTGCTGTAGCTGTTCTCCTGCCAGCTCAGTGCTCCAGTGAGGCTGATTACTGCTGTCCAACATGCTGAAAATGGGAAGCAAGTAAGGAGCGAGGAGAGAGCTGTCAGATAAATACTCAAAGGTATGTGACGTGATGGCTTTATTACACAGTTTCAGCATCTCCTGGGCCTAGCGCATCATTCATTCCCCTACATGTTTTTCTGTCCCCGCTTTCTCTGTAACTGTCATTTACCAACTGCCTTGGAACTTTTCGGCCCTATTGAGGAGTTCCTTAGTATCACTTCTGTTTGGGTCTCAGATATCCCAATGAGCAAACAACCCAAATCCCATCAATCTCCCAAGGAACTTCTCCAGCATGATGGTTTTCTTCAGGTACTGTGTACCAAGACATTCTCAGGCCTACTGAATTAAAAACGAGGAACAGGGGCACCTGGCTGGATCACCCGGAAGAGCACATGACTCTTGATGGAGGGGTTGTAAGTTCAAGCCCCATGCCGGGTGCAGAGGTTACTTAAATAAGCTTTCAGAGAAATGAGGAACAAAATACTACTCTTTTCCTACTCTATTCTTCTATATACCTTCACCAATGGCTGGTTTAGAGAATACTTGCCTTTGAACTAGATTATAGATTACTACACTGAAGGGCAGGAACTAACCTTTTCAATGGCTGTACCCCCACACAGCACTGTAACTAGATGTCAGAGCAGGCCCATTTTGAGTGTAAAACACACACAATCTGTCTTTGATAATTTACATAAGTGAAGTGACATTGATAATCAAGCTATTATTTCTGCAGAGGTCTTTTCCTATTTTTCATTTGAATAAATGTGGTCTAAAAACAACTTGCTGGGCACCTGAGTGGCTCAGTTGGTTAAAGCATCTGCCTTCAGCTCAGGTCATGGTCCCAGGCTCCTGGGATCAAGTCCCACATTGGGCTCCCTGCTCAGCAGGGAGTCTGCTTCTCCCTCTGCTTGTTGCTCTCCCTGCTTGTGCTCGCTCACTCTCTCAATCTCTTTCTCTGACAAATAAAATCTTAAAAAATAAAAAAATAAAAACAACTTGCTTCAGCTAGTAGTAAGAGTTCTCAGAGAGCCTGAGTGGCTCAGTCTATTAAGTCTTCAACTCTTGATCTCCCCAGTGTTATGAGTTCGAGCCCTACAATGGGCCCCACGGTGGATGAGTAGCCCACTTAAAAAAAAGTTATTGGCACTTCCTAGCCATATATTACATGATGATCCAAGCAGAAAACATTCTGAGTGATTAAGTGAAGAAGTTAATAGTAATGTTTTGTTACACAGAGTCGTCAAAGTGGATAATCCCTACACCACTTCGTTTCTCTGGGTTGAAGAGTATCAGATATTCCCAGAAGGCTCCCATACCAATCTCCCAAATCTATCTCCTACTGCCTTTAACTGAGTCAGAAGGCATGTTCAACTATTTTTTAAACTTCCAGGTATTTTATGTTATTTTATTTTTAAAGATTTAAAGGGGCACCTGGGTGGCTTGGTGGGTTAAGCCTCTGCCTTCAGCTTGAGTAGTGGTCTCAGGGTCCTGGGATTAAGTTCCACATCAGTCTCTCAGCTCAGCAGGGAGCCTGCTTCCTCCCCCCTCCCTGCCTGCTGCTCTGCCTACTTGTGATCTCTCTCTCTGTCAAATAAATACATAAAATTTTTTTAAGAAAAAGATTTATTTATTTGAGAGGGGCTGGGGAGGACAGAGAGAGAGAGACAGTCTTTAGCAGACTTTGGGCTGAGCTTGGAGCCTGATGTGGGGCTCAATCTCATGAACCTGAGATCATGAGATAAGCTAAAACAAAGAATAGGACACTTAACCAACTGTACCACCTAGATGCCCCTAAACTTCCAGGTATTTATTTTTAAAGATTTTATTTATTTATTTATCTGACATAGAGAAAGCACAAAGCACAAACGGGGAGTGGCAGGCAGAGGGCGAGAAAGAAGCAGGTTCCCCAATGAGCAGAGAGCTTGACACAGGGCTCAATCCCAAAACCGTGGGATCATGACCAAAACCAAAGGTAGATGCTTAACCAACAGAGCCACTCAGGTGCCCCAACTTCCAGGTATTTTAAATTTCAAAATTAATAAATTAATATATGCTTGTTGAGAAAAAATTAAAAAGATACAGAAGTAAAAGTAAAAGTAAAGTAAAAGTGAAAGTGCCTCTTCACCCTACTCTAATCCTTTCATCTCATGAGGGGTTTGCTGATTCTCTCTCTCTCTCTCTCTCACACACACACACACACACACACACACACACAAATCCCCCATAAACTAAGTCAGAGTTAATATATTCTGTTACAACTTTTCTTTTAATAATCGATCTCTCTATCTACCTCATTTTTAACAGTATCATAGTATTTAATGTGGGGATGCAACATTATTTAATCAATACCTATCAAAGGAAATTTGGGTGTCTCCACTTTTTTTTTTACTATTAGTAACAATGTAGTAATTAACATTCTTATCATACATTATCTTTGCAAATACATGTTTATGCATGTTTCACATTTCTATAGATAGCACTGAATTCCCTTCTAAATAGACTGTGCCACTTTATATTCCCACTAACAGTACTGAGTACCAGCATTCCCCTACCCACACTAGACATTATTTTAGAATGTGAGGGCACTTTTCTATAATTTTCTTTTATAACAAATAGTACTCTGGGACCCAAACTTGGTACTCACTTTTCTAAGAGTTTTTCATAATTGTCATTCAGCAGGTTTCGTTCTTTTTCCAAATCTTCAACTCTCTCCTGAAACTAAGAATTACAGTAGAATGCCTGAGATAAAATTGTAACACCTATCACTTGAAAATGTCTCCCCTTTCTGTAGCAGAGTGGGACTTGGATAGGAAGCTTTCTATGTTCATGTCTCACGTCTATGAGGAGCCATTCAACTAGTAAGACTTGAAGCAACTGCTGTGATAGAAATTTTATTGGAAATAATGAGGATTCTCTGAAGCACATTTTCAAGGTTTCTGGGTTTCTACTGTTATAGCAGCAGCAGAACATTATAATACAGCAAAAACTTTGGAGAACAGACACAACTATAAATCCCAGTTTTTCCCCTAATGGTGTAATCTTGAGCAAATTACTTAACCACCTGGAGCCTCATTTTTCTCACTTGAAAAAATGAAATAGCCATAGTGTTGGTAAAATACACTTTTTAACATCTATGAAATTGGATTGTTACTTATAATGGATGCCACCTTTCAATTAGTATTGTTATTTACCTCCTTCAGTGTTATCTGCAGGATGGACACATCTTCCAATTGGCTCTTGAAGCTCACAGCCTTCTTGCTCTGCTCCTTCAGTTCTGCCCTGAGCTCATTCACTTGCCCAAGGAGGGCATCATGGGCTGTACTCAGGATTCCCTGATTCTGGGGCAAAA
Organism: Mustela lutreola; assembly: GCF_030435805.1. Lineage (NCBI taxonomy): Eukaryota > Metazoa > Chordata > Mammalia > Carnivora > Mustelidae > Mustela > Mustela lutreola. Next base: position 56,530,680 of record NC_081296.1, read on the forward strand.
GGAAAGTTGCTCTGGGAATGGTCATATCACTCAGCAAAAATGGTCTCAAGATACCAGCAACTCTAGCATTCCCTAGTGGATCTCAAGAAGAATGACTTTGATTAATAGCACGGTGCCTTTGCACTGTAGATTGGCATTGTCTATCACTCTGGTATTTCTCAGGAATTATTGTTTCCCTGTTAGTGAGGATTTTTCACTCCAGGAAACTATGATGCATAGCTGGAGCATAAATTTTCCCAAAGACCAAATTGAACACTGGCTCTAAGTGAAGTGAACTTTTCGTAGCTGCCTTTATGTTCTAAGCTATCTGAACGCTTCTTAGGGTGATAACACTCTTCCCTTTGCACCTAACAAAGTGACATGTTCACTCAAGAAGTTAAGTATGCATTTTTTCTGGTGAACATCTCTGGCCAGGAACAGCTGTGGCTGTTCATGCTGGGAACTCTGACTTAGTAACTTTTAATTATGGTCATTCACCTGGTTTCACCTGCACCCCACTCACAGGAGTGAATGGTGCTGAACATTTAAGAACATCAGAGAAGGTATGCAATAATTTGTTATATTTCATCACCTCATACATGCTAGAGGAATACTCCTAGGAATTTCTGAACAAATACTATATAATTCTCTCTAGGAATAGGCTGAAAAATACTATGCCATGTATTTCAGACCTCAGATTTCAGCTGAATGAAAATGCCACAATAAATATCTTCTGATCATGGTAATAGGACATTTGTCTTAATAGAAATTTTAGGTCATAATAACTTTGATTTACTTGGCTAAATTCTGGTGTTATGGTATTTAAAGATTAATACAAATTTCTTTGGGTTTTATTCCTCTTACTACTTAGAAATAGAGATTCAAGGAATCTTCTGTACCTTCTGGAGCAGAGTTTCGTATGCCTGAAAGAAAGAAATACATATTGTTCCACTGATTTATCAACTTGATATTTGTTTTGATATTTATCTCTGTAATACAAATGTTTAACTGGTTAGTTTAAGAGATATTTAAAAATTCTCATAAATCAAGTCAATTTGTATACTTGTTTACTAATTGCTGCTACTTTTTCCTACCCTAGCTTGTCAGGAGGTTTGTGAACATAACAGATGATGCAATTTCTTTTAAAAAGCATGAAGGGCCATTTATTCACATTTGTTTTGCATTTGGTGGAATATCCAAGAAAAATATTTATTTTCAGAGTAGGTACAGTCCTTTACTCAGCATGCTTCAGGAAGTTTTCTTTCCAGGAGCACCTGGGTAGCTCAGTTGTTAAGGATCTGCCTTTGGTTCAGGTCATGATCCCTGGGTCCTGGGATCGAGCCCTACATTGGGCTCCCTGCTCAGAGGGAAACCTGCCTCTCCCTCTCACACTTCCTTTGCTTGTGTTCCCTCTCTCGCTGTGTCTCTCCCTGTGAAATAAATAAAATATTTAAAAAGAAAAGTTTTCTCTCCAGTTTTAGAAACAGAAAAGGCAACACTTGGGGTACCTGAGTGGCTCAGTGGGTTAAACATCTGCCTTCACTCAAGTTATGAACTCAGGGTCTTGGGATTGAGCCCTGCATCAGGCTCTCTGCTCAGTGGGGAGTCTGCTTCTCCCTCTCCCTCTGCCTCCTACTCCTCTGCTTGTCTTGCTTGCACTCTGTCAAATAAATAAATAAATTGTTTAAAAAGGGGAAAAAAAGGAAATAAAAAGCAATACTAATCAAACTAACTACAAAAGCTATTATTGGCTGAGCAGTACTGTGTGTTTCATTATCTGTTACATTATGCTCATTTTAATGATTTCACATATTTTATCTTGTTTAATTCTCACAGCATATTTGAGACATAGCTATTACTGAAACCTTAAAAATGAGACACCAGGGGCGCCTGGGTGGCTCAGTGGGTTAAAGCCTCTGCTTTCGGCTCAGGTCACGATCCCACGGTCCTGGGATTGAGCCCCACATCGGGCTCTCTGCTCCCCGGAGAGCCTGCTTCCTCCTCTCTCTCTCTGCCTGCCTCTCTTGCCTACTTGTAATCTCTGTCTGTCAAATAAATAAATAAAATCTTTTAAATAAATGAAACACCAAAACTCAGAGAGTTAAGTTACTTGCTCAGTCACAGTGCTATCAAGAGACAGAGGCAGTATTTTACCTCAGCTTGTCTGACTCAAGAGTCTGTGCTACTGACCACCACGTTTAATGCTAAGGGATCAAGATAAAGGACGACTAAAAAGGCAAACTGTTGGAGAAAAACAAATAGTAAAACCTACATTTTAAACAATTGTGGGTGATTACTCCCCATTTTAGCTCATCTCTACCACTACAACTAACATGGGTAAGGATTCAGAATGGCTTGCTTCCTTTTTTCCTTTAATGTGATGAAGGAGTAGATGGGGTTTTTTAAAAAAAAATGTAATCCTAAAAATGTTGCTGTTTGCCCATACAATTTTATATTATCTTCCTTCCCATGTTTCCACATTCTGTAAGTGCTACCAAAATTAACCAAGTCAAAAGAATAAAAGCATGTGCATAGTTCTCTCTTAAACAGGTTTGGTGGTTGACCTTGTGAAGATGCCTTTTATTCCCATTAGAACAGAAGTAACCAGGGCAGTGCTAACTGCAGCCAATCTAGATGAAAGATACCACCATCATCTTCTTGCTCATGCAGAGACCCAGAACTCATCTTTCATTTCCCCTTTTCCTCTACCCTTTTGGTGAAGAAGTCCATTCTTCTACTTCCTGGAAGTTCCCAATATAGTCCTTTCTCTGTGGGCCTCTCTCACTGCCTTGGTTGGGACCCTCATCTGTCTCTCTCGGACCACTGCAGTCATCTTTTACCTGATCACTTTACGTGTATCAGCCAACCTGTACTATTCATTCCACTGCCAGATGATCTTTCCTTCTGGTTTTGTGATTTTCAATAAGTTGAAAATTTCAGAAAAATATAAAGACTATATCAGTCCTCTATAACTCTACTACTCAGAGTTAATCATTATTTTTTAAAAGATTTTATTTATTTATTTGACAGAGAAAGAGACAGCAAGGGGAATACAAGCAGGGAGAGTGGGAGAGGGAGAAGCAGGCCTCCTGTTGAGCAGGAAGCCTGATGTGGGGCTTGATCCCAGGACCCTGGGATCATCACCTGAGCCGAAGGCAGACTTAACTGACTGAGTCACCCAGAGTTAATCATTTTTTTTTAAAAGATTTTATTCATTCATTTGACAGACAGAGATTACAAGTAGGCAGAGAGGCAGTCAGAGAGAGGAGGAAGCAGGCTCCCTGCTGAGCAGAGAGCCTTATGCAGGGCTCGATCCCAGCACCCTGGGATCATGAGTCGAAGGCAGAGGCTTAACCCACTGAGCCACCCAGGTGCCCCATAATCATTATTTTTTAAAGTACCATTTCTTTATTAAAATGTATTTCAAAAAACTTCAAACATAAAAAAAAGGCAAAGTAATCACTTTGGGGAAAAAACTGATCATGTTATCAACTTGTTTCAAACCTTTCTACAGCTTCCCACTGTCTATAGATAAAGTCTAAAATCCTGATAAGGCTTCCATGATCCGGTCCTTCATGTTTTTCACCTCTGTGGCCTGGCTTATACCTCTCCTCTCTAGGAAAACCCTCCCCTCTCTTCCACACTTATTAACACCTGCTAATCTTTCATTATCCCAATATTTGGCTCATGAGTATATTCCTTTATGAACCCTTTCTGGATCCTGCACCTCATTCTCTGGAAGAGCTGACTTCTGTGTTCTCGTGTCTCTTGTGTTCCTGACACTACCCTACACTTGGATAGCTGTATTTGTTTACATCTTGTTCTCTTGCTCTGGTGAGTTCCTTGAAGGTAGGAGCTGTTTTACTTTGTAATCTTTGTGTCCCAGTGCTTTGTGCAGTTCCTGGTACTCCATACATATTTAGTCAATAAAAGAATGGTGCTGATCTATCACTTAGACACTTGATGCCCCATTTCCACCATTCATATATGAGTTTTTCTTATGTGGTAATGAGAAAAGATCATAAGACTTGGTGCCAGATAAAACTGGACTCAAAGCCTGCTCTGCGCACATAAGTATTTTTATGACTTACGCAGGTTACTTAACTTCTTTGAGTCTCAGTTTCCTCATTCGTTAAATGTACTTACATTGAGGGTTGTTGTCAGGCTTAAATGAGATCATGACGGTAAGCAACTGGACAGAGTCCAGCACATGGAGAGTCCTCAGTAAAGACTAGTCTCCTTCCCTTCCCCTGGGCCTGCTCTTGGCTTCTCACCTTAATTACATTCTGGTGTGACCCTTGGCTGGGACCTTAACTCTGGTTCAGGTTAACCCCACTTAATTCTACCTTAGAAGGCAGAGCTTGAGCCTTCTTCCTAAAAGAGAGATAATGGAGTATTGGAAGAAGAATGGACTTGGAATTGCAAGGCTTGGATTTGAATATTCCCTATAAGTTGTGTGACAGTTTAATTGCTCTTATTTGTGGTCTTCCACGTATGCAATGGAGAAAATAATACTCTCTTTTCCCCCAAAACTGGCAACAGACAGTCCCCACTGGAACTGGATGCCTGATTGGGCCCAGTAGGGCTTCTCAAACAACCAAGGACACCAGAGGTCTGAGATTTGAGGGCATTCCAGGCCATCCCACACTGGCTTGCCCTGGCAGCTCACCTCTTGAACTTCTGTTAACTGTGCTTTTGTTGCTACCAATGAGGTATTCCTTTCATGTAAGAGCTTCTTAAGCCGAATCAGCTCTATATTCTCCTTAATGGAAGCTCTGAAGAAAGAAAACAGTGTTAAGACATTCTGTGAATGGACAGAATTAAACATCTCCCCTCTCAATACTGCACCAAATAAGAGTATCTTCCTCTTGCCTCTTGCCTTTTTATCTCACCCACAGCATACCAGAAGTAGGAAGCAAATGTACACTCCAATAAATAATCTCCTCTCTCCCATTTCCCCTCATAAGAGCTGGTATTCAACAGAGACACCACCAACCTTAAAGTCTGTGTTATGAGAAAACATAATAGCAATTTTTAAAATTATGGTGCTCACAATTTCTCAACCTCGTAAAGTCCAGCTGAGTCTGGGTCCTGTCTCCTTAGAGAAACCAGAAAGGTATGGATATGGAGGGAAACACAGGGGAAGATTATTATTTCTCAACCTAGAAGACCTCATTTTCTTTATTATTTCTAAGTATTGAGGTGGATTTGGGTTCATTAGGCTCTATCTCAGTGATTCCCAGTCTTAGCTGCTTATTAGAATCATCTGGGGAAGTCTTTACAACCTATACTGCTTGAAGTCCACCCCCAAATAATTGAAAAGGAATCTCTGGGGTGGGGTCCAGGTTTCTGTGGATTTGTTTGTTTTTTAATTTTCAGGATCTGTTTACATGAAATAATCTGTATTATTATAAGATACATGAGCTTTTGATTTTATTTAATTATTTTGTGTGGTAGTTTGATATTGTATTACCTCACATATCATTTATTTTCTCAATATTGTCTTTTTTGGAATAGAAAATTTCTTTTATTTTTCCTCCAATTTTTTATCTAAATTCCAGTTAGTTAACATGTGGAGTAATATTGGTTTCAGGTGCAGAATTTAGTGATTCTTCACTTACATACAACATTCATAGTCATCACAACAAGTGCCCTCCTTAATACCCATCACCCATTTAACCAACCCCATCTACCCACCAATCCTCTAGTCTTCTTGGTTTTAAAAGATCTCCAGATTGAAAACTATGTTTGAACACGAATGTTTACAACAGTTTCATTCATAACGGCCAAAAGTTGGAAGTAATCAAAACGTCATTTGTAGGTGAATGGATGAACTGTGATACATCCAATGGAAAGTTATTCATTGCTAAGGGAAATGAGCTATCAAGCCAAGAAAAGACATGGAGGAAACTTGAATGCATATTGCTAAGTGAAAGAAGCCAATCTGAAAAGACTGTATAGTGTATTTCCCCAACTATATGACATTCCAGCCAAGGCAAAATCATAAAGATCAGTGGTGCCAGAGGTACGGTGGTAGAGAGGGATAAGAAGGCAGAGCACAGAGGATGTCTAGGGCAATGAACCTACTCTCTATGATACTACAATGGTGGATACATGTTTATACATCTGTCCAAACCCACAGAACGTGCAACACCAGGAGTGAACCCTATGATAAGCTATGGACTTTGGGTGATAATGATGTGTCAGTATGGGTTCAGCCACTGTCACAAAAATACCACTGTGGTATGGGATGTTGAGAGTGTGTGGTGTGTGGGGATGAGCAGTATATGGGAAATCTCTGTACTTTCTGTTCAGTATTGCTATGAATCTAAAACTTCTCTAAAAAATAAAGTCTACTTTAAAAAAATGTTCTCTAAAAACTGATGCTCAGTGAGTGCTTAGAACGTCTATCTGATGATGGGGATGAAAAAGTTTTCCTTCTAGGCGCCTGGGTGGCTCAGTTGGCTAGGCGACTGCCTTTGGCTCGGATCATTATCTAGGAGTCGCGGGATCGAGTCATTCATCGAGTTCCCTGCTTGATAGGGAGTCTGCTTGTCCCTCTGACCCTCATCCTTCTCATGCTCTTTCTCTCTCTCTCTCAAATAAACAAAATCTAAAAAAAAAAAAAAAAGTTTTCCTTCTGTGATATAAAACAGTAGATCTTCTAATACATATAAACATTCTCTTTAGGGGCATCATTTCTTAACCCACATGGGAATCCACATCTATTTCTCAGATTGAATTTAAGACTGAATTGAATCCCAAGCATTCTCCTTTCCTCTGGCAGAGTAAAGATACAAATAAGAATCTCTTACTTTTTCAGCTCATATGGCTCGAGGCATGGAATGCCACACTCTTACCGAAGTTCTGTGGCCTTCTGAGCACACTCCAAAGAGCTTCTCTGTTCAAAATCTTCATCTTTGGACCACATTTTCTCAGGAGACTTGGGTTGTTCTTCCACTAGCATAGTATTGCTGGTCATAATATGAGCACAGTTAGGCATGCACAGACCAATGAGTTTAGTAGTAATTATGACTTTGCTGAAAGAAATTACACTCTGATAATTAAGAACATTACACACAAAAAAGAAGAAATAGAAACTGCTCTTTCAGGGGTTTAGAACTGAGTTCTCACATGGATGACGACAAATTAGAGAAGTTAGTAATTTTGAGATGTGTGATAGATAATCTTACCAAATACAGCTTTCAAGTGTCAAACAGAAATATAAATAAATTATGACCTAAGGGAGAAAAATAGGAAGGGAAAGAGAGGGAATACTTTCAATTAAGGAGAGGGTCTTATTTGTCTTTCATTCAGAGACAGATGGTTATTTCCTATTTTTCTAATTTTTTTAAAAAAGATTTTATTTATTTGACACAGAGAGAGAGGGAACACAAGCAGGGGAAGTGAGAGAGGGAGAAGCAGGCTTCCCACTGAGCAGGGAGCCAGATGCAGTGCTCAATCCCAGGACCCTAGGATCATGACCTGAGCTGAAGGCAGAGGCATATCTGACTGAACCACTCAGAAACCCCGATTATTTCCCATTTTTAAGCAAGTAAAGTTGACATTTGACCAAGGGTGCACTTTTGTCTTCTCTGATTATGTTGGGAAGACCTGAAAATGCCAACATTAACTTGTTCCCTAAATGATGTATTTCCAATTAAAGCTGAAAGTGTAACAGTGCAGGATAAATGAAAAGAACTCACAGTTCACTGGATATTTCACCTCTGGTCTTCCCATTTGTCCCATGGTTCTTGAATGTGGGAGGGGCTGTGTAGCTCAGCCTGTCAGTAGGCCCTAAAAGTTTAGACAGAAGATGCAGACTCTGCAACAGAATTTCTCCAGAACACCAACTGCTAAAAGTAGAGAGCCTTGAGACCTGGGGGAAATCCTCATAAAGATCACAAATCCCAGAGGAGAGGTTCTCAGTCCACTCTTGCAAAGATATGCAACTACAGAGTTACTAAGCCAGCGGTACCACAATCTGCTAAGTAAGAGTATAAACAGAAAGAAGAAAGGTACAAAGAAGAAAGGGACTGTGTGTCTAACTCTAATGCGTCATTATCTCTGGCATCTGGTATGTAACTGGTACTCAATAATGCTGAAGTCAAACTGAAATAGAACTTAGACTTACTTAATTTTTCTACTTTTAGCTGTTTTTTCAAAGATTCGTTTGGCTCCAGTAGGAAGTTTGAAAATATAGAACCATACGAAACAAAGCTCACACTGAATCCCCAGAGTAGAGACACCTCATTCCAATGCGGTGGGTAGGCTAGCTGAAGGAAATTTACACAGAACATTTTATTTAATTCAATGTTGGGTTTCCATCAGCCAGAGACTCTCAGCCATTTAGAATACAAGAAGAAGAGAAATTGCAATTGCTCACTTATAGCCCGACTTCTAGGCCTGGACTTCAGAAATGGACTTTGGACATCCCTAGACTGGTGGAATTGTATGCAAAGTTTTGACTATGTCTTATGAGCACTTTTCTTGGAAGGAGACCTAGCTGTGATCCTAGTTTCTTAAGGAGTCCACTTCCCCCCAAAAGCGAAAAGACCAGTTTTAGAGGCACAGCCACTTAGCCCAGGATCCCAAGGGCCCTTTAGAGAGAGACCTGTCTTAAGATCACTGCCTTTCACACTGGAGTGGGGACATCAATGTCAATTCTAATCTACTTTCTAGGCCCACCGCAGAACTTAAGCAGCAAAATTCCCGTTTTGCTAGTCCGATTCTCTCCTCAGCAGTACTTCATGCTGAAGTGAGAATTTTGAACCTGGCAAACCATCCAGGACAACAAGATTTTAGGGAGGGAGAAAGCACTGGGAACAAAAGGACTAAATGAGGTGGTGAGTGAAATAAAGCAGTGAGGAGGAAAATGGGGCTGACACATCAATCCTTCCCAGGGTTTCAGCACTGTTGGAAGGAAACTTGGTTCTGAACCTCACCCCTCTTGGGTTTCTCCAGCGCTGGCGCACCAGCAGTGCGGAGCTGTCTGTGTCCGACATGGACCCAGGGCTGGGAGTGTTGGGGAGCAGGGCGGACAACACGCTGGAACTGCAGTTGTAGCCCATGCATCAGGGGGCGGTGGTGCTTGGTGGGGGGTTGCCGCCACCCTGCATTCCGCCGTAGTCTGGCAGGCTGCTCTGCCTCTGCCACCTCTGCCCTCATGTTCCTGCCCATCGATGTCAGCCGGAGTAATGCTGTCCTCATCCTAGGAGCAAAAGTAGAGATAGTGGGAATGGCTTCTCCTTCTGTGAATTATGTTATTATTTCTACAGTTGATTTGGTGATACATCATCATGAACTGATTTGTGATATAAATTTATCTACTGTGATCTGTTATGTATACTTTAAAATCAATTTGCTATCCACAATTAGTTCTTGGAGGGCAGGGAACACTGTGGTGTCCCTCTTTGTCCATTCTATTGCAATGATTACATAATCATTTTAGTAAAAAATGTTTGGAGCACTCCTCAATAGATTTATTTATACATCTATTTTTAAATTATATGCATTTACTTCTGTCCTAATAAACTGTGTTCATATTACAACATAAAAAGACTAATTTTTAGGGGCTCCTGGGCGGCTCAGTTGTTAAGCGTCTGCCTTCTAGTAGGGTCCTGTGATTGAGCCCCACTTCGGGCTCCCTTCTCAGCAGGAAGCCTGCTTCTCTCTTTCCTGCTCCCCCTGCTTGTGGTCCCTCTCTTGCTTTCTCTCTCTCTGAGACATAAATAAATAAAATCTTTTAAAAAAAGACTAATTTTTAAAGGAGAAATTAAATATAAATTAAATATAGGAAGAAATTTTAATATTTACTTTTCCCGTCCCACTTGTCTGCACACCCCTGTATATGCACCCAACTTTAAGGGTTACTCCTCCACAGCCCCTAGTATACACCTCAGTAGCACTTAATATATACCTAGCCTTACTTATAGTGGATAGCCAATCACTGTTAGTCATCTTTTTTTTCCTAAGTAATCTCTACATCCAAACTCACAAACTCAAGATCAAGAATTGCAGGCTCTACAGACTGAGCTAGCCAGGCACTCCCACTATTTGTCATTTTGACCTACAATAGGTCATTTTGACTTAAAATCGTGCTTTCAATCCTTGCCATCAGATTCTGTGACTCCTGCCTGCCAATTCTGACATATTACCTATGTGGCTTTCGGCACGTCATTAACATTTTGTGCTCAGTTTCCTCATCTATGAATAAAGATAAAAGTAGCACGTGCCTCATTAGATTGTTATGAGGATTAAATAAGTCAATATATGTAAAGTGTTTAGAGCATTGCTGTGTGTTGTAAGCACTGTAGGAATTAGCTATTATTACATATCCTTATATCCAGATAGAGAAATCAAGTCATGAAATATAGCCAGGTAATTTGCCCAAATCCAGGGGAGTCAGGAGGATGGAATCTAATTTAGGCACTTAATATTTATAATCTCGAGGGTTTCTTTTTTATTATCAACCAAGAAGTAAGATTTTTTGGCCTATGCAACCTTCTGCTTTGGCCAGATTCTTGAGTTCTCCACAATGCAAAAGAATCTCCACTTTGAAGAGGGCCGGCATACAATAGAAGCCTGTATCTGTGCATTTTTTTTTAAAAGTGGTCTCCATTCTGGGCGTGGAGCCCAGTGCAGGGCCTGAACTCATGACCCAGAGACCAGGACCCAAGCCAAGATAAAGGGTCAGACACTTAACCAACCCAGCCAGTCAGGTGCCCCAATATCTTGAATATTCTTAATGTAGCTCTGAACCACTCTTGGGGATTATCAGTGAGAAAGCAAAAAGCTGCTCTTGACGTTGGGGAATTGATCTGACATAACCAGTTCCCAGTGTTGTTTGAAGCAGGCCTGGTGCTCACGGCTAGGCCATGTTATTATCCTGTTGGACATATCTCACAGAACACCAATATCAGACAAGGCCACTGAGACCATGATAGAGTGATACTGAACAAGGCCATTGGATAATTTTGTCCAAACACAGACAAAAACAAGGTCACTGTGCCACACACAAAATACCAAACATTTTCTTTTCCTGGTTAATGAGTGACTGCTATTCTAACCAATTATAGCTTTAGCCTCACTCTAGTCTACATTCCCTGTAGATAAGATTGACTGAAGTATCAGGACACCTGTGTGGCTCAGTTGGTTAAGTGTCATGATCTTGGCGGGGGTGGGGCGTGGGGGGTTGGGGCTCAGCAAGGAGTTTGCTTCTCCCTCTTCCTCCACCCCTCCCCCAACTCGCACACTTGCACATTCTGTCCTCTCCCTCTCTCTCAATAAATAAATACCTTTTTAAAAATATTTTATTGGGCACCTGGGTGGCTCAGTGAGTTAAGCCGCTGCCTTCGGCTCAGGTCATGATCTCAGGGTCCTGAGATCGAGTCCCGCATCGGGCTCTCTGCTCAGCAAGGAGCCTGCTTCCTCCTCTCTCTCTCTGCCTGCCTCTCTGCCTACTTGTGATCTCTCTCTGTCAAATAAATAAATAAAATCTTTAAAAAAATATATTTTATTTATTTGACAAAGATCACAAGTAGGCAGAGACAGGCAGACAGGCAGAGAGAAAGGCAGAGAGAATGGGGGAAGCAGGCTCTCTGCCAAGGGCTCGATCCCTGGACCCTGGGATCATGACCCAAGCCAAAGGCAGAGGCTCAACCCATTGAGCCACCCAGGTGCCCCAATAAATGATACCTTAAAAGAAAAATATCTACTGAGATATCCAAACACAGAATTTTCCCTGCTTTCTAACAGTATCAAATCTGGAGCAAACTCCTGTTACCTTGGACCCTCCCACAAATCACCCAATTGAAACTCAAATCCTGTAACAGATATTTTCCAACACATTCTTACTGAAATAAACATAGTTCTCCATGGTGTGCATTTCTCTAGCTATAATTAGTAATAAACACCACCTGCTCAAACATACAGGTATGTTCCTGCTAGTCTTTCGCTAAAAGACACTGACACCAATATCCTCAAAATATGTCCTAGAGATAAAATCTGAACTTTCAGAACTCCCTTTCTTCCCATCTGATTATCTAACCACACTCCATCTCAGAATCTTCTCCAGGTCCCCACGCAAGAGATCCACTTTTGGAAAGCCAATACTGTAAGGTCACTGTATATGGTATAATTTCAGAGTTAAGAGCTTTCAGTGCTGCTGCTTGCTTGCTAGCTGTGACTTTAAGCAAATTACTTACTTATTTCCTTTTCCTCTTTTTTTTTTAAAGATTTTATTTATTAATTTGACAGAGAGAGAGAGAGATCACAAGTAGGCAGAGAGGCAGGCAGAGAGAGAAAGAGAGAGGAGGAAGCAGGCTCCCCGCTGAACACAGAGCCCGAGGTAGGGCTCCATCCCAGGACCTGGAGAACGTGACCTGAGCCGAAAGCAGAGGCTTATTAATCCACAGAGCCACCCAGGTGCCCCTTTCCTTTTCCTCTTAATAGCACCTCTCTCACAGTAATAAACAAGTTAATTGTATTTATAATATTTAGTTAATACATGAAAACCCTTATAATATGTCTGCATATAGTAAATGATCAATATGATTTCTGGTTTCATTTTGCAAATAAAAAGCTTTTCTCTTACTTGCCCCTGGTCCCCTTTGTTCCCCAGCTTTTAAAGATTTAAAGAGAATACAAGGTACCTTTTGATCTCATCCTGTTGCTTCCAAGAAAGCTCCTTCACCAACAGGTGCTCTTCACGAAGACGAAACAAGCTGTCCTCCAATTCTTCCCGGCTCATTCTGTTCAAGGGTGGTTGAGCTTTTATATTCTTACCTAAAGTTCCAGAAAAGGTTAGAGATTAATTTTTCATGTAATTTTTTTTTAATCCATTAGGTGTCTCATTGTATCTTGTCCAAAGGGCTTCAATCTCTCTTGATTGGAGTGTTTGACGGAAATTTAGGAAGGATATGAAATGTGTCCTTGTGGATCTCTTTATTGTTACATATCATTCCTGGATATGGAGTATCATTCCATATTGTTCTAGAATAAGATATTTCTCAACATCCTGTCTAGAAAGTACACTCTCTTTTTTAAAAAATTTAAATTCAATTAAAATATAATGTATTGTTGGTTTCAGAGGTAGAGGTCTGTGATTCATGGGTCTTATATAATCCCCAGTGCTCATTACATCACATGCCCTCCTTAATGTCCATCACCCAGTTACCCCATCCCTCTATCTCCCTCCCCTCTAGCAATCCTCAGTTTGTTTTCTATGATTAAAAGTCTTAGAGAGTACATTCTCTTTATAAAAATATCAAATAGGGCTGTTAGTTTACTTAATTTTTCTTTTTAATTATTCTTCTGTTTTTCCTCCTCACTAGACAATGTGGATCTAGATAAAGATTGTGCCCAAAACCATCTTCCAACTCTTACTAAGGGAAAGGATAGAAAACTTCTTGATTATCAAAACTCATCTGATTCATTTTTGTGGTCTGGGGAACAGTCCCCAAAGTTGCCTCCTGGATATAGAGCATCTGTTTGGTCTAACTGTATGAGTGTTCACTGGCCCAGAGTCAGCTCTGATCTCATGGGAAAGATCCTAAACCCCAGCACTCTAAATATAGCTCTGTTCCTGGAAGAAAGAGCTCAGAACTTTAGTCTCAGAACTACCTCAGCTACCACTACCATCTCTCTGGTCTAGCCTTTGGAAATGATTAGTAAGGTTTTTAAAAACAGCTTTATTGAAGTATAATTGGTGTGTAATACATGGAATATATTTAAAGTATAAAATGTGGTTAATTTTGACATATGTATATAACTGTAAAACCACCAAAATTAAGATAATTAACATATTGGGGCACCTTGGTGGCTCAGTGGGTTAAAGCCTCTGCTTTTGGCTCAGGTCATGGTCCCAGGGTCCTGGGATCGAGCCCCGCATCGGGCTCTCTGCTCGGCAGGGAGCCTGCTTTCCCTTCTAGCTCTGTCTTCCTCTCTGCCTACTTGTGATCTCTGTCTGTCAAATAAATAAATAAAATCTAAAAAAAAAAAAAAAAGGATAATTTACATATCCATTATTGCTAACTTTCTCTGTACTCTTTTGTTATCCATTCCTCTCCATCTCACCCTAACCCCAGTCCATCGTTAGTCTCCAGGCAACCACCAATATATGACTTTATGTCACTACAGTTTCGATTTTCTAGAATTTCATATAGATCAAATCATCCATTATGTACTCATTTTATTTTTTATTTTGGGGGGTGGTTTGACTTCTTTCACTCTGCATAATTATTTTGAGATTCATCCATGGTGTTTCTTGTATCAATAGTTCCTTTTGATTGCTGGTAGCATTTCACTGTACAGATAAACCATAATTTATTTATCCATTTACTATTTTTTTTAAAGATTTTATTTATTTATTTGACAGAGAGAAATTACGAGTACACTGAGAGGCAGGCAGAGAGAGAGAGAGGGAAGCAGGCTCCCTGCTGAGCAGAGAGCCTGATGCGGGACTCGATCCCAGGACCCTGAGATCATGACCTGAGCCGAAGGCAGCAGCTTAACCCACTGAGCCACCCAGGCGCCCCTATCCATTTACTATTGATGGATATTTGAATTGTTTCCAGGTTTTTGGCTATTACAAATGGAACAGCTATGAAAATCTGTGTATAAGTCTTTGTGTGAACATGTTTTAATTTCTCTTGGGTAAATACACAGGAGTGAAACAGCTGGGTCAAAAGACAGGTGTATGTTTAATTTTTTTTTAAATTGTGTTATGTTAGTCACCATAAAATATATCATTAGTTTTTGATGCAGTGTTCCAAGATTCATTGTTTATATACAACACCCAGTCCTCCATGAAATACATGCCTTCCTTAATACCCACCACCAGGGTCCCCCAGCCCTCACTCCCCTCCCCTCTAAAACCCTCAGATTGTTTCTCACAGTCCACAGTCTCTCATGGTTCATCACCCGCTCCGATCTGCCCCAATTCACTTTTCCTTTCCTTCTTCTAATGTCCTCCCTGTTATTCATTATGTTCCATAAGTAAGTGAAACCATATGATAATTTACTTTCCCTGTTTGACTTTTTCCACTCAGCATAATCTCCTACAGTCCCACCTATGTTGATGCAAAAGCTGGGTATTCATTCTTTCTGATGGCTGAGTAATATTTCATTGTATATATGGACCACATCTTCTTTACCACACTGAAATATCACCTTACACCAGTTAGAATCACAAAGATTAACAAGGCAGGAAACAACAAATGTTGGAGAGGATGTAGAGAAAGGGGAACACTCTTACACTGTTGGTGGGAATGCAAATTGGTGCAGCTTCTTTAGGAAACAGTGTGGAGATTCCTCAGAAAATTAAAAATAGGGGTACCTGGGTGGCTCAGAGGGTTAAGCCTCTGCTTCAGCTCAGGTCATGGTCTCAGGGTCCTGGGATCTAGCCCCGCATCAGGCTCTCTGCTCAGCAGGGAGCCTGCTTCTCCCTCTCTCTCCACCTACTTGTGATCTCTCTCTCTGTGTCAAATAAATAAATAAAATTAAAAAAAAAAAGAAAATTAAAAATAGAGCTACCCTATGACCCAGCAGCTGCACTACTGGGTATTTACCCCAAAGATACAGATGCAGTGAAAAGAAGAGCCATATGTACCTCAATGTTCATAGCAGCAATGGCCACAATCACCAAACTGTAGAAAGAGTCAAGATGCCTTTCAACAGACGAATGGATACGTTTAACTTTTAAAAATCTGTCAAACTATTTTCCAAATATATAGATTTATATCACAATATATAATATTATATATATTCTCTATTATTTCTTGGAACCACTTGAAAATAAATTGTACACATGATATCCCATTACTTCTAAACACTTCATTGTATAAGGACGTAACCATAGTATAATTCTAATTTCATTACTACTTCTCCATTTATTAGTTGCAGTTCTACTCTAGGGCAAAGATTTCTCTTTACAACATTTATTTATTAATATATTTATTTACAACTATGAAATCTCATGGATTCCTATTTTATTCAATAGGTTAAAATCCATCAATATCATTATTCATTTTGACATCAAAACTGTCCCAGATTCAGTCAGTATAAGACTTTTCAGCTGGTTCTGGTGTTGTTTTAAAATATCTCCATGAATTTTTGAGCACTTCACAATTATTTTTGAAGATTTTATTTATTGGGATGCCTGGATGGCTCAGCCAATTAAGCAGCTGCCTTTGGCTCTGGTCATGATCCTACAGTCCTGGGATCTAGTCCCACACTGGGCTCCTTGCTCAGTGGGGAGCCTGCTTCTCCCTCTGCCTGCCGCCTACTTTTCCCTTTGCCTGCCGCTCACTCTTTCTCTCTGATTTCAAAAAAAAAAAGTTAAAAAAAAGATTTTATTTATTTGAGAGAGAGCACAAGCAGGGGGAGCAGCAGGCAGAGGGAGAAGCAGAGTCTCCACTGAGCAGAGAGCCTGACACAGGGCTTGATCCTAGGACCCTGGGACCATGACCTGAGCCAAAGGCAGATGCTTGACTAAACCACCAGGTGGTTGGAGATCTTCCACATTTTCTGACAAAATAAGGTGTTCTAGGCTCACCCTGTACTTTCCCTGACCAAACCCCTGGTGTAGGGGAGAGTTATATTTAAAACCAGGTGGGGCACCTGGTTGGCTCAGTGGGTAAAGCATGCAGCTGTTGATCTCAGGGTTGTGAGTTTGAGCCCAGTGTTGGGCATGGAAACTATTCAAAAAACAAAAACAAAAACAAAACACTATAGGGGTGCCTAGCTAGCTCAGTCAGTAGAACATGCCACTCTTGATTTGGGGGTCTTGAGTTCAAATTACATATTAGGTATAGAGGTTAATTAAAAACAACAACTAACATCTGAAAATATATTTAACATCACTAATAATCATGGAAAAGCAAATCAAAACCACAATGAGAGGGCACCTGAGTGGCTCAGTGGGTTAAGCCTCTGCCTTCAGTTCAGGTCATGATCTCAGAGTTCTGGGATCGAGCCGTGCATCAGGCTCACTGCCTGGCGGGGAGCCTGCTTCCCCCTTTCTCTCTGCCTGCCTCTCTGCCTACTAGTGATCTCTTTCTCTCTCTCTCTCTCTGTCAAATAAATAAATAAAATCTTTAAAAAAAAACACAAACAATGAGATATCACTTCATACCTATCAGAATGGTTAATATCAAAAAGAAAAGAAATATCAAGTGTTGGCACAGATGTGGAGAAAAAGGAACCCTCGTGCACTGTTGGTAGGAATGTAAATTGGTGCAGCCACTGTGGAAAACAGTATGGAGGTGCCTCAAAAATTAAAAATGGAATCACCATATGATCCAGTAATTCAACTACTGGGTATTTACCCTAAAAACCCAAAAACACTAATTCGAAAATATATATACATGCTTACTTTACTTTGGTGTTATTTAGAATAGTCAAGATATAGATTAACCCAAGATAGGTGAATAGATAAAGAACATGTGGTATGAAAAAAAGAGAAGTAAAAAGAAAGAGGAAAATAAACCACAGAGACTCTTACAGAGAACAAACTGAAGGGTGATGGGCGGAGGCAGGTGGGGGATGGGCTCAGTGGGTGACGGGTATTAAGGAGGGCACTCGAGGGCACCTGGGTGGCTCAGTGGGTTAAACTGCAGCCTTCGGCCCAGGTCATGATCTCAGGGTCCTGGGATTGAGTCCTGCATCGGGCTCTCTTCTCAGCAGGGAGCCTGCTTCCCTCTCTCTCTCTCTCTGCCTGCCTCTCTGTCTACTTGTGATCTCTCTCTGTCAAATAAACAAATAAAATCTTTAAAAAAAGGAGGGTACTTGATAAGATGAGCACTGGGTGTTTTATGTAAGTGATGAATCACTCAATTCTAGTCCTGAAACCAACACTGCACTGTATGTTAACTACCTAGAATTTAAATAAAAATTTGAAAAAAAATTAACATTAAAAAACATGGTATATGTATCTGATGGAGTATTATTCAGCCATAAACAATAAGATCTTGCCGAGTGTGACAACATGGATGGGCCTAGAGGGTAGTACATTTAGTGAAATAAGTCAGTATGATTTCACTTATTTGTGCAATCTAAAAAACAAACAAGGAGTAACTGGGTGGCTCAGTCAGTTATGCCTCCAACTCTTGGTTTTGGCTCAGGTTAGGATCCCAGGTCATGAGACTGAGCTCCACATTGGGCTCCTCCGTGCTCAGTGGGGAGTCTGATTAAGATTCTCTCCCTCTCCCTGTGACTCTCCTCCTGCTTATGGGTGTGTGTACTCTCTCTCAAATAAATAAACAAATAAATATTTTAAAAAATAAGTAAATAAAAAAAGCAGAAATAAACCCATAAATTCAGAGAACAAATTGGTGGTTTCCAGAGGAGAAGGGATAGAAGAATGGGCCAAATGGGGAAAGGGGAGGGAGAGAAATAGGTTTCCAGTTACAGAATGAGTAAGTCACAAGGATGAAAGGTACAGCATAGTGAATACAGTCAATGGTGTTGTACAGTGACAAAAGGTAGCTACACCTGTATTAGCATAAGAGTTCATGAATCACTATGTTGTACATCTGAGACTAATGTAACACTGTGTGTCAATTATACTTCAATTTAAAAAAATAGTTTCCCAGGGTGCCTGGGTGGCTCAGTCAAAAGTGTCTGCCTTCAGCTCAGGTCATGATCCCAAGGTCCTGGCATTGAGTCCTGCATTGGGCTCCCTGCTCAGCAGGGAGTCTGCCTCTCCTTCTCCCACTCCTCCTGTTTGTGTTCCCTCTCTCACTGTGTCTCTCTGTCAAATAAATAAATAAAATCTTAAAATAAAAAGTTTCTCTTCTCCCAAAGCAAAGTTTTCGAAATAAATTCAAGATTGCTTAGAGTAGGGAGAATTAAAAAGCTACAACTTCCAAATCAATGAACTTACAAAATAATGTAGCTGATTGCCAGGCACACTTGGCTTAACAGGAAAGAAAGATGATCACTAGGAATAAATTTTTTTAGGAATAAAATTTTTAACATGACTATAAACCTTTATGAAAATCTTCATTTATAACAAGCACTTTTTTACTTTTAGCTATTTCATAAATAACGGGAAGAAAATTTGACACAGTTGGTAGTAAACCCCACAGAATTTCTTTCCCCACAAAGTGAACATGTACATTCTTCATTTTGGCACCTTATTCTGAAGAAATGTTAAGGTAGTTTGGGTTTTTGGTCATGTGGATAGCCTCAAAACTGACTAGACTCTCTAGGTGTTTAGCTCCTGCACAGGGTTTTCTGTCACTAGTACTATGACTTTTCTGACTTTGAAAATTTTCTCAGCCAGATCACATTTCAGTTTGTCAAATAGATAAAGCTTTGAGAAGCACAAAATTTCAAGTTGCGCACTGGTGAAAAGCATACTGAACATAGTAGATTTTTCTTTTTTGGTTTTTCCTTTCTTTTTTATTAAGTAAACTCTTCATCCAATTTGCGGCTTTAAATCATGACCCCAAGGTCAAAAGCCACATGTTCTGCCGACTGAGCCAGCCCAGGCATCTCTAGATTTTTTTACTTATTGAAATATTATGATCCATTTAGCATCAGTGATGAACAAGGTCTAGACATGTGGCCTTGGTTATCTACCAGCTTGACTACGTCCCACCATGGGTCCTCCTTATTTTTTTTTAATTAAAAATGTTTTATTGTTAATGTCTTATACAAATGAAAACACATCCCAAAATGTTTTGGATGTAGTTAACACAGAGATAACAGATAACAGGACATTTATAGCTACAAATGCCTATATTAAAAAAATCTCAAATCAACTAATTTTTACCATGAGAAATTAGAGACAAGAGGAAACTAAACCCAAAGCAAGCAGAAGGAAAGAAATAACAAAGATCAGAGCAGGATAAATGAAATAGGAAGCAAAAGAACAAAAGTGAAAATTAACAAAACTAAAATTGGTGCTTTGAAAGATCAACAAAATTGACAAAACTTTAGATAGATTGACCAAAATAAAAGAGAGAAGACTCAAATCACTAAAATCAGGAATGAATGAGATCACATCACTACCAACCTTAAATAAATAAAAAGAATTATCTGAGAATACTACAAACAACTGTGTGTCAATAAATTAGATAACCTAGGTGGAATGGACAATTTCCTAAAAAGACACAAACCACTAAGATTGACTCAAGAGGAAATGGAAAATCTGAACAGACTTATGAGACTGATTTATAACAAAAAAATCCCCCCAAAAAATCCCAAACTCAGATGATTTCAATGATGAATTCTACCAAATGTTTAAAGAAGAAATAACAGGGTGCCTGGGTGGCTCAGTGGGTTAAAGCCTCTGCTTTCGGCTCAGGTCATGATCCCAGGGTCCTGGGATCGAGCCCCATAACGGGCTCTCTGCTCAGCAGGGAGCCTGCTTCCTCCTCTCTCTCTGCCTGCCTCTCTGCCTACTTGTGATCTCTGTCAAATAAATAAATAAAATCTTAAAAAAAAAAAGAAGAAATAACATCAATCTTTCACAAAGTCTTCCAAAAAATAGAAGAGGCAACACTTCCCAACTTATTTCATGAGGCCCAAACCAAAGATACCACAAGAAACTACAGATCAGTATCTCTTATAATTATAGAAACAAAATACTCAACAAAATAATAGCAAACTGAATTGAACAACACATAAAAAGGCTTTTTGCTATAACCAAATTGAATTTATCCTAGCAATACAGCTTGGTTTAACATATGAAAATCAATCAATGTGGGGCACCTAGGTGGCTTAATCATTTAAGTGTCTGATCTTCTTTTCAGCTCAGAGTTTTGAGACTGAGCTCTGTACCAGGTTCCGTGCTCAACACAGAGTCAGTTTGTCTCTTTCCTTCGTCTTCCCCA
Source organism: Mustela lutreola (assembly GCF_030435805.1). Classification (NCBI taxonomy): domain Eukaryota; kingdom Metazoa; phylum Chordata; class Mammalia; order Carnivora; family Mustelidae; genus Mustela; species Mustela lutreola. The sequence continues at coordinate 56,551,499 of NC_081296.1, forward strand.
TCACCCTGCTCTCTCTGCCTCTCAAATAAGTAAGTAAAAAATTTTAAAAAGATTTTATTTGAGGGGTGCCTGGGTGGCTCAGTGGGTAAAGCCTCTGCCTTTGGCTCAGGTCCTGATCTCAGAGTCCTGGAATTGAGCCCCTCATCGGGCTCTCTGCTCAGCGGGGAGCCTGCTTACCCCCCCCCCTCTCCTGCCTCTCTGCCTACTTGTGATCTCTCTCTGTGTCAAATAAATAAATAAAATCTTTTTTAAAAAAGATTTTATTTGAGAGAGAGAGAGAGGAAAAGAGAAAAGAGAGAGAGAGAGAGAGTATGTATGTGCATATGAGCAGGGGAAGGGGCAGAGGGAGAGGGAGAAGCCGACTTCCCACTGAGCAGGGAGCCCCACGGGTGGGGGGGGCCTCCATCCCAGGACCTTGAGATCATGACCTGAGCCAAAGGCAGACACTTAACTGACAAAGCTACCCAGGTACCCTTAAATAAGTAAAATCTTCAAAAAAAAGGAAAACATCTCATGTTCATGGATTTCAAGACTCAATTTTTTTTTAAGATTTTATTTATTTATTAGAGAGAGAGTGCATGAGACAGAGAGAGCAGAGGCAGAGGGAGAGGGAGGAGCAGACACCCCGCTGAGCAGGAAGCCTAATGTGGGACTTGATCCTAGGATCCTGGAATCATAACCTGAGCTGAAGGCAGACACTTAACCGAGCCACCCAGGCAACCCTCAAGACTTAATATTGATAAGATGCCAAGATGTCCACAATTCATATACAGATTCAGTGCAGTCCCTATCAAAATTCCAGTTGGCTTTTATTCCCAATACACTAACAAGCTGATCCTAAAGTTCATTTGGAAATGCAAGGAACCCAGACTATCCATACATCCTCATTACAAAGCTACAATAATCAAGACAGCATAGTATTGAAATAGGATACATATGCACAGCAATGGAATAAAACTGAGAGTCTAGAAGTAAACCCTCACATTTACAGTTAAATGCTTTCTAACAAACATGCCACAAACATTCAACGGGGAAAGAATCATTTTTTCAACAAATGGTGCTGGGGGACTAGATATACACATGCAAAAGAATGAAGTTGGATCTGAGGCACCTGGTGGCTCAGTCAGTTAAGCATCTCCCTTCAGCTCAGGTCATGGTCCCAAGGTCCTGGGACAGAGTCTCATGCTGGGCTCCCTGCTCAGTGGGGAATCTGCTTCTACCTCTCTCTCTGCCCCTCCCCAACTTGCTTGCACTCTCCCTCTCTTGCTCACATTCTCTCTCAAATAAATAAATAAAATCTTAAAAAAATAAAAAAAGTAATGAAATTGGAACCTTATCTCATACCATATAAAAAAGTAATTGAAAATGGATCACAGACCTAAATGTAAAAAGCTAAATTACAAAACTACAAAATTCTTAGAGAAAATACAGAAATAAACCTTTGTGACCTTGGATTAGGCAGTGTTAAATACAATACAATGAAGTTAGACATGAAACCAAAAGCACAAGTGGCAAAAGGAAAAAAAAATAGATAAATTGGACTTCATCAAAATTAACTTTTGTGATTTAGAGGACACTATCAAGAAAGTAAATAGGGGCGCCTGGATGGCTCAGTCACTTAAGCAGTTGCCTTTGGCTCAGGTTATGATCCCAGGGTCCTGGGATTGAGCCCCGCATTGGGCTCTCTGCTCAGCAAGGGAGCCTGCTTCTCCCTCTCTCTCTGCCTGCCTCTCTGCCTACTTGTGATCTCTCTCTGTCAAATAAATAAATAAAATCTTAAAAAAAAAACCCATAAAATAAATTAATAAAAATGGACAAAGGATCTAAAGAGATTTTTTCCAAAGAAGCTATAGAAGTGGCTGATAAAAACATGAAAGATGTTCAATGTTATTATTCATCAGGGAAGTGCAAATCAAAACCACAAGAGAAATAACAAATTTTTTAAAAACAACACAAAATATCACTTCAATAACAACTGAGCATATGAAAAAATTAGAACTCTTATACATTGTTGGTAGGAACATAAAAGGGTACAACTGCTTTAAAAGTAGTCTGGCAATTCCCCAAAATGCTAAACATAGAGCTACTACATGACCCAGCAATTTCACTTCTAGGTATATACCTAAGAGAAATAAAAACACGTCCACACAAAAAACTTATACACAAATATTCATAGCAGTATTACTCATAATAGCCCCAACATGAAAACAACCCAAATGTCTATCAACTGATGAATACATAAACAAAATGTGGTATGCCCATACAATGAGGTATTATTCAGCAAAAAAGGAATGAAGGTATTGATAAATGCTGCAACATGGATGAACTTTGAAAACACTATGACAAGTGAAAGAAACCAGACTCACAAAAACCATGGGTTATATGACTTCATTTATAAAGAATGCCATTTATAAAGAATAAGCAAATTGATAGAGCCTGAAAACAGCTAAGTGATTATCAGGGGCAGAATGTGGGGACAAGGGAAATGACTGCTACAGGGATTCTTTTTGGGGTAATTAAACGTCCTGAAATTAGTGAGGATGAATGCAAAAAACTCTGTGAATACAGTAAAAATTGCTGAATTGTACACTTTAAAACAGTGAATTTTGTGGCATGTAAATCACATCACAATAAAACTGGTATAATATAATGTATTATATAAGCATGTATTATGTATATTATTACAAAAACGTTAGCATATGCAGCTCACACTATAAATGAGGAAATAAAACACATGTAAGCAGTTTGAAGAATAATAAAGTGTACACAAACATACATCCTAGCTTAAGAAACAGTTACTACTACATTAATAACCCTCTGTAAGTTCCCACCCATACTATTCTCTTCTTCTCCCAGAGGTAACCACTATCTTAAATGTTCTATTACTACTAACTGCCTTATATTACTTTATTATTTTTATTTAAAAATTTTAAAAAACATTTTATATATTTATTTGACAGAGAGTGAGAGAGATCACAGCAGTGCGATCAGCAGGCTGAGGGAGAGAGAGAAGCAGGCTCCAAGCAAGGAGCCCGATGCAGGGCTTGATCCCAGGATTGTGGGAATCATGAACCAAGCTGAAGGCAGATCCCCAATGACTGAGCCACCCAGGTGCCCCTCTTTACAACTTAAGGAAAATAAGATTTATTTATTATAAAGAAAATACATTTGTTATTACATTGTATGAATATATATCAATGTGCATTAACTTCCTCAACTATGGACATTTTACATTGTTTCCATTTTTTTTCCCATTTTTTATCTTATGAATAATGCTGCTATGACCATTCTGGTATATATCTCCTGGTACACATATACAAAAATTTCTGCAATTTTTTTGGCCAGAAATAAAGCTGCATGTTGAACTTGCTAGATAATGTCAAGCTTTTGTCCTAAGTGACCTCAGTCTTTTTACCCCCATAGGCAGTGCATAAAGTGCCCTACCTTTGAAAAAATTATATAGAAGTGAAATCGAGTGAAGTAACTATGACTGAGAGGTGGGAGAGTAGGAACAAAGTTAAAATAATATATTAAGTGTAAAAGAAGTTCTTGTGAGGCTGTGCTCTTCCATCTTAAATTTCCCACCTTTGCTTAGTGAGAGTGAAGGACTAACCATGTGAATAGAGGAATGGACTATTCATTTGTCTCCACTTTTGTGGTGGTGGTGTTTACCCTTACCTTCTAAATTTGCACAGTAAGACTTTTGTTGTAAGAATTAAGAAATAAAATGTTGAGAAGATTAAGGAAAAGACCTGAGAGCAAAGCAGTCACTCTGAAGCTGTCAAAATGTCCCACAATGACAGACTGAACATTGTTTTGATTTTAAAAGACTTCCACCTTTAGGGGTGCCTGGGTGGCTCAGTCATTAAGCATCTGCCTTCGGCTTAGGTCATGATGCCAGGGTCCTGGGATCAAGTCCCACATTGGGCTCCTTGCGAGGCAGGAAGCCTGCTTTTCCCTCTTCTGCTCTCCCTGCTTATGTTCCCTCTCTGGCTATGTCTCCTCTATCAAATAAAAAAAAAATCTTAAAAAAAAAATAAAAGACTTCCATCTTTAGGCACAATTTACCTTTTGACACTGGTACCATCAGAGGTAATTGTCTATGTCTCAAATAGGTCCTTTGATGTGTTGTCCACAGGAGATGTGATTTCCTATCAGTTCCCAAGCTATAGGTGATCCCAGAGGACACTGAAATAAAGGCAAGTTCATCAATTACATGTAACTTTAGGATATCTTCTGCAGGCTGTACTTAAGTTGTATTATGAATTTATCAACACTTTATTTTTATTTTTTTTAAGATTTTATTTATTTATTAGAGAGAGAGAGAGCACAAGGAGGCAGAGGCAGAGAGAGAAGCAGGCTCACCACTGAGCAAGGAGCCCAATGTGGGACTCGATCCCATGACCCAGGGATCATGACCTGAGCCAAAGGCAGCAGCTTAACCAACTGAGCCACCCAGGCACCCTCAACACTTTATTTTTTAAAAGACTTTATTTATTTATTTGAGAAAGAGAGAAAAAGAGCATGAGAGGGGAGAAGGTCAGATGGAGAAGCAGACTCCCCACGGAGCAGGGAACCAAATATGGGACTCAATCCTGGGACTCTGGGATCATGATTTGAGGCGAAGGCAGTCGCTTGACCAACTCAGCCACCCAGGTGTCCTATCAACACTTTCTTGATGGTACATGACTCACTAGTGTTCTTTTTGTGGTGGTGTTGACCACTCTTTACAAAAGAGTTAAGACTGGGGCACCTGGGTGGCTCAGTGGGTTAAGCCTCTGCCTTCGGCTCAGGTCATGATCTCAGGGTCCTGGGATCGAGCCCCGCATCGGGCTCTCTGCTCATCAGGGAGCCTGCTTCCCTTTCTCTCTGCCTGCCTCTCTGCCTACTTGTGATCTTTCTCTCTGGCAAATTAAAAAAAAAAAAAAAATCTTTAAAAAAAAAATTAAAAAGAGTTAAGACTAAGCGGTACCTGGCCTGCACAGTCAGTAGAGCATGTGGCCCTTGATCTCAGGGTCATGAGTTCAAGCCCCACATTGTGGGTAGAGATTACTTAAAATAAAATGAAAAAAAAAATATTTTGGGCACCTGGCTGACTCAGTTCATAAAGCATCTGACTCCTGATCTCAGGGTTGCAAGTTCAAGCCCCACATTGGCTGTGGAGCCTGCTTTATAAAAAGGGGGGTGTAAGACTGAGCATTCAGTGATAATGACCTTACTTATTTAAAATGAAATCAATTTGGGGGTGCCTGCGTGGCTCGGTCGTTAAGCGTCTGTCTTCAGCTCAGGTCACGATCCCAGGGTCTTAGGATCGAGCCCCACATCATGCTCCCTGCTCAGCAGGAAGCCTGCTTTTCCCTCTCCCACTCCCTCTACTTGCGTCCCCTCTCTCACTGTGTTTTTCTCTGTCAAATAAATAAATAAAATCCTTTAAAAATAAAATGAAATGAAATCAATTCTTCTGATTATAGAATTGATATTCATCCTCTTGGGGCATTTTTTAATGTCTACTCATCCTGGAAGCCAGTGACCATCCCCTTTCTCTAAGAAAGAATCCTCTAACCCCCGCCTCCCCAATTCATTTATGAGGACTGACCCTTCAGTAACCAGTTTATAGTTTGTGATTCAGGACCCACAGTCACTGCTCATTGGACCAGGGTAAACAACTGACCCAAGCTGGGCCAATCAGATTCTCTTTCTCAAATGGTTGGAAATGGGACTGAGAGAGTTAAATTAGACTCTTTGGATGGCCAGAATTATTATATAAGCTTGGAAGTTCTGGTATGGCCATGTTCTTCTCTATACCCTGAATAACTGGAGAGATAACTGAAGAAATCCTGCCTGTAAAGTCGCCTCACACTTTGGTCAACACTCTTTTTCTGGATTATAGTACCCAGTCTCTTAGCTCTAAAACTGTTGCTCCATGGTCAACTAATCTTCAACAAAGCAGGAAAGAATATCCAATAGAAAAAAGACAGTCTCTTCAACAAATAGTGTTGGGCAAACTGGACAGCAACATGCAGAAGAATGAAACTGGACTACTTTCTTACACCATAAAAATGAAGTCAAAATGGGGCGCCTTGGTGGCTCAGTGGGTTAAAGCCTCTGCCTTCGGCTCAGATCATGATCTCAGGGTCCTGGGATTGAGTCCTGCATCGGGCTCTCTGGTCAGCAGGGAGCCTGCTTCCTCCTCTCTCTCTGCCTGCCTCTCTGCCTACTTGTGATCTTTCTCTGTCAAATAAATAAATAAAATCTTTAAAAAAAAAGTCAAAATGGATAAAAACCTAAATGTGAGACAGGAAACCATTAAAATCCTAGAAGAGAACACAGGCAGCAAACTTTTTGACATTAGCCATAGCAACCTTTTTTAAAAAGATTTATTTATTTATTTGAGAGAGAGAGAGAGAGACGGAGAGCACAAGCAGTGGGAGAGGCAGAGGGAGAGGGAGAAGCAGACTCTCTGCTGAGCCGGGAGCCCATATTCGGCTCCTTAATCCTTAATCCCAGGACCTGAAGATCATGACCCAAACTGAAGGCAGACGTTTAACCATCTGAGCTACCCAGGCACCCCCGTAGCAACTTCTTATTAGTCCTTCCGGGGCTATGTTTGTTTTCCTAATGCTCTCCCTATTTTCCTCTCCTTCTTCCATCAACTGTCCCTGAAACATTCAGAGTAACCGTTGTAAGACAACCCAGGTCATAGCATTTCCTGCCTAAAATTCCCTAATGGCTTTCCTTTACATTTAAAATAAAACCTGGGGGCGCCTGGGTGGCTCAGTGGGTTAAAGCCTCTGCCTTCAGCTCGGGTCATGGTCTCAAGGTTCTGGGATAGAGCCCCGCATCGGGCTCTCTGCTCATTAAGGAGCCTGCTTCCCCCTCTCTCTGCCTGCCTCTTTGCCTACTTGTGCTCTTTCTCTCTCTGTCAAATAAATAAATAAAATCTTTAAAAAAAACAAAAAAATAAAATAAAATCTAGGGTGCCTGGGTGGCTCAGTCAGTGAAGCATCTGACTCTTGATTTTGGCTCAGGTCATGATCTCAGTGTCGTGAGATCAAGTCCCATGTCAGTCTCCAAGGTGGGTATGAAGTCTGCTTAAGATTCTCTCTCCCGGGGCGCCTGGGTGGCTCAGTGGATTAAGCTGTTGCCTTCAGTTCAGGTCATGATCTCAGGGTCCTGGGATCAAGTCCCGCATTGGGCTCTCTGCTCAGCGGGGAGCCTGCTTCCCTTCCTCTCTCTCTGCCTGCCTCTCTGTCTACTATGATCTCTCTCTGTCAAATAAAATCTTAAAAAAAAAAAAAAAAGATTCTCTCTCCCTCTCTCCTTCTGCCCCTCCCACACTGCTCATGTGTTCTCTCAGTAAAGAAATAAATAATCAAATCAAATCACATCCAAACTCCTTACCATGGCTGACAAAGCTCTCCATGATCTGACCTCCTTCTTATTTCTCAGATCCACACCTTGAACATCTCTTCTTCTAGCAAACTATACTCATGTACACCAGCTTCCTATATGCTCCCCCAAGCATTAATTTCCTTGCCCTTTTACAAGAATGCTCTTTCTCTTGTTCTTTACATGGCTATTTCCATTGCATCCTTCAGTCTCTCAGCATCTTTTCATTTGCCAAGAGGACTTTGTTTGACCTTCATAACTAAAGTGAGCACTTCCTCAGTTACACTCTGTCATGTTGCCCTGTTTATTTCCCTTGTAACACTATATTTTTATTTGTATTTGTTTATTGTCTGTCTTCTCCCACTAAAATAGAACAACTTTGAAGGCAGAAAATTGGTTAATTTTGTTTACCTCTATTTACCAGTGTGCAAACAGTTCTTGGAACATAGAAGGCTCCTAATAGACATATGTTGAGTAAATAAATAGATGAATGAATCAACAAATCAAAAGAGAGAATGACACTGAGTGGCTGAGATGAGTCGAGAAGTCCTGAAGCTTCCTGTCCATGATTCTAGTCTTTTTCGAGGCCTGTCTCTGTTCCTGTTCTTAGGTTCTATAGGAAAGTACTATGTACTGTATAACAAATACCCCCTTTATGCAGAAGTTAGCTTGACTTGTCAACTGAAGAAGCTTATTTACAAGCTTACTTTGAACAAATAGAGAAATGTAATAGAGAAATTCTATCGCTGGAAAAGAATATTACCATTTGCTGATCTACTTTCCAGACATTTTAACTTCAGTTGGACCATTCATATTCCATTCTATAATGTTTCATTTTTAAAAAACATAATAAGTGGAGAACATCTTTCCAATGATATAACTTTAAATGGACCTATATGGATTTTTATAGCACACCTATTTTATTTTTAAAAAATGTTTTATTTATTCATTTGAGACAGAGAGATACAGAGAGTGAGCATGAGCAGGGGCAGAAGTAGAGGAAGAGGGACTTCCCCCTGAGCCAAGAGCCCAATGTGGGCCTCAATCTCAGGGCCTAGAGATCATGACTTGAGCTGAAGCCAGATGTTTAACCATCTGAGCCATGCAGGTACCCAGCATACCTATTTTAAAGAAACTAAATAGGGGTGCCTGGGTGGCTCAGTGGGTTAAAGCCTCTGCCTTCAGCTTGGGTCATGACCTCAGAGTCTTGGGATCGAGCCCTGAGTCAGGCTCTCTGCTCAGTGGTGAGCCTGCTTCCCTCTTTCTCTCTCTGCCTGCCTCTCTGCCTACTTGTGATCTGTCAAATAAATAAAAAGAAATTTTTAAAAATAAAATAAAAAAATAAAGAAACTAAAGAATCACCTAAAAGTGGATATCTTTTCACATGTTAGACAGAAGTCCTGATGCTAGGTGTGCCTGGGTGGCTCAGTTGTTAAGCGTCTGCCTTTGGCTCAGGTCGTGATCCTAGGGTCCAGGGATTGAGTCCCACACTGGGCTCCCCCCTTGCGAGGGAGACTGCTTCTCCCTCTCCCACTCCCTCTGCTTGTAATCCCTCTCTCTGTCAAATAAATATAATCTTAAAAAAAAAAAAAAAGCTGTAAGGCTAGATAGAACAGAATGAAAGCAATCAAGGAAACTATTTTGTCTTAAAGTAAATCTCACATTTAAGGTAGCTTTTGCAAGTTTGCTAAATTATCCGATCTTCCCAGCCTCCTATCTTAGAGAAGTAACATGAAGGAAAAGGAGAGGTGATTGCATTACAGGCCTTGTCCTCGGGACCTGAAGCCATTTGTAAAAACTGAACTATAGCAGAACAGATCCTGTAGTTCCTTACTGTCTGAGCCCAGAGAAGACTGTCCTCATTTCTCACCATTCCAAAATATACCATCAAAGCTGTGTGGTACTGTGGAGCAACTGAAAAGTACTAAAACAGAAGTTAAAAAAAAAAAAACCTCCACTAAAGACAGGAAGGTTTAGAATACCAGAAAAGAAAACCCAGGAGAGACAGTAGTGGAGGCATGATTAAAGGAACATCCAAATCCAACAAAGTGGCCAGATTTAATCTCTCTGGGAAAAGGACTGGAGAGTAGATGTAAGTAAGGAGGGCTTATCAATTGTTTTGAACTCAATGGAATGAAAGACTAAAAGAATTCCCTTGAAGTGATATTCAGAATTGTGGTACACTGGGGCAAAGGTAGCGTGAGGGAGAACAAAAAATAACCCTTTAATAGTGATAGGTGCAGGGTGCCTGGGTAGCTCAGTGGGTTAAGCCTCTGCCTTCAGCTGAGGTCATGATCTCAGGGTCCTGGGATTGAGCCCTGCATTGGGCTCTCTGCTCAGTGGGGAACCTGCTTCCTCTCTCTCTCTCTCTCTCTGCCTGCCTCTCTGCCTACTTGTGATCTCTGTCTGTCAAATAAATAAATAAAATCTTTAAAAAAATAGTGATAGGTGCATAAAGTCAGCTTGATGACACCAGCAATTAAAATTATACAGCGAGCTCCTCTACCTCTGATTAAATTTGGGGAGAATGAACTGTAAATCATGGCTATAATCAAGAGTCTAAGAATAAGAAAGACACGGATTCACATTTTTCTGTCATGGACAAGTTACTTAACCACTTTCCTTAGCTTCTTTATCTATAAAATAGGGATGAAATGCTAACTTCATATGGTTATGATGAGTATCAATTAAGATAATGCCTATAAAAAGCTAAGCATGGGGATGCCTGGGTGGCTCAGTGGTTAGGTGTCTGCCTTCGGCTCAGGTCATGATCCCAGGGTCCTGGGATTGAGCCCCGCATCAGGATCCCTGCTCGGTAGGAAGCATGCTTCTTCCTCTCCCACTACCCCTGCTTGTGTTCCCCCTCTCTCGCTGTATCTCTCTCTATCAAATAAATAAATAAAATCTTAAAAAAAAAAAAAAAAAGCTAAGCACGATGGTGGGGATTTAGTACAGGCTCCAAATTAGGCAAATGTTATATTTATCGTGTCCACTGAACTAGTGTCTGGCCAACTGATAAGTCTACATTGTATTTTTATGTATAAGGTATTGAGTTATATTATATTATATATGATTTTTCTTGTGTGTTGGTGAATATGAGTCAGTTCTCTATAGTGTTTATACATCATGTGCCTCCTCACTAGTCCATAAACTCTTTTGAGGACATCTTTGTACACAGAGTGCTTAACACAGTGCCTGGTACCTGCAGATGTATAATAATTTTTCAGCAGATGCATTACTATGACATCAGATTGTAGAAGAAATTGTTTTCCTTTCTGGAATTGCTTTTAATACTTTTACAGTTTTATATTAACTCCCCTCTATATCTAAGAACACAGTGAAGTGAAAGCCATAGTGGTGTCACTGACTAGAGCAGCAGAGAGGAGGAATAAGAAAATTTCAAAAATCAAGTGGAAAATCTGCTCAAAGGAATGCCAGTAGCATTTCAGTAGTGCACAGGAAATGATGCTGCAAAAATATTCCCCTCTTTTAAAAATTAATGGATTAAGTACACCTGTGTGGCAAAATATAGAAATAGGGTTTTAACTATTTCCCACTGAATATGGACTAGAATTCAAGTCTTCCCACTGTATAAGGACTTACCTTTAGCAGGCCCCCAAAAGAGTCAAGTCCCTGAAAGGGGGGCTGCAGTGAGGCTACTGAGTTAAAGGTCTGGGAGCAGGAAGGGACAAATTATGAAGAGACCTTTAAAGAATATTTTTACAGTGACCAAGAGAACCCAGGAGGAGCCAGTCTTATGTAAGAGGATAGAAGCAAATGAGATGTAAGTATTGAGAAAGAAACTTGGAGCAGAGAAAAAGGAAGACTTTGGAAAAAAGTGCAGGCTCTGTAATTGCAGCATCAGTTGTATGAATGCTCAGAAAAGATGACAGAATTCCTGGAATTTGGATCTTACTAAATTTGACATGTATTACTGTGTACTCATTTTGTGTAGTTGCTACAGGAAGAAAAATAGAACCCTTGCTCGTAGGCGGTGAATAATTAAGAGGGGAAATGAGAAGAGCACATCCTTTACCATAAGGTAAATATACTAAGAGTCAATCAGAGAAGAACAAAGCAAAATAAGAGTGTCAAGGAAGACTCACATTCACTTGAAGGACCAGATAAAGCTTAATGGAGGGGGCACTGCTGGAGTCTGGCAGGGATTGTGGCAGGTGGAGATAGAGTGTTCCACAGGGAAGGCTGTTTAAATGGAGTCAGGGGTGTGCAAGGAGCAGGGTGGTCTCAGACAGTAGCAGGTAGGCATGCTGATAAGAGAAAGCAATTTGTGGGAATTTAAGTGAAAGGAGACATATTTTGCAAGACCTTGCATATATGTCAGAGGAGTTTTATTCATTCTTCAGATAATTGACAGTGATTACAAATTTTGAGCACAAAAGCAATAGAGTCAGAGCTGCAGGAGAGCTTTACAAAGATTGATCTGGCATTAGTCAGTTAGAGAGACTGGCAGAAAGGAGGAATGTAAGGATATTACTATGGTTCAGGCAAGTGGCCTTGAACTAGGAAGGATGGTGACGGGAGATGGAGAAGTGGGATGGATCACAGACACTGAGGAAGGAGCATGAAAAGACTTGCGAACTAGTGAAATATGGAATGGAGTCAAGAGGGTGACAGGATTAAAGAAGACCTAGTGATGTGGTACCTGTATGCCAGGGAGGCAGGCAATACAATACAAAATAAATAAACTTATTTCACTCTCCCCAAAAACAACCAGGGGAAAGAAAGAAGGGACTATGTGTGTTACATATAAACTTACAGTTCTTGCTTCCTCCAGAGATCTCACTCTAATTCTTTTCTGACTGTTCTGGTGTCCTCTGGTCCTCTAAAATCCTCTTGTCTTCCTGACTCATTAAGAGAGGAATTAATACAGTTCTGTTTAGCTCTTAAGATATTAACTCTTTGTAGATCAGAGCTTGAAGGCTATGCTTTTTCTCTATGTGTATTATAGCTGAAGAAAGTGCAGCTACAAGATTCCTTAACCTGTTTCTCAACTAAAACCAAAGCTGAAAACATTTATTTGATTTGAGATTAATACAATTTGTTGGTATTGGGAAAATGATCTTTTTTTTTTTTAAAGATTTATTTATTTATTTATTTGACAGAGATCACAAGTAGGCAGAGAGGCAGGCAGAGAGAGAGGAGGAAGCAGGCTCCCCGCAGAGCAGAGAGCCTGATGCAGGACTCCATCCCAGGACCCTGGGACCACGACCTGAGCCAAAGGCAGAGGCGTTAACCCACTGAGCCACCCAGGCGCCCCGGGAAAATGATCTTTAAATCTCTTCCTAAAGGGCAACAACAGTGGAAGCCCTGAGATCTTTCTGAAGAAAACAAACCCCACTTCATTGGTAGAATCAAAGTGCCTGCTCAAGCCACATGTGCCAGAAAGTAAAGGAATGTCTATCTCCCAATGCACAGTGACCATAGTTTCCAAACCAAACATTGGACTGTAATTATGCAACACAACTTTATATTTGAAAATTAGATGTTCTTAAAAATTCTGCATGGGTGGTTACTGCATTCATACCATATATTAAGTGACAGAAGGTCTCAAATATCATATACAGTCAGTGTGTGCACTGGGAAACTCATTCTGGTCAGTGCCATCAAGTGCAGAGATGCCCAAGAGGGTGAACACATGTGTAACGGGCTCTGGTGACTTCCCCTCTATCCTATGAAATAATTAAAATAAAATAAAAATGAGGGAGACAAATAGGAAGTATAGAAATTACCTAGAACACATAAATTTCCCAGTGAAAATAAGAAAATCAATATAGTATTTTCCCAGGTTTAAGTGACAAAGGGCTTTTCTGTGTCTAAAATTGCTTCTTGCTCAAGTTATTTCACAAGAAATCTTAGGTCTTCTCACCTTTTCTGGATGATCTAACCAGAGATAGTACTAGGCAAAATTTTGAAGTGTTTGAAATATGTTCGGAGATCTTGTCTATCTTTTCTGTATCTCTGATTTTTGTTAATTTTTTTTAAAGATTTTATCCATTTATTTGACAGACAGAGAGCACAAGTAGGCAGAGAGGCAGGCAGAGAGAGAAGTGGAAGCAGGTTCCCCGCTGAACAGAGAGCCTGATGCTGGGCTCAATCCCAGGACTCTGGGATCATGACCCGAGCCGAAGGCAGAGGCTTTAACCCACTGAGCCACCCAGGAGCCCCTGATTTTTGTTAATTTTTTAAACATTTAGTCCTGCCCCTTTCAGGCAACCAGTTACCTGCCGCTTCTCTCCTTGATATCCTCATTACATCTTAGAGTAAATTTAAACCATTTGATATTTTTTTCACTAGGCTTAAATGTACTTCATTTTTTATTTTTAAAAAAGATTTTATTTATTTAAGAAAGGTTGGGAGTAGGGGCGCCTGGGTGGCTCAGTGGGTTAAAGCTTCTGCCTTTGGCTCAGGTCATGATCCCAGGGTCCTGGGATGGAGCCCAGCATCAGGCTCTCTGCTCAGCAGGGAGCCTGCTTCCTCCTCTTTCTCTGCCAGCCTCTCTGCCTACTTGTGATCTCTGTCTGTCAAATAAATAAATAAAATCTTAAAAAAAAAAAAAGACACTTATTTAAAGAAAAGAAGGAAAGAAAGAAAGAAAGGAAGGAAGAAAGGTGGGGATGAGGGGCAGAGGGACCAGCAGACTCCTCCCTGAGCAGGAAGCCTAAAGCAGTCCTGATGGTCCAGGACCCTGAGGTCATGACCTGAACCAAAGGCAGCCACTTAACTGACTCAGCCACCCAGGCACCCTGGCTTAATGAACTTCTAAATGTGGAATGTAAGGCCTTGTTCCATGTTAAAGGAATCTCAGTCACCACAAAGGTGTTGGGAGTTATAATAACATTTTTCTGATTAGAAAAGTAATACATGTTGATGGCAGACTTGAACAGAAAAATAAAAAGAAAAAAATGAGATGGACTAATAATCATTTAACATAGAGATAGCTACTGGAATCATTTTGGTTTACATAAAAGTATACATAATATTTAAAATAAATAAAAAATAATATTAAAATTAAAGACAGGATCATTTATTTATCTTGTTTAATATTAAAAAATTCAAATTATAATAAAATACACGTAACATAAAATTTAGTATCTTTTTTTTTAAAGATTTTATTTATTTATTTGACAGAGAGAGATCACAAGTAGGCAGAGCGGCAGGCAGAGAGAGGAGGAAGCAGGCATCCTGCTGAGCAGAGAGCCTGATGTGGGGCTCAATCCCAGGACCCTGGGATCATGGCCTGAGCCAAAGGCAGAGACTTAACCCACTGAGCCACCCAGCTGCCCCAAAATTTACTATCTTAACCATTTTTAAGTGTACAGTTCAGTAGTATTAAGTATTATTTAAAAACAATACTTAACTGGGTATATTTTAAAGATCTTACTGGCTTTTTTTCAACAAGTCACAAATCAGGCCACATCCAATCTTTTTTTTTTTTTTTAATTTATTTATTTTCAGAAAAACAGTATTCATTATTTTTTCACCACACCCAGTGCTCCATGCAATCCGTGCCCTCTATAATACCCTCCACCTGGTACCCCAACCTCCCACCCCACCACCACTTCAAACCCCTCACATTGCTTTTCAGAGTCCATAGTCTCTCATGATTCAAAAAATATGGAACGCTTCACGAATTTGCATGTCATCCTTGCGCAGGGGCCATGCTAATCTTCTCTGTATCGTTCCAATTTTAGTATATGTGCTGCCGAAGCGAGCACTTTTTTTTTTTTTTTTTTTTAAAGTAGCTTCCACACATAGCATGGAGTCCAATGTAGGGCTTGAATTCCTGACCCTGAGATCAAAACTTGAGCCGAGATCAAGAGTCAGACATTTAACTGACTGAGCTGCCCAAACACCCCAGGCTGCAACCCACCTAAAAGACAGAAGGGAGCTTCAAGAAGCTGTGTGAAAGACTTATAAGCTGGAGAAAGAGGAACAAGGAAGTTATACTAGACAAAAAAAAGCTGATTGATTATTGTAAGGTCATTTTCCTACTGGGGATATTAGGGGTCTACCAGGCAGATCAACAAGGTAGTGCTAATTAGGAGATTCCTGACTGTTTTAAGATTGCATTTCATTGAAAGCCAAAACTGTAATTAAGTCAAGTCTCAAGTTTGGTGACATGGGGCTTAGCATAATGGCTCCATTTTGTGCCTTTTTTCTTTTTTTTAAATTTATTTATTCGACAGAGGGAGATCACAAGCAGGCAGAGTCAGGCAGAGAGAGAGGGAAGCAGGCTCCCCGCCGAGCAGAGAGCCCGACTCGGGGCTCGATCCCAGGACCCCAAGACCACAACCTGAGCCAAAGGCAGAGGCCTCAACTCCCTGAGCCACCCAGGTGCCCAGGGCCTGTTTTGTTTTTAACAATATATTCACACTGTTGCATAACCAATCTCCAGAACTTTTCCATCTTGCAAAACTGAAACTCATTACCCATTAAACAACTCCTGGGTGTCTGGGTGGCTCAGTGGGTTAAGCAGCTGCCTTTGGCTCAGGTCATGATCCTGGGGTCCTGGAACTGAGCCCCGCATTGGGCTCCCTGCTCAGCACAGAGCCTGCTTCTCCCTCTCCCTCTACCTGCCTTTCTGCCTACTTATGCTCTCTCTGTCAAATAAATACATAAAGTCTTTAAAAAATAAAAATAAAAATAAACAACAACTCCCCATTTCCCTCCCCCACTAGCCCTTGGCAACCACCTTTCTACTTTGTTTTTATAGGTTTGATTACTCTAGATCATTTATAATCTTTTATTTTAAAAAAGTCATTATTTTTCAATCCCAACATGTAATGAACAATAGACATTTATAACTATTAAGTAATCTACTATATGATTTTAAAAGGCTGCTTAATATTTCTATAAATACATAACTTACTTAATCATTTTGACTTTTTGTCATTATAACTTTATTACATTAAAAACTCTCATAGATAAAACTTTGCTCTCATCATAATTATTTTTCTAAGATGAACTACTAAAATTAGAATTGCTAAGTTAAAGGGAATGCCTATTTTTAAGGTCTTTGTACTTATTTCCAAACTGTCCAACTAACATTCAGAAAGGTCATACCAGTTAACATGCCTATCTGCAGCATCCACTTCTTCTCTAATATTAAAAACATTTTATTTTAAAAATGTACTTCATGGGACACCTGGATGGCTCAGTTGGTTAAGCAGCTGCCTTCAGTTCAGGTCATGATCCCAGCATCATGGGATCAAGTCCCACATCTGGCTCCTTGCTGGGCAGGGAGCCTGCTTCTCCCTCTGACTGCCTGCCACTCTGTCTGCCTGTGCTCACTCGCTCTCTCTCTCTCTCTCTCTGACAAATAAATAAATAAAATCTTAAAAAAAAAATCTACTTCATAAGTGAAAATATGTATTCACTGTTCCTTTAATTTGCATTTCTTTGCCATTTGACTTGAACTTTAATAATATCATTTTATATTTCCTTTTTTATAAACATTTTTTAAGTATACTGATACACAATGTTACATTAGTTTCAAGTGTACAATATAGTGATTCAATATCTCTATACCTTATGCTCTGTTCACAAGTCTAGCTACCATCTGTCATCATGCAAGGCTATTACAATTCCATTGACTACCTTCCCTATGCTGTACCTTCTTTTCCTGTGACTTATTCATTCCATAACTGGAAGCCTGTTTCTCCCATACCCCCATTATATATTTCTTTTACAAGTCCCTGATATGTTAAGGATACTAAATTTTTCATGTTTTCTATTTTGGCTATTAAATACATTTGTTGCAAGTATATTGAAATAGATTTAAGGAAGTATTTTTTTAACAGCATGGAAAAGTTTTATGGACTAGACCTATACTGCTCAAAATTGTACTGACATGTGTTTATTAGGTACCTGAAAAATAGCTAATGTGACTAACGGACCAAATTTTTTAATGTTTTTTCCTTTCATGTCTTTTTTTTTTTTTCTAAGACTATTTATTTGACAAAGAGAGAAAGCACAAGCAGGGTGAGTAGCAGAGAAAGAAGAGGCCTCATATTAGGCAGAGAGCCTGATCCCGGGGCTCAGTCCCAGAACCCTGGAATTATGACCTGAGCTGAAGTCAGAGGCTTAACCAACTGAGTCACCCTGGCTCCCCTTTCCTTCCAGTTTCAAAAAACAACTTTATTGAGGTATATTCTACACATGTCCATTTCAGGAGTATAATTTAATGTTTTTTTAGTAACTTTACTGACTAATGTGGCCATTACCATAGATCAGTTTTAGGTTTACTTACTTGAAATTTAAATTAGAGGGGTGCCTGTCTGGCTCAGTCAGAACATAAGACTATTGATCTCAGGATGGGGATCAGCAGTCCAAGCCCCACATTAGGTACAGAGATTACTTAAACAAAGATTAAATTTAAATTTGAAAACTGATACTTGACTCAGTTATTGGGAACCTTCTCAGACAAGGCTAATATAGCTTTCTTTTGATTTCGAGGACTCAAAAGGGAAGGGACTTTTGCCTATTTTAAAATTAGATTATTTGTGGGTTGTGTTATTTTTTATTTTTTTTTTTTTGATGTTGAGTTGTATAAGTTGTTTACATATTTTGGATACTAATACTCTACTGGATATGTTATTTGCCAATATCTTCTCCCATTCTGTCAGTTGCCTTTTAGTTTTTTTGCTTTACTTTGATGTGCAAAAGCTTTTTGTTTTGATATAGTCACAACAATTTATTTTTGCTTTTGTTTCCCTTGTCCCAGGAGACATACCTAGAAAGAAACTGTTAGGGCTTATGTCAAAGAGGTTACTGCCTATGTTTTCATCTAGGATTTTTATGATTTCAGGTATCACATTTAAGTCTTTCATCGATTTTGCCTTTATTTTTGTGTATGGTATAAGAAAGTGGTCCAGTTTCATTCTTTTGCATGTTGATGTCCAGTTTATCCAACACCATTTGTTGAAGAGATGGTCTTTCTCATTGCATTTCTTGCCTCCTTTCTTGAAGATTAATTGACCACGTAAGTATGGGTTTGTTTGTGGGCTATTCTGTTCCATTGATCTATGTATCTCATTTTGTGCCAGTACCATACTGTTTTGATTACTACAGCTTTATAACACAACTTGAAGTTGAAATTGTGATACTTCTGGGTGCCTGGGTGGCTGAGTGGGTTAAGCCGCTGCCTTCGGCTCAGGTCATGATCTCAGGGTCCTGGGATCGAGTTCTGCATCGGGCTCTCTGCTCAGCAGGGAGCCTGCTTCCCTCTCTCTCTCTGCCTGCCTCTGTGTCTACTTGTGATCTCTCTCGTTCAAATAAATAAATAAAATCTTTTTAAAAAATTATGAAATTGTGATACTTCGACTTTTTCTTTTTCAAGACTGCTTTGGCAATTCAGGGTCTTTTATGGTTACATACAGATTTTATGATTGCTTGTCCAAGCTCTGTGAATAATGCTTGTGGTATTTTGATAGGGATTGCATTAAATCTGTAGATTGCTTTAGGTTGTATACATTTTGAGAATATTTGTTCTTCCAATCCATGAGCATGGAATGTCTTTCCATTTCTTCCTGTCATCTTCAATTTCTTTCATCAATTTTTTTCTTTTAATATATAATGTATTATTTGTTTCAGGGGTAGGTCTATGATTCATCAGTTCACCATAGCACATACCCTCCCCAATGTCTATCACCTAGCCATCCTATCCCTCCACCCCGACTCCCTTACAACAACTCTCAGTTTCTTTCCTGAGTCTCTAATGGTTTCTGTCTCTTTCTGGTTTCATCTTATTTCATTTTTGCCTCTCTTCCTCTATGATCCTGTCTTATTTCTCTAGCTCCTCATATCAGTGAGATATGATAATTATCTTTCTTTGTTTGACTTATTTCAAACATAGCATAGTACCCTCTAGTTCCATCCATGTGGTTACAAATGGTAAGATTTGGGGGTTTTCTGCTGGCTGCATAGTATTCCATTGTGTGTGTGTGTGTGTGTGTGTGTGTGTATCACATCCTTTATCCATTCATCTGTTGATGGACATCTAGGCTCTTTCCATAGTTTGGCTATTGTGGACATTGTTGCTATAAACATTGGAGTGCCCGTGCCCCTTAAGATCACTACATTTGTATCTTTAGGGCAAATACACAGTAGTGCAATTGCTGGGTCATAGGGTAGCTCTATTTTCAACTTTTTGAGGAACCCCCATACTGTTTTCCAGAGTGGCTGCACCAGCTTGCATTCCCATCAACAGTGTAGGAGGGTTCCCTTTTCTCCACATCCTTGCCAACACCTGTTGTTTCCTGATTGGTTAATTTTAGCCATTCTAACTGGTGTGAGGGGGTATCTCACTGTGGTTTTGATTTGTATTTCCCTGATGCTGAGTGATGTGGAGCACCTTTTCATGTGTCTGTTGGCCATTTGGATGTCTTCTTTGCAGAAATGTCTGTTCATGTCTTCTGCCCATTCCTTGATTGGATTATTGGTTTTTTGGGTGTTGAGTTTGATAAGTTCTTTATAGATTTTGGATACTAGCCCTTTATCTGATATGTCATTTGCAAATATCTTCTCCCATTATGTCAATTTTTTTTTTTAAATAAAGGCATGTTTATTAAAAAACAAAAACCCTAATCAGGAACTAACCCTGGGACACTGAAAAATCAAAGCTTCCTCTAAAGGCCAACAATAACCAGTGCTGGAACACCTGAGAAGGCCAGGTGCTTTAGTCTGAACATCAGGTCTCAAAATATTCTTCCGCAGTCAAAACTGACATTCAAATTGCTGATCTGTGTGGACCGTGATTATTAGCATAGACAACCATTACAGCTGGATGTCTGGCTGCTCTATATCCACTACCACAACCCACAGCCACCCCACAGCCTCAGAAAAATTACATATCCTCAACACTCCACTTGTAGGCAAGTTTGGTTTCGTTGACTGTTTCCTTTGCTGTGCAAAAGCTTTTGATCTTGATGAAGTCCCAATAACTTATTTGTGTCCTTGCTTCCCTTGCCTTTGGCAATGTGTATAGGAAGAAGTTGCTGCCACTGAGGTTGAAGAGGTTGCTGCTTTTCAGAGCAGGAAGACATTCTTTCCTGCTTTGTCAGAGATTAGTTGACTAGAGTTGAGGGTTCATTTCTGGGATCTCTCTTCTATTCCATTGATCTACGTGTCTGTTTTTGTGTCAGTACATACTGTCTTGATGATTATAGCTTTGTAATCAAGCTTGAAGTCTGGAATTGTGATGCCGCCAGCTTTGGTTTTCTTTTTCAACATTCTTCTGACTATTGGGGGTCTTCTCTGGTTCCATATAAATGTTGGGATTATTTGCTCCATTTCTTTGAAAAAAGCTGATGATATTTTGATAGGGATTGCATTAAATGTGTAGATTGCTCTAGGTGGTATAGACATTTTCACAATATCTGTTCTTCCAAGACATGAGCATGGAACATTTTCCATTTCTCCTTGTCTCCTCAAGTTCTTTCATGAGTATTCTATAGTTTTCTGAGTAAAGACTCTTTGCCTCTTTGGTTAGATTTATTCCTAAGTATCTTGTGATTTTGGGTGCAATTGTAAATGGGATCGACTCCTTAATTTCTCTTTCTTCTGTCTTGCTGTTAGAAATACAACTGATTTCTGTGCATTGATTTTACATCTTGACACTTTACTGAATTCCTGTATGAGTTCTAGCAGTTTTGGAGTGGAGTCTTTTAGGTTTTCCACATAAAGTATCATATCATCTGCAAAAAGTGAGAGTTTGACTTCTTTGCCGATTTGGGTGCCTTTAATTTCTTTTTGTTGTCTGACTGCTGAGGCTAGGAATTTTAGTACTATGTTGAATAGCATTGGCAATAGTGGACAGCCCTGCCGTGTTCCTGACCTTAGGGGAAAAGCTCTCAGTTTTTCCCCATTGAGGATATTTCCTGTGGGTTTTTGATAGATGGCTTTTACGATATTGAGGTATGTACCCTCTACCCCTACACTCTGAAGAGTTTTGAGCAAGAAAGGATGCTGTACTTTGTCAAATGGTTTTTTGGCATCTATTTCAAGTATCATATAGTTCTTGTTCTTTCTTTCATTAATCTGCTGTATCACATTGATTGATTTGCGGATGTTGAACCAACCTTGCAGCCCAGGAATAAATCCCACTTGGTCATGGTGAATAATCCTTTTAATGTACTGTTAGATCCTATTGGCTAGTATTTTGGTGAGAATTTTTTTTTAAAATATTTTATTTATTTATTTGTCATAGAGAGAGAAGCGAGAGCAAGCACAGGCAGACAGAGTGGCAGGCAGAGGCAGAGGGAGAAGCAGGCTCCCTGCCAAGCAAGGAGCCCGATGTGGGACTCAATCCCAGGACGCTGGGATCATGACCTGAGCCGAAGGCAGCCGCCTAACCAACTGAGCCACCCAGGCGTCCCTGGTGAGAATTTTTGTATCTGTGTTCATCAGGGATATTGGTTTGTAGTTCTCTTTTTTGATCAGAGTACAGGTCTTTCACCTCTTTGGTTAAATTTATTCCTAGGTGTTTTAGAAAGGCAAATACCATATAATTTCATGCATTTGTGGGATTTAAGAAACAAAACAGCAAACAAAAGAAACAAACCACAAAACAGATTCTTAACTATAGAGAACAAAGGAATGGTTACCAGAGGGGAGGTGGGTGGCAGAGACAGGTGAAATAGGTGATGGAGATTAAGTGTACACTTATCTCGATGAGCACTAATATATGGAACTCTGAATCACTATTTGCACATCTGAAAATAATATAATACTGTATGTTAACTACACTGGAATTAAAATAAATTTTTTTAAAAAGGGAAGGCATTTTAATGATCAGTCCTCCATTGCTCCAATCTGCCAGTTCAAATGCTTGCTAACTTTCTTTGTGATATTGTTAGCCCCAATTTGGCATTTATTTTCACTCCCCAAATTTAGCATTTTTTAACTCCTACTATTCTATTTTCTATTTTTAGGTATTTGAATATAAATTGAAGTTAAGTGTCTGCCTTGGGCTCCTGTCGTGATCCAGAGTCATGGGATCAAGTCCTCCATTGGGCTCTCTGATCAGCAGGGATCCTGCTTCTCCCTCTGCCTGCTGCTCCTTCTGGTTGTACTCACTCTCTCCGAACCAATAAATCTTCAAAAATAAAAGAATTTCAAATACCTGGGTCAACTTTATTATAATGGTCAGTCATGTGAAATGTAATTACTACATAAAATATAATTTTATATTTGAAAGGATATGAACCAGTTCACATAGTATTTTTTATAACATTTAGATATGTGCTCAAAAGGTCAATTTCTACCATACTAGTACAATAAATACTAGTGGTGAAATGTAAGGCTTGTCAACTAAAAAATACTCTGTAAGCTGTATAAAGATAGCCTAATGAAGAATTACCAAAGGATAAAATCTTGTGCTTCTGAGCCAGAAGGAGAACAGATGGCAACTGTGTTAAGAAGGCTTAACCTACAAGAAACAAGATTTAGGTCATTGATGGGATGAAAATTAGAAGAGGAGCAAAGACGACGAAGGAAAAGATGGAGAAACATTTAGTAGGAAGGGGGAAAAGAAATGAAAGAAATAGGAAAGAAATAGAAAGGTTTTTTAAATTAAGCTATTTATTTTCACAATTATCTCCTTGAAGGGGCTAAGGGCCTATATCATATACATTCCACAGCACTCCATAGTTATGTTCAGTAGCACTTAATGTAATTTACTATAAGTAACTAATTACTCATTTTATACTTGACTGTTCCAAAAGTCAGGGGACCACAATTATTTTGCTTACTGTTATGTTCTTAAACAACCTGGCATAGTACTTGGCACAATACTTTTTACAGTTTATTGAATGATAGAACAGAAAACTCCTGAGAAGGGAAGGGACCCGGGAGGGTTGCCACTGGAGTTTCCAAGTCCAGTGGTTTTTATGGACTTGTTAGCTGGCTTTTTAATCTGATTTACCCTCCCTGCATTGTCATCCGATCAGGTTTTTATCACCCATCTATCACCTGGGAAAGGGTGGAGGGTTCCTTCCAGGGTGATATAAAATTCTTTTAAGGCTGGTTTCCTCTTAGGGCAGAGGTCCATTATCCTGGCTTGACAACCTGTCCTCCAGCTATCCTTCAATATTTAAATACTCCTATTTTTTTCCTCACGTGATTAGAATCCTCTTTTGATCCCTGTGGTTTTAAACTTTCCCAGTGTAAAGTCTTGGAGTGAATGTGTTGGGGAGGGTGAGTTTCAGTCTGGAGATTCATAGTGCTGGGAATGGCCAGCAATCCCTGAACTGAGGGATGAATGATTACTCCAAACTTTGCTGTAAAAAAGAGAAGGCAAGGGGGTCAATACTCAGAGACCTGTCTGTCTTAATGAAACTGGCAAACATAACTTAGTTCAAATACCAAATTATGCTTCCCTCGATCCTCCCCATTGTCAATTTTTACCTGAGACACTGGTGTGGAAATCTAGAGTGGGTGGTGTTAGGTCCAGGGGGGTGCTCTTCTTTGCTCCTTGGAAGTGAAGGGAGAACGAACCATGGTGCCTGAGGCACTGAGGATGATCTAGAAGCCAGTTATGCAGGCTGCACCCCAGGTGGTACAGAAACAGGGAAAGGGGGAAGAAACAGGGAAAGGGGGAAGACAGAATAGGCAAAGTACTGTCAGAAGGCAGAGAAAGGGTTCCTGGTTCTAGAGCTCATTAGCTCCAACAGAAGAGCAAATGCCATGTTTTCCTGACAACAAGGGGGGATAGGTAGTCCATGTCGGGCCAGAGAAGACAGGGAATTTCCCTGAAACAAAGGGAGTTTCAGCAGCTGCTTGGGAATATTCCTTAAAGTCCCTGTCCCAAGGTAGACTTAACCACAGTTGGCTCCAATTATAGCCATTAACCCGGGAAATGAGTGAGGGAGAAGCCCCCACATCTATTAAGAACAGTGAGAGAGAGTCAAGAGTCCCCTTCATCTGGGATGGCCTGTGATTCCTCCAGCAACCTGGGTTTACTCTGAGGAGGCCTATTTAGATCATCATCACCCAGTATGTCAGGAGGGAGTTTATTAGTCAAACATGTGCGGGCTAACACATTCTGCAAGACCCTTAGGTTAGGCTCCTGGTGTAGGGCAAGGCCTAAGTATGGGCACTGAAGGCCTAGGTACGAGCAATGGGTACCGTAGGTCTACTTATCTTTTCCTACTGAAGAGATCTAACTGATAGATCCCACTGAAGCCATGCAGTGTTACAGAAGATCAATCCTTTCCTAAACTTTGCAATCTGAATTGTTTCCAGTGGGTTAAAAGGCACCCCAAGGTAGAGTCCTTGGGAACTGAAGAAAAGAGAAGGTCCATTACCTAGGAAATCCTCTACTTAGGTGGCATTCCATGTGGGATATGTCAGAGATTCCTGGTGTCAAAGCCACTCGAGGCATCCCCTGAAAAAAAAAAAAAAACACTACGACCACTGTCACTGATATAGGCCCCTGTAGGAGGAAGGCCTGCCCTCTACCCCTGCTTCCCTATCGCTTTCTAGACTAAGATGGGTGCTGGTGTATGGACTGAAATACTGTTCCTTGAAGGTCACTCCATAAAGGTCATGCCTCAATTCACCTTGCCTTGAAGTTCATGCCATAGAAGGTCATGCCTTATTTTACCTTGCCTTGAATACCTACCATTTTTAACCCATGGAAAACACTAGACATTTTATAAGGGGAAACTATCCAATTTTGTAGCTAAAGTAGTTAGTAGAGGGTATTGACAGAAAACAGTAACGACAGAAATCCATCATAGTCTAAGCAACTCTCCAACACACGTAGTCTTTACAGCCAACTTTCCTAGGAAATGGTCCCCTGTGTCACTTTCTAGATGTGACTAGATGTCACTTTCTAGATGTGACTAGCCCCTAATAAGGATTTACTAAGGGGGATGGGGTCAAAGGGGAGAAGGTGGTGGAATTTTCTGGTTGAGGTGGGGAGGAGGGAGCTCTTCCTTTTTGTTGGGTCTAACTTAAGAAGTTAAACGACTAATCTGGGGAGCCAAAGGAGTCATAGGTTCCCCTTCTTTTTCTTTAAGGACGTTTGAGGTGTCCTCAGAATGTAAAGGGGCCAGGGTGGACCTGACTAGATCCCACATAGTAAGGGAAGGAAGGGAAATCTATTTACCTTGTCTTTGGCAACGTTTCGAGCTCTTTCCAATTCTCTCCCATACTTCTAAATCTAAAGTTCCCCAGTCAGGAAACCACAGGTTGTGTTCAACAACCTCTAACAAACCCTGAGGTTGGTCTTCCATTACAAAGGCCCTGCTCACCTTAAGGAACAATTTCTCATTTATAGTAGCCCTGTTAGCTTTTAAAAAAGTTGCTCTAAGGAACACCTGGGTGGTTTAGTCCTTAAGCCTCTGACTTCAGCCTCGGGTCACGATCCCCAGGTCCTGGGATCCAGCCTACATCGGGCTCTCTGCTAGGGGGGAAGGCTGCCTCTCCCTCTCCTACTCCCTCTGCTTGCGTTCCCCCTCTCACTGTGCCTCTCTCTGTCAAATAAATAAAATCTTCAAATAAATAAAATTTGCTTTAAAACCTTAATATATGGTCTCTCTTCGAGAGAGAGGTTTTTCCCCATATCTGGAATTCTTAGAAACAGTTTAATTCCATAAAAAATATTCAAGCCTGAAACTTCCCCTAACTTGGCCATGAGCCGATGCCAACTTACTACATGCAGATTTTTCGTTTTGGGGCAATCGGTATGGTGTCTGTCGCAAAACGGTCATGTTGGGGTCACCACTTGCTGGGGATGGTCAGCAATCTCTGTTCTGATGGATGGAAGATTACTCCAAACTTTGCTGTGAAAGAGAAGAGAAGGCAAGGTGGTCAACACTCAAAAATGAAGACCAATTATTGTTTTTATTTTAATCTGAAGGTGGCCAGTAATACTCAAAATCAACTACTACTCAACCTCAAAACCACTAAGGGGATGTTACAATTCAAAATTCCTTTAATTTCTAACTTTCTCAACCTTTGTGGAGAAACGTATTTTTATGATTTATTTAAAAAAACTTTAAATTCAGGGGTTTTTTTTTTATCAAGAAAAAGAGATGAGGGGGTATCTGGGTGGCTCAGTACATTAGGCCTCTGCCTTTGGCTCAGGTCATGATCCTGCAGTCCTCAGATAGAGCCCCTTAAGCCCAGCGGTGGGTTCCCTGCTCAGGGAGGAGTCTGGTTCACCCTCTGCCCCTCTCCCCCCAACTTGTTTCAGTGCTCTCTCTCTCTCTCACATAAATAAAATCTTTTTTAAAAAAGGAGGAAATAAAAAGGCACTGATTACAGATTATGATAATATTTAGGTAAAAATAAATCCATATGTATATTTTTAAAAGATCTGTAAAGATATACACCAAGTAGTTAAGAATACTTAACTACTTTTGCTTAAGAAAAAAATACTTAACTGCTTTTGGAGGATGGATCAAATAGAAACTTTCACTTTATCTGTACTTCAAATTTTTATAAAATCATATTATTAGAAAAAAGAAAACAGCTCATTTTCATATGGAAAGCTTTAAAATAATGAGGTGGGACCACTGGAAGCCTTAAGAAGGTAGGTACTCAAACAAAGTGGCCAATAATTTTATTAGCAGTGTATACTATCCTTTTTACAGAATCTGTATTCTAGAAGCCAGATCATCAATAATCTATTCACTGGAGTCCAGATTCCAAATTTCCCTAGTATGATTTTACCCACTGCCAAAGGCATTTGGAATGAAAACAGAAATAGGTATAACAAAATGCATGTCAAATAGTAATTCAAATCATCAACCTGTTAAATTTTATGATTCACACACATACACCAAGTACAAAATGGGGTGCATAAATAAAAGGATTACACGCACAAAAAAGCAGTACTATCTTATTATAGGGTAAATAATAACTATGAAATGAGTCTGAGAAGGGGTACAAGGCTTGAGGACTGGAACTACAACACTTAAAAAAAAACACATGGAGTATTGGTTGCTTGAATAAGCAGTTAGAGCATCTATATTCTTTAAAGGCATTAATTCAGACTTGAGTTGGGTTTTAAAGAATAGTTGGACTGTGGAGAAAGTGAATGGCAATGTGGCCCGTTGCAGTCCAACGACAGCAAGCAGTGCCCCCAGGCTCAGGGTCTTGTGGACAGGAAAACATTGATAGGTAAGGCAGGGCCAGTCATGGAAGAGCTGTGAATGAAACAATGAAAATGTAGGACTGCAATAGAGCTATTATAGGATTTTAGTGTGGGAGTCACACAAAAAAAGTGAATATTTTCAGATGATTACCATGGCAGTAATTTGCAGGATTGGTCTGGGGGACAAACTCAGTGTGGGAGACAGAAGGCAGTAAAAGAGGAAGGGTCTTGAAAGTGATGTGCAAGACCTTTATCATGTTATTTTTCACATAGAATAAAGCTGTCTGAAGAAGATAGATTGCAAACATTCAGGAAGGTTTCCAAATGACTGTGAAGAATTATAAAGTACTGTTGGGTAAGTCAGAGAGCTCTGTGAAGTTTAAATTAAGTGCCTTGTCTGGATTAATCAGAGACCACCTCCTCACTTTCCAATAGGACATCCTTGGCTGTGGGAGGATGCAGAGGAAGAGAGGCAATGACGACTGACTAGTATAGTCCTATTTGACTTGTTGAATGGAATAAGGTAGATAATTAAGTAAAATGAGGGCATGTAGGATGACAGATAACTAGTACAACATTCAGCTAATAACTTAGGAGGAAAGTACATTAGGCATTTCACAGCTGTTGCTGCTTTTTTCTTCTTCTTCTTGGCAGGTGGCTTGGTATTGGGAGGAAGGAAGGTTGCAGGGGATATATTACCCTTGTAATAACTACAAACCACATAAAGCCTCTTCAAAGAGAATTATTTCTTGAATTAAAAACAAAAGTTCAGTTTTATTCTTTGTTGTTGTTGTTTGTTCTTTTTTTTTCTTTTCTTTAGCGCAAGGTAAGGAGTTACTACTTCTCTGTTCTTCACCTCTTTCCCCACTCTACCTCCACTACTGGGATCTGGCTCATGGCTTGCTTTCTATTATACACAACCTACCCAATAGAAGCATTCAACTTTAGAACTGTAAGGTGTTTTCGAGGCACCTGGGTATCTCAGCCATTAAGCGTCTGCCTTTGGCTCAGGTCCTGGGGTCGAGCCCCACATTAGGGTCCCTGCTCAGTGGGAAGCCTACTTCTCCCTTTCCCACTCCACCTATGTTCCATCTCTGGCTGTCTCTCTCTCCTGGCAAATTAATAAAATCTTAAAAACAAAACAAAACAAAAAGACCCGTAAGGTGTTTAGAGTAAACAGAAGAGATCAAGGGCACTCCTACTTTCCATCTCGCCCACGTAGGTTTACAAAGCCTTAAAACCAGAGTCGTATTTGTCATCAACATGGTGCTTAGCATTCTGCCTTGTATTATGCTATTTTTTCACTTGTTTTCCCATCCCTTTTTTTTTTTTAAGATTTTATTTATTTGACAGAGAAACAGTGAGAGAGGGAACACAAGCAGAGGGAGTAAGAGATGAAGAGACATACCTCCCGCTGAGCAGGGAGCCCGATGTAGGGCTCCATCCCATGACCTTAGGATCCTGACCCAAGCCCAAGGCAGACACTTAAAGACTGAGCGACCCAGGTGCCCCTTGTCTTCCCATCCTCAGCAAATTCTGAGTTATCTGACAAAGGGACTGATTGTTAATTCTTCCTGTATCTTCTACTTCTACCCCATACAGCTAAGGAATGAACTGCTTGAAAATAGAAATGGCTTCTTTTATTTATTAATTAATTTATTTTTTAATAGAGAGAGAGATCACAAGTAGGCATAGAGGCAAGCGGGGGATGGGAGCAGGCTCCCTGCTGAGCAGAGAGCCTGATGTGGGGCTGGATCCCAAGACCCTGAGATCATGACCTGAGCCCAAAGCAGAGGCTTAACCCCCTGAGCCACCCAGGTACCCGCGGAAATGGCCTCTTAAGTACTTCTCTTGCATCAAATACAGTGCTTGTTAATAAGCAGGTCATGACAAAGATCATGTGGTAAAACAAATTTCTGGTAAAATGAAAATAAGTAGGTTTCATTAACATTTTATAGATATTTTTATTCTATGAGAACAATGAGTAAGTGTTGTTAAAAAACAAAGTTAGTGTTGTTAAAAAAACAAAATTCAACTGAGTAAATCTTAAGATCTAATTGACTTCATTCAGTGATTCATGAATCTGGCAGCAGCCTATCTAGCATATTAAAAGAAACTCCAGAGAGTTACGGGAAAGAAAGGTTTTCAAAGGCAGAAAAGAGGTGAGATAAGGAAGACATAAATGGGGGGTGGGGTGGGGAAAGATTATTTCGGGATAGGTCACCTTCCTGTGGAGGACAAAATAGTCTATTAGGTGGACTGGTTAAGATGACACTCCTGGGGGAGAATGAAACTGCAATCAGGTTAAATATTAAGTTTCAGTTTGGCAGTGTGGGCTCAGCACAGGTGATTCCATTTGGGGCCTGATGTCTCTCTCTTTTTAAAGATTTTATTTATTTGTCAGAGAGAGAGCGAGCACAGGAGTGAGCACAAGCAGGTAAAGGGAGAGGGAGCAGCAGACTCCCCATTAAGCCCAGAGCCCAATGCAGGGCTCTCAAGACCTGAACTGAAAGCAGATGCTTAACTGACTGAACCACCCAGGGACCCCACTTTGTCTCTATTATCTCTGATTACTTCTGTTTACTTAAGTTAGTAGTTACATTAATTATAGGTCAACCAAGCCTCTGGTGCCTCTGAGTAAATGTTATATATAATATATAATAAAGAAAGTATGTCCTGAGAAAATAACAATTTCTCCTGATAAATAGAAGTTACTGATTAATACAAATTTCAAACACTCTCTGTAAGGCCTTAGGATATGTAGTAAGGAAGGGAATATAGAGTAGTAAGAATTAGATCCTTCGGGGTGCCTGGGTAGCTCAATTGGTTAATCCTTAATCATCTGCCCTCGGCTCAGGTCCTGATCCCAGAGTTCTGTGCTCCATCCTTGGTGGGAGTCTGCTTCTCCCTCTCCCTCTGCTCCTCCCCATGCTCATGCCTGTGCACACTCGCTCCCACATTCGCTCGCATGCTGTCTCTCTTTCTCTCTGGCATGCTCTCTTTCAAATACATAAAATCTTAAAAGGAATTAAACTCTGCCATCAAAAAATTTGCCATCCAAAACCAGACAAAGCCCAGAGATAGTAAAAGGAAGGAAACAGTAAAGATCAATATGGTTATAGACGTATAGATGAAAGGAACAGAATAGAAAACCCAGCAATAATCCCACACTTAGATGGTCAATTAGTCTATGACAAAGGAGGCAAGAATATACAAAGGGGAAAAACAATCTCTTAAATAAATAATATTAAGAAAACTGGACAGCTACATGCAAAAGAATGAAACTGGACCACTTACACTTTACTTACACAAAAATGTAAGTAAATGATATAAATGTGAGACTCCTGGAAGAAAATATAGGCAGTAATCTCTTTGACATCAGCTTGAGCAAGATGTTGGATTATGGATAATGTCTCTTCAGACAAGGGAAACAAAAGCAAAAATAAACTATTGGTAGTAAAATAAGAAAATAAGAAAACTTTTGCACAAAATAAGAAAACATTTGCACAGCAAAGGAAACCATCAACAAAAGAAAAAGCAATGAATGGGAGGGGTTATTTGCAAAACATATATCCAATAAGAAGTTAACATTCAAAATATATATAAAGAACTTACACAGCAGCATGCCTTGCTGGCTCAGGCAGTAGAGCAGGTAATCTCAGGGTTATGAGTTCAAACCCTTATTGCTCTAGGAGTACACTTAATTAAAAAAACAAAAAACAGGGGCACCTGGGTGGCTCAGTCAGTTAAGCGTCTGCCTTCAGCTCAGGTCATGATCCCAGGGTCCTGGGATCAAGTCCCACATTGGGCTCCCTGCTCAGCAGGGAGTCTGCTACTCCCTTTCCCTCTGCCCCTCCATCCACTCATGCTCTCTGTCTCTCTCTCTCAAATAAATAAAATCTTAAGAGGAAAAAAAAAAAAACCCAGGAAACAAAAACACTTAAATAGCTCAACACTAAGAAACCAAATAATCCAATTAAAAATGGGCAGAGAGGGGCACCTGGGTGGCTTAGTTGTTAAGTGTCTGCCTTTGGCTCTGGTCATGATGCCAGAGTCCTGAGATCAAGCCCCGAATCAGGCTCCCTGCTCCACAGGAGGCCTGCTTCTCCCTCTCCCACTCCCTCTGCTGTGTTCCCTCTCTCGCTGTGTCTCTCTCTGCCAAATAAATAAATAAAATCTTAAAAAAATGGGGAGAGTACCTAAACAGATATTTTCCCAAAGACATACAGATGGTCAACAGACATGAAAAGATGCCCAACATCACTAATCATCAGGGAAAAGCAAATGAAAAGCACAATGAGATATCACCTCACATCTGTCAGAATGACTAAAATAAAAAACACAAGAAATAAGAAATCCTGCTGAAAATGCAAAGAAAAAAGAACCCTTGTGGCCTGATGGGGGAAATGCATATTTAGGGAGGGCAGGGAATGTAAATTTTGGGGGCAATCACTGTGGAAAAGAGTATGGGTGTACCTGAAAAAATTAAAAATAGAAATACCATATGACCCAGTGATTCAATCACTGACTAATTACTCAGAAAACAAAAACACTAATGAGAAAAAATATATGCACCTCTGTATTTATTGCAGCATTCTTTATAATGGCCAAGATATGGAAGCAACGTAACTGTTCATCAACAGATAAATGGATAAAGATGATATATATCTTTATATACACACAATGGAATATTTCTAAGCCATTAAAAGGAAGGAGATCTTGCCATGTACAACATCCATGGGCCTGGAGGGTATTATACTAAGTGAAATACATCAGACAAAGAAGGCAAATGCCATATAAGATTTCATTTATATGTGGAAACTAAAAAAATAAAACAAAGAAACAGACTTATAAATACAGAGAACTGGTGGTTTCCAGAGGGGGAGAGAATGGGTGGGATAGGTGAAATAAGGAGAAAGGGATTAAGAGGTACAGACTTACAGTTGTAAAAGACATAAGCCAGAAATCTGAAAAGCATAGTATAGTGAATACAGCCTATTATATTATAATAACATTGTATGGTAACTACACTTATCGTGGGTGGTGAGCATAGCATAATGTATAGAAGTGTGGAATCACTAAGCTGTACACCTGAAACTAACATAAAATTGTCGACTATACTTCAATAAGCATTGTTTTATAAAAACCTTACCATCTAGGAAGAGAGATGAATGTAATATTAACTATAGAGCTGTGAGGTTCCAATGCAATGTAGCAACTGAGTGAGGCATTAATAACTTGGAGGATGATCACTTGCTCAAAGTTGACAATTTGGAAAATACAGAAAAGCATAAGCAAAAAAAAAAAAAAAAGCCACATCTAAAGAAAACAAAAAGCACCTGTAATTCTCCCGCAAAGAGAGAACCACTATTAATATTTTGGGTCTTTTTTCCACATGCTTTTGTTTTTGCTTTTCAAGTTAGTGTAAAAGCAATACATACATATGGCAAAAAAAAAAAAAAAAAATAGCCGTATAAAAAGGCATACCACTTAAAAAGATCAAAGATCCACTCCCTAGAAGTAGGTTGAAATAAATTTCTACGCCAAGATGAAGTCCCTCCTGCCAGGTATCACGTCGGAAAACCAAACTTTGGCCTTTAAATTCTTCTTGACCAGAAACAGTATATGCTGTCAGCCAATCCCCAAAAGCTACTTCAAGGCTGGGCTCCAAACTTATTTCCTTGTTCCTTGACCTTTCTAAATGAGGTCAGTGTGCGATTCCAGTCCTGTTTCTGAGTTGCTGCGTCCACTGCTATGTAAAAGTCGCTGTTGCCCAAACACCCTCTAGTAGAGGGCTCCATTGCTTCTGAGGCACTGTATTCTCCCAATCCGTGATTATTTTCCCTCAAAGGAAGGACATGAAGCTAGTTACGAAATTGTTTTGTCATTTGACAGGTTATAACTTCGTTGTGAATCTCTCTGCAATTAAAACTGCATTCACGCCCGGCGCCTGGGTGGCTCAGTTGGTTGGACGACTGCTTTCGGCTCAGGTCATGATCCTGGAGTCCCGGATCGAGTCCCACATCGGGCTCCCAGCTCCATGGGGAGTCGGCTTCTCCCTCTGACCTTCTCCTTGCTCATGTTCTCTCTCACTGTCTCTCTCTCAAATAAATAAATAAAAATCTTAAAAAAAAAAAACTGCATTCACGGGACGCCTGGGTGGCTCAGTTGGTTAAGCAGCTGCCTTTGGCTCAAGTAATGATCCCAGCGTTCTGGGATCGAGTCCCACATCAGGCTCTTTGCTCGGCAGGGAGCCTGCTTCTCCCTCTGCCTCTGTCTGCCTGTGCTCGCTCGCTCTCTCTCTGACAAAAAAACTGCATGCACATGTCTGTTTACCCCATTTCATCAACCGCACAAAGGAATCTCTCTCCTTAGAAGAGCTGGACCTATTTCTTACTGCGTTCAGGGCTGCTACACCACAAGCGTAGGGACTGGGCAGGCGGTGACCCCAGCCGGCAGATGGTAGGCCATTTTGGGCGGCGGGGTGGTTGGCGGGGGAGACAGAGGGGTAAGCCAGTTTGGTTGGTATGTAGGGTATCAGCAAGATGACTCGAGGCCAGAGGGTGAGCATAGTATTCCAAACCAGCACTTGAGACTCCCTTTACTTCTTGTACTGGAAAAGAAAAAGGAAGTCAGCTGATTTGGGTATAAGGAACGGATTGTCTGAAGAAGAGCTTGAGAGGCTGACTGACGAAGGGAGCTGTCCAGGAGGGAGCTGATATTTGAGTCTAGAACTGAGAAGGGACCTAGGTCGGAGAAACTGTAGGGTTGGTCAATTTTCTGCAGCCTAATCTTCACTGTTCCCTCCCCTCTCTAAGAGAAGTCCTCTCTTTAGCTACGTCCGGCGAAGGAACCTTTTTCCTAGGCCCGGCGGGGGGGGGGGGGGCGGGTAGGGCAGGTCCTTGCAGCGGGATACCGAACAAAATCTCTCAGTCCTTCCCCGCCCCCGCGCCGCGGGAATTCTGAGATCTGGGCGGGCCTTCTGCTAGGCGCTCTAAGGAGCAGGGATAGGGGAATATAGCCGCCAATCAGACCACCCGGATACCCGGATGTGAAGCGGTGCGCGATACAAAGGCGAGTTACCACCCAGCGCTTCGTCAGGTACAGTGACCAATAAGCACTTCTCGGGTGATAAATGACAGGAAAAGTAGCCATTTACAAACTAGTTTCTGTCACGCATGTGGAAATTCTCTTGCTTAGTCTTACCCACTACTGATTGTGATTGGGCAAAATTGTGAAGAGCGGTAGAACTGTCTAATTAGAAGCGGGAGCGAGAAAAGTCGCAGCCAATAGAACGACTCTCGGGAGTGGGGCGGGGTCTAGGCCTTCGCCTCGGCGGCGGAGGAGACACGGGGGCCATTTTGTGAAGAGACGAAGACTAAGCGGTGCGGCTGAGTCGTCGACCTCGAGCAGCAGTTGGCTTCTCCACGTAGAACCCGGGAGTAGGAGATTCAGAATCGAATCTCTTCTCCCTTCCCCCTCCTGGTAAGTGGAGGGGGCAGAAGCAGGGCAGGCGCTGGGTTCCTCGGCGAGCGCGAGGGGTGTGGGAGAGAAGACGAGGGAACCCTACCCTCGGTAGAGTAACCAGGCCTCCATTTATTCTCTTGCGTTGGGGCGTTAGGTATTATGCCGGAGAGAGTTTTACAGGCCTCAGCCCTTGCGCAGATTTAACCTAGTGTCTTGTAGGCCACGATCGGAAGGGAAAACGTCCTTTTCCTTTTTCGCCCTTTTTCTGTGTTAACGGCTGCTTTCCTTTCTTTTTCTACGACCATGAGGACTCCGAGAGAGAGATGAAAGGCAAGATCGAGATGCTCATTAATACAGTTGGAAGTTCACGTAGCGCTGATGCCTCCTGTTAAATTTAAAAATTGGGCGGGGGATGGGTAAGGGTTACCAAGTAGATAATTGCACCGCGAGCCTCTAAATTCCGGAGCGTACCGCAGGGCATGAGAGTAGTAAATATAACAATAGATTTAATGTTTTACTGATTACTTTTTATTTTACACCTCTTTGAGCAACGGCGGACCTCGAAGTAGTTATTTTCAGTTGTTTTTGAAAATATATTGTAATCTCATTTACATATTAACAGTAATAATTAAAGCTGGCTTACTTTTTATCTGCAGGTTACAAATCACTTGAAATATATAAGTTAGTGGAACTTTGCTTGAGGTAGGTACTACTATCTTTATCAGGAACTGAGAGGCACAAGAGTGTCGGTTGCCAGGGTCATAATAAATCAGTAGCGGAACTACTAAGGAATTTGACTCTACTACGTTAGTCAAGTGGTTTATGTAGCTGTTGGAATAGTAGGTATTGATAGTACTGTATTTGAATCTTTGCAAGAACCTAATCATGGCAGTCATTCCAGTGAAAACTGGAAATTTCCCGAACTGCATTTGGGAAAAATATTTAATTACGAGATTGGCAGTTATTAATTTAATATTCTGATATAAACTTCAAGTTTGA
This sequence comes from Mustela lutreola, assembly GCF_030435805.1. Lineage (NCBI taxonomy): Eukaryota > Metazoa > Chordata > Mammalia > Carnivora > Mustelidae > Mustela > Mustela lutreola. The sequence goes on from NC_081296.1 coordinate 56,587,476, forward strand.
CTTATAGGCTATTCTGGCATTGACTTTCTAAAATATCTGTTTAAAAAGTAAAATTAACGCATGCTTTTTTATTAAGGTATTATTGTGCCCACAATTTGCTAAGTCCTGAAGCTTATGAAAAATGTTAAGTTTATAAAAATTGCATATAAAAATTGCATAGGTGTTTCTAAGTAGTATCACATTGACTTACCCAAGAAATCGCTTTTTTTTTTTTTTTTTTTTGATACTTGGGGAGGGGGAGGGTATCTTTCATAGTGTGGTTTCTCCCAAAAACTGATAGCAAAGTTTAAACCAATACTGCAGGATAAATTCATCCCTTAGGAAAGGGAGAGAAGGTAAAAGTACTTTTGTATGGAATAGTTAATGCATTTGTCAATCTTCTCACCATGTGGCTAATGTAATGGAGATTAAAAGGCTTGCTCTTCAGAAAAAATATAAACATGTATACTGCTTGGGCTTAAAACTAAAGGTTATCACTACAGAACTGTTAGAAATGAGATAAGGGCAGTGATTAGTTAAGATTTAAGTCATAAACATAATAAAAATATTGTTACAAATAAAGAGAAATGTAAGAAATTACTTAATAACAACTGGTAAAAATTGAAATTAATTGAAGGTCACTGTTCTTGCCTTGACGAGTGAGAAATATGGGTTTCTTGGGAACAACGTGTACCGAGGAAACAGCTTCTTAGAGTTACTATCCATCTGGAAAGATTGGGCCTCAGAATTCATGTCTGAAACAGTTTTAGAGGTGTTTTCAGATAGGTTTTAATAGCATTTTTATGTGGCTAAAAAGGAAGGATTTAGGGAGGATGACTAAGTTGCAGCTCTTCTGACCTTCTGTGTTCCCCATGCTGGTTGCAATGGAATGTTTGGTGTTGGTTGCTATTCCTTCTGTAGAGAATTTAAACATTCCTTAAATTTGTGATTAGGTCTTTAGTGGGTTTCAGCATGCAGTTTTGTTTTGGATGGAATTGCTGTAAGAACAAACAAGGAATGAGTCTAGAATAGTTAATTTAATAATAAAGATTATATTAAGTAGTCGTTATCTAAGATGTTAACTTGGGAGTGACAGGTGAAAGAATCTTGGCCTAAACGTTCAGAAAACTATCTCCATCTTCCTCGCCCCTGTTACTGTATTAGGTAAATCAGCCAAACGTTATGGATTTCAGTTTTATACTTAAGAAGGGGGCTTAGACATCTTAACTATTTTCTTAATTTCTACTCAAGTCATTTGTTTTCAGAAGGCTGGAAAGTGTACCGAAAGTTTTATTAAAAGCAGTTTTATATATTAATGATGGTATTCTATCTTAATTAGTCTTGAGGTAGCTGTGATTGTCATGGAGAACATTATTTGCTCATGCTTAATATGTATATTTAGATTGGGCTCAGGGAAGATGATGGTTTTTACATGTTAGATTTATTACAGGATTGACAAGTGAGAACCAGCATTATTTGATGTAGCGTAACTGTAAGTGTCCTCAGTTACTAGGAAGTTGGGGCTTAAAGGGGGGGAAAAGGATTACTCTAGGGTTTTTTAATTCTCTTGGTGCATTTACTATAAGTCAGGATGTTCCTGGATTTACTTTATGCCACTCTTACCTGTGGGATAGAGGCTCCCCATTAACCTCTCATAGTGGTTCTTAAATGTGAACCAACAGAAGAATCGGTAAGGGGAATGAATAGTTAAAATAGATTACTGGGCTGCACCACCAGAGTTTCTAATTAAGTCTGGTGTGGGCCTCCGAAATTTGCATTTCTAATAAGTGCCACTTGGTGCTGGTTGGCAACCCTCACTTCAAGAATAGTGCTTCAGAAGGGATCCAAACCTCCAGAGGTTTTGACAAAGTAAAATTTAGGTATACTGTTAATTGCACAGCATTTTAATTAGGCACTAAAATCGTTCAGTCTTTTTTATGAGGTGGTAGCTCATCAGTTTAACGTAACTTTTTAGAAGACCTCTTCATGACTTTCAGAAACAGATGGTTCTTTTCATATTAACTTCTTGGTGAGCGTTTGTCTTGTGACGTCTGTGCAGAGGATTTATTTGTAGATGAGCCCCAAAAGTTACTTAATACACCCTGAAGATTTTGAGTACCAGTTTCAAGCTGTGACTTAAGTAAGAAAATTGAAAGTTTGACCATAACTGGACATCACAAACACTGCTGTAGAGATGATATTCAACTATGTATCTTTTCTACAACTTTTCATTTTGTACACTTTTTTAAAAGTTTTATTTTTAAAAAGATTTTATTTATTTGATGGAGAGAGAGGCAGCACAAGCAGGGAGAATGGGAGAAGGAGAAGCAGTCTTCACATAGAGCAGGGATCCTGAATGCCAGGCTCATGCCCGGCTCATGCCCAGGAGCCCTGGGATCATGATCTGAGCTGAAGGCAGATGCTTAACAACTGAGCCACCCAGGTGCCCCAAAGATTTTATTTTTAAGAAGTCCCTGTGCCCACTGTGGGCCTCAAAACCACAACCCTGAGATAGAGTCCCACACTCCTGTAACTGAGCCATCCGGGTACCTGTATAGTTGGTACATTTTAACACATCAATCCAAATGTAAAACTAATTTGTAGGTTAACACTTAAACTGGTCTGCTACTTGGAAAAAATTTATAGTTAAAATTTTTAGAGGTTTAGTACTTGTTCTGTTGATGTAGTCATTCACACATAATTGACTCAAGGAACACTTTCTAATTTTAATTTTTTTGAAGGTTTGGTTTTGTTTCATTTTTTAAGAGGGACTAAGGGCAGAGGGAGTGGGAGAGAATCTTAAGCAGGCTCCATGGCCAACGTAGGGCTTGAGCTCATCGTGACCTGAGCTGAAATCGAGTCAGATGCCTGACTGAGCTACTCAGGCGCCCCTGGCTTTTTGAAGTAAGCTCTACACCTAATGTGGGGCTTGAACTCATGGCTCTGAGATCAAGAGTCGCATGCTCAACCAACTGAGCAAGCTAGGTCCCCCTAGTTACTGACATTTGTAAAGGAGATTAAAACCATTTGGCTGAATATTGAATTGTGAGGGTGGTGATTTCCTTATTTTCTCAAAAAACCTACAATCTAATTGCAAATCTTTCAGCTGATGAAACGGCCAGTCATGCATGTTATTTTTTAGTGTGGTGTTGTGTGAGATTCTTAGAAGAGTTTGTATCTTGAAATAAGCTGCATATACTAGCTTACAGACAGACCACAGAAACATTCATTAAGGGCTGTAATTTTTCACTTACTTTATGATATTCATTAAGGACTGTAATTTTTCACTTTATGACATTAAATACTCAGTAACTCTAGTATAATCTTGTCCTTCATTTGGTTTTTCATTCTGTCACTGGAATGATGAGCTCCTTCCTAAATTTTATGATGTGCTCCTTATTTAAACATCTTCCCCTATAGAACCTATCTGGTCTTGTTTTGATGATAAACAGGTTTTGAGAATAGATGTCATCTCTAGTAGGTATCTTCATGATAGACCATTCCCCTTAATAATTTTGATACTTGACATTTGCTCACTTCTTCATCCCTGTTGGCCTGGTTTTTCTATAATTTCTTTGTCCAAGCTGAATATCAAGATGAATGTTCGTAGATTTTTGTTTTTAAGACCCTTGTGGGAATATAGGCATATATTTAGTAAATTTTTGTCACCTACTGATAAAGAATTGTGAAGACAATCACTGGTAGAGGTGATGGTTTTATAGAGGCTTTCCCTTCCCAGTGTAATGTTAATGCTTTACCAAAATGTGTTACATGCAATGGACAGATATTTCTGTCTTGGGGGTTTAGGGCACAACATTTCTGAGGAACTCTGACTCAATCTGTCCCTTCTCCTTTCACAGGGCAGCAAGGCGAACCCCATCCCTACTCACTGGAGCTCAGCTTTGATTTTTAACCTCCCTTCCCCACCCTTCCAGAACACACACATTCCCATTCCAAAACTGATTTTATAAAGACATTTTAAACATAATGATGCAACTTGGTGTGCACTACTGCAAATTTACAGGTGTTTTTTTTTTTTAATTGTTTCCAAAACGGGACTTGGATTTAAGATGTAATTTTTAAAATTTCTATTTCTATTTTTTCTGCAGCAGTTGGGTTAGAGGAGGAGGAGCCTTTTAGCCTCTCATAAACTGACCTCTCTACTTCCTCGTGTATTTTTAAGATTGATTGATGATGTGGAAAGGGCTTTGCTTGTCTGCTACTGAGAACTTTACCCTTGCGGTTTTTGTGGAAACTGCTTTTGGAAAAAGAAAAGAAATGAACTTTACTGACTTGACATTTTTGCACCTCCCGTTTTTCTAATCTGGGCTATTTTTATTTTTGTTTTTTTACAGTGAGATTTTTTTGATCTTCAGCTACAGTAAGTTATTCAATTTTTTTTTTACATTTTTCCTGACTTTCCGCTGATTTCCTTTTTATTGTTGTTACTAGTTACTATTATTATTATTATTATTATTATTATTATACTTAATGATGGTGATGATGATGATGATAATGACACTGATGATTTTTAACCGGATTAAAATCGAGTTTTTCTGAATGTTCATAAGAATTTCTCCGGCCTCCTGATTGACTTTGGAGTTTTGCATCTTGGGAGAGAAAGTGAAGGCATTAGCATTTTTAAGTGGATTGATCACATAAACCTTTTCTCTCCCAACCAACCCCACCCTTGCCCTCATCCCCTCCCCCAGGCTCGAAAGAATTTTACTGGCTGTTAAGTCTGTGACCTTATTTTTCCTGATCTTTAACTTAACTGTTTTAGAGCATCTCTGGACGTCTGTATTTTTAATTTTTTATTTTTGTTTTTTTTATTTTTAATCTTTCATTTGTTAAATTTTTAAACTGTGCTGCAATAAAATGTGTGTGGTACTACTTAACACCTATGATGGTGATGGCGGCATTTTCCCAGAAAGCCATTTTCCTCCTGTTACCCTTGAAATCCCATCCTGCTTTTCCTGTACACTACTACCCTTCACAAACCACAAGCTGCAGCAACATGGATGCCCAGCCTGGAACAGCAGCAGCCAGGATGACCTGGAGCCAGGGGGGCCTTCGGAACAGATGCACACCCTTCCCGGGTGATGGTAAGAGGTGTGAGGTCCACTTGGTTTCATTGCAGAGACTAGGAAATACACCCATTTTAGTCTAGTTGATACCATGTAGGTGATAGCTTTTGGAAATGTTTGGGTTAAGATTTTTTTTTTTTTTTTAAACTCTCAAGAGATGTTCCCCAAGGGATGCCAGCTCAGTTTTTTAAAAGCTGATGGAATTATGAGGTTGTAACTAACTTGGGCTGACAATTTTTGATAATTGGAAAGTGGAGCTGAAGTTTACGTATACTTCAGAATGAAAGTGGTTTGTCTTAAATAGCAATAAGACAAGGACACCTTAGGTGGGTTTATTCTTAGATTGTTGAAAATGAGTAAAAATTTTCTGTTATTCAGAATAACCTTCCTTGGGTTGGTGACAATAGTTTTTTGATTGTATTCCATTTAGGCTATTCTTACTGAAATTTAACATGAATCAAGCCACAAGAAACATCCTGTAATAACTAAAACGCTTTTTCCTGGGAGGATTTTTGTTTTGCTTTGTTCTAAGGATAGGTAGATTCTTAATCTCAAAAAGCAGTGAAACTTTTTAAATCTGTATCCAAATCAGGAAATAGAGTTGATCTCTCTTTCAGTGATAACTTGTGGCCCAGCAAATGTTAGGGAATGTGTTCTCTAGAGTAATAGGAAAGAATGAGGATCTAAAGAATTCAGAATTTAGCAACCTGTAATATTTTATTTTAAAGATTTAGTCATCCATTTTAGAGGGTGGGGGCAAAGGGAGAGAGAGTCCCAAGTGGAGTCCATACTTGAGGGGGCAGGGCTTGCAAGCATAACCTGAAACCAAGAGTTGAATGCCCAGCCGACTGTGCCACTCAGGCATCCCACAACCTCTAGCATTTTACTGACTACGGTGGAATATTGTGGTAACTCACTATAGAGCTGCTATAGTAGATTTCGAGCTGAGGGATAAAGTAAAATTAAAGGCATATTCAGTGCTGTGTATTGCTAGGATTAATCACATATTTGTTTTTCTTGTACTAAAAGAATAAAATCCAGTTAAAAAGTGAACACTGAAGGCATCCTCAAGAGAAAACAGAATGGGAGAAAGAGATATAGAATGTTCTGAGGTTATCTAGGAGAGGAATGGAAAATTTCTTTTATAGGTCCAAGTATTATTGATGTCCTCTGTTAAATGAAAGCTGTTTTTCCTGTTACTCTTCTGTCGTTGTGTGGCTCCTCTTCACTGTCAGTCCCTCGTTAATCTTACAAATTTTTGTGGGTTATGTTCTGTTTTGCAGAGATACAAAAAGGTATGGTAGTTTTTCAGGGACTTAGAATGTTGTGAGGGAGACAGATGAATAAGACAAATGTCATGGTGTGAAGTAAACAGAAGTAAACAGAACTTAGAGAAACATGTAAAAATGAGTACCTGAATGACTCTTTAAAGGGCAGGAAATGCTAAGGGAAAGAGAACTGAACCATAGAATTAAGACCAGATTATAAAAATGTAAAAAATTTTTTAAAAAGATTTTTATTTATTTATTTATTTACTTGACCTATCACAAGTAGGCAGAGAGGCGGGCAGAGAGAGAGGGGAAACAGGCTCCCCCCTGAGCAGAGCCTGATGTGGGGCTTGATCCCAGGACTTGAGATTATGACGAGGCTTAACCCACTGAGCCACCCAGGCGTCCCTAGATTGTAAAAATTTTAATGTCACACTGAGGAGGTTGTATTTTATCCAAAAACTGTTGGTGAGCTGTTGAAAGGTTCTAAACCAAGGGAGTGAGATCAGTTTTCCATTTTGGAAATGTCATTCTGTTGGTGTGGAAATGGGAGAATAAGATTGGAGGTAGGTGATAAGGAACATAGTAAAATACACAGAAAAATAATGAGCTGGCCTGGTCAAAAGCAGTGGTATTGGAACTAGGGACTAGCTTATAAATGGAGAAGGATTTGGTAGTGCCTGTGATGAGGAGGAGCAAGGATTTCAGCATGACTTCCAGGATAGATGTTGGGTAAACAAAGGGAGCAGATTAGGGTAAGAGTAGGAGAAAGCAATTTAAACAATTGGTTTTTGAGACGCTCCTGGAACAACCAAGTAGAGATTTTGTTCATTAGACATCTGAGTGCTTATTCTGAAAATCCTCATTAGGCTGGGGTATCTGGGTGAACAAAACCTATTGCCCCCTGTTCTATCGGGTATTACAGATCATTGAGAGGAGAAATAGAATGACAAAGAGCACTGTATAATCTAGAAGGAAAAGAACAGAATAAGGTTATAGAAAGGGAACCAAATTTAGAATATGGAGGTGGGAGGGAGTGTACTGCCAGTGAAATGACCTTGAATTGATGTTGAAATTAAGATCCGGAAGTGTATTATCCTACTTGAAAGCACAGGTAATGGGGGGAAATCTTGGCCTCAGGGCAAAAATTACTACTGGAGAATAGGCACCAAGGATGCATAGAACAAGACACAGAGTTGGAAAGATGAGCGAAGTGGTTATCAAGCTTGGTGTACTGGTGGTCCTTGTAGGGTCCTTACTTAATATCTAGATTGTCTTGGGAACAAAAGGAATCCTTTGAAGGACACTGGAGAATGCTTGAGATCCTGTTTGGTATTTCCTTCTGGCTGTTGTCTGGGGAATGAGGACAAAGTTGAAGGAAGACAACTAAATCAAAAGACCTATCTGGATAGGTCACTATCTTTTAATCTCTCCTAGGCCTGGAGATTCTCACCCAGTTGTTTGAAATGAGTTTTGTGTGTGTATTAATGGGCAGATATAATTGGTTTGAAGAGGACAGGTTGATCAGACACTAGGATACTGATTACTTAACACCCCATTGGGTAAGACATGATGTGATCACTTCCCTGTTTGAAAGGAAAAACAAAGTAGACCCTTCTTGGAAGTAATAATCTGAACACCTTACTGTGTATGTGTCCATCATTGTTAATGTTCTTCTAACTTTTTAATCATCATAACCTTTGTATATTATCATTAGTGTAATGGAGATGAGAGCACTGAAACACAATTTAAAAAATTTGCTCAAAGTTGGACATAACCTAATAAATGGTGACACATGGAGTCAACCCTGGCAGTTAAGTCTACAGATTTCAACTCTTAATCATATTAGATTGACTGTTCTTTACTTGACATAATGAAGTATTTTTGAAAAACAGATCCATTTGGGGTACAGTTACCCCTCCCCTGAAAAAAAGAAACTGCTTCTGATGATGACTTTTTTTTTTTTTTTTTAAGATTTTATTTATTTATTGGTCAGAGAGAGAGCGTGCAAGCAGGCAGAGGCAGAGAGAGAAGCAGGTTCCTTGCAGGAGCCCAATGCAGGGTTCCATCTCAGGACCCTGGGATCATGACCTCAGCCAAAGGCAGTGGCCCAACTGACTGAGCCACCCAGGTGTCCCTGGACTTCTAGGAAAAAAAAATTTTTTTTAAGATTTTATTTATTTATTTGACAGAGATCACAGGTAGGCAGAGAGGCAGGCAGAGAGAGAGAGAGAGAAGCAGGCTCCCCGCTGAGCAGAGAGCCCGATTTGGGACTTGATCCCAGGACCCTGAGATCATGACCTGAGCTGGAGGCAGCATCTTAACCCACTCCCCGCTGAGCAGAGAGCCCGATTTGGGACTTGATCCCAGGACCCTGAGATCATGACCTGAGCTGAATGCAGCGTCTTAACCCACTGAGCCACCCAGGCACGCTGGACTTCTATTTTTAAAGACTATGCAACTAAATACCATCATTAAAATATTAAATATTTAGTTCTTAATCACTTTAAATGAAAATGATGGAGAGTCCAAAGTAGTAAATTAGATGCAGCTTTGTGGTATAATTTTATAAAATGTTTGGATGTGATATTTCAGGGAATAAACAGATTTTAAAGTGAGTTTTAGTTGAAGAAATAACTATTTGTGGTTTTAAAAAAAATCCCAGTTTGCTCCTTGAAACCTTTTTTTATATAGTTTTTAGGTTTTTGTTCTGTTTCTGGCTTATTCTTCCACTCTATTGGAGTACTCTTGTGTCCAGTCTTCCCATTTCTCTTTTTACTCAAACTCCCTGTGTTACTTCATTCGGTCAGATGATTTTCTATACCATCCAAGCTAATGATTCTCCTGCTTGCATCACCAGACTTAACTTTGAATGACATGCCAGTTTGTCTAGTTACCTAGCTGACTGCACCCCTGAATGTGAACTATATCAATTTAGAAGTCCCAGATGGGGCTCCTGCTGTTCTCAAACCAGTGTTGCCAGTTGCAATAATGAAACTCCAGTTTTTATGTCATAGAGTGAGACTTCGGTTAGCCATCCTTGTCTTTTTTTTTTCTCCTAGACCTCACCTTCGGGCTTGTATCCTGTCAGGGCTTCCTTTAAAATACAAGTATTGATCACACTGCCATGGTTTGGTCCAGTTTCAAGCTGCAGTTGTCTCGTGCATTACTGGGATAGGTTTAGGTTTCTTTTACCCCTTCCCACTGGTGTGTGGTAGCTAGACTGGTCCTGCTCAAATGTAATGTTGGAAAAATATACTGTTTAAGGATTTGCCGCTTGAAACTCAGTAGCTCCCTATTTTCAGTGTTAAAATTCACTGTGATGGGGAACCTGGGTGGCTCAGTGGGTTAAAGCCTCTGCCTTCTGGCTTGGGTCATGATCCCAGGGTCCTGAGATGGAGCCCCGCATTGGCCTCTCTGCTCAGCAGGGAGCTTGCTTTCTCTTCTCTCTCTCTCTGCCTGCCTCTCCCTACTTGTGATCTGTCAAATACATAAATCCTTTAAAAAAATTCATTGTGATTTTTAAAAATATCCTACATGGTTGGTTGTGCTTCTCCCTTACTAGTTGTATACATACAGTATATTTTGCTCTATCACATTAACTTATTGAGTCTTGAATGCCCTGTCTCAGAGCCTTCCTTAGAGTTTTCTTCCCCAAGACATTCCTAAGTTTAGGTTTCTCATTTCATTTAGGTTCTTAACTCAAAGATATGGCCTCACTGATGTTTTCCAAACTCACTTAGACCTTTAAGCTTCCCCATCCCCACTGGGTACTGTGGTCTTTTCTTTGGCACACATAGAAGTTTATCATCTGTGTAAAGGTATAGGGAAATATTTTGAAGACACAGGTAAAACAATATTGTTAGGGTTGGAGGGAAACTTGCTCTGTGTGTGTGTGTGTGTGTTGAAAACAGCTCTAAGATAGGTTTGGCTGTGGTGGAAGGAATCAGGTTTTCATTTGAGAGCATAGGCTGTTGTGCTTCTTATGATGGGGCTATAGACAAAATTTGGAAGAACTTTATCTTTAAAAAAAAAAATTCTCTTGAGTATGCATGTATAGGCTTTCCAAAAAGTCATTTATACGGACAGCACATACATTCAAGTGGAAAAAATTTTTTTACTTCATGTGAACATAACAAAATTAGTAGAAATCTGAACATTTAAATAGCTACATATATTACATTCTTGTACAGTATTTTACTTAAATAGAACTATTTTGGGCCCTTACGGTCTTCCCATTTTCCCCTTTCATACATAATTGTGAACAGTCTGACAAATAAAATTTTGTAGATTCCCTTAATTATTTTATTTTTAGATCTGTGTATATATTTGGTGCTGTTTTCATTTTATTGTGAAAAATTCCCAGAGGAGTGGAATTTCCATGAAATTGTCCAGCTTTAATGGTCTTTGGTAATCTTGTTCCATCCATACCTGCATCTGTCCTCTCAGCTTTGTTATTGAAGCAAATCCTTTATATATTTCATCTCTAGATCATTCAGTATGTATTTTTGAAAGATAAGGACTTAGAAATAAAATCATTGTCAAAATATTTAAGACCCTAAAATACTACTGTGGGGGCTGAAAAAGGCATTCTCCAATTGTGTTTCATTTTTGTGGGATTATTCACAAGGATGATTGACTTTTGCTTACATGTTTTTTTGCTTGGTCCTTTCTGGATTTTGAGAAGTTCCTTTATTAGAAGTTTTGCTTTTTTAATTTGAAAGACTTGGCATGTTTATTCTCATTGGTGATAAAATTGAGGTTAGGGTAGCAAAAGATGGGATTCCTCTCTGTATATTTTACTGTTAATACTCAGACTTAGGTATAATCCTATGTTCTAGCTGCTTAGATCTGAGTGATGGAGAATGTTGTAAATTTAAGTTGGATTTTCTTATTAAAATAATTTCCTTACACAAATTAATTTACTGGTTCAAGATCTTTTATTTACAATTCAGAAATGTAAAAAATCTATGGAAATTTTTTTTCATTAGTTTGACCATTTGGTGACAATCTTGATGTCAGTGGATGTGAGGTTATTTATAGTCTGTTACATTAAATGACTAATTATGCATATGATTAGAGAAATGCTAATATATTTTATTTGACAGCTGTGTGCTTTCCCAGATCCCACTGGGGTATAACACACAACAAAAAAGGCATAGTATTATCTTGGTAAATTAATTGTGTGAAAAATCCTGATTTTCCAAACCTATGTCTCCATGTAGACTTTAAAAAGCATATTTTGTTGGAACTCAAAGATAACTAAATCTTCTGTCAGTATTATTGACCTTTGCTATTCAGAATATGGTCGGTGCTCCAGCAGCAGCAGCAACAACAACATCATCATCATCATCATCATTATCATCATCTGGAAGCGTCATAGAAATACAGAATTTCAGTGCTCTCTTCTAGAACTGTGCTGGGTACAGTAAAGATAAACACAGGTCTAGACTACTTGCACTCCTTTTTTATCGCTTGCTCGTGATTTAGAAATTTTGATGGGCTTTGTGGCAAGAGTTTTTGGTGTTTGGGGGGAAAGTAGAGGATCATGGTGTGGCTCCATTTTGTGTAAATTTGAAATAATACAATGTAAAAAATAACTATTTTATGTGTAAGATTTGAACTAATGAACTCCCCAAATTACAAATAAGGGTAAGAATCAACTAATTTCAGGGGCGCCTGGGTGGCTCAGTGGGTTGAGCCTCTGCCTTTGGCTCAGGTCATGATCCCAGAGTCCTGGGATCGAGCGGCATTGGGGGCTCTGATCGGCAGGGAGCCTGCTTCCTCTTCCCTCTTTCTCTCTCTGCCTGACATTCTGCTTACTTGGTCTGTCAAATAAATAAAATAAAATTATTTTAAAAATTATTTAAAAAATTATTTTAAAAAATTAAAATTATTAAAAAAAAAACTGGGCGCCTGGGTGGCTCAGTGGGTTAAGCCCCTGCCTTTGGCTCAGGTCATGATCTCGGGATCATGGAATCGAGTCCCACATCGGGCTCTGCTCAGCAGGGATCCTGCTTCCCTTCCTCTCTCTCTGCCTGCCTCTCTGCCTACTTGTGATTTCTCTCTGTCAAATAAATAAATAAAATCTTAAAAAAAAAAACTGGTTTCAAACAGAATGGGTAAATGGTTATACCACTTAAGCTAGTCACTGAAATAAATACATCTGAAATAGATGTATTTTGAATTATCACAGCTCTTAGGGAAATGATACATCTCGTATAATATGACCACTCTATTTTTGGTGGTAAATGATAGCTGAAGAGAGTAATATTTTAAAAACGTAATTTTGCAGGTCCGTGTAGATGAATTTCTGTATACCTTCCACCTAGATTGCCAGTTTCATTTTCTTTCATTCTTACTTGCTAAACCATTTGAAGGAAATTCTGATTTAAGACCCCTAAAACTTAAAAGCGTGAATCTGAAGAATAATGATCGTGCTTTTACCAGGGGTTTATACAAATTAAACTGGATTCTCATTCACAAAAGAATTATTAGTTAATACTAGAAATAGTAAGTTCTTCTTGTATCTTTTTATTTGCTATTTTTTAAAAGATTTTATATTTTATTTGACAGAGATCACAAGTAGGCAGAGCAACAGGCAGATGGGGGGAAGCAGGCTCCCCACCAAGCAGAGAGCCCGATGTGGGGCTGGATCCCAGGACCCTGGGATCATGAACTGAGCCGAAGGCAGAGGCTTTAACCCACTGAGCCACCCAGGCGCCCTTCTTTTTACTTACTATTTTTATATATTGCATATGTTCTTGATGTTTTATATCCCAGCTGAGATTTATTGACCTTACTGTAGTAATTTTGAAATGTTGATCTTAATTCTTCCCCTGTGAAAAGGGGAAAGAATTTTTTTTTAAGATGTTATTTGAGAGAGCATGAGCAAGTGAGGAGAACACAAGTGGGAGGAGGGGCTGAGGGGGGGAAGAGACGCATACTCCCTGCTGAGTAGGGAGTATCTCTCCCAGGGTCAAGATCTGAGCCTAAGGCAGACCCTTAAATGACCGAGCCACCCCAGGTGCCCCATAAATATTTCTGATGCTTGTTTGATACTTGAAGATTTGGGGACCTCTTGTTTTAAAACGGCTTAAAATGTTCCCAAAGTAAATAGATGTTTGTCAAGGGGAGTTCTGTGTAGAGGCTGCTCTGGTTAGGAATATGATAGGCTTATTTTCAACAACATGGATGGAACTAAACGGGTATTACACCGAGCGAAATAAGTCAGAGAAAGACAATTATCATATGATCTCTCTGATAGGAGAAATTTGAGAGACCCAAGTGGGAGGTTTGGGGGGTAGGGAAGGAAAAAATGGAACAAGGTGGGATAGGGAGGGAGACAAACCAAAAGAGACTCTTAGTCTCACAAAACAAACTGGGGGATGCTGGGAGAGGGTGGTTGGGTTATGGGCATTGGGGAGGATATGTGATAAGGTGAGTGCTGTGAAGTGTGTAAGCCTGACGTACCCCTGGGGCAAATAATTGCATGTTAATGAAAATAATTAAAAATTTAAAAATATGATAGGCTTCTAAAATGCTGGATTCTTTTTTAGATTTTATTTTTCTTTGTGACAGATTGTGAGAGAGCACAAGCAGAGGGAGAGGGAGTCCAGTGCGATGCAGGGCTGGATCCCAGAACTCTGGGGTCGTAACCTGAGCCAAAGACAGGCACTTAACCACCCAGGCACCACTTCCCCTTTTTAATTTTTATGTAATCTTCACGTGCAACAACCTCCAAGATCAAGAGTCATGTCCTCTACCAACTGAGGCAGCCAGCGGCCCCCTCCTCTTAAGTCTGATAGAACCCTCCGAAGCACACAAATAACATTTTTCTTTCTAAAAAAAAAATATTTTATTTATTTGACAGAGGTCGCAGTAGGCAGAGAAGCAGGTGGGGAGATGCTGAGCAGAGAGCCCACTGCAGGGCTTGGTCCCAGCACCCTGAGATCATGACCTGAGCTGAAGGCAAAGGCTTAACCCTCTGAACCACCCAGGCACCCCAACAAATATCATTTTTTAATAATGACAGTTGATTATAAAGGTAGAGACTAGAGAATTGTATTTGTCGGGACTAACAATGAGAGACCCCAAATTTATGAAACAATATCCAGCGGAAAATTGGTCTAGAGATGCCCATTTTCTTGATTTTACGGTTTTTTGAATTGATCTGGTGGAAGGGAGGCACTCAACCTTTCCAACTTCTGTTTAGGGAGTTACAGAAATCTTTGCTGATCCTAGGCCAAGCGGTGTATCACAATCATTAAATCTCAAGGTAGCATTAAGCTATCTTTGCAAAATAAAATTATGAAAGCAGTATGGTTCTTGAAGAAAAATTGAGGAAAAAATACTTAAAAAAAAAAAAAACGTAAAAATACTACTGCATCCTGAGATAACTTACAGATAATTTAGGTAACAGTTGACAGTTTGAACTGTATGAGTCCACTTAGGTGGGTTTTTAAAGATAACAAATACAGTACTGTAAGTATATTTTCCTTATGATTTTAACAATTTCCATTTTTGTTGTTAAGAATGCAGTATATAATCTACAAAATATGTATTAAGTGTTACTGGTAAAGTTTCTGGGGAGTCAGGTGACATGTGGGTTTATTTTTGGCAGCACAGTGGGGAGGTTAGTGCCCATAGCTCCTTATGTTCAGGGGTCAGCTGTATACTATGTATGTTGCTTAAGATCTTGAACATCTCTCAGTGTCAGTACATTGTCATTTTAAAATAATTGTTGCTGCTTGTATTCATTTGGATTGATGAACTGAAGTTGATTTAGCCAGTCGCATATAAAAGTCCAATTATCTGTGGAAGTATGGTACCAATTCATAGAAATAATATGTAAAAATTACTATTTTAAAATGTTTATCCTTGTTTGGTAAGTGAAGTATGATAATTGGTTTAATTTGTATTTCTGTTAACAGTGATGTTGAATTTTTTAAAAAAATCTCTGCATCTTTAGTAGTATTTGTGAATAACCTGTATGCATCCTTGGCCCATTTTTTTGTTGGTATTTACCAGTACTAGTAAATGATATAGTAATAGCTGCAGTAGCAATACTTGATATGTGCCAGGTACCATGTCAGTGTTTTCTGTACTTCATTTATGCCTGTGAGACAAGTACTGTCAATGATACTCATTTTACAGTTGGAGTCTGTTTTTTGAAGGGATTGGCTTCCCAGAGGGTAGTGTACACTGTTCAGAGGGGTTGAGCTTAAAATTGAAACAAGTCTGCTTGACCCCAAAGTCTCAGCTCTTAAATCATTAGGTTGTATTACTATTTTCATGCATGTTTGTATACATTAAGAACTTGAATTGTGAGTATGTGTATTGCAGACATCAAGTGTTTTTTGTTTTTGTCTTCCTTTTTTTTTTTTCTTTTTAGTTTTTTGTTTTTGTACTTTAGTGTGGTGATTTGTTGAAAAAAAATTTTTTTTTAAAGATTTTTTATTTTACTTATTTGGCAGAGATCACAAGTAGGCAGAGAGGCAGGTGGGGGTGGGATGGGAGCAGGCTCCTCACTGAGCAGAGAACCCAATGTGGGGCTCAATCCTAGGACCCTGGGATCATGACCTGAGCTGAAGGCAGAGGCTTTAACCCACTGAGCCACCCAGGCGCCCCGAATTGTTATGTTCTATTTAGGAAGTTCGCATTAGTCACTATTTTAAGCAAAGTTTGGTCATGGTGGGTATGGCTTGAATTTGTGAGGGTAGGTATTTTCCTTTGAGGTTTAAAATTATTTTTTTGAAAGAGGCTTTACCTAAATTTTGTTTTGAAGGTTTTTGAGTTACTAACTCAGGTCCTGCTCAGGACTAAACCAGAATAGAGCTTTTCAGTAGAGAGGAAATACGCAAAAGGACTTACCAGTTGGGACTGACTTTGTTGGTTGTCATTGTTTGAAACTAGTACATAACATGAAAAAATTTTTGAAGGAAAATTGCCTTAAACTTTTTAAAATGATGAGGTCAAGACTCAGTATGGTGAACAAATCAGTGAAGAATACATAATTGTAAGGTTGTTAATAAAATACTTAAAATAAAATTTGAAACTTCAGGCTGGAACTAGGTAGAGGATGAAATGGTATTTGAAATGTAAGCTCTGTACTAAATGTAAAGAAAACTAACAAAGTTGTCCCAATATGGGAAGTTAGCATTATTTTAATAAATGTTTAAGAATTAGGGGGTGTACTTAGTGAATTCTGCATGTGTTGACAATGCAAAAGTTACCAGAAACAGTAGCATCTGAATAGCATCCAGAGTGTGTTCCATTCTTGAAAGAGCAATCAAATTTGGACTGGTACTATGTTCAAAGGGACATTGACAGATTAAATTGTATTTGTTACAAGGCACCAGTTTTATTTTCATGGAAGGTGGTGAGGATAGGGAGTAGTTTGAATAAGATCATTTTAGATTACAGAAAACTAATTTTAATGGTATTTGGCATTGAAGGAGAGAACTAAAGAAATTCATTAAAAGGCAGTTAAGTTTTAGAATTGAACAACATGATTTCCTTCATTTTGGTGGCAGTTCTCAAGAGACTAAATTATTATTATTATTTTTTAAAGATTTTATTTATTTGACAGACATACACAGTGATAGAAGGAACACAAATAGTGGGAGACGAAGAAGCAGACTTCCTGTGGAGCAGGGAGCCTGATGATGGGCTCTATACCACAACCCTAGGATCATGACCTGCTCCAAAGGCATATGCTTTCAATGACTGAGCCATCCAGGCGCCCCAAGAGGCTAGATTATTAGTGAGCAAGGATGTTGTAAGGGGATTTTAACATCCTTGGAAGAACTGCAGGGTGGTTGAACTATATGATTTGGTTTTTCCCTCTTTAAAGATTCTGGGAATTTTTTTTTTTTTTTAAGATTTTATTTGTTTATTTAAAGACCTTCACTTAAAAATTTTTGTCGGGGTGCCTGGGTGGCTTAGTGGGTTAAAGCCTCTGCCTTGGCTCTGGTCTGGGATTGAGCCCCGCATTGAGCCCTGCATCAGGCTCTCTGCTCATTGGGGGAGCCTGCTTCCTCCTCTCTCTCTCTGCCTGCCTCTGCCTACTTGTGATCCCTCTCTCTGTGTCAGATAAATAAAACCTTAAAAAAAATTTTTTTTTGTCATTATATTACCCATTTATACTTGGTTAGGAACAGTCTTCTATAAAAATGCTTATTAAGGGATCCTTGAAGGAAATACATATGTAAAACTATTTTTCTTGAGCACTATTTAATATTTTGGTGTTTTGGTTCATTTCTATCTTAAACCTATACACCTATATTTTTGATGAATTTTTAGCAGTATGGAGTCTACCATATATAGTTTTAGAGTGTATTGTAAACATTCTTCACTTAGTTTTCTACAATATGTTTTAAGTGGCTATGTAGTGTTTTTTATTAAAAGGGATTTACAGAGCTTACAGATGCTCAAGAGTTTTCAATTCCAAACATAGGATAACCTGAAATTTAACATTACCAATTGCTTAATGCAAGTACGTAGGCCCAGCCGTTGTTTGGCACTTTTTAAGAATTTTCAAAGGAACCTAGAGAAATATGTACTGGTTTACGTCTTGTTTGTTTACTTAGTTATAGCAGTGGGAGTGCCGTATTTTTTCACCCCATGGGATGATCATTCTTAAATTAGCAAATCTGATAGAAAATACTACATTCTGGGAATTTCCTAAAATGTGAGACCTGGTGTACATCTTTTTTCTGTTTGTTGTTATAGGAGCTTTAAAAAACTTTGGAACAGGTAATACTACATACGTAAAATAAACCATCCATGTTCCAGCCTTGTTCTGGTAGCTGCTGTGTAGATTGCTATGTTTGCTCTCCATATGATGGTGGTTTGTTTTGTTTTGCCCTTGAATAGTTTTAGGCATGATATTTCACTTAAGAACTTGAAGATGCCTGCATCTCCTTTAAGAATAAAGATAATCTATTTTAACGAAATTACCAAGCCAGTGAAAATTAGTAACACTGATTCAATATTCTCGTGTATACAGTCCATAATAAAATACCCTGTCACCAAAAATGTTTGCAGTCAGTTCAGTCAAGGTTCAGTGGTTCACCCATTGCTTTCTTAATTTAGAAAAGGTTTCTACTTTGTATGTATTTCCCTATGTGCAGGTTCAGATATTTACCAAGGATATTGCACAGGTGATGTGTTTTTATTTTTGTCACACCAGGAGGCATGTAATGTCAGATCAGTTGGTTTAAGTGGTGGCATTTATTTTCCATTTCAAAAGCACATTTTTTATAATCCGTATTTTGGGTAATATTTTGAGATCATATAAATCTTGTTTTCTACCCCTTTTGGGCAGAAAAGCTTTATACTTTTTTCTAGTGATTTTAGCGTACATCGACAGTTACCTGAATTACTATATTTCTCTTATTTTTTAAATTACTTTTTTATTTTTAAAGATTTTATTATTTGACAGACGCAGCAAGAGTGGGAACACAAGCAGGGGTGATGGGAGAGGGAGAAGCAGGCTTCCCACTGAGCAGGGAGTCAAATGTGGGGCTCCATCCAAGGACCCTGGGATCACAACCTGAGCTGAAGACAGACACTGAACGACTGAGCCACCCAGGGGCCCCTGTCTAAATTATTCCTTAAATTAAAATTTTTCGTGTTTATGATCTATTTGTTCTGCATTTCCTGACCATTTTTTCCTGTTCATATTTGTTGGGGCTGTTGCATGTTTTCTGTTGTTCAGGTTTGGCAACTGTATATGTAAGTTTTTACTTAAGTTTTGATCCATCTATAATTTATTTTGGTTACTGAATTATATTTTTTGAGAGTTTCTTTGGTTTTTAATAGTTACGGGCTACCATTTATTTAATTACTTATTTTTCTCTGTAATTTGTAGTATCTTGAATATTCTCTTAGTTTTAATTCTTAGGCATAACAGTTGGAATAGCTTATCAAAAAAAATGACCAGCTTTGTGGGAACCTTGTTCAGTTGGCTAAGTGTCTTGACTCTTGATCTCACCTCAGGTCTTGATCTTGGGATCATTAATTCAAGGCCTGTGTTGGACTCCATGCTGGGTGTGGAACCTAAGTAGAAGAACAAATAAGTAAAAATAAAAAGGGCCCACTTAGGTTTTTGTGTCCTGAAAAGGTCCTTAAAAGTACCAACATACACTATTTAATCAATGTTAGTATTCTTGACCTTGAGATTATACCTGTTTTGAAGAAAAAAAGTTCTGGGGGTGGAGCAGATTAAAGTACACTGTTGTTTTTGCAGGCACATGGACAGTTCATTGTTAGCCAGAGGGAAATAATTGATGGAATGCACTAAAGATAAACATAGGTAGAGAACAAATGAGGGCCAGATAGAGTAAAGTGAATGTAAATGGGCAAAATAGGAACTTAAGTTTGTTAAAGACAAATAACTTAGTTCAGATGATGATGCTTTAAGTAGAAGGGGAATTTTATAGTATCCAAAAAGTACTGAGAAACGTTGACAGATTGTGAGAGGCAGTATGAAATAGAAAAACTTGGACTCTAGATTTAGTTATCTTTTTTAAAAAAATGCCAACTCGTTGCTGCCATCTAGTGATATTTTGCTTTTCTGTATTCACAGAAAGTTGGGAAGTAACAGTCATTTGATAGTTGCATTTGATTCAGATTGAATGTATAGGCTAGTTAAGGGGTAGAAATAAAAATTCTGAGGTAGATTTCTGTGTTTTCTTGTCTGAGGCAGGTTATTTCCCTTGTTTTCTATTAGTATGATTTTGACATTTCATAAGCTATACAGATGTTGTGTTTGAATTTTTTCTTTCTGGGTTAATAGATAATGTGATATGAGTAAGTATAACTGTGAGTAGCCTAGGTGAATAGGCTGAGCAGGTAGAGCATTGGCTGAAATTTCAGTAGAAACATCTTGGGTGTACTACCTATTTTCTCTGATGGGTTTTTTGTTTGTAGTAAATGTGCCTAAATATAAT
The DNA here is from genome assembly GCF_030435805.1 of Mustela lutreola. Taxonomy (NCBI): domain Eukaryota; kingdom Metazoa; phylum Chordata; class Mammalia; order Carnivora; family Mustelidae; genus Mustela; species Mustela lutreola. The sequence goes on from NC_081296.1 coordinate 56,607,765, forward strand.
GAACACAGTCTGAATAGTGGCACTGTGTTGTCAAATACTTAATCTTTTCAGTCAGTTTCCACTAAAGGTGGAGTTAAACTGCCCTGCAGATAAAGGCAAGGAAGCTAAATGCTTAATTCTAGTTATAAGTTGATTTTGGCCCCATCAAAACGTAGTTTTGGACTATTTGAGTTCTGTACCACTCGTAATTATCATAGTGCAATTTGCCTCTCCCACCTTACTGCACCTTTTCCCAGCAGAATTTACGTGAGATTTAATGCTGACTTAAGAGAAACGGAGTACTTGTTACAGTTTCTAACCTTTTAGCTAGATTGAAAATCCAAGATAGGTTTGTCTCAAGAGGGCAAAGAATCAGGATAGCATGATCTTCAGAATGAACAGTTAAAAATAAAATTTTGAGAGGTTTGCTTGCATTCTGAGCAGATGAAGATTTTGTTTTATTTATTTGTTGGTTTTAGGATATAAATAGAATGTCAGAAACGGAAATAGAAACATTTCTTTAAAAAAAAAAATAACCTGTCAGAATGAACAAGCAGAGTGAGAAGTAGGCTCCCTGCTGAGCAAGGAGCCCACTGTGGGATTTAATTCCAGATGAAGGCACTTAACCACCTCAACCATGCAGGCACCCTGAAAATCTCTTGGTTTTATTGCTTTAACATAAAGTCTGTGATTAGATGCATAGATCCTTTGGTCTAATATGGCAATAAAGGTAACTGAGTATTCTTAGTTTTGATTCGTTAACCAGATAAGACATGCCTTAGCGATCCTTTGATGGTAAAAATCACGGGATAAGGGGCGCATGGGTGGCTTAGTTAGGCGTCCAGCTGTTTAGTTCAGTTCAAATCTTGATGTCAGGGTTATGAGTTCATGCCCCATGTTTTTTTAAAAAGGTGGGATGGAAATATATGTATATATAAATATAAATATAAAATACATAACCTGTGTCCGTATGTACCCAGGGACTACAGTTTTGAGTGCTACCACCCAAAGAACCTTAAGGAAAATGTTGATATCATTCCATTTTAACATTTTCATTTTATTTTGTTCAAATTCTGCTTTTCTGGAAACCAGATCCACTTGATCATCGGTAGTTAATTAAATCGGAAGCATAGTTTCCATGGAACATAACATTTCAGAAATCTACCCCCTTTTTTTTTTTTTAAGATTTATAGTGGGTTTTTTGTTTTATTTTTGAGAGAGAGAGAATGAGTTGGAGAGGGCCAGTGGGAGAGGGAGAGACAATTTCTAGTAGACTGAACACCCAGTGTGGAGCCAGACATGGGGCTGGATTCCGCAATCCTGAGAACATGACCTGAGCTGAAATCAGAGTCGGAAGCCTAACTGAGCCACCCATGTGCCCCAGAAATTTACTCTCTTGATATTATTCTTTGAAACCAATTTTAGGAAAGAAATTTTTTTTATTCTGTGTACTTTTCTTTACTTGGATGTTTAAAAAGAATGAATTTGACATTTTTTTCCCCCTTAGGGAATCTGACTGGCTCAGTTGGTAGAAAAGGCAACTTGATCTCTGGGCTGAGTTGAGGTCCCACATTGGGTATAGAGATTACGTATACTACGTAACTAAACTACATAAACCTTTAGAAAAGGGTTTTTCTATTAACACCTGAAACTATAACACTATATATTAACTGGAATTAACAAAAACTTTAAAAAACATTTTCTCTGAGAAAACTTTAAAAAGGATGTGACTGGACTAATTTCATCTGTGAGGAAATTTGGAGTATTTAAAATGTGCCAGAAATTTCCGGTTGTGGAATTTATAAACTGATCGATAAGGATTAACCAAATTTTGAACTGCAAACATTTTTTTAAGAATTTGTCTGTTTTAGAGACAGCTTGCTTATACATGCACAGGGAGAGAAAGAAGAGAGAGAATCCCAAGCACACTCCCCCTAAGCGCCGAGTTAGGGGAGTAGATCCCACAAGATCCACAAGGTCATGACCAGAGCTGAAACTAAGAGTCAAGACACTCAACCAACTGAGCCACCCAGGCACCCACTGACTTAAAACATTTGATCACAATTCCCACATTATTGAAAGTGATTTGCAGGTATTTATTTTTTTATATAGTAATCTTTACTCATAACCTGGAGCTCAGACTCACAGCCCTGAGATTCAAGAGTCATACGTTCTTACTGAGGCAGCTGGGTGCCCCTAAAGTGATTTATGGATCAAGACTGCAGTTGCTGGTAATAAGAATACCAAATTGTTAAAAATTAAAAATGAGTTTAGAATGTAATGTGCTGCAGAGCTATGTAAGGTAAAAAGCAAAAAATAAAAGTGTGTGGAGTATGAAATTGTGGAAAATCCAGACTGGAAACTTCAGGTCAAATACCCTGTATTCTTCAAGCAATACATTCGAATTTAAGGGGGTGCCTAGGTGGCTCAGTTGGTTAAGTGTCTGCCTTCGGCTCAGGTGATGATTCCGGGGGTTCTTGGATGGAGCCCCACATCTGACTCCCTGCTCAGCAGGGAGTTGTCTTCTGCCCCTCGCACCCACTCGCGCTCTCACACAAAAAATTTTTTTAAAGTGGTGACTACAACGAATAGTAGTAACTTCGGGGGGTGGAAAGGTTTAAAGAATGGAATGCTGCACATGGGGCTCTGAGTTAGTTTTGAGATTGTGGAGACTAAGCCACTCTGGCATCTTGAGACATTTTTGTTACAGTACCTTGTACTCATGCATTCTTGCAGCAGGGAAATACCCTTCCGGTTTCAACTGCTTTTCTTAAAATTGGCTCCCTTGGCTTTCCACTAAATGGGTATTTGGGGATTCTTCCATTTCTAGGTCTTTCTGGTTCTCCTGCAGTGGTAGATAACCATGCATATGTGGGCTATTGGCTTCCCTTTACCAGCTTGCTTTATGGCATTTTGATTGGGGTACCTGGGCACCCAAGTTTATCTAGTTTCTTTTATATGGGGATTCAGAAAGGTTGAAAAACTATGATGATGTTGTTTTGTTCTAGGAAATCTAGGGGTTCCCCTCTGCCTTAGTTTCTTTGCATTTTTGGATACTGACATTTTATATCCACCCCCACCCCCAAACAGATTTCAGAGGTAGGGTGAAATGTGACCTGAGTTCATTTGGTTATTTGTAAAATTTTGGGAAATACATTCCCTCTTCAATAGTTTTTTTTTTTTTTTTTTAATGTTTTTTCTTTAAGATTTTATTTATTTATTTGTCAGAGAGAGAGCACAGGCAGACAGAGTGGCAGAGGGAGAAGCAGGCTTCCCACAGAACAAGGAGCCCGATGTGGGACTCGATCCCAGGACGTCGGGATCATGACCTGAGCCGAAGGCAGCTGCTCAACCAACTGAGCCATCCAGGCGTCTCTTCAATAGTTTTTTTAAACAATGGTATCATTAGAGTGTAAACTGTGAGGAATCGTGCTCTTCATGTTTTTCCTCTGAAGTAGCCTTGGTACCTAGTACTTACCAGATACTCAGTAAATGTCCAGTGGAAAAAATGTATTAATTTGTAGTAATTTATTCTTTAGAAGATGTGTTCCTTGGAACAGGATTAATGGACCTTTGTGGGTTCACTTGTCTTTACTGTTGCTCATACCTTGATTAAATCCTTAGTATGTGCATTAAATCCTTTAGCCAAGCTTTTGAGGTTGAGGTCATTATTACTTTTCTGTTAACAACTCAGGATTCTTGTAGCAAATTTAGTAACCACATACAATTGGAGAAAATAGATAAAATTATATACTTAAATTTGGAGATGGCAATCATCGTTAGCACCTTTTTACTTGTGTATCTGGATGTTTCTTTATCAGCCTTTTCAAATGTGGAGTTCCATGGGTTTTAATCCTTAATATCCTCAGGCATTCTTTTTATGTAATCAAGTGTCTAGTTCTAGATTGGTTCTAGCTATGTGTACCACCTTTGTAAAAAGTGAGAAAATAACCATTTAAATCGACTTCTTTGGTTCCAAGGAGTATATTTGAAGGGGACATTATTGTCAGTTTGTTCTACAGTCTTGTTCAGTATGCTGATGGCATGTAGAAAGAACCATTCTTTCCCCAGCAGGTAATTGTTAATTAAATCTAGGAAGATTTTTCCTTTTAGTTACTGTTATTTACTATAATGTGTAGAACATGTTTATTTTTTGTGAAAATAATTGTAGAAAACTGGCTTGAGTCCTCCCTTCTTACATTAATAGCAAACCTTAATAACCAGCAGTAATATTTGAAACCACTAAGTCCTTTCTTAGGTTTCTGTTTTTGGTGTTCTGAGGAGGCTTTCTGGGAGTGTTGGTGACTCTGTGCCATTGTTTGGTAAATTCTTACTGCTTAGTCTAAGAAAAATTAACTGTTGCTTATAAAGCTGTAATTCAGAAACCAAAATCAAGTAAAGACTTTCTTAATTTTAGAAAGGCTAGGAGGGAAAAGCGGTTGTTACAGCTTTAAAAATCAGTACTACTTGTGAAATGAGTAGTATTTTAAGGATCAGAATATTAGTGATCTATATAAATTATCTTATGCTACCTGTTTTGTTACACACATATATGCATATATAGAAGATATTTTTACGTAATCCATGAACTAGTTTGTCATTCTTCTGGGGATTGGAAAAATAACATGCTAATACTCATCTGATGTGAGTTTCAAAGGAATGAATGGAAAATAAATTAATCTTAAGAATGGTCCTCTGAATCTAATGTGGGACCATCTTAAACTGTTTTAAGTTTGGTAGTTGGAGTGGGAAGGGGCAGCAGATACAAACCCTAAAAGAATGTCAAAATGTTTCTACTTGAAAAAACCTAAGGTGATAGAACATGAATCTCCTTGTAATTATAATGTGACTGAACCTTCATATACCTTTTTTTTTTTTTTTAAAGATAATTTTTGTTTTGAAACAGTCTGAGGAAAGTGGTACTCTTCCTAGTTCTCCTGGCCCTCTCTTGATTCATGCAGTGTTATACGTGCTAGTTTTATCATCATCACCATCTAGTATTACAAATATCCCAGCTGTATTTTCAAGATCATCACATAAAAAGCAGATCGAGTCATTGCATTCTATAAAATGATGTATTGTTACTTAAGATATCTCTGGCGTATTATGAATCATTTAATGTACCTGGAAATAAAGATTTCCAGAGTGAATGATTTGGGTCTATATATTGCCTTAGTATAATAAAGTTAATTATATTTGAAGGGGAAAGGGTCTGTTGCCCACATTTATCTAGCTAAAGAATGGTTTGTGGGCAGAGTTTTGTATATTTTTGGAATAGGTGAGACTCATTTTAATAATAGCAATGTGTAAGAAGATGGAGTTCTTGATAGATGGCAGGAAATGGTTAGGAAATTTATGAGAAGTTGATAGTAGAAGAGTTTAAGGTATTCTAATTTACTTGAGGGCTTAAGAACAGAGAGGGCTCACTTGAAATGAATAATGCCCTTAATTGTGTTGCTAGTTGTCTTTGAAGAGCACGCCCCCGCCCCCAACCCTTGGTCCCTTGAAATGATAATCTGGCACTGCTGGAATATACTAGGGAAGGTGGAACTGAATTTGTATAAGGGTGCATATATTCAGGAGCTCTCCTCTCTAAAATAGTAATACACTTTCCTCTGTGAGAGCCGATTAAGTTGACTGATACTCTAGTCACAGTGTTCAAAATAAAGAGTAGAAAGTTTTATCAAGGAGTATTTTGTTTCTAATCTCTTTTTTTAACCTGAATACTTTTTTTTCCATCCAGTTTTTCAGCTTTGTGAAGAACCTTAACATCAAAGAAAATGGCCAGCAATGTCACCAACAAGACAGATCCTCGCTCCATGAACTCCCGTGTATTCATTGGGAATCTCAATACTCTTGTGGTCAAGAAATCTGATGTGGAGGCGATCTTTTCAAAATACGGCAAAATTGTGGGTTGCTCTGTTCATAAGGGCTTTGCCTTTGTTCAGTACGTTAATGAGAGAAATGCCCGGGCTGCTGTGGCAGGAGAGGATGGCAGAATGATTGCTGGCCAGGTTTTAGGTAAGATCTGGGTTGGATTTCTTCGTTGACTGTTTAATTCAGATAAGAGTTTTTCTGTTCATGCTTCTGTTTTTCTCCCTTTCCATTAAGCTAAGTTGAAAAAAATGTTTATAGTTCTAATTGGTTAAATAAGGATTTTACTCCTTTCTGTATAGCAGAGACTGGATAACCAATTGGTGGTCTCGAGTTAGGTCAGGAGAATAGGAATGACATTACATAAGGTACAGTGGCTGCCCTAAATAGCTGTCCTCTTGCTCACAGTAGAAGGGGCAAAGGCAATATGGCTTAGTCACTCATGGGCTGTGGAGTCAGATTGCTTGGCACAACTGTGTTTTTTGGCAGTCTGCATAACTTGGCTGAGCCTTCTCATCTGTTAAAATGGAGGTATAGTATGTCACTCTATTACCTGTTATCCATGCCCACCTCCAGAAATTTTATTTATTTGGCAGAGAGATGTAGGGAGAGTGGGAGAGGGGGAAGCAGGTTTTGTGTGGAACAGGAAGCCCAATGCTGGCTCCTCCATCCCAGGACCCTAGGATCATGACCAGAGCTGAAGGCAGACACTTAAACCACTGAGCCACCCAGGCACCTTCAGTCTGTTATCTGCTCTTACCTAAGATAATACTGTTATTTTGGTGTTACCAAGAATTTGGATTAATTAGGATGTTTCATGAGAAGCTTCTAGTGTAAGTCTAGCATGTCACGCTCAATAAACGATGCTTAGTGTTACGTATGTTTTAGCATTAGCAGTACCAGCTGGTTTTCTTTTTTGGTCTTAGTTACACCAGTAAGGGGTCTCCTGATCTACCATGTTCAGATATTTGAGAATGAGGTCTGAGCTTAGAGTACAAAAGATGTTCCTGATGATTGTAGAATTTAATCTCCATGAATAATTTTGACTGCTTACCCATTGCTAAGATTTGCTGTCAGAATCATAGTTAATTTTATATAGCTTATCTTTTTTTTAAGATTTTATTTATTTATTTGACAGAGATCACAAGTAGGCAGAGACAGAGGGCCTGATGTGAGGCTCGATCCCAGGAGCCCGAGATAATGACCTGAGCCGAAAGCAGAGGCTCTAACCCACTGAGCCACCCAGGCGCCCCGTTGTTGTTTTTCTTTTTCTTTTTCTTTTTTTAAAATGCATAGTGTTCAACTTGAATCCCACCTTAAATGTTTTATTTTCTACCTGGCTTTCTCTTCAGGATGCTGTGAATTTTTTTCCCCTTAAGTGTTTCCATGTTGGTGTTTACTTACAGTACTACACAGAACTTAAGCATTTCATGATTGTAGCATTTAATAAATACTTCCTACATAGCATGATTTATTGTAAAGTTTCAGCTGTTTCTGTTTTTGTTTTTAAATAAGTGACAGCTCCATTCTTGGAGTAAACAGCATTATTCTTAATACCAGGAGCAGCTCTCTTTTTTAAAAGATGTTATTTTAAAGTTTTAGTTTTTAATTTTTTTATTTGACACAGCACGAGAAGGGGGAGCAGCAGGGAGAAGTAGGCTTCCAGCTGAGCAGGGAGCCAGATTTAGGGCTCCATTCCAGGACCTTGGGATCATGATCTGAGTTGAAGGCAGACGCTTAACCGACTCACCCAGGCACCTTCTTTTTTTATTTTAGAGAAGTGTGGGGCTGGAGAGAAAAGGGGAAAATCTGAAGTAGACTCCTCCCCTGAGCACAGAGCAGATGGCCTTTGGGGCTTCATCTCACAACCCTGAGATCATAACCTGAGCCAAAAACAGTAGTTGGATGCTTAACCAACTGAGCCACCCAGGTGCTCCTTGACAGCTTTTTAGACGATTTTGAGTGTTCGGTTACTGTTTCTCAGTGGCTCTGTTTGTAAATAGCTCTCATTCTGGAATAAAAGTATTGTGTAATTTGTAAACACTTCTTCCCTTAAATGCTAACTATTTTTAAAAATCCCAACCATACTGGATAGGGGTGGAAAAATACTGGAAGTTAAAGAACCTTGTAATCCTTGACATTGAAGATTCATGGAACAGTTGTAATTGGAGAATACTTAAGAAATTTTCATACCTATTTGTCCTATATCCAAAGTACAAGAAAACACATGTATGAAACTTTGGCATCTGTAAAATGGCTGTGTTATAAAATGAAGTCAAGAGTTTTTCATGATACTTTTTTTTTAACTGTCATGGAAATTTACTAACACAAAAGTAGAGAAATTTAATGAATTTGTAAGTACATCTCACCTTGTTAAATACCAGTATTTAATCATGTTTTCATTTATTTTATTGGTTTTCTTTTAAATTTCATTAGAATAATTCTAAGACTTCATATATCCAGCAGATAAGAACTTTTAATAAAATGTAAACCACACTGCTCTTATCACATAAAGAAACTCACAATAATTCCTTAATACCATCAAATATTCAATCCATGTTTAGATTTCTTTATTATTTCAGACTTTTTTTTTAATAACTTGCTTTATTCAGATCAAGATCCAGTCCATGCCTACATATGCATTTGATTAATTGCCCCTTAGATGTCTTGAAGTCTTGAGTTTCCCCATACCTTCCTCTCCTGTTTAAAAAATTTGTGACCTTTAATTTGTTACTGATTTGATTATTTGTGGTATCATTTAATTTGTTCTTCTCTACCTCTGTTTTGTGTAATACTGCCAGATCTAGAGCACTGTCCGATAGAAATGAAAATGTGTATACTTCACAAACACATCTGAATTCAGGCTTGTGGCTAGCAGCTCACTATATTGGACGTGCAGATCTAGAAGCTTGATTTAATTCAGATTCCATTTATTTTTGGTGAAAACATTATGTGAATAATGTTAATGTATTTTATATTGTATCACACCTTAACATGGTTGCCCATTTTTAGTACTGTTAAGGATAATTTGTGGGTTCAGGTTTTACATCTTGATCCATCTGTGATAAAGTTTGTCATCAATTTTCCACCTTATTGGTGATCATCCATTGATGATCATTGATGAGGTATTTCATAATGGGTCGCAAAAGAGTAGATTTCAAATTTCCTTCTGCTTAACTTTTCTGAAATGAACAACTCATTAATATTTGCTTTTTCTGAAATACCATTCATGTTGGAAAGACCAGATAAATTTTTTTCAAAAACTCTGCAATAGGGACACATGGGTGGCTCAGTGGGTTAAAAAGCCTCTGCCTTCACTTCAGGTCATGATCCCGGGGTCCTGGGATCGAGCCCTGCATTGGGCTCTCTGCTCAGCATGGTTTATTGAGCGATAGCAAAGCGATAGTACAAAGCTCCCAAGGAGGGAAGGGACCCTGAAGAGGTTGCCTGAGTGTGGGTTTTTCTGTTTGTTTGTGTAGTTCTACAAGCTCTATACCCAACATTGGTCTTGAACTCAAAACCCCTAGCTCAAGAGTCACATGCTGTTCAGACTGAGCCAGACAGGTGCCCCCATAATGTTAATATTTCTAATAATTTAAATTGGTGTGTGTTAATACATTACATATCCTTCTTTAGAGCTCAGAATATTTCATCTGTGGCCAGTGTATCTTGTGTCCTTGAGACCTTAGTTTTTTGGTTGTTTTTTTTTTTTTTTAAGATTTTATTTATTTGACAGAGATCACAAGTAGGCAGAGAGGCAGGTACGAGTGGAGAGCAGGCTCCCAACCAAGTAGAGAACCCGATGCAGGGCTTGATCCCAGGACCCTGAGATAATGACCAGAGCTGAAGGCAGAACCCCAACCCACTGAGCCACCCATGCTCCCCAAGATCTTAGTTTTATAATAATTTCATTGCATCCTTGCTTTCTGGCATCACAAGATATTCCAGGTCTTCTGATGCATTTCTTGACCTAAATCTGTTTGCCACTTAATAAAATAATGGGAATTACCTAGAAGCCACAGTCTGTATACCAGGGAGTGTTCATTACTGAATTTTAATAGTTTTTGTCTAGTTTTAGTAAGCAGAAGAGGAAGCACTTTTTTTAGGAAAACAAAAGTTTTACACATGCTTAGTTCCACAGTTTCAAAATAACCATGCCTGTTTGTTTTTTTACAAAAATTAAGATTACTAAGTATTTTTTTAGATTGAGATTTTTTATTAGTATATATACTATTCTGGATATTGACTCAGTACTACAGTTTACTACACATGGAATAATTCTGTAAGATTGTGTAATCAGGGCACTTAGGTGGCTCAGTGGTTAAGCATCTGCCTTTGGCCCAGGGTCCTGGGATCCAGTCAGGCATCTGGAAAAAAAAAGCAGGAGTCTGCTTTTCCCTCTCCCTACTTCCTGCTCATTCTCTGTCTCTTGAACAGATAAATAAATTATCTTCAGGAAAAGGTGGAGAGAGGTTGTATAATCAACTTGGTATATAATCTCATTCTGTTTTTATTTTAGAATTGCATTGTTTTGTTTTGTTTTTTAAGAGAAGGAGGTAGAGGTGGGGAAAACTGCTTGGAACCTACTCAGATAAAAACAAGTCAACTGTAAAGGCAAGGTTGTTCTTAACATTAGGTGCTAGAAATTGGAAATGAATTTAGTGAACCAGAAACTCTTCAGATTCTTCATTAATGTAATGATGTTCAGCAGGTAGTGTACTAAAAGTCTTTTTCAGTTGGTCACTTGATGAACTAAGTTTTGAAGAGCTGGTTTTTGACAGATGGACTCTTGTTAGAATAAGGAAGAGATCATGAATTCTTTGTTTGGTAGGCAGTGAGTCGTAGGACCATAGCTGGCCATGTTGGAATAGGTGTTTTTAAAATTACGTTTATGGAACCTAGGACTTTTTCCTTTGTTCCCTTAATTCCCCTTTCTTGGTTTGTGTGTGTGTGTGTGTGTGTGTGTGTGTGTGTGTGTACGCACACAAATGTGTATGGAAAAGTTGTTGAGCAGTTGGCTGAATAGTATTCATCTAAACTATTCAACTTTTTTAAAAATAAATTATTTATTTGGTAGAGATCACAAGTAGGCAGAGAGAGAGGAAGGGAAACAAGCAGGCTCCCTGATGAACAGAGAGCCCGACGCGGGGCTCAGTCCCAGGACCCCGGGATGACCTGCGCCAAAGGCAGAGGTTTTAACCCACTGAGCCACCCAGGCACTCCTATTCAACTTTTACAGCTGATCCTATTTATAAGGAGAAGGAAAATTCACCTTTGGGGATAATTTAAGGGTATCCTACTCATAATAATTCGTGAATTGCTATGTATTTTATATCTCTGAGGTCATTCATTCATTCCTAATATATGCTCTTAGTAGTGAGAGTTCCATTTTATTGGGAACCAGGTATCCTGGGAACAGGTATCCTGTTACAAGAACAGAATAAAGGATTGAAAAATTAAGTCCTAGCCTTATAAAAATTCATGATCCCTTTTTACATAAGAAAAGATGGGACATCATGTTCAGTCTTTCTTGATTTATATACTACTTACTCATCTTAAAACTGTAATTTAAGATGCTACACTACCCCTACAGGGATGTCGTTAAAGGTTTTGTGTTTATTTTTGTTTTTTCAGATATTAATCTGGCTGCAGAGCCAAAAGTGAACCGAGGAAAAGCAGGTGTGAAACGATCTGCAGCGGAGATGTACGGGTCAGTACCAGAACACCCTTCTCCGTCCCCTCTACTCAGGTCCGGAACTTTATTATTTATAACTGCATTGTGTCCATCAGTGGGCATCTTCTCTATCTGTTTTCTGGATGTGGGGAGGGTTAACTATAGTATGTTTTATCTGTATAAAAATGATGCTTTATTAATTTCGTATTAGTATACCTCCTTTTCGCCCATTTCCCAGAGAATTGTTAGAATTCCCTGAGATTTTTTTATTTACTAAAGAGCAGTTTGGTATTTTTAACATACAGTGAAATTTTTGGAGAGGAGTTGTTTAGTTTGTAAGAAGCTGGGAAATACGAAAGGGAAGGGGAGAATAGCATAAGAATATTTGGTTTACTGTTGTACTTTTCAGTGTTCTTATATTAATGTTATGTTTTATGTTTGAATTGTAGCAGATTTGTGCCTAAATTTGCAAATTAGCTGCTGCATGTCCAGTGGCTTCTAAGATGATTGGAATTTTAGTCATTTGTTGCTTAAATGATTGGGAATTATTCCATGCTAATCTCTGATCTATTTGTTATGGTTGGTTTTGCATGGTTTTTTGTTTTTGTTTTTCCCATCTGCTATTGTGAATTTACATCAGCAGCTCCAAATTAATCCTCTTTGGTATTTATTTTTCAGCTCCTCTTTTGACTTGGACTATGACTTTCAACGAGATTATTATGACAGGTATGTTAAAGGGTTTTTTGTCTTGTCTAACCATTTATTTTTTTCTGATTTGTAATGAACAACAAAGATGTTTTTGAGGTACCCCCTTTGTAAACATAATGGAAAATCCATCCTGCAAATGGTCAGGGGTAGACTAGGGTGGGTGACATTTCTGTTGATTTCAGAGAGTCAGTTTATATATGGTCAGGGCATACGGGAACATGTCTGGTATTTTGTTTGCATGTGTATGCCAACTAAAAGTAAGGACTGACTTGTCAGATGATAAAATAGGACTTAAGTAGCATTTCCATGTTCTCATTTTATTTCCTTACTGCATACTTGGCCACTGGGCTTTGCATTGTAGGGCGTTACAGCAAAACTATTTAAAAAAAGATCTAAGTCTCTATTGAGCAAACCAGCTAATACAAAATAGGATACAGAAGGCATACATAAATGAATTAACTATATAAGTTGCTCTGGGGGTTATAAAGTGTTGAAGACTTGCAGATTGGGGGTGGTGGTTGACCCCATTCTAGAAGGCAAGGTGGTTGGAACAGTGGTTGATATGTGTTTGTGAGTGTGTGCGATTGGAACAGTGGTTGATATGTGTATGTGCGTGTGTGCACGCACACCTCTTCAGAAGAGCATTAGTATTCATTGAGAAATAAAATCAGGAAGGTGTGTGGATAGGGATACGTTATGGATGGTTATGAATTATAGATTTACACATAATAGGAACTAGTGAACTGGGGAATGACAATACAGAGAAGATACTAGTATTATACTAGCATTCGGATAACATTAGTCTTAATGAACATTAAGGAGATACTAAGTTTATTTGGTTTCTTGCTTTTTAATAATGCATTATTATATGGAAGTATATGGAGTGTACTCCTAAACTGGACTTGACCTAGTATGAATTTTCCTTCGCTATTTTTCATCTTAGGTTTTCAGTATTCTTGTCAAGGTTTTCAGTATTCTTGTCATTAGTGTGTGGTGTTAATATATATAAGAATTTTAGTTAGATCAATTTTTGCTTTGGAAATGAAAGTAATAGCTTTCTTGATTAGGGAATGTTTGCCCAAAAGAAAAATTTTTGAACTGAGTAGATTAGTCATGCCGAGGGATTTGGGTAATGAAATCAAGTCAGTCAGTAAACACTATGAGTAGAGACCTGAACATAAGTACGTTTTGTACACTTTTTGTTTTTGAGACAGATATGGACTGCAGCAGGCTAGTCATTAATAGGCCAAAAAAATAAGACTAGAAAAATAGTTTGGGCCTACATTGTTAATAACATACTGAGGTTGAGGTGATTTGAGTATTCTTCATGCATCATTCAAATGGTTATTTCATTTGTCCTTAGAGATTTCTTCACATTTTTGTGTCTATTAGTCTGAATACATATCTTGAAAACTATGCTAATTCTCATATTTTGAAAATATTAAGGTATTTAAAAATAGAGAACAGATCGGGCATCTCTTTGCTAATGAAAATGTGGTCAATGGGTGAGTGACTTGAAGCCCCTGAGACTTAAGTTTATCTGAGGCAACTGCCCTTTACACTCAACTCTCTGCTTAAGAAAATACTCAGTGCCCAGCTATAGCTCTAAGGATCCTTGTACACCTGGTCTAGGTAGATTCTTGAGTGTTGGTACATACATATTTTTCTTTTTAAAGCTTCTGAAGAAATTTGATGTTAGAGTCAAGAATCATTAATAAGGGATGAGGAAGTAGTTTTATTTCTGTAATTCTTAACTCTATTTCTTTGTCCATGGCTCCTTTTAGAAAAATTCTAGTACATTTATATATATGTATATACAATATAAATAATTTGGGAGTGTACCTCGAACTGGAATGCAAGAAACCTCCTGTTTTAAATTGAGTGTATAGAGATTTTTAATATGTACAATCCTACCTTTTTCATGAGAGTAGCTATCTAAAGTTTTAGTTGTCCTGTTGAGGCAGGACATCATCCCACTATTAGTTCAGAAAAGATTGTTTTTGAGTGAGGACTTACTAAAGGGTTAATTGAAAGGAGATGTAAACAGGAAGAAATAGTGAAGAAATTTTAGAGATTTGCAGAAATACCTTTAATTTTTTTGCCACTGCTCTTTGATCCTAAAAGTTGGTGGCAGTGCCTTAACTTTTGGCCATACTTTAGTTTTTCAAGAGGAAAGAGAATACCTTTAGTTAGTCTGATGGTATTACTTGATTTTTTTTTTAGGATTTTTACTTTTTATTTGACAAGTAGGCAGAGAGAAGGGGGGGAAGCAGGCTCCCTGCTGAGCAGAGAGCTAGATGCAGGACTCAGTCCTAGGACCCTGAGATCATGACCTGAGCCCTCCAGGCACGCCTAGAAAGACACTTGTGATAACCATGCAACCTGGCAGTAGTGGGTAAAGAGCCGATTCAAGTGTATCACTGAGGTCTGTAGTAGGAAAATGAACATACTTAGTTAAAAATAAAACTAAATCAGGAAAATTGCATTAGTTTCTCCTTAGAAGTCATTCTTAACATACTTTATTTGCAAGGTTAAGACTTTCACTGTTTTAGTTGCTAACATAGTGATCCTAAATCAGCTGTGTTGGATTCCTTATTAAAGCAGAATGGAACATTGGCTCTTAGATGAGCTGAAAGCCCTGGGTCTTCCTGTGTAAATGGGGTTAAATCAGTGTCTGCCTAATCCTTCAGTCATATGCTTAAGAACACCGAATTCACGTAAATGTTTCAAGACATAAATTTAGCTTTTCTTTAGGGTTTTGTTGTTGTGTTTGCTTTTATTTTTGTTTGTTTTAGATTTTATTAGAGAGCCTGCATGACCTGAGGGAGGAGAAGGAGAAGCAGACTCCTGCTGAGCATGGAGCCTGATGCAGTATGACTGGCTCTATCCCAGGACCCAGGTCATTACCTGAACCAAAGTGAGACATTTGACTGACTGAGCCACCAAGAACCCCTAGATAATTTCATTATCATCTAGCTTTCTTCTACTTATTCTTACATTAGAGAGGCAGCTGATACGGAATGTAGGAAAGAACAATTGAAGAATCCGAATACTTCAAAGTTAGCAAAGAAGCTTATGACCAAAGTCATGTAATCACGGATTTCTTATCTCTAAAATGGAAATAATGCCTACTAATAGAGTGGCTATGAAGACTAAAGGAAACATGAAAGATAAATTGCATTATAAGGGCGTCTGTGGCTCAGTGGGTTAAGCGTCTGCCTTCATCTCAGGTCATGATCTGAGGTCCTGGGATCAAGCTTCATGTTCGGTTTCTGCCCCTTTTTCCCTACTTGTGCTGTCTCTCAAATAAATAGAATCTTTAAAAAAATTTTTTTTTTAATTGCATTATAAATATACCCACAACCAGTGGTTATATGTAACTACAACAAATATAACTACAACCAGTGAAGACTATGAGCATTCATTCCTGTTTATTATCAAGATCTTCAGATTTCTTACATGTTAAATTTGCTGGAAGTTATACTTCTGATTTTATTAATCCTATTAAAGATCTTATATGTTTATTTGACAGAGATTGTAAGTAGGCAGAGGGGCAGGTTGGTGGCAGGTAGCAGGCTCCCTGTGGAGCAGAGAGCCCGATGTGGGGCCTCAGTCCCAGGATCCTGGGATCATGACCTGAGCAGAAGGCAGAGACTTTAACCCATTGAGCCACCAAGGTGCCCCAGGTTAATTAATTTTTTTACTGTCTTCTAAAACATCTCAATTTAAATAGATATAAAAGAGAACAGTGTAAGGGCACCTGGGTGGCTGAGTCAGTTAAGCATCTGACTCATCATTTTGGCTCAGATACTTATCTCAGTGTTCTGAGATTGAGTCCCTGCTTGGGCTTCACACTGGGTGTGAAGCCTGCCTAAGATTGTCTCACTTGCGTTCCCCACCCCACTTTTGGAAAAAAAGAGAATAGTGCAGAGTAAAAGATAAAAAGACTGCATTTATAAACATAATCCCAGTACCATTTATAATAATATTTCATAATCTCATTTGTTTTCCACAGATTTGATTCTGCGGATTACATTTTTTTGTATTTTAGTGTGTTTCTCTGCCCACCTATATTTTCTCTATCTGCTAGATAGATTTGCATGCTTGAGTTTTCAGGATCTGTTTTCTTTTTTTTTTTCCCTTTCCATTAGGGATGAGGGAACAGGGCTTAAGGGAAACAAGAGCAGAATACTTCATAAAGGCTTTATGCATTTTAGTCATCATTAGTTTGATTTTTGACAGAAATTTTAAGGATGCAGGAAGCATTGGGTATTTTTATAAGGAGAAATACTTTAGATATCAGGAAGTAGGTAATTAACAGTTTTCTTAGGAGAATTAGAATGACTTGTATTTTTGTTTGGGGATGAGTGGGCATTTCTGATCAAGTCCCAAGGATTGTAAATACTTTACCTTTAAAACTGGAGAATAATTGGGGCACCTGGGTGGCTCAGTGGGTTAAGCCGCTGCCTTCGGCTCAGGTCATGATCTCGGGGTCCTGGGATGATCGAGTCCCGAGTCCGGCTCTCTGCTCAGCAGGGAGCCTGCTTCCCTCTCTTTCTCTGTCTTCCTCTCCATCTACTTGTGATTTCTCTCTGTCAAATAAATACATAAAATCGTCAATAAATAAATAAATAAAGCCTCTGCCTTTGGCTCAGGTCATGATCCCAGGACCCTGGGATCGAGAGCCCTGCATCGGGCTCTCTGCTCAACAGGGAGCCTGCTTCCCTTCCTCTCTCTCTGCCTGCCTCTCTGCCTGCTTGTGATTTCTGTCTGACAAATAAGTAAAATCTTTAAAAAACAAAACACTGAAGGGTATTCTAATGTTAAGACTTAACCAAGTCACTTATATTTTATATGTTGTCTGCTGAGAAGACAATGAAATCAGATTCTGTAGTTTTATGCCACATCCTGCACTGATTTTAATTCAGGGTATGGGTGGAAAATTTAAAACTGTTACCTGTGATCATTTAAGATTACCATAGTTTGTGGGTTTCTTTTTTTTTCTTTTTTTTTTTTTTTTTAAGATTGTAATTATTTGAGAGAAAAAGAGAGCATGAGAGAGAGGAGAGAGGGAGAAGCAGATTTCCCTGCCGATCAAGGAGCCCAGTATGGGACTCTGATCCTTGGACTCCAGGATCATGACCTGAGTCAAAGACGGTCACTTAACAAACTGAGCCACCCAGGTGCCAAAATTACCATAGTTTGAAAGGATTCTCAGTACATGTTGTACTAGGAATGGTGCTGTTCTTCCAAAATTAAATAAATGTATTTGTTAATATCTTAGCATTATTACAGTGATCAGATTTTGCATTATAATGATGGAAAAGTCCAAATGATTATTACTAGGTTATTTCCATAAGTTCCTTTTTCCACTGATTACCTGAATTTTGGCCTTTTGTTTTTTGTTCTTAAGGCCATTCCTAATTTTAGAGTTGTTAGAGGTTTGGGGGATGAATTTTAATGATTGCTGATGTATGTGGAACTACCATTTTAGATCTTTCAATATCTGAGAGACATACTGTCACTCTGGTTCATTCACATATATACTGTAAACTAAGATTCATTAATCAAAACATTTTATTCTGATAGGGTATAGCCCCAAAAGTAGTTTTTTGTTTAGTGATGACTATTCATGGACATCTATGTATACAACCAGGGAATTTGCATAAGTCATGTCTGTGTGTGAGAACATTACTGTTTGTTGATGTTGAAAGTGAAGACTTGAAAGCTTCTGACAGAGATCCAGTTTCAGTTGTCCTATTTGAGAATCTTGTTGCTTCTAGGAACATTGTTGCTAAAAGACTTCTTGTGTGAGCAGTTGCCTTGAAATACTTAAAAGTGATTTCTTTTTCCATTCCTTAAAATTTATTTCTAATTTATTTACAGTCTCTTTGAGCATTGAGTTTTATTCATTCACTTTTGAAATGATGGATCATTAGAAAGCTGTATGTGCTCTTGTGCTGGAAGTATTGTAATACAAATATTGAGCACATTGCTGGAGAGCCACGGGCATTAAAGCTCTGTTTTTTTTTTGTTTGGGTTTTTGTTGTGTTTTGTTGAGGAATCTTAACCTTTAAAGTAAAATTGAAAGTTCTTAAGTATGCTGACATATACATGGTATATAAGTGTTTAGTATTTGTGGCAATATTTCTATAAACATTTAGGTCTCCTTAAGTATAAAACCATCCATTTTTAGAAAAATACTGAAATGTTATGGGATTTTTTTTTTTTTAAGATTTTATTTATTTATTTGACAGCAATCACAAGTAGGCAGAGAGGCTGGCAGAGAGAAAGGAAGGGGAAGCAGGCTCCTTGCTGAGCAGAGAGCTAGATGCGATGCATGCGATGCAAGGCTCTCGATCCCAGGACACTGGGATCATGACCTGAGCCAAAGGCAGAGGCTTTAACCCACTGAGCCACCCAGGCGCCCCAAATAAATAAAAAATCTTGAAAAAAAAAATCCTGATTTTGTTGAGGTCTTTGAGGACTTTATAATAAATGTCACGCATTGCGTATGGTACATGAATAACAATGTAAACCGTGTAAGTGATGACTGTAAAAATTCTTCCTTTAGAGTGCTGTTAACTATTCCATATCTAAGTAAATACGCCAGCACACCATGAATATAAAGAATGGAATACATCAACTCACATAACCAAATATAGTATGTGTATGACAAGCTGTATGTTACCTAATGAAGAAACTAAAGTTTCTTCACTATATGATAAGCAGTATATGATAACAGTGAAGAACTTGATGTGGAATTAATATCATATTGGCTGTTACATTCCCTTTATTGTACAGGATTGTGCCTTAGGAGAGTGAGTCATGTTTTCTTTTGTGGAGCTCTTCTAAGATTTAAAGAGCCCCTAGGTCGGGCTCTCTGCTCAGCGGGGAGCCTGCTTCCTCCTCTCTGCCTGCTTGTGATCTCTCTCTGTCAAATAAATAAAATCTTTTAAAATAGGAGGGGGGGCGCCTGGGTGGCTCAGTGGGTTAAGCCGCTGCCTTCGGCTCAGGTCATGATCCCAGGGTCCTAGGATCGAGCCCCGCATGGGGGTTCTCTGCTCAGCGGGGAGCCTGCTTCCTCCTCTCTCTCTGCTTGCTTGTGATCTCTCTCTGTCAAATAAATAAATAAAATCTTAAAAAAATAAAAAAGAGCCCCTAGGTAGTTTCACAGAGTGCTATATTTCAACTTGCTTTTGATACTAAGGAGGAGGTTTTGCCACAGATAGGTTAGAGTTCTAGAATTGTTAATATATCTGGTTGTATTTGGGGAAGCATCCAGCTGTAACTGGAAGGAGTGTTGGTTGGGTGTCTGGGTGGCTCAGTTGGTTAAGCATCTGCCTTCAGCTCAGGTTGTGATCCTAGGGTCCCGGGATCAAGCCCCATATTGACTCCCTACTCAGTGGGGGGCCTGCTTCTTCCTCTCCCTCTGCCCCTCCCCCTGCTTGTGTGTGCTCTCTCTCTCTCAAATGAATAAATAGAATTTTTTAAAAAGAGGAAAGATTGTTGGTTGTAGAGGGCTTTGTGTATGGCATGTTAGGCATATGTCCCATAGGCAGATATAACTTAGAAACACCTTTATGGCTAGAAAAGAGAAATTGGAGGGGAAAAAAGATGTATTAAGTAGTTAACATTGTAAATGTTGGAATGGAGAGTAGGTACAGGAATGTCTGAGGTAGACTGGTCTTGGTGTAAATTACTGAGTTATTAGGAGACTAAGTGTTTTGTAGGGAGAAAATTATGTGGTATAGCTTAGATTTTTTTTAAATCTTTCATGACTAAGATCATACTAGTAAAGATTACATGAAAGGGAGGTTTAGAGGGTTTGAGTTGTTTGAAGTTTGGGGGAAAATGTTGATGCTTCTCTTAGATCTCTTTTCTAGGAAGGTATGCTGGTAGACCGCAGAGAAAAGTAGTTGAGGTGAAGTACAGTGGTAGAGAGCTAGCTCTCCATTGAAATGCAAGATAAGACAAAGAGGCTAGCCATTGTACTAAATTAATATTTAAGCACTTATTTTGTTCTAGGCACACACGAAGTTTTAGGTTTTGGATTAATTACATAAACAGTGAATATAGATTGAAGCTCTTCCCCCCTTCATGTTACTGGACTTAGTGGGACTATCATCTTGTCCTCCTCCTCTTTGCATTTTTCTGATATTCCTGAATAGCAGTGGACCTAAAGGAAAAACACTTGAACTATTTAGGTTTTGAAGAATTGGGTGAGACCCATCTGCTTGGAAAGGCATGTGATTCAGATCTGCAGGGTTCTTAGCTACTTGCTTCATAGGTGTCATTTTAAGCACAGGGTGCAATTTTGAATTTGCTCTGAGCCCCTCTTTTTTTTTTTTTTTTTTTTTTGCATTGAATCATTGCTCGGAGGATTTAATTGAGGGCATGGTTTAGTACAAATATACTTTTTTTTTTTTTTTTTAAAGATTTTTTATTTATTTATTTGACAGAGAGAAATCACAAGTAGTCAGAGAGGCAGGCAGAGAGAGAGAGGGAAGCAGGCTCCCTGCTGAGCAGAGAGCCCGATGCGGGACTCGATCCCAGGACCCTGAGATCATGACCTGAGCCGAAAGCAGCGGCTTAACCCACTGAGCCACCCAGGTGCCCCAGTACAAATATACTTTGAATATAAACCTGGTTGTTATGGACTTAAAATTTTTTATTTCACTTAACATTCATTTTGGGGTGTTTAGTGTGTGTGTCCGTGTCCCTGTACTCTTCTTAAGGAAGTAGAGATACTTCTTTCTTGGGGAAGCATTTGACCCTCAGTTATTCACAGCCAAGTAATAATCATTCTCTGTCAAGGACTTGGGAGTACAGGGGACATTGAGTCTTAATTACTAGGTTTGACAGTAGGCTATAGTATGAAAGCTGAGACAGGATAAACACCTGATAAGCAAATGATGATGTAAAAAGACTCTTGAGAATCTGCTGTGATTCTGAATTAAATGCTGTTCTGGTTATAACCTAATGCAAAGATAGCCTCTGCTTTTTTAAGTCCTATTTCAAGATACTCTAAATTCAGGGGCGCCTGGGTGGCTCAGTGTGTTAAGCCACTGCCTTCGGCTCAGGTCATGATCTCAGGGTCCTGGGATCGAGCCCCGCATCGGGCTCTCTGCTCAGCAGGGAGCCTGCTTCCCTTCCTCTCTCTCTGCCTGCCTCTCTGCCTACTTGTGATCTCTCTCTGTCAAATAAATAAAATCTTTAAAAAAAAAAAAAAAAGATACTCTAAATTCAGGTAAATTTTGTCATTCCCCTTAAAGTGGTTTTTTGTTTGTTTTGTTGTTGTTGTTTACTAATTTATTGGGGGCACCTGGGCGGCTCAGTTGGTTGGGCCACTGCCTTCGCCTCAAGTTGTGATCCCCGTGTCCCAGGATTGAGTCCCACATTGGGCTCCCAGCTCTGCAGGGATTCTGCTTCTCCCCTCTAAGTTTCCGTCTCATGGTCTCTCACTCTGTCTCTCAAGTAAATTTTAAAAAATTAATTTCAGTGAGAGAGATCTGTATTTTATATATATGTATTTTTAAAAGATTTTATTTGAGAGAGCATGGCATGGGGAGGGGAAGAGGGAGAAGCAGACTCCCTGCTGAGCATGGAGCCAAATGTGGGGTTGAGCCAAAGATGTTTAAATGACTGAGCCAGCCAGGCACCCCTATAAAATTCTGGGTGTGTGTGTGTGTGTGTGTCTGTGTTTAAGAATTTTATTTATTAGAGAGCACAAGCCAGTAGCGGGTGAGGAGGGGAGAAGGAGAAGCAGACTCCCCACTGACCCAAGCTTAATCCCAGAACCCTGAGATCACAACTCAAGCAGAAAGCAGACCCCTAACCAGCTGGGCCACCCAGGTGCCCCTAAAATTCATTTTATTTTATTTTATTTTTTTTTTTTTTTAAATATTTTATTTATTTATTTGACAGACAGAGATCACAAGTAGGCAGAAAGGCAGGCAGAGAGAGAGGAGGAAGCAGGCTCCCTGCTGAGCAGAGAGCCCGATGCGGGGCTTGATCCCAGGACCCTGGGATCATGACCTGAGCTGAAGGCAGAGGCTTCAACCCACTGAGCCACCCAGGCGCCCCCCTAAAATTCATTTTAAAGTATATAGTTCACTTAGTACATTTAGAGTTGTGTGGTTGTGACCACCGTGTTCTAATTTTAGAACATTCCCCCAAATACACACTTTACTTGTTAACAGTCATTCTCTATTCTTCTATCTCCAGACCTAGCAACTACTAACCACATTCTATTTACAGGTTTGCCTGTTTTGGACATTTCATATCAGTGGATTCACACAGTATTTGTCTTTTATGACTGATTTCTTCCACTTAATACTTTTTAAAAAATTTTTTTGGTTTTTCTTTATTCATGAGAGAGACAGGGAGAAGCAGGCGGAGCAGGGAGCCTGATAAGGGACTCAAGCCAGATGCTTAACTGACTGAGCCATTCAGGCGCCCTTTCATTTAATACTTAATGGTTCATCCATGTTGTACCATTTGTTTATACTTCATCCCCCCCCCTTTTTTTTAAGATTTTATTTGAGAAAGCGCATAAGCAGGGAGTGGGCAGGGAGTCCAGTGCAGATCCCAGAAATACAGGATCATGACCTCAGCTGGAGGCAGAGGCTTAACTGACTGAACCACCCAGCAGTATAATTGCTGGATTATATTCCATTGTATGGATGATACCATGGATAAATTTGGTTTATCCATTCATCAGATCGTTTATCCATCATCATTGAAGGTGTTTTCACATTTTGAATGATGTTACTATATAGACATTTGTATACACATTTTTGCATAGACCTATGTTTTCATTCCTCTTGGGTATACTAATATGAGTAGAATTGTTGGGCCTTAAGGATATTTCCATGTTTAACCTGAGGTACTGCCATACTACTGTCTTTCAGAGCAGTTGTACTATTTTATATTCCCATCAGCCATGTATGAGGATTCTACTTCCCCACATCTTTGCTAACATTTGTTGTGTTACTATTTGTTCTTATTATTTAGCTATACTAGTTTGAGAGTGAACAGTGTTAACTCCTTGTGGTTTTGATTGGCATTTTCTTAAAAACTAGTGATTTTGAGCATCACTTGGCTAACTCAATCGAAAAAACATGGAAGTCTTGATCTCAGTTGTGAGTTCAAGTTCTGCATTGGATGTAGAGATTACTAAAAAAATTTAAAAAATCACTTTGTGTATTTGTGTGTTTATTAGATACTTGTTTATTTTTGGAGAAATGTATTCAGATCCTTTGCTCATTTTTGTATTGGGCTTTCTTGTTGAATGTAAGTCTTTGTATGTTATAAATACAAGTCTTTGGATATAATATCTGATACTGACATTTTTGAGGTTTATTACTGTTTTCAGTTTCTTATAATTCTGCCTTGTGGTCATGGGAGATAATGTTAACTGTCGCTTTATACTAAGGACCATTTACTAGTTTATAAAGATTATGGTTTTATTATAGATTGGAGAATTACAAAATTCCAAGTTGTTTTTGGAAATTACATATAGGCAGTAGGTATCTGGAAATAACAAAATAGAACATTTGTCCAGTAGAGCTTTCTGTGGTGATAGAAATATTATGTATTCACGTGGTTAATGTATGGTAGACATTAGTCACATATGGCTGTTCTGATTAAAATGTGGCTAACGTGGGTGCCTGGGTGGCTCACTGGGTTAAGCTTCTGCCTTTGGCTCAGGTCATGATCTCAGGGTCCTCTTAATAGAGGCCAGCTTCATCTGCTCTCTGCTCAGCAGGGAGCCCCCCCTCCCACTTGTGATCTCTCTCTCTTTCTCTGTCAAATAAATAAATAAAATCTTTATTTTAAAAATGTGGCTAATGTGAGTGAGGAACTGAGATTTTATTGAAGATTTTATTTATTTCTCAGAGAGATAGAGAGAGTACAGGCAGGCAGAGGGAGAAGTAGGCTCCCTGTGGAGCAAGGAGCCAGATGTGGGACTGGATCTCAGGACGCTGTGGTCATGACCTGAGCCTAAGGCAGCCACTTAACCACTGAGCCACCCAGGCATCCCAGGAACTGAGATTTCAATTTGAATAGCCATATGTGGCTAATGATTACTCAGTTTGACACTGCAGATCTAGAAATTGGCAAAGTTAAGCCTGGGTCACTTGAATTTTGAGTAGTGTTTAGTATGAGAATTGAAGTGACTAGAGTGTTCTCTTCAGTCAGGAAGTTGGAGAACTCAGCCTGCAGTTTAGGAACAAAGTTGACAAGGAATATTGATGGGTTATCCAAAATTTGGAAATGTATTGCAGGGGGCAGGGTGGGGGGGGGGTTGCCTGGGTGGCTTAGATGGTTAGGCGTCTGCCTTCAGCGCCAGGTCCTGGGATTGAGCCCCATGTCCTGCTCCCCTGCTTGTGCTCTCTGTCCGTCCCTCTCTCAAATGAATAAATAAAATCTTTCTTTTAAAAATATTTATTTATTTGACAGAGATCACAAGCAGGCGGAGAGGCAGGCAGGGGTAGGGGAAGCAGGCTCTTCACTGAGCAGAGAGCCCCATGCAGGGCTCAATCCCAGAACCCTGGGATCTTGACCTGAGACAAAGGCAGAGGCTTTAACGCACTGAGCCACACAGGCACCCCTAAATAAAATCTTTTTAAAGAAAATGTATGGGGTTCATTGGTGACTTTGACAGGGCTAGCTTTTGATGATGCTGGTTGGGACAGAAACTACAAGATGATTTCAAGAATGGAAAGATTAAAAAAGTAGGATACCTTTTTACGTAACAGCAGAATTTACTCTCTACAGTTTTAACATAGTATAAAGAAGGTGTACAGTATCAACCAGTGTAATCAAGGTAGAGAGCCTTCCCATACTCCCAAAAATTTACCATGAAGCACTTTTCTATCAACTTCCTGTAGCCCTTGGCAACCACAAATCTGTGTTCTCAAACAACTACTTAAAAGAAATTTCTTCGGAAGCTAAAGAAGGGTACTCTTCTGGCCTGGGATGGGCTTACATGCTCTTAACATGTGGTCCGTAAACAATATTCTCAATAAATAATCTTAATTCTGACTTTATAAAAAAAAATTGCACCACAATGACAGTTTTTAAGACACTACTTTTGGAAAAGACCCAAAGTGATTCACCAAGGCAAGTAACTGTTTTGTTGACCTTATAACAAATGAATAAGGTTATAATTCTTGGGAAATTATGTTAAAGATTGTCACCTTAATGTAAGGCTTGATAAAAGCAGAAGCAAAGATGATTATTTTTTCTGTACATAGTCTTGAATCTAGTACTGTTCCTGAATAGATTGATTCAAAGCATTCCCCATATTATTGCTCCAATTATTTTTGTTTAGAAAATTTTCAGGTGAATTTTCAAGTTCTCTTTCCTGGAAACACCTGATTTTGTGTTAACATAGCTTGCCAGATGAGTCTATCAAAACAAATTAGTGTATTTTCTTAAGACTCTTGGACTCTTGTTAAATTGTAGCTTTTATTTTTTTGAATACATATAATTGGGTGCATCTTAAAATGAGTGGGTGTGGTTTATCCCCCCTCCCAGTTGCAAATGAATCAGTGAGACAGTTTTCATTTGTACATACAAATGTTACTGAGTTTTCAATATACTAAATACTGAATACTAAACCCATAATTCTTCATTAAAGATTGTAGAACCATTTATTCAAATTGTTTTTTCTTTAAAATTTAATAGCATCAGTGCCACTATACATTGAATGATCTTTTGCAGCATACTGACTTGTCTTTTAGTCCCTTTATCATTAAGGTGAGCAGGGCTTGCTGTTTTTCAGTCATACATAGATCATTTATATTCTTTCTTTATTTGACAGAGAGATTCCAAGTAGGCAGAGAGGCAGGCAGTTTGGGGTGGGGGGGCAGGCTCCCCGCTGAGCAGAGAGCCTGATGTGGGACTTGATCCCAGGATCCTGAGATCATGACCTGAGCGGAAGGCAGACACTTCAACGACTGAGCCTCCCAGGCATCCAGATCATTTATATTCTTAATGGACCATTGGATAAAGGCAATGCAAGAAAGTTAAGGAACATAAAGTACAACTGTGCAAATTTATATTGGTAATTGGCACTGTCTCCATATATTGCATTGACAAAGCCATTCTAAGTTCACATTTCTAGTCAGTTCAGCTTCTACCAAGAAGACTCACCAAGGCAGCATTTTCCTTGTGGAAAAACCTGCAAATAAGGTTTAATTGTCTCTTTAGAAATAAAACACAAATCATAAAAACAAAGCTAGTTGATTATTTTGAAGCACAACAGGTATTTTGGCAGTGTGAAAACAGGTCTTTTGGGCATCTGTTTTTTACATGGCAGAGTTTCATATTTACAATTTTTTAAAATATTTTATTTATTTGACAGATCACAAGTAGGCAGAGAGGCAGGCAGAGAGCCGGATGCGGGGCTCCATCTCAGGACCCTAAGATCATCTGAGCCAAAGCAGAGCCTTAACCCACTGAGCCACCCAAGCGCCCCTCGTATTTATTTACATTTTGATGCAAACCTGAATCAAACATTACACAGACATTTAAAAACAAAAAACCCTTTATTATATAAATAAACAGAGACTTAAATCATTAGGATGAACTTAAAAATTCTATAACTTTTAGTTAAGTATTTGCATGTTAAAATGAACTTTATACCATCTTTAATCATGCATGTAAGGTAATTTCATTGTGTTACTTTTACATTAAAAAGCAAATGACATTGGGCACCTGGATGGCTCAGTAGGTTAAAAACAAATGACATGATTTTAAAAGTTTGAAGGGTGTACTGTGTATAGTCTAGTGAAAAAGGTTCTGGTCGTTTTACAAGATAATGGAAAATAGTTATTTAATCATTCAAATATGGTTTCATAAAAGCTTTTATAAAGAAATGGAAAGAACTATCCAGAAACCATATTTTTTAATGTTCAAAGACCGGTTACTAAAGGCCTTGATTATTGAATAGTTATGTAAGGAGTGCTCTGAAGGTTTACCCTGGATGGTATGGTGGGGGATACCTGTAGTTGAAGTTGGATTGTCACAGAGTGAGCACACTGTCAAGAACCAAACTTAAGGGGAGCCACCTTAAGGTGGCTCAGTGGGTTAAAGCCTCTGCCTTTGCTCAGGTCATGATCCCAGGATCCTGGGATCGAGCCCCGCATCAGGCTCTCTGCTCATCAGGGAGCCTGCTTCCTCTTCTCTCTCTGCCTGCTTCTCTGCCTACTTGTGATCTCTGTCAAATAAATAGATAGATAGATAGAACCAAACTTAAAACAGTTAAGAGTACCAGAAGGGCTTCCTTCACTCAGGGCTTTAGTTCAGTTCTTTAAGTGAATTGTTAGTGCACTGGTGGCTTGAGTTTGAGGTGAGTAGCTCATCAACTGGGAGTTTATTTAACTAGTAATTATTGGAACTAGGATGCTTTCATTGGCTCTTAAACTCTGTACGTAATTTTTGTTATTGTTTCGCATGGTTTTCTCTAGATGTATCCCACAGAATACACTTTACGGATAGATTCTGTTAATCTCACTTTCCTAAAATCATTCTTTTTGAATCTCATGGATTTGTACATATTTTTCTCTGTACTTCTTTAAATTAAAGCACATTTTAGGATGCCTAGATGGTTCAGTCAGTAGAGTATGTGACTCATAGGGTGGTGAATTTGAGCCTTGCGTGTGGCTTAGAGTGTACATAAAATCAGTTGTGTCTTGTTAATCACGTTTCTGAGCAATGACTCAAATTGATCTTTTTCCTGCACCAGTGATTTTTAACTTGATCGTGAATAGATAAATCCATGTAATTTCAGCAGGTTCAGAGATCTTCACACATTCTAAAGCCAAACAACGCGGTGGTAGCCTGTAAAATCAGTCCATCTAGGAAAGTCAGTCATAAGCAGGGAGAAACATCATCTTGAAATTTCTTTGTAGATTAAAAAAAAAACGAAGCAGAAGAAAATACTTCCTGACACTTGAATGAAATTATAATGGGATTGCATATTTAAACTGAGTTTGATAAATCAGTATTATACAGAGAGGAGGGAGTATTCTTACTAGATTGCTCTTCCCTATAAATTATATCATGTTGTAGCTTTTTATTCTTTTATGATTTTATTTAAGAGTACACAGGTGTGGGGGGAGGAGCAGAGGGAGAGAGAAAAGCAGACTCCCTGCTGAGCGTAGAGTGTCATGACCCTGAGATGGAGTTCTGTGCTGAAAATGAGATGTTTAACTTACTGAGCCATTTTTTTCTTAAGATTTTCGTGGGCCTAGAATATCTGACAGTTGGTTTCCAGAACTACTGTTTCCTATTTGGTAATTAATATACCTAAAATTATTTTTAATCCTTCTAAAAATTTTGTTTAAAGATTTTATTTATTTGACAGAGATCACAAGTAGGCAAGAGAGGCAGGCAGAGAGAGGGGAGGGGAAGGGAGGCAGGCTCCCTGCCGAGCAGAGAGCCCAATGTGTTGCTCTATCCCAGGACCCTGAGATCATGACCTGAGCCAAAGGCAGAGGGTTAACCCACTGAGCCACCCAGGCACCCCTAATCCTTCTAAATTTTTAAGACAGGAAGCAGGTATGGTATAGTAAATATATTCAGGAGAATACAGATTTTCACTATACATTCTAGTTGTTTCGACTTTGGTAGTGATGAAATTTAAGTCTGAATCAGGGTTTTTGAGACCCAAAGATCGCTGTTCTATCTAATCATCTAAGAAACTTGGCCTTTGTAAACTTTGATTTTATTTTTAAGTAACTTCTACTCCCAACATAAGGCTCGAACTTAACAACCTCAAGATCAAGAGTTGTGTTCTCTGCTGACTGCCAGCCAGGCATCTCTAAACTTCTGTTTCTAATAACTTGAAGTGCTTGAGTTTTTCTTCAAGATTAAGACAGTTTCTTTGTCTTAACCTGTTCAGATAATTAGTTGGCTAACGTGCCTCTACAGTTTTTTAATTTCTTTAAAATGGTATTTTAATGACCTTTTTTATTCAGGCTAGATTTTATACCAACACTTAATGTCCAGATTTCTCATTTAGAGTGCAGTCATAATTCTCAGGATTTAGTGTTTGTTCCTTTGTTAACAATGAAACTTTGATGAAGACTTTTTAATGATTTGAGCTTTATCATTAGGAGTCCGCATATGCTACTTACCTTGATAAGCAAGTAGCTGATTCTTTTTTTTTTTTTAATATTTTTTTTATTTATTTGACAGACAGAGATCACAAGTAGGCAGAGAGAGAGGAGGAAGCAGGCTCCCTGCTGAGCAGAGAGCCCGATGTGGGGCTCGATCCCAGGACCCTGGGATCATGACCTGAGCCAAGGGCAGAGGCTTTAACCCACTGAGCCACCCAGGTGCGCCAGCAAGTAGCTAATTCTTGAAGCTTTAGTATTTCCTATCCCTTTGACCTTGAGTGGCATGACCATGAGTAGGCATGGTTTTTATGTTTTCCCAATCATGCACTTTGACATTTTACAAGGAAGGTTTACTTAAACTTCATTAGAGGAATCTTTGTGAGTTTTTCAAAAGTCCATTTTTGCTTGAGCAGCAGCTAAGTTCCTGGCACTGAATGCCCTTTAGTACTACCACTTGTTTGTTTGTTTTTTTTTTCCTGAAAACTAGAATATTTGTCTTCCATTTGTATTCATGGGGCCATTACATGGATTCAAAACAAACTGCATTTCTTTCTTTTTTCTTTCCCAAACATTTTATTTATTCACTTGACAGAGATCACAAGTAGGCAGTGAGTCAGGCAGAGAGAGGGGGAAGCCTGCTTAGGCTTCCCACCAAGCAGAGAGCCTGACTCAGGTCTTGATCCCAGTACCCTGGGATCATGACCTGAGCCAAAGGCAGAGGCTTTAACCCACTGAGCCACCCAGGCGCCCCACAAACTGCATTTCTTGCCTTGTTTTCATTGTGCCAGTCTAGCTGCATCAGGTGAAATTGTATGGTTCAGAAGGAAGTTCCAGTGCCCACAAGTACAGGGAATCTGGGAATGGTAGGATCATTAGTTTAGAGACTGGTGCCAGTGCCAGTGAATGGATTGGTTGGGAAGGGGTAGGTTATATCTTTGAAACCAATGGGATTAGGTCATGAGATGTTTCATGTCCATGATTTGGATAACATCTTCATTTACGTCCAGAAATTGCTTTTAAAATAACATCATCTAGCACAAAGAAGAGCAGTTTCTGAATTATTTAATAGTTTGTTACAGTTTTTCAATTATTACACTGTGGGAAATTAATGGGCCAGAAGAAGAAAAGCTTTATGTATGGAAAGTAGTAGTGATAATAAAACATTACTCTAAGTATCTTTTTGTGTGTGTGTGTTAATTCGCATAAACCATTCCAAACCTACAAATTAACAACTCACTTAAAATCTGTCTGCTATCGGATACCTGGGTGGTTAAGCATCTGCCTTCAGTTGAGATCATTGGGATTGAGTTCCACATCACTCTCCTTGCTCATCAGGGATCCTGCTTCTCCCTCTTGGCTAGTGCACTCGCTCTCTTTGGCAAACAAAATTTTTTTTTTTTAAGGTTTTATTTATTTATTTGGCAGAGATCACAGGTAGGCAGAGAGGAAGGGAAGCAGGGTCCCTGCTGAGCAGAGAGCTGGATGAGGGGCTGGATCCCAGAAAATAAATATTGGGCGGTCTTGACTAAAAACTGCTTAAGTGAAAATTACTAACTAGTACACTCATTTGTTTGGCAGTGTACCACGTGTTCCTTCTTAGTTTAGGAACATGTTCCTGTCATAGCTACTTCTGGGAAAAAATAAGCTATTGCTATATTAAAGTAGGATGGAAACGTTTTAGATTAAGTTGGGTTGAGAAAGATAATTATCACTACCTGGAGGATTGGAGCCTTAAATTCAGAGATTAGTCACTGATGAGATATCTTGGACACTAGTTATATATATGAATTACAAATTTTTAAGGCTTTGTAATACATCACTTTAGGCAGAGCAGCAGTTTTTAGGTAATTTTTGTAGACTAATACCTTGGAATTAAGGGCCTTGGAATTAAATTTGTAATTAAAAAGGTACAGAACAAAATTGAAGGGTTTTTTTTCCCCCAGTGGTAGATCTTACCTTCTTGTGCTGCCAGTCTATTGTAACGGAATGTAGAGGTTTTCTAGAACTGTTAGCCATGTAAGAAGATTTTTTGTAACATTTTGAATTTTCTCTTTACAAATAAGAAAGTCAATACCAAGCCATCACTTTGAGGTATGTCTTTAGCAGTCACTGGGATACTCCTCCAGAGGAAGCAGCAGTTAAACAACCAGTGATAACTTTTAAGAGCTGAATGTGTGCTAGGCAGTGGATTTAGGCACTAGTGAATAGCAAACAAAACAGACCGTATTCCTCATCCTGCTGGAATTGGAACAAGAGTGCATCTTCTGCTTAAATGTTGTTAGAATGGATTACGGCTTTTATACACCACCAACAGGTGCGAATGGCTCTTAGTACCAACTGTCCGTTTTATATGGTTCAATTCAGTATGACTACTAATAGTAAGAATTTATTTCTGTACTCACCATAATTTATTTCTATATAATAATTTATATTTATTTATTTCTATACTCCTCAAATTTACTTCACCATAAATAACCACTGTTTGCAGGTTCCATTAATTGGAATCCACTTTTCTGAGTATTTTATTTGGAAATGTTTTCTAAGTTTTATTTATTTATGAATTATTGTAGCGTATATAGAGTAAAATTAAAAATTTTATATGTAGTCTATTCATTGTACAAAATAATACTTACTAATACTGCCAGAGTACAGAGAAACTTTGATGTCCATCCCTTAAGGCCAGCTATCATTGGATATGCATGTGTGTATGTAGTATTTTCTTGAAGTAGCGGCTGTATTGAAAACAGGAGAGAAGGAAGGCTTTTACTGGACATTGGAATAAAATTTAGCAAAAAGGCACAAATTGGTAGACAGTGAATATTAATTTATTATTTATAAGGTCACTGATGGAACTTGCTGACTTAATTTTAGTTGTGAAGGACGTCTGTTTTCATTTTATTCAATAGGATGTATAGTTACCCAGCACGTGTTCCTCCTCCTCCTCCTATTGCTCGGGCTGTAGTTCCTTCAAAACGCCAGCGTGTATCAGGAAACACCTCACGAAGAGGCAAAAGTGGCTTCAATTCTAAGAGTGGACAGCGAGGATCTTCTTCCAAGTCTGGAAAGTGTATGTATTATTATTGCAGTTTTGTGATTCTGCTACTTGTGTGTTGTTGAAATAGGGAAATTAATGCAGTTAGTAATGTTTAGGTTTTATACTAATGGCTTTGTGTAATCAAAATAATGGAAGAGAAGATAGTAGAGATTAAGGGTCCAGTTAAAGTATTCAACTTTAGGGAGCTAGTAAGTGCTTAAAAATTTACAAAGTGTGTAAGTCAAGTCAGGCAGTACAGAAAGTGCTTTCAGATATAATTGAGATATTCAGTAGGCCTACAGAAGTAAGAACACTGTTGCTAAGGGAGTAGGCACATTAGATTCAGTTTTTAGCTACCAACTAAGTGATCCCCATGACTGGGACAGTATGATCCTGGCTCCATTTCTCCCTTAGAATCCCCTCTGGCTATTACCTTGTGGTTTAGTTGGAAATGTGTTCGGCATCTGGTAACTTCTGGTAGAGTTGATCCTAATACAGAGTTCTGTTTGTATTAAAGTGAAAGGTGATGACCTTCAGACCATTAAGAAGGAGTTGACCCAGATAAAACAAAAAGTGGATTCTCTACTGGAAAGCCTGGAAAAAATTGAGAAAGAACAGAGCAAACAAGGAGGTAAATGGCCTTGCAGCTTGTTGGGTGTAAACTTGGGTTAGTTACCGAAGATAGTTGAAGGTACATGTTGGAATAGTGGGATATAAAGCAAGTGAATATATGAAACTTGGGGAATTTGAATTGGGAAGGGCATTTGTGTGGGAGGATTTAGATTTGTGCTGCAGTTCTGTGATCATTAATGGGGATTGTCTACATCCTGTGGACATTACTTGCCCCTAGACAGACTTGTCCTTCTCATCCCCAGTAGAGATGAAGAATGATAAGTCAGAAGAGGAGCAGAGCAGCAGCTCCCTGAAGAAAGATGAGACTAATGTGAAGATGGAGTCTGAGGGGGGTGCAGATGACTCTGCTGAGGAGGGGGACCTACTGGATGATGATGATAATGAAGATCGGGGGGATGACCAGGTGAAAACCACGGGAAAGGAAAGAAAGAGGTGGTGGAGGGGGGAGCAGGGACACATGGAGTGCCTCTAACTCCATCCTATTTGTGTCTGTTTCTCACAGCTGGAGTTGATCAAGGATGATGAAAAAGAGGCTGAGGAAGGAGAGGATGACAGAGACAGCGCCAATGGCGAGGATGACTCTTAAGCACATAGTGGGGTTTAGAAATCTTGTCCCATTATTTCTTTACCTAGGCGCTTGTCTAAGATCAAAATTTTCACCAGATCCTCTCCCCTAGTATCTTCTTCAGCACATGCTCACTGTTCTCCCCATCCTTGTCCTTCCCATGTTCATTAATTCATATTGCCCTGCGCCTAGTCCCATTTTCACTTCCTTTGATGCTCCTAGTAGTTATGTTAAGTCTTACCCTGTAATTTTTGCTTTTAATTTTGATACCTCTTTATGACTTAACAATAAAAAGGATGTGTGGTTTTTATCAACTGTCTCCAAAATAATCTCTTGGTATGCAGGGAGTACAGTTCTTTCCATTCATACATGAGCTCAGTAGTTGCTTCCCTAACTGCAAAGGCAATCGCATTAGTTGAGTAGCACCTGAGAGCAGCTTTGAGTTAGAGGTATGTGTGTTATACCCCACATAAGAGTGCTATGTGGGGCTGTTTAACACAAATGTAACAATGTATTTTTGTGAATGAGAGTTGGCATGTCATATGCATCTTCTAGAAAAATAATTAGTGTAATAGTATTAAGATTTGTTTTCTAAAGTTGATACTGTGGGTTATTTTTGTGAACAGCCTGATGTTTGGCACCCTTTTTTCTCAAAATAAACAAGTCCTTATTAAACCAGGAGTTTGGAGAAAAAAAAAACCTGGTTTTTTATTTTTGTATTTTATAATTGTTTACTTCGAATTCTTTGTTTCACAGCGGCCTCCACAAAAACGCTAGAATGTGCTAAAAATATTTTTCTTTGAGTCATAGTCTTCGCTCATACGAACATACACTACTCAAATGATGTGTCATTGGGGTGGGTATTGCTTTGATGTTGAGTGGAGATTCTTGTGCAGAATGGCTTTTCTATCCTAATGAAAAGGTTTGGGAACAATATTAAGATACTTCATTAATGTTTTGTGGTCCATTTGGCACCCTTTTTGAGATTTTTGTTGTGTGCTAAATCTTTTTGTCCTTAAATAGAAGAGGTTCAGACATGTCAGGATTTTAGGAAAATTTGAAACAACTGGAGAATGAACCTCTGTTCCTTTCATTATATCCTTTTAATTGCTATTTAGAGTCGCAGTTACTTTTGGATTCTGAGTCTGTGCCTCCAAGTTCCTAAGAATAGAAAAGCTCGCTCTTCTGTGCTCTGCTATAGTTTATACCTTCCCAGGTGACTGAGAACATTTACTTTCAATTAGTTTAATCCATATAAATAATTTTTGTTCCTTTCTCCTGTGTGATTAATTTCAGTGGTTTTTGTTTTGGTTTTTGTTTGTTTGTTTGTTTGTTTTTTGTTTTGGTCATGATACTAATTAGCACCTAGACTTCTACGGATGGATAGATATGTTACGCTTGCCTAACTAATCCTGAAAGGTCTGGTTTATGTTTTTATACTTGTTTCCAGCAGAGCAGGATAAGAACAGGGCTAGTTTGGACTATTACCATTTACACAAACCTTGGATTCCCCAGAAAGTTGCTGTTTCATAGCATGCAACAAAGGCATTTCTATCCAACCTACTGTGGGCAGAAGTCCATTCCTATTTATTAAGATCTCAAAAAATCATTTTATATAACACGTGACAAAGCAGAACAGAAGGAAGAGGCTAATCTCCAAACCCCTTGGACCCCATATCCATAGTACAAAAGTAGCTTTTGTGGATTAATTTGGTCAAAAATACTTCTACTCCCCGCTTTGTTTTCTGATGTAACATGATTTCATGTTACAGAAACTCACTTTAAGCACATAATCCCCAAAATAAACTGGATGCTTAGAAGAAAGGGTTAAGGTTCCAAGATGTCAGTAAAACCTATTTAAGATAATAATGTTAGCTATCAGCAACTAAAAGATGCTGGACCAGTTAAGCCATGCATGAAAGGGTCTACACTTTTAATTTCATATGAAACCAAGTATTGAAGGAAACTGTGGAAAGCTTAAAGGTACAGTCATGTGCTCTTCAAAAATGTATACACACATGCAAGGTTATTGATAAAATGCCGACATTTCTAGTTTGTCTTAATGGGGAAGAGTAATTTCACACTGTATGTCTCAGGCTATTAGGAGTTTAAATTTCCTTGTGGAAGTAAACAGTACTGTAAGATTTCTGTAATCATAGATTATACTCTTAATACTTGGAAATTCAGAATCCTAGGCCAAAGCTTAGAGAAAAGGAAACGTGACTGAAATAGCATATAGTTCTATATCTTGCAAGCTGATGAAATGCAGATACTACAAGTTTTTTTTAAAAAAAGAGATCGTTGTCTTAAAGACCATTGGTCTAATAAAGGCTTATAGTCATTGTTAACATCATTTAACTCTGGGCCCCAGGAAAAGAGATTGAAATAGGTTCAATAGAAATAGAGGCAGAGGAGGCATGGGCTCTGTGGTTTAGCAGTGGGTTGGCAGAGCAGGTGAGGTTGAAAAGCTTGACAGTTTGAGAGACAGCTAATTTTTTAGAGGAAATTCTGAGTAACTTGACAATCTCAAAAGAGCAGGCCTTAAGCTATAAGCTATTTAATAGAAATAAGACTTACCATAGTAAAATACGGTGATGACTTTGTTGGGTATTAAAAATTTCAGAATAATGGTTTATCCGATATGCCCAGGAAATAAAACAACCTGGAAGCTTTTAAAGACTGCACTGTCCAGCCAGGATTGGATGAAGAAGGTGGATGACTTAAATCCCTTTGGAACATTTCTGATGCTACATAATTTTTAATGGGGAGACTTCTGTGGCATTCACTGGCAAAGGTACTTTTCTACTTTTGCTATTTCACTAGTGAAAGGAGCTAACTTAAAGCTGTTGGATTGGAATGGGCGACAAATTTGGAACACTTGAAAAGAGGGTTCCCAATAGATTTCAGATGTTACCCCAACATCTGAAACCTGTGAGGATTAGTAGTACTAGTCGTACATGTTTTAAAGTCTCTTAAGAAAACTAGGTGTAAGAGAATGGGAAAATGCAAACAAGAACAATAGAATTATGATAAATTGGAAAGGAGTCAAATGAGTATTGAGAATATAATGGAAGAAAGGGTAGATTAAAAATAAGCATCATTAAAGCCATACAGTAACTATAAAATACCAGTAAAGGAATCTAGTGAATAACTTAGCAGCAGTATGTTGATACAAACGTGTAAGTAGCTAGGGGAAGGAAATCTTGCAGGTATGGTATGCAAAGTAAAGAAATGGAAGCTGAGACACTATACTTTACAAACATTGGTGGTTTTAGGTAAACTGGATGATACAGTGGGATGTGTTGTGGAAGTAGTTGGGAAATAGAGAAATAGCTAGGTACTTACTTTTAGGAAAGTGAATAAACAGCGTCATTGATTGTGGCCTTGGAGAATAAAGGATTTAGCCATAGAAGTTGATCTTTTTATTTAGTTTGAGGAAAATTCGCCTGTACCACTGTCAAAATGGGGTTTGAGTTTCTATACCCTAGTTCAGATCACACTGACCAAGGAAATGCATTTCAGTTGAGTTTTAGATGGATAAGGAAAAAGTACAGTGATACCTTGAAGCCAGTCAAAAATAGTAAACACAGATCTGACAGAAATGGGAGTGACCAGTAAATGAGCTACATATGATATGTATAGAATGGGCTGGTAAGTAACTGTAGTGACTCGTTTGCTTTATCAACGCTGTTTATCTCATAGAGAACAGGTACCATTTATATTGTATTATTTGATGAATAAGGGGCTCTCAGAGAATTTCTAGTGTTTTTAGAAAGACCTTGGGATAAAGTAAAAATTGGGCCAGCTAAATGGTACAGAAAAAGCTAGATTTAGAGGTACACCTGACTGGGATGACAGAATTCCAAATGTTTAGAGAGGAGAATAAATTAGAGGTGTTGGAAAATTACATGTTTGAATTTCAGTTAATCAGATTAATCCTAATCAGGAAGGCCTCAAAAGAACATGTGGTTGCATTAGTAACTTTCAAATTAATTTTTTTTTAAATAGTCCTATTACGAAAAACAGGGCCTGTGTGGAGAGTTGGAGTTAAAAACCGTTTGAGTTGGGGTGGACTTCTCCCTGACCTTAAGTCAGAACTACAGGTAGAAGGGATAGTGTAATGGGGTGAATGCCAAAAAAAAAAAAAAAAAAAAAAATAGTAGCAGCTTAATAGGAGTAGAAGCCCAGGATTTTTGTGTGTCACACAAAGGAAAAGTTGAGGGAAATAAAAATGTTCTGAAGATTTAACAAAAATTTGGTTGTGCAAAATGACTCTTAAGCTTTTTATAAACCTAAAGTTGTTACCAAAAATAATTTAGTTTGTTAAATTAAATGAGTTATCAGGTAGATCTCAACGTCAGTTGTACATTAGAATTACCAAGGGAGCTTTAAAATTCTTGACATCCAGGTGTGCACTCCAGACCAATTAAATCTCTGCAGTTGGGACTCTTGACAATAACTTTCAGTTTGCTAGCAGTAAGGGGAACCCCGGCACCAAGAGGCAAAAAGTGCCCTTTCCAAGGTTAAGAAGGTAGAAGGGAGCAATTAGAACTTTCAAGAGAGGGTGTCTTGAGTGATGCCTAATAAGTTAGTAAAGAATGTTCGTATCATATGTTAAGTGGTTTAAGACAAGTGCTTACAATAAGAAAAAGCATGGTGACTATGCTTTATTTAAAATGAGAGCATCTGGTGAAGGGGTGAGCCTGTTATCTCCCTTGAAATCTATGGCCAAAGTACAGCAAGCGCTGATGGGGCAGTGTCTAGGTAGGGTTAAAAGGTGAGAAAAGCTAGGGTTGAGGGAGAGAGAAAGTCTTTGTTCTCTGAGGTTATAAGAAAACATGTTAAAGCCGACATTATCCATCTACCACTCTTAAACTATTGCACTCTCCAATACAACTTCCTGTGATGGAAATATTTCATAATGCATTGACTAATGTGCTAGCCCTGTCACTGCTGAGCCTTTGAAATGTGGCTAGTGTGACTGAGTAATTGGGTTTTTCAGTTTTGTTTTTAATCTGAATATGTGGCTATCTTATTGGATAGTGTAGTGCTACAAAATGAACAGTTTCTAAAAAGTACAGATATTGATAAACTAGCTGTATGTAACTTAGGTGCACAAATGTGACTTTCCAAGGTGTTTCGTGTCCTGAGTTCATGGAAAGTGTTTCTAGGCCCTAGACCTCAATATCAAAGACTCCTTAGAACATCCCTAGACTAACATGGAATACTTGACTAGTAGGTCATCTACAACTACAGGCAGAGTCTGTGTTATCCTCATATAGCAGTGTTTCTTGGAAAATAAATTTTTTTTTTAATAAAATCTTCAGTGGGAACCTATCTTGTCAGTGGGTGCCCAAGGGTCAAGGAAGATACAAGTTGTAGATGCATCCAAGAATGCTGCTGGGCAAGCATTTAGGATAAAATCTTAGTTGATTTTCACACGACCCTCTACATGTGTATGGAAGTAATTCCTGTTTCAAAGAGTCAAAGTGCCTTGTTGAAAGCCCCATAGGTAATAAGTGGTAGAGCCAACATTGCGGCCTGTGATATGGCTTAACCATTGATTCTGGACCTAAGGAGAGGAAATGGTATCTTGATATCTTTGAGATTACATCCCTGAACCCCCAAAAATGATAAAACTGTCTGCAAAGCATGATAATAGACTAGGGTCCCAGCACCTTCTCTTAAATTCAACATAAGGAAAAAATAACCTTAGCATTTTTCTCTTGATTATATACACTGAATAAGACTTTATAAGACTTTAACATTTGGAAACACATCTTGAAAAACACTTGGCCAAGAGAAGAAACTGCTGGGTTATGCAGCATCGTTGGGCTTTAAAAATGAAGAGGCTAGACTTTCCCATCTTGAAAAACATCTGGCTAAGAGCAGAAACTGCTGGGTTATGCAGCATCATTGGGCTTTAGAAATGAAGAGGCTAGACTTTCCCATCTTTTTTCCTTAGCTGTTTCCAGGGAACCCGGGGGCACTGTTACAAACCATTTCTTGTATCTGAAACTTTACAAATACTTGGTAAAAATCATCATCCGTCAGGACAATAGTAGTCTGATTCTACCTTCAACCCTGTACCATGATGCCTGCTTGGTCCTTTAGAAGAAGCACCTGGAAATGTCATTACAAGAGCGTCCTAAAAAGGATTTGGTCTTTGCCAAAAGGATTATTAATGTTAAAAGGGTTTAGTAACACAGTTTGTCACTTTGGCAGACCCACACAAGCTGCAATAACAAGTTTCTGGTATGAATGTGGGACTTCAGTGACTCAAACTTCATGCATTTACTGCTTGGTGAAGAATTTTAGTAGTTCCCTTCCAAACTTAGGAATCTTCCTATGGTCTATAAAGTCTTGGGGTCTGATAAATTTTTTGCCTATTTTGCCCTGCCTTAAAGGATACTTGCTTTACAGAGGTATGAATGAGATCCTTAAAGCTTCTCCTGCCCCCTTGGGGGATATTACCCACCCAAGGCGTGTAGTGGAGCCAACAGGTCGGCTAGATGGTTAGAGCCAGCTGCCTGCCCAGCCTCAGTATTCTTCTCCCTACTCAAGAACCTGTAATACTCCATTTTGTTAGTTTCCTCATCCAGCCAAATCTCTGCTTCCCAGGACTTGATAGGGACGCCGCAAAGTTCTTTAGCAGCATCTAGGTCATTCACAAAGTGCCAGAAGCTGCTGGGGTTTAGTTGCCAGGAAGTTACCTGCTTAACTGCTGGAAAAATCAGTGGTCTGCTTTGTCTTGGGCAATAGGAGCAACAGCCCTTAGTAGAATCTACTGTGGGGGTGGGGGGGAGAGGGGGGATTATAGCCACATCCTAAATTGCCCACTGTTAACCTGACCACCTGTGGAGATGGCTTCAGTGTTTGCTGTCAGTGTTTTCATTCCCTCAGCTGGGCATACAATCCTGATTCATTCCCCTGGTGGGGCCCAGCACCTGCCTGGGTACATACTCAGGTCCCTGCTATCTCCCTTTCAGCCTGTGGATGAGGCACATGGCAGTACCACTCCTCTGAAGTTCATCCAGTCTTGTCCTCTTAAGCACATAACCTAAGTGTAAGGATATACATCACCCCTTCAAAATAATTAACCCTCCAGCA
The DNA here is from genome assembly GCF_030435805.1 of Mustela lutreola. NCBI lineage: Eukaryota > Metazoa > Chordata > Mammalia > Carnivora > Mustelidae > Mustela > Mustela lutreola. The sequence continues at coordinate 56,648,474 of NC_081296.1, forward strand.
CAGTCTCTCACTAGACCAGATAGCAGTCTTCACGCAAATGATTGGAAGGTTTATTTTCCCTAGATCTCTACAGACCTTGGGAGCCTTGATTTTAGCTTTGGTGTATCTGAGGCCTCCTGCCTGACCCACATACACTTTTTCTTTTTGTCTTCCTTGCAAAGCCCTTTGGGTGTCAGTGGTTCCATAGCCATGTTTCCCTCCACCCTGCCCTCTTTTTTGCAACTTTTTGGCACTCGTCAGTCCTGTCATTGAGGAATATTTATACTTAACAGTTTCAGAATATCCTAGGCACAATTCAGTTGCAACATAACCACACATCATTTTTCCTAAGAAGTAATATGCTAGTGAAACAAGAACAACTACCAAGTTTAACATAATCCATACTCCTGTATCTAGCTGATGTAAATACTTGATTATATTTGCTTTGTTCAGAAAGAAAAATGACATGCCATTTTTATAGCACTGTTAAAGCTCTTGGGCCTCCTAAAATGTGCGTCCAGTCATTTTTATTTTCTCCCAGTCTTCATTGGCACTTCATTGGCACCGTTCCAGTCCAAGTTACCATCCCCTTGCTCCTGGTTTACTACAGTACTCTCCTGTATACCCACACCCACTTGGATCCTTTTCCAATCACTTCTCCACACAACAGCCTTCCTGATCTTTTCAGAACACATATAATCATGGCACTTCTTCGTTTAAAAGCCATTCTGGCTTTCCTTGTCTTAAGATAATGACAAAACCTCTTACTACAGTGCACATGGCATCCAGTCTTTCCTTGCCTATCAGTCCAGCCTCTCTACCATGTGCTCCTCACTTTCCTTGTTCGAAATTTTTTGTGCCTCTCACTCCCCAGGCTCACTCCCTCCACCTTTGTCCGTTTGGTTCCATAGTGAACTTTGGTTCACTCTTAAGAGTTCAGCTCAAGTGTTGCTACCTCCAGGAATCCTCTCTCACCTGCCTTTGTTAAGTGGGCAAGTAGCTATCCCAGAACGAGGAATCTCTTCTTTTGTAGCACTAAATACAGCCACAGTCAACAATGTGTATGATTACTTGATTAATATGTTCTCAGTAGAGTGGAACTCAGAACAGGAGCCACATCTTTCACTGTTAACCAATATTATCCTGAGTGTTTCAGAGTGTCTGCAACATCAAAATATGTTGAATGAATGGGTGGGAAAGGGAAAGGAAAAAGTAGGGGAGGGTCAGCCCTGGATGAGGCAGTCTTGGAAACAGCTTGAATGCCCAGCAAGGCTGAAGATGCATTCTTGTAGGGGAACTTAAGTGCCCCTGCTTTCACTGTAATATTTCACAGTCCTCTCCCAGTGCCTCCAACAAATCCCTAATAATCCATGTTTGATTGCCAAGGAGGAGATTGTGCATTATCCAAAAAGGATGGATGTGCTCATTGACATCAGTCAATCGGGGCACCAGGGTGGCTCAGACAGTTAAACAACTGCCTTCAGCTTGGGTCGTGATCCTGGTCCTGGGATCAAGCCTGTGTTGGGCTCCCTCTTCAGCAGGGAGTCTGCTTCCCCCCACACACACACACCCCTCTCTTGTGCTGGCTCCCTCTCTTGTGCTGGCTCGCTCTCTCAAATAAATAGATAAAATCTCTTTTAAAAAAGAAAAAAGTTAACCTCTTTCAATACCTGGAAGTCCAATTTCCCTTACAAAGCCCACTCTCCCTTTAGTGGGCAGTTCTACCCCTCAACACCTCCACTCTTTATTTTTTAAAATTAAAGTATACATATATACTATAAAATGCATGCATTTTAAGCATACAGCTTCATGAAGACTTAAAAATGAATATGCCTGCATAAACCACCTTTCTGGTAGGATATGGAGAATTACTAGCATCCCAGAAACAACCTTCGTGCCCCTTCCAGCCATTACCCTCCCCCCTTGGTAATCACTACTCTGACCTCCGTCACCATAGATAGGTGTCCTCTGTTTGTGAACTATACGTAGATGGAATAGTGATATTGATGTTTGGGCTCACCCTGGGAGAAACACTTGGATGTAGTTTATTTGGGGAATGATACCAAGAGACAGGACTTGTGAGGAAGTGGAAGAGTGAGTTAAGAAAAAGCCGATATAAAGGTTTGTTATTGGGATTGGGTACATAATGCTTCTTGGAGTTTTCTAAGGATTGGGGCACAGGAGGCTGGAGTATTTGTCCACTGGCTCCTGTTCCCCACTGACTGAGGGATGCCTCAAGGAGGTTCATTTTCCTACAGTTTTGGGCTGTACCTGATCTTCATCGGCTCTGTCAGCATCGAAGGACATTTAGATTGTTTTTGGTTTGAGGTAATATTCCCGTGAACATTCTTGTACATGTCTTTTGAGAACGCATCTGTACACATTTCTGTTGGGTATGTATATAGTTGGGTGGAACTGGGCCTAGGGTATGTGTATTTTCAGCTTTAATAGATATTGCCAAACAGCTCTCCCAAGTGATTGTACTAATTTATATTTTCATTAGCTGTAAATGAAATTTTAGTTGCTTCACATCCTTATCAGCACTTGGTATTGTCCTTAAAATTTTAGTTTTTTTTAAATTAGTGTGTTTGAGTGTGTCTTACTTTGCTCTTTGGTAAACTTTTATTGTATAATTTACATACAGAAAAGTCCACAAATCATGTGTACAGCTGTTACTTTTTGCACACTGAACACACTCACAAAAATTAGCAAGAAAATCAAGGATTGGAGAATCACCAGCACTGCAGAAGTCCCTCGCATGCATGCCCTCTTCCAGCCACTTACACCACCATCCCAAGGACATCTATTATCCTGACACCATAGATTCTTTCTGCCTGTTTTTGAAATTCAAATAAGTGATATATTATGTAGTTTTTTATGTCTAGCTTCTTTGATTCAGCATTGTCATTTCAGTTCATCTATATTGTTGCATGTTGTAGTTTGTTCATTCATACTATTGTATAGTATTACATTATACAGATACACTGCGATTTATTCATTCTGTGAATAGGCATTTAGACTGTTTTCAGTTTTGGCTATTATGAATAAAGCTGCTATGAACATTCTAGAGCATGTCTTTTTTTTTTTTTTTTTTTAAACAAATGTGTCCATTTCTGCTGGGTGTAAATCTAAGAATGAAATCACTGGAATAAAGAGTATTATCTCATACAGGAATAAAGAGTATATCCCTTGCATACCTGCTATTTTCCAATCTTAGCTATTCTGGTATCCTAGTGGTGTCACTTGAAAAACTTTTTTTGTTAAGAGCTACCTGGGTGGCTCAATCGATTTAGTCTCTGTCTCTGGATTTCAGTTCAGGTCATGATCTCAGGGTTGTGGGATTGAGCCCCACGTCAGGCTCCATGCTTAGCAGGGAATCTGCTTGAGATTCTCTCTCCCTCTCCCTCTGGACTTCCTGCCCCACACCCACTCATGCTCTCTCCCCCTAAAATAAATAATCTTCAAAACAGATTTTAAGAATTTTTTCTTAGAAGTTTTTCTTCCTGGGACACCTGGGTGGCTCAGTTAGCTAAACATCTGCCTTTGACTTGGGTCATGATCCCAAGGTTCTGGGATTGAGCCCCGCATTGGGCTCTTCGCTCAGCAGGAAGCCTCCTTTTCCTGCCTGCTGCTCCCCCTGTTTGAACTCTCTCTCTCTCTCTCTCTGACACACAAAATCTTTTTAAAAAGTTTTTATCTTTCCACTTTTAAAAATCAGCTTCTAAGAACGCTTGGCTGACTCAAAAGAGCATACGACTCCATCTCAGGATTATGAGTTCGAGCCCCACATTGGGTATAGAGATAAAAGAAATGACTTAAATAAATAAAATGTTAAAAAAATAAATAAATAAGCTTCAATGACACTAGGGTGTCACTTAAGCATCTGCCTTTGGCTTGAATCATGATCCCAGGGTCCTGGGATCAAGCCCTGCCTCTGGCTCCTTGCTCAATGGGAAGCCTGTTCCCTCTCCCTCTGCCTGCCATGCCCCTAATGTTGGAGTAACATTAGATTTTTCAGAAAAGTTGCAAAGACAGTACAGAATATGTAAGTGATGAACCACTGAATTCTACTGAAACCAATATTGCATTGAGTGTTAACGAGAATTTAAAGTTTTAAAATTTTAATAATAAATAAATGTAAACCTCATCATTAAAAAACAAAAAACAGTACAGAGAGCTTCCCATATGCCCATCCTCCAGTTTCCCTTAATATTAACATCTTAATGCTACTATGGTACATTAGTCAAAACGAATCAACTTCAGACCTAGGGTGCCTGCGTGGCTCAGTCGGTTGGGCCTCTGACTCTTGATTTCAGCTCATGTCATGATCTCAGGGTCCTGGAATTGAGCCCTATATCAGGCTCTACACTGGGCATGGAGCCTGCTTGAATTTCTCTCCCTTCTGCCCCTCCCCTGTGTTCACAGTCTTTCTCGTGCACGCTCTCTCTTAAAAAAAAACTCCAGAACTTACTCAGATTTCGGCAGTTACTACATTCCCTCATGTTTGTTTCTGCACAATTTTATCACATGTGTTAATTCATGTAACTATCACCACACTCAATATACTGAAGTGTGCCATTGCACCCAAAGAACCGTTATACTATTTATTGTCATACTATGTCCCCCATCCTCCTACAGCTGTTCCTAACTTTTTTTTTTTTTTTTAAAGATTTTATTTATTTATTTGACAGGCAGAGACCACAAGTAGGCAGAGAGGCAGGCAGAGAGAGAGGAGGAAGCAGGCTCCCTGCCGGGCAGAGAGCCTGATGCAGGGCTCGATCCCAGGACCCTGGGATCATGACCTGAGCTGAAGGCAGAGGCTTTAACCCGCTGAGCCACCCAGGTGTCCCTGTTCCTAACTTTTGAAATCACTAATCTGTTCTTCATTACTATAATTTTGCTGTTTCAAGAAGTTATAAAAATGGCATCATACAGTATGTAACCTTTTGAGACTGGCTGCCTCTCCACACACACACACACACACACACACACACATAGCACAATGCCCTTGAATCCCACCCAAGTTGTTACATGTAACAATAGTTTGTTCCTTTTTGTTGCTGTGGATGTACCAGTTTATTTAACCATTCATCTGTTGAAGGACATTTGGGATGTTTCCAGTTGGGGGCTATTACAAATAAAGTTGCTATGAATATTTGTGTATCAGTTTTCGGGGATGTATGTTTTCATTTCTCTGGGATAAATGCCCAGGAAGGAGTGTCGTGATTGGTGAGTAGCAAGGTAAGTGTATATTTAATTTTATGAGAAATTGCCAAACCATTTACCAGAGTTGCTGTGTTATTTTACATTCCCACCAACAAGAACAAGAAATCCAGTTTCTCTGCATTCTTGGCAAGATTTGAGATCGTCACTAGTTACTTTTTTTCTAATGTAATCTCCACACCCAATGTGGGGCTCAAACCTCAAACTTAAACCCTGAGATCAAGAGTCACATGCTCCACTGACTGAGCCACCCAGGTGCCCCAAGATTATTTTTTTAAATTTTATTTATTTGACAGAGATCACTAGTAGGCAGAGAGGTAGGCAGAATGAGAGGAGGAAGCAGGCTCGCTGCTGAGCAGGGAGCCCAATGCGGGGCTCGATTCCAGGACCCCAGGATCATGACCAGAGCCGAAGGCAGAGGCTTTAACCCACTGAGCCACCCAGGCACTCCGATGCTGCAAGATTATGACTAGTTTTTATTTTCACTTTTTTAATAGGTATGAAAGTGGGATTTTGTTTTTGTTTGCTTGTTTGCATTTCCCTAATGGCCAATGATACCATCTTTTCACGGGGTTATCTGCCACTTGGTGAACTATCCATGCCTTTTATCCATGTTATAATTGGATTTTTTTTTTATTATTTTATTTTATTTTAGGTAAGCTCTTTGGCGAACATGGGGCTTAAACTTAACGACCCCGAGATCAAGAGATGCATGCTCTGTTGACTGACCTAGCCAAATGTCCTTATAATTGGATTTTTTTTTTTTTAACGCTGAATCTTGAGGGGTTTCACCATGTTGGGTGTAGAGCTTACTTAAATCAAACAAAACAAAAACAGACAAAAAACCCTGAGTTTTAAGAGTTCCTTATATATTCTAGATACAGATCATTTGTCAAATAGTGTGCAAATATTTCCTCTCATTCTGTATCTTGTCTTTTCATGTTTAACAGATCTTTTTTAAGTGTTTAATTTTGATAAGGTCCAGTTTATCAATTTTTGTCTTTTATGGATCATGCTTTTAGTGTCATTTCTAATAACTCTTTACCAAGAACTAGATCCTGATGGTTTTCTCCTGGTTTTTTTTCTCATAAGGTTTTTTATGTAAATTCAATTTGCCAACATTATAGTACCTTATTAGTTTCAGATGTAGAGTTAAATAACTAATCAGTTGCATATAACATGCAGTGTTCATCACATCATATGCCCTCCTTAATGCCCATCAGTTACCCATCCCCCATTCACCTCCTCTCCAGCAACCCTCAGTTTGTTTCCTATAGTTAAGAGTCTCTCATGGTTCTGATGACTTCTCATTCAGTTGTCCATTCCTTCCCCTATGATCATTTGTGCTGTTTCTTATATTCCACATGAGTGAAACCAAGTGATAATTGTCTTTCTCTGATTGACTTATTTCGCTCAGCATAATACCCTCCAGTTCCACCCACTTCAGTGTAAATGTAAGTATTCATCCTTTTTGATGGCTGAGTAATAATATCCCATTGTGTGTGTGTGTTTATCACATCTTGATCCATTCATATGTTGATGGATATCTTGGCTCTCTCCATAGTTTGGCTATTGTGGACATTGCTGCTGTAACATGGGGTGTAGGTGCCCCTCGGATCATTACATTTGTGTCTTTGGGGTAAATACCTAGTAGTGCGATTGCTGGGTTGTAGGGTAGCTCTATTTTTAACTTCTTGAGGAACCTCCATAGAGTTTTCCAGAGTGGTTGTACCAGTTTGCGTTCCCACCAACAGTGTAAGAGGGTTCTCCTTTCTCCACATTTGTTGTTTCCTGACTTGTTAATTTTAGCCATTCTGACTGGTATGAAGTGATACCTCATTGTGGTTTTGATTCATATTTCCCTGATGCCAAATGATGTTGAGCATTTTTTTCATGTGTCTGTTGGCCATCTGTATGTCTTCTTTGGAGAAATGTCTGTTCATGTGTTCTGCTCGTTTCTTGACTGAATTATTTGTTTTCTTGGGTGTTGAGTTTGATAAGTTCTTTATAGATCTTGGATAGTAGTAGCCCTTTATCTGATGCATCAATTGCAAATATCTTCTCCCATTCCATAGGCTGCCTTTTAGTTTTGCTGGTTGTTTCCTTTGATATGCAAAAGCTTTCTGTCTTGATGAAGTCCCAGTAGTTCATTTTTGCTTTTGTTTCCTTGCCTCTGTAGATGTGTCTAGCAAGAAGTTGCTGTGGCCGAGGTCAAAGAGGTTGCTATCTGTATTCTACTCTAGGATTTTGATGGATTTCTATCTCACATTTAGATCTTTTATCCATTTTGAGTCTATTGTTGTGTGTGGTGTAAGAGAATGGTTCAGTTTCATTCTTACGCATGTGGCTGTCCAATTTTCCCAACAATATTTGTTGAAGAGACTGTCTCTCTTCCATTAGACGTTCTTTACTGCTTTGTCGAAGATTAGTTGACCATAGAGTTGAGGGTGCATTTCTGGGTTCTCTTCTGACAAGTTTTATAGTCATCTTTTACATTTAAATCTATAAGCCATTAAAAAAATTTTTTGTATAAGATGTAGGGTTTAGATTGAAAGCATTCGTGTGTGTGTGTGTTTGTTTTTACCTATGGCTGTTCAGTTGCTCCAGCACCGTTTGTTGAAAAGATTATCCTTCTACCAGGAAATTGCTTTTGCACCTTTGTCAAAAGTTGGTTGGGCCTACTTATGTGGATTCTATTTTAGGGTTTTCTATTTTGTTCTGTTGAGCAATGTATTTATCCATCAATCTATACCATATTTTTGTTAACTGTAACAAGATAGTCTTAAAATTGGGAAGAATGATTCTTTCTACTTTATTCTTTTATTTTTATGTCTTGATTTTGTATTTTGTAACCTCACTGCACTCTCTTATTCTAAGAGTTTGTTGATTGCTTGGTTAGTAGCTGCACTGAGAAAGGGATTTTCTCAATTCATTGAGAATACATTTGTAGACTCATCTGCCTAGATAGTGACATCAACTGTAAAAAGGGGTACTTACATTTCTTCCTTTCCAATATGTGTTCTTTTTGTTTCCTTTTTGTGCATTCTTCCACTGGCTAGAATTTCCAGTACAATGATGTACAAGGGTAGTAAGAGCAGATATCCTTGCTTTGTTCCCATTTTTAAAGGGAAAAATATGCAGTCTTCTACCATAAGTATGATGTTAGCTGCAAGTTTTATCGTTTAGGGTAATTTTCCATTTCCCTCTACTTTTAACTTGCTGAGAGGTTGGTTGGTTTGTTTTTTCCCCATGATTGAGTGTTGAATTTTGTTAAGTGCTTTTTGTACATCAGTTGGTGTTATTGTGTGACTTTCTTTTTTTTTTTTTTTAATTTATTTATTTGATAGAGATCACAAGTAGGTGGAGAGGCAGGTAGAGAGAAGAGCAAAGCAGGCTCCCCACTGAGCAGAGAGCCCCATGCGGGGCTTGATTCCAGGACCCTGAGATCAGGATCTGAGCTGAAGGCAGAGGCTTAACCCACTGAGCCACCCAGGCACCCCTATTGTGTGACTTTCTTACTTTCTTCTTTAGCTTGTTAATATGGTGTATTCTATTGACTGTTTTCCAAATGTTGAAAGAAACTTGCATCCCAGAAACAAACCCACTTAGTCACGGTACATAATTTTTTCTATATGCCTGGTTAGATTCTACATGCTCATATTTAATTGCAGACTTTGGGGTCTATATTCATGAGACTTTTTTTTCTTACTACGATCTTGTTCTGGTTTTTGGTTTGGTTTGATTAGTATCATGGTTTGGAAAGGTTCCTTCTATTTTCTTGAAGAGATTATGTAGAGTTGGTATAGTTTTTTTTTTTAACATTTGGTGGAATTATCCACTGAAACCATCTAGACCTAGAGATTTATTTTTAAAATAAGTAACTCAGTTACTTTTCTATTTTGTATTGAGTGATTTTAGTAGTGTTTTATTTTTTAGGAATTGATCCGTCATATCAAAGTTGTTGAATTTATGTGGGTAGAGTTGTTTCACCTATGCTCCCTTTATTTTTTTTCCCTATGCTCTTATTATTCTTTTAATGTCTGTGGGCTCTGTAGTGAGATTTAACTGTTTGATTTTTTATATTAGTAACTTGTGTCTTTTTTTTTTTTTCCTTTGTCAGTCTTGCTGGAGGTTTTTCAAGATTGTTGATCCATTTGAAGAGCCACATTTTGTTCATTTTTTCTATTTTTCTCTTCACAATTTCATTTTTTCTGCTGTTATCTTTATTATTCCCCTTCTTCTGCTTGCTTCAGGCTTGTTTTGTGCTTTTTGTGGGTTCTTAAGATATAAGCACTTAATGCTATAAACTTATTTTTTCGTGTTGCTGTAGCTGTGTCCCACAAATTTTGATATGTTATAATTTAATTTTTATTCAGTTTAGTGTGATTTTGATTCCCTTTAATTTTTTTTCCTCCGTAAGTTATTTAGATTTGTGTTGTTAAAAGTTCAAGTGTTTGCATATTTTCCTATTTCCTATTCTGTTATTGTTTTCTCTTTTTTTAAAGATTTTATTTATTTATTTGAGAGAGAGAGACAGCAAGAGAGGCAACACAAGCAGGAGGAGTGGGAGAGGGAGAAGCAGGCTTCCCACTGATCAGGCAGCCCAATGCTGGGCTCAATCCCAGGACCCTGGGATCATAACCTGAGCCAAAGGCAGTCACTTAACAACTGAGCCACACAGGCACCCCTGTTATTGATTTCTAGTTTGTTGCCATTATGATCAGAAGACATATTCTGTATTATTTCAAAAAAGATTTTATTTATTTATTTATTTATTTATTTATTTATTTATTTGAGAGAGAGAGCATAAGCCAGGGAAGGGCAGAGGGAGAAGCACATGCTTCACTGAGCAGGGATCCTAACTGGGGCTTGATCCTAGGACCCCAAGACCATGACCTGTGCTGAAGGCAGCCACTTAACTGGCTAAGCCAGGGAGATGCCCTGGATTTCAGAATTTTTATAACTCAATGACTTTTGTGTGCCTACCTTCCTCATCCCTCCTTTTTATTCCATAGTGGTTATCCCATACCTGTCCTTTCATTATATGTTATGAGTGTAGAAGCCAGATATAACTTGTGCGTTTGGCTCATCAGCCTTATGATTGAGTGGAATTGTACTGGAGAAATGCCATGTAACTCTACCTAATGAGTTTCATCTATACCTACCTAGTTTAGATGATGTGATCATGGACTTGAGCTGACACTGTAATGGAATGTGACCACTGAGGACCTTGGGAAGGGGTATTTTACATATAAGGTGGACACAAGTCATTGAGGTCCAGGGGGCAAACTGTGATAGCCAGTCTTCAAGATGGCCTCAAGACTTTCACCTCCTGGTATTGATACCCTTGTGTAGTCCACTCCCACAGTGAATAGGGCTGACCTGTGTTACAATAGGATATTGTGGAAATTGTATTATGTCACTTCTCAGGACTATAAGATAATAAATGTTTATTGATTTAAACTACTAAATTATGGGAGGATTTATTCTATGGCAATGGAACACTAATCCAGTGACCAATTAATTTACTTAAATATTATGAACTTGGGGTCTCTGGGTGGCTCAGTTGGTTAAATGTCTGACTCTTGGTTTCCACTCAGGTCATGACCTCAGGGTCATGAGATCAAGCCCTGTGTTGGATTTCAGAGCTGAGCATGGAGTTTGCTTGAGATTCTCTCCACCTCTCCTGCTGGCCCTCCTACTCATGCTTGCTCTCTCTCTCTCTCTCAAATATATCTTTTTAAAGATATATCAATATGAATCATGAGTTTAAGCATATTTGATAGACTTAAATATCACTGTTAAATATTTAAGGATAGCTACTAATAGAAATAGAAGGATCAGTAGAAGGGGGGAAAAACACATTGAAAAACAAAGAAAATTTAATCCAAAAGGAAATGAAAATAATGTCAGAGACTGGGAGAGGGAAGCAAATTAGAAAAAGTACGATAAATGGAAAAATCAAGTGAATTGTAAAAATAAATTCAATATATATTAAAGCTCCCCTAAATTGTAAAAAAAAAAAAAAAAGCCAGAAATCCAAACCAAACCCCCGAATCTTACCAACATAAAAGCACAGATGCTCTGATTGGCTAAAGGAAAAAATTCCAGATATATGATGTTTACAAAAGCCACACCTAAAACTTGGGGTGTTTGTTCTCAAAATGATTTTAATGAGTAACAAGCTAAAGACCACGCAAGGGATGCAAACTCCTTCACCATCAATAACGGAAATGAGAGACTGAGTAACAATACCTCCACAGAGAAGACACAGCAGTAATCCAGCAAAGGGGCAATTATCCCTGGCTTTCAGATCTCCACTAAGGTAGTCAGCTGTCAAGGATAACATCTGATGGGGTGGGGATCTTGTCCCATTCTTCACCAAGTTGCCTTTCACAATGTTTGTTTGATTTTTGCCTAGTCCATACCAGGTTTTCTATCTAATAAAGCTTCAAAACATTCCTGAATGTTTACTGTGTGACAGGGTACATCTGAAATCAGTTTTTTGGGCATATTGTCATCCTAGAAAGACCCAGAATTCAGGTCTGCTTGGAGAAATTCTGCAAACATAATGGCACAGCAAAGTTGAAAATAAAAGGTTAAGAGTAAAGGGATAGAAAGAGATCTACCATGCTAATAGTATTCAATAAAACTGTAGTGACAGTATTACTATCAGAAAAAGTGTACTTAGGGGCGCCTGGGTGGCTCAGTGAGTTAAAGCCTCTGCCTTCAGCTCAGGTCGCGATTCCAGCATCCTGGGATCAAGCTCCACATCAGGCTCTCTGCTCTGCAGGGAAGCTGCTTTCCCCACTCTCTCTCTCTGCCTGCTTCTTTGCCTACTTGTGATCTCTGTCTGTCAAATAAATAAATAAAATCTTTTTAAAAAATAAAGAAAAAGTGTATTTCAGAGCAAAAAGTATCAGTAGGCATAAAGAAAGTAATTTTGTAATAATAAGTGGGTAAATTTATCAAGAGGACATAACAATATGTTCTTTTTTTTTTATTTTTGCCTAATAAAGGAAGTTCAAAATACCTCAAGCAAAAAGTAGAGAACTATAGGGAGAAATAAACAAACTCACCATTACAGTTATTCATTATACTCCCCCTTCAATACTTTATAAAAAAACAAGCAGGCAGACTATCAGAAAGGATATAGTAGACTTGAACAACAGTATCAAGCAACTTGACCTAACTGGTGATTATGGAGCACTCTACCCAAGAACAGCAGAATATACATTCTTTTTAAGTCAACATGGAACATTCACCAAAAGGGAACATATTCTGGGCCATAAAACAAGTCTCAATAAATTCACAAGCATTCAAGTCATACAAAGTATGTTCTTTGACCACATGCTATTAAATTAGAAATCAAGAACAGAAAGATCCCTAGGAAATCCCCAAATCTTTGGAAACTAAGTATATAGCTTTAATTTTACTATGATCTTGGGCAAGGAGGTCCTAGGTATACATTGGCTAACTGGCATACAAGAAAAGCAAAGCTACAAAAATGTGGTTTTCCAGTGGAGAAAAATACAAATAATAATTATGTAAGAGTTCAGTTTAGGGTAAAGGGAGAACAGTCTTTTGGGGCTAATGATGAGCATACTGACTGAGATCTCGTGTAGACCCCTTCTCTCCATTCCCAGGTTCCTAGTCACCTTATTATTCCTCAGGATAGAGGCTCTTGGAGATGCTACTAACTTCACAAACACATTAATGGGTCTACCTGGGGCCAATTATTCTCACTTCCTCAGCTGCCTCCTAAAATCTCATCAGTGAACACATCATCGTCCCCAGCTGTGAGCTGCTGGGCTGCCCAGGGGAAGGGATGTCTCTCCCCACCCTTGAGATCAGTTTCGAGGACATCTTGGGGAGTAGGAGCTGCTTTCTTCCCATCACCATGTGAAAGGTTAAAGTCTATGATCTCCACATTTCAGTCTACGGACCCAAAGAATCTGGCTTAGTCTTTATTGTTTTTCTACTAAAGGCTTGTGTTCTGATCTCTAGAGCAAGAGCTTTGCCATCAAGTCATATGCTTTATTAGAATTAAATGATTTGCTTAAGAACATGTCAAGCAACTTTGAAGGAGGAAGTTCTCTGGTGTTTGATTATCATGAGGTAACATTCAGATTTCTGGAAATTGTTGACTATTGATACACATTCAGGAAGGAAGAGAATGGCCGGGAGAACCATCCTACTCATGGGCTGATTTTCCAGGACATGGAGAATTCCAGCACGTTAGAAAAGGATATTTATGTGTGGCTCAGGAAGATCTGTCTGCTCCCACAGGTACCCCATGGTTTAGTGTTTCTCAAAGTGTGGCTCAGAGATGCCCTGTTTCATCACCAGATTTGGGGGCCCAGCTATAGACCTACTAGATCAAATTTTCTGAGTTTGGGACCAGGAATCTGCACAAATAACAACCTTCTCTGGTGAAGTCTGGGCAGGACACCTTAATGCTTGAGAACCATTGTTTAGGGTCACTGTTGCTCAAAGAGATGCACTAGCTGTTCCTTTGGCTGCCTTCTCTCTATCTGTGCTCCCACTCTGCCATTCCAGGGAGGAGAGCAAGGAGGCAGCTGTAAATAAAGCCCCTTGACGACTACTCCCTCACCTACAGGCCCCAGGCACTGGTTCTCACTCCTGGACACTAACCATTTCCATGTGAAAAGACCACCCTTAAGTTTTCTTCCTAGTTTTCATTCACAGGTACAAACTGTAGCCAACAGAAATGATGGTTATTTCAGTGTCCCTTGGAAAACTGATGGAGATGTCAATTTCTTCACCGTCCCTTGCTTGGCTTACTCTCTGTACTCTGATTCTGAGTTTAGCGCAGATCAGAGAAGATGTGAGGGGAAAGTGGAGAGAAAGAGAGGATTTAAAGCAAGTAATGAACCTGGAGGTCCTGATCAGTTACCCGCTGTATTTCCTACCACCCTATCCTGTCCCACCCTACCTCCCCACCTCACGTACACTATTCTGATCATTGGCCGCATTCCCACTTTCCTCAGTTTTTCCATTATTTTCATGAGCGAGATACTTGCAGGTCAGTTACCCACACCAAAACAGTCTATTGAAGGAAGATGTAAAGCTGGGGCTAAAGAAGTCCTACTCCACTCGTAACAATTTCTCAGCTTCCCTGAAGTTCCTGTAAGTTACCCCAACCTGGGATTTTTACAGTCATTTCTCTGAAGGCTTTGTAATTTGCTTTGAAGTTGGGTCGGCCTTTGAAACCAATGGAGCTAATGACATTTGCAACCCAAATCTAGGGCTGCCCACACCCCTACGATAATGGGCTTTGTTATAAACTAACAGCTATTAGTTTAAGAATGGCTGAATGCGGGGCACCTGGATGTCTCAGTTGGTTAAGTATCTGACTCTTGATTTTTGGCTCAGGTCATGATCTCAGGATCGTGAGATCGAGCCCCACATCGGACTCTGCACTCAGTGCTCAGTGCGGTGTCTGCCTTGGATCTTCTCTGGCTCCCTCTGTCCTTCCCGCTGTGCTCACGCATGCGCTCTCTCTCTCCCTCCTTTACATAAGTAAGTAAGAAAGTTAATTAATTAATTAATTAAAAAATTATTTATTTGACAGACAGATCACAAGTAGGCAGAGAGGCAGGCAGAAAGAGAGGAGGAATCAGGCTCCCCGCTGAGCAGAGAGCCCGATGCGGGGCTTGATCCTAGGATGCTGAGATTATGACCTGAGCCAAAGGCAGAGGCTTTAACCCACTGAGCCACCAAGGCGCTCCAATAAATAAATTTTTTTAAAAATGGCTGAATGTTACATCTCATTGACATCAGATAAATCACAGAGTTATGCTTCATGTGCTTTAAAAGAAGTTTCAAGGCTCTTTGTTCAAATTTTCCCTCTTCAAGTGTCTCAACTTTAGTGGATCATGTGACCTCTTCAGGCATTATTACAGTGTTTTCTTCTTGTCACCATTCACAGTGCTCTACCAGTAGCCGGAGTGCCTTTGTTATCTTACTCCATAGTCAAGTTTAGTTATCTATATCTTTTGAGTCTTCTCCTGCCCTGGTAGTTTGATGATTCCAGAAACTCTGCAAGTGGGATAAATTAGAAACTTCGCTCAATGCACCTCTCCTCTCCCAAATCCTCCCAACATCACCCACAGCTGTGTCATTCACTTGTACTCCTCAGGGCAGGACAAAGGGGCTCACTTCTGCACTCTTTCACCCTACCCAATCACATCTGCTGGCTTCAAAGTCTTTGCAGCTGCGGGTCCTCATCAAAGAGCATGGAGTGCTTAACTGACTCCAGAATCCAGAGGTAATTCAGAAACATGGGCAGCAGAGCAGCAGATGGTGTATCCATGCCTTGTTCATTCTCCCAATAGGAAAGGCATTTATAAAGCCTAAGTCCTGGGGAGGAGATGTTCCTTTCCCTCTGGTCCCAAAGACCTTCGAGTTCGGGGTGATCCTGTTCCTTGGAAATGATTCAAGACTGCCAAGGATACTTCCAAGAGCAAGGTCTCAGCTTATACTTCATGCTCTACACCATCCCCATCTCCCCACATCCCAAACCCTCGTCGCTGTTAAAATTCACAGTGGTGCTTAACTTGTGCCAAGTTCAGAGGCCATTTTAGAGCTGATCCAATAATCGCCTTCAACTCCTCTAGAACATTCAGGATCGTCTGAAGTTGTTCAGTCACTGTTGCTCACACACATGTCTCTGTCTGTGTTTGATGGTGCTTTGCTTGCCAAATTTTGTCATCGTTTCATTTTATCAATCATATTTAGTTATGCGCTAGGTCTGTCTCTCCAATGAGAATAATCAAAGCTAACATTCTTTGAGCTTTCTTAACATGCCAGGCTTTGTTCACATGCTTTTATGTGGATTAACTCATTGAATTCTTACAACAATCTTTTGAGATTAGTGCTATTTTCCCTATTGTACAGATGAGAAAACTGAAACTCAGAGAGGTTAAATAACATTCCCACACTAACACAGCTAGTTAGTGGTGAGGTCCCAACTTGGAACCTTGGCAGTCTGATGCCAGAACCTGTGTGCTTTAACACAAAACACTGTCCCTAGAATGTAATCTTCCCTTTTTTTTTTTTAATATTTTATTTATTTACTTGACAGAGATCACAAGCAGGCAGAGAGGCAGGCAGAGAGAGGAGGGGAAGCAGGCTCCCCGATGAGCTGAGACCCCGATGTGGGGCTCGATCCCAGGACCCTGGGATCATGACCTGAGCTGAAGGAAGGCCAGTCAACAAATATTTCCCAAGTAACTGTTTCATTATTTAGAGCATCTTAAGGTCGCAGAGAGACCAAATTTTATATATTTCTTTTCTGTTTTTACTACTGCTCTAGTAATGCTTCCAAACCAACCACATGACCAAGTAGAGAAGACCTACTCTGTGAAAGAATCCTACCTACAAAGGACTTCCACAGTGAGACCAATCTTCAGATTGCTGCCCTTGACTAAAGCAGAACCAAATCCAGTGAGAGCCACTGGGTGATCCCCCTCATTTCAGGTGGTCCCCTTGCTCCTCATGCCAGGGCACTGGAGAAATATGGAAGGGTCAAACCTGAGCCAAGAGACTGCATTCAAACTCTTGGGCCTCACCAGAGACCCCCAGCTCCAGAAGCTGCTCTTCACCGTGTTCCTGGGCACACACACCATCACTGTGCTGGGGAGCCTGATCATGTTCCTCCTGATCCACATGAGTGCTCTGCACATACCAGGTACTCCCTCCTGAAGAGCCTCTCCTTCTCGGACTTCTACTACTCCTCCACGGTTGTTCCGCAGACCCTGGTGAACTTCTCAGCCAAGAGGAAGGTGATTTCCTATTTTGGCTGCATGGCCCAGCTGTTCTTCTGTGAGGGTTTCACCACCAGTGAGTGCTCTCTCATTGCCACCTTGGCCTATGACCTCTATGCTGCCATTTGTAACCCCTGCTCTTCCCACTTGCCATGCCTCCTGAGATCTGTGTCTCTTTTATTATAGGCTTCTATGGTGCAGGGTTTCTCATTTCTCTTATCCATACAAGCTGTATCTTTAGTCTGAAATTCTGTGATGCTCACATGCTCACTCACTTCTGTGCCGGACCACCTGTCTTGTCTCATATTGTGTGGACACCATGCTGAGTGAGATCCTGTTTTTCCTTTTTGCTGGTTTCAACTTATTTTTTTTTCTTTAAATTAAATTGATTTATTTATTTTCAGAAAAACAGTATTCATTATTTTTTCACCACACCCAGTGCTCCATGCAATCCGTGCCCTCTATAATACCCCCACCACCTGGTACCCCAACCTCCCACCCCCCGCCACTTCAAACCCCTCAGATTGTTTTTCAGAGTCCATAGTCTCCCATGATTCACCTCCCCTTCCAATTTACCCCAACTCCCTTCTCTCTCACACCCCTTGTCCTCCATGCTATTTGTTATGCTCCACAAATAAGAGAAACCATATGATAATTGACTCTCTCTGCTTGACTTATTTCACTCAGCATAATCTCTTCCAGTCCTGTCCATGTTGCTACAAAAGTTGGGTATTCATCCTTTCTGATGGAGGCATAATACTCCATAGTGTATATGGGCCACATCTTCCTTATCCATTCGTCCATTGAAGGGCATCTTGGTTCTTTCCATAGTTTGGCGACCGTGGTCATTGCTGCTATAAACATTGGGGTACAGATGGCCCTTCTTTTCACTACATCTGTATCTTTGGGGTAAATATCCAGGAGTGCAATTGCAGGGTCATAGGGAAGCTCTATTTTTAATTTCTTGAGGAATCTCCGCACTGTTCTCCAAAGAGGCTGCACCAACTTGCATTCCTACCAACAGTGTAAGAGGATTCCCCTTTCTCCACATCCTCTCCAACACATGTTGTTTCTTGTTTTGTTAATTTTGGCCATTCTAACTGGTGTAAGGTGATATCTCAATGTGGTTTTAATTTGAATCTCCCTGAGGGCTAGTGATGAACATTCTTTCATGTGTCTGATAGCCATTTGTATGTCTTTATTGGAGAAGTGTCTGTCCATATCTTCTGCCCATTTTTTGATATGTTTGCCTGTTTCGTGTGTGTTGAGTTTGAGGAGTTCATTATAGATCCTGGATATCAACCTTTTGTCTGTACTGTCATTTGCAAATATCTTCTCCCATTCCGTGGGTTGCCTCCTTGTATTTTTGACTGTTTCCTTTGCTGTGCAGAAGCTTTTTATTTTGATGAAGTCCCAAAAGTTTATTTTCGCTTTTGTTTCCTTTGCTTTTGGAGACATATCTTGAAGGAAGTTGCTGTGGCTGATATCAAAGAGATTACTGCCTATGTTCTCCTCTAGAATTCTGATGGATTCCTGTCTCACGTTGAGGTCTTTTATCCATTTTGAGTTTATCTTTGTGTACGGTGTAAGAGAATGGTCGAGTTTTGTTCTTCTACATATAGCTGTCCAATTTTCCCAGCACCATTTATTGAAGACTGTCTTTTTTCCACTGTATATTTTTTCCTGTTTTGTCGAAGATTAATTGACCATAGAGTTGAGGGTCCATATCTGGGCTCTCTACTCTGTTCCACTGGTCTATGTGTCTCTTTTTATGCCAGTACCATGCTATCTTGGTGATCACAGCTTTGTAATGAAGCTTGAAATCAGGTAACATGATGCCCCCAGTTTTATTTTTGTTTTTCAACATTTCCTTAGCATTTCGGGGTCTCTTCTGATTCCATACAAATTTTTGGATTATTTGCTCCAGCTCTTTGAAGAATACCGGTGGATTTTGATCGGAATGGCATTAAAAGTATAGATTGCTCTAGGCAGTATAGACATTTTAACAATGTTTATTCTTCCGATCCAAGAGCATGGAATGGTCAACCTTTTGAGCTGCACTGTCACCATTTTGGTCTTCTACCTCTTAATCCTCATTTCCATCCTGAGAATGAACTCAGTCCATGGCAGGTTCAAGGCCTTTTCCACCCGTGCTTCCCAGCTCACTGCTGTTTGCCTCTTCTATGGTACAATACTTGTTATGTACCTGCGCCCCAGGTCCAGCTACTCATTGACCCAAGACCACACAGTTGCTGTGATCTACACAGTGATAATCCCAATGCTGAACCCCCTTATTTATTCCTTGAGAAACAAGAATGTGAAGGAAGCTTCTAAGAAAGGTTTGGGGCCAGAAAATAATGGAATAATGGAATACCACATATCTTTAGAAAGCCAAGGGAGGGGCACCCAGGTGGCACAGTCAGTTAAGGATCTGCCTCTGGCTCAGGTCATGATCCCAGGGCCCTGGGATCAAGCCCCACATCGGGGTCCCTGCTCAGTGGGGAGTCTGCTTGAATTTTAGTTTTCCCTTTTGTAAAATAGGAAAACTAATGATTGTATCAATACAGTTGTTGCTAGGAGAATTGAGTTGATGCAGGCAAAGCACTTAGAAGGGTGCCTGGTTCAGAGCAAGCACTTAATAAACATGAGCTGCTGTTATTGGAAATGGCTGCTGACTTTCAGTTACTCTTGATATAATCATGTAATCTTCCTTCTTTATTTGTTCCTGTGCTGAATTGGAGACACATATTTCCTAATGTTAAGCCATTCATATTTCCTGGAATTCTACCTGGTGGTGAAATGATTTTCTTTTAATAGATGGTTGGATTTGATTTGCAGATGTTATTTAGACTCTTGGCATCTATATTCAAAGATAAAGTTAGACTGTTGTCTTTTTGTATTATCTTTATTAAGTTTTAGTGTTAAGAGTAAACTAGTCTTGGGTACCTGGGTGGCTCAGTCAGTTAAGCGTCTGTCTTTGGCTCAGATCATGGTGTCCAGGTCCTGAGATCGAGCCCCACACTGGGCTCCCTGCTCAGTATAGAGTCTGCTTCTTCCTTTCTCAGTTCCCCTGTTTGTATTGTCTCTCTCGCTGTGTCTCTGCCAAATAAACATGTCTTTAAAAAAAAAAAAAAGAATTAACCAGGCTTGTAAAATGTATTGAAGGTCTTTCTTCTTTGCCTGTAGTGTGGAATAATTTAAGTGAGATAGAAATATCTGTTCTTTAAAAGATGCTGTATACTGGGGCATCTCGGTGGCTTGGTGTGTTAAAGCCTCTGCCTTCAGTTCAGGTGATGATCTCAGGGTTCTGAGATCAAGCCCCATATCAGTCCCTCTGCTCAGCAGGGAGCCTGCTTCCTCCTCTCTCTGCCTGCCTCTCTGCCTACTTGTGATCTCTCTCTCTCTGTGTCAAATAAATAAATAAATAAATAAATCTTTAAAAAAATTAAAAAAATATTAAAATGCTGTATATTTTGTGGTGCCTGGATGGCTCAGTCAGTTAAGGTCTTGGTTTCAGCTCAGGTCTCTATCTCAGGGTCATGAGTTCAAGCCCCACACTGGGCTTCATGTTGGGCATGGAGCCTATTTTTAGAAAAGTAAAATAAATAAAAATTCTCTATATTTAGCTATAAAACTAACTGAGACTGATGCTTTCTTAAAAGGTAGGTCATTAATTAGCTTTCTTATTTCTTATATAATTATTGGTTTTGTTTTAGTTTTTTTCCCCTGTTTATTAAGTCAACTTGATCATTTGTATTTTATTTTATTTTTTTTTAAGATTTTATTTATTTGTTTGTCAGAGAGAGAGAGAGCACAAGCAGGCAAAGTGGCAAGCAGAGGCAGAGAGAGAAACAGGCTCGCCCCAGGGAAAGGAGCCCGATGTGGGACTGGATCTCAGGATCCTGGGATCATGACCTGAGCCGAAGACAGCGGCTTAACTGACTGAGCCACCCAGGCATCCCGATCATTTGTATTTTATTCAAAAATTATTTCCTTCCGGGACGCCTGGGTGGCTCAGTCATTTGAGCATCTGCCTTGGGCTCAGGTCATGATCCTCCCTCTCCCCCTGCCTGCCGCTCCCCCTGCTTGTGCTCATGCTCTCTCTCTCTCTCTGTCAAATAAATAAATAAATCTTCAAAAAAATTATTTCCTTCTTCTAGTTTTTCAAGATTATTGCCATGAGTTGCTCATATTATTCTCTTATAATTTTTATACTATCGACACTGACTCCTCTAGGTCTCTCCAGATAGTTTCTTCCATATTTAGGACAATGTAAAAAGGAAATCCTCTTCCATAAAATGAGAGAGATGCAGTAAGTGGTCTGGAGGGTATTAGGTTTTCTTTAGTGTCTTTTATTAAGACTTTATGACTTTGTTCATAATTTCTGCATATCTAGAGACCTCATATTTTTGCATATCTATGTAATATATAGTATTTTTTTAAAAAGCATTATCTGGATATTTTTTGCTTGTGTACAGAAATAAAATTGCCTTTTATATATTTCCCTTTTTGTCCAAACACACTGCTACATTTTCTCTATCAATGCCAAATTTTATCTGTAGACTGGGAGGGGTTTTCATGTAGGGAATATTATCTTTTTCCCTTCCAATCCTCATACTTAAAATAATTTTTTTCTTGCTTGACTGCACTGATTTGGAACTTCAGCCTAATACTTAATAGAAATAGTAAAGAAAGACTTTTCCGTGTGTCAGGAATCTGGGCATGGCTCCTTTAGGTTCTCAGCTTCAGAATCTCATAAGGCTGCAGTCAAGGTGTCAGCCAGGATTGGGTCTCATCTGAGGCTCAGCTGGAGAAGGACATATTTCCAAGCCAACATCCTTGTTGTCAGGAATCAGTTCCTTGTGCTTGGGGCTGCCAGCCAGAGGCCATGTCCAGTTCCTTGGCATGTGGGCCTCTCTGTAGGACAGTTTACTTCATAAAATCTAACAAGAGTGAGGGTCGGTAGAGTCTGTAGCAAGATGGAAGTCACAGTTGTATTTCACATCGTCATAGAAATGATTTCCATCACCTTTGTTGTATTCTGTTTTCTAGAAAGTCTCAGGCTCCGTTCATACTCCAAGGGCAATGGACTGCACATCAGTGTGAATATCAGGAAGCAAGGGATGATTGGAAAGTGTTTTAGAATCTGTCATTGCCTCCTACTCCAGAGCCCCAGTTCCTATTTTCAGGGGGGCAGCTCCTCTTACCAGTTTCTTGCAAACCCATCCAGAAATATTTTATGCATCTATGGGAAGTCACACCTCCAACACACACTCAAAAATGATAATATTGTATATACAGTGCTCAGCATCCAGATTTTCACATTTAACTATATGTATGTTTTAAAAACTAGTTTATGTTAGTAGTTATAGATCTTGTGTTCTTTTTAATAATGTACTTGCATTGTTTGGACAGTCCATCATTTATTTTACCAGCTCCTCCTTTCATGGATATTTAGGTTGTTACAAACCTTTTACAAACAATGCTGGAAGCTATGTGGCAATTCCTGACCAGAAAGTACATACATTTTAGGTTTTGATAGTTATTGAAAAATAACCTTCCTACAAAGCTGAAGAACCAGTCCATAGCGCTAAAATAGAGTGCCTATTTCCATTCACAATTTATGCTCTAGAAATACTGATCTATTTGTATATCCCAGAGTATACCACACTTCCTTAAGCTTTTTCTCTTGGTCTCATGCTTGTACTCTGCCTGTAACATTTTTCTCCCATTTGCTTTCTTAGAAAAATCCTACACATTCTTCAAGTTCTCTGCTCAAATGTCATCTTTCTGTGAAGCCTCCTTTTGCCAAGGATCTTGTGTTCCCAATAACCTTGTGTGTATCTTTATTAAGGGATGTGATTATTTTGATTTGCAATATTATAATTATAATAGAATCAATTTCTCTTCTTTTCCACTAGAAGGTAGGAATAATTTCTTTTCATTTTTATTTCCAGCACATAAAACCATGCTTGGCTTATAACCACAAAGTATTTGTTGAGTTAATTAAGATGAATCTTAATTGGCAATGTATTCCAGATCCCTTCCCAAGGTGCTAATTATTGCACTGATGACAGGAAATCAGCCTTCTGTAAGTTGTACAATTTGGGGGTTAAAAATATCTCCAGGCCAACCCCTCCTCTCAATAACAATGCAGTAATCTCCACCAGTAACTGCAGGAACTTGTAAAGAACCAGAATACACCAGAAACCACACAGATGGCAAATCAGCTCAGGTTGTGTCTCCTTCCTTGAAAAACATTCCTGGGGAAAATATAAAGTAAGAGGAAAGCAGAGAATCCAGGATTGAACCACCATAGCCACTCTTTCTGCGAGAAACTCCTGGGGAAACCAGTCTGTCTTGAACTGGAATATGTGGGAAGAGATGGGAGAAAATGGGGCTTGGGTGTGGAGAATACAGAGTCAGCAGGCTATATTCTGGGAAGAGGGTAGCAGTGAGAGAGTAGGTGGAGAAAAGCTTCCTAAAGTTCTGCTCTCGAGTACAAACGTCCAGATTATAAAATAAAGTACAGAGAGGAAAAGTACAGCGTAGGGAACATAGTCAATAATATGGTAATAGAGTTGTATGGTGACTACACTTATCATGGTGAGTACTGAGTGAAGTATAGGTTTGTTGACTCATTCTGTCGTACACCTGAAACTAATATAATATCGTATGTCAGCTATACTTAATCATAAATTTGAAAATATTCGCTTGTGGTGATGCCTGGGGGCTCAGTCGGTTAAGCATCTGCCTTCAGCTCAGATCAGGATCCCAGGGTCCTGGGATCAAGCCCTGAATCAGGCTCTCTGCTCGGCAGGGAGCTTGCTTCTCCCTCTCCTCCCCATTCACGCTCTCTCTTGCTCTCTTTTGCTCTCAAATAAATAAAATATTTCTTTAAAAAAAAGTTCTGCTCTTACCTTTCTGCAGAGTTGCTTTGGGACAGTCATTCCTGCCCCTTCACTGTAAAACAAGTGACCGCATCCTAGACCCTTGGAGATGGTACCCACAAGAGTTGTATCTAACAGATGCACAGTACTCCATGATTTTATTGGTTATTCCATGGATCCTCTCTACCAGAGCTGTGCACCAGTTTGCCTCCAAATTCTCTGCCACGGTTCTATTTCCTCAAATTGTTTCTGTTTCTTTCTTTCTATTTATTTATTTATTTATTTATTTATTTATTTATTTGCTTGTTTCTTTGTTTACTTTTAAAGTAGGCTCCACACTCAACGTGGAGCCCAACATGGGACTTGAATTCATGACCCTTAGGCCAAGACCTGAGCTGAGATCAAGAATTGGACCCTTCATCGACTGAGCCACCAAGGCACCCCTCTTTTTCTGTTTAAATAAGCCAGTTACTTTCTGCTGTTTGTAACTATTAACCTTGACCTTTAGTGGAAGCAAGACTGGAAGTAAGGAAAGTGTCAGGACGTTATTACAATAAACCTGATGAGAGGTGATTTCGGTATGGGCAAGAATGTTGGAGGAGTAAGAGGTTATTGGGGGGCACCTGGGTGGCTCAGTGGGTTAAAGCCTCTGCCTTCGGCTCAGGTCATGATCTCAGGGTCCTGGTCTCGAGCCCCACATCAGACTTTCTGCTCAGCGGGGAGCCTGCTTCCTCCTCTCTCTCTCTGCCTGCCTCTCTGCCTACTTGTGATCTCTGACTGTCAAATAAATAAATAAAATCTTTTTTTAAAAAAGAGGTTATTGGATTGGAGATATATTTTGGATATAAAGGAGACAGAACTTTCTAAAGGACTGGATAAGGAAAAGGAGGAAAATAAAGTAGTTGAGGATGACTCTTAGGTTTTTGGCCAGCACACTTGTATGACTGGCTGGTAGTGCCATTAATTGAAACAGGAAAAACTGAGGGAGAAGGTTATTTTTAAGGGTGGAAATTAGAAGCTCTGCTTTGGTCATGCTCCACTCCAGATTCCTGTTAGACATCCCCGTGGAGATGATATATGAGTTTGGGCCTTCACACAGGGACATGTCTGGAACTACAAACTCAAAGGATCAGCAGCAAACAGAGTATTTAAAGTTGTAGGACTGGTGCTCCTAGGTGGCTCAGTCAGTTAAGCATCTTACTCTTGGTTTCAGCTCAGGGTCTGATCTCAGGGTCATGGGATTAAGCCCTTTGTTGGACTCCACATTCCGCCTAGAATCTGCTTGTGATTCTTTCTCCCCTGCTCCTCCCCGCCACTATGCTCTCTCTCTCTCTTTTCAAATAAATTAAAAAAAAATCTTTAAAAAAATATAGTCATATAGGGCACTTGCATGGCTCAGTTAGTTAAGCAACTGCCTTCAGCTCAGGTCATGATCCTGGAGTCCAGGGATCGAGACCCACATCGGGCTCCCTGCTCGGCTGGGAGTCTGCTTCTCCCTCTGACCCTCCCCCTTCTCATGCTCTCTCTCATTCTCTCTCTCTATCAAATAAATAAATAAAATTTAAAAAAGAATCTTGTTAAAAAAATAAAATTATCTTCTAAAAAAAAATAAGGTCATAGGACTGGATGAGACCATTAGGAATATTTTATATATATATATAAAATTGACCACAAAGTGAAGCCTGAGGCAACTGATATTTAGATGTTGGGAAGAAAAGGGGGTTCAGCAAAGGAAATGAGAAAGAAGCAGCTGATGAAATACAAAGAAACTGGGAGAATGGGGAGTCTCTAATGCCAGAAGAAAGCACTGTTCCAAAAGGAGGGAGAGATTTGTATGTCAACATGCTGCTAAGAGTTCAGTAAGCTGAACAGAAAATTTATTGTGAGATATGAACAGATAAAAGTAATCAGTGAACTTGGCAAGGGCATTTTCATACAGCAGTGTGGAGAAAAGCTGGGGTTTGCTTCCCTTTTCCCTCCCTCCAACGTTCTCTTTCTTCTTGCCTGGAACCTAGATAAAATGGCTGAAACTATTGTAGCCATATCATGTCATGAGGTGAACTCGAAGATTTTATTTATTTATTTGACAGACAGAGATCACAAGTAGGCAGAGAGGCAGGCAGAGAGAGAAAGGGGGAAGCAGGCTCCCCGCTGAACAGAGAGCCCAATGAAGGCAGAGGCTTTAACCCACTGAGCCATCCAGGTGCCCCGTGAGGTGAATTTGAGAAGGGAAGCTTTGTGCTCAAGATGGCAGAGCAGGAAGCCAAGGGTGCCTGGGTCCCTAATGACAACAAGGAACCATACATAATATCTTCCTCTGAGCTTCCTTCACATAAAAGAAAACAAACCCTTATATACATGACTCTAATTTGGATATTTCTTTTTTTTTACGATTTTGTTTATTTATTTGAGAGAGAAAGGAAGAGGGAGCATGAGCAGGGGATGAGGCAAAGGGGGAAACAGACTCCCCACTGAGCAGGGAGCCCCGTGCGGGGCTTGATCACAAGACACCTAACCGACTGAGTCATCCATATGTCCCCTAATTTGAGTTTTCTGTTATGTGTGACTAAAACTAAATCATACTGACATAGGAGAGCAAAGAAAAGAGGCAGTGTGCTGACAGAAACAAAAGTTTTCTTTTCAGGGTGTGTGTGTGTGTGTGTGTGTTTAAAGATGGGAGGTATTATAATATATTGGTGAGAATAATTATTTAGAGGAAAAAATCGATGATGCGGAAGAGAGATGGTATAATACAGGAGTAAAGTATGTGAGGAAGGAAAAGGGACTGGAGTCCAGTACACCAATGAGTGGATTGGCTTTCGATGGTATTGAGAATAGTTCATCCATCGTAAGGAACGAAGGCAGACAGGTACAGGCCCAGGTAGCTTGGTAGCTTTGGTGAGGAAGAAGTAAGTTTTCAACCAGGCTCTTCTATTTTCTCAATGCAATGTGAACTGAGTCATGAAATTAATTACAGTTTATGTGTAATCTGGGGATAATAATAGTGTAGCTTCCAAGGGTTTATCTGCATGGATGTAGATCACGCACGGTACATAGGCCATGGCTAGGTTTGCTGCACTGAAATCTCTGGGAGACCTAATTGCACAACAAGAATCTTGCAAGTAGCTAAGTTATAGGAAATGCTGCCTGTGGATTTCATGACTGGGTTATATTTTTACGGCACAGGATGAATACATGAGCCTATAACTCAGATGTTAGTTGGGGCAAAGACAACCTCTCTTCCAAGGTTCAAAATGGAAGAAAGGTCTACTGTTCTTGGCTGAGGTCACTGAACTCTGGGTGCAGCCCCATGAGAAACAAGGGAAGGATTCGGAATCTGCTTCAACTTTGTCCTCATTCTCGAAGTCTTCATTCTCTCATCCTCCAAGTCCTTGAACTTTGGCCAACCCTGTAGTCTGTCCTAGCCCAAGTGGTCACTTTGGAATTTGTATTATCATCTGAGTTGACATAGCTTTCTGGAGAAAATAAATGGCTAAAAGAGTCCACTAAATCAGTTATGCCTTTTATCAACCCTCCCTTTTGGTTCTTGTACAATTCTCTCTTGCTTAGAGGTCATACAGAAAAATGTCATGCTGGGGGTGCCTGGGTGACTCAGTCAGTTACAAGACCGACTCTTGATTTTGGCTCAGGTCATGATCTCAGGGTCGTGGGATCGAACCCTGTGTTGGGCTCCATGCTCAGTGGGGAGCCTGCTTGGGAGTCTCCTTCTTCTTCTGCCCCTTCCTTCCCACCTCATGCATGCTCTTTGGCTCTCTCTCAAAAAAAAAAAAAAAAAAAAATCACACCGAATGTGAGAATCCTTCTAACAATGTCAGTAGTATGGCACTCTAGCCAACTCAGACTTGCAGTTGACTGGGAATTCCATCTCACCTGACTGATCTTTCCTACCTAATATTAGATGGAAACCTGCCACCATGTTACCTCTGACTTACTGGTATCTTTTGTACTTTCTGGAGTCACACAGGTGTTTGTATATGGTCATCAGTTTCATTTCTGCAAGTTTTCTTTTCAAGCTAAACAACCAGTAAACCAGTGTTTTTCAACGTGTGGTTAGCTAAAGCTTCAGAGTCAACTTTTCAGCTAAAAAAAAAAAAAAAAAATAGAGAGAGAGACAAAAAAAGAAAAAGAAAATTCCTGATTCCTATTGTCTAAAAACTGAATCAGAATCTCTTGGGGGAAAGCTCCAGAATTTGGACTTTTAATTAATTGATCAAAGGGCTCCCATGCACCCTCATGTTTTAGGACCATTGCCCCAAACTCCATGAGTCAAGGGACTGTGCTACTCTTGTTCACCTCCATAGTCCCCACACCCGGCACAATACCTGCAATGTAGCGCTCAACAATGATTGAATGAATGAATGAAGGAAGGAAGGAATTATGGCAAGCAGCCTTGATAATTCCTTCAGACACCATATTCACTTTACCTTAGGTCAGGCAATGGATCTCAAACATTTTGATTTCAGGATCCCAAAGAGCTTGCCTTTAGAAAATCCTAGAAAATGTAAGACTGTACAAATACATTTTTTATTCGGTATTAAAGTTGATGTCATTGGGGTGCCTGGGTGGCTCAGTCGGTTAAGCATCTGCCTTTGGCTCAGTTCACCATCTCAGGGTCTTGGGATAGTGTCCCACACTGGGCTCCCTGCTCAGCGAGGAGTCTGCTCCCTTTGCCTCTGCTCCTCCCCCCATGCCCCCAGCTCTGCTCAATTTCTCTCTCTCAAATAAATTAAATAAAACCTCTCTCAAAAAAATGAATAAGATAAATAAATAAAAAATAAAAATTAAAAGAAAGTTGACATCATTGCACTTCCTATAGCCTCTAGAAAACTCTGTATACTCTTAAGAGAGTGAGAAAAAAATCTTAGCGTTATCACAGAAATAGTTATACCCTCCTGGACTTCCCGAAAAGCCTACCCTTAGTGAACCACTGCTGGACGGGATGTTTTGGCCATGGGACTGGTAAAACATCACTGTTAAGTACATGAACTCTAGAGTAAGGACGACTGGGTATGAATTGGCTCTTTCACTCACTAGCTGCGTGACATTAATGTGTGACACTATGTGACCTTCCTGTGCCTCCTTCTCCTCTGTAAAACAGGGATAACAGTTCCTGCTTCTCAGGGATGTTGTGAGAATTTGGTGAGCTGAAACACCGTAAAGTGCTTAGTACAGCCTCAAGCACACAGTAAGCAGAACAAAGGTACGCGTAAATGTAGTTATTAGATGAATGTATCCTTAGCAGTAGGAGTTGTCCTAGTATAAATGCTACGTGATTTCTCATAACTGCTATGTTCTCAGGCCACTTCCGAATGCTTTCTCAGGGACACAAACGGCACTTACAGCCCATCTGACCTGCAACCCAGTGGCCAGCTGTTGTCAGAGGTCACTACAGTTTTCTAACTCCTTCTCTGACTTCTTTTTAAATCCCCGGGTGCTGTTTGTCACATACTGTTGCAAAAGCAATTTTTAGTCTCTTCCGCTGAGTATGATTTGGTTGCGTCCTCATTTTCTTTGCTTGCCTCTCTTTTAGAAAAAGGTACTTCTCCCTTACAATAATAACATTTTTGAGTCTGTTAGTTAGCTCTATAAGAGTTTTTTTTTTTTTCTTTCTAAGCTCATGCTCATCTCTGAATATTCTCTTCCTTTTTCCTTTTAATAGTTTCCAGGTTCTTTGGTGTTATTTCCCTTTAAAACTTTATCTTTTGGAGCGCCTGTGTGGCTCAGTGGGCTAAGCCTCTGCCTTCAGCTTCAGGCCCTGATCTCAGGGTCCTGGGATAGAGCACCAGAGTGCCCACATCTGGGCTCTCTGCTCAGTGGAGAGCCTGCTTCCCCTTCTCTCTCTCTGCCTGCCTTTCTGCCTGCTTATGATCTCCGCCTGTCAAATAAATAAAATCTCTTTCTTTTAAAGATTTTATTTATTTATTTGATAGAGAGTGAGAGAGAGAATGACAGGGGAGAAGGTCAGAGGGAGAAGCAGACTCCTCATGGAGCTGGAGCCTGATGCGGGACTCGATTCCGGGATTCTGGGATCATGACCTGAGCTGAAGGTAGTCGCTTTACGAACTGAGCCACCCAGGCATCCTTCAAATAAATAAAATCTTTAAAAAACAAAGAAACAAACAAAAAAACTTTATCTTTCGATTTTTCCTCAACTAAAATTTCATTTAACAAGCAAGGAGAGTTTTTGGCTTAGTATAAGGAAAACTTTGAAAAATGTATTTAAAACCCAGATTATGAAGGTAACGTGTATTCACTGGAGGAATTCTGAAAATGTATGTATATATGTATTTTTTGTGTTCAATTAGCCAACATACAGTACACCATTAGTTTCTGACACAGTGTTCAACGATTCATTATTTCTGTATAATACCCAGTGCTGAAAATGTACTTCTAAAAAATTAAATAAAAGTTCACCTATAAGCACTCCACTGAAATAATACCGTTAATATGTTGGCATATGTACTTCCAAAAAGTTTTTTTTTTGGCAATAAGTGTATTTTTATAATAAGTGGGACCATTTAAATATACTATTTTGGTTTGATAGTATATAAATACATGAGGAACACTCCTCTATTTATTACATATTAATTATACAGTATTTTTAAAAAGATTTTTATTTATTCATTTATTTGTCAGAGAGAGAGAGGGAGAGAGTGCCCACAAGCAGGGGGAGTGGGGCAGGCAGAGGGAGGAGCAGGAAGCCGGACTTGGAACTCCATCCTCGGACCCTGGGATCATGACCGATGCTGAAGGCAGACGCTTAACAGACTGAGCCATCCAGGCTGTAGCCAACAGCCTACAATATGTTTTTAAAAAGACTCAAGTAATCCAAGATAATTGGGTAGAAAAATTAGAACATTAGTTCTAAATGGCCATCAATGGACAACCAGAGTAATTTGATATTTATCCTTCCACACTTTTTTTTCTATGCATGTACTTCTAGAAAAACAAAACCAACTATACCTTCTCTTTTGTAATGAACTTGTTTTTATTGTAGTAAAATTCACATAACATACAATTTACCATTTTAACTATTTTAAAGTGTTCAGTTCAGTGGCATTTAGTACTTTTACAATGTTGTGCAACCATCCCCACTCTCTAGTTCCAGAACATTTTCACCGTTAACGAAAGGAAACCCCATAGCCATTAAGCGGTCACTCCTATTCTCTCTTTTCCCCAGCTCCTGGCAACCATTAATAAACTGTTTCTATGGATTTGCCTATCACTGCACATTTCAAATAAATGGAATCATACAATATGTGACCTTTTGTGTTAGCTTCTTTCATTTAGCATAAAATTTTCCGGGTTCATCCATGTTGTGGAATAAGAAATACTCCATTTAACAGATATATACCACATTTTGTCCATTTATCAGTTGATGGACACTTTTTGGCTACTGCAGATAGTATTGCTAATTGGTTGAACATCTGTTTTCTGTGTACCAGTGAGTGGAATTGCTGGATTATATGGTATTTTATATGTTTAATGTATTGAGAAACCACCAAGCTATTTTCCATAGAGGCATTTTCTGTTTGTACCAGCAATACGTAAGAGATCCAGTTTCTTCACATCCTTGCAAACACTTGCTGCTTTCCATTTATTGTTGTTTTATAGCTATTCCAGTATGTGGGAAGCGATAAAGTAACATCCTACTGTGGTTTTGAATTGGATTTCCCTAATGACTAATGATACTCAACCTCATTTTCATGCATTTATTACTTGGAAATCCTCTTTGGAGAAATGTTTATCCAAGTCTTTTACCTATTGTTTAATTGGATGCAATGAACTTTTTTTCTTTTTCTTTTTTTTCTTTTAGTTAGAAATACATCGTGGGTGGGGTGCTGGGTTGGCTCGGTTGGTTAAGCGGCTGCCTTCAGCTCAGGTCATGAACCCAGGGTCCTGGGATGGAGCCCCGCACTGGGCTCCCTGCTTGGCAAGTAGTCTGCTTCTCCCTCTGCTGTTCCCCCTGCTTGTGCTCTCTCCGTCAAATAAATAAATAAAATCTTAAAAAAAAAAAAAAAAAAGAAAAACACCAGGGGCATTTTTACTCTTTATCATTTTTGTACCAGTGTAACGTAGTATATTTCATTCTCTAGGTTTATTACATGTTAGAAATCAATTAACTTACCATTAGATATTTATTTATTTATTTATTAAAGATTTTATTTATTTGTTTGACAGACAGAGATCACAAGTAGGCAGAGAGGCAGGCAGAGAGAGAGGAGGAAGCAGGCTCCCCACTGAGCAGAGATCCTGATGTGGGGCTCTATCACAGGACCCTGGAATCACGACCCGAGCCGAAGGCAGAGGCTTTAACCCACTGAGCCACCCAGGTGCCCCACCATTAGATATTTAGACTGTTTGCACTTTTAAACTTTTTAATTAATGCTGTAGTGAACATTTCAACAGGCGACTCCTTACACGTGTCCAAGAGTATTCCTGAGAAAAACTCCTTGAAACAGAATTGCTTAGCCAAGGGTAGGCAATTCTTAATCTGTAGATAAAATGTGTTAACTTGCTTTCCATTCTGGTTGTACAAACCTACAGCCCTACCAGAGGCATTAGAAGGTGTCTATTTCCTTGCGTATTTATCAACAAGGGTTATATGGATGTAATAATGTTAATAACGTGATTGGTGCAAAATGGCATCTTACTGTTTTAAATCTCATTGATTTAACTACTGTACATATAAATAATCTTTCATAGATTTATTGGCCATTCCAATTTATTTGTTTCTTTTTGATAAATTGGTTGTTTTGTCTTTATCAATTTTTAAGTTCTTTTCAATATTAATACTATCAATCTTTTAGCTATAAGTCACTTTTTGTCATCCTCCCTTCATTTCTTTTCTTTTTTTAAAGATTTATCTATTTATTTGAGAGGCAGAGAAACAGAGAGCGAGCAGGGGGGAGGGCCAGAGGGGGAGGGAGAGAAAATCTCCAGCAGACTGCCTGCTGAGCACAGAGCCTGATGCAGGGCTTAATCCCAAGACCCCAAGATCATGACCTGAGCCAAAGGCACATGTTTAACCAGATGAGCCACCCAGATGCCCCATCTTTTTCAAATTTTTAAAAAGTAAGTTCTACGCCCAATATGGGGATTGAACTCAAGACTCTAAGATCAAGAGTCTTATGTTCAGCAAACTAAGCCAGCCAGGCATTACTACTTGAGCTCTATTTTTCACTCTATTCTGTTCCATTCATCTGTCTGTTCTGATGCCAATATCATACTATTTTAATTTCTTATCTTTCTAATATACATTAATAGCTGATAGACCAAGTCTCACCTTATTACTCTTGTTAGAGGCTCTTTCTCTTTCTTTTTCTTTCTTACTTCCCTCCTCTCCTCCCTCCCTCTTTTCCTTCCTTCCTTCCTTTCCTTATCATTTGTTTATTCTTCCAGATGTACTTTACAGTAACTATTGAGAACAAGGTTAAAAACTCGAAGTAGCAGCTGTGAAAACTGAGAGCTGCCAGTAAGAGTATTATGGTGTAGCCTTCAAGATCTTGTTGCAGTTTGTGACCATGAATTTGTTATGGCAGAAGCTGCCGTATTTGAATGATTTTCTCCAGTGGCACCACTATTGTTAATGTTTTAGCAGACTGAATGAGGCAGAATACTGCATGGGACTTTGTATGTTGAGTAGAATGTCTTCTAAGGTTCCTTCTGGAGTACCTGGGTGGCTCAGTGGGTTGAGCATCTGCCTTCGGATCAGGTCATGATTCCAGTTTCCTGAGAGTGAGCCCCGTTATGGGTTCCTTGCTCGGTGACGCGTCAGCTTCTCCCTCTCCCTCTGCATCCCTGCTTGTGCTCACGTGCCCTCTCTCTCTCTGTGTCAAATAAATAAAATCTTTAAAAAAAATTAACAGGAGAAGAGGTATACAAATTTTGATATTAATATTTTAAATTTTATGGGGTGCCTGGGTAGCTAGTTAGTTAAGCATCTGCCTTTGACTCAGGTCATGAAGTCAAGGTACTGGGATCGATACCTGCATTGGGTCCCCTACTCAGTCTGCTTCTCCCTCTCTCTCTCCCTGCTCATGCCCTCTCTCTTTCTCTCTTAAATAAATAAATAAATAAATAAGGGGCGCCTGGGTGACTCAGTTGGTTATGCACCTGTCTGCCTTTGGCTCCAGTCATGATCTCAGGGTCCTGGAATTGAGTTCTGCATCAGGCTCCCTGGTCAGTAGGGAGCCTGCTTCTCCCTCTTTCTCTGCCTTCCGCTCCCCCTGTGTGTGCTCTCTCTCTCAAATAAATAAATAAATAAATAAAATCTTAAATAAAAAAAAATAAAATATTTAAAAAACACAATAAAATATAAATAACATGGACCTGATCTTATAGGTGATGGGAGCCACTGAGGGGTTTTAAGCAGGGAAGACATGTGGTCACATTTTCATGGCTACGTGCAAGACGTATCATGGAAGTACAAGTCTGGAGACATAGAAACTCTTTCGGAAGCTTTTCCTGTGGTCTAGGTGAAGGACAGTGAGGGCCTGCTGTGGGGTAGTGGTGGTGGAGAAAATTGATTCAAGCAGGAAGAGAATCTATAGAACATGGTGATCATTTGGTTACAGGAAATGAGGGAGAAGAGCTTAGCATCGAGCTTGTGTGACCAAGTCGAAATACCAGTTAAGAAAGAAAATTCAGGGGAACAAGAAGAGAAAATTCAGAAGGGGGAAAAAAAATCAGAAGGGGGAGTAAGAGGCCGACAATGAGGGTAGGATTTCAGGCTTGGGATGTGCGCTATGGTTCATGTAGGTCTTTATAGGTCTCCTTCAATATAAGAATCTTGGAGAAGTTAGATATTAAGTTCATGAAATCTTTATTACCCTCTGAGGGATTGGTTTTCAAGGAGGAGGCTATCTTGCTTCCCAGGGGACATTTTGCAATATCTGAAACATTTTTGATAGTCACGACTCGGGGGAGGGGTGCTATTGGTATCTAGTGGTTAGAGGTCAGGGCTGCTGTAAAGCATTCCACATTTCCCAAGACAGTCTTTCACAACAAAGAGTTATCTGGCCCAAAAGTCAGTAGCACCACGGTTGATAAACTCTGTTCTAGGTACTAGAGGAATACTTGACACCTTACTTGACAACTGTGCCTAGGACCAGTCATTCTGATGAGAGAATATGGATGGGTCAATTAAAAAACATCATTCCTGCTGAAAAGCCAAATCCTACTGTTGGAAAAGAAATTAAAAGTCTTCTAATCTGATTATTCAGCTGATATTTGAATAGTTACTTCAATAATCTATCAGTGCAGAGGTACATAGAACACTTCTAATGCAGTCAAATGCTCTACCACTGACCTATACCCCCAGAACACTTCTAATGTATCCAGAGGTTGAGAGCCAAGTTCAAAGGAGCTCATTTAAAAAAAAAAAAAAAAAAAGATTTTTATTTATTTATTTGTCTGGGGGCGGGAGGCCGGGAGAAGACAGCATGAGTAGGTAGAGGGAGAAGCAGGCTCCCAGCTGAGCAAGGATCCTGATGAGGGATTTGATCCCAGTACCCTGGGATCATGATCTGAGCCAAATACAGATGCCCAACCAACCGAGCCACCCAGTCATCCCAAAGCAGCTCATTTTTTAAAAAGTGTTCAGTTTTTTCTCTTTTTTTGATCTAAAATTGGACTCTGTAAAAAGTAACCACTGGACCCAGCTTTGCTTCTTAGGTTCACAAAGAACAGTTTCTCTTCATCATAATTAACTTTTGAGATCTATAAAGACATCAATTCTGTTTCTCCTAGGCCATGACTTCAAGTCCTCCAGTTTTATCTAAACTGTAAATGTGGGTGTATAGCATTTTCTTTATACATAAAGGAAACAGATAATTATAAAGAAGCAAAACAAATTAAATTATATCTTGGGGACTTAGAGGAAAACTTCAAACAAGAAAACTTTATTTAAAAAAAAAAAGAAAGAAAACTTATAAAGGCAAGGAAGAATAGCCAAGTTGTCAACAAAGACAACTCATTAACTTTGGGCAGAACATAGGAAAAGTTTCTGAAAAAAAATATGGGCGCCTGGGTGGCTCAGTTGGTTAGGTGGCTGCCTTCACAAAGCTCAGGTCATGATCCTAGGGGTCCTGGGATCAAGCCCCGCCTCCGGCTCCCTGATCAGTAGAGAGCCTACTTCTCCTTCCCGCTCTGCCTGCCGCTCTGCCCACTTGTGATCTCTCTCTATCTCTCTGTCAAATAAATAAATAAATCCTTATAAGAAAAAGTTTCTGAAAAAAATAAACCAAAGATTCAGAGGATAAGTAGACTCAATAATAAGATGCAATATAAAATACAAATGGTGGGCCCTTGGGTGGCTCAGTTGGTTAAGTATCTGCTTTGGGCTCAGGTCATGATCTCAGTGTCCTGGGATGGAGTCCCACATACCTTCTTTTCCCTCTCCTTCTGCCTGATGCACCCCGTTTTACATTTTTTTAAAAAAGATTTTTTTAAATTTATTTATTCGACTGGCAAAGATCACAAGTGGGCAGAGAGGCAGACAGAGAGAGAGGTGGAAGCAGGCTCCCTGCTGAGCAGAGAGCCTGATGCGGGGCTCGATCCCAGGACCCTGGGATCATGACCTGAGCCAAAGGCAGAGGCTTTAACCCACTGAGCCATCCAGGTGCTCCCCGTTTTCAAATCTTAAAAAAATATGTATACAAATGAAATAAAGCAGAAAAATATATACAAAGAAGGAAAAACAGAAGAAACAGAAGACAACTCTCATTAAGTAAATAGCATCTGAATTTTATTTATTTATTTAAAAAAGAGATTTTATTTACTTATTTGAAAGAAAGAGACACAGCAAAAGAGGGAACACAAGCAGGGGTAGTGAGAGAGGGAGCGGCAGACTTCCTGCTGAGCAGGGAGTTGGATACAGGGCTCCATCTCAGAACCCTGGGATCATGACCTGAGCTGAAGACAGATGCTTAAGGACTGAACCACCCAGGTACCCCAACATCTGAATTTTAAAGAGAAGTAATACACACAGGTTTAGTAGCAAGTTATTCCCAGCTTAGGCCCTAGGGAATTATACAAGGAGGCCCTCCCTCCGGAATTTAAAAAATATATATTTTATTTATTTATTTGAGAGAGAGGGAAAGCATGCGCATGCGTGCAGGAGGAGTGGGGCAGGCAGAGGGAGAGGGAGAAATAGACCCCTCGCTGAGCAGGGAGCCTGATGCGGGGCTCAATCCCAGGATCCTGGGATCATGACTTCAGCTGAAGACAGATGCTTAGCTGAACCACCCAGGTGCCCCCACCTACCCAATTTTTATGCAGGGAAAAGCTAGTTAAAATAAGCATCAAGGAAGGTGGTTTCTCCTCCTCTTCCTCTTCCCTCCTCCTCATCCTCCTCTTCTGGGGTTAGGGGTAAGGGGTAATGTCCATAAAAAGGTGAATGTATGGAAAGTATGTGGGAGGGGCTAACAATTTAGGGACAGTTCTATAAATTTGCTTTGGCAACTAGGTTTTTAATACAGTATTGTAATGAAAACAAAAACAAAATCAAAAAAGTAAACGCCAATTAAAATGTTTTCTGCCTTCCCCTTTTGCGGAGTCCCTGCTCAGTCACCAGTAACCCAGATTCCCGGTACCCTGGAGACCCACCTCCCAGCAGTACAGTCCACAGATCTTACGGTGTTTATAGGATACACTGCCTCACTGGGAGCACACTGCCACTGTTCTGCTCAACCCATCAATCAAATATTGAACTTGAGGGCGCCTGGGTGGCTCATTCAGTTAATCATATAACTTGGGCTCAGGTCATGATCCCGGGGTCTTGGGATCCAGACCCGGATGGGACTTCCTGCTCAGGAGGGAGTCTGCTTCTCCCTCTGTGCAGGAACCCCTCCATTCATGCTCTCTCTCTCTCTCAAGTAAATGGATAAAATCTTAAAAAAAAAAAAAAAAAAAAAACCAAAACCAAATATCAAACTTGAAGAGCGGTGGACTGGGCCAGCCAAGATGAAGGCCGTGAACACAAAGCAACCCAAAATGGGCCTACACAAGAAAAAGGAATCCAGGACTCCACCAAGGTAATCTCTTCTCGCTGAGCTGAAGAACATTCCAGGCCTGGGTGGCACTGGCAGGGCGCTGCAGAGCATTTGTCAGGCCAAGCAGGCTCCGATTACTCCTGGGTGGTTGGGTTTACCAACGGTGAGTCAAGCCCGGGCATGCACAACAGACTGAGGCCTACGAGGGGGACGCGGAGGGGCCGACGCCTCCCGCCTGCCCACCGCGGCCAGCTTCCGAGCCACGCCGCGTGTGCCTCGGTCCTGGTGCACCCACCGCAGGGGAGGCATTTGGGGCGCCGGCCGCAGAGCGCAGAGGTTCTCCCACTGAACCACGGCCACACGCCATTACTTTGCAGGAAGGCCCTTTGTGAGACCTCGACCCTGGCAGCCGAGAGGCCACGAGATGGCAGCAGAGGACACAGCCCAGGACAGAAACCCTGAGCCAATTGCAAAAGCAGATCTTTCCTTAGAGAGCGATGGTCAGTTGCCTATAATCTTGTATTCAAGGCCAGAATAAATGACTGAATTTCAAAGAAACGAGGGCAAAATTCGTCAACATGGAGAGTTTCCCAGCCGCCACAGAATTCAGCTGCACGTGAAGCCAGCCACCTATGAATCGGATATTTCCCCAGTGCTTAAAGCAAGGGATATGGGTCAAGGACTTGAAAAACTGACGTCAGCAGGAAACTTATCACAGTCACTTCTTTCTGTGAAGTTCCAATCGGCTGTAATTCAAGTAAAATATGAGTGACTTCCACAGAGGCTGCCAAACTGATGAAGGGACAGATAAGGGTGGTTGCTGGGAAGCGTTGGGGCAGAGCACGCTGCTTTCACGGAGTGGCCAGGGATGCTGGCGATAGGCAGGGGTGGGGGCAGATAATGAAGACCACAGGACGTCTCAGACAACCTTTGCTTTGCAACTAGGAGAGGATAATGCATAAGGAAGGGGCACTAGTGGCACTGGAACTTAATCTCTGATCTTGTGACTTGTCATCTAATCATCTAATGGTCCTTCCATTAAAAGTCCCACCCCACCCCAACACCCAGTTGTTACAACCTAAAATATCTCAAGACATCACCAAATAACCCCAAGTGGGCAAAATGCCCCCTCTCTAAGAATCAATGCTATAGAATGATATTGATTAAAAAGAAAAAAAGTTAAGAACGTAATGTTAAATCTCTCCAAAACTCTTGAATTTCAAGAGAGGCCTCAAAGGCCTACAAGAAGTCTTGCACACCCAAAACCTGAATTCCCATCATATGTTTGAATAAGGAAGAGACTATGATTGAAGGACAACAGGCTGGATCTGTTTAAGAAACAGATAGTTGGATAGTTTAAGAAAAATGTGTTCTCAACATTTTAAAATCAGAAGAGTTCTCATTTAAAATGTCAGAATTTCTGAGGCCCCTGAGTGGCTCAGTCAGTTAGGTGTCTGCCTTTAGCTCAGATTATGGTCTTGAGATCCTGGGACTGAGCCACATGGGACTCCCTGCTCAGTGGGGATGTCTCTTCTCCCTCTCCCTATTTCCTGCTGATCTCATGCTCCTTCTCTCTCTTGAACGAATAACATCTTTTAAAAATAAACAAATAGGGACGTCTGGGTGGCTCAGTTGGTTGGGCAGCTGCCTTCGGCTCAGGTCATGATCCCAGCATCCTGGGATTGAGTCCCGCATCAGGCTCCTTGCTCAGCGGGGAGCCTGCTTTTCCCTCTGCCTCTGCCTGCCATTCTGTCTGCCTGTGCTCACTCTCTTTCCCTCTCTCTCTCTGACAAATAAATAAAATCTTTAAAATATATATAAACAAATAAAATTTTAAAAAGTCAGAACTTCTGACTTGTCTAGGAAAATTGAAACTATGTCAATACCAGGCCCACAGTTCCACATGGCAATAATTGGATGTTGAGTGGGGGTAAAGTCTTGAAGTCGAATGTGCGTGATCTAGTTTCCCACAGTTCCCACCAATCTGTTACATCATTTACCCTACTCCTCATCTCTGCAGGCAATTTATTTTCAACCTCTGAAGTGCCTTATAGTTTCAAGGTATTTTCCCATGTGTGATTTTATTTTAGCCTTGGTACTCCAGTAAGGTAGAGAGAATAAATACTATGATTATAATCTCCATGTAAGCAAAATGTACTTCAGAGAGTCTGACTTCCTCAAACCTACAAAACAAAACCAGAATCTAAATTTCCCAACTCCTAGTCCTATTATTTTCTAGGGAAAAGTTTTTCTTTCTTTCTTTCTTTCTTTTTTTTTTTTTTTTTAAGATTTTATTTATTTATTTGAGAGAGAGAGAGAGAGAGACCGCGCACACAAACATATGAGCAGGGGAGGGGCAGAGGAAGATGGAGAAGTGGACTCCCTACTGAGCAGGGAGCCTGATGCAAGGGTCAATCCTAGGACCCTGGGATCATGACTTGGGCCAAAAGCATACCCCCAACTGACTAAGACACCCAGGTGCCCCCGGAAAAGTTTCTATTAACAACTTCATTTAGTGGTTCAGGAAAAACTAAAGAGGTATATATGAGCATAATTGCTGGACAAGATGAGTTTCAACTGCCAAACTTCTCAAGAATCACCACAAATGGTTAACATTTTTTCTTTTAATATTTCTGCTTCCCTTCCTCTAGGCATTTGAAAAGAATGCCCTTGTAGCTGTCTCGCAGTTGGGTGTGGCTGTATGACTTGCTTTGGCCAATGAAAGTGCTATGTGTCCTGTTGAGGCAAAAGCATGTAAGAGCTCATGAACAATTCATGCTTACTTCACACATGGGGTGGGGACTCTAAGCCTCTTGGTGACTTAGGTAGGATCTCAAAATGGTGGCGCTCCACCAGCTTGGGTTCCTGAATAACTTATAATGAACGCAGTCCACTGCCGGACTACTCTAGACATGTACTGTGAGACCAGTCTTTGTGGTGTAAAGCCATTAAGATTTGGGCATTGTTAAGTGGTGTGGATGGCTCAGTAGGTACAGCATGTGACTCAATCTTGAGAGTTGTGGGTTCAATCACCATGTGGGTCACAGAGCTTACTTAATAGGGAAAAAAAAAAAAAAAAAAAGATTAGGGCATTGTTACCAAAGCATAGCCTAACCTAACCCGACTGGTAAGGTTCATTTGTAGGGTCACTGAACTTCTCCAAGAACTAGAATACAATTCCTAGATTTCTGATCATATCATTAAGCTGTTGATTCTATCTAGAAGACGGAGTGAACTGTTTTTTTTACCCCCGTTTCCTCATCCGCCACCAACTTCCCACTTTGAAGAAAATTATTTTCTGAGTCTTGCACACATAAGCTCTGCATTATTCGGGCAGTTAGACTGGGAGGAGAAGGGGGAGGCCCAGATCTTGTTTTCTCCATTCAAGAGCCTAATTCCAGAACTGTCTCCACCCACTAGTACTCACACAACCTTGTCATAGGGCGACTATTACCACTCCCAAGGTGTCACAAACAGGAGCTCTGCCGCTGGCACCACTGCAATGTCAGGGCAAGGCAGCCAGGCCGCGCTCTTTCCTCACTGATGCCTGGGCTTGGCTAAGTCCGGAAAAGCAGCATTCTCTA
This sequence comes from Mustela lutreola, assembly GCF_030435805.1. Classification (NCBI taxonomy): domain Eukaryota; kingdom Metazoa; phylum Chordata; class Mammalia; order Carnivora; family Mustelidae; genus Mustela; species Mustela lutreola. The sequence goes on from NC_081296.1 coordinate 56,689,954, forward strand.
GGGAAAGAAGCCTTCTCAAGTGGGAACAAAAATGAGTGTGAGGCGCACACCCATCCTGGGCCCTGTGTGAATTTGGGGTGAGTTCTCTTAGTACTCCAGCTGTGGTCAATTTCTAGTTTCTCTAGCGGCTAGTAAGCTGCCCGGCTGGTGCTACTGGGTCTCCCAGTTTCCCTGGGCTTTTCTAAAGCCCACTCGAGCTTGTCATCTTTGCACACGTGCAAAGGTCAGAAACAGTGGGGGTTGAGCCCAACCAGAGCTTCAGGACCAGACCGCAGCCGGGATCAAAGGTCCGCGGGGCAGCCGAGAGGCTGAGGCTGAGCCTGCGCAGTCCCGCTCCCGCCTTGGGAGAGAAAGGGTGGCGGCAACGCGGTCTCGTAACACCGGCGTGCTCGCAAGAGGCGGGAAAGTGTTAGCTCGGGTCGCCGCGTCCCTTCCTCTTCCTGCTCAATCCACCCGTCTGCCCTGCGAGCCTGTCCTCGTCCGGCACCTGGGCCCCGAGGGAGGGGGACAAGGGCCCCGGGCTTCTGACTCATCATCTCCAACCCCTTTCTCGCGCGCGCTCCAAGTCTCAGGACTTTGGATTTGGGCTCTGTGGGAGGGGGCGCAGCGACACCATTTGGGAAACCCAGCTCTGCCGAGGGCCAGCCCCAGCCCCTGCCGATCCCCGAAGCTGCCAGAGGGAGGCCTGTGGACCCACAGTCAGCGATCAGCTGCCGTGGGTGGGGCGGCGGCGTCCCCGCGCGGGATAACCCGCCTGGCGCCTCCCCGCACGCGGGGCCAGTGGTCGCGTCCGAGGAAACTCTCGGCTAGGCCCCGACTTCCAGCGCCTCGCGTCACTCAGCAGATGTACAGCGCCCCCATCCCAGAGGGAAGGCTCTTTATTTCCCATCAGGCCACGGGGGCAGCGGGGTATCCCGGGACTTGTAGTCTTCGTTAGAGTAGAAAGGAACCGGCTCGAAGGGAGAAAACTAAAGCACCCGTGAACTGATTTCTGAGAATGGGCTTGTGCGGGACCCCGGGCTTGGATTTGGATGGGATTGTGAGAGGTGGAAAGAAGAGAAAGTAGTGAGACGAGGCAGATGTGAAGCTGTATGGGGAGGCGATGGGTATGGAGGGGAAAGATGGAAGGAAGTGGGTACAGCTGAAAATTGGTTTAAGGATGTCCTGCAGGAGGGCAGCTTTTCCCTTTCAGGGAAGGCTCCGGTTTAGGTATAGCTTCCTCTTGTGGGGAAGGGAAGAGCAAGGGGCCTAGTCTGGATGAAAACTGAAGGCACTCCACCGGACTTCATGTAGGTCTCAGAGGACTCCATCTAGCTTCCGAGTTTTGTGTGGTGGGGGGCAGGAGGGCCTGGACAACGCCCTTTGCCAGGTTAGTGGAGCAGGAGTTGCTTGCCTGCCCTTGCTAGCTTACTCATTTGTTGCATTTGCTGTGCTGGCCACGGTGGTACCATTCTCCAAAGCAGCAACTTCCTCCAACTCAGACAGACCCTAAAAGCCAGACAGTTGTGAGGGGAGCAAACTGCAAGGGTGAGAAAGGAGGAATCCCAGACAGAAACAACTTACTCCTTTTCTTCCATTTACTCTTGTTCCCATAGTTCTTCCAATATTTAGGCAGCTTCCTAATGCTCTCCCACATTTCTAATCTCAGCCATTTAGATACCCAGTTACCTCTTACTCAACACTGGGGAATAAATATCTAAAAACAGAAAACCAATCAGTTTCTGGCTATGACCCCTTCTCCCGCTCAGCCCCCACCAACCCTGTTTTCTCTTAAGTGCCACTGACCAGTATAGCCAGTAAAAAAATCAGCTGCTAGTGAACTGCTCCATACTTTCCTCCCTGCCCTGGATACCTCCTGCAGCTCCTGGTAGAGCAGACTCCGGTTCCTGCAGCATCCTGGCTTCCTCTGGCTCAGCAGGAAGAGTGAGTATGCCGAGACCAGCACTCCCCCTAGGGTGAAGGCCTCAGTGCCTAGCTCCACCGCCAGCAAGCCAGCCTGCTGCAGGTAGACAGGGATGAGGATGCTACAGGGAACCCAGCACCTGTTTACCCCTGCCCCTTTTCCTCTTCATCTCTTCATCTCTTCATTCTCCTACCTTCTCCTTTATTCACCCATACCTGGGAGGGGGCAGCTGAGGCAGCCCCCAAGGCTGTCTTCATCACGTCGACCACCACAACGATGAAGCCCAAGATCAGACTGAAGATGTTGAGTATCATCATGGCCTGCACCTGCCAATGAACCAGCTCAACCCTGCCCAGCCTAGGGGACTGATTGCTGCTCCAAGCCCCACCTGCAGCAAAGCCCCCAAACAAAACTCAGCTCCTATTCCTCCACCTCCAAGCAGGACCATGAGCCCTCTAATTTCTTGCTTTCCCTCCTCAGTTTTTTAGGCCAGTCAGGGGCAGGGAGCTGACAGGATTGGTTAACATTTAGTCACTTCCTGGGCTGAGTGGCGAGCGCGCGCGCGCGTGTGTGTGTGTGTGTGTGTGTGTGTGTGTGTGTGTGTTGGGGTGTGTGTGGGAGAACAGTGCTGCATTCTCTTCCCCTCTCACCTTCCAGAGGCGGGGTGCTCTGCGCAGCTCAAGAGTGACAATCGCAGTGAGGAGACCCTGAATGGTGAGAAAGGCAAGTGTTGCACTCTGGCCCATTAAGGAGGGCCTCCAGGACCTTCCTTCCACCCTTCCTTGTGGTGTGTCTTACCAATGCTCCAGGCCCAAGTGGCAGTGCTGTGGCCATGTGACAGGCAGAGTTCAGGCAGGCAACAGAGATAGCAAAGGGCACCACAGCCACTGCCAGCCATAGCTGGCTCACCTGGAGGCCAGACATAGGGTAGTTGAAGGGGATCTAGAGATCAGCAATTGGGAGGAATGCCCGTTGGTGGGAAGTAGTCAGCCAAGGTCAAGTGAAAGAATGGGGTATTAACTTTTTCTGCCTCAAGTCTGTCCAAGTCTGGTTACTTACATATGTGTTTTCCCCACATAATGGAAGCTAATTGGGGATTAAGAGTCTTGCTTCATTATGCTATGTTTTTTCCACCCTCCTCCCACTCAGAGGCTAGCAGTTTCAGGCACGGGGTGGGTGCTCCCTAATTCAATAGAACTGAACTGGGTTACAACTGGACATGCTGAAGCTCTGGGTGGGACAGCCTGGCCTCACCGCTAGCACCAAGAGGTGCCCGCTCTGCCTGTGCTTTGCCCAGTGCTGTAGCTTTTCCAGACGAAGACTGGGTCTTTCCTGCTCCCGCTGAGCAGCTCTCTCCTCCATGGCTCCGCTGACCACTGGAGTTTGGTGCTTTCTAGGCTGGGAGAAAGGCATTATGGCACCTATCAGGAGATAGGATATGGAGCAACATCTCTTTCAGCTGTCCCTTTATCTGCTTCCAAAATCCGGGGAGTTGAGGCTCAGGGCCTCAGACCTACCTAGTCTGAAGGTGCTACTCCAAAAGGATGGGACCCAGCCGGGCCTGGAGCTCCTGGCAGGGTCCAGTAGCTCAGAGCAGACGACGACGAGGACGACAAACTTGTCTTGGCAGAGACAGGCTGTCGGGGCCAGGAGTGGTGGGGCAAAGGTCCCCAGAGTGCCTAAGGATCCAGGGAGTGGCTATGGGCAGACCAGCCTCAGTTCATTCTATAAGACGCCCCACCCTACCTTACTCTGTCCCTCTGTCCCATTGCTGCCTTTTGTTCATTGCTGTTCCCATTTCCCATTGCTGCCCTCTCTGCCCATCCAGGGTCCTCTTCTGATTGCTCACCTCATCCCAGTGGACACTACCACTCTGGGTCCCAGTTTCCCCCCATTTCCATCTAATTTTCTCCTTTTTTTGCTTCCTCCTCAAATTACCTGTAATATAGGGATATCCCATATTACTGTCTGAATTGGTCCCCTGTCATTACCACTTGCAGTGTTGTCTCAAGACCAGGCAAGGTTTAATTCCCCTGGTTTCCTGTCTCACTTTCTGGACGGTTTCTCCTCTCTTCTTCCTTTCTTAAAGGATTTACTCTGGATTGGACACTAAAGTAGATGGGGATCCCTACTTATAGCAGGGATTTTTTTAGTGTTACAGTGTTAATTTGCTGCTAGATATGTACAGAAAATAGTCCCCAAATGGCCAGTCTTGGGAAGGACACTACCATACCAAAGAACATTTTTGAGAGATACAGGTTGCCTTGCAGTCAGGCTGACCTGGACTAGGATCTCAGCTCTGTCACTTTCTCAGCTGTGTGACCTTGAATATTCTACCTATTTAAACCTCAGTTTGCCCAAACTGAGTGATATAAAGGGGGCTAATAATATGACTGTGAGTGGTTGTTGGCTCATGGTGGGCACTTAGTAGCCATCTCTGGTGGGATACGGTCACACTGATGTGCATGAGGCCCATATACTAAAGGCTTATTTAAATGAGCTGGGCTTGAATATATACCTTATGAATTAAAAATAGGAAAGGTGCAGAGCCTGAGATCTGGAGAAAACCAGACTTATGTTCAAATCCCAGATCTACTGGAATGACCTTGGGTAAGTTCCTTAATCTCTGTTTCCTTATCTATAAAGGGAAGTTAATAATACTGATCTCAATACAATACTCAAGGGGTTACCTTGAGTATTAAAAGAGAAAATGCAAAGAACTAGCTCAGCCCAGTACCTAACACCTACTTGCTCAATAATTGTTAGTAACTCTTACCATATTTATTACTGATGGTAGAAGACTGAGCCAGAAGACTCCTGGGAGTTAGTACTGACAGGCAGGGGTCTAGTGGTCCTTTGAAAGACACTTATGTTCTACTCACTGCTGGGCCAACACTCATCTGATCACTGTGTCCACTCTTCTTTCCTGGGGAGTGCGAAACACATTTAAGGAGATCCGGAAAAGTTGTGGGTCTGTTCCTGCCTCGGCCCCCATGTGCATTAATTTTATTTGGTAAGCAGTGGCCTGACAGAATGTGAAGTTAGGCTTGCTTTGAGGATCCCTGAGCTGGTAGGACAGTGGAAAGAGACTCTTTAGCTTCATTTTCCTTACCTGTAAATGCAGACTGATTATATTTCAGAGTGTTATTGTAAGGATTCTATACTATTAAATATGTGAACAGGCATTCCATCAATATTTATTAAACCTGAGTATACTACTTACAAATTTGTAGCCCCTGTCTAGATTACAAACTGCTCATAGGAAGGTTCTACAAGCCCCTCATCTGCTCATCCCCCACAGTGCTAAGCATAGTGCCTGGTACTCGGTAAGCAATCAGTAAATATTTGTTGTATTGAAGAGCCATTAAAGTGACTTAAGGAATGGGAAAGAGAATTCTAGAGGAAGGAGTGGGATTTGTTTATCAAGAACAGAAAGGACCGAAGAGTAACTTTAATAATGTTTCTTATACGGCAGACATTAACTATCTCTATAATCGCCCCTCCTCCTCCTCCCCAAAAAGAGAGACAGAAATTGTAAGGGAGAGGCTTTGAGATAAAACCCCAGGAAGAACTTCCCGAGTCTGTGCATGTTGGGGCAGAAAGAGCGGCAGAGCCAACTCCTTCCCTGGTATGTCCGGGTTTAGGGTGGGAGGGGCAGTCCAGCTTGGAGGCTGGGGGAAGGACGAGATGACCTTTCAAAATCTCTTCCAGTCTCCTGTTGGAATCGTCTGTGCGTCCCACCCCCGCTCCCTCCCTCCCTCCCTCCGACAGCGCCCCCCGTCTCCAAACTGCCCGTACCCCGCCCCTGGCGGCCGCCTCTCGCGGCTCCCGGGGTCCCCAGCTCCCTGTCTCCGGAGCCAGAGCCCCGCTCCCGCTCCCGCGCGGCTCCCAGCCCCGCCGCGCCGCCCCCCGCATGCTAATGGCCGGGCCGCCTCCCGCCGCACACAATGCGGGCCAGGGCCGGGGGCGGGGGACCGGGGAGGGGGCGGGGGCCGGGCCGGGGGCGGGGGGGCCGGGGCCCGGCGCATCTCCCCCGGCCCCACGTAACGCTGACGCCCGCGCCGCCGGCCCGCCGCCCGCCGCCGCCGCCGCCGCCCGCTCCGCCGCCGCCCGCCCGGGGCTCGTGAGTAGCCGCTCCCCCCACTCCCGGCCCCCCCCTCCGCCACCCGGCCCCCGCCCCCGGCCCCCTCCCCCCCACCCGGAGGGGGGGCCCGCTCCGCGCGCCCGGCTCGGAGCAGGTGCAGGGGGCGGGGGCGGGGGAGGGGCGCCGGCTCGGCCCCAAGCAAACTTCGCCCAGAGCTCCTGGGGGGGCGGGGTGGGGGCGGCGGCCTCGGAAGCCGGGATAGCTGGGGGGCCTCGAGGGAGGGGGGGGCCAGGTGGGGGAGCCGGGAAAGCGTACACCAAAGGGGAAAGGCCAACGGGGGGGTGGTGGTGCGGACGTCTTTGTAGGGGCCCGAAGGCAGGGCGCGAGGGGCCTGGGGGTGCAAGGCGGCCGAGCCGGGAGCCTGAGTGGATGAGCGCCCCCCGGCTCAGGTAGGGCTGATGGGAGAGGGGGAAGGGACCCAAACTCTCCCGGAGCGGGGATGGGGGAGGGGAGAGGATGGGGGGTGCTTCCCTCTCTGCGTCCCAAACAAAGTGTCACAAAGAGCTCGGCCGGCGGCAGCAGCGGCGGAGGCGGCTGCAACTCAGCTTTTGTTCTCCGGGCCGGGGTAGCTGAGCCTTGGCCTCCCAATCTCCCAACCCTGCCCCCCATCATCCTTCTAGCTTATCTTCCCCGGGAGGGGACTGGGGTGCTGCTGGAAGAATCTCTTCTGCAGGATCACAGGTCCTGCCCTACTTGCCAACCTACTTCTGGGAGGGAGATTTTCCCAGAGGCTCTCCTGCCTACCCCCACCCCCTAATCTGAGGACTGAGACTCATATGGGTGCTAAGACTCTGACCTTTCTAGGGTCAGCTCCAGTTAAGGGGACTTAGGGCTGGCGCCATGCCCCCTCCCCCAAATCAAGGTCCTCTAGAACTTTCAGAAGAGGGGTCAAGTTGGGACATGCCTGGGAAATAAGATTCACCATGGTGGGGTGGCAATAGGTCAGCAGGTGTACCTTCCTCTTGTCTCCTGCTGCACATTTGGAGTCAATGATTGAGGTGCCATGCCCCCAAATCAGGACAGTGAGGATGGAGGAAGGAGGCTTTACCAAGAACTCAGTGTAAAAGATGGGCGTGCTGTGATGTGGGGTCAGTTTAGAGGAACTCCCTGAGCAGTGAGGTTCAAAGGGCCATGGATAGGAGACCATGAAAGTGAGCTACTGGCATGTACTTGCGATAAAAGTGGTCTTGATTCTAGACCACCTAAGAAGCCCCTTTTCTTTCTTACCTCATCTTGTGCAGCGTTAATCATAATTGGTAGCAGACTCCAGAGGTGTGGGATTCTCTACAGGGGGAAGAGCATCAAATAATAGAAAAGACCAGTGACAGAGGCTTCATCACAACTATACCTCAGAAGTCCTGAATCCTTGCCTCTTACACTTTGACCCTAAAAACTTTTGAACCATGGGTTTGAGGTCCTTCAGGCAGCAAATGCTTCTGTGTACCTGTCCTTGTTTCTAAGTCTTCTCACCAACCCTTCCAGCCCTCCCTAAAGCAGTAAGGTTGATGGTCCACACGCCCTTCCCCACCAGCTTTCCTAGCACACAAAAATAATTGGCCTGTTGCTTTGGAACGATTTCCGATCCCTATCCCTGGCTCTGTATCCCTATAGAACCCAAACAAGGGCCAGATAACCCCTGATTCCCAGTGAGGGCGGAAAGTAGGTCAGTACTCCTGTCTGGCCAAATCTCGTGGATGGTGTTTAGGGCCTAACTATAGAAAACTCTGTGATTATTGCCCACAGGCAATACATGCATGCTGTGGGTTCCAAGCTGGTTCATAGCTCTTGGACCCTGTTAGTGCTCTTTTCTGTTGAAAACAAAACAAAACAAAACACTAGTGGGATCAGGTGCCTGGGGCCTCCTTTGGTATGGAGATGACTCAGGAGGTCTTGACTGGGCCTAGGAAGGTGTCCAGGTGGGTTTTGTTGATTTGAGGCTACCCTCTAGGGAAACTTAACCCTGTTTGGGAATTCAGCTTCAATTTAGGCCTTCTTGTATATCACTTTTTTCCATCCTGGAAAATGCTATGTGTAAAGTAGGTCTTCTGTTTTTGTTTTGTTTTGGTGGAGGAAGCTTTGTCCTGTTCGCACTCTACTTGCTTCATATATGAGGTCAGCCTCCCATGAGGTATTTTGCTTGCTGTGCTACAGGCAGTTTTAGGGGCCCTAGAATCTTCTCAGAATCAGAATATGTGCCCATAGGTTAGTCAGCTATGACCATGCAGTATTCCCAGCCTCCCCCCCTCCTCCCCCACCATCTGCTTCCTCTGAATATACCAGATTGGCTGTACACCAGGATGTTCCGGGAATCCCCAGGAGAGCAACAGAATGTGATGGACCCAAATACGATGCCTCAGTAACTCATTCCAGGATGTACAAACTGTAACTGTCAGGACACTCCTTATAGCTAATTAAAATTCTTCTAGTTACATCTATTTTCTATTACACTTATCTATTTTCAGTGACATCTAAAAGGCCAAAATAATTCCTCTGGTACCACTGTCCCCCATCCCCCTCCATAGTTCCCAGATAGGAATTTTTAAAAATCCTCTAGCTTTTTTCAGTGCTTTATCTGTGGTGCTAAAATGGCAAATGTGGCCCCTCTAGCACTTCCTAGCTCTTCCTATGGTACGGAGCCAAGGTGGCCAAAGTGGCTCCTCTGGTAGCCCACTGCACTCTCCATGGTACTGAAGGGATGACCATTTGTTTTTAAAATCTCTCTGGGGTCCAGAAGAGTCCTGTGACTCAGAACCACAAATTTTTGAGCTGGATGGGACCATTAATATAAATTAGTCCAACTTTCTTATTTTACAGATGAGTAAACTGGGAGGTTAAGTGATTTACTGAAGGTTGCAGGGCTATTAATAGTCAGACTGGGCCCACAATAGCCTTGCACTCCTCAGTCCTACTCTTTAAATCACCTTTTGTGACACTATGCCTAGCTGGGCTCTTGGTCCCAGGAAAGGGGTTTGTTTGGAAGATCCAGAAGATGATGGTGGATGCCCTAATTTGGAGCTACAGAAATACAAATGTTAAATGTGGTGGTGGAGGTTGTTTAATGACCCTTGGATGAGGACACTTTGTCAGTCAACCTCCTGTTAATAAAATTCCCGTAACCCAGATTTCACATGTAACAGGTACCTGCCCCTTTATGGATTCTTATCACATTCACATTCATTAAATGTCAAAAATTAAAGAAGGTTTGGACCTCCAGAGCCTTTTCTCTTTGCTGATAAGCAGGGCTGACTCCTGGCCCAGTTCTCTTCTGTTAAAGATCCTTAAGCAAAGTAACGCTTGAGTCCTTTTCTTTCTCAGTAACCCATTTCAGTTTCACAATGCCTATTGTATGGAAGTTCTTTATATCTCAAATATTCTTTCTATCTCAGGCAAAAAAATAGGTTAGGCCCACATTCATCCAGGCTCAACTGGAGACAATTCTGTATGTAAGCAGGAAGGTAGGCTGGCTGACTTCTGCTCATCTTCCCCAGGCCTGTTTCCATGAATGTTAATTCTGGGGTTGCCTCTAAGTCCTAATGCTAACTAACCTCTGCAGCTTAGAATCAGGAGAGCACCCCCCCCCCCCCCAAGCTTCTTCTTAGTGCTCTTCTCCTTCCTCAGAACTGGAGCTCTGCACATCCCAGGCCCAGGGAATTTCAGCCTGGAGAATTTTAACCCTTTCCTGCTCAGAGCATGTGCTGAGCCCCTATCTGTGCAGATGGCCCAGCCCCGCCCCCCGTCCCTCACTCCAGCCTCTTGAGCTCAGAGCCAGTGTAATCCTCCTCTTGTGTGAGGGAGCCTCTCCCCTGCAGAGAGAAGGAAAGCCTGCCTCGGAACAGCCCTGGACAAAGGGGCTGAGATGCCCCGTCAAACTGCAGGCTCCAAGGTTTGAAACACGGGGATGAATCCTATCTGTTATTTGTAGTTTTTAACCCCTTCCCCAGGCCAGCAGGCCCCTTAACTTCCACTCCTCCCCCAACTCTCTCTTCATTCCCTCTCCCTCTGGCTCTCTCCCCCTTCATGCCCCTCCCCCTCTGTCTGTCTCCAGACTCTCTGCTGCTGGGAGGTGTTTCTCTCCCATGCATGAATGAGTCTCTGTAATGAATGGAAATGAATGGATCAGGAATCCAGGCGGAGGGAGGGAGAACGAGGGGGAAAAGACAGAAAGACAGGATAAGGCCAGAAGGAAGGACTGTGGAGTGTGGAAGGATGTTTGGCTTATCGGTCAGTTAGGGGTCTGAGAGCAACTGGTTTCACTTGGATAACTGGGGGGGGCATGGCAGGCCCACCCGGTTTGCTCATCAAGCTGCATAGCCTGACTTAAATGGGAGAGGGGTATACTGTGATGGTTTCTACCACCAGGGGGTGGTGATGGTGGTGCTGATGGTGGTGATGGTAAAGATGGTAGTGGTCGTTTGGGACTAGGAGTTTAAAATTACTACTTTGGGGGAAGACATCCTGGTTGTTAGGGAGCCTGTGGGCTGGGCAAATCAAGGAGTAAAAATTTTGAAGAGAGCAGCCCCTTCCTGTCTCAGGGTGCAAGGAAGGGTAATGGATAGGTTGCAAGAGTATGGCTGCTAAGGGTATGGGGTTGGGGGTGCCTCTTTCCACTGCTGAAAACCAGGACTCATCTTTCCCTCCAAACCTGTCTCTCTTGCTTTAGCTCTTCAGCACCTGTTGCCTTCACTAGCAGCTCTTCCTCCTCCTCTTCCCTGAACTCCCCAGAACCAAAGAATGTGAAGGGGGTCCATGGAGGTGAGTGAAGAAGCTCTGGCCTGAACCTGCAAGTACTTCCGATTATACTCCTTCCCTGCCCTACCTCTCTTAGAAGTTTTGTCTGTGGCCCCAACAGCTCAATTCCCATTCATGTCCCACTTCCCTCAGGGTGAGTGGGAAGGGCACTCGGTATTCCTGATTCAGGCCCCAACCCACCTTCCCTCGAGTTCTGGCCTTCCACGCCCTTGCTTTTCCCACAGCTGTCCCTTCTCAACCCCTTGCTCTACTCAGGTCTTTCTCCACAGGGCTCACGTCCCCGCGTTCCGGGCGGCCATTTAGCGCCCTCACCGCCCGCCTTCGACGGCGAACTGGATCTGCAGCACTACTCCAACGGGCCAGGCGTGAGCGCAGGGTCTCCAGGGATGGGAGCAGTGGGCTGGTCCGAGAGTCGCGCAGGGGAAAGACGCTTCCCTTGCCCTGTATGCGGGAAGCGCTTCCGCTTCAACTCTATCTTGGCTTTGCACCTGCGGGCGCACCCAGGCGCCCAGGCCTTCCAGTGCCCACACTGCGGCCACCGCGCTGCGCAGCGGGCTCTGCTGCGCTCGCATCTGCGCACGCACCAGCCCGAGCGTCCGCGTAGTCCCGCCGCACGCCTGTTGCTGGAGCTGGAGGAGCGCGCGCTACTGCGCGAGGCCCGGCTGGGGAGAGCCCGAAGTTCTGGGGGCATGCAGTCCACCCCTGCCACTGAGGGCCTGGCGCGGTCCCAGGCTCCTTCGTCGTCCGCCTTCCGTTGCCCCTTCTGCAAAGGCAAATTTCGCACCGCGGCGGAGCGCGAACGCCACCTGCACATCCTGCACAGGCCCTGGAAGTGCGGCCTGTGCAGTTTTGGTTCCAGCCAGGAGGAGGAGCTGCTGCATCACAGCCTGACGGCCCACGGAGCTCCTGAGCGCCCCCTGGCGGCCAGCTCGGCTGCACCCCAGCCTCAGCCTCCGCCCCAACCTGAACCCAGATCAGTCCCAGAATCTGAGCCGGAGCCTGAACGTGAGGCAGCGCCTGCCCCCGCTCCCGCCGCTCCCGAGGAGCCCCCAGCGCCCCCGGAGTTCCGCTGTCAAGTGTGTGGCCAGAGCTTTACGCAGTCCTGGTTTCTGAAGGGCCACATGCGCAAGCACAAGGCCTCCTTCGATCATGCGTGTCCCGTGTGTGGCCGCTGCTTCAAGGAGCCCTGGTTCCTTAAGAACCACATGAAGGTGCATGCCAGCAAGCTGGGGCCGCTGCGCGCCCCGGGGGCTGGTTCCGGGGCTGCCCGGGCCCCCCAGCCTCCTGACCTGGGCCTGCTGACCTATGAGCCGCTGGGCCCCGCGCTCCTCTTGGCCCCGGCTCCCACTCCCGCCGAGCGCCGTGAGCCTCCGAGCCTCCTGGGCTACCTGAGCCTGCGAGCTGGCGAGGCCCGGCCTAATGGTGAGGGCGCCGAGCCTGGGGCCGGCCGCGGCTTCGGAAGCTTCCGCCCACTGCCCTCTGCTCTTCCGGCCCGGGCTCGCCGGCATCGCGCGGAAGAGCCAGAGGAGGAAGAGGAGGTAGTGGAGGCAGAGGAGGAGACCTGGGCCCGCAGCAGGGCGTTGGGCCCTCTGGCTTCACTGCACCCGCGCCCAGGCGAGGGGCCAGGGCACTCTGCGTCTGCTGCGGGGACCCAAGCAAGGTCCACCGCCACGCAGGGTATGTAGGGGTCTTTTCCCTCCAAGATTTCCACATCCGGGGCCCATTCTGACGCCACCACCGCCCTCCTTACCCTCCTCTTTAAAAGGGACCTCTTACTCTCGATTGTTTTCACTCCTGGAGGCCACTTTTCGAGGGGCATAGCACAACTCACAACAAATCCAACTCCTCAGCTTCCCTCAAATAGACTGTTTCCTTCTGGGGTCCCAGGGGAAGCAATCCTAAGGGGTGGGTGTGGGACGCGTGGCCCTGATAGGGATAGGGCAAAGGGCCTTTCTGACTTCCCTTAACGTGTGTGTTGCAGAAGAGAATGGGCTGTTGGTTGGAGGGACCCGGCCTGAAGGGGGCCGGGGAGCCACAGGAAAGGATTGCCCCTTCTGTGGAAAATCTTTCCGCTCAGCGCATCACCTTAAAGTGCACCTTCGAGTGCACACAGGTGAGGGGGCAGCCTCTGTGGTCGGGAGGGAACTGAGGGGCAGGAACAGAGAGCGCTGCCTGAAACGCAGCCTGCAGTATGGCCAGTTGAGGTGGTTGGGGGAATGCTGCTCTGTTAAATGAGAGGCGGTGGGGTATGTTTTTCTGGTCCAGAAGGGCCTGTACAAAGAGAGAAATGCGGGTGGGGCCGGCGGTGATCGTGCTTCTGTGACTCTGTCGCACCCCTTTCACCAGGCGAGCGCCCCTACAAATGTCCGCACTGCGACTACGCGGGCACCCAATCCGGCTCGCTGAAGTATCACCTGCAGCGCCACCACCGAGAGCAGAGGAGTGGGGCGGGCCCCGGACCACCCCCAGAGCCGCCGCCCCCTTCCCAGCGGAGTGCGGCACAGCAGTCGGGAGCCAAGGCGGCTCCGCAGCCTGCGACCTGGGTGGAGGGCGCGGCGAACCCCCGGCCTCCTTCGAGCGCGGCGCCGGGGTCCCGTCGGAAGCCCGCCAGTCCCGGGAGGACCCTGCGCAACGGGCGAGGCGGTGAGGCCGAACCCCTGGACCTGTCCCTGCGGGCGGGGCCGGGAGGCGAGGCTGGGCCGGGGGGTGCCCTCCACCGATGCCTCTTCTGCCCCTTCGCCACGGGAGCCCCTGAGCTCATGGCCTTGCACCTGCAAGTGCACCACAGCCGCAGGGCTCGGGGCCGCAGGCCGCCCCAGGCCGACGCATCCCCGCCTTACGCCCCTGCACAATCCGGAGAGACCCCTCCCAGTCCTCCTCAGGAAGGGGAGGAGGGCCCCGGGCTGCAGAGAGCAGGAGAGGCGGGGCTAGGAGGACAAGAACGGTAGGGAGCCCTCTTAGGGGCGGTTAGCTTAGTGAGCTCACCCCGCGGGAGCGGGGGAGTGCTAGAGGTAGTTGGGTAGAGCAGCCAGCAGGGGGCAGCGTGGGACCCATATCCCAGCCCCAGGCGGACCAGAGGTGGAGGGGGTAGAGGGCGTAGGAGGGTGGGCGGGCGCTACCCACCCAGCCCAGGGGAGAGTCACAGTGCCTTAGAAGTGGCAGGGGTGAGGATCAAAGAACGGGGTCCCAGGGCTGGCAGAGGGTTGTGTCCCTGTTGAGGAGCCGCTCTGCCAGTCTTTGCTGGTCCATAGGCGTGAGAGTTTATTTTTGTACAATGGGTGGGGGTGGGGGGCACTGTACCCTTCTAGCCCCTTCAGGGGCCCTGTAGACGTCGCTATTTTTGGTACGATTCCTGTCATCCCTGTCGCAGAGTTGTGTCCCCAATAAACAGGTGTCTTGAGGCACAGGGCGCTGTGTCTGTCTGCCTATGTCCTGTCCTACTTGGGCCATTTTGTCCAGAAATACTTCTTGGGGCACTTAAGTGCTCACCCAGAGAGCTTAATAAGGAACGAGAAATCTTGGGCTTCACCCCCAGACTTCGGCTTCAGTAGCTCTGGGGGTGGGGCCCAGGAATTAGCATTTAGCAAGTAGCCTAGGGGATTCTCATGCCCTATGGTCTGAGGACCTCATTTTGAGAACTGCTGGATCCCAGCTTAAGGATGACCCCTCAGCCTCAAGAACTGGGTGCAGTGGGAGAGGTGGAACTTCGCAGAGTGCATTGAGCCTCCAGGAGCCACTGCGGGAGGGGCATTTTCCCACACCCACACCCAGTTTGGGGCCAGGAACAACCCAGGGTCTGCGCTAGCTCTTCTAACACAAAGTATGAGTAAATACGTTTAATATAACAATAGTATTATAATAACAGTAATTACATGTATAAAGTTTGTAGTCCCCCCCCAACCCCCCACCGTCCTATAATGATTTGCAAAACTCCATTTCCTATGACAACCCAGAGTGGAGTCACCAGGAACCACAGCTGACCTGGCAGAGATGAGACTTCTAAGGGGAGAGTCTGGGTGGCACCACAGTAAGGGGAGAATGCAGGCTGTTGGGGGAGGGCCAACACGGAGCCGTGTCCTGGGAGAATGCAGTGGCCCAAGATGGGGAAGGACTGGATGAGAGCTCATTTCTCCCCCTCCAGGGCATGAAGGCAAGCAAAGAGTGGACACTTTGGTTCCTGCAGGAAGGCACCCGGCTGGAGAGAGCCAGAGATAGCAGCAGGGAAACATGCTGGTCCTGTGACCTCCTCTCTGTCCAGAAAGCAGAAGGAAGGAATTCAGTGCTCTTCCAGCCTCCACTATGTCCCACTGCCATCACGGCCCAAAGTGTGCTGAGAGGAAGGCCTCTAGCCAAGTTCTCCATCTTCTCTAGAAGCCAGGAGAGAAGAGGGAGATGGGTTGGGAGAGGGAAGAAGCCGACTTGCAAGAAGCTGGGGAAGGAAGGCAGTTGGTGCAAGAAGTTAGGAGTGTTGGATATAGTGGAAGGGGGCACTGACTCACCCAGGTCACAGAGGAGTGGTGGGGTCACTCAGGGCTCGGGCATGACTCTGCAAAAAGATGAACTGCAGTGAACTTAAAGGGCAAGGAAATGTCCTTTTTCCTATATTCGCCCCCCCCCCCCCAGCCTGCCAATTCACCTCTCTTTCCTCCTCCCCCAGATTCCTCAATTTGGCTAATTTAATCCAAGTCCAGATACTTTTGGCATCCCCCCCACCTTTCCATCCACTTCTGCACTATGCATCTTATTAAAGATTCCTTTTCACATCTGACTTTGATTCCTCTCCTCTAGGTCAAGGGGTAGAGGAGAAAGGCAGACGACAATATATCCAACCTGTGGTCTTGCTGGGAACACAGGCTCATTGGTTCCCCCTGCCCCCATGAGTTGAATGAGAATAGCCCACTCAGAAAGTGGCTGAAGAGAGCACCCCACTTTCAGCCCTAGTATAGGGACTTACCTGCCGGGACAGCCCTAAGATCCCACCACTGGCCAGAGTGGGAGTGCTGCTCCCAGGGTGGGGGGGCTGCAGGCTGGGGCTGTTTCTTGGTCCTGGGGACACATCTCCAGAAGAGTCAAGTGTTTCTGGGGCTGGAGGGGAAGCTAGGGTGAGAGCAGGGTATAGACCCCCCCCAGATTACCTTAAGCAACCAAGCTGCTCCATCAGGGAAGAAAAAGCTCCATAGCAACAGGAAGCTGTGAGTCACTATAGCAATCCAGTTGTAAGAGAACCCCCCCTACCAAGAGGCAGGAAATTGTCAGCAGCATCATTAGAGCAACGAGGGAAGAAGCGACAGGAAACTATAAGGATTGCCGTGGTGAACCAGGAGGGTACAACAGGAAGCTGAGCAGTTTCCATAGAAACCCAAGGAGAGCTAGAGAGAGAGGTACAGAGGAAGTGCTGCTTAGCAACAGGCTGCTGTAAGCATTATCCTAGCAACCAGATGGAAGGCTCTTTTAGCAATGGGGAAGCTGTACATAGTTGTCATGGCAACTGGGCTACTTGGCAAGAAAAAGGAATTGCTTAGCAGCAAGCAGCCTGAACATCACCACGATGACCCAGCTGTTGGGAGCCACCCCTTGAGAGGTGCCTCACCCAGGGAAATTTGCTTGACGTCCAGATCCCAGGCCTCCTCCTCGACGCGGGCAGGCAGGGAGCAGGCTCCCGGTGAGAGGCCGGGAAGGGACGGGCCGGCATGCTCAAAGGATGACACGGCCACGGAAGCCCGGGTGCGGGCGGCTGCAGAGAGGGGGTTGGGGGGTGGGGTGCTGGTGTGGGAAAGCCCTCCTGGCTCTCTGAAATGACCCTCAGTCTCACAGAGGGCCTCCCAGTCAGTCCCACAATTTCTGGGAAGACATGTCCACTCATTGCCCTTCTTTACTTTTCTACCATGCCTCCCCACTATGCCCTCGCTCTCAAGGTCTTGACTCCTGGGAGTCGCCCCCACCCCCCAGCACTGTGGTCCTCACCTCTTCCAGTGAGCAAGGCACTCAGCGTCCGCTCCCCAAGGGCTTTGATGTCCAGGAAAGGTTTATTCCCAATGCCCATGGAGACCATCTGCTGCACTCGGAGCTCTAGGAAACAGAGACCCCGTTACCAATGGGGTCCTTCAGCTCCCTCTTGGCTCCAAGCCCCAGCACTATCATGGTGGACTCTTCTGCTCCTTGCCAATTCTCATTCTTCTGGTATCTCCTGTTACCCTTGCTGTCAACTGTCACTATGTGGATGGTGACGGTGGCCCTTAACCACCTCCTCAGACCCCTGTCTCTTGTCTTCTACATGTTGCACCCTGCCCATTTGGCATCCCAGCCATCTAACTTCTAATACTCACCCTCTGCCCTTTAACGTGGGCATTAAGAGCAAACCTCTCATTCTTACACACCTTTCTAGTTTATCAAGTGCTTCCATAGATAATCACGTATTTCACCATCCCTATCATACGAAGATGTAGCTGTCACTTTCCATCTTTTCAAGATCAGTGGAATGGGGTTCAGAGAATTAAAAACAAAAACCCAGCCCCCAAAACACAGAACAAAGCACACAGAAACACTAGTCCGGGTCAAACAGCATGTAAATTCTGGAACCAGGATCTAGTGAACACTTCTTCACTCTCTTTTGCCCTGCCCTTTGCTCTCGCTTTTCTGAAATTGGTAGCTGCCTTTTTCCTTTTGGTATACCTTAGACTAATCTCTATGCCAGCAACCTCTCTCCAGTCAGAACTGGAATCATCTCCTAAGTCACTCCTTTTCCATCCCACACCCTATGGTCTTTATGCAGACTAACCTCCCATTGTAACCTGGACCCTAACTGAGCGCCCCCCCACCCCCCCCCCCCCACCCCCCGGCCCCGGCTCACACCCTTGTTGTGAGCCGCCTGTCTCCACAGCAGCTGGGCAATAGAACTGGTCCACTTGAGTTTGATCTCTGGTGAGGCTGCCTGCAGAGTGTATGCTTCTCGAGCGCGCCGCCGCCGGAACCACAACTCAAAGCAGAGTCCGCTGTCCCCGATGTTTTCTGTGAGCCCCATGTCAGCAGTCTGAGAAAAAGCGGAGGAGAGTGGGTGAAGACAGAATGAGTCCTGGCTAGATGGCACCACATGGAAAAGCACTACACTTAGCTTGGCATCTGGTAGATGTTCAGTAAATGTTTGCTCAACACCTACCATATGCCAAGTGTTCTACATTTAGCCTTCCTAACAACCATAATTTACAGAAGGGGAATGCCCAGAGACACAAAGTAACTTGCCCAGGGGCTTATCATAGCTTAGTGGAGAGAGAGGGTTCAAACCCACGTCTATGTTATTCCAAACCTAGGCTTCTTTTTCTCTATTCTGTACTCTGCCCCCCCGCCCCCAGGAGCTGGAACAAATGTAGGCAGACAAAGTTTAGAAACCCTTAGTGGGGGGCACCTGGGTGGCCCAGTGGATTAAAAACCTCTCCCTTTGGGTCAGGTCATGGTCCCAGGGTCCTGGGATGGAGCTCCGCATCAGGCTCTCTGCTCAGCGGGGAGCCTGCTTCCCTTCCTCTCTCTCTGCCTGGCTCTCTGTCTACATGTAATCTCTGTTAAATAAATAAATAAATAAATAAATAAATAAATAAATAAATAAATAAGAAACGCTTAGGGGGTGCCTGGTGGCTCAGTTGGTTAAGCATCTGCTTTTGCCTCAGGTCATGATCCCCGAGTCTTGGGATCCAGTAGAGCCCCATACCCAGCTCCTTGCTCAGTGAGGAGCCTGCTTCTCCTTCTCCCTTTACTGGCCACTCCCCCTGCTTGTGTTCGTGCTTGCTCTCTCTCTCTCTCTCTCTCACTGCCAAATACATAAATAAAATCTTAAAAAAAAAAAAAAAAAAGAATCTCTTAGAATCATGCCATACTGCCTGATCTAGGACTATGGATCTTTCCCTCTCTCTCTTTTTTAAGATTTTGTTTTTTAAGTGATCTCTACACCCAGTGTAGGACTTGAGCTCACAACCCTGAAATCAAGAGGCAGACACAGCTGACGGAGCCAGCCAGGTGCCCCTAGGACTATAGGTCTCTATTAATGTTTATCTGGATACCAAAGTAGTTTCTCTGAAGAAAGTCCTCCCTCCTTTTGGGTTTGGTTCCAGTGGTTCCATCAATTTAATCTATTAGAGAGACTGATAGATAGATAAATAAAAGAGTCCTTTTTTGTCACCCCAAGAACCACCCCTAACTCAAAAAGCATATATTCTTAATGGGAAAGGTCCTCCATTCTGGCTTGGAATGCCTTGTGAGTATCCCACATGTATGATAAACCCCCAATGACAATAACAGCAATTTCTGTCACCTCTGGCATCCTAACCTGATAGGTGATTAAGGTCAAAACCTGTTTTAGATGATTCAGATTCTGAACCTGGGTTGGAGTTGAATTTCCAGAACATCTTGAGTTCTCGAGAACAATATGACTTCCTGTCCCATCCCTTTCTGGCCACCCCCCCCCCACCCGGCCAAGTCCCAGCATTCTACCTTAAAGGCCTGCTTATAAACAAAGGTCTCTGACCCTCCCTCAGGGCCCTTGAGCTTGCTGAACAGGAGGAGATGCTCAAAGAGAAAGACATGGCGAAGGCACTTCTTTCGGCCACAGATGACAGTGAAGGGGTCCCGGTGTAGGAGCTGGCCCTGCTCCTTCAGATCTGTCTGGGGAAAGGAAAAGGAAAAGCAATTGGCCCTGGAAACCTTTGGGTGTATTTTATGGGGAGTAAAAATGGGATTTATAGGGCAAGGGGCCTAATGTACAGGTTCTCAGACTGAGTTAGGAAATCAGGGAAGGCCTCGGCCTACAATCCATCCACCGATCACCACGCACAGCACACCTGGCCTGGCCACATAGTCCTGCCTCTCTAGACAGAAGGTACGCTCCAAGGGTTTAAAGTCTTGCATGGGGAAGCCTGTGGACACTGGGGATGAAGCACCATTCTGACCTGGGAAGAGAATCAGCAAAGAGCCAAAGGGGAAAGAGTCTTATCACAGAGGAGGCAGGTTTGCCACCTGTTTTGGACTTTCTGGGCTAGAAAGAGACTAGCTAAGGGAGAATAAGGTATGTGTTGGGTGCTGAGATGCCTGAGGAAGTGCAGAGTAGATAAGGAAAGAGAAGAACTGGGAATGGAACAGGAAAGCACAGCCAGAGGTAGGATCATGGAATGTTGGGCAGGACATAGTTTCTTTATTTATAGATGAGGACACTGAGGCCCAGTGAAGTTCAGTGACTTGATCAAGGCCATCTAGCTGATTAGAAATTAGAGCCTGGGCCCTCTGACTTTGAGTCTGGTCCTCTTGTCACTAACCACACTGTTTTCTGAAGCCACAGGGCTGGGCAGTAGGAACTGGAGTGACGAGCCACGGCCTCACCTCACAGCCACGCACTGCCTCCACGGCCAGCAGGTCTCTGCCACGGGTCTCCTGTTCCCGGAGCAGCTGCACGGCAGCCCCAAGAGCCTGGCGCTCAGAACTCAGCTCAGGCCCAGCTTCCCTTAGGAGCTCCTCCAGGAGCCGTCCATACCGAGCCAGCTGCTCCAAGGGCTGCTGCAACGCCTGGGGCAAGTGAGGGCCACTCTCGGTGGAGCCCTGGTTGGGGAGGAGACAAACAGGGATGAAGCGGGGGCTGGCGCTAGTGGGGGCTGAGCTGTGCCAGGAAGGTGGGTGGTAGGCCAGGCTTTGGGGGGTAGAGGAAGCCCCGATACTGCCAAAGGTAAGGTGAAACTTCCCTCAGAAAGAAAGCGGGTAGGGGGTCTGCCAGAATTCCACCATCCTCTGAATCTTGGAGAATGGAAGAGGAATACAGATAACCCCTTACAGTCTCTAGCTTCTAACTCTTGAAGTCATTTGATTCTCACAGCACTCTGAGTTAGATAGAGTGGACAGTGCCCCCATTTACCAGATGTAGAAACAGAGGCCCAGAGGAATCAAGAGTCTTGCCCAAAGTCCCTCAGGATCAAAACTCAGGCTCTCTTGGCTCCCAGTCGAGTGCTTGTGCCACCCCAGCACTTCGGGGAGATTACTGGTGGGAGAGGTTCCTGGACACATTCAGGAAAGCTTTTCTTCCCTGAGAGACTTGGAGGTGGGGTGTGTTTTAGGGCTTCCTGCCCCCTCTGCTTCTCATGGGGGTTGGAGCAAAGGTTACCTTGCTTGGGGGGCCAAGTGCAGCCAGACCATTCTCCAGTTTGTGTCGGTGTTTCACGTACTGGGCGTAAAGGCTGAACTGGTCCCCCTGTGCCAGTGGGGAAAGACAAGCCGTCACCTGGGGAGAGACAAGCCTTTCCCTTTCCTCCTCACGTCCTCACTACAGCGCAAAGGAGAGCCCGGCCGTTCAGGCTGCCCAGGAAATGACAGACTCCCATGCAGAGAGTGAAGGTCAGACAGCACTCGAGGACAAGGACACAGGCTGAGTGGATTCAGAGGGGCCCAGGGGCCCCAGAGTCTTGGACTGCACACTTTCAAGGGGATGGGGAACAGATACGGAGAATGAATACAGGGTGATTGGGGCTGAGACGTAAGAAGGGAGAGGACCTAGAAGAAGTGTTCGGGGTCACTCACATGGCGAAGGAAGCAGGCCCCAATGCGCAGGGGGTGGGTGGCACAGCCCTGAAGCTCCCGGAGAAAGTGTGTCCGATGGAAGCTGCGAAGCCTCTCCCGGGTACTCAGGGCTGCGGCCCAGGTGCCCCTTAGTTCGGGAGTCAGCTCGGGTCCCGGGGCCGGCACTGGCTCGCTCAAGGTGGCCACGTACTCTTGCTCACAGGCAATCAGCTCTGACACCAGACGCTGCTGGGCGCTGCAGGGACAAGGAGGGTCAAAGGCGGCTGGGGCCCAAGACCACCACAATATTGTATTCCTTCCTGCTGGGCACTTGGCTCGGCCTCTTGGGCAGTAATTGGCCTCGGCTCTCACCTGATGCTTCGCTTGCGCTCCATCCGGGGGGTACCTACTCCCCAGGGCCCATCTGGACCTCCAGCCCGGCCCAGCAGCACATGTTCCCGGGGCGAGCACGTCCTGTCTACCACCTCGGTACTGGTGACTTCCAGGCCTCGAATCAGCACAGTCCTCGGAGGTCTACCCTCTGCTTCTGGAGCCAAGTCAGGGCCCTCTTCTTCACAGTCCTCCCCACAGGGGGCCAGGGAGCAATGGGATGGGGCTGTGCGTGGCCCAGGGCTGCTGGGGAGCATCAGGGAACTAAGGCTGGGTGAGGGGCTGTGAGAGCCCCGGGGGGCCCCTCCGCTGCTGGTGCTGTCTGCCCTCCGTCGCCGATGGCCCCGTGGACTCGCTTCCTCTCCTAGCTGCTGCTGAATCCTCCTCTCCAGCTCTTGGCAGCGGGCCCGACAGCGGCCCCACTCTCTCAGGGCAGCAGGGCTGCCCAAGTCCAAGGCCAGGGCTCGCATCTCCTGGAAGGTGCCAGCACTCGGCTCCGGGGCCCGCCGCAGGGCCAGGGCTGCCAACACGGCCTCCCTACCGGGCCCTGCTCCTGCCAGCCGAGCAGAACCTTCATTCACCCATTCATGAGCCTGCCGGGCCAGAGAGGATGGGGATGGGTAGAGAAAGAGTGAGGTCCAGTACTGTTCACGCGTGCTGCCCAAGGACAGCTCCTGTCCTCTTTAGCTGATGGCTTCCCAGAGCCCACCACCCTCTCAGTCCTCTGAGAACACCCCCTTTCCTGTCCCAGCGCCACTGCCTGACCTTGTCACTCTGAGCTGGTACGGAGACAGAGGGGCCTGGATGAAAGAAGAGCCAACACTTACATGGAATTGATCAATGGTCGGCTCTGTACTAAGGGCTTCTTATATATGACCTATATTACACTCGTGGCAGTCCTGTGAAGGGGTGCCTATGGAGGCATGCTTGTCCCGGGCCATTCAGCAAGTAGGTTGCAGAGCCAAGAATCCAAAGAGATGGCTTCCTGGAGTCCCTGCTTTTAGCAACTACCTGATCAGCTTCCCCAGGCCGAAGCCGGGCTGTGGAAGAAAGAGGGTCTGCACACACCTGCTGGAAAAAGCGCTGTAGCCGCAGCGCTCGATGGAGGCCACTCTCAGCCTGCTCCAGCCTCTGTTCAAAGACATCCAGGACCTTCTGGGAGGCAGTGTCCTCCTCCAGGGCCAGGGCCTCCCGTGCCTGGGCCAGGCGCTCCTGGAGAAGGAAGGCTGTACTCAGACCTGGTCCTTGGTCGCAGTCAGTTCCCCGCCCCCACTCTCCACCCCTGCTCCATGCGTTTTCTCCCCTGCCCCTTTCCCCCTTCTCACCTGAACCTCAGTGTTGAAAGCCCGGAATTGCAGCTCTGTCTCCTGCAGGGCAGACAGGGAGTCTCCGGGCACAGCAAAGCTAGCCAGCTGCTCCTCCCCTGGGCCCGAGAGCCACTGCAGCACCTGAGGCAGACAGGGCAGGACAGCAGAGCCATGAGGGAGAAGGAGCCTCCCTGTGGGAAGGAAAGCTGAGCTCCAGGTCCAACCCCATCACCCTGATCTATGGACCTTTGCGCAAACCATTTCATGCAGCCGTAATGTGGGAATGGTTAACAGCGGTTGGTAGTAGTTTCCTCAAGGGTTAAATGAGAAAGCACCAGAATGGGAAGCTGGGCTGGCAGGAAGCACTGAGGGAGGCGGGCAAGGGTTCCAGGCCCATGCCTGGAGGGGACATAGATAAAGCTGGTGTGAGCCTGAGGCAGTATGAGGACTGTCTGGATAACTGAGGAGGAGAAATTTCACATTCACTGAGTCCTCTGATGGGTGGGCAGAGGTCGCAGGGACCTGGCTTGAAGAGACAAGCCAGTGGAGTGTGTGTGTGTGTGTGTGTGTTCCCAGCTCTAGTTGCCTATTACGGCGATATAAGGGACTCTCATGTTGGTTCTGGGATATTTGACCAAAAAGGGATAGTAATTTTTTTTCTCTGAATTAAGGCTGGAAGCTGGGGTAGGATGGCCTGCAGACGAGAAGCTTGAGAATGTTCCCAATAATTTGACCATAAACATGTGTACAGTCATTTGCTGAATTCCTTTGGTCATCTTAACACCCTTGCGAGCTAAGTGTCGTTATGATCCCATTCTACAGATGTGGACTTGGGAACTCAGAGATGCTTCAAGATTTGTCCAACATTTCACTCCCAGCAGAGCTAGAACTCACGCTGAGAACTATAGACTCTTGATCCTGTGTGTTAACGGTTTTGAAAGGGGAACACCAGCTAATAAGCAAGCAAGCAAGCAAAGAGTAAGAGATACAATCCCTTGGATGCTGGGTTGGAGGAAGCCAATATGCAGAAACCCCAGAAAACAGAGAGCCCTGCCCTCCACTTTGACATTGACCTTGAGATGATGCCCACACATAGGTCCATAAGGCACTCATTCACCATATTTGGGGCTCTGGGGGAACAATCAGATTGCAAAGCCCCCTGTTCCCCTATCCCACATGTTAGAATAATCCCTGTGGGGCTCTTAACCCCAGGAGAGAAGAATCAAGGTTCAGAAAAGCCAGCCTCATCCCCGAATCTTCCGCACAAAGAGGCCTTAGCATCTTCCATTATCCTCTCTTTCCAAGGTGGAGGACGGTGGGACTTTTCCACCTTCAGGTTTGGGGAGGACATCGTAGAAAGAGTTGAGGGAACATGGATAGCAATGTAGCTAAAAAACTGGTATCAATAGACATTTATTATTTTGAGTTACAGGCATCCCAGAGTCAATCAGCTCCTCCCAGAATCCCCTAGGGCACCCAAGCATCTCTTCTAATCTCACAATCTCTAAGGATTCTTGATCACTGTTGGGGTAGGGCAGGTCTAGGTTCTCTGCTGGGGCTAAGATGCTTTCTCCCTCTTGTTGAATCACACCCACCAGGCCAGCCTCTCGGGTAGGGTGAGGTGAGTTGGAGGGCCACCCGACCAAGCCATCAGCTGTGGATGTCGGCAGTAAAGGAGGGCTGGAGGCCAGGTTCCCAGGCCAAGTAAGAGTGATCTGGGGGTCCTGCCTCACCTGCTCGAGTCGATGCAGTCGCTGTCGCCGCTCCTGCTGCTGGGCATGCAGGTTGGAGAGGCGCACGAGCTGGTGAATGGCCTCGTCCACCTCCTGGTACAGCGCAGCTGGGCCCGGGCCCTCCAGCCTGGGCAAAGAAAGGGACAGAATGACCTACTGCCCCTGTCAACCCTTCCCACCACCCCACTGCATTCCATCCTTGCACAGCAGGCCTGGATTTGAATCCTGACTCTCCCACCGACTGACTAATCTTGGCCAAGGCATTTAACACTTCTGGTTCTCCAGATGCCTGTCTGTAATCATAACGATTACCTAGGGCCCTTATGCAAAGGTCATAGCAGGTGGAAAACATGATCTCCTGTGTAGGGGTATGCTCAGGAAGAATGATCTGACAGCTGAGGTTTATTGACAGCTCTCTGCTGTGTCTCCAAGCGCCCTGTTCACCTGCCCCCGCACACCCACCCCCTCCTCGTACTTGCTGCTATGGCTGGAACGCAGCCTCATCAGGATGGCTCCCCCGTCCCTCTGCAGCTCTGTCAGCCGGGGATCTGCCAACACCTTCTGTAGGGGCTCAAGCATTCCTACAGACTCCTAGGGGCAGGGAGCAGTCGACAGTAGGGGTTCCACCAGAGAATCCCCATCCCACCCCATCCTCTTCTGTCTGGTCTCATGTCCTACCTCTCCCTCCGGCTCTGCGGCTCCCTCCAGCTCCTCAATTGCTTGCCGCACAGAGCACAGCACTCCTTGGCACAGGCAGCACAGCCTCGCCACATCCTGAAACACACACACACACACACACACACACACGGGGATGGAGAGGGGGCAGCCCCAGACAATGCTTGGTTAGCTTCTGACTTTGTTGTTTACTAACTGTATGACATTAAGCAAGCCCAGTAACCTCCCGAACCTCAGTTTGCTCCACTGTAAAGTCAGGACAAGATACACAGAATTTTGGGGTGCCTGGATGGCACAGTCAGTTAAGCATTTGACTCTTGGTTTTGGTTCAGGTCATGATTTCAGGGTCATGAGATGTAGCTCCGCACCAGGCTCCATGCTGGGCGTGAAGCCTGCTTAAGATTCTCTCTCTGTCCCTCCAAACCCGCATTCACTCTCTCTCTCTCAAAGAAAGATAGAGAGTTTTGTGAGGTTTAAAAGAGACAATACCGGGTAAGCCCTTAGTAAGGACTGGCACAGTAAACGCTTAGTAAATGTGCGTTTCCTTTCCCCCATCTGCACTAGGTTTTCACCTTGTAAAGCCTTCCTCTCTGCCTGTTCAGATCCACTTTGAGGTATAGCTTAGAGACCACGTTACAGACCCCCTTTATTTATTTATTTGTTTGTTTTAAAAGATTTTATTTATTTATTTAACAGAGACAGAGATCACAAGTAGGCAGAGAAGCAGGCAGAGAGAGCGGGGGAAGCAGGCTCCCTACTGAGCAGAGGGCCGGATGCGGGGCTCGATCTCAGGACCCTGAGATCATGACCTGAGCTGAAGGCAGAGGCTTTAACCCACTGAGCCACCCAGGCGCCCCAATTATTTATTTTTACAAGATTTTATCCATTTATGATGGAGAGAGATAATGAGAGAGGGAATGCAAGCATGGGGGAGTTGGAGAGGGAGCAAGAAGCATGTTCCCTGCTGAGCAGAGCCTGATATGGGGCTTGATCCCAGGATGCTGGGATCATGACCTGAGCCGAAGGCAGACACTTAACGACTGAGCCACCCAGATGCCCCTGACATAAGTATTAAAGACCCCCTTTAATATTTAGCTCAGACCATGTTCATTTATCTTTTCTTGATATTCATGTACTGAGATTCATAGAATCGGAGATTATATCACACTTGCTGTACTTTGTGGGTGAGGACCCCGAGGCCTGGATGTTGGTGCAGGGAACAAGTACAGAAAGGATACCATCTCTGGAAATGGGGCACAGTACCTTGTCCAAGGTCACACGGAACTAGAACCAGCCTTCCTGACTCTGTCCAGAACCCAAGTAAAGTTACCTTACGCTCTTCTCTAATAGCTTCTGACTTCTCTAATAGCTTCTGACTTCTGACTTATGTCTAATAGCTTCTGACAAAAACCGTATGCTGCTTAACATCGTATTAAGAACTTATGGAATATACTCCTCTCATCTCCCCAGCAGCCCACAGTACATGCGTAACATTTTGCTCATGGTGGTGAACATAAATATGTATTGAATTGAATGGAAGGGAAATAAATCACTTTTCACCAGCCCCGTGGTCCTGTCTCAGATCTGCCCTCTCTCTCCCAGAATACCCTCAGCTGGGTCATTCCTGGCTCCCCCTCATCCTGGGTAGGGGAGGTGAAGCTTACCTGGTGTGTCTCTACCCAGTAGCTGGGAGAGGGTTCCCTGTGACCTCCCAAGTCCCATGGCAGCTCCTCTGGTTTGGCCACTCTTTTCAGATCACTCTCTGACAGCAACTCAGCACCCTAGAGATACATGAAGGCAGGGGATTTCTGGCCTGGCCACCCAGTGTTCGGGCACCAGCCTGGGGCTCTAGCCATCCTCTTCTCTCTCCACTACTCAGGGGGACTAGCTAGGAGCAAGGAGCTCAAACCTGAAGTCCACAGAGTTCAGCCACAGGATCGTCCTGAGTGAGAGCCAGCAGTCGCTGAATGAGGGGAGGGTCTCCTAAGTCCTGAGGGCAGAGATGAGTAACACCAAATAGTGGGCAACTGGGTGGCCTGGAATGGCCACCCGGGGAAGAGTTAGAGTCAGGAGAAGTTCCTGTGTCAAGGGCTGGTTACCTGAAGTTGACTTAGAACAGAAATGAGGGCTGGAGGCAATGGGGGTGCCTTTCGAAGGTCCAGCAGGATGGACAGCCCCAATATCTGGAGATCAGGCCTGTAGGGGCAGAAAGAGCCAAGGGGGCAGTGTGCACGCACATGTGTGTGTTGAGGGGATGGTGGCTCGGGGTCTGGTTTTACTGTCACTAGTCCTCAGGAGATGTCAGTGTCTGGTACTTTTAGGAAGTAATGGGCAAAGGGTCAAAGTGTTGGTTTTTGTCCAAGAGGCACTGCCCTAGCATTCTGGAGTCTATATGTAGATGATACGAAGTCATAGGATCAGGGTCTGGAAAACCAGGACCACTATGCTCTGGAAAGGTGTAAATTCCATTCCAGTATATGGCATGGTGCTTGCTAGATTCTTTTTTTTTTTTTTTTTTAAAGATTTTATTTATTTACTTATTTGATAGACAGAGATCACAAGTAGGCAGAGAGGCAGGCAGAGAGAGAGAGAGAGGGGGGAGGAAGCAGGCTCCCTGCTTGAGCAGAGAGCCCGATGTGGGGCTCCATCCCAGGACTCTGAGATCATGACCTGAGCTGAAGGCAGACGCTTTAACCCACTGAGCCACCCAGGCGCCCCGCCTGCTATGTTCTTGAAGCCCACTAAGTAGCTGCTGAGTGAGTAAACCAAAACCCTGATAATCTAGGCAGTGTCTTAGGATACTGAAAGTCAGCAGTGTTGATTTTGAACATTGATGAAGATATCCTGGAGGTCAGAGTTCAGCAAGGTCAGTGGTCAGTGGCTTAAAAATTGAGGGGTGAGGAAGTCAGTATCCTAGAAGCCAGGAAGACAGTGTCCTGAGAAGAAAGGAGGTCAGGGCCCTCATGAGCAGGAGGTCAGTGTTCAGGGTGCCAGTGGTGGGCCTCGGTTACCTGAGCAATGAGTGGAGGTAATGAAGAGCAGTGCTCAGCATGTCTCGGGAGGGTGGGGGCTCCTCAGGAGGGCACGGTGGGGTAATGGTCAGCAAAGCTCGCCCACTCTGGTCCACCCCTCCTGAGGACACAAAATGGCCAGGCTGTCCTGGCTGGGGGTAGGCCTTGGCTACCTCCCATCCACCCTGCCTCCCTCCATAGCCCACCCTGATCACTTCTCTTTCCTTGACCCCTGTCCCTTCAAAACTGATGCCCACTGACCAGTCAGGACGAGGAATCCAGACGCCATTAGGTCCCAAGCTATATCCAGGTCATCGGAGATAGATACTGGAGCAGCCTCTTCTGGGGCACTGTCCCCTTCCCCTTTCTGCACCATCTCCGGGGGTGGTGCTGGTGGGTCTGGCAGGAGCCCTTCTGGACCTGCGGGTCCTACACAGAGAGAAGCAGAGCTATGGGCCTGAGGAGGGGAGGGTTCCGGCTGTGGGGCTCCGACCTCCTCCTCCAGCCCCCTTCCAGGCCCAGTCTATGCTGGCCCTTGCCCTGCTGGCTTCGGTGTCATCTCACCTGCCACACCTGCCAGACTGGAGCCCTCCGGATCCTTCTCTCTGGCTGTCTCTTCTGTGGGTCCACAGCCTTCTGAGGGCTGAGGCTCTTTTTTCTCTGCTGGTTTGAGCTCCTCTTTCAGCTCTGACTCTGGCTTCCCTGAGCCTTTGTGCTCCTCCTCAACGGGGCTATATCCTGGGGGGTCATGCTCATTTGGTGGGGGCAGAGTGACAAGGACTTCCAGGTGGCTGGCCTCCTCTTTGACCTCGGGGCTCAGTGGAGCACTGTCCCCTCCTCTACTAAGAGCCCCTCTGCCTGCAGCACGCTTCTTTCTCCTGTTTCCTTTGCCTGTTCTCCGAGGGGTGCCAGGGGGTCCTTCAGCCCCTTGGCCTGCCCCTCCCCCAGCCTCCCCCAGCCTCAGGGGACAAGGTTCAGAGGCTTCCCCCAATGTCTCTGCTGGAGACTCAGACACCTCTAAGGCTGTTGCTTCTGGGAGAGCCTCGGCTCCTGGAGGTGATCCAGGGGATCTGGTGCTGCTTCCCTCACCCGGTGGGCGTGCCCCATCCTGGTCCCGAGGCCCCAGGCCCTTTTGGTGCATCCAGGCACGGTGTCTCCTGTGCCGACCCTTCCCTCCAGCACCCTTCCGGGTGGGTACTGTCCGGGTCCTGGAGAGGCCCGAGGGGCCCTCAGCATCCGTGGGGCTCCCCCTCACAGGCAGTGTCACCTCCAGCAGCTCCACGTACTCGCCTTCAGGTCCTTCAGCGGGGGCATTGTGCCCATCGCCAGGACTCCGGGTGCCCAGGGCCTCCTCGGGGAGTGGAGGGCTGGGGAGCCCTGGGGGTCCAGAGGGCAGTTCGGGGGGCAACGTGCTTGGCCGATGTCCAACCATGAGGCCCCCTTTGTGCACAAATCGTGGGCAGATGAGTTCTGCCCAGGGCAGCCGCTGAATTCCAGAGGGCGCAGAGAGGAGGCAAGTACTGAGGCGACCTGTGGGCCGGTCCTTATTGATGCCCTGCAGCCACTCAGGCGTGAACAGGTAGGCGCAGGCCTCATTGGGCACAGGCAACTCCTGCACCCGCCCGCCCCCTGGGGCCAGGCACTTGAGTGCCAGGCGGGGCGCTTGGGCTGCGGAGGGCACCACTTGCAGGTAGAAGTCTCCTGGGCGCAGCAGCTGCCAGGGCAAGGCTGCCAGCTGCACCACCACCTGCTCGTGCAGGCAGAGTGGCCAGCCCTCGTGGAAGAAGAGGAAACCGCTGTACTGGGCCTGGGGAGAGAGGTGCAACGTTGCGCTCAGGTTTTGCTGAGGAAGCCAGCCAGAGAGGGCAGTTAGCATGGGACCATCCTAGGTAGTGCTGCCCTGTGGCCTGATGGGTTATAATCCTTGGGGATCTGGAGGGGTATCTCAGGATGTTCATGGAGCAGAGGGAGGGAATGGGCTGGCCGGTTTTCTGGTAGTAGGAAGCTTCTCTAGGAAACGAGTTCCCTGTGTGGGAGAGTAACAACTGAGTCATTACAGAGACATGGTCAGCAGATGCCATTGTCTGGGAGGGCTCAGAGACTCTTAAGAGTCTTTATATCTGTAGAAGTGAAGGATCTCTGTTGAGTCATGTCTGGGGGAGTTAGGTATCTTGAGAAATCATTATGGGGGATGTCTGGAATTGGGTCTGGTGGGTCTGGGTTTTCGGGAGTTGATGTTTCTTAGGGGTTAATATTGGGGGAAGACGAGTGTCCTTCTGTGTGTTAGTACGTGAGTGGCCTCTGCCTTGGCCGGGGGGGAGGTCAGTGTTGGGGAGAGGGAAATTAGTCTGGCTAGTCTCTGGAGTGAGGGAGTGGATCTTAGGGGCCACTCACACAGGCTTCCTGCTGGACCTTGGCAAGCAAGTGCTTGGCGGGCACCAGGAAGTCCAGCGTGTACCTCAGGGCATCCTCCCGATAAGTTCTCTCCACCACCTGGAACACCTGGCCCAACAGCGTAGGGGCTGTCGCCTCGAAGGGGGGGTACAGGGCGGCAAGCGTGCTCTGCACACAGTCCTCCACTGGCTCGGGCTCCTGGGAGAGAGAAGACCAGCTGCAGATCCCTAGAGAGCATGGCCCCCGGGACCACATCGTGTGCACGGTGTGTGTTCAGAGAGGACCCTCAGGAAATGCTGGCTGAAGGGGCCTGGGATGGCCTCCGTGGGTCTGGGGCAGTCAGAGTGCACAGACCCAGCAGGGCACTCCACACTGGAGCTCTGAGACTCTGGCCCTGGAGATCCAGGGAGCATTTGTCAGGAATGTCTCTGATCTTCTGATCAGGCCAGTCCTGCTTCTTGTGAGTTGGGACCATTG
Organism: Mustela lutreola; assembly: GCF_030435805.1. Lineage (NCBI taxonomy): Eukaryota > Metazoa > Chordata > Mammalia > Carnivora > Mustelidae > Mustela > Mustela lutreola. Next base: position 56,721,264 of record NC_081296.1, read on the forward strand.
CACAGTTCCTCCTCAGGACGAGACAGTCTTCTGGGCCGCCAGAAGATGTAGCAATGGCTGAGAGAGTAGGCAGGGTGGAGGGCCAACTCGCAAGCAGCACCCCACCCCACGGGTGTAAGGACTACGGACCTCTAACTTAGGTGGCAATGCCACCACCTCGAATAATCATATTCTAGAGTTGGTCACTGGGTGAGAAGGAGGAGGACTGGGAAGAAGGAGGACTGAAGGGCTGTCCGTCTGACTTGCTAGCGACTACTCTCTTCCAGAGTGGCTTCAGAGCAATCACCCATTCCCAGAGCCTGTGGGATTGGGTTACAAAGAACTGGGTGGGGGCAGCCAAAAGAGGAAAAAGTCACAAAAGAAACACGTGGGGAAGGGAGGAGGCCTTGATGGTATGTATTTTTCCAACTCCAGTAGGACCTCTCTCGGCCAACTCCACCTGCCACCACTGTCTCAAAAGACAGCCCTGCTTCCTCTGCATTTGCCTCCCTAAGTGCATGATCAGGTCTCTTTCTCAGACCCTAAAGAAGCACCCCCTCGGGCTATTCCTTTGCAGACGAATTTCTCTTTCAAGATGGCTCTGAAGTTCTTTTATCCGGTTTCTTTACTGTCGGTGGCAGGGGGCTACGCTGCAGTGTTCATCAAGTTCTCTCCCACCGCCCTCCACCCCCAGTCCTGTCTTTGCCCTGCAGTCAAAACTGCATTTTTTACCAGTTGCCCATCTGTCCCGACCCTCTGCGAAACTAGGGCAGCCACTCCAGAGAGGGACATTCAGTGCGTCAGCACCGAGACCCAGCCCCAAGGTGTGTGGGCGAGCAGACAGACCCCCCAGTGTTCCGGGGACCCGGCTGGCGCGGTGAGAGTGGGTGGGGGGGAGGGTGTAGAAGGGGGGCGGGGAGGCAGAGTGGGCCGTCCGATCGGAGGCCAGGAGGGGGCAGCTAGAGCTTGAGTAGCGAGGCAGCTGCAACCCATTAGGGGCGGTGAGCTCATGGCTGAGCGAGAGTCTCAGCCACAGGAAACTGCAGCGGGAGGAGGGGAGGAGGGGTCTGGGGTGGGAGGCGGCGGGCAAGAGCACAGAGACCGGGCCTCCAGTCGGCCAGGACCAAAAGGAGACCATTGAGACTGAGTCAGCTCTCCCTGGCCCAGTTCCTCTTTTTTCTTGCTCCAGTCTCCCTGCCAGGGGGTGCCCTTCCTTCTGCAGAGCAGCAGCCCCGGTAGTGCTCCTCCCCCCACCTCCTGGCAGTGAGCGCCCCCTGGCAGGGCCTCCCCCCTCCTCTACTCTGCAGCGAGCCCTCACTTAGCCGTGGACCTCCCCCACAGCCCCCTGCAGTGAGCGCTCTCTCCGGCAGTGCCCACTCCTTGCAGTGATTCTTCAGAGACAACTTCTGGAGTGAAAGTTCCCAGAATAGTGTCCACTCCTGTTGGTATGGATTCCCCCTTAACAGTGCCATTCTGCTTCCCGTGTCCTAAGTTGCTGCTGCCAAGAGTCCCCTACCTCCTGCAGGGAGCTCCCGCTAGTGTTTCCTCCCCTCTGCAGCGGGAGTACTCGGAGACAGTGCTTCGGTTCCCTGCAGCGAGACCTCTGGGGTACTCTCCCCACCCCCCCATCCTCGGTCTCTTGTCTGCTCTGGCAGCGTCACGCCCCCTGAAACTGTGAGCCCCCCTCCTCACTCAGTCCACTATCCTGAAGGAGCCCCTCTTTCTCCGCGGGAATTTCCCTCTTTGGCCATGTCCCTGGCCCCAGCCCAGCCACAGCTGCGGCCGGTCCCCCAGGGCCGGATGGGTGGGCCCAGCTCACCGGGCTGGGGACTGGGATGGAAAATGGTGGTTCCTGGCAGGTCAGTTCTCATGACCCGGGGCTGGGCCCCTTGCAGGGCCGCAGCACCAACCCGCAGAGGTTTCCCGCGGCTAAGGAGCTGGGACCCGGAGGGGCTGGGAAGATCCTGCAAAGGAAGGCACAGGTCCGGACAGAGGAGGGCGGGGGGAGGTGTGTGGATCGGGGGAGCGACTGGAGGGAGGATGGGGGAGGGGGCGGAGAATAAGGGAAGAAAGAAAGAGTGAGGGCAATACCCGGTGGGGACAGAGCCAGACGGTGGGGCAGACAGACAGACAGATCAAAGAAAAGAAGGGGGGATGGGAGGAAGGAGAGTCTCAGGAGCGCTCAACAGACCAAGGCGGGCGCAGGAGGCAACGGGCTGGGGGCTGGCGGCCCCGGATGGGCAGCGCGAAGGAGGAGGGGGACACCCGGGCCGCGACGCCGGACTCACCATGGCTCGGCGCGGGGCCGCGTCCGACGCTCGGGCGGGCGGGGCCGGGCGCGCCGCCGCCTCCCTCCCGCCGCTCGCGTCTCGCTGGGTCTGGCTAGGGGACAGCTCCGGCCGCGGTGGCGGATCGGCCCGCTCGGGCTCCCAGGCCGCGGGGCCCCGCCAGGGAGGGCCGAGACGGCCGCCCCTCCCCGCCCCGCCCTTCAGTGCCCGCCTCCGCCTCCGCGCCGGACCCCCTGCCGGGACTCCCTCTACCGCGGGGAGCCTCTCCGCGGCTTCCCCGGCGTCCACAGTGGGCCAGCCTCGCTCTCCCGCAACTTTCTTTCTCTCCCTCCTCACCCTCCTGTGGGTGCCCCTACCCTGGTCCTCCGACGCTCGCCCTGCCGAGGATGCCCCTCTTTTCCCGCCACCGCCTGCCTCCCAGCGGGGTCAGTTTAGCCTCCACAAGGGCCTCTACATAGGCTGGGGCGTGCGTGAATTTTCTGGGCTACCCAGCCGAGGACTGGGATCGTTTGGCGGCCCGAAGCCTCTCCTCTCTAACTCGCTTGGGAACCTGTTCTCCCCGCGGTTGCCAGACTTCGGCAGCACCTGGAGCTCAGAAGAGACCACCGGGCCCCTGCCCAACTCGGGTGGGGCTGAGGGCAGGGAAATCAGGGGATTCTTTCCACCCTCCAGGGGTTCACCCGTCGTCTTTCCCTCCCATCTCCTTCGGCCTCAAGCCTTCAGGCTCCGACAATGGGCTCCTCTGTGCGGCCTGGGGAGGGCGCGGGCGGCGGTGGGGGGGAATCAGGGAGCGGTGAAGGCTTGGGGTGGGGGGTGGGGTTGACCGTCGCGGCTGAAGATGGGCCGGGTCTTGGGATCAGAATCCTCCTGTAGGGGCGTGCACTTCGGCAGACGTGTTCTGAGTTCTTTCCTCGCTGCCCCTTCCCCTCCGCACCAAGTGTCTCCATTTTCGGCTGGCGGAGGGAAGGCATCAGAACCCCCCCGCAACCCCCCCACGTCAGACCCCATGATTCGAAACTGGTTGCCAGACCCTTCCTTCTTATGGGGTAGCAATAGCGTCTCCCAGGGTCGCTAGGGCTCATGGCGGTGAGGATGGCTATCTGACGCAGTAGACAAAGCGGGGCAGACTAGTTAAGAAAGTTCTGGTCTCACCCATCCTCCACCGCATCTGGATGTGTAACGGGGTCCCCAGCGAGGGTTTCCCAGGAGGGCTGGGGAGGCTTAGGCACAGACAGGAGATGCCTTGTTCCTCCTCTGAGCCGGCACCGGGAAGCCCTGCAGGGGCTAGGGGTTAGGGGTGGCACTTCCAAAGGGTGGACACTTGGAAGGAGATCGGAAAGCCAGATAGTCCCCAGAGAGGGGCGTGAAGGCATGTGCCACTGTGGTTGGGGGCTGACTTTTGGAAAACATCCTGGCAGTGGATGCAGCACCTGTGAGGCCAGGAGGCTGGGACCTCTGGGCAGTCGTTGGCACCGCCTAGATGATGGGCTCCTCTGTCACCTCTTCCAAATGCTAAACGCCCACCCTTTCTCCACTTCACTGGATCTGGAAAAGAAGAGAGGGAAAATGCTCATCCTTCTTGGAGACAAGAAGATTCCTCTGCTCCATATTGTCAAAGAAAAAAAAAAAAAATCCAGGACGGCAATGTCCAGTGACCATGTTCTGATTCTCAGCAGAGTTAGAGGCAGGGAGCTGAAACTCTTTTTCATCAATGGGCTATGGGCCCTGGAGTCACTGAGGCTCTCTAGCCTGCTTGTAATTAGTTCTGGGGAACTGGGAGAGTGAGATTTTGCTACCCCCTGGTGTCCACTCTATAAATGTTGCCCAGCAGCTGGTTACAAGGCCAGCACTTAGGAAACTTTCTTAGAGGATATATTATGAATCTTATTCACTTGTTTCAAATCCGGCTAACCCATTTCCAGTGTTTTTTTTAAAAACTATTTTTAAGGGGTGCCTGGGTGGCTCAGTGGGTTAAAGCCTCTGCCTTCGGCTCAGGTGGGATCGAGCCCCACATCGGGCTCTCTGCTCAGCAGGGAGCCTGCTTCCTCCTCTCTCTCTGCCTGCCTCTCTGCCTACTTGTGATCTCTGTCTGTCAAATAAATAAAATCTTTAAAAAAACTATTTTAAAAAAGATTTTATTTATTAGAGAGAGAGAATGAGAGCAGGCATGAGAAGAGAATGGTCAGAGGGAGAAGCAGACACACTGCTGAGCAGGAAGCCGGATGCTGCACTTGATCCCAAGTCTCCAGGAACATGACCTGAGTGGAAGGCAGTTGCTCAACGGACTGAGCCACCCCAGGGGTCCACCCATTTCCAGTGTTGAGAAAGAGCCTGAACTTTCTGTAGAGTCTTACATTCCTTATACTCAAACAAATTGAGAAACAGTTGGTAGAATCCAAGCAAGGTTCCTGCAATTAGGAAGTGGAATATAAATTAAGCTGGCTCTGGGAGTCCATGAACTCCTGGAGAAAAAAGAGTGTATCATTTTTTTCCCCTATGGAAAAATGAGAGCCACTGAAAGTTTTTGAACCCAAAGGGGATGGAATTTGGATGCAACGTCTGGGATCCAGTTACTTCTTTCCAGGAGCTGTTTTGATCTGTACTAAAGGAGAAAGGTTTATTTTATTAAGTAAAGTGACATGTATACTTACAGCAGTTAGTCCCTTTTTCCCAGAATGTAGGCTCTTTAAGAGAGAGTGTGTGTGTCTGTATGGTAGATGGTATGTTGATGAGTATGTTTTGGGGAGATGCGAAGGGGAGAGATTATAGGGGAAGAATTGGAGCTTGGGAACAGTGCAGGCTTAGAAGCCTTCTCTTGCATTCACAAACCAGCCTCACATGTTTCACCGATTTCAGATTTTTTGGAGCTTACCAAACTCCCACTTTATAGACAAAATCCTGGCTTTCTGAAGTTAAATAACTTGCTGGAAGCTGCACAGTAAGTAGAAAAGCCAAAATTTAAGCCTGGGCAGTCTGACTCCAGAGCCTTCACTCTTGACCACTAAGTTATAAGGTTTCATCTAAGCTGTCAGAACCCATAAAAGAAGAACTTTGAACACTACCTCACCTTTTCTACCACCTACCCCCATCATGTTCAAAAGTGCTTAATTTTGTAATAGCCAGTGCTGAAAGAGTTTCTAAAAGTGACAGATATGTCCCTGTGGGTAAGATAATAAAAATCCTTTTCTTTTTCTGGACTTGGTCTAGAATAAATAATAGTTAAAATAATCCCCAAGAAATTTCCAATATGGTTTTGATAGGGAAGTAGTGTTATCCAAACATGAGAGAAAATGGGTGGAAGAAACATTTGGATCTGTAATGTTTATTACCTGGCTTCCGTACACCAAGAGATGTACTTGGCCTTCCACGTAGGGCTGGGGCTGTAGGCTGCTCACTATTTGTCCGCTTAGAGCATAGCAGTGACCAGGGCCCCGCTTTGGTCCCGTGCCTCAAGGCTAGGGGAATTAATGAAGAACCACAAAAGAGAGTTTTAGAGACAGAAAGGCATGGACTTGAGAGAACATGTTCTTGTTACCTTCGCGATCCAAGGAAACTGGGGCCAAGCCTTATTTATGTATAGGATAAGAAATTTGTGCAGTATACAGGTATATATGTAAATTCAATTTTTTGTTGAATTCCTTCTTAATTTTGGCTTTATTTTATTGGTAATATTCTTTTAAAGGTGTACAATTTGTTTTCTCTGAGCTAGGTGTCATCAGAGTCCACACGGCCACCACCATCTCGCCTGTGGTGGTGCATTGCTTCCCATGCTGGTTTCTCTGTTCTACTCTTACCTCCTAAGAAGCCATTCTCTGCACCCTACCCAGGACATTTTCTAAAAATTCCAATCAGGGGCACCTGGGAAGCTTAATTGGTTTAGGGTTTGACTCTTGATTTGGCTCAGGCCACGGTCTCAGGGGTGATGGGATCAAGCCCCGTGTGAGCTCCACGTTCTGTGGGTAGTCTGCCTGAGAGTCAGTCTCTCTCTCTCTCCTTATGCCCCTCCTCCCGCACCTGTGCTCTCGCTCTCTAAAAATAAATAAATCTTAAAACAACAACAACCAACTCCAATCATCTCCTTTCAACCTCTTCTAATGGCTTCACATTTGCATAGGGATCTGCCTATCTCTCTAGCCTGTTCCCTCAGTGCTCCCCCTGAGAGAGCACTCGTGGGAAGGCCATAGTGGCCTTCTTTCAGTTCTTTAAGCATGCCTTGCTTATTCCTAATTTGGGGACTTCTTGTCTTTTCCTTCTACCTGGATGCTCCCTTTTACAATTCCAGGGGCTGACTCTCATCCTTCTAGAATTTTACTGAAGTGTTGCATTTTTAAATGTCTTCCATGATCACCTGATCGAAAGTGGTCTCTCACCCATTGTCCCTCTCATGATGTTATTTTGTTTTGTTGTCATCACAGTATTTCTCTCTCTTTGATGATGTACTTGGTTGGTTATGTCCTGTGTCTCATAATAGGCCCACCCACGGCACCACATGTCATTTGAAAATAAGCTCCATGAAGACGAGGACTTTGTCTATTTTGTCACTGCTCTATCCTAGATAGTGTCTGACCAGGTCCCAAACGATATCCTTAATCCAAGTGAAAACTGTAAGGGGAGCAGAAAGCTCCACAGAACAGGAACAGAGGTGGGAATAAGTGAGAGGTAGAAACCAGGAGCGAGTGGGGCCTAATGCCTGGAGTCTGCTTAACTTTGCTTTCTTCCTGGACTTAGCCCTCACAAGTTCTTTGTCCGTGGTTGATATTTGCATGTGGAAAATACACAGGATAGAACTAAAACCAAATGTGGGGTGCAGCCACTGTGGAACAGAGTATGGAGGTTCCCCCCAGTTAAAAATAGGATTACCATATGATCCAGCAATTCCATCACTGGGTATTTCTCTGAAGAAAACAAAAACACAAATTCGAAAAGATAGCTATGCCCCTATGTTCACTGTAGTGTTATTTACAATAGCCAGGGTATAGAAACAACCTAAGTGTCCATCAATGGATGAAAGAATAAAGAAAGTGTGGCTTGTTTATATAAAATTGATATATTGAATAATATATCATAAAAATAAATATATAAATAATATACAATATATATAAAATATGAAATAGATAAATAAATATATAAATATATAAAAATAAATCTCGCCATTTGCTATAACATGGATGGATCTTGGGGGCATTGTATGAAGTGAAGTAAGTCAGAGAAAGACAAATATCATGTGATCTCAGTTACATGTGGAATCTAAAACACACACACACACAGACACACACACACAGGAGCACACAGATACAGAGAACAGACTGGTGGCTGCCAGGGGTGGAGGGTGGGCAAAATGGGTGAAGGGGGTCACAAGGTACAAACTTCCAATTATAAAATAAATAAGCCATGGAGACGTAAAGTACAGCATGGTGACTATGTTTAATATACTATACTGCATATTTGAAAGTTTCTAAGAGTAGATCTTAAAAGTTCTCACCACAAGAAAAAAATGTTGTAACTCTTTGTGATGACGGTTGTTAACTGGACTTGTGGTGATCATTTTGCAAACAATTATACTTCAATTAAAAAAAGAAACCAAATATGGAAATGTCATCTGGATCAGTTGTAGTTTCACTGGGCTAGATGAATCTGGAGGAGGCGTGGTTTGGAGAGGATGTTCTAGAAGGGTTCCAAATTCACTTATAGACTTTATTAGTGGACCAGGCCAGAGACTCTTTTACATAGCTGTAGTTCGTTTGAAAACACAGTTTTACATTCTGGTTTCTTCACGGAACATTCCCCATGCACATTCCTGTGCATCAATATACTTCTCGTACATTTGTCTTCAGCCAGAGTGGTAGCTTGCTTCTTCAGTAAGCACTAAGCATTTACCCGTCATCTGTTTAGTCACTCTCAATTTTAAGGAGTTTGTATTATTTCTAACTTTTCTCTGTTACACAGAGTATAAACAGATACGCATACGTCTATTCCTCCCCGCTTTGAAATATTTTCACTTAGCATATGTTACCAAGTGCAATTATTGGATCAAAGAGTAGGAGCCATTTTATAGCTCTTGTTATTGTCTGGCAAAGCAATATTTGGAGGGCAAGGGTCATGAAACTCCTTTAACAGACTTAAGATATTGAGCAAAAAAGAATTGGATTTATTCTGAATGGCTCACAGTGAGTTGCTGTAGTGACAGAGATGTAGATTAGTTTCTATATAGGGCAATTTGAAACATTTAAAGCTGCCAGGAAATGGCACAGGCTGTCTCCGCAGGTAGTAGATTCCTCCCTTCTGGAAAATTTTAAGCGTAACGAGAGAGTTTTTAAAAAATTGTTTTATAAGCTTTCCAGATTTGCAATCTGTGTATTTTCCTAGCCCCATTCCTTTGCTCTGAAAACAAAGTTTGTTAAACAAACACTTATGAAGACTGAACATGTGCCAGGTGTATCTAGAGGCAGACTGACCCTCGTTGGCAGCCTCCCAGCAGCGTCCTCCAGGAGCCCGAAGTCTGGGAATTACAACAACATGAAGTCATGCTTCCACCCCAACCCCAACTTCAGAACTGCTAAACGTGTGGGTTCAAATTTGTCTCCAGTTCCGTGACTGTGCTCCTTTTCCGTGCTCATTGTCTACTTCCAGGTCTCTGCCCATATTCCATGTTTCTTAACTCCCCTTATTCTAGAACTTTCTCTCTATGCTGTGCCATGTCTCTGAAGGCTCCCAAGCCAAACCCAGTACCTAAGTGGTTGATTCCAAGTAACTGTTACATTGTCTTTTTTTTTTTTTTTTTAATTTCTGCCAGAAGATATCTGCATTTAAAATGGTAATTTTTTTTCAAAGATTTTATTTATTTATTTGAGAGAGAGAGAAATCATGAGGGTGGGGAGGGGCAGAGGGAGAGGGAGAAGCAGAGTCCTCACTGAGTGGGGGGCCTGATGTGGGGCTCGATCCCAGGACTGCAGGATCCTGAGCTTAAGGCAGATAGACACTTAAACGCCTGAGCCGCCCAGGTATCCCTAAAGTTAGGATTTTTTTTTTTTTTAAATGATGAGTTTTTGTCCCCGGAGTATCTGCTGGAATATAGCACTTCTAATTCCACTAATGTAAATTTACCTCCTCACAATGAACATACTGGGTGTTTTTTACTCTCTCTGTCTTCCAAGCAAGCAGCCTGGTTTATTGAAGGGAACAGTTGCTTAACAATCTGTTGGTTTGGGGTTTTGTTTTTTTAAGTCACCTACCTAGTAAAAATGTAGTCTTAAAACTCCAGATTTGGCCAGGGAAGAAAAGCCCCTATTGAAGATGAAGACTCAACCATAGTCTCTGAGTTTGATTTCCTCTTGGAGTGTGTTTTGCTGAATTTCTCTGCCAACACCACACTGGTCTCGGGGATGTCCTGCTCCCCTTTCAAGGTTTCTCCAGCATGCAAGACAGCAGAATGACCCACCCAGAGGCAGCACAGGGCAGTGGCAGGAGGGCACTGAGGAGAGATGCAGTTCCAGGCTCTGCACTGGGACGAACACGGAAGTGAGGCCTTGAGACTGAGCCTGGGTCACTGCATTGTCGTCAGTGACCACCCTCCCTTCTGAGGGCTCAGTAAGACCAGCAAACGTGGGAACACCAGCAAATACAATCATCAAAGCTCACTGTTCATTGTGTCAATACAAGCAGTGCAGAGAACAGACCGGGTTCGTAAAAATGTCCTTTTGGTGCTCAGGAAAAATATTCAGAAGGCTACTTTGGTTTTTTAAATTTTTGAAGTTTATGTTCCCTACAGTAAGGATGCAAACCAGAAGCCCAGTTCTTCCTTAAGCCTTTATGGGTTTTTAAAAAATTTTATGTATGTATGTGTATATTTATTTAATTATCTATTAAGTAATCTCTACCCCCAGTGTGGGGCTTGAACTCACAACCCTGATATCAGGAGTTGCATGTTATACCAACTGAGCCAGCCAGGCACCCCTTTAAGCTTTTATGTTTAACTTACAAACAAGTACATTTTAATAATCTCTTTAAAGGATTGTATTTGATGATTATTTGTTACTATTTATAAATGCAGTTAATAAGACTATTTTAAACATTAAAAATATATTTTATACACTTGAAATATTCCTGTCTTTATAAAGCAATTCAGTCATCTGGCAAACCAAGGCATTCCTGAATACCTGAAATACTAAAATCTAAACAATTTGTAAATATGATGATTCAATTTTTATTTCCTTTAATGTTCCCAAATGAATTTTATTATTTTTATTTTTTTATCAAAGCCCATTTTAAAAGAAAGTTCTACTTCAAATCACACATCTAGGGTGCTTGGGTGGCTCAGTCGGTTAAGTGTCTGCTTTTGGCTCAGGTAGTGTTCTCAGGGTCCTGGGATGGAGTCCCACATTGAGCCCTACATTGGGCTCCCTGTTATTCGGGGAGCCTGCGTCTCCCTCTCCCTCTGCCTGCAGCTCCCCCTGCTTGTGCACACGCCTCCCTCTCTCTGTCAAATAAATAAATAAAATCTTAAAAACAAAACAAACCACACATCTAAACCAATTATGCATTTTATTTTTTTAAGGTTTTGTTTATTTATTTGAGAGAGAGAGAGAGAGGGACAGGGAGCGTAAGCAGGGAAAGGGGCAGAAGGAGAAGCTGACACCCTCCTGATCAGGGAGTCCAATGTGGGACTTGATCCCCAGACCCTGGAATCATGACCTGAGCCGGAGGCAGAGGCTTAACCAACTAAGTCACCCAGGTGCCTCCCCAGTTACACATTTTAAATTAGAATTGCAAGACCTGTTAGTTACTGTAGCAAGAGAAATTTTTAAAAATACTGCGAATACCTAGAATACCAAATACACACACATTTCTTAATACAAACCTATTAACGCTATGTGTTTGATTGTTTTAAATATTTCTATCATTAATTAAAAAATTTCTGAATGTTAAAACAAACTTACCTACTAAGGAAGAACTGTGTCATCCCAGATGGCTGGGGAGCCCCTTCCCAAGTAACTTTTTGGAAACATGTTCTCAGTGGCCCTGCAGAGATTTTGTTCCAGGACTTTTGGGGGGGCTCTTCTCAGGCCCCTAACTGCTCCATGGAACTCTCTTCCATGGATGCTGTGTCATTACTCTCTGAATGGGCCGGTTCCACAGTCCAAGGCCCCCTAGGTTCAAGTTACAACTCATCTAATTCTTCAGCCTACACACATGGAAGTCAGAAACTCCTACCCAGGTTGCTATACAACTTGTTTGGATATAATTAATCTCTTGAAGGATTTATTCTATTCTGAATTCTTTCTGCACTCTTTTCTAGCTTCTGGGGCCACCACTCTTATAGATTATAGGATGGTCCAGTTTCTCCTAGTGCTCCCTGACTCTGGTTATAGCCCTGGGGGTATGCAGGGAAACACTTAACAGGATTTTTTTTTTTTTTTTTTTTTAAGATTTCATTCACCTATTTGACAGGGAGAGCAAGGGAGTAGAAGCAGGGGCAGCAGCAGAGGGAGTGGGAGAAGCAGGCTCCCCACTGAGCAGGGAGCATGATGCGGGGCTCCATCCCAAGACCCTGCGATCATGACCAGAGCAGAAGGCAGCTGCTTAATAGACTGAGCCACCCAGGTGCCCCATATAACAGGATTTTTATTTAACAGAGAATGGGTTTGCTTAGTTGGGATGCATGAAACCCTAGAAGAGTTGGGAGAAAACTGTTCTCGAATCTGTTTCACTATACTTTCTGTATCATAGTACTTTCTGTTATCATAAAATGGTGTTTCAAAGGTATTGTTTTTAATCTGTCTCCCAAGCTAGATTACAAATCCTTGATCACAACAACATAGATGTGTTTGTCTAACTCCAAAATCATAGTACCCTCCAAAGCTGTCATGTGTGTTGGGCACATGTTAGGAACCCAGGATAGCTGAAAGACAGAAAACCCAAGAACTTGTGCGCCCTCTTAAGGCAGTACCTGGGATAGATGGTGAATTACCAGAGAAGGAAAGGAAGGAAAAAGAATGAGTTCATACAGGTGTCTCTTAGATGAGGCCCTTGAATGAGTGGGTATGATATTTCCACCAACCAAAGTGGGGAGGTTGCAGGAGGAGGGGCTAGTCTGGAAGGCAGGCAGATCATGAGCTCAGTTCTGAGTGTCTTTCTTGAGATGCCTGCAGGACCTGGAGGGGGCTGGTGAGGGCAGGTAGATGGCCTGGTACTTGGGAGGTGGGGGAGGGAGGTATGTTCTCGGGAGCAGGTAAGTGGCCACTGAAGTTCTGGACGTGTACCAGGTTGCTCTAGGGAGTGTTGTTGTGAGAAGAAAAGAGAGCTAAGAATATGCCCCTGAGGAACACCCTCTCTTGAGGTGGAGACAGAGGAAGTGGAGCTGCCCACAACACTGGGGAGATGCCAGGGCGGGTAGGAGTAGGTTGTTTTTCTCTCACTTCCAGCACGTCTTCCTTGGTCAGAAACAGAGGGTGGCCAGACGGCGACAGTGACGAGAGGAGTGTGGTGTGGCAAGGCCGCCAGGACGCGTCTAGGGGAAGCTATATTTGGGGTGGACCACTCTGGGTGTGGTAGGTCACGGGGAGCTCTGCCTTCAATCTCTTTCTCTAGAAAGCAGGGAAGAGGGCTGGGAGTCAGATCTGTTGGAGTCTCTGCTTTCTCTGCCACTTTCACGTTCCCCCAAATACTCTTGGTTTATTCTGAGCTCTAATCTGTGTAGGAAAATCTCTTTCTAAATATGGGAAAGAGGCAGAGTTGGTGGAGGGAAGGAGAGGGGCTGTCTCACTGTTGAGTGTGTGTGTGTGTGTTGATGTGTGCTTGTGTGTGTTGGCCACACACATGCACGTGTATGAATCTGTGTCCTTGTGTATGGAGGTGTATGTCTCATGTTAGTATTTATGTGCCCATATGTGTATAATATGTGTATGTTTTTCTCTGAGTGTCTCACAGGAAAGGTGGAGAAATTGAGAGGAAGCATCGAGACACTTTTATGCCAATTTGATAGAGTAATTTTATGCTAATTGAATCTAATGATAAGAAATTCAGGCTTGTGTTTTCTACACATATATGTTCTATTTTATTTTTCTAGTAATTCACTTTTTTGTATTTTGTGAAAGCACGGGTCTGCGGCAGACTGCACACAAAACTCCTCCTTCCTCATAGTTCGAGAAGAACGAATTAGGACCAGATCAACATTCTGGGAAGGTCCTGATTCTGAAATTCCCAAGGGAGAGAGACTCACTTCAGAAAGCTGAGGTCCCTGCTCTGGGTCATATCAAGGAAGCATGAGGACAGACAAAGGGGTGGGGGTCAGGCCCCAGATCTGACTGGTGTCTGGGGACACAACCTGCTCTTCCTCCCCTACCTCTCCCCTAAGTGAGATGGGACCACCAGGCAGTTCTCAAGTGGGTGGGAGGCTGACCCCGCTGTGCCTCCAAGCCCACGCCTGTTCAAGGTGCTGCCCTCCTTCCCTCCTGCAGAACAGGAAAAGCTGATGACTAACAGGTAAGACGGGGTTTCCAAAGCTCCGTACTTCCCCCGGGATAGTTAACACACACTCGGGGGCGGGGGATGGGGGGAAGAACAGAGTCTTTTATTGCATGAAAACCAGACACCTTGGGCCGGTACGGGGAACCCAGGCAGATCTTCCTGCCTTTCTTCCTTAAATAATCTTCCCTGCCTGGATCCCTCTAAAGTGTCCAAACACAGCCCTCCCAAGGTCCTGACTTGGTTGGCATTTGCCATTTTATATTCCTTTTTTTTAAGAGGGCCTCCAAAATCATGCACACCTTAAGGCCCACAAAACCTAGGTCCACCTTTGCTGAGATCTTCATGGTACCAAATTCAGAAAGCAAGACAGGCAACAGTGAAGGGCTAAAGAGAATGTCTCCTCTTTCCTCATCACTTGGAGCATCCATAAAACCCCCTATGGAATTAAGACTATGTGAAATTGCGTGTGTGGGAGGGAAGTGGTATTGGCAAAGAGGGGAAGGATTAGTCGAGAACTCAAGGGTGGGAATTCAGCAGCCAAGTCTGGAGTCTGCAGAGCTTGGGGTGGGGATGTGGGGGGGACACCTGGCTTTAGATAGTATTACCATGGGCACAGGGACCATTGTTACCAGCTGGAACCAGGCCATCCTTGTGGTGTGGTGGGACACAGGCCATGGTGGAAGGAGTGGCCAGCTGCTGGAGCAGTCTGGACACCTCCCTGAGATGAGCTCACATGTAATTAAGGACACAGGGCCTTGGCCCAGGTGGCAGTTCTTACAGCCCTTCTTGCAGACTTGTTCACCTTTTCCGTCACTGTGTTGCATCCATGGGGCCTGAGTTGCACTTTCTCTGCTGAGTCTCAAACCGCAAAGCTGAGCTCTTGTGATTGAGCTTGGCCCTGGCTGGTACCTCAGGCCCCCACAGCCCGAGCAGCAGGGGCAGCAGCAGAGGGCGGGATCCTGCTCTGGCGCTGCTCTCTCTGGTAGGGGAGCAATGGCACAGAGGAAAAGTGTGACACCATCGGGGGAACCCTGTTTGCCCCTCCAAGAATTTCATACCCTAAGGCAATTATGCAGGGCCTCCATGGCCTCAGACATTTAAGAACACCACTGACGTTTTATGGTCCAGTCCCAGCAGATAATGTGCCTTTTTATGCCCTACAATAAATACTTACATTGTTTATCTCTCATAAGAGTTTTATGAGGCAAGTATGATTACGTTTTTTAACATATGACCAAACTGAGACTCAGAAAAGTTAAGGAAATTGCCTATCACCCCACAGTTAAAGAGAGTCAGAAAGAGGATTTTAATCAACACCTCTCGGTTTCCAATGCCCTGTGTTCTTTCCACACTCCCAGGTTTCTTGTTTCAAGCACTGAGAGTCAGATCATAGGGGAAACCAATCTCGGAAAGAAAATGGGCTAAGGGTCCATACTCCACTATCCCAGACTAGTTCAGGTGTTCCTGAGTCAGTGTTAAGGTGGTGGAATGAGGCTCATTTCTTCCTGTTCTGTGGCCTAGTTTCTCACCCAAGCTAGAGAAACAGTCGCTTCCCGTACAGGAGCCCCTGTTCCAGCTGGCCAAGCAGCATGGTGCGTTGGGTTCTTTCTGTGGCAGACATTTGCCCTGTTGAAGAAAGTCTTGGAATGATAGAGTGTCAGAGTTGGAAGAGTCCTTAGACATATCTCAACCAACTTCCTCCAGTTGAAGGAGCTGGAGTTTGTGAAAGAGGCCACCTATGAATGGCAGAGCTGGGGCCAAGAGCTTTCTGACTTTAACCCACCCCTTTGGTGTGGTGCCAGGCTGAAAAGGGAGGGGGAAAATGGTTCCCATAGGGAGAGCACACAGTGAGGTCTCTGTTTGTGGTCTTGGGTGGTGCATGAACATTGCCTTCAGTCATTCTCTTCTGATCCTTGTGATAACATTGGGGAGGAAGTCTATTCGAGTAAGGAGGTAAATTCTTTCTCCCCCTTTCCAATAGAGACCACAGATCTCAGGCTGAGTCTTCAGCTACAAACAATATCTGGATATATCTTCAGCTACAAACAATATCAGCTACAAAAACTGGATGATACTGGGGCTCCTGGCTGGCTCAGTCTATATGGACCATGCGACTCGATCTCAGGATCGTGAGTTCGAGCCCCACGTTGAATGTAGGGATTACGTAAAAAATATCATAATTAAAAAATAAAATGGGTGCCTGAATGGCTCAACTGGTTAAGCGTCTGCCTTTGGCTCAGGTCATGATCTCAGGGTCATGAGATCAAGTCCCATGTTGGGTGTAGAAATTACTTAAAATAAGTAAATAAAACTTTAAAAAAATTTTAAAATACCAAAGAATTTATATATATAGATATATGTATGTCTTTTAAAGATTTATTTATATATTTATATAAAGATTTATTTATATATTGATATAAATATTCTCTCTGTATATATCTTTTAAATATTTATTTATTTATTTGAGAGGTGGGGCAGAGAGAGTCCCAAGCACACTCCACACCCTGGGCAGAACCCCACATGGGGCTCAGCCTGAGATCATGACCTGAGCGGAAAACAAGAGTCAGATGCCAAAAGACCGCCCTACATATATATTTAGTAAGTTACAGGACTGGCAGTGAGGGGATATTGTAACAATTGTCAAGGGACAAAGCAAATGACTACAGTTGGCACAATTGGTCTGGGCGACAGCTTATCACTTACAAACTTATCACTTCACTGCCTTTGAGATAAAATGCTCCTCAAAGTGGCACAAATCACAGAGGTTCCTAGGATCTGCATTGCCAGAGGGGAAACTGCTGAGATTTTTGTCCCTCTGCCGCCGAGGTGGAGCCTGGTTCACCAACGAAGCTCACCTTTTCCACAGCAGGGATCTCTTCATGCACGCCTCCCCTCAAAGCTAACAAAACATTGATTTTTGAGCCCAGGAGAACATTATCCAGCCAACAGTTGACTTGGGCCCCAGGGAGAAAATATATACTTATTTATCCAGAAGTCATTTCTCTTTTGCAGGCCCTCAGCTGAGCTTCTCCCATGGGGTTGGGAGGATCACCAAGTGATTATTCATTAACAGTTGCAGACCCAAACCTCTGGGCTTTGGAATGAGGGTGAGGATGGGAGGGATGGGGGACCGGGGGTGAGCCAAAGGCTGGCATGAACATTCCATGCTGACTGAGATGATTGGCCACAGATTTTGCAAGCTCTGAATCCAACTAAGTTGCAAATATGCTTTAACTCAGGTAGATGCTGAGCCTGCACCTGGCCAACCCCATTCAGACAGGCCTAGGAAAGGGGTTCCTTCGATCATGTGTTTGGTCCTAGTCATCATCATAACTCTTCCCAACTGCCACAGTCTCAGGGCTCTTTTACCCATTAAGCACCAGAGGCTCAGTGCCTAGGGTTTGGGAGGTTTTCAAGGGCCTATGCTATTGAAGACCTGAAGAAAACTACATTCTCTCCAATACAGGAAAAGTCAACTTCCAAAATCAACTGTAAAATATGCACTTACCTGTTATCACAGTAACACAGTTGACTTCATTTATTTTGAAATTTGGCACTCAAAAAAGTTTATTATATTGCAAAACAATCTTAGTTTATATATTCTCATTTTATAAGAATTCTCAAGTACTATAATTGCAGAAGGAGCAGTACCAATTGCAAAAGTATTTGTAGTCAACTTCAGAAGTAAAGCTTTAAATATAATTTCAGATACAATTTGGCAAGAATGATACTTAATGAGGAATATGTATATTAAATATATTCAGTGTGATGGAGTGTTATGGTGTCGGGCATGGTATAGTGATACTAAACACGGCCCTACTTGTGGGTCCAGTCAGCACAGTCTGTACCACACCAGCAGAAGGAAAGAGACACTACTAACCACAATTTCGTGAAGGTCTGCTTGGCACAGTGTTAAGTACTTTGTTAAGAATTCAAGCTATCATTTAAAAAAGCATTTACTGGGGCACCTGAGTGGTTCAGTCTGTTAAGTGTATGACTCTTGATTTCAGCTCAAGTCATGATCTTGGGGTCCTGGGATGACCCCTGCATCAGGCTCTGTGCTTAGTGCGGAGGCTGCTTGAGATTCTCTCTCTCTCTGCCCCTCCCCATACTCATGAGTGTGTGCGCTCTCATTCTCAAATAAATAATTTTTTTCTTTTTTTTTAAAAGATTTTATTTATTTATTTGACACAGAGAGAGAGATCACAAGTAGGCAGAACAGCAGGCGGTTGGGGGCGGGGGCGGCGAACAGGCTCCCTGCTGAGCAGAGAGCCTGATGTAGGGCTCGATCCCAGGACCCTGAGATCATGACCTGAGCCAAAGGCAGAGGCTTAACCCACTGAGTGACCCAGGTGTCCCCAAATAAATAAAAATTTAAATAAGTGTTTACTGTGTGCCAAGACATTGTACTTTGTATAAAATTTTATCTGCAAAGCATTTATGTGGTCCATGTTATTACCCCCCCCCCCTTTTACAGAAAAGGAAACAGAGGCTTGGAGAGGTTAAGGTTACATATTTATTAAGTGGGATTGAAAATGATGTAGATCTGGTACCAAAGTTATGTTGTTCCTTTCTGCCATACTGTTTACCTGTTTGTTGATGTTACCTTATAGGCTAAGAGTCACCTGGTGACCAAATTCTATTCTAATGGACTGGTCTTCCTTTTGTCTACTGGGCATTTTTTGCTCTTTTCAACTTCACTTCTCTTTGTTGTTGTGGTTTGTTTGTTTGTTTTTTGTTTTTCCTTCCCTGAGAGCCCTCCCTCAAATATTATTCATCTTTCAGAGCTCAGCTTGATCACATGGGTGAACCCTCCCAGTCAAATCTAGCCTGGGCTAATCCCTCCTGAACCTCACGTCCTTCAGCATTACTTCCTGGTACCACTCATTTGGGTTTTTAGATGTGTGCTTCCTTGCTTTGTTATTTGATTTTTACATGTGTGTCCAGTCTTCCCAACTGGATGGAAAACTCGTGGGACAGGAATCAGGTCATCATGTGCTTCTCTAGCCCAGAGGGGACACTCAGTGACTGTGCTGCCTCTCAGAATCCTCGTTGTTTGTAACACAAGGATGTGTAACAGTTGTATAACTTCTAAAATGCCCCCGGTACTAAGACTCTATGAAACAAGAAGAAACATCCAGTGCTCACAGCCAAACTAGAACATAAGAGGAAACTGCACAGTTAGACCCTGAAGTAGCTCAAAGGAGGAAACGCAGAGAATCAGTGATGATCCCCTAAACACTTGTGTTTTCCGGATCCTCGAGGAAGGGTGGGTGAGAGCGCCACAGAAGTCTGTCTGGGTCATGGGTATGAGGGACAGCAGCAGCATGAAGAAAGTCTTTGACCTATAAGTGCCACCCTCAGGATGGGTCATCAGGCTTCCCACTCTGAACTTCCTTCTGGTGGTGAGAGGCAGAGTCTCCAGGAAGAAGGGGGTTCTGGAGGAGTGAGGTGGTGCAGGAGGGGCCGGGGCCACTAGGAGTGGCTAAGGGGAACATGGCATATGCATTTTTTTATCCTTTGCTTGGGTCCTGTGTGAGTCTGTCCAGAAGTGCTTCCTGGTCGCTCAGTGGAGAGCAATGGGAGGATCCATGGTTACTACTGAACTGGAAGTGACATGCTCTGATAAGTTCCTTGCGACGGGGTGTGAGAGGAACTGCTGCTGCTGCTTTCCGGAGGTGCCAAGGTGGGGACAATCTGGGATGCAGAAGGCTTGAAATAAAATCTACCCAGAAGGAAGCCCGATGATGGTAGAACATCAGCTGCTGGAGGCAAGTGGTTGCTGACAGTTGTGTCTCTGGGCTCCACATAGCTTCTTAGCTAGCTTTCTGCCCGACAACTTGACATATCCATGGTGGACCACCTGGAGCCAGGACAGGTGACAGGGAGGAGCACTTACTCCTGGCAGTGATCCCCGCTGTCCCGGCCTTTGATCGGCTCCAGCCATGCAAACTTGCTGCGGTGCTGATTCAAAAACGAGATGAGATTGTGCATGTTGAGCTTCCCAGTGATGTATGTCCTGAGTCTGTATAATGATATCCTTGTGAGAGAGAGAAGAGACAAAGGAACAGAATAGTGTAAACCGACTGATCATCCAGGGAACTGGGTAGAGACGGGCTCAGACTGGAAAAGCCCAAAGGCGAACAAGAAGGGTGAGGCTTAAGGGCAGCGTCCTGCTCTTGAGCAGCTCTGGAAGAACAAACCTACCATGCCCAGCTCTTAGGACTATACTTCTTTGTCTGTTTACTGGGATCCAGGACCTTGGCGATGAGTCAACAACCACCAGGGCTGGGGGTGGTTGGTCTCACACTGAGGCAGGGGTTTTGTCAGAAGCTTCCAATAGGGAATCTCTCCAAGAGAGATTCTCATCCAAGAGGGGTCCTTGGCTCTGAAGAAACCATGGCCATGACATATCTTGGATCCTGGTTTCTGAACTCTGAGTCTCAGAGTTCTGTTACAAGAAATTTATTGCCATATTCCTTCTAGAAAGTATCACTCTGTTCACAGTGGCTGACCCTGTCCCCTGCCAGGTCCATTTCCTCTTTACTGTGTAGCTCTTTGGGGTCTTCTCAGGGAGCCCAGTCCCACCACGATCTTGCCTGAGCAGTTGGACTGTCTCTCTCGCTCTTGAGTATAGGATCTGTCCTCAGGAAACAGAGCATGTAATCTTCAGCCCAACCAGAGCTGAAGCAGGGGGCTCTGCTCACATGTGTTTTGCAGTCTTTGACTTAGTACAAGCCTGTGTGCAGCATTTGGATCTCCCAGGGGTGACAAAAACAACAGTAATAGAAATGATCATAGCTAATATTTACTGAGGGGTTTCTGGGTTCTAGTCACTGTTCTAAATGCCTTATGAATGTTTTTCTCTGCCTCTCTTATATTTATTTATTTATTTTTAGCACGTGAAGGACCTTCCTACTGCCCTTACCCCATACTATCTTATCTTTCTTACCCAGTTCTTGAAGAGAAATACTGGTCAGAGACTCAGACCCATGGAGAGCAAGTTAAGGAAAACCCCCTTAAGGCTAGTGTACTCCTACCTTTGACTGAATGCAGACATATGAGGGGTATACAAAGACACATAAGATAACTGTCTTCTTTCCCAGTTTTCCTGAAGTTATTTGGGGGTGGGAAGAGGAAGTAATTTAAAACATTATTTTTACACAAAATAAAACTGTATGATGGAGTATATTGAAAAATTCAAATAAATTACAGATTTTTTACAATTTAAAATGTTTTTGCTTTGAAGTAATCTCAAATTTATAAGTAAGTTTCAGAAAAATTACACACGGCTCCCATATATGCTCTGCCCAGATTCCCCAATTATTAACATTTCTGAAAGAATAGGTTACAGACATGATGTTCCATTAGCCCTTAATACAAAAGTGAGTATTTCCTAATTACAAGTTCCCTTGCCTACATCCCTACATCAGCACAGCACAACCATCCAAACCAGGAAATTAGCTTTGATCTCTTATTACCCACAAATGAAATTTTAAGATAACATATAAAACATCTCTGCACATGGCTATTCTAAAAATACTAGTTAAGTGAAAGAAGGAGGCTTCAGAGAAGGTTCATGTTTGCTGGGCAAGACTTGAGGTATTTTAATGAATTCTCCTTTGCCATTACTAGCTCTTCAGGGAAAAGTCTGAGACACATTGCTCTGTGTCTAGTTGACCATAAAACTCAGCCGTGCATGCACCAACTTTGAAGGTAAAGAATAGTGACCCTTACCCATGATAAAATGTTTTGGGATGTCTCAGGCCCACCTGGAGGTCTGCCAAATGTTTTCCTACTGGCTCCAAATAGCAGATGGAAAGTGAAGACCTTTGTTCTTGCAGCATGCCCTTATTCATGTCTCCAACAGCCAGTGGTATGGCCCGAGGACATACTTGACTAGTTTGTAACCAAGTCCTTGGGTTCTGTTTTGTTCTCATCTCACTGACACAATATGAACATTCAGGTGAAGGGGATTGTGGTCCATGGGTGAGAGGCAGAAACGTAAACACACTGGGATTACGGACACTAAACCCTCTTTTGAATGAACATGCTTCTCTCTCAAGTCTGGGAATTTGCAGATTGATTTGCCAGACCACGGACAGTGAATTTGACTTTGGAAAATGTCTAAGACGCATCTGGGATAATTAATTAGAATTCCAGTTTGGAAATATCACTGGACTGGTTCAAGAAGCCTGAGTACTTACTTAAACTAGCCATGTGATCTTGGACAAGATGTTCGAGTCCTCTGGGTATTATTTTTCTCATTTGCAAAATGGGGAAGGCTGGACTAGATGATCTCTGAGGTCAGTGGATACCATCTCTTGTAACATTTTACTTTTATGAATATCTGTCGAAAGAGCCAAAAGCTTTATAGACGTGTAGATCTGTGTTGTGCTAGATGCCACAGCCTGAGCAGGAGTTTGTACTAATTTATACCAAGTCAGTTTATGCTTTAAATGTGTAAGCTCAACTAAGTTTCTATGTGAAGACCACTGAAAGCGACAGCTATGATGTTTTCCCACTGCAAGAAGTCTGTTGGAAGGCAGGGAAGGACCATGAGCCATGGGCCCTGGTGGCAATTTTGAGAGATGGAAGACAAAGTAGGAAAGGGAGCTCCATCTGGGAGTGGGAAGGATGTGGAGGTCCACGATGGAGGCGAGGGCATAGTAAGCTCACCTGAGGACGGACTTAGATGTCAGGAGGGGAAGTTGGAAACGTCACCAGAGCCCTCTCGCCTTTAATTGCTGTGATACATGAACCCTTTAGAGAGGACCTGGAGTAGAGGACACCCTCAAAAATTAGTGGCTCTGAATCCTCTGCCTTCTTTTCACATCTTTTGATTCATGGAGGGTAGAGCTGGGGGGGGGGGGGAAGCAACCCTTAACTAGTCTGAACAGATATACTCAATTTAACGCCCCTCCCTTTCTCACTCCAATTGGAGCTTGCCCCCTACCCCCACCCCACTCCAAATTACTTTACCTAGAGCGATAATGCATGTTGTCCTTTTTGTCTGACCTTGAGCCTTACTTTATCCACTCTTGGCTAGGGACTACTTTTGGCAAAGGGAGGCTAAGGAGGAGTTTGGCCTCTGTTTAAATCCTTTGTTCTTCTGTCACAGAAGTCAGGCCTGTTCCATCCATCACAGGTTTGGTCACTTGACATTTGACACCGCAGCGATAAATATAAATGATAACACCTCTTGAACTTTTCCTATAGGCCAGCCACTGTACTAAGTGCTTAAAATATATTGTCACAATTAATCTACCTAATACTCCTATGAAGTAGGTTACCTTTATATAGATGAGGATTTTCCATCATAATGTGTATTTATGTGTAAACATCTTTCTTTAGTTCTGCTCTTGGGAACTATGGGCTTCACAGTACTATTATGATCCATAGCCTATTAGTGATGTTTTCTCATGCTCCTGTGGTGTCATGGGTGCTCCCAGCCTGACTGCTTTGGAGTCCAGCACAGGCAAACATCCTGGCAAGAGCTGTACCTGCTCTTCTTTCTACCTTCCATGGTGGGATAGGGGTAAGTGAAAACTTATAAAAGAGAAAATCATGAAAAATTTAAAAAAAATTAAAAAAAAAGAGAAAATCAAAAATCTTCAAAGTCCTTTTGGAAGCTCAGTCATGCAGGAGCATAGAATGGGCCAAGGTTCTCTCAAAGGAAAGGGTCTCTGGATGTTATTGCTATTGGTATGTTTTTTGCTGCCATAGCACTGGGGTTATCCCCTAGAGCCATGGATACTATCAATAGTGTAATTGACACTATGAATCAATGTGTGGAGAAGGGTCCTCATCTCAAGGGCATTTCCTCTTCCCACGTTCTGCCCTTGAGATGGGACACTTCTCACATTGATTCAACTGGCCTTCTTGTCTATGGGTTATTTACTTCGGAGTATGGAGACTTTGGGAAACCAGGGTCATGTAAAAAAGTCTCCTACCTAACGTACCTTGGTTCTCACTTGTAGGAACGTGAGTGAGCTCTAGTACCAGTTCTTGTGTTACTTTCTTTACTGGACTCCTTTTCTTTCCTTTCCTTTTCTTTTCTTTCCTTTTCTTTTCTTTTCTTTCTTTCTTTCCTTCTTTCTCTTTCTTTCTTTCTTTCTTTCTTTCTTTCTTTCTTTCTTTCTTTCTTTCTTTCTTTCTTTCTTCTTAAGACAGAGCACACACAAGTGAGCAGGTGGGTGGGGCAGAGGGAGAGGAAGAGAGAGAATCTTAAGCAGGTTCCATGCCCAGAGCAGAGCCCAGAGCCTGACATGGGGCTCCTTCTCAAGACCCTGAGAGCATGACCTGAGAAGAAATCGAGAGTCAGACACTTAACCGACTGAGCCACCCAGGTGCCCCATACTGCTCCTTAGGTCCAGGTTGAAACAATTTCCTTTAAAGGAACCTACTCAAGGCTGGGCAAGTTCTCCTGCACACCCTCCTCCCCTCTCCAACTCCTATCCCCAGAAACAGAAGTGTTTAGTAACTAATCAGCCTCCTTTCCCCATCCTTCAAGTTTCAGATAGGAATACCTGGTAATTGGCCCAAGCCTTTGGACCTCACATTTGACCTTTGGAAAACTGAATAACCATTATTCAGCATTATTCTTGGCATCTGTCAACTTGGTTTTGATCAAGGTCATGTTAAAGCATCAGTAATGAGAACAAGGCAAGTCATTTGGATTCATAGTTAATATCTGAATCACTTTCAAATATTAGTGAGCACTCTAGATGTAACCTGAGAGTGAATTTTTTTTTTAAAATATTTTATTTATTTATTTGAGAGAGAGACAGTGAGAGAGAACATGAGCGAGGAGAAGGTCAGAGGGAGAAGCAGACTCCCCATGGAGCTGGGAGCCCGATGTGGGACTCGATCCTGGGACTCCAGGATCATGACCTGAGCCGAAGGCAGTCATCCAACCAACTGAGCCACCCAGGCGCCCCGAGAGTGAAATTTTCTTTATGAACTTTTTTAAATGTTGAAATTCTATCAGTCAGTAGAAGTATAAATGCACATTTATTATTTTAAAAAAATTGTCTAGGGGTACCTGGGTGGCTCAGTCAGTTAAGTGTCTGCCTTTGGCTCAGATCATGATCCTGGAGTACAGGATCAAGCCCTGCTTCTCCCTGTTCAGCAGGGAGTCTGCTTCTCTCTCTGGCCCTCACCCTGTTCATGTTCTCTCTCTCATTCAAATAAATAAATAAAATCTTAAAAAAAGGAAAAAGAAAAATGCTGTAATAATGGTTGTCAAAGCCTATATTATATACAAAACAATGAAGAATTGTCACATAATATAGGAAAATTAGTTGACCTATTATAAAGTAGGAGATAGTGTATTAGCTGGATAACTTTAAAATGATCCTTATATATTTTTTGATCCAAAAGTATTTATAACAATTTAATAAACAACATAAGTACTATTATATTAAAAAAATATTATAAGGCATAACAACAGAAATTAGGTTATATCTTATTTCTATGATTCCATGATATCATAGTCCTTATAGAATTGATTGATATATTTAGATTTATCATGTTAAATAAAATAATTCTTAAGAACTATACATTCAGGGGACGCCTGGGTGGTTCAGTTGGTTAAGCAGCTGCCTTCGGCTCAGGTCATGATCCCAGCGTCCTGGGATCGAGTCCCACATCGGGCTCCTTGCTCCGCAGGGAGCCTGCTTCTTCCTCTGACTCTGCCTTCCACTCTGTCTGCCTGTGCTTGCTCTCTCTCTGACAAATAAATAAATAAAATCTTTAAAAAAAAAAAGAACTATACATTCAAGAGGATTTTTTTTTTTTTTTTGAGGTATAACTTACATACAGTCAAGTACACAAACCTTAAGCATACAGCTCAAGGGGTTTTCTGACAAAGTAAACATAACCAGACCAAGAAAGAACATTTTCAGCTTACCTCTTACCCCTCCCAGTTAGTGCTCCCAGGATACTATTATTCTGAACTCCATCACCACAAATTACTTTTGAATTATGCTGAAGTTTTAGTTACTTAATACTACTTAGGTAATGAATCTTCCAAGAAAAAGTTTTATTTGGGAATTCTCATTTTGAGAGTATGCAATAAGCATCATTTTAGCCACTTCAAAATTTTGTGTGGAGGGTGTCTTCAAAACCATAATATCCATAAGAAAAAATATCAATATATATAATTTATATTTATATGTGATAAATATCAATTTATACAATTTATGTTTATACAAATATATAAAAAGTTACAATAAAAAGAATTAAGAAAAATCAATACCCCTAAGTATCTTGCTTTTCTATGCATCTCAGTCAAAACCATCTATTTAGAGTGACAGATGTAGAGTATAACGACCATAGGATATATGTAGATATAACGACCATAGATTTACACTCAGTCATTTGGCCTTTGGCTACAATGTGTATTTAGTGCATCTCTACTTCAAGGCTCATCAATGTATTGGCTCCACACTCTGCTTAAATTGTTCAATGTTCATCTTTTTCTATGACCATCCCCTCCCTACTTTCTTTCCTCCTCTCAAGCCACCCAGCCCACCTAGCCGGACTGCTTGCCAGACCTGTCCTCTAGCCTACTCAAGAACATCACTCTAGCAGGAGAAAGCCCTCAAGGAAAACTGAGTGGGGTGTTTGGCTTAATCTGCATGCTTGCCACGGTGAATATGACAGGACTACTATTTGCTGCTACCAGTGATCATTATTAGATGCTCACCAGTGCCAAGGGCTGATTAAGGCTACATGGAAGTAATTTCTAAATCTTCCTGCAATCCTGTTGGGGAGGTGGGATTACTCCTGTAATTTCACTGTATGAAAATACAGCCACAGAGAGGTTTGTTCCTTTACTCCAGGTCACATAGCCAGGAAGATGGAGCCAACCAAGATTTACACCCAATTTTATCTGGCTCCAAACTGGCTCTGACTCTGGTAAGGAGTAAGGGAGCACTGGCGGTGTCCGGGAGGGACAGAAAGAGAACAGATGCCCAGCTCGGAAGGGAAGGTCTAACAAGGTAACTGGACGGTCAAGTAGGGCAGGCATGGGGCATCGTGCGGTTTGTCTGGGGCTGAAATAAAGGAAAGAAAGAAGGGGCTAGTGATGATCAGGACTGCAGGCAATGGAGGTGGGCTGGGACATGAGCACCTCACAATAGACCCAAGGTAAGGCCATAGCTTCTCCAGTTCTACTCACTAGAGACAGAGCAATGGTGTGTGCAGCCCAGGGGGACTGGGAGATGGCATTCCCACATCTCAAGCCCTCAGGCCTGGGCAGATTGCCAGAGTGGGGAGCCAGGGAAGCACCGAGGCAGGACAGATCATTATCAGAGGAAGGAAGCTCTGGCAGCTCCCACCAGCCTGTTTGTGACCAGCAGGCTCTGGGCCACGGAAGTCCCTTGAGGTCAAGGGAAATGTGATCCTGGAGCAGGGGGATGAAGCTGGGACACTCCCCTGACCCTATGCCTTCAGGCCAAAGGGATCTAGCCAGAGCCAGGCCCGGGGCCCAGGTCGGAAGAGCAGTGGGCTAGAGAAGGCGGAGTCCAATTAGAGAGGCAGAAAGAGAATGAATTGAGATCTCTGGAACACCTCATAAACAGCTCTTGGCTAGAGGGCTAGTGACCTTGATTGCAGCGGACACAGGGCAACTGGCTCCTCAGAGCTCTCAGGGTACATTTCTTCATGGGTGAACTCTTACCCAGTTCTCTTGTCTGCCGAGGTCTCTCCTTTTTTGCCCAAGGGACAAGCACAAAGTGCTCTGTATTTAGAATAAGGAGACCTAGGTTCCAGTCCAGGTTCTGCTACTAACCAATTTGACAAGCTCTTCAATTAATTGCACTTTCTGAAAGCTCCATTTCCTCCCCCAAAGAAAGCCCATTATCCCTCTCGAGTCTATTTCCCAAGGGACTCATGTGGCAACGCCACGAAAAACCTAAAATTTATATAGTATGGACATGGAGTGGTACTTCATTTTCTTTCTTTCCAGCCGTCTTTCCACACACAGGTCATGTCACCAGCACGTTAGTTGTGGAAGATTCCTAGTTCAGGAACAGGAACAGCTCTGTCCATAAATTTCATGCCCTCCTTGTCCTTTCATTTCCTCGTCTTGTCATGCTGCTGTGAAAAGATGGGTCAGGAGAGAGAGGTCCAAGGCATAGACCAGGGAGCCCATACTCCTAGCTTGCTCAGCCCCTCTCTTGGGGTATAAGCTCCTGGGAAAACAGCCACAGAAAGAAGAGAGGCCATTTCTTCTGGAGCTCAGCCCTCTTAGAAGAGACTGAGCTAGGAAGGGCCCTAAGACATGGGAGGAAGATAACCTGTGGGCATGTGAGGAGTGGCCTAGAGGCCCAGAGAGGGAAGTCAGGTGTAGCATGAGAGGCAGGAAGGCCGAAAACCTAAAGGGTTTTGTCCAAGTGCACAGGAAGCAGCTTGAATTTCCTAGAGTCCCCTTTCTCAGGAGGGTCACAGGCCGCAATGTAAGAAGCAACCTCTCCTGTCTTTGTATTTGCACCCTGGGTACTTCCTTGAGGTGAGCTCACATGGGCTCAGCGAGACACGGCTTTTGCTCTGGTGGCAGTTTCTTCGACCCTTCTTGCAGGCTACCGTGGGGGTGCGACAGGTGGCGGCCACACTGGGGAAGGTTTGATGCAGGAAGGCGTCGAAGGGTTTGCAATGTTTTGTGTACTTGTTGACCTTGCCCATCGCCGTGTTGCATCCCTGGGGGCCTGGGCTGCACGTGCTGAATTTCAAACCGCAGAGCCGAGGTCATGTTGCTGGGCTTGGCCCTGACTGGACCCTTCGGCACCCACAGCTACGGCAGCAAGGGCAGCAGCAGAGGGCAGGACCCTGTTCTGGCGGCTGCCATCTCTCATAGGGAAGCAGTCAGGATGGAGGGCTGGGGTTGCTGGGGGCAGACAGCAGGTGGTGAGAAATTAGTCTTCCTGTCTGTGTTCTAGCTCATCACCGTTACTCTCCCCTAAGTCTCCTTCGCCGCTCCCTCCGTATCTCATCCCTTCTTCCTGCTCTGTTCGTCCTCCTCACCCACTGTGACCTCATCCCCCTCACTCCATATGCCTGTCTTCCCCCATCCTGTCTTTTTTGTCTCCCACTCTTTGTTCTATTGATTCTTCCTCAAGTCCCATCCCCCTTATGTCCTCCTCTCTCCCCTATGGGTGTCCTTATCCTCTCCTCCTTTGTCACATCGCTCACCTGCATCAGAACCCGTCCCTTCTCTGTCCTCTCTCCTCACCCAGGTCCCTCCACAGTCTGCACCTCCTCGCTGAGTCTTGCATGGCGGCTCCTGCTCTGGGGCTGAGGATGCCCTTACCTGCCACTGGCCTCAGATCACTTGCCGTTTGACTCCTTAAGAGCTGGCCTGACCTATGTTGCTTCTGTTTGGGGTGGACTGAGGTGAAGTTGGGGATCAGGAAATTAATCAAACTTATGTGCCTTTCCACCTAAATGTCCCCAATAAGTGGATACCTATGGAGCTAGTGTACCTGCCTGAACAGGTTCAGCAATGAGGAAACGTCACTCCCCACACTCCAAGACTAGATTTGGCCCCTGGCCACATGGTTTCAGTGACTCTACTAAAGCACCGGACCCAGGTGTCAACCCCAAAATGCATTTCAGGGAGAGCTGCCATTTATCTCCTATATACATCTCTGGTTCATGACTCTGGGAAGAACCAATCCCTGTGGTGGTAAGAATAGCTTTTTCTCTAACCTGAGGTACAGAGGGAATAGCCTCGAATATTGCTTGGTATGATTTCTTGTCATCAAGTCTTCCTGCTTATCTTTTGGAGGAGATGGAGAAGACAGGGAAGCAGACGAATCATCACAGTCACGATGCCCAACACCACCCCAACTCAGCTATTCTGCAGTGATTTACTCCTCTGGTCACTCCTCAGTGACAGGAGTAGCAGGTGGCTGAGCAGGGCCACCTGGCTTTACCTGGCAAAGGCTCCCAACACCTTTCATCCTTCACTCTCTTCCTCCCTACTTCATTGAGATTGGCAAAACTTAAACACTGTCCAAATTTGGAAATGCTGTTGGGGGTGGTGGTTGCTTCATTCTGCCTTAGGTCTTGCTCTTGTGTGCCCTGTTCCTTGCAGTAGTCGTAGGTGTGTGGAGAGCCTGAGTTGGAACTGCTCTGGGGGCTCGAGTGAGCTTGGCATATGGTACTCAGAAGACTTGAGACACTGAGGATTAGAAGTATCACACTCTGTGCGGGGGAAGATCTAGAAAACTGAGATGAACAGTTCTTTTGTTTTCAGGATTCACCTGTAAGTAATAGGTGATCTCAGAACACCAGGTTTAGGTTCACCTATGCAGTCAGTAAACAAATATTTCTCAAGCACCTATCATGTGCTGACGTGATCAGTGAAAGAAAGAGAAAAAAATCCCTGCCTTGGTGGAGCTTACGTTTCATCGGGAGAAAGATAGTGAAAAGTAAATATACCCTTTGCTTGAAGTGATAACTGCTAAGGACAGAGGTAGGAAAAGAAGGAGGTTTGTAGGCAGTGATTTTTAAATAGGGACATTAAAGGGGGGCCCTTCTGGGACAAAGATGTGAATTTGAGAACATGAACTTGTGGGGAAGAAGGGTCCACATTGAACAGTGCTGAGAGGCCAGATCATGGAGAGCCTCTGAGACCAGCAAAGACTGTGACTTTGACTTCGCACACACTGGGGAGGGTCCCTGAGAGTGGGAGGCCATTCTAAGCAGAGGAGTGAAAGGCTGTTGTGTAGATTGTAACTGGAGCAAAGCCACAGAGATGGTCTTGAGTGGGCGCCTGTGTGGCTCAGTCGGTTACATGTCTGCGTTCGGCTTGGGTCACCATCTCAGGGTCCTGGGATGGAGGCCCATGTCATCATGCTCTCCGCTCAGCAAGGAGAAGCAGGCTCCCTCTGTGATCTCTCTCGTTTTTGCTCTCTCTTAAATAAATACAAAAATTCTTAAAAGTGGTCTGGATTGTAAAGTTTGTGTTCCGGTCCAGAAGTCAGAAGTTTGAGTCGGGAAGAGAAGGTGTTTGTTTTTGAGGCCAGAGGACATCGTTTTATTTATTTTTATTTTTATTTTTTTAAAGATTTTTAAAATTTATTTGACAGAGATCACAAGTAGGCAGAGAGGCAGGCAGAGAGAGAGAGAGGAGGAAGCAGGCTCCCTGCTGAGCAGAGAGCCCCATGTGGGGCTTGATCCCAGGACCTGAGATCATGACCTGAGCCGAAGGCAGAGGCAGATGGCGTGCAGAGGATGATTTTTGGAAGAAAAAACGATGTTGGAGGTGGCAAGCACCACTAGATGGGGACAGAGAACCAGGAGCAAGTTCCCACAGGCCTCTGGCTCCCCGGCTTCTTGGGGAGGCCTTGGCTGTGGGAACAGCATTTGCTGCTTTGTTAAGGAGCCTGAATCTCTGCTGTTTGGATTTCAGGATGGAGAATTATGCCTCTGCTGCTGTAGAGATGCAAATGTTTGGAAATAAAATCCATGGTTTAAAGCAGACTGTGGACAGAATGCGGATCAGCACAGGCCTGTCCTGCCCTGGACAGGAGGCCCGGCTCAGGGGAGGGAGCGGGAGGCCAGGAGCTCATTTGAATTCTGAGCCAGGACTCCTCACTTCTCATTATTCTAGAGTGAGATGTTTCCAAACCACGACTTGCACTGCCCTGTGCTCTTGTGTTTTCCTGTCATTATAATTATCTTAGTTTGCTCTTCAAGCCCATTACCCCGAATTCTCCAGAAGCTGGCTTGAGTGCTGTGTGGAAGTCAAACACTACCCTCCTGTCTCAGGCCAAAGGAGAGAGAGAGTAAAGGTTTAGGTTTGCATACAAAAATTAAAGAGTTGAAACTACCACCTTTACAACTCGAGCTGAAACCCTTACTTTGCCTCAGTTATTTGGATAAGGCAGGTGATTTTGTTTATTGATTGATTTGCCCCAACTCTCTAGATTCCACGATCCGCTTCACTTTGCATTTGGGAGGATAATTTTGCCAGTTTTCCTTCACCCCATGTAAGGACTAAGAGGAAATGATGGAGGAAGGGGGGGACAAGATTAGGGAGAACAAAAGAGGTCAGGCATCAGGCCAAGGACTGATCAGAGAGTCTGGCAGAGGGGAAAAGAGAAAAATTAGAAAGGGGTGAGCAAGAAGACAAAATGGGGGGAGAGGAGGGGAGGGAAGAAAGGCCCTCTCACAAGCAGCCTCTATCCAGGGAGATGAGGTAGCTACGCTCGCCTCCTCGTTCTATGGCCATAGTCATAGTTCTTGGCCCAATCCCTGCCAGGCTACTCCCATGCCCATGCATGGAAGCGTGCATGCCTGTGCGTGTGCGTGTGTGAGTTTAAAGTCACTGGGGCGGGTGTTGTGAAAATCCCAGCAGCGCCAGGTGGACCTCTGCCTGTCTTCCCCACAGGACAACAGCTGCTGCTTCCTCTGGCCTGCACTGAGAGGGGTGAGGGGAGCTGGCTGAGAGGAGGGCCGGGCCTGGACTGGCGCCCACTCTTCAGAGGCCAGCCTCTCTTGCTTCCGGAGTTCCACACAGCCTCTGGATACCGATGGAAAGCCCATGAGAGTTTCCCTCCAAGCAGGAGCAGATCCAAATTCTGTTATCCTAATTTTGTTGCTCCTAGGATAAATAAAGGTAATGGGCTCGTTCTGCAGACAGAGAAAGTGAAACAAACAGCAAGTTGGGGTCAGATGTGAGACTTGCTCTGGGTCTTTGAATTCTCATGACCTTTCCTGGAACAGCTGTGGGTCTGGAGGAGACGGCAGTGACAGAAGGTTGGAATCCTTGGCTCCCAGACCAACGCCTTTAGACAAGCCAGGATGTAGAAGAGGGGGACCTACTCTGGGGTTGAAAGGCCTCATTAGGTCACTCTATCTCAGAAGCCACTGTCAGCTCCCCCTTTATCTACAGAATAAATTTCAGATTCCTTAGCCTGATATTTAAGGTCTGCCACAATTTGGCAAACCCATCTTTTGAACTTTGTTTCTGACTTTTCTTCCACCGAGGCGCCTCAATTCTAGCCAAGCTAGTTTTCTCTATTTTCTTAAGCATACCTTTCATAATCCTCTTCATCTCTACTCAACTCTTAACCATACCTTGAGATCCATCCCAAGGTCCCAGGATGACCTGCCCCTCACACAGAAAATTTGCTCCGATCCTCCCAATTCAGAGGGATTTCTTCACCTCTAAATTCCTATAGTTCTGTCTTCAAGATGTATAATTTTCTGTCTTGAATCATCGGTTATTTCTTCATATGTATTTATCATTTTCCTTCAACTTAGACTATCTAGTCTTCAGAAGACACGGATCATCTATATTACACTTCTTTCCCACTTTCCCCAGGGATAGCTTAGTGCCTTGCATATAAATGACCCTTAACTGATTCAACTTTTGGGTTAGAAGGCATTCATTGTGCCCCCGAATGATCCCAGTCCCAGGTGGGACCACCAGCAACCTCAGCACTGGTTAGTAAATGGAAGATCTGACAGTGCAGCTCCTGGACTTCAACCCTGGGCTTGAGGTGAAGTCATGACAAGAAGGCTGAGCTGCATGAAGCAATCCTTTGGGTTCAAGGACAGCCCAGGAACTGCCCATGACACACTATGCTGGTTGGATCAATTTCGGTTGGACAGGGCAAAAAATGACTTTGCTGAGATTGTGGTAAGCCCACTCCAGGAAAAATCTTGGGGTTCCCCTCAATCACAGGGAATCACTCCTGCACTTGAACGTTAACTATTTGTTCTGGAAATGCTTATCACTGGGGAGGGAAGGAGGGAGAGAATGTGTAGAGGTCTACAGGCAGAGGGTCACCCTTACAAGAAAACAACTCAAAAATTCTCATTTCAGTGGTGAACATTCAGTGTTCTTCTCACTGGTAGAAAAACCATCACTACTAAAAGTAAAATCTAACAAAAATATTTCTAAGTCCTGGAGATTTGCCAACCCTTTTCAATAGATAAGGCATAAGTAATTCTGCCCTTGTTAGGAGATCTGATTCACTCGTTAGATCAGGGTTTCTTTTCTTTTCGTTTTTTCGAAGTGTATTTATTTATTTATTTTTTAGTAGTCTCTGCACCCAACATGGATCTTGAACTCAAGACCCTGAGATCAAGAGTCGCATGCTCTTCTGACTGAGCCAGCCAGGTGCCCCAGACCAGGGTTTCTCAACCTCAGCACTGTTCACATTTGGTCTAGATAATTCTTTGTTGCCGGAGCTGCCTTGAGCAATATTGGATGTTTAATGGCATCCCCAGCCTCTACCCACTAGATGCCAGTGGTCCCTCCCTGTTGTGACCACCCCAACATGACCAAATTGTCCACCCTTGCCCCCTTTGAGAACATATGACCTTGAGCAAACTACTCTCTCAAACTTAGCTTCTTCATCTCTAGAGTAATTCTTGTGTATGTAAAGCCCAGTGTAATGAGGCAACAAATTCCACAAATCTCAGGCTTCAGGAACAGATGAAACCATGACAAGGATGTTAGCATGAAAGCAGCAATGCTATGGATCAATGCTATGGATCAATGCTATGGATCAATCAAAATCCTATCAAAGATAGGATTTTATTTTATTTATTTATTTTTAAAGATTTTACTTATTTATTTGACAGACAGAGATCACAGGTAGGCAGAGAGGCAGGCAGAGAGAAAGGAAGGGAAGCAGGCTCCCTGCTGAACAGAGAGCCCAATGCTGGGCTCGATCCTAGGACCCTGGGATCATGACGCAAGCCGAAGGCAGAGGCTTTAACCCACTGAGCCACCCAGGCGCCCCAAAGATAGGATTTTAAAGGCCAGGCCACCAGAGTTGCAGTCTAGAACCTGAAGGCCCATGGCACACTGAGCACCTCTCCTTGTCCTGTGCTCAGGCCTTTCTAACATATGCTTATATGTGTATCTTTCTTGCTGAATTATACATGTAATCTGGACTGGAGCTGTTTTATTTACCTTTATACTGCCCCCAGCATTTGTCATAGTGCTTTTCAGATGGTATTTAACAACTTTAAAATATTAATTAAAAAATTTTTTTAAGGTAATCGACACAGGGCATGGCTAGTAATAGAAAGCTTCATGAAGATGAATTTTAAGTCATGTGTCTGAGGAGGCAGAGCTGGGATGAGGAAGGTCACTCGGATCATCTGGGAAATAAAAGAGGCTTTGCCAGTATTGAGTCGGGGGAAAAAACTAGTTGGTGTAGAACCCAGAAGAGGATATCTAGTTATACATTGTTTATATACCGTGTGATAGTTGAAACTCATGTTCATCCTGACCATCTCACTTTCTTCTTGCAGCCTCATGAGGTAAGGAAAGTATTCATCCCATTTCATAGATGAGGAAGCAAAAATTCAGTAAGTTATCTGATATCAAGTCCTGAACTCTTTCCTCTATGAAGGGCTGTTTCATTTCTGTAACTGTGTGTCCAGGTGGTAGGCGGGTAGCGAATGCAGGAAGAGGATGACCAGGAGCCTTTCATGAAAAGCCCCTTCCTCTTTTCAGGGAAGCTGCAGCCTTGAGAAAATAGGGAAGAGGAGGCATGCTCTGAGGTGGGAACAATAGTAGACTTCCTCAAAACCAACACTTGAGTCAGCCAGGCTCAGGCAGCTCCTTGCAAGTCTCCCACTTGGCCTTGTTGGCCTATAGACCCAGCCTGAAGGATACAGATGAGCAACCGGGCTGGGTGTGGGCTTCACATTCACTTGTTTGGCTGTGTACACCTCCCAGAGGGTGGTCTTCCAAGCAGAGGCTTTTTAAACAGGATTTCCAGGCTGAGTCTTCACATGAACTACCTCAGTGGAGGTGATGGGGGGAAGAGTGGTAGGAGGTAAGGAACAGCATCCTGGGTAAAGGAGGTGGCATAAGCCAGGATGAGGGGGTCGAGGGGGCACAAATGGGGAAACAGTCATGGATGGCGATGTAGTTGGAGACATGGTAGGGGTCGGGTCATGGGGAGTCTTCTGTCCTGTGAGGTGTAGAGCCTTACTGGAGTTGGAGTGCATGTGATGTGGAGAGGGGGGAGCCTGTGCAGGGAACACACAGGGATGGAAGGGACAGTTTCAAGAACAGTCTTAGATGTTAGAGCTGCATGACTAATGGACTCATGCTCATATTAAGGACTCACCAGGTGCCAGGCACTGAGCTAAAATCTCTTGATATATATCGTAATGAATTCTAATACTGCTATGATGTATAAAATATTACCCGCATTACTAGATGAAGAAACTGCAACTTACAGTGTTTTTTTTTTTTTTTTTTCAAAGCAAACTTACATTGGTGATACACAGACTGTAAGTAGCAGAGCCAGGGTTCAGCCAGGATTTCTGGTCTGTTTGACTCAAAAGCCTTACTCTTGGCCACCTTGCAGCCACTGCCTCCCCACAGGTGGAGTAAGGGAGGGGGAAGGATCTAGGATCACAGATTTCTTGCATAGGTAACTGAGGAAATGGGAGACAGACAACATGGGAAGAGAAGCAAATTGTGGGGGGAATGGGTTCAGTGTTGGACTCCAGTTAATGCTGTCAGGAAGAGCAACATCAGTATCCCCAGTGCCTCTAGTACTCTGCACCACCCCTAGACTACACATTGGCCTTGGAACACTTGGGGGTCTTTGTTCGAAATCTGAGCTCCATTCTCCAGGACAAGGATGGCAGGCTGTCCTATGATGAAACCCACCACCCAGACAACACCCTACAGGGAGGCAAGGCGGAGAGACCTGTGGAAGTCAAGGGCTATGGCTGGCAGGTTCTTTAGTTCTCAAGCAGCAGCAAGTGTTGACAAAGAGAGTTAGGACAAACTCCAGTAAGAATCTGATCCTCTGGGCTCAGGGGGCCCACACTTCCTCACGTTGAGGCTGTGCTGTCTAATCCCACCTGATAAGTTGGAAGCTTCAGGGTCAACATGCATAGGTTTCTGGGAGTGCTTGGACCCTGATAGGGCCTGAGGTTGTAGGTAAGAGAGTTGGCTAATACTGTGATTGAGACCAGTGTGGAGGTGATGATGGGGACTGCAGGGGTCCACAATGAGGTCTCTGATTCTCAAGCCAGCACTCTAGTGGGCGGCCCTTGTGTGCATGAGTGGGATGAGTGGCAGACCCTCTGTTCTCTGAGGGTCAGGAATAAGCAGCACTTTGTTCCTCAGAAACATGACAGTGCTTTCCTTTTCACCTTTCCACAGGAGCATGGCCTACAGACCAAAGAAAACATCAAAGAAAACCCAAGAACTTCGAGCCTTCTGGCAAGGAGCTGGAACTAAGTGTTCTGATGACAGCAGAAAGGAGGAAACCAGACAGCAATGTCTCTCTCCTCCCACCCATCCAACCCCCTCAGCACAGAGGCTCCTCAAACTCAGGGGCACTCCCTTCTCCCAGACTGGTCTTTGTCCAGAGAGCTCTTTAGTTCCTTCTCACCTTTGGGCTGCCTTTGGTCTCAGGCAAGAAGAATTACTGCTCCTGCCCTGCTGGTCTTCCAGTTCCTGTCCTTTCTCCAGAGCAGTCAGAGAATAGTAGTTCAGCCTGTTCCTTCTGTCCACTTTGCATTTTTTACCAGAAAGTTTGACCAGAGCCAGAGATAATCTGGAAGAGTTGCTCATCCAAGGACTGGTTGGACTTCTTATTCTGTAAGTGTTACAGTTCACAGACTGGGTGAAGCTGAGGCCCCGCGGTGGACCAAAGGAGTTGGGGGAGTGGGTGAAGGTGACCGGTCAGCTGGGTGAACTTGGGTAAGCGTCTCCTCTCTCTAGGACCTGGTTTGGATGATCTCTGAAGTAGATCCCAGCTGTTAGGTTATAGGGGAAGGCACATGGGGAAGGATGGGGAAATGCTGGAGGCTCTGGGAAGGGGCAGACAGCCACTCTAGTATATGTGCTGCCGAAGCGAGCACGCAGACAGCCACTCTAGACCCACCTCTGCTTCTAACCACTTCACTCTACCAGCAGGAGGAATGGCACCATCTGTGGCTCGGCTTGTGTTTCTCCAGTTTGTTCTAGGACCAGCTCTGGTTGAAGGCATCAAGGTGCAGATCGCCATCAGAAACTTCCGCCGATTACACATTGACTATCCCCGGGTTAGCTACCCAAAGGGCTTCCACGGCTATTGTAATGGTCTCATGGCCTATGTGCGGGGCAGAAAGTGGAGTTGGTATTGCCCCCAAATTCATTACATGGTGCATGCCCCCTGGAGAGAAATCAATAGGTTCTGCAAGTACAGTGACAGCTTCTGTGAGAATTACAATGAATACTGCACACTCACAGAGGACGCCATTCCCGTCACGATCTGCTCTCTGGTCTCTAGACAACCGCCCACGAGCTGCCACTATAATGAAACCCTAACCAACCAAAGGCTCTACCTGCTCTGTTCTGGGAAGAATGATGCTGAACCGATAGGCATCATTGGCCTCTACTAGGAAAGGAAGGTTTTCATTCTGAACCACCCCCTACCGCCACCACACGCAAGCCTGACCCTACTCCCGAACTTCTGATCCCTGGTATAAGGCTTCCTTCCTGACTTCACAGACAGGCAGGATCCCTCCCAAGAGACAAAGAAGGTAGGACAAATGTCTTGAGCTTCAGTCACCATGCAAAGTTATACAGCCTTGTAGCCTCTTTCCAACTTGTTTACCTCCTTTCTTCCCTCACCATCCTCCCTCTCCCACAGACAGTCTCACCCACCCAAGAAGCTGACTGTGTCCAGTTGGCAGTGACTATCCATCCACTGGGCCAGATCCTGAATCCTGGATGGAGGCCCAGAGCCTCAGCTCACACCATGGCAACAGGCACCCAGCTCCATGTCTCAACTCCCCATCCCCACCAGCCTTCTCTTCTTAGCTTTCCCCATCTCCCTTGGGACTCTCCACTCACTCACCTACACAGTAGGTACCTCTAGCTTCAGGGACCTCCCGAGACCCTTAGCCTCATTCTAGCCTCTCTTCTCCAGAAACCCTCCCAGTTCCCAGTCTGTTCCTCTCTGTGAAATCATTGATCTTCTCTCATCATCTATTCTTTCCTTTCTCCTCTACCACAGAGCCCAGGGTAGTCTTTCCCTGACATTCCCAACCTCCTGTAGTCACCCTGTCTTCTTTTCTCTGACCCTTTTTCCTTCCACCCTTCTCACTGTGACTCACTGGAGTTTCAATTTACCTTCTCTGACCTGTTCTCCCCAAAGATTACTGCATCCCTTTCCTTCCAAAAGCTTCTCCTGATACCTCTCCCCACCAAATCCAAGATCTGCCGCTGACAGGACAGAGCTGAGGTGAGCCTGGCTGTAGTCATGGAAGGTTTTAAAACCACATCTGAGTAATGTAAGACATAACCGTTGGGTGAAGCTGGGGTAAAGGAGGGGTACCTGGGTGGCTCAGTCGTTAAGCATCTGCCTTCCACTCAAGACATGATCCCAGGATCCTGGGATCAAGCTCTGTGTTGGGTTCCCTGCTCTGTGGGAAGCCTGCTTCTCCCTCTCCCACTCCCCCTGCTTGTGTGTTCCCTCACTTGCTGGGTCAGTCTCTGTCAAATAAATAAATAAAATCTTAAAAAAAAAAGGAAACTGGGATGAAGGGTATGTGGGACCTCTCTGTACTATTTTTGCATCTTTCTGTGACTCTATAATCATTTCAAAATAAAAATATAAAAACACATCCAAATCAGTTCTGATTTCATTCCTTTTTCCTCAGCACACCAGAACTCCTACTCTTGGAGTCCTGGAGGTCACCCACTTCTGGTTGTCTTCCTGGGTTACCCTTAGCAGTGAGTGGGATCTTCTGTTCCACTGTGATGGAGGTTGGGTAAAACTCAGTTCTGGGCCGGTTGTTAAAAATAGATTCTCTCATCCCCCCTAGCTCAAACACACTTGTAAAAGTAGTCAACCTGGTAAGTTCTTGGCCCATTTTAGCTAGTTTCTATTTCTCCAACAAAATCTGGACTACAACAGATGAGAAAGGTAGAGGGACAGGGAAGAGTCTGGCTGGTGGTGTCAGATCAGGAACTGCTGATTTGGAGATAAGGACAGGGGATAACAGTGACGTATGAAAGCAAAGGCACACATATTTTTTGCCGCCACATCTGGTTTGTCTTTTACCTCCAAATATATTCCTCACCTCTGATCTTAGAAGCAGTTGTTGAAGGGAATGCTAACTTCTGGCTGGGAGGCATTAGGCTAAGTGGAGAAAGGGGTACAGAACTG
Source organism: Mustela lutreola (assembly GCF_030435805.1). NCBI lineage: Eukaryota > Metazoa > Chordata > Mammalia > Carnivora > Mustelidae > Mustela > Mustela lutreola. Next base: position 56,761,156 of record NC_081296.1, read on the forward strand.
GAAACCCTGACTTCTTGGGCTTTCTCTTCTCTCTGCATTGATAGGCCCATCTATCTGTCATCCTGATGGAAGACAAAACTCATTGGCTGCTGCACACACGGATATTTATTGTTCCCTAGGGTCCTTGGTGTTTAAGATGCTGGGTTGAGGACAGATTGACCCTAGTTGTTGAGGCTACTTCTTATTTGCTGGTCTTCTTGTCATAGGTGCCAGCACCCTTGTAGCCACTCACATAGCCTGAGTTGTTAGTTGTCTCTTCCCGGCCTGCGATGCCTTTGCCCTTGCCACTCTCGTCAAAGCGCTCCTTGTGGGTGCCCGTGTATTTGCTGGTGTCCGTCAGCCGGCTCACCCCACCTACTGTTGTTGCTTTCTGCAAGCCAGAGGAGAACGGGTCTGATCCCTCTCTTTCCCTTTGATGTCACACCCCTTCTCTGAAGACGGTCTCTGATTCTGCTAGTACTCATCACTGTTCTACCTTTGGGATAGGGCTACTTTCTCTAGGGCCCAGATGCAGCCAGGGGTGAGAACTGTGACAAGAGCCATCCACTCAGGAGAGTGGAAGGAGTTCGGTGTATGGGAACCCATGTGGGTTTGTGTGGATTTTTCTATTTTCAAGGGAGTTATTGTGACCGGGCTGCAGCCAGAGGACATCAACCCCAGATCCAATATGCAAGGTTCCTCCTATTGGGAGGGCCCTATTTGAAACCCAGAGTAGAGGGAACTTAAAAGAGAGAGGGGACAAATAGGGAACAGATGGTGGGTGAGAGGCAGGTGGTCAGAGGTTACAGGTTGGGATCAAGTAGCAAGTCCTCTGCACTAAGCATTCCCCCAAAGCTGTCTGGACACTTGGGAATGAGTCTAAATTTTACTATTAAAATAGATGTGGACCCTATCTGGGCCACAAGTTCCTCATCTCTAAACTAGTAGATGATCTCTAAAGTCTGTTCCAATACCAGCAGGGCACCAGAGGCTTCCTGCCTTGTCTCCCTACAGTATTACTAATGGTAGAGGTGAGGGACATTGGAAGGTGGGTTGGGAGGCAGGAGTAGCAGGGATCTAAGGAATAGGGTCAAGGGTCAGGGATGAAGCATGTCACTCACAGTAACACCAGTGGTAGCTGGATCCTTGCCTTCCATGAGTTTAAAAATGCTCTCCAGAGCTTCATCTGGTTTCTTGTCCTTGAATCGTTTCTGGCCCAGTTCCTTCATTGCCTCCTGGAACTGTTGAAATGTGATGGTTCGGGCATTCTTGGCCCTGGTCAGTCAGACAGAAACCCAGAACCTCTGGAACATGAAGTCATCATTTTCCAAGGTCCAACCCTCCCCTTATTCGAATTGGCCTCTTGACACTGAATGTCCTGAGGACAGGGCCAAGGACTTAGTAGGTGCTCAGTAGACCGATTACGCATGTTTTATCCCATGGACTCTTCCATGTCCCACTGCCTTGTTGGTTCTACTCACCACCCCTACTTCCCATCTCTGGCCCCTTACTTGACTTTGCTGAATACAATGTCCACATCAGTGGAGGTGACTGTCTTGCCATCCATGATGCCACAGTCTTTGCATAGTTTAGAGAAGTTTTTGTTGTTTATTTCAGTGCCATTGCTCGATGATTCTCCGAAGACAGAAAACCGCTGGAATGTTCTCCCTGCTTCTGATGCCATGATCAACTGGAGGTGGGGGAGGAGAGTAGGGGGGGAGACTTGGGGGTGAAGGAGGAGGGGATGAGAGGACTGAGGAGTAATAAGGATGGGGGTTAAGATAAAATCAGGATCAGTGATAGGAACAAAGTCCCTCTTCCCTGTCCCTCTCTTTCCCCATCCCCCTCACTCATATCCCACCTACTGTTCCAGCACTAAGGGTACTAGTGTGGCTCCTACGTCCTGAATAATCACCACTACCACCCACTTCCCCACCACTTTTTTGCACCTAAGAGTACCCGGATGGTGTCTGACCCTTCCCAGCCTTTATTTATGTGTGTGCAGGTATGTGGGAGCTGGCTGACTGGAGAGACTGTGTGGCAATGGGGAAACAGACAGGGGAGGGGAGGGAAGTTTCTATGACCTCAGCAGTGTTTATGTGACATCATCCCCAGAGACAACCCTAGTCTTGGTAGAGGGGTCTTTTCATTTCCCCACTTTGCTTGTTACATTGAGCAAGCTGCCAACCTTCTGATCTCTCCAGCTGATCAAGCTCTTCCTAATCATTCCAGCCCAGCCTGACCCAGTCTTCTGGGTCCTGGTCAAGTTGGTTTATACTCTGCCCCAAAGAGCTGAGAGGAGCCCAGGGAAGGGGTAATGAAAACAGGTTGGCATAAGTCCAACAGTGCCCTCCTTTTTAGTCTCAAGCCCAAGATAGTGACCGACATGGAGAATCCCAGTGGCTTTGGCAGACCGACCTCAATAAGAACTTTAAATGGCTTCCAGTGTTGGGCCTGACATAGAAAGAGCACAGGCCTTGGAGTATGACAGATCTGGGTGGGTCGAGGTGAGGGTGAGTGAGGGTGAGTCTCAGACTTCGAAAATCTTCCAGATAAGTTTCTGTGCAGGTCAGGGATTTCTCTTCAACCTGTTCTCTGGCTAGAAGCCATATAGATGGATGAACTTTAGGAATTCTAAAACAGAGCAACTGGGTTGGTGACTTACCTCCCCTTCCCTTCTATTTAGTCACCAATTTCCGTGAATGTCACTTCCTTGTCTAACAAATCCTCTCTTTCCATTCCTATGGCTCCCACATTTAGTCAAGTTCTTGTTATCTCCTATCTGGTTGATTTCCCTGGCTTCTAAAGGAACTCTCTCCTAGGGGCACCTGGGTGGCTGAGTCAGTTGAGTTGATTAACTCTTGATATCAGGTCAGGTCCTGATCTCAGAGTTGTGGGATTAAGCCTGCCTGTGGTTGTGCCCCTCACACTGTGGGGAGTCTGCTGAAGATTCTCTCTCCCTCTGCTCCTCTCCGCCCCTAAAATAAATAAATCTTTCAAAGAAAGAATGAACGAAAGAGAATCTCTCTCCTAAATGCAATGCCCCCCCATAATTCATCTTTATCACTCACCCATCAGAATAATTTTCACAAAACTATTTTTTATCCATTAATCCTGCTCAAGAACACTCTAAGGATCTCCAGTGCCAAGACTCTGTGCCTGTCATTCAAGGACTCTCATGCTAGGGTCACACTTTTACCAAACAATACCCATCTCTCATCAGTGTTATTCATCTGGGACCACATGGCTTGACAGGCTACCTCAGTGGCAAGAGCATGGCCTTGGAGTGGAATAAATCTGGGTGGGGATTTGAGTTCTGGTTTTGTCATTTACAGCACTAGTTGGTTGACCTTGGGCAAGAGACTAAAGCTTCTGTTAGAGAAATCTCTGAGCCTCATTGAGTTCCTCACCCGTACTGTGAAGACAATAATAGTACTGTAGGATAATATATAGGAAGTATCTTGCACATCGTAGTTAATATTCAGTTCTTCAAAGTAACTTGTGTATTTCTGCCCTCAAGTTTTCCCTCATGCTTTCTTTCTTCCTGAATACAATGTTCCTCTCTCCCACTCAGATATACTGTGGTTGTATTCCTCATGGGGTGGTACACCATGGGAACAAAACCCTTTTCCTCCTCTGAATTGTACCAAGATAATGGTTCCTAGCCTGTAGGCTGTAGTCTCCTGGGGAAAGGATTTCTGAATTATTGCAAGGACCCCTCAAATCTATATGTACACAGAACACTGATCATCAACTGAAAAAATAATATGCCTTGCACACATAGATATTACTATATACATAGGTGTTATCATGATTAGAATTCTATACAAACTGGGGTGTCTAGCTGGTTTGGTTAGTAGAGTATGTGACTCTTGAGCTTGAGGTTTAAGTTCGAGCCTCACTTTAGATGTAGAGATGACTTAAAAATAAAAATCTTTAAAAAAAAGAATTCTCTACAAATTCTCTACAAACTACAAAAAAATTTTCTACAAACTCATTTAAAAGTATTGCTGAATTCATGGTTTGTCTCCATCAGAGGATACTAAAACCGTCAAGTGGGAATGAAAATCTCTGATCTCCCACTTGAGAAGGGTGGGAAATGATTGCCATAGGATTTATTGCCTAAACAATTAATCTTGTAAAAGCATCATTTTTCTTTTTTTTTTTTTTAAAGATTTTATTTATTTGTCAGAGAGAGAGAGAGGGAGAGCGAGCAAGCACAGGCAGACAGAATGGCAGGCAGAGGCAGAGGGAGAAGCAGGCTCCCCGCCGAGCAAGGAGCCCGATAAGGGACTCGATCCCAGGACGCCGGGACCATGACCTGAGCTGAAGGCAGCCGCCCAACCAACTGAGCCACCCAGGCGTCCCAAAGCATCATTTTTCTTAACATTTCCCATATTTATTACTTCTCCCACCTATTCCACCATAAACTTCTAGAGAGGTCATGTATGACTACTTGTCACAATTCTCAGAATTACATGCATACACTGGCTTGCGCACAGTAGTTACTTAAAACTGTCGCTTCACTGAAGGTATAGTTTGAAGCTGCTTCTGGCCCAAGGGCAGGAAGTGAGAGAGAGATTACCCTGGTTGGGCCACTTAGAGCTGAGCTGTCCTGGGACCTGCCCTGGTGGAGAAGAACCCTACCTTAGGGCTTCTGCCTCATTTTTGCCTCTGGGAGTCTGAGACCCCTAGGCGGCTGAAGCAAACAGATCCCAGTGGAAATTTCCCACCTCCTACCCGCCACACGCCCCTGCGTAGGCCCCTTATCAGGTTCCCCCTGAGTCATCCTGACCCAGAGACGAATTTAGATGCTGGAACCTCCAGGTCCTTCCCTCCCCCACTCCAAGTAAGACTACTTTAGACACATCTGAGATTGTGGCAGGGAAGGCAGAGGATCTTGCTCTGGGCATTCTTTCTTCGCCAGCTCCAGGAGGGCTGTTGAGATCTCTCTCCTGTCCTACACAGCTTTATTTACGATCCCAATGCCAGCAAGCTTTTCCTTGTCCAGGAGAGTGTTAATCTGGCGTCCAGAGGGGAGCGGGGACTAGGCAAGCTGCCAGGGTGCCCAGCTTCTGGGCCAGTTTCTGAGGGAAACAGTTATGAAGAGAGTGGGGGAAGGGAACAGAGGAAAACTTCCGTGCTCCAAACTGGGAGAAGGTATGGGGGTCCTTTAGATGTGAGGTTGTTGAAAGCCCGGTTTGATCCTGACCAGTTCTCCTACTTTGGGTCACCTCCTCCCTCTTGGCCCCTCCTTCTTTCTAATAGACCCTGCCAAGTGGGGATGAAAGGGGCATTGATGTTCCTTGGAGGGGAGGGGGGTGTGGGTGGGAAGGGTGGTGGTGGTGGGGGGTGGTTCCCAGGCAGGAGGGGGAGGGCAATTTGGGGGTCTTGGGGGGGCAGTCTGTGCTGGTGTTGCGGTTGGCAGCTCCAATTCCATTCGCCATTGTTCCCAACTGGCCAGCCGCCCAGCCCCCGAAATGGTAACCAGGCCGAAGGAAGATGGAGTGGGGACCCTGGCAGGGAGGGGGCGCTGGAAGGGTGCAGGTGGGGAGAAATTCAATCTGGTTTCCTCGTGCTTAAGACAACTTCGGAACCCTACGCAATCCCCCCCACCCCACCCCCCGCCCCCAACTATTCCATTCCAAGTGGCCTTCCTCTAGGGCCACAGGGAGGGTGCATCTACTGTTGGGGGAGGACAGGGTGAGTGAGGAGGCTAGGACGGCAAACCCACCCCAGGCCCTGGAGGGACACGCAGCAGTCCCCGAGAAACCACTGCCTGGGCCCTGAGATTCAGCCGGGCCGAGCTGGTCTCACCCTCCTTCTCTGGGCCGGACTAGGAGGGGTTAGCGCCGAAGCCACAGGGTCTCTTGGGTTCCAGCCCGGGACACTGCGTCCTCCCCAAGCCCCCACTCCACCCCCGCAGAGTTAACTCCGCCCCCTGCGCCTGTTTACCCTAGAGTCAGAGCCCCTGGGGGTCCCTGGCCCCTCCTCCGCCCCCCCTTGGGGCCTTGACCCGGGAGTCCCCGTTGGCCATCCTCTCCCCCCCTCCTGCGCTCTCCCTCTATTTATAGCGGCCCCCCGCATTCCCCGCCCCCCCCTCCCCGCCTTGTTTTCCAACTTCTCAGGGAGCAGCGGAGAGCAGGCGTCTGGACGCAGCAGAGAGAGGAGGTACCAACACCCTGGGCACCCCGAAGTTGAAACTCCTGCACCCCCGACGGCCCTCCACCCCTGCCCCGCTCTTTTGGTGCTGGCACACCTGCCCCTCCCAGGCGGCGAGACCCTCGCCTCCTCAGCGGCTATCCCCGCCCACCTCCTCCTTCCTTAACCTAGCTTGTGTTTACCCGCAAGCCGAGTCGGAATCATGGGGTGCCAGCACCCTGGGTTTGCCTCCCTACTACCCGTCCCCACTACTGAGTCTGGGGGCGAAGGAAAGAACCACAGTGCGATAGGCAGATCCAGGTCACGGGTGGGGGCGGTGTTGAGGGCCGGCATGGGGATCCCCTGCAGGACTCAGGGATCCCCGCACACCCCACTACCGCCCGGTTGCGGGGGTATGTGGTGGGGAGCGCGAGCTGAGCGTGGAGGCACCCAGAGCAGTTTCCTTCCTTGGAGTACCCCTCGGGCCCCCAGCACAGCCCCTCCCTGAGTGGCAGACAGCCTGGGGCGGGGTAAAAGGGGGGGGCGTGTTTACTGGGGGTCTGGGGCGGATCTGCAGGGAGCTGTCGGCCCGTGGGCGGGCTGGGGCGGGCCGGGGGCGGGTCTGTGGGGAGTCCAAGCCGGGCGGGCAGGAGAGTCAAAGGCAAGTGAAGGTGGAAGCGGCCGCGGCGGCAGCAGGTAGGGGGAGGGGCGGGCGAGGGGCCGCTGGGCCTGGATGGCGCCAGCCGGGCCGGTGGGCGGTTGGATCCCAATCCCTCGGAGCTGACCGCTGGCTGGCACAGGCCCACAAGGAGGGGGCGCTGGGCTGCGGCGCACAAAGGCGGAGGCTCCGCGAGCGGCAGGGCGTGTTTGGGGCGTGCGCGAGGTTGTGTCCAGGGTCCAGGGTGCTCCTCGCCGGCCGCGCGGGGGTGTTGGTCCCCACGCGGACGGACAGCGTTGGGACTTGTAGGGAGAGGTCCCCGGTGCTGGGCCCGGTCGATCTCGCCGGTCCTACTCATCCCTTCCCAGCTGGCGCTCGGCCCTTGCGGGTCGTCGGGGAGGCTGGGAGGAGATTGTGGAGCCGCCCTCCCTCCCCTTCTCCGCTCGCGGGACCCACACCGAGACCGGGAGGAGGAGAGACGCGAAGGAACGGGGCTTTTTAAGTGCTGTTTTTAAATGTTTAACTGGGAAACAGTCGTGCTCAGCTATCCTCATCTCACTCGAGAGCTGTCAAAAATCTTGAGGATCCCCTAGTCCCCACTTCTAGTTTGCAAATAGGAAATTGAAGCCAAGGGAAGTAACTGATTGGGCCAAGGTCACACCCTTAGCAGCAAAGCCCGGACTAGAATCCAGAGGTTCCGACACAAGCCACGCTCTTTCCTCCACATCAGCACTTCCTTCTCTCCTCCCCCAGCCTGGACTGATGATACCTGCTCTCCATGTTGCCCCGCAGGCCCCTCCAGCCAGTATTGATTCTAGCTGAAGCCTAGAGAAGATGTGTTCATTGGACTCAGGCGTACAGATTAGGGAGGGTTAGTGACCCACGTAGTCTAGATCTTGGCTGAGGCTTTCTGTCTCTAAAAGACCCAGCGTCTGTCTCCCATGTCATTCACCTCATTGCCTTGTTTTCTCAGACCCTGGAGCCAGGAGGAGAACCCTGACCCCTAACCCCACTGCATCGAGCCAATAGGAGCCCAGTAAGTGACCCCACCCCCAGGCTGCAGGCTCCTAACTGCCATCTGCACAGGTGTTCTGCTCCTCACCACCCCACTAATGTTGAATGTATGTATGCTAAGACAGTCTTAGGAGGAAGGGAAGGAAGCATTGGGTCAGTTGGACACGGTGCCCCTTGTTCTTTTTGTTTCCCTCTCCCCTTCTTGGTCATGATACTTGGGTCATTTTTAGCCCCTTTCCCTCTGAGCTGCTGACCTTGAGGCTTAGTTGAAGGTCACAGTTAATTATGAACTTTCACTGTTCTGTCCGACGGTATCTTTGGAGTACCCAGTCACTGAGCCACAAGTTTCATCCCTCCCTAACTCTGGGAGTGTGGGGTGGCCCCTGAATACAGCCTGGAAATCCAGAGTTGGACTCCTGCCCCACCCTAGTATTTCCATCCAGGCCAGAGGAGGGGGTTTCTGGGGTGTAGGTGTTGAGGGCCAGCTGTGGATGGCCAGTTGGAAGAGAAGTGGTATCCTGAGACCTCTGCCACCAGCCCTCCTTCCCAGCTGCCTGGATGTGGAGCTGGGGGGCAGGAAAGGCTGTGTGTGTGTCCTGAGGTGGTCAGCTCTGGGGCCTTCTGTACCCCGCATTGCCCTGGGTGGAGGGCCAGGTGCTTGAGATGGGCGGGTGTGGAGGCCACCTCCCCAGTCGTGGTGTTTCCTCGTCCTGCCAGGCCACCATGGCGGAGCTGCAGGAGGTGCAGATCACTGAGGAGAAGCCGCTGTTGCCGGGGCAGACGCCTGAGATGGCCAAGGTTATTAGAGACCCCTGACTGGAAGGCCCAAATTCCAGACCTGCAGGCATCCCCATCACCTCCTGCCTTCCCAAACCCATAATCTCATTCTAACCCACAGCCCTGTTTTCTCCACCTGTAGCCATGTCTCTCCCCCACAGACCACAAGGGGAGTCCAGGCCTTTGTCCTGTCACTACACTAACCTTCATCCTCTCCATGTCTCTTTTTGTCATCTCTTTTGTCTTTTGTCTCTGTTGGTCTCTTTGCGAACCTTTCTTCTGTGTTTGTCTCTCCATCTGTGACTCTACATGGCTACATGGCTGTGTGTCTCTGTGTCTATCTGTTTGTGTGTGTGTGTGTGTGTGTGTGTGTGTATGTATGTATGTATGTGTGTCTCTCCAGGAGGCTGAGTTAGCTGCCCGAATCCTCCTGGACCAGGGACAGGTAACAGCTTGGGGCAGTCCCAGGGTGGTAGGAGGGGTTCTCCTTTTTCCCAGCAAGGAGAGGGCTGCTACCAGGCTCTTTCTCCTCTCTCTGCTCCCTTTCCTTCCCTTTCAATCCTTGCCCCTCCCCACCTCTCCTTCTCAGAATTCCTTGGTGCTCTCCCATCCTTTATGATTCTTTTCCATCCTCAGAATCATTTTCTGCTGTTTTATTTGCCTGCACCAAATTCTTGCTGACCCTATTTCTAATTCTTTGTTTCTGTCTTCTCTCTTTGCCCCTCCCCACCCCAACTCCCCGACTTTTATGGGACTTTTGTGGGCACCCTTCTCCTGCCTCTTTTTCCTCTCAGCCTAACTTCTCCCTGATGGTGACCTGTTTTTCTGCAGACTCACTCCGTGGAGACCCCTTATGGCTCTGTCACTTTTACTGTCTATGGGACCCCCAAACCCAAACGCCCAGCGATACTCACCTACCATGATGTGGGACTCAACTGTAAGGACCTGAGCTTCCCCTCCCGCTCCTTTCTGGGACGAGGCTGGTGGGAAGGGTAAAACCCCAAGGGAGGGGAAGGTCAGCATTGGCAGGAAGGGAGCCATGTGGTATATCAAGGGGCGAGTTCTGTCCTGGCCTGACTATGGCATAAAAAAGGGTGGGTTCTGACTTGGGGATGCTTTTCCCTGGCTGATTCTACTGTCGGGGTGGTGGGGATTCTGTTTAGATAAATCTTGCTTCCAGCCGCTGTTTCAATTCGGGGATATGCAGGAAATCATTCAGAACTTCGTGCGGGTTCACGTGGATGCCCCTGGAATGGAAGAGGGGGCTCCTGTGTTCCCTTTGGGGTGAGACTTAGCTCCCTCCCTCCTCATGATGCTTGGAGGCACAGGGCAGGGGTGAGGAAGAGTGGACCAGGGGAGGAGGAATGGGGGGACAGTGGAGGCTCCGGGAAAGGGTGAGTGGGGCACCCTGAGGTGTAGGCACTGGGGGCAGCTTGGTGTTTTCTTAACGTTCTTTTCTTCCCCAGATATCAGTACCCATCTCTGGACCAGCTTGCAGACATGATCCCTTGTATCCTGCAGTACTTAAAGTGAGAGGCCTGGGAACCCCTCAAAACCAGAGTTTTCTGCCCAGCACAAGGGGGCCCTTAGAAGTCCTATGTCCACCAGGGTTCCTGGGCAGGTTGTAGTCTCTGGCCTAGATAGATCCTTCCTCCTCTGTGCCTCCACCTGACTGTTGAGAAGAGGAGGGATAGGTTTGGAAATGGACTTGAGTCAGCAATGTGGTCCTGACGGAGAGAAGCAGGAAGAGGAAGCGGCTCTGCGTGGCTCTGCCTCAGGCTGAGGAGGGGCTTCTCAGATCTGGAAGGTAGAGAGGAAGAGGAGGGGTGACAGAAGCCCAAGAAGCCAGATAGACTTGTCTCTTTTCCTCCCACTTCCCCTCCTCCAGACACACACCTGGTGCCTGGAAGCCCTGGGTGTGAGGGAGAGTGGGAGAAGGAAGGGAGAGCCTGGTGAGCCTCTGGAGAGCCGTGGTGGTACGCACGCGGCGAGCTGACGACTCCCCGGGCTCTGGCCCCTGGCTCAGCTTTTCCTGGGCACCCGAGCTCTGGGCAGCTCGGGTTCACCTTTTGCTTTCTTTCCCCCATTCTCCCTATTGTTCACCAAAGTTATGTCTTTTTTCCCCCCATCTTGCTTCAAGTTCCCTTTTCCTGGTCCCTCACGAGGAACCAGGAACTAAACCAGAACAAGTTGAACTAGCTCCTGAGAATTAAAAATGGACACAGAGCTCTGTAGGAGAAGTGTCTGGTTGGCTGGTGGATGGGTGTTACTCTTCAAGATACTAGCTCCCCAAGAGACAGCTGAAGTAGATTTCAGGGACCTTCGCTGGCTACCAGTGTCAGTGGTTAGCTCCTTGGCACCTTCCTTTTTTCACACCCCTCCAGGGAAGGTTGCGTTCTGTCCTTTGCGCATGTGGCCTTGGGAGGGAGGTGCCGAGTTTGAAGGGCCAAACTTTTGGACACCAGGGCTGGTGAGAGATACGTTTCTCTTTCACAGTTTCTCCACAATAATTGGAGTTGGTGTTGGAGCTGGAGCCTATATCCTGTCACGATACGCTGTAAGAAATTAAAACCAAACCAAACCAAACCAGACAAGGGAAAGGCAGGTGTAAGGCCCATGGAAGACTGAGTAGAATATTGTTTGCTAGTGTGTGTTTGCGGGGAGGACTTGGGTATAAGGGTGGGGAACAGGGCCCATGGGAGCCTCAAACTGGCTGGAGCTCAGTGGGAAGGGAGTAAGGCCCTGCCCAGTCTCTGATTTCCCGTCTTTCTGCTACTTCTCAGCTTACCCACCCAGATACGGTCGAGGGTCTTGTCCTCATCAACATTGATCCCAATGCCAAGGGTTGGATGGACTGGGCAGCCCACAAGGTTTGGAGGGGCCTGTGTGTTGAGGTCCAGGGTGGGAGGGCCCTCTTGGGAAGGGGAGCGGAGCAGGAAAGACGTGTGACTTTTTAGCCTGGGTCCCTTCTCCTCATAGTATTCTGAGCTTGCTCACCTGCCCTTTCCTCATAGCTAACAGGTCTTACCTCTTCCATTCCGGAGATGATCCTTGGACATCTTTTCAGCCAGGTCAGTGGTTGTGGAAGGTGGAAGAAGCGGAGGGGACTGACAGGGGCTTGAATGCTTGGAGCAACTTCTTTAGATGGGATAGGATCTGGAGAAGAAAGAAGGCTTGCTTCTTCTCGTCCCGTAACTGGTGACGTCTCTTCTCAACCCTCTTTCTCCCTTTTCTTTCCTTCAGGAGGAGCTCTCTGGAAATTCTGAGTTAGTACAAAAGTACAGAAATATCATTACACATGCACCCAACCTGGAGAACATTGAACTTTACTGGAACAGCTACAACAAGTGAGTGTGTGGTGTGTGTGTGCGCGCGCACGGGGGAGCAAGGTAGAAGCAGCAGCCGCGGGTCACAGGTGGGAGGAGGACAGGGAGATTGGGCAATCACAGGGAGGAGCAATCACAGGGAGGGCAGGGTCTGGCGCACACCTGGGGCAGCTGTGGGCCAGACCCCATGGGATGAATTGTAAGGAGCTGTCCCCCTTTTTCTTGTTCACTTCCCTTGGGTCTTTGGGTTCCCAGAAGAGAGATGATTCCTCTGCCTTCACTGCCCTCTAGCCAGGGACTTGGGTTCCAAGTGGCCGCCGGGATTTGAGGCCTGCGGCCACTTTCCCCTTTGGTTCCCACTTTCAGTTATTAATAGTTGACTATAATTTTTGGAAGGAAGACAGCTTCCTCAGTGAAGGAACTGCCTAAGATTTCTGCTCTTCTTTGAACCCCTTTCTAGTCGCCGAGACCTGAACCTTGAGCGTGGAGGTGCTGTCACCTTCAAGTAAGACTTTAAGAGGAAAGCTTTGTCTCTCTCCCTGGATATTCCCTAGATGCTTACATTCTTTAGAAGAAGGAGAGTGTTTTAACAGGGAATTTTCTCGTCACCTCCCACCCTATCCTAGGAAGCAAATTCCACCTTCTAGTCTTACCCTTTTGGGTTGTCTTGGAAGGGTTAGTGGGGTTCAGAAGACTGTTTCCTCTTTGGAGCCGAACAATTTCCAGCTGCTCTTGTGGGAGGCAGGGGAGGGAATCGTGGAGGCTTACTTTCTCTCCGACACTATGCCTCTAGGTGCCCTGTGATGCTGGTGGTAGGAGATCAAGCACCCCATGAAGATGCAGTGGTCAGTAGAGAATTTTGGGGTGGGCAAGGGAGGGTTGGAGTCCTTGGCCGGTGGTCAGAGGGGTATCTTGCCAAGAGGCTCTGTTTGGAACTGGGAGAGCGACTGTGGGGCCCAAGAACGAAATGGGTATGGGGCCGATGGGGAAGGAACTGTGATCTGGGTCCCTGGGTCCCTTGGATGGGAGAGGCCGCAGGGCGTATAACGCTATTCATTCAGCTTCCTGCTTACACTAGGTGGAGTGTAACTCAAAGCTGGACCCCACCCAGACCTCTTTTCTCAAGGTCAGTGACCCTACTCCAGGTGCTACCTGACTCCTGGCCCCGCCTGACTCCTGACCCCCTGTCTGGAAACATAGATCCTCTCTAGGTTCAGCTTCTAGGCCTTCAAGGTTCCGCACAGGAGCAGGCAGGGTGGATAAAGACCACAAACCCTCGGGGCCTGGACTGGGGAAGCTAGGGAAGAGAGATCCTTTCCTACCTCTTGGCATGGCTGCTTGTATTTATGTGTGTATCACTTCTTCTGTATGGCTGTCTCCATCTCCTGACCAGATGGCCGACTCTGGAGGTCAGCCCCAGCTGACCCAGGTGAGTACCACTGACCTCTATGAGACGGGATGTTAGCGGCACTGAACTATACTCTTTGCCACTCACCCCACCCCCAATCCGCCATGGTCTTGGGCTCCATCTTGGCTTCGAACCTCATCTCACTGTCTGTCCCCCTCTGCTCATCTTATTTCCACAGCCAGGCAAGCTGACCGAGGCCTTCAAGTACTTCCTGCAAGGCATGGGCTACAGTGAGTATGGGGGTCAGAGGCTATCGTGAGAGCAAGAGATTGCTCCACAGGAAGAGGGATGGGCACTGAGTGGGAGGAACCATTTCAGGCTAGTTCTGAACCTTACCACCGTCTGCCAAATCATGGACCCCTTCCTCCCCCACCCGCATCCCCATTTGTCACTCTCATCCCCACCCAAGTACCCCTCTCGGAGTTGCCAGCCTCTCTTTCCCACCTCCTTTCTGCCTGCCACTTACGCTTCTGTCTCCACAGTGGCCTCATCCTGCATGACTCGCCTGTCACGATCACGCACAGCCTCCCTGACCAGTGCGGCGTCCATTGATGGCAACCGGTCCCGTTCTCGCACCCTCTCCCAGAGCAGCGAGTCTGGGACTCTCCCTTCAGGGCCCCCGGGGCATACCATGGAGGTCTCCTGTTGAATGACCTTTGTTGCCCTGGTGTACGACCCAGACCTCACCTCCCCCAGCACTAACCTGGGAGGTGCATAGGGCACTGGGCCAGAGTAAGGAAAGATGGGCAGATCATGTGGAAAGATGATCTTGATCTTTGATTGCTACCCTAACCTTGACCTCTAACCTGTGATTCCCCTCAGATCCTGGGAGAGATGTCCTAATATCTCTTAGGGACCCAGACCCCGAAATTATCCCTCTCCCTCATTTTGATGTTAAGGTGGAGAGGGCATGTGTTCCCTCTCCCTAATCTAGGTGTCCATAGATAAGGGATAAGAGGTGGTTGTAGTTGCCCCATGGTGCCTCCATCAGACTCTCCCTACTTATCCCATTGCAAGAGTAGGGGACTTGAGGCTGGGACTCCATTCACCAAAGCTGATACGGCTTTTCATTAACACTTCAGATCTCTGAAGAGTATGGGCCTAAATGAATGTGTGTCAGAGGAGGCTTACTGGTGGGTTAGTGGTCCTCAGGATGAGATAGAAACATCTGGTGTGTGAAATGGAAGTTGGAATGGGAAGTGGTGGGCAATGAACAAGTATGAGGGAAGGATTGGAGCTGGGGCAATAGGAAGGGGCCTGGGGCCATTGGCTGCACTAACTTTGGTAGCTGTCTAGACAGTGTGTGTCTAGAGTGGGAGGGGGAGGGAGCTAAGCTGGGGCAGGGCTGCTTGGGGCTTGGCATAGGGGTGGGAAGGGCTATCTTGGGGATCGGCTCACACTGTGTTATGTGTGGAAGGGTGCCCTCCTGTGTCCCACGACTTCTGCTGTAACAATAAACTGTAGAGGAACTGAGTGCCATTCTTTGTCTGAGTATGCCTGCATCATGCCCCTTCTCTCCAACCTACCGCCCAACTCACATTCTCTTCTCAGATAGGGCCTGGCTCCCTGTCCCTATGTGACTACAGAGTCAAGGGCCCCTAGTTCAATAGGATGGTATTGCCCTTGACATTGATAGTATTTCCAAGTTTTGGGAAGACAGGAGCTTCTTAGGTCTTACGAGACTTCCTTATTGGTTATAGATCCTTGAGAAATGCCATAGGATGTCAGAGATGTCACTGACATCATGATCTTAAGAAGGAAGTATGGAATGCTGACTGAAGTGTCCAAGGACATCTTGTGATCACCTTCCTGCAGGATCCTCCCTAGGGGGCACCTAGATTCCATTTTAAATGGTTCAGTGCAATGAGTAGGCCAGGCCTCACCCAGTTACTAGAGAGGTTGGTTTGCTCATAGTTGGTCCCAGTCTGAATACTCCTTCAGGAGAGTAATAGGACAAAGAAGGATTTTCTCTAAGGAGTTCTCCTCCTTCATGAATCCAAGGACATGGGGTGTTGATTATGTTTGTGGTTCTCTGAGAAGTGTTTTAACAAGTCTGCACAATACTCATCAAGAGGACTTTGGATACTGTGACTGTTGCAGGCTGATTCTTGGGCTCTTGGGGACACAAGAAGTAAAACACGAGAAGGCACTTTATATTGTTATTAGTAAGAGTACCATGGATGGAATATTACAAGGTCACTTGCTGGGTTACTTTATGGAACCTCCACAGACAATGACATGCTTTCCTCAATGAAACTGAGCTGAGGATTATAACGCGGCTTGATGTCTGGTGCTGACACACCGACATGGAAGTGAGGCATGGAATATGTTATTGACTCTTGAGCATTTCATCACTCTCTCATAGGCCTGAGTCTATTTTAAATGCAGTAGGCCAGGATCAGAAGGGGGCAGGGGTATTAAGTGACTCGCAGAGCTCTGGAGCTGGTTATTGATGGCAAGGGTGTTGGGTGAACGCATGCAGGGCAGGCAGTGAAGAGTGCTTAAATGCCACCCTAAAGAAAAGAAAGAGCATAATTGGAATCACTGGGCCAGTTAGCTCCTAGTTAAACAAAACATGAGGAAAAGGCAGAGAACTCCAATGAACAACAGCCTTGACCAGCAAGAGATGCTGTTGTGAGGGGCACTTTGCTGGTTTAGTCCATAGAGCTTTCCACTGTTGATCTCAGGGTTGCAAGTTTGAGCCCCATGTTGGGTGTGAAGCCTAGTTAAAACAAACAAACCAACAAACCAAACAAAGGTGTTGTTGTACATTATGGAAGGGAAGGCGGGTCTACTCAGCACGTTTGCCAGAAAACACTGTTAGCAAGGTAATCTTCAGAATTGGGAGGAAATTGAAATGTGTGTGTATCTGGGAGCTGGGAGCTGGTGTATGAAGTGCTTGGTGACTGTGTGTCTCTCTCCTATAGTTGTGTCAGCATGAGAAACCCAAGAGTTAGGAAGAGGGAGAGATGCTCTCTGCTGGGAGCAAGGCAGAGGGGGTTTGCTGTCCTTGATTGACCTCTTTACCGTGTTGGTCGCAGACAGTCCCCTCTAGCCCGCGGGGGTGCAGCGCCCTCCTGTGGATGGCATGTTTCTTCCTAACTTTCTCCAGGTCCTGCTTCTGGTATCTCTCAGTGTTCTTTGTGATTCTATGTAGTAACTACATAGGGAGGGAGTGGTCTGTGGCTCCTGCCTGTTCTTAAGATCAGAGCTCAGGAGAGAGGTGAGCAGATTTCATAGAAGCGGAACCACAAACTCCCTACTTATTGTCTCTGCTTCAGGCTTAGGACTCCTGTTTCTCTCCTACTGTCATTCTCAAGGGCCATATTTTCCTGACTTCAGGGACAGAAGCTCAAGATAGCTAAGGCAGGGCGCCTGGGTGGCTCAATGGGTTAAAGATAGCTAAGACCGAGCTCTCGGGAAGGAGAATATAACTAGAAGAATATGGTGATGAGCCCCTCGTGGGGTCAGCGTGAAAATTCTGGACTCATGAGGAGATTTTAAAGAGTGATTCTGGGGTGCCTGGGTGGCTCAGTGGTTCAAACCTCTGCCTTTGGCTCAGGTCATGATCTCAGGGTCCTGGGATCGAGTCCCGCATCAGGCTCTCTGCTCAGAGGGGAGCCTGCTTCCCCCCATCTCTCTGCCTGCCTCTCTGCCTACTTGTGATCTCTCTCTATCAAATAAATAAATAAAATCTTTTAAAAAATAAATAAAGAGTCATTCTCTGAAGTTACATACAAAACAGTGAAACTGCAGCAGGAGGGATAGATATTAACCTTTAAGGACACTCCTTTACATACTTAAGGGAAATGCTAACGTGGGAGACACCACCTTTCTAGAGAGATTTGGGGACTAACAGGAAAGTGAGAATCAGTTCTGAATAGAGGTCAGGAGTGTGGTCAGGGTAAATGGTGCCCAGAGCAATTAGGTTGTTTGCACCCTCTCTCCTCACCCACATTACAATTTTCCCCAAATTGGATAACTATATAGTAAAAGTAGAATGCATTCTGTATTTGACATTCAATACATCTAAAGATAGTAATGAAATTGAAATAAAAAGGAAATCATCAACAACTGGCCTCTTTAAGCATCCCTGAAGACTGGGGCCTAAGGGTGTCAACCCTGTCTACACCCCTTTTGTTTCACCTTTGCTAGTGGCCACAGGCCCCTCCCTGAGGTCTGGGGCAGGGAATATGAGGGTGTCTGGCCAGTTGGCACATTCCCACTCATGCATACCAACCCACTCCAATTCTAGCAACTGTTCTTTGTACTCTATCACCCAAAGTCAGGAGCCAGAGCTCTGTTTCTTATGAGGAAGGCAAGGCAAGACACTGGAAAACTGTCCTTTGGGGAGGGGTGAAGTGGGTGAACTGTCTCACAAGTTAGCCTGGAGTTCTGTGGTTTTGTTCCTGGATGCCTCTTGTTCATAGGTGCTGGTCTTTGGCTGACCTCCCATCCTGCCCCAGGATACTCACTAACCTCTATTCTCTTTGATGCTGTGCCTCAACTCTTCTTAACTGCAAAAACCCAAGCCTCAGCTTGTATACAAAGGAAGGTGGGGGAGCTCTAAAGGGTTACTTTAGAGAATCATTTATTGGTGCAAGAATGGAAAGCTGGCTCTAGGTGAGAGAGCAGTTGGAGGTCTCATTCTTCCGTTTTTTTTTTTTTTTTTCTATTTAAATATGTAAAATATACATGTGTGGGGGTGCAGAATAAGGGATGGGGAAAGGACCCAGGGGTTCAGGAGACTTGAAAATTCTCTTGTGACTATTCCAACTAGCTTCTTCTCTTACCCTTTTTCCTAACTGGCATCTTTCTTCATTTTTTTTCAACTTTAATGATTCTAAATGTTTTCAGTTATAACCTATTTCTTAAGGCTGAATGAGTTAAGGTTTGCTCGTGACTCTGGTTTCCAGTTGTCTTGGCCCAACTACTTTAGCTCTCTCTCCAGTCCATGGTTCTCATGCCCATTTGCATTCCATCCTTCTCACGGCAGACTCACTTGAAGTCACATTCATCTGCTCCCTTATAGCCCTCTCAGACTCCTGGCTGGGGATTCAGAGCTTTGGAAAATGCTCTGATTGGTCCTTTTTTTATTTGATCCTGATTTTTAAAAAATTTTATTTATGTATTTGAAAGAGACAGACAGAGGGAAAGCATGAGCAGGCGGAAGGGGTGGAGGGAGAGGGAGAAGGGGAGAGGGAGAAGCAGACTCCCCACCGAGCAAGGAGCCCCACCCCAGGACCCTGAGATCATGACCCAAGCCAAAGACAGACGCTTAACCAACTGAGCCACCCAGGCGCCCTGACCCTGAGGTTCTAAGGGGCCATTCTCTAGCTTTATTCTCGCTCTTGCAACGATATGGTTCGAACTGAAGATGGTTCCTGCTGGGGTTGGTAAGTTGTTGGGAGAGGAAAGCAAGTGCTCATGAAGGAGAGAAAGCACTGATGGCTGAAGGCAGAGGTGGCTGAAGGTGAATGTAAGGGCTCCCGGGATGGGAGGAGGCAAAAAGTGCAGGACTCACCCGTGCTTGAAATCTCCCACCCTCTGCTCATTTCCCTCTGATGCTGATAGCATAGGTGACCCAGAAACATCTGAAGAGCTCCAGAGTCTGATGTCCTCCTCAAGTCTCCTTTCTGTTGTCCTACAAATCCTCTGTCCCTGACATAGCTAATGTCTGTATAATTGTATCCCTTCCAATTTACCCTCCCAAAGTCCTGGGGAGACCACTGCGGTGGATGGCAGCAGGGATTGGATGGCATGCGGGATCTGCCCGTCCAGATTTCTTGATGTGCCTCACGAGGGTGACCTATCTTCCATGGACCATCAGATGTTTTTGTCCTTTGGCTTCAGTTAGCATGACCAAGAGGAGTTGCTGGCAGCAGATGACAGAGAGGAGGAGGAGCGTCATCCTCTGGCTTCCTCCTGGTCAAGTCCCTGTGGGCTGGGTGTACCTCTCCACTAAAGGCTGCAGGGCATACTGGACAGGTCCCTCTAGTTTCTGCTCCCAGCTCCCTCCTCTTCAGCCTGGGCAGCAGGCTCAACTCAAACACAGTGTTGTTGCTGCTCAGCCCTTGGCTATTGCGCCACCATCTGTCCAAACTTGTTCTGTTTGGGCTCTGTCCAAACCCTGCCCACACCTCCCTACAGTCTCCCTTTATGCAACTTGCCTCAGTTCTCCAACGTGCTCCCGCTTCTTCTGAGCCTCTGACACATAAGATCAGGAGGTAAAGGTAAGGTAGAGGAGGAGAGAATCTGGATATTTGAGCTTTTCTTAAAATCAGAGAAACACGGGTTGGAAGCCCAGCTAGCTATGCGATCTAGTTATTTACCTTTTCTGCATGTGCTTCCCTCCACTCGGGATGGGGATAAGATCTACCTGGTGGAGTCGCGAAGGCGAGACTGTCTGTGAGGGTGATAGTACAGCACCTGGCACACAGCAGGTGCTCTGTGTGGAGACTCTGCTGTGATTACTACATGCGAGGCCCTGTCTGGAGAATGAAATCCATTACTTCATGCTGAAGAGAAAACAGAATGGGATAGTGCTTTGGGGAACTTGTTTCCTGTATCAGATATTTTTAGTTAGTTTTGCCTCAAGTTTTCCTTTTCACTCACGCCTGGGTGCGTTGGCTGGGCCTGTGAGAAGGTATGCGTATCTTAGTTTGTGGGGAGGGCAATCAATGGACAGGAGGCAACTGTGACAAGGACACTCAGGAGACGTTGTCCACGTGAAGGTGACTTGGGCTTCCCCACTGAGAGTATCAGAAGGGGCAAAGTGGGGAGAGTGACTGAGCTCATGGGGTGCACCTTCTCTCCCCTCCTTCTCCACGAAGTCTGAGATACTCCTCCATTTCATGGGTCAGGGCACTGGGCAACAGCAGATAATCAGCTTTGTGTTTGTCCTTCATAGTTTTTAAGAGAAGCAACACATTGTAGGGGTTCCTCACACTGAAAGATGGCCTAGTGGGGAGGGGCTGGAGGCAGAGCAGCAGGTAGAGCAGGCAGCAGGAAAGCCACTAAATTGTGGCAAAGCCCGGTAATCACCCTAGGCATTTATCTGGCGCCTTTCTCCCTCTCCAAACACACTGCTTCTTAATCCCTCAGCACAAGGCAGCTGGATGGAGACAGAGGCTTAAGGAAGAGCTACAGCATCCTTGAGGCTACGCAGGGCTCAGTGTGAAAAATAGGAACCAGAGGGAAGGAGGCTCTATTTAGCCTGATCTCAAGAGTCTGCTGGACACACTGTAGTTGGCCAATAATAGGTATTGGAGTGGAGTGGGTGTGGTTAGCATAGGAAAAAATCTAGATCCTGTGGTTTCTGTTTTTACACCTCTTCTCTCTAAATGTTGGGAACTCTAGCTCAGTTTCTCAACACCTGTGGGCAAGGCAGGAGTAGGTTGCTGGAATTTCAGCAATGCTCCCATGTATGGAGGCATGGCCTGCAACTGGCAGAATGGCTAGGGGCCTGGATTCCAGGAGAAAATACAATATCCAACAGTCAGCCTTTCCATTCCCCACTCCATCACTTCCTGTACCAGGCAGCTCCTAGGCTACCTGGAGAAATGAAGTATAGCATGACTGAAGGGGAAGGGTAAAATGGAACATTTTATTATACACAGTAGCAAAAATGGGACAAGAGTTAAATCTAGAGTGATGGTCTTCATATCAATTCTCCAATTTAGAGGCACTCAACCTAAACGTCCTCTTCTCAGTCCTGGCTAAATGGATTCTCATGTAGGAGAAAGCTGTGGTCCAGTTCATGAGGGCGATGCCTAATGAATGCCACTTAGTCTCAGTGGAGGGCCAAACCCACTGGGGAAGTATCTCCCAAGGGTAGGAAGGCCATCCTAGATAGGCCCATCAGAAAAATCTGGAATCTCTCAGGCCCACAAGGCAATAAAGGCCATGAAGGCAAAACCAGCGGCTACGCAGCCCCATTTGGCCAGAGGGGCCTCAGGGCCAGCTAGCTCCCGGGGCAGAATTTCCAGGAAGGTGACATACAGAAAGGTGCCGGCTGCCACACCTTGTAACACAGCCTGGGCTAAGCCCTGCCCTGCTTTAGAGTCCCCTTGGGTCACAGCCAGCCCCAGGACTAGGCCCATGGGGGACATGAGAGCTAATGACAGTATGGACAACATGGCCCATCGTGACCTAGTACCTATTCGCACCAGCCGCAGTCCAACCCCAAACACTACTAGCACTTTGTGAGCCAGGACAGCAAGACAGAGCTGAATGGTGGTTGCTACTGTTGGCTGCAGCCCCACGGCTAGCCCTTCAAACACTGAGTGAAAGGAGAGCGAGAGCAAGAGGACGAGGGCCCGAAGGGGGCCCTTTGAGGGTGAGGGTGGGGGTCCGTGGCTGTGGAGTTCAAGGACATGAGTCCCACCCCACTCCTCCTGCACTGTCGTTCCTCCAGCAGCCCCAGGACAGCATTGCAGTGCCAGCGACTCCAGAAAGAAGACAAAGAAGAAGCCCAGGGAGATGATGAGCTCTCCGAAGGGATACTCCATCTAGGAACAGAAAGAGGGTCTGTGAGGTAGGAAGGGAAGAGAAGCAAGGACACTGGGTGGCCATGGGAGTGGGAGACTAAAGAGAATGGGAAGTGTGGGACTATGCCTAGTTAGTAAGAATTGGCCAACTCTTTGCCCTGCTGGCTCTCCCTCTGGTTTGTGGCCTTATTCCCATCTGCTTCAGATGCTTCCAGATTGATGCAGCATATTGGGCATAAAGAAGGGCAGGGGAATGAAGCCAAGAGCAGGTATGGACAGCAACGAGAAGAATCCCTGAGGGACTAAGGGACACCAGCGTAATAGGGTTAGTAATATGGGAAAAGAATGTGAGGCATGTCAAAGGGATGGAGAAAGAATGAAATAGTAAAGCAGAGCTTTTTCTGGGGTTCCACAAACCCAAATGGATTGAGTGGGCTCCTCCTCTCCTCTGAGCTGTCTTGAGCTGAGGAGCAGAGGGGATCCCTGGTTTCCTCACATACTCCCCTCAAAAGGGTCCGGGAGGTTCTCCTCCCCCACTAGGGAGGGACTGGTGGGAGATACTTACCTGAGCTGAATCAGCATCATCAGAAGCATTTCCCTCCCTTTCTGTCCTGTTCTAGGGAGAGAAAAGCAGAAATCAGGTGGGGAGCAGCTCAGCTTCCTGTCCTGTCCCTTCAGCTCTGTCACTTTCCCTAAAGTCCAATGTGACTGGTGTTCACCATGCCAGAAAGAGTCCTCTTGCTTTTCCTTCCACCCTTGTCCTCAGCTCTGTCATCTTCCCCCCTCATCATTCTGGCCTCACAGCCCTGCTGCTTACCATTTCTGCTGCTCACCTGCATCTTAAACTTCTGGATCTCTGAGTCAATTCCCTCCAGGGCTTCAGCAGTCATGTGCATGAGCCCTGCTCCCAGGAAAACACCAGCAGAGGTGCAGCCCAGGAGGCTGAGGACCCGGCGGTGACGACCTAAGAAAACGAGGAGTTACAATCCAGTTGGCAATGAGATAGAAAAGGTGACAAAAGAGCAAGCATGTGGCACCCAATCTCCCCAGCTTGGGGATGGTGAGAGCCTCGGAGCAAGGCATCAGGATAGGTGAAAGGGCCATAGTCAGGCTGAGGTTATGGGGCCGGCAGCGGCAGGGCTGTACCTGTGGCGGCATCAATCTGGAACCACTTGAAGCAGATGGGAATAAGGCCACAGACCAGGGTGAGAATCAGCAGGGCAAAGAAGCAGCCAATTTTCACTCCTAGTTGTGGTTCCATCCTTGGGGTACAGGATAAGCAGATGCTTTAGAATAGCAAATGGGAGTTATGATCTCTGAGCAGGAGTGTGGAAGTAGGCGATCAAAGCTGGAGTATCTCCTCTCCCGAGCTCCAGGAGGGCGATGGGATCCTCCTGTTCTGTGTTGCCTCTGCTTGCGCAGCCTTGCATAGCTGACTGGGGCCCTGCCCCAGATTCCCGCCCTCCCCCTACCAGGAGGCCCCTCCCCTGGCTCACGCCTTCCAGAACTGGGAAACCAGAAACTCCAGACTCCCTGCCAGGCACAGCCTGTGCTGTGTGTCTTCTCCTCTTCACGGCCATGACTAATCCAAATGCTATGGACAGTCTTCTTTCATGCTGGTCTAATCCACAATGGGAGTCTATGGTAGGTCCTTCCTAGCTGTTTTGTACTGGGGACACCTGGTCCTGCCTTATTTAAGACATTTGATCTAAGACTCCCAAACCTTCTCCACCCCACCCTATGTCTCATAGGTTGTTATGCTGATATCTGAACCCTACCTTTTCAGAGGGGATTTGGGTAGGAGGTGGGGCTGAGAAGTGGTACCGCCACCCACCACTCTGTGAAAACTAGTAGATGAGGGGCCTCCCCTCTCCTGTAACCCCAGAGAAATAGCTCCAGGCATGGCAATTTCTAGTGGGGAGTTGAGATTTCTAGTATTACAATATTGATTTTGTTCCAACTTTTGACTGTGCCCGTTTCTGGATACATACATATCTTCCACAGCTTATGATGGGATGATGTTCCAATGAGCCCAGCCTAAATCGGGAACCTCCTAGGTTGAAATGCATTTAATATACATAAGCTACCAATCCTAGCTTCAACTAGCTTTAAATGTGCTCAGAACACTTACATTAGCCCACAGTTGGGCAAAATAATTTAATCAAAGTCTTATTTTGTAATAAAGTGTTGATATCTCATGTAATTTACCACATACCGTCCTGGAAGTGAAAACCAGAATGGTTAGAAGTGTGCCAGCCGTTTACCATCGTGATGGAGCGGTTGCCTGGGAGTTGCGGCTGCCCAGCATCACAAGGGACTATCATACCACAGACTGCTGACCTGAGAGAAGAGCCAAACTCAAAATTCAAAGTCTGGCTTCTACTGAATGTGCCTCACTTTCACATCATCTTGAAGTTGAAAATTTGAAAATCAAGCCACTTTAAGTCAGAACCATGTGTACTGAGGGAGAGGGCCTGAGAATTTTAAGACAAAGAAAGGTTCTCTAGCTCTGAAATAGCAAGGCCTAGCGAAAATCCGAGAAATGAACCAAGCAAATGGAAGGATCCTGCCTAGAGCTACAGGGCCATGTGGAGATGGAAAATTCAGTCTTGATGGGATCGGCTCTTGAGGAAAATGTATCAGGCAAACTCTGGGGGAGTTGATGAACTCTGAGAAAGACAGAAGTAAGGGACGGAGGAAAACACAGAGGCTAGGCAGCCCAGCTTCCCTATTTAGGTAGCCCACCAAACAACTGTGACACGTGCTGAGCCAGCGCTCAGAGACTGGGGGCGGCTTTCCCTACTGCCCCGGATTACTTCCTTGGGAAGACCTGGTAGAAGCAGTATCTCAAAAGCTTGCAACCTGTGTGAGAAGATAAGGCACTGAATATCTTGAGAATTCTCTCTGTTACAGGACTGAACATGAAAACCGACCTCTGTATCTTTTAGGAATCACAAGATCCATTTCTACTCTTTGAAAACTTTTTATTATTATTAAAGCCTCAAGCAAACATACATAGGGCTGCCAGCACTCCCACCCTGGATACCAGGGAGCTTCAGCCTTGGCAGGCCTAAGTAAGAAAATCCTTGTCGTCAGCAGGGGACAGAGGAAGCTCCGACTCTGAAGGTGTGATCACAGGTAAAAGATCTCCCCAGGAGCTGACTCGAGCACAACGATACAAATCCCTACGGAAAAGAGAGGTCAATGTGGGCTCTAGCTTCTTGCCACCTCCCCCTAATTTTGGTCACACTCTTTATACCTGCCATGCTGGCGGGCTGTGATCACAGCATGCTGCATATGTCCATCTGGACAGCACAGGTGACAATGCACATGGCGTGGCCGTTTAAGGACAGGCTGAGTGATACGGGGCCAGCGATTAGCCTCCTCTGGAGACCCCCGGGCAAGAATTACCATTGAGAACTTTTCCTCTTTTTGCTTCTTCTTGTTCTAAGATAAGGATACAGAGAGACTATTTGGAGAAAAAAGAGATGGGAAAAAAAATTGTGATCCCCCTCCCCCAATCCCTGCAGCCATTTTCAGATTCTATAAGCCATGTACACCCAGGCCTGCAAACCTCCAGGCTCTTCTCTGACTTCTCCAACTCCTCCCACCTCTGACTCCTTATCATCCTGCTCCCCCAGGCTACTTTCTCCCTGCCCTAACATTCCCAGGAAACATACCCAGCTGAAGGGGATGCAGTGGTAAGCTTGAGAAAAGCTACAGGCCAGGGGCTTAGAGGCTGTCAACTGGGGACAGGGAAGTTCATGTGGACACTGGGAACACACAAGACAAAAAAACCCCAGAGAATCATACAACTGAAAAACAAAGAGTGACAGAGTTAAGAAGGGCTAGGGCAATGGGAACATAGGAGCTGGAAGCAGGGAGAGCCAAGGCAACAACTAAGAAAGATACTGAATAGGGACACAAAATAGTAGACGGTGGCTTAGCTTTACCCTCTCACTTTTCCTGGCCACAGCTGAGTTTACATCTTTGCAGGCTGGGAAAGGCAGAAGTAATACTCACTGGGGCAAAGACAAAGCCAGGTCGAGGGTCCAAAGGTGACTTCTCTTTTCCCTAAAATAAAAAAAAAAATTAAGCTGGGTCTGAGGGGTCTAGTCTCATAACTCAATCTCTCTACTCAGTAAACTGAGGACTCCTTTAACATTCAATTCTAATAATTATTAACTAGGCTCCTTGAGTTAAGCTGGCTGGTTCTCTAATACTCCAAACAAAGAACCTTCTCTTTGTAGTAGGAGAAAAGCAGGAACTTGGCACATAGTATGGTGCTTTCCCTTGTCAGCAACCTCTACTCTCAAAAAAATCCCACTCCAGGACAATTAAATTTATGATTATATACTGGCTCATACTGTCCCCAAAAGATAAGGTTCTTGGCTTAGCAATGCCCTGAATCAGGGGTTGGAGCACTTACTCTTTTTTAAAGGCCTAGAGAGTAGGCAAAATCTGTTTCTGTCCCAACTATTCAACTCTGCTGTTTATAGTATGAAAGCAGCCATAGACAGGACACCTGGGTGGCTCAGTTGATTGAGCATCTGCTTTCATCTCAGGTGATGATCCCAGGGTTCTGGAATCGAGTTCCACACCATGCTCCTTGCTCAGCAAGGAGCTTGCTTCTCCCTCTGCCTGCAGCTCCCTTTGCAGGCAGCTCCCCCTGCTTGTGTTCTCTCTCTGACAAACAAAAATCTTAAAAAAAAAAAAAAGGCAGCCATAGACAAGAGACACACCAATAAGCATGGCATATATGAAAATAGGTGGCAGGCCAGATTTGATCCACAGGTCCTGGTTTGCTAATCACTATCCAATCTCATAACAACTTTATATGCCTAATACCCTGAGAGTCACCCTTACCATTGTATGACAGAGTCTCTTCAGTCTTAAGGGAGCAGCAGTGACCACTGACAGATGGTGGGACAGGAGTGAAAGAAGGAGAAAGACTCTTACCTTAAGGACGAGGTCCCTGGCATCCATAAGAAGGCAGTGCCCAGCTTTTGTTCCATTCTCTACCAATACCTGTTCACAAAAAAGGAAAATAAGCATAAGCTTTGAATTACATGAAAACATAAATGCTAGCAGCTCTGTAAGACATTAACAGATACAGCAGAGGGCCCTAAAGGAAAGGGCCATCCCCACATAAGATGGGAATGGAGAGCCTAAAAGAGAGACAAAGGGATCTATGCATGATAAAAATGGTCAAGAATGAACACAAGTTTTGGAACGCCTAGGTGGCTCAGTCGGTGGTTAAGTGTCTGCCTTCAGCTCAGGTCATGATCCCAGGGTCCTGGGATGGAGCCCCACCTCTGGCTCTCTGCTCAGTGGGAAGCCTGCTTCTCCTTCTCCCTCTGCCTGCCTATCACCGTGCTTGTGTTCTCTCTCTTTGACAAATAAACATATAAAACATTTAAAAACAAGACAAAAAAACACACTTAAAAAAAAGAATGGTGTAAATTTCGATGGAGAGAAGGATATGCATGAAACCCATGACACTGCCTTAAAACTTGAAGGGAAAAAGGAATTTCAGCTCACCAGAAAATGACTTGTCTTGCGCCATAGGGTTTGGACTAGTTCAGTGCGGTCAGCCTTGCTGGGAAGCTCACTTAAGGAGAAGGCTGATACCACCACATCGAATTGTACCTGAGAATCAAGGAAAAAAACGTGAGAGATGTGACATCCCCACTCCTGACCCTCCTTCCAAGAACCTAACAAAGTTCTATCCCCTTATATTTCTTCTGTTTTATCTTCTAACACTCAAGGCTGGGTTGCAAAGCTGAAGCCACGGTTTTCCATCTGCCAAATTCCACATTTAACACTCTAAACATTGGCACTTGCCTTGGGTGATACAGGTAGAAACTGTCTGAAGAAGACACCTGGAACATAAGGCTCCCCAGATTCTGAACCACCTGTGGAGTAAAGCAGAGGCACAGCAACTTTGAGTGTACAGGTATAAACTGAAGTGATCTCTCGATAAGAAATAGGGTCCCAAGGCTAAAGAAAACCACAAGGCACCCGGGTGGCTCAGGTGCTTAAGCGCCCATCTTTGACTCAGGTCAAAGCTCTGTGCCCTGCAACAGGCTCCGTGGTAGGGCTCCCTGCTTGGTGGGGAGTCAGTTTCTCCCTCTGCCCCTACCCTGGCTCATATTCTCTCCCTCTCTCTCAAATAAATAAAATCTTAAAAACAAAAACAAAAACAAAAACAAAGGGTAGGGAAACACTGGGTTGCCTGTCCTGTTTATCTTACCCAACCCCCCGCCAGTCCAGCAAAGGCCTCTACAACCCTCTGCTTGACCACAACACTGGAAAGAAATCAGACTCCTCTTTAACTTTCAGCCTTCCTCTACTCCCCAATAAAACAACTTTTTCATTCTCTGCTTAACTCCTTCAACTTTGAAGAAACCCTTCCTTATCTTCCGTCCTCACCTTTCAGTAACTTTTCTGCCAAAACCAACATAGCAGCTGAGCTGTCCACACACAAATATTCACGTAGGCTCTGGCCCCAAGCACTATGAGCAGCCCTAAGATGGCAAAATATAAATCACCATTTCCAATGACAAAGAGTCATCCCTACAAGAGATCCCTCTGTCCACAACCCCAACCCTGGGAAACAGAATATGATCTTAAAATGGTTGGAAAAACTAACAGTGCCATTTTCTTACTTCATTTACTACTCCTTAAAAAAGGTCAGGCTCAAAAAAACTACTTATAGGTAAAAAAAAATCTTGGTGCTATGCCCTAGACTAAATTCCTTTCCTTTTTTATCTTTCTAAACATGGGTCTTTTTTCACTTGAAGTTTCTTTAAGTTCTGGCCCTAATCCATATACTTTCTTATGCCTTACCAATCTGAGCGAAGAAACATTCTAGTTCCCAAATTTCCTATTCTCCCTCTGGTTCCCTAGTCTCTTGGAGTGTTATACACATGGCTCTATAGAGCTAGAATTGACAGAGACAGTAAGATACTTACCAAGTGACAGAACCAGTACCCGAGCCAAAATCCATTAAGGTTTGAGGCTGGAACTCTGGAACTCGAGCTTGGATCTGAAGAAATATGTAACACTCCACAGTAGGGGAAGCAGACCCTTATTTAGAGCCACTATGAATTAGGGGACCATGAAAGAGCAGATGAGATGTGAATGTTTTTTGAGATATAATGTAAATACTTTATAGACTGGGAATTTCCTAAAACAATGATTTTAAACATTCCTTGGGTCATGAAACCCTTTCAGAGGATAAAGAGTCTCTAAAAAAAAAAAAAAAAAAAAAAAAAAGACATGCAATTTCCCAAGAACCATACCCCAGGAGACTACTTTGTGGATAAGGGAACTGACGGTAACGGGTTGGAAGCTGAGGGGCTTTCACCTCATGGAATGCCCTGGAGACTGCTGCAAAGCCACCATCCAGTCTTGCTGCCATATATACCAGGCTCAAGCTCTCATTGTAGCTGCCAGAAAAACCAGAGAGTCACACCTACCAGGAAATAACCTCCATCCCATAGTTAACCTTCTATATTTTTAGGAATGAAATCTTTGGAAAGGGCTCCTCCAGCTCAGTACTTTCACTCCTTAAAAGAGAGAAGTCCTGGGGCACCTGAGTGGCTCAGTGGGGAGCCTGCTTCCTCCCACCCCTCCGCCCTACCGCCTGCCTCTCTGCCTACTTGGGATCTCTGTCTGTCAGATAAATAAATAAAATCTTAAAAAAAAAAAAAAATAGAGAAGTCCTGAGTTTCAAACAGGTAGGCTTTTCAAACAGGAATTGTGTAATAGCACTTCCCCAGTCTCCTCCTAGAGACAAGATTTTTTTTTTTTTTTTTTTGCAGCCCTTCTAGCCCCCCTTACCTCAGTTCTTGCCAATGGTAGGTAGTTTTGCGCAGGGCTCGCAGCACAGCTTCACGAAGTTTCTCCTCCACTTGACCTAAGTCTGTGGTGAGAACAAGAACTGAGTGAGGACCTAGGAAGACCAGGGCTCAGCTCCAATATCTGAATATGCTGCTTGTCCATTCCTCTGCAATTTCCATCCTTCCCCTTAAGCAAAATCTCAAAGCTTAAGAAAATGCAAAATCTAGAGAAAAATTTTGGGTAAGAATAACAGCAACCACCACCATTACCACCAGAATGCATGAGACAGTATTTTGTCTCTACCAGCAGTTTAGTCAACAAGATCAAAACCATCCCACAGGCTTTGCTCTCTTTTAAAGGGAAGTGTCTCAAAGATTTAAAAGGATAGGATAAGGACAATATTTTGTGGATTTCCTCAGGTCCCCCTAAACTTTAGTACGTGACATCTCCAATGTTCCTAGAGGGAAGAAAGGGGTTTGAAAAATCTCATCTCAGGATTGTGTTCAGCTCAGTATTATTTTATCTACTGAGTACCTATGAACCAGGTAACGCAGGGAACACAAGATGAATAAAAGGCAGGTCTGTAGTATTAAGGAGCTCACACTCATGAAAGTAACTTGATGAGTTAGACTCATTCTCCTATCCCTGAAGAGCGTTTCAGTACTGGACAGGGAGCCATACAGGGATTTTATTTCATTTTAATAAAAACTTAAACCGTCCTAATCCAATGGATTTGCAGGATAAAACCCCGAAGACCTAGACTTTGACAGGATACTGAAGTACCTTGCTGACCTTTACAAAAATCCCAAGAGCAACCTCGGAAACTATTCTGTTTTAGCAAGGCATCACTGTAACAAGCAGCCGCAGCCAGAAAATCAAACAGGAAACCGCAGTATCTGTTTGTCACAGATACTCAAACAGATCTGTAAAATTATTCCTTGCTTTTAATTTCCCACCGGTATTTCAGTTGGGCCTACTCTTTATTCTTAGGCCCCACCTGGGTTTTCCAGGAATTTCTTCTCAAGATGGACAGCCCGTCTTTGCAACTCCTGGGGCTCTACAGGTAAACGCCGGCTCCACAGATAATTGGTCAGTGCTTGCACCTGCTTCTCCACATTGGGCATCGAGCTCTCTATGGGCCAAAGATGAAACGCATCACTTAATGCAGACACAGTGTTTTGCTTCTCGGGTTTCCGCTTCCCACCGGTACTCACCGAGCAGCAGGAACTGCGCAGCGGCAGCCAGTGCTGGCGGCACCTTGATGCATGGCAGCTGCAAGATGCCGGGGTGCCGGCGATGGGGCGTCTTTCCCAGAAAATCGGAATTGTTATCGACCTGCGATATGCCCGGAACGACGGCAGCGAGCGTCTGCAGGCCGGGAAAGAAAAGCTGATTGCAGGGCAGAGGGAAGGCTCTGGCCTTCGCTAAGGAAGAGACTGTTCCTGAGATCCAGAGTTTCTCCGAGAGCAGGGAAAGCAGACACTCACGCGAGACTGGGGAGCTTCTCCACTGCCGCGGCGCCACCAGCTACATGTCAGCAGATGCCTCAGTCCTCTTATGGTCGCCATGGCACCGGAGGCGAGCAGGAAACGGAAATGATGAGACCCGTGACGCACACGGAGCAGTGTCAGCCAATGAGAAGACCGAGTGCTTATAGTAGCCAATAAACAACCGATATGTAAATCACCTCGGAGGGTAACGGTACGTGGGTGGGGTCAGGCTTTGGGTTCCTGTGTAAACAGTCCCCGGCGAAGTGGCGTCAGGGTTGTGCGGGGTTTGGTCTAGATGATCCGAGGTCGAGGGGCGGGGTGGGGACGGGCCCTTTTCTGGACTCTCTAGAGAAGCGCCATAGACAGGAAAAGACTATTTACGGATGTATTACCTACCTGTGTTCCTTGCTTCTCTCTCTGGAGAACCTCCGAAGTCTTGGGATTTTTTGTCCCCGTGTGTGAGAACGGGAGAATTCAGTAATGGAAAGATAAGAAAAACCCGAATTTAGGCAACTCAAGATAACAGAAATTAATAGTTAATAGATACATTTTTTTGTTTGTTTGTTTGTTATTATTCTCCATATTAAACTGTCCTCTTGGGGGTGCCTGGGTGGCTCAGAGTGTTAAGCCTCCGACCAGCTCAGGTCATGATCTCAGGGTGCTGGCATCGAGCCCCAGGTCGGACTCTCTGCTCAGCAGGAAGCCTGCTTCCTCCTCTCTTTCTCTCCGCTTGTGTCTCTGCCTACTTGTGATCTCTTTCTCTGTCAAATAAATAAATAAAAATCTTAAAAAAAAAAAACAAAAAACTGCTACATGTCAGCAGATGCCTGACATGTATTTTTCTAAGATCTAAGATGTCTCTTAGATAAGTAGCTAAGAGAACATACAATACAGTGGGCAAGCGCACTGTAATATTAGCACATTTAGTCCCTGCTATCTGTGAGATACATTCTGTTAACACCATTTTGCAGTTGAAAAAAGTGGGTATTCAAATGGTTAAATATCACGCCCAAGATCACAAACCTTGTTAGATGACAATTAGATTTAAACTTGGGCAGTTTAGGGGCCCCTGAGTGGCTAGGTTGGTTGAGGCCGGGACTTTGATTTCAGCTCAAGTCGTCATTGGAGCGTTGTGAGATTGGGTTTCCTGCTTAGCGGGAAATCTGCTTGAGATTCCCTCCTTCCCTCTGCCCTTCCCCCCACCCCTGCTCACGTGCTATATAGATAGATAGATAGATAAATAAATCTTTTTGAAAATAAAAAGAGTAAACGGGCAGTTTTAAGTCTGAGCTTCACCTTTAAACATATACTCTACCGGATATTGTTGGCCCTTGGAATGTAACTTAGCAAGCTAACTGGGAACAATATGCTACATGTCCTGAAGTGTTAAATTAACATGTAGCATTAAAATGAACTCACTGGGCTGTGTGCCCTCTTGATTCTGTTAGCAAACATATTGGTCAACTATGGAATATGTTAACTTTTTGCTATCTGCTGTCTGGATGGGTGAAAGTATTGTTTTTGCTGCAACTGCAAGAGTCCAAATATAATAATTATGGGGTAAAATATGGGGAACTATATCCATCAGAGAGTTAAGTGTCTGATTTGCGTTTAGGTTAGTAAGCTTTGATTCTAATAAAGGAGGCTTTGGCTTTATAATCTGAGTGCTCTGGAAGGAGTCTTGTGAGGGGGGAAAGGAAGAGAAAACCGGAGGAGGCAGGAAGAACTTTTAGAGAGGGAATCAAGTTTGAGCTCTGTGAAAGAGGACGGGAAGTAAAACAGCTTGGATCTGCACAGTTCTAAGAGTTTCAGCCAGGCCAGTGGAGAATCTTTGAGCCCAACGTTAGAGGCATCCCTCATTGGGCGGAGACAGGGTTGACTTAGTATCCCTGCTGCACTGACTTTTTGAGGACAGCCCATGGGAAGTGTAGCAGATTCAGTGTGGCAATTGGAGCCATCGTCAATTATGATCCCCATGGCAGGAGATCTTAGGAGTGCATTTTCATAGCTGCCTAGAGCCACACAGATCTACTTTTCCAGATGGTTTCAAGAGACAATTCCTTCAACCTTCATATGGGCCTCTGTTCCTAAAGAGAAACTTAGAAGAAGGAGGTTAATACAGCAAATTATAGCCACTATCACTGCAGTTGATCTCAGGGCTGCAACCGGCCCGCATCCACTCCCTCCTTTACTATGAATTCTAATTTCCCCTCACTCTCCACTACATGTCCTCAGGTCTTAGTGGCTTGCCTGGTATTATGACCCAAACCTTCATTCCTGAGGGGTCCAAACCCTTGACAGTCATATCTTTCTCTGGCTGAGATTGCTGAACGCACATATTCACAGTTACAATGGAACATGGAAATTCTAGGAAGCACCAAAATAGGTCGCTTGGGTTCTACACGAAATCCTGTCTGGCCTCATTGTGTAAAAGCAGCCCTATATCCTTCCTCGTGCTAATAAGGACTGTTTAACCCTGACAGTCTATTAACTCCATTTTTTAAAGACTTTATTTATTTATTTTACAGAGAGAGGGCACAAGCAGGGGGAGCATCAGGGGGAGGGAGAAGCATGTCCCCTGCTGAGCAGGGAGCCCCATGCAGGGCTGGATCCCAGGACACTGAGATCATGATCTGAGCTGAAGGCAGACACCTAACCAACTGAGCCACTCAGGTGCCCCTTCACATTTTTTTTTAAGATTTTTTTTTAAAGATTAGGGTGCATCTGCTCTGGGGACTTGGGCCTTTGGCCCTGAAGAGCCCAGAGTTACAGAGAAGAAAGTACAAAATTTCCCAGTTGGTCAGTGGGTGTGGTAAGTGGAGTCACTTCTGTTTCTGCTCTTTGGTTGCTGGAACCGTGTATTTTTCCTATTTGGGACACCGTATCATTTAGAGCTCTCTTGTTCAGTAAGCACACTGGATCCTGAAGAATGGTATCCATGCCTCTGAGCTGTTGCTTTAGCTGTGCATTTAGAAAGCCATTCTTTCCCCTCCTCTGCCCTCCCTCCTTTTTCTTCCTCTGTCTCACACTCTCTTTCTCTTGCCCTCTTTCTTTCTCTCCCTTCTGTCCCCCTCCACCTCTCTCCCTTGGAGCTGGAGTGTGCTGTGTCTTTTCTTTTGTTCTGAAGTAAACACCAACCATCTCTTCTCACTAGTCCTCTACTGTCTTCCAGAGGTAACGATATTACTGAAGTATCTTCAGCAGCAATTAGGGGAGTTGCTCTGAGCTGTGATTAAATAGAATGTCATAGTTTAGCTAATTCTTGGTTATACCTCTCTGTGACTATGATTTTACTTATCAGTCTAGCAGAGCCGTCTAGTGATGTCCTACACTATCTTTTCATTTTTGATGTTTGTCTTTTCTCTTTCCCAGATTTGATAAATGATTTGCCCTCACTTGATCTACTGATCCAGGATACAAAAGAGGTCCCAAGCCGTAGTCTTGATGACAAATGTGCAGTGTCCCTGGTTATGATGGGCTCTTACTGAAGGTAATTAACTGCTGCGACAGAAAGATTTTCTCTTCTCAGTTCAAATATATCCTTCTGAGCTAGTTTGGGAAATACCCATTCCTCATTTCTAAGGCACATGGATCCTGATGTTACTGGTTATCACTTGGATAAATAGGCAACATCCTCTTTCAAGCCTGTCTTCACAGATTTACAGCTCAGTATTTGACATATACTTCATAAGTATCATGAGCAAAGTATGTGGGGAGAGGATTTGGAAAATGCAGGCATATGTCTATTTTCTTCACCACTGCATACACAGCACTTAGCATAGTGCTTGCCACATCAAGGGCACTCAAAAATGTCACTTAAATAAATATTGATGATCTAAAAGTATATCTCTGTTCTCTTTACATAAGAATAAAATATGAGTAAAAAGGATCAAATACCCTTTGTTTCTTGGTGTCCATAAGGTAGTTTTTATTTTTTCAGTGGAATTTCACAGACTACTGTTATCTGTATTCCTCTCTGGTGGTCCTCTTTTTCTATTTAAGAACTTTCAGAATGCCTTCTCTTCTGTTGTGTTTTAGAAAATTTTCAGAAGGCACTGTTTTTGTATTACTCCTGCTTATGATGGGACTCTATGATCTCTATTTCTACAATTAGCTCCCCACCTTCTGCCAAAGAATGTTTCTTCTATTTTTGATTATTGATGCTGTGTCTTGTGTTTTATGTTCATTTTTGGAATCTCAGTATATTTAGGTTGATTGAGAATCAACTGAGATGCATTATCCTCCCAACCACCTTCCCGTAATTAAGGGGAGAATATCATTATCAATGAGTTACCAAATTCATTCTAATGTTAGATGTATAGGTTTCTGTCATTTGACTGAGCTTTGTAAACTATACTTGGTGCAGTGTAGAAATGGGGAGGTAATAAAGATACTAATAAAGATACCAATATTCCAAAATAGGAATTCAGGTTAATAGGTCCTGTTAATAATTTTGGGAACCAAGTTATATATTCAACAAGTAGACATTGTGCATTTCAACTGGCTGGACTTCTTAGTTGTTGAATGCAATTCAACATGACCCTGGTTGGGTGCCTGGGTGGCTCAGGCAGTTAAGCATTTGCCTTTAGCTCAAGTCATGCCTGGGATCAAGCCCCGTATTGGGTTCCCTACTCAGTGGGGAGCTTGCTTCTCCCTCTCCCTTTGTTCCTCTCCCACCCCACCCCCTGTGCCCTCTCACTATCTCTCAAATAAATAAAATCTTAAAAAAAATTACCCTGGTCTCAGGGTGATGGTTGTCCAAGAGAGGTGGATGAGGCTAGGAATTCTCTTAGAGTGTCAGAGTCTTATTAGATTGGCCAAGTTGAGAATAGGTTGCTATATATTTCTCTTATGCTTTTCAAGGATTCAGAAGGCCAAGACTACAAGAAGAAGTATATGTGTTTTATTTTGAATAGTAACTCAAGATTACATGCAAAACTCTTAGGTTCAGGATTTCAAAATGCAGGCAATACTGAGAGAAAATATTTATGACATATGCCCACACATTTGATTAATACAACATTTATATTTACCTGTCAGTGAGCTAAGCAGGGAGCAAGTGAATGAATGGGGTAGGACAATAGGGAGACATACCAACTTAACAGGAACAATCAGTGTTTCAGTGCCAGGCTGCTGTTGTTGCCAGCCACCTGCAAGGTTTTCTTCCTCATTTTTGCCAAAGGAGGCTGGAGTCACCTCAAAGACTGGGGGTCATGGTCTGCAAAAAACCTGATGTAAGTTCTCCCATTAGAAGTGTGAAAAAGTGTAAAAAAGAAAACAAAAAAAAAAAAAAAAGAGAGAGAGAAGGGCAAGAGACTAGTGCTTGATGTTCTGTGTTCAGTGATAGTGTGGCTGCACAGGCGTTTACACTAGAACTCTTAGCAGGGACTGGGGGTTACTGCACCAAGGGGTCTGGCCCTAGACTCTCATCCATTCTTCCATAGCCTTCCTCTCAAAAACAACATGTACACATTACTCATTTCAGATATAAACACGTTTTCTTTAAGAAATTTCTCAGGGATATCCTGGCTGGCTCAGGATAACATGGAACTTTTAATCTTGGGGTTGTGGGTTTGAGCCCCCTGTTGGGTGTAGAGATTACTAAAAAAGTAAAATAAAATAATTTCTCTTAAAAAAGACAAGTTTTAAAACAAGTTTACATAAACGTGGAGGTCGAACTCATGACCCCAAGATCAAGAGTCACATGCTCCACTGAATGAGCCAGCCAGGCACCCCTGTGATGTAGGAAGCAAAGGCAGAAGAAAAAATATTAAATTTCCTTACTCCTTACAGCCCACTGTCAAGTCTTTGAAACAGGCAAAGTGACATTCCTCTAGGGACTCAACCGCCTTGCTGTTGATACTTTGCTAAGGGCAATCGGCAATCTTAACCCAAACCCCAGGATCGTTTAAGTCTAATTTAGCCTATAAAAATTCCTTTGGGAACTTCCTTTATCTCTATCCCCCAAGATACATGTTGTCAATCATCCCCCAAGCATATATCCACTGATACACATCTGAAGGGTCTCATGACTAAGGTTTTATTGGACAGTAATAAACAACCTTTCCCCAACAATAGCTAGCTAGCCCCCTTAACGTCCTGGAAACCTTGCTTCCAAAATGCCTTAGAGACTTTCGCTATTCCTGACCCCCTCCCAGCTTGAAAGTATATAATGGGCCATTGCTCATGACCCCAGGGCAGCTCTTTTTGCCCACAGGTCCTGTCCCCATTCTTTAATAAAACCACCTTTTTTGCACCCAAGACTTCTTTCTTGGCCATTGGCTTTGAACCCTAATGTCTTTCCCACATCACCCTTTTTATGAGATTTCTTAAGAACAATGGAATTTTATAATTTACAAGGTGAGGTAAAAGCCATCTGTCAAAACAAGCTCATTTCAGTGGGGAATGGGGCATCTTTTAAAAATACTTAAACAATTCACATGATTTACCATATGTGTCCAATATTAGTTGACTGATATCCTTCTGATTCATTTCTGTGTATCTTAGAGCTATACACAGTCTTTTCTTCTTACTTTCCATTGTTGAAGAAAAAAAAATTCAACTGAGTAAAATAGAAGATCTTATTGAGACAGGGACACTGAAGGGACCCCATAAAAACTGTTTTCCCCCCTCCTTTTCCTATCTTACAAATGCTTTAGTGTATGTCCTCCTTATGAGGGACAAGGAGTTAATTTCTTTGGAGCCTTCCAGCACAATAGAAAACATCTAGGGAGCGATGGGGCTAGAGTAACTGGGCAAGGCCACATGTGTGTCTTCCAGACCACTGGTGCTGGAAATCTGGATGCCAAGACCCCCTGGCTTCAGGGAATAAGTAATTTAATAGTTTCAATCTATTCAATGAATGCCATCTTTTAACAGTCAATATGAAATTTCCTGATCAGCACTAGTGCTGTAATATACATGATAAAAACCCTGTTGTTCCCCCTACCCCAACATGTCCTCCTGGTTTGATACAATCCTCTCTTTTCCTTAACTTCTTGTCCTACCCTCTATCTTACGGAAACCCTTCATTTTGACAATTCCTAGGAGCTCCCCTCTACTTACTAGATGGGTTGCTTTCTGATTCATGCACTGATTAATAAAGTTACTTAGATATTCAGATTTACTCCATGGAGTTTTCTGTCTTATAATAGCATTCTAAACTGAAACAAAGAACAAGAACTTCCAGGAGAATAGGTCCCCACCCTGGTGATCACACACACTTGAAACAGCTCGAGGGGAAAGGCCACCAGCACTGAGGCAAAACTTCAGACAGGGTTATCAGCTGTCAGGCTGCTCTCCTGTGTGGACAGAATAACCGAATAACTCAGCAATAAGAGAAAGGATAAGTAAGTGATGGAAATCTAGGATGGAAAACAATGCTGCCACTATAAAATACACCCCCTGAGAAAGCTTATGGGGAGGGGAAAACATTCTCTTGTTATTGGAAAGGGAGGGAAAAAAAGAAGCAGAACATAAAATACTATGTTTCCTAACACACATTTTAGTTTTAAATACAACCAGAAAAAATGTTGGTTGGAAATTTGTGAATATGTTTATCTTTGGCTGGCGAGATTACAGCTGATCTGTTTTTGTTTTTTGTTTTTCTTTACAATTTGTGATTTTTCTAAATTTCCCAACATTTTCATATTGAATATGTGTTCCTTCTCTAATAAGAAAAAAATGGAGATGTTATTTATAATGTTGGCTTCTTAAATCAGGCATTCTGAGGTCCTTTCCAGGCTCATCAAATCCTCTTCTTGCTGCAGTGGGGAGCACACACTCACCTAGACTTTTGGATTCCTCCTCCAGGTGGGTGATACTGATAGAGGAATGTTTGGAATCCCAGGGTTGCTCAGAGAATTCTTGACTGATTTTTATGAGTTTCTTTCTCCCTGAGAACACTTCAAGAAAAATGCTTCACCTTCTGGATAATTGCAGTTTTCTCTCTGTTGTTTTTCTGAAGGCTGACTGATAATACATACCATCCAGGGAACTGTACAGAACGTTTTTCTCCAAGATGAACCATAATTGACTTCTGTCTTTATCTCCTGTCATTCTTTCTTATGAAGGCAAAGTTTGGCATCAGGAAGAACATATGAACTTAGGTTGAGGACAGATAGGATATCATCAAAAGCTCTGCTGATTTTAAAAAAATTGAATATATTTGACATATAACATTGTGTAAGTTTAAGATGTACAATGTGCTACCTTGATGTATTTATATGTTGTAATATGATTGCCTTTGTAGCTATATTTAGCACCTTTATCAGATTACCTAATTATCCATTCCTTTTAGTCTTTGGGATAATTACATTTTAGTTTCTTAGTAAGTTGGATAATGTAGTATAGTATTTTGTTATCTATATTCATTATACTTTGAGTTAGATCTCGACGACTTATTTACTACTCATTGTAAGTTTATACTCTTAAACTACATCAGTCTTATCCCCTCACCCTCTGTCCCCTGGTGTTACAGGATTTTTTTCTCAGCGCCGGAGGTTCTCGGTCATGCCGTTTCAAAGAATAAAGAGGTAGGCCAGACAGAGTGGTGGGCAGCAGAGCCAGGTTTGTTGAAGGATAGCTAAGTGATAGCACTAAGCTCCTGAGGAGGGAGGGGACCTGAGAGAGATGCCACCAGAGTTTCTAAGTCTCGAGACTTTTGTGAACTGGTTGGCAGCTGTTTTAATCTGATTGACCTTCCCTGAGCCTGTCCTCCCTTCAGGTTTTTGTCTCATGGGAAAGGGTGGCGGCCTCCTTCCAGGGGGGGGTGTAAAATCCTTTTAAGAGTGGTTCCCCCAGAGGTGTGGGCCTTTACCCCTGTCTGCCTGCTTTCCAACTCTCCTTCATCACTGGTAACCACCATTTCACTCTTTTTTTTTTCTTTTTAATTTGACTCTTTTAGATTCCACTTGTAAGTGATATCATCTAATATTTGTCTTTTTCTGTCTGACTTATCTCGCTTAGCATAATGTGCTCAAGGTCCATCCCTGTTGTTGCAAATGTCAGGATATCTTTCTTCCTCATGGCTCAATAATCCACTGTGTGGATATATTTTTTTAACACATTCGCCCGAATATGGGCATTTAGGCTACCTTTATATCCTAACGCCCTGATATTTTTAAGCTGAGGCAAAACATGAGGAAAAGGTAAAGAACTCCAAAGAGCATCAGTCCTGACCAGCAAGAGGTGCTGTTGTGAGGGGCACTTGGCTGGTTCAGTCCATAGATGCTGAGACTTTTGTTCTCAGGGTTACAAATTCAAGCCCCATATTGTGTGTGAAGCCTAGTTAAGAAAACAAAAACAGAGGTGTTGTTATGCATTATGGAAGGGAAGGCAGGTCTTCTCAGCACATTGCCTACACAGAAAACACTATTAGCAAGGTAATCTTCAGAACTGGGAGGAGTTGATATTTACATGTTCCCACATGAATGTGTGTGTGTATCTGCTGGGAGCTGATGTGTGAAGTGGGTGGTGACTGTGTGTCTCTCTCCTATAGTTGTGTCAGCACAAAAAACCCAAGAGTTAGGAAGAGGGAGAGATGCTCTCTGTGGGGAGCAAGGCAGAGGGGGTTTGCTGTCCCCTATTGACCTCTTTACTGTGTTAGTCCCAGGCAGTCCTGGCTAGCCCATGGGGGTGCAGCGCCCTCCTGTGGTTCTCATGGTTCTTCCTAACTTTCTCCAGGTCCTGCTACCCTTCCTTCCTAAGTTACTCCTGACTCTGGCTTCCAGTTGCCATGGCCCAGCCACCTTAGCTCTTGCTCCTGTCCATGGTTCTCATGCCCATTTGCATTCCATCCTTCTCAGGGCAGACTCACTTGAAGTCACATTCATCTGCTCCTTTATAGCCCTCTCAGACTCCTGGCTGGGGATTCAGAGCTTTGGAAAATGCTCTGATTGGTCCTTTTAAAATTTGATACTGATTTTTTATTTTTTTTTTAATATAATTTTTTATTTTTTATAAACATATATTTTTATCCCCAGGGGTACAGGTCTGTGAATCACCAGGTTTACACACTTCACAGCACTCACCAAAACACATACCCTCCCCAATGTCCATAATACCACCCCCTTCTCCCAAACCCCCTCCCCCCAGCAACCCTCAGTTTGTTTTGTGAGATTATAGCTGCAATGTCCACAATAGCCAAACTATGGAAAGAACCTAGATGTCCATCAACAGATGAATGGATCAAGAAGATGTGGTATATATACACAATGGAATACTATGCAGCCATCAAAAGAAATGAAATCTTGCCATTTGCGACAACATGGATGATACTGATTTTTTAAAAAAAATTTATTTATGTATTTGAAAGAGAGAGACAGAGGGAAAGCATGAGCAGGGGGAAGGGGCGGAGGGAGAGGGAGAAGGGGAGAGGGAGAAGCAGACTCCCCACCGAGCAGGGAGCCCCACCCCAGGACCCTGAGATCATGACCCAAGCCAAAGACAGACGCTTAACCAACTGAGCCACCCAGGCGCCCTGACCCTGAGGTTCTAAGGAGCCATTCTCTAGCTTTATTCCCGCTCTTGCAACGATATGGTTCAAACTGAAGATGGTTCCTGCGGGGGTTGGTAAGTTGTTGGGAGAGGAAAGCAAGTGCTCATGAAGGAGAGAAAGCACTGATGGCTGAAGGCAGAGGTGGCTGAAGGTGAATGTAAGGGCTCCCGGGATGGGAGGAGGCAAAAAGTGCAGGACTCACCCGTGCTTGAAATCTCCCACCCTCTGCTCATTTCCCTCTGATGCTGATAGCATAGGTGACCCAGAAACATCTGAAGAGCTCCAGAGTCTGATGTCCTCCTCAAGTCTCCTTTCTGTTGTCCTACAAATCCTCTGTCCCTGACATAGCTAATGTCCGTATAATTGTATCCCTTCCACTTCACCCACCCAAAGTCCTGGGGTGACCACTGCTGTGGATGGCAGCAGAGAGTGGATGGCATGCAGGATGTCTTCTGTTTGAAGGAAGGAAGGCAGACAGATTGGCCTTCTAAAGGCACAGCTGAAAATTCATTTTTTGCCTTTGTTTCAGCAAAATCACTGTTGCCACAGTCTAGGCTTTTACACAGTTTATATTCTTATTATGACAGCAATGGATATGTCAAAGTAGCTAATTTTTTTGGATCATTGTAAGTTATTAATTTTTAAAAATTAATTTCCATTTGAAGATTTTTTTTCTGTTAAAAGGTTATGGGAATGTATTATCAGTACTGTTCTTAGAGCAATATTCGGGGCACTTATGTGGCTCAGTTGTTTAAGCATCAAACTCTTGATTTGGGCTCAGGTCATGATCTCAGGGTCATGAGACTGAGCCCTACATTGGGCTCTGTGGTCAGCATGGAGCCTGCTTAAGATTCTCTCTCCCTGCTTCACTCTCCCTCTCCCCTGTGCCCCTCCCACTGCATGCTTTCTCTCTGTCTCTCTCTTTCTCAAATAAATAAGCCTTCATAAGAAAATAAAACAGGGGCACCTGGGTGACTCAGTGGGTTAAGCCTCTGCCTTTGGCTCAGGTCATGATCTCAGGGTCCTGGGATCAAGCCCCACATCAGGCTCTCTGCTCAGAGGGGAGCCTGCTTCCCCCTCTCTCTGCCTGCCTCTTTGCCTACTTGTGATCTCTTTCTCTGTCAAATAAATAAATAAAATCGTAAAAAAAGGAAAGAACATAAAACAATATTTAGATTTAGAAATGAGTTGTGAGTTTTACATATGTTCTAACACTGGAATGGGGTTGCATATGTTAAATTAAGATTATCACAGTAAATGTTATGGATTATTTTCATTTTATTATATAAAGTTCTGTAACTTCTATTGCTATTTTTACCACTTCTTTAAACAATATGTAGATATATAGAGTTTTGTAAAGAATTAGTATGAAGTGTCACAATACATATGTACAAATTTAAGGGTAAAGAAATCGAATATTGCCAAACATGCTTCAGCTGTCATGTACAACTGTCAGGGGGGATTGTGCTAATTTGTGAGTACTTTCAAAACTGTGCATTGGAACACGAAGGGAGAGAAGGAAAGAGATGCTTGGCATCGTGATACATCACAATAAAAATGCACTGCAGTCATGCCATCTGAAAGGAAGAATTTGACAAGTCAGCCTTTTGTTTTACTGATGGGCTTCTGCGGCTCAGATCCTTCCAGTACTTGGAAGCAGGCCTGTCTCCTATCCTGGCAGAGACACAATCTGTAAGCGGTCTCGTCACTCAGGCATAGTTCCCTTAAAAGAAACTTGCTTTTACCTCTTGTAAAAGCAAGAGCTGTGGAGAACTATTTCCCTTGGATTAGAGCTGTGTCAGGCATGAAAGCAAAGGTTTAGGATTCTTGGTTGCCCTGGATTTCAAGTCACAGAGGCACCTCTGCGTTCCTTAATATATTTTTATTTATTTATTTATTTATTTACTTTTAAAAGATTTTTATTTATTTATTTGACAGAGAGAGAGATCACAAGTAGGCAGAGAGGCAGGCAGAGAGAGAGAGAGAGGAGGAAGCAGGCTCCCCTCTGAGCAGAGAGCCCAATGCGGGACTCAATCCCAGGACCTGAGCTGAAGGCAGAGGGTTAACCCACAGAGCTACCCAGGCGCCCCTTAATGTATTTATTATGTTGTATGTTTGTGTTAGTTCCCCGTTGGCCTTTCTTATGTGTGAGGCCCAACTACCCTTGGTCTAGGGTAGTTCTGGCTGTATCTTCAGCACTTTGGCCAATCAAGTACATAGCAATAGGTGATTCCTAATAATATCTGATCAAATATTTTTTGAGTCAGGACAACGAGCTCCTGAAAGAGATGTGTTGCTGGCTTTCTGAATGTCCCATAGTTAGTGATTTTTAAGCAAAGAAGAGTTTTATTGTTGTTGTCGTTTTAAGAAGAGTGTCTTTATAGTACAGATAAGAGGGAGAAAGCCTTCAGAGCAGAAGTTTAGAATTGTTGGCCAAAAAGAGATTAGTTTAGAAATGTTCTACGGGGACATCTGGGTGGCTCAGTCTGTTAAGTGTCTGTGTTTGGCTTAGATCAGGATCCTAGGACTCTGGGATCAAGTCCCACATCAGACTCCTTGCTGAGCAGGGAGTTTGCTTCTCCC
Source organism: Mustela lutreola (assembly GCF_030435805.1). NCBI lineage: Eukaryota > Metazoa > Chordata > Mammalia > Carnivora > Mustelidae > Mustela > Mustela lutreola. Next base: position 56,805,364 of record NC_081296.1, read on the forward strand.
TCTCCCCCTACTTGTGCTCTCTTTCTCTGACAAATAAATACGATCTTAAAAAAAAAAAAAAAGAAGAAGAAGAAGAAGAAGTGTTCTCCAAGCAGAATACAAAACCAGACGTACTCTTGAGTTGGCTTTGTATGGACATTAGGAGAGTAGTTTCTATTTGAGCCACAAAGGCTGGGCCTGGAGTTCAGGCTGAAAGAACGCTACTGCTTCAGAGATGAAGGGACAAAATGGCTCTGGGCTAAAAAGGGCCTGGCAGTACAGAACTTTTAAATAAACTGGAGTAGGCCTCCCTAGTGGGTGAGATTGTGCCAAACCAAGTTGTGTGGCATGAGATAGTATCTATAAATCTTCACTAATGCTATCTAGGGAAGCACTGACTGTGAAAAGTCATTGTTACTGTGGAAAAATAATATCTGCTCTTTATATAACTGTCAATCAGAGGAAACAGGGAGTTCCCTACCAGGGAGGTGTAAAGCTAGGACAGAACCTCAGACTACACTTTCTGCAGAAAAGGATTTTGTCGCCCAAATTTGTATCACAACAATTAGTCAGGTGACCACAAAGCTGGCTAAGACATTCTTAGTGTGGACATGTCCTTGAGCTACACTCTATCTGTACCTCTTACCACCTACTTCTGTTTTCCCTTTCCATCTAGAGGTTTAAGGGGAGATATTCTAGAGAACAGACATGGCAAGTTTTAAAGAATGAAATGAAGGGCCATTTTCACAGCTGTGCACTTTTCCAGAAAATTTAGGGACCTGCTGAAAACTATCAGACTATATTTCTTACCTATAGCTCCTCCTAAGAAAAGAATCTGTAATGCAAGTTCATAGATACCTTCATTCATTAGAGCTTCTGAAGGATAAGTGACATATTTAGTGCCATACCTAGAAGGTGACACAACGCTGCAATGGACAACCAACTGTTACCTCAGCTTCTGCAAACTCAAGATCACCAAGTGCGTGGTCTCCTAGGGATCCTGGTGCCCTGACTCTCCTTCTGGTTCTAAGATCTGAGCCCTGGTTGGTTTGCCTCCTGTGGTCCTTCCCCTCCTTCCTTCCCCAGAAGCTACACCCTTCACTGACCCCAGCCTGACAGCTATGCTCTCTCAGGCTCCTCATGTGCAGGAGGTGGGGTGAGGAAACATGGGTGGACAACGGGAGAAGGGCCACTCTGTCTCCTCTGTGGGTGATTGCCCTTCTGGCCAGACAGGCCCTCCTAGGCTGACACTTGCTTTTCTTTCAAGTTTCCTTAGTCCCCCTGCCCCTCGGGGGAATCTTCACTGGGTGCAGAGTGTGAGGGTTGGGAGTGGGGGAAGCATCTGCTGCGGGAAGCCTTGATCCCACCCTAACGTGATGTTCTCTGAGTCTCGAGTCTACTTTGTTCCCGAGCTGCTCTAATAAACCGCCCGCAGGCTAGGACTCTGATCCTGGCTGGGAGCTTCTCTGTTCTGTGGCCTCTGCACTCTCTCTCCCGCTCCTGTCTGGATTGGCCCGCCAGGGGGCGCTCTATAGCCCGCTTCCCGCGAGCCCAAGAGGGCAACTTTTGGCCCTGCTTTGCTAAAACTGCGGCCAGCTTTATCTCTTAAAAGACTTTTTGAAAAAATGTTCATCATCAAAAAAAAAAAAAAAAAAAAAAGAAAATGTTCATCATCATTAGCCCTCAAGGAGATTCAAATTAAAACCACATTGAGATATCACCTTACACCAGTTAGAATGGCCAAAATTAACATAACAGGAAACAACATGTGTTGGAGAAGATGTGGAGAAAGGAGAACCCTCTTACACTGTTGGTGGGAATGCAAGTTGGTGCAGCCTCTTTGGAGAACAGTGTGGAGATTCCTCAAGAAATTAAAAATAGAGCTTCCTTATGACCCTGCAATTGCACTCTTGGGTATTTACCCCAAGGATACAGATGTCGTGAAAAGAAGGGCCATCTGTACCCCAATGTTTATAGCAGCGATGGCCACGGTCGCCAAACTATGGAAAGAACCAAGATGCCCTTCAACGGATGAATGGATAAGGAAGATGTGGTCCATATACACTATGGAGTATTATGCCTCCATCAGAAAGGATGAATACCCAACTTTTGTATCAACGTGGACGGGACTGGAAGAGATTATGCTGAGTGAAATAAGTCAAGCAGAGAGAGTCAATTATCATATGGTTTCACTTATTTGTGGAGCATAACAAATATCATGGAGGACAAGGGGTGTTAGAGAGGAGAAGGGAGTTGGGGTAAATTGGAAGGGGAGGTGAATCACGAGAGACTATGGACTCTGAAAAACAATCTGAGGGGTTTGAAGTGGTGGGGGGGTGGGAGGTTGGGGTATCAGGTGGTGGGTATTATAGAGGGCACGGATTGCATGGAGCACTGGGTGTAGTACAAAAATAATGAATACTGTTTTTCTGAAAATAAATAAATTGAAAAAAAAAAAACGTTTTGAGCCCTGCAGAGAGTCAGGGAGAAATAGACACATAGGATTTAAATATCTCAAAGCAAATTGGCTTCCAAAGCACAGGTTTTAACCCTTCTGCTGCGAACCGGCCCCAAGCTCTGTCTCAGTCACACTTTTCCAAAGAGAGAAGGGCAGCAACAGACACATCCAATGAGCATCCATTGTGTGCCATGAGCCTGTAACAGTAGAGTGAGGATGGAGGAGGACCAGGGTTGGGGAGAGAGTATCAGCAGAGTTCCTGTCTGTTCCAGGCCCAAGTTTCTTCTTCTGAAAGCAGCAAGCATTCAGTTTCCTTGTATCTTTTCACAGTCTACATAATATACAAGCCTGTACATATATATAAACTTACCGGTATGTATTCAGGTTTGTGTGTGTTTGTATGTGTCTCCTCCATTCTGCTCCAGGGATAGTAGCACCCTATACACAGTGTTCTGCACCTTATCTTTGGGTCACAAACATACTTATGAAGGGATGTACCTTACTCTTGTTGGTGACTGCATGATAGTCTATTCTGTTCTATAGTGTTCTATAGCTATGTAATCATTTTCTTAATCTGTTATTCACGGTGTACACTTTGTTCTAATCTTTTGCAACTGTAAACAAGCTGGAACATATGTCCTGGGACAAAATAACAACAAGCCCTGTGTATTCAGCTATTGACAGGCTCACTCTTATGCCCTGTCAGTGTTCCTAGGGTCTGGCCTAGGTTTCTGCACAGTGTGGGGCAGAGGGAGCTATGGGTTGACCACACCAAATCTTCCAGATGCTTGTGGGTGTCACTGGCCCCAAACAATCCTAGGAAAGTATTAGTTTTCAGAATATAACAACATGACCAGAGAAATGTTTTCCTTGAAATTGAGAGCCCAGTAACATCTCTGCACATGGAAGTCAACATTATTGTTTTAACATTCTGGTCTTTTAATACTGGAGAAAGTGAAAGTAATACCTGTTTATATGTGTTAGATAAACTTAGACATGAATAAAGTCGACTAATTTAGTTTCTGATCACCTATAGAAAATTTTAGGCCAAACTACAAGCACTCGTTTTTAAACAATTTCTATGTGGTAAGCACTTTACTTAAATTGACTCATTTCACCCTCAAAATATCCCACAAGATAGATACTACTATCTTCATTTTAGAATTTCTTCATTTAGTCTAGAGTGTGAGTAGCCCACAAGTGGGGGGAGGGGCAGAGAATCTGAAGGAGATTCCCAGCTGAGTTTGGAGCCCCAGGCAGGGCTTGATTTCAGGACCCTGAGATCATGACCTGAGCTGAAACCAAGACTCGGTCACCTAACTGCACCATCCAGGTGCCCCTATTATCCTCATTTTAAGGATGAGCAAGCAGAGACCCATATAGTTAATAGATAGTAGTGACAGAACTAAGAGTGTCTCCCCAAATGACAGAGTGTTCCCATTTATTCTGGGCTGCTTCTTAAAGGGATCTGGGGTGCAATGTATCTTTAGGGTAAATCTTTTCTTTCTTCTTGTCTCTGTTTCTTCATCTCTAAAATAGGGACAATCATCTGGGATCACTTATCTGTATTATCAGGTTTATTTTCTAGGTAATAATGTTGTTTCCATAATGAAATATGCATTCTAAATGTGAGAGATGGAGAGAATCTTCATTCTGGTGGTTCTCACCCTTTACAACCCCAAGGACCCCTATCATTAATCCTGCCTGTGAAACACATGTTTTTTAAAATTTTTATTTTTTAAAGATTTTATTTATTTATTTAGAAAAAGAGAGTGAGCGAGAGAGAGAAAGAGAGAGAGAGAGACAGCGAGAGAGAGCACAAGCTGGGGGAGGGGGAGAGGGAGAAGCAAACTCCCTGCTGAGCACGGAGCCCAGTATAGGACTTGACCTCAGGATCTGGGATCATGATCTGAGTCTAAGGCAGACACTTAACTGACTGAGCTATCCAACACCCAAAACACATGTTTTTAGAACATACTAAGTAAACTGGTATTTTTATTTTGGGCCATTAATTTGATCACATGCATATATAGTTGTCAAGTGGTACTTCTCATTACCTGATATAAATGGTACTATCTCTACAAAAATGCTTTACATTCAAAGACTTTGTTAGCGCATCCTATTCATCTGTAATGTGAGTAAATGTGTTTTCGTTAGGGTTTTGGGTATATTAGGTAATATACTGGTTTTATCAGGTGTAGCATACATAGGCAAAAAGGAAGGAGTAGTTTTACACTGCCTCCTGAATTCATATCTTCCGTACGGCTCCTTCTCTGCCCCACCACTCCCTGAGGCTAAAGATACAAACATGGTTTTCCAGTATCAGGCTATTGTCCAAGGCAATGGGAGGAGGATGTTAATTGGAGCTGAGCTTTCAACCCAAACATAAAGGTTTGGTCACTCAATCAATGACTTTTCCTAGAGATGCAGAAGGGCAGCTATTGCATTAAGGAGTGAAATGAGGTAGGATTCCAGGAGAATTTTTTTGAGTGTGTACTAAGATGCCTAAGAAGACTTTATTTTATTTTTTAAAAGATTTCTTTATTTTAGAGAGAGAACGTGTGCATGCATATGCATGTGTGAGCGAGTGGGAGAAGGAAGCAGGGAGAGAATCTTCCAGTAGACTCCCCAGTGAGCAGTGAGACTGTTATGGGGCTTGTTCCCACAAACCATGAGATCATGATCTGAGCTGAAACCAAGAGTCTCACACTTAACTGGCTGAGTTACCCAAGCACCCCATGAAGACTTTAAACCTATGTGGTTATCACTAGTATATAATCCTTGTGTTCCTCTGATTCATAAAGGATCCCATATTAAGTGATTCTTTCCTTTTCTTTTGCATTTGGGAAATTGAAGAATTTGAAGGCATTGGAAGTATTTTTGTTGCCCTGCCCTCAAGAAAGAAGAAAAACAACTGTCTTTATAGAACCCTTCATTACTGGAGACCCCATAGGGGGAGAAAGGCTCTGGAGGTTGAGAGATCCTGAGGAGAAGACCTCTGTTGTCCAGCCACTCCAGTGAGGGGACTAGTCTAGCCTTCAGCATTTCTTCTGCTTGGTGCAAAAGCCCTGTTTTGACTGGAATATCAGATAGTCCAGAATGGCTGCCAAAATGAGCTAGCAAACTGCTTCATTTGGAGATGGAGACCACAGTGATAATAGAACCCCTCATACCACCTGAATTGGTAGGTCTTGGAGAGCTCTGAATGGTTGGGGTTGTGGCAGGATATGCTTTTCCTGTGTTGGAGATTATTACAGAATAGCCTCCCCAGTCTATCTCATTACATATATGACCTTGTATAATCCTCTCCCACACTGACCCTGGGCTGCTTTGACTAATGGAAGGTGACCACATACAGCTTCTGTGTTCACTCTTTTGGAGCTCTGAGCATAATATAAAGAAATTCAGCTGTCCTTATCTAGAGATTCATGTGGGGAGGGTCAGTGAACACCAAGAGAGAAAGACCCGATGTACAGTCATCTCATCTCAATATGTGAGTGAAATAATCTTTTTTTAAAAATTTTATTTATTTGACAGAGATCATGAGTAGGTAGAGAGGCAGGAAGAGAGAAGGGGAAGAAGGCTCCCTGCTGAGCAAAGAGCCCAATGTGGGACTTGATCCCAGGACTCTGAGATCATGATCTGAGCCAAAGGCAGAGGCTTAACCCACTGAGCCACCCAGGCACCCCTTGAGTGAAATAATCTTAAATGATAACCATAAGAGCCAGCCCAGCCGACACCAAGTTGTCCAGAGTTGAGCTAACCTAGCTGGGTTCAGCCAATTTACCTAATAATGAAAATAAACAAGTAATTGCTGTTTTAAGTCATAGTAAATCTTTTTCTATATGTATATAGGATATTTGTGTGTTTGTGTATGTGTGTGTGTGTGTGTGTGTAAGCCTGACACAACGTAAGTATTTAGAAGTGCTAGTGGTTTCTTTCTTTGTTTCTTTGCCTTCTTAGATAGCCATAGGGTAGGTAACTGGAGAAGGACGTTGAAGGGGTCCAAGCTACATATCACACCACTCACCATCTGGGACATCCTCCTACAGTTAAAGATATTTATCCCTCTTGCTTTCTATTGGGCTAGTGGTAGTTGAGAGCAAGAAGAGAAACTCTTCCTCCTTTAGAGATATCTGAGGTCGTCCTGGGAAATCTCAAAAAGAATGAGCGTTATGTAAAGGACTCTAATCTAAGTTTCTAGAATCTTGCATTTGTTCATATGTGTGCTGTTTACTACACACCTGTCATCTATATTCCCAGTATTGTATTTCATTATGTAGAATGGGAATTTTAATCTATATTTATAAACCAGCTATTTGTGGACTGTGCACTCTATTTCTGAAACTGTTAATCACAGGGTATATTAGGATACATAATCCCTAAGTAGCTTATGGGAAATTAGAGAAAACGAATATGTGATAGAAGTAATAACACTTGTATGAACGTGGTATGGGAGCTTAGGAGAAGGAGGACCTTATTTTTTCCCTGTTGGATTCAGGAAGGCTTGCAAGAGGGAGCTCCATCTGGGCAGAGCCATGAGGATGAGCAAGGGGTTTGCTGGGTAATAGGGAAAAGATGGGCATTCTTGACACATGGATTGGTGTGGGAAAAGGCACAAAGGTGGGGAAGGTCTAACTGCTAAGAGATAGATGATAAATTTATTCTAGGTGAGAAAAATTGGAATTAAAGTCTTAAACTGGTGTAATATCATCTTCCAACAAAATTAACCCATATAGTGTTTTACTATCTTTCTCTATTCTTATCTGAAAATGCAATCATGTTACTGTTGATGTTCTTCTATAAATATGGACACAAATTTTGACCTGGACAGGACTGAATGCAGAGCTAGGAGCACTCTGCTTTGTCCTCTTGCTTTGTCAAATTCCGTGATTCCTCTGATTGTTAAGCAAGTTTATTCATATACATGGTATGTGAAGCATTTCTATAGGTGATGAGGATGTAAAAATGAATTAGGTAAAGTACAATGGTGTCATGTGTATAATCTCCTTAATGCTTATAGTCATGATTCTACACTCCACCACAGCTGAGTGTTTGTGAGGCAGAACTCACACACTGCAGAAACAGTGGGTATAGCTGGCTCAAGAGCCGCTCTGATTGGCTTATCCAGTGGGTTTTTTGTTTTTGCTTCTTATTTTTAAAATAGGGGTTTTGAAGTTAGTCGTAACTTATCCAGATGGTAATTTTCACATAGAAAATTTAGATTTTGGCTTGCCTTAAAGCAGGCAAATGTAGGGCCACCATCACCTCAATGTAACTATCAGCTAGAGACTCTTTCTAAAACTGAGACAGATTCAGCTTTTAAGGTGTTACTTTACTCTTGGAATAAGAGCAAACAGAAATAAATGGTCACAAAACTTAGTTCTTTTATTGACTCCATGAAAAATATGAAGAACAGCTCTACTGAGGCAACTAGAAACATTTCCACAATCATGAGATTATAAAGCCTGCTTGGTTTTGAACAGAACTGGATAAACATGACCAACTCTTTGACCTTGGGCTTCTTTTTTTCTTTCTTTCTTTTTTTTTTTTTTTAAAGATTTTATTTATGTATTTGTCAGAGAGAGAGAGTGAGCGAGCAAGTGCACAAGCAGGGGGAGTGGCAGGCAGAGGGAGAAGCAGGCTCCCCACCAGTCAAGGAACCCAATGTGGGGCTCCATCCCAGAACCCTGAGGTCATGACCTGAGCAGAAAGCAGATGCTTAACTGACTGAGCCATCCAGGCTTCCCTGGGTTCTATGTCTTTCCATATTGTCCTTGGGACTTTCATTCTTCGTGAAAATGTTTTCCAGGTAAAGTTTTTTGAGTTGAAACTTGAGATAAAACTGTTTGTAGAAGGATGAAATGGTTTGAATGACTGGTAGGAATTGAGATGACTGATGTAAGGCAGGACACAAACATTTAAAGCATGAATTGTCATGTGTTTATTTCAGTGTGAATGAATAATCAATATGGTAAATCACTGGCTTCATATGTATTATTGTTTAGAATCAAGCTGTGTGAAAACATGAGTTGATGAGAACGGAAATGTTAATTAACAATACAGAAGGAATGGAGTCATGGTGTAGGTTGCCTGACGTCTGGGAAATTCTGAGATGAACAGGCTTAACCTGGGTGGACGCCCTAATTGTTTGGCTTCTCAGTTTGAACTTGTTTCCCAACAATGTTTTCCAAGAATAGTCATTACTGCTGATATATTTAGCAGTTGGGTCTTTCCCTTTGATGGCTTTTCTGGGGAATTGTAGGCCCCTTAACTGTTAAGATACGTTCTTCGTTCAAAGCCAGGGTTTTCCTTCATGGAGCATCATGCCTTACTCTCTCCTACTTGCCTCATATCCTTCCCTTAAGAGGGACTAGCTTGGTTGTCTGATAAAGTGTGCAGGCTTTTTAAAAAGACAGCTTGGAGTTTGATTCACAGCCTTGCTATTCACCTACCGCACTGCGACCTCAGACAAGGTGATTGTCTTCCCTTTTCTGCCAGGGAAACAGTAAAATTCTTTCCAGATACACAGAAATACTAAGTCTGATGGTGGGTTACTCTAGATCCTGAGCACAGGTAAAAACACTAGGAAGTGTAGAGTGCTACCTACCAGACCGTATTGTGGGGCTTAATCCCAATTGCCCAGTCTGAAACAGGTGCACCAAAGATGTGGTGGTTTCCTGGTTAATTTTCAACATTCCCACAAGCCATTCAAATCACGAGTGATACTGAGATATTTTAGGCTGTATAGCACCCATCCATCAAAGCTTCCTCTTAGTTTTAATGAATTAAACTCTTGCTTTCCTATTAGACCCGAGGTTGAACTACTGGAGCTAGCCAAGGATGGGAGCTACTCCACTGATGTTTGTGGACCGACTGAGCGGTATCCTCCAGGACATTAGCCAATGACCATCAGTCTTAGTGGTGTAAGATCACCCTGTAGTTCCGTGTTGAACTTTTCCCTTGCTCAACTGAAAAACGGCTCCAAGGGAGAGGGATTTGCATGTTACTTTCCATGTAATACTTAATGTTTTTCTTGATAATATTAAAGCAACGAAAACAACACAACAATAATAAATATACATGTTGCATTAGTGAGGTTTCTCCAGGGAAGCGGAGCTGAGAGGCTATACATAAGGATTTATTATAAGGAATTGGCTCATGCAGTTATGAAGGCTGGCAAGTTCCAGGATTTCTAAGGTGAGGCAGCAAGCTGGGGATGCAGGAGAGCTGATGGTGTGGGCTTCTTTTTTTCTTTCAAGGCAGGCAGGCTTGAGACCCAGGAAAAGCTGATGTTCAGTGCAGGTCAGAAGGCAGAAAAGAGCCGTTGTCCCAGTTGAAGGCCATCAAGCAAGAGATTTCTCTTTCATTTGGGGAAAGGGTTACCGTTTTGTTCTATTCAGACATTCAAGTGATTGGATGAGGTCCACCCACATTAGGAAGAGCACTCTGCTTCACTCAGTTTAACAACATAAATGTTAATCTCACCAAAACTTAAAAAAAAAAAAAGGAGGGTGTCTGGCTGACTCGGTCAGGGGAGCATATGGCTCTTGATCTCGAGGTTGTGAATCTGAGCCCCACACTGGGTGTAGAGATTGCATAAATAAATAAACTTAAACAATATATTAATCTCACTCCAAACCACCCTCACAGAAATATCCAGAGTAGTGTTTGATTGAACATCCAGGTACACAATGGCCCAGTCAAGTTGACACATAAGGGGTGCCCGCATGGCTCAGTGGTTGGTCATCTGCTTTTGGCTCAGGTCATAATCCTGTGGTCCTGAGATTGAGTCCCGCAGGTCCTGGGATTAAGCCCTGCATCGGGTTGCCTACTCAGTGGGGAGTCTGCATCTCCCTCTGCCTGCCGCTCCCCCTGCTTGTGCTCTCTTTATGTCAGAAAAATAAATAAAATCTTTTTTAAAGAAGACATATAATTGGGGTGCCTGGGTGGCTCAGTGAGTTAAGCCTCTGCCTTCAGCTCAGGTCATGATCTCAGGGTCCTGAGATCGAGTCCCTCATCGGACTCTCTGCTTGGCAGAGAGCCTGCTTCCTCCTCTTTCTCTGCCTGCTGCTCTGCCTACTTGTGATCTCTCTCTGTCAAATAAATAAATAAATAAAAAATCTAAAAAAAAAAAAGACATATAATTAACCATCACATATGTATAATACAATAAGTTTTATTTCAGGTAGTCAGACTATTTTTTCTGGATTTAGGTATAATCTTTTAGGAAAATCAGATTTACATTAGTAGAAAAATTCAGAAATCTGAATTGCATTTTCTGTTGAAATTCTTTACACACATGTTCCTACACCTCCATTTTCTCAAGGATTCAGAGAACTATGGAGAGTCTGAGTTGGGAGGAATTTGTTGGGTCTTTCATTCCAAGTCTTTCATTTAGCAGCTGAGGACCAGAATGGTGGGATGATTTGTCTAGCTGACACAGAAAATTGGTCTAGCTGACAGAACTGGGAATTAAATACATGGCTCCTTGATATGAGGACTCCGTTAGGACTATGTGGCCACTTAACCAAATGAGGAGGGTCTACGTGCAATCTGTAGAGGTCTGCAGGTAGTGGGGTGGAGGGAAGGAAGGAGGCAGGAGCTGGGACTGGGTGTGCAAGAGGAGGGGGATATAACGAAGTGAGCTCATCAGCGGAGAACGTAGAGTGAGGAGAAAGGAGAAAGGGGGAGAGTGTGAAATGCTGAGGGTCTGGGGTCTAGGGAAGGTGGGACTGGGGACCTAAATCAGGGGAAGTGAGACACAGGTGCCCTACTTTGCCTCTTCGTTCCCTCTTCTGGGAGAGAAAGCGAGACTAAGATGTGGATCCTCTTCCTACTCACTCCTGGACAAGACGGTCTTCTTTTGGTCCAAGAGCTTGGTATAAATATATTTTTAAAAAACACTTATTTATTTATTTATTTATTTATTTATTTATTTATTTATTTATGTGTATGTCAGATAGAGAGCACAAGTAGGGTAAGTGGCAGGCAGAGGGAGAAGCAGGATCCCTGCTGAGCAGGGAGCCCGATGTGGGACTCAGTCTCAGGACCTGGGATCATGACCTGAGCTGAAGGCAGGTGCTTAACTGCTTGAGCCACCCTGGCGTCCCAAGGCCAAGAACTTGGTAACCAACTCCTCAGACTTCTCGGCTCTACCGCTCGAGGTGAGTGTGAAGCGAGAGCTTTCCCTCTCTCACAGGGCTGCTGCTCCATGCTCAGCAGCATTTGGCATAGTTGACCACTCCTCCTCCTTGGTAAGGCTGACGAATGCAGCTTTTTATGACAGAAGCAAGGATGAAAAGCATCGTGCTCTCAGTCCTGCCTCAAGGCAGACAGTCAAGCTCCAGACTGGTCTCTAGGACGCCACCATCTCCTGGCTCTTCAGCGACCTCACAGAGTATTTTTCTTAGGCCCCTCTGCAAGTTCCTCTTCTTCTCCCTGGTACTCATATGGGGAGAGCCCCAGGGTCAGGGTGTCCATTTCTCTATCCACATATTCTCTCTGTGATTTTATCCAGTCTCAAAGCTTTAAATGCCATTGATAGTCCCCAAAATCCCAAATTTATACCTTTAGTCCAGCTCTCCCTCCTGAACTTCAGACTCATATATCCAAGTGTCCACTTGACATCTTCAGTGTTTGTTTAATAGACACGTCAAACATACCACGTCCCAAGTGGAAAGACTGATCCTCTCTTCTCCTCCCCTAAAGCTGCTCTTTCATTAATATTCCCCTCCTTAGTCGAAGGTAATAGCATCCTTTTAATCTTGAGGCAACAACTTTGGTGGTGTTCTTGATTCCTTTTTTTTGGTCCCTCTTCCATCCTGTCAGTAAAGTCCGCTGTTTTCACCTTCAAACCTAATCCAGCATCTAACATCCAGCCATCTCTCACTACCTCCACTGCTACCACCTAGTCTGAGAGACCATTTCTTCCCACCAGGATCCTTATAAACATCTGGGACTTGCACTCTCTGCTTCTACCCTTAACTTCACACAGCAGCCCAAGTAATCCTTTCAAAATATAACTCAGATCATGCAACTCTGCTCAGAATCTTCTAATGCCTCATTTCACTACGAATAAAACCTAAAATCCTTACAAAAGTCCTTATGCTTGGAAGTTATCTGTCCTCCCACACCTTCCCCTTTCAGAACAAATCCCCTACTGTTTATCTTCCCTCTCACTCACTCTTCCTAATGCCTCGTGCCTTTGCTGTTCCGAAAAGACAGGCAGGCTCTCTTTAAGAAATCACCTCCCCTTCCCTAGATATTCTGCAAGGCTAAGCCTCACCTTATCAAGGATGCTTAACTACCCTACTTAAACTTAAAAATGTGATTCATAGCTTCCCCCATTCTCCTTCCTGTTACATTTTCCCATAGACCTTATGACCTTAACGGTCTATATAATTTACATACTTATATTTTTTGTCTCTCTTTTTCTTTCTTTCTTTTCTCTCCTCCTGCCCTCCCCCCTCCCCTCCCCTTCCTCCTTCCCCTCCTCCTCTTCCTCCTTTTGGTTTGGTCTGCTGTGTTCTCTGATGAGTCCCACATTCCTCTAGTGTGCAGGTACTCAAGAAATGATTACTGAATAAGGCTCTGCCAACGAAAGGCCCAACTGCCACTACACAATATTCCTGAGATGTCAAGGTCACGGACTGATGTGGGCTCCCAGCCAGGCCTGACCACCTCCTCACTCAACTGAATCTCCACTCTGGCCATCCATGAGCCTAATGGGGGGCCTGGAGGAGACACCCCTTTCCCCTAAGTGGCAAGTGCAGGTGATCCAACCGATTTTTATCTGTAGGAACCTCAGTTCTTCTTTTTAATGCTTTCTCTCGGAAATCCGCAGCCGTCATCGACCCCCGGCCCACCGTCTCTCTCCTAGCCTTTCCAGAGGCTGAGGCCTTGACCATGAAGAGGAGCTGATGCTGGCCTCCCTCCTCAACCCTCAATAACCGCGCGTGTAACGGCGCCTTGCCGCCAGCAGGGGGCAGGAACTCTGGCTGAGTTTCCCCGCCCAGCCCCCGCTCCTCCCCAGCTCCCCTCCTTCTTTTTGGGCACAGTGAGGAAGGACGCCAGGGCCCGCCCGGGGAATCTGTGCGCACGGGGCCGTGGGTGGTGACGCGGTGCTGGGCTTCGATTCGGGAGAGCCAGGCTCCCGCCCGGGATGATGCTCTTTGAGCTCCCGGGCTCCTCGAGTAACACTCGGGTGGCGCGGCCGCTGAGCCCCGAGACACCGGGTCCGCCCCGTTATTCTCAGGTCCCTTCACCCCCAGGGGCTCCGCCACCGCGGGGTCGGGTCATGGCTCGCGGAGAGAGGTCTTGAGGTTCTACAGGGAGAGCCTCCCGCCTCCTCCAGAGGCGCAAACCCCGGCCCCGGGGTGGGGGGGGGGGCACAGCCCGCGAACCAGGCGCTGCCGGGAGAGGGGGTTGCGGAGGAGGGGAAACCCGAGCTCTCGTCGGGCACCTTCGCCCTCTTGGGCGGGTCCCGCTGTCGCCGCCGTCAGGGCTGGCAGGGGGCGCTGCGCCGCCCTTGCTGCTCGCCCGGGGACCAGAACGTGACCTCCTGGTTCTTCCGTAGAGATGGCTTGCCAAAGGCTCTTTGAAATTCTGAGGAACACTGCGCGAAAGTAAGCCAATAGGCTTCGGATAAAGAGCGCCTACTGGGTACCAGGAGCTCTCCATCCTGTCGGTGGTTAGATGTGCAGACCGCGAGGGTGTGTGCTTCCGCCTGCGGGGCTGCTGCAGGGTGACAGGTGGGGGTGTCTGGGTCAACTCAAGGTTTCATCGCGGTGGTCCTTTTAAGTTTTCTTCCTAACCTCATTGTCTGGACTTTTATTTACCAGGATCTTCCTTACCAACCGAGAAGGGGCTGCAATGAGGTAGTTTCTTTGACTTTTTTCCTTTATAGCTATGTATGCATCGCACATGCAAATGGTAAGTGTAAATGCAATACTGAGAAACAAATCTGGTAAAAAGGATGTTTTCCTTCGGTCGTTGTTTGTTAGTGTTGGGGTCCGTGATCAAAGGAACGAGACTGATACAAAGCGAAGGTCAAACAAAACTTTATTTCGCGCCAAGCATCAAGAATCAAACTGACCGGTCAGGGCTAGCTCTTACGAAAAGGCGAGGACGATGTTCCCGACAAGATCACTCCCAAGAAGGCCGCTCCAGACGAGGCTGCTCTAGATGAGGCTGCTCTGCAGATGAGGCTGCTCCATGATCGGAGCCACTCCCAAGAAGAGGCCACTCCCAAGAGGAGGCCGCTGCTCCATGAGGTTGCTCCCCAGACAGGGCCGCTCCCAAGAAGGGGCCATTCTGGACAAGATCGCTTCCCGGTCGAGGCCGCTCCCGACGACAAAGAGGCAACGATGACAGCAACGATGACAAGGAGGACAACCCGGATGACACAGACTCTGTTCCCAACGATACCACTCTGACAAGGCTGCCACCCAGAGGAAGCCACTGCTGCGGACAAGGCCGCTCGTGGCTCGGGGTGGCGAGGCATTTTGTGACAAGGCTGCTGGCGGCTAGGGGCCGTTGGCATCTCAGGGCCACTGGCGTCTCGGGACTGCTGGCATCCAGGGGCTGCAGGCGTCAGGACCGCTGACCGCTGGGCCGCTGGACTGCTGGTGTCTCGGCACCGCTGACGTCTAGGGGCTGCAGGCGTGGGGACTGCTGACCGCTGGGCCGCTGGACCACTGGAGTCTCAGGGCCGCAGGCATCAAGGGACCGCTGACAGCTGGACCGCTGGTGTCTTCAGGCCGCAGGCATGGAGGGACTGCTGACAGCTGGACCGCTGGTATCTGGGCAGCTCGCGGCTGCTGGAAGCTGCATGCAGCTGAAGGCTGCAGGTGGCTCGGGGCCACCGGAGGTGGGGCCTCAGGCGGCTGGAAGCTGCAGGTGGCTGGAGGCTGCAGGCGCAGGGACTGCCGGTGGTGGGACTGCTAGTGGCGGTTATAGCTCTTACAAGAGCTGTTATAGCTCCTCCACTCGGCGGACTCTTCGCTCCTGTCGCAGCTCTCCTGCCGCTCCGGTCGCAGCTCTCCTCTCCTGCTAGCCTCGCAGCAACCTTTTTGCGGTTGGTTGAGTCCCACCCCTATACAGGTGGCCAATCGGATCTCAATCCACCCTAGTGGATATACACATGCTGCACCAATTGGACATCTCCACCTGGCCTGCCCCACCGCTACATCGGGGTCCACAAGCAAGTTCCTCTGGGAGGGGCAGGCCCTTACATTCCCCCCTTTTCTTTGGAGATTAGTCAAATCCTTGACTTCTCAGATAGTTCTATCTTATATTGAACATATAAGACTAACATTTTATCGCCCCAATTTTCTTTAGTATAGCAACAATAAACTTCTTTAGTATAGCAACAATAAACTTACAATTTTTTAGTCCATGGTCAGCTGGGTCTGTCCGCTGCCGCTCCCATCTGGGGGGCATCCTTACTCGGCTCGTTTGACGTGACCTGCATGAACCCAGGCCCTAATGCCTTCTACTTTTACTGCCGTGGGGGTGGTTAGGATAACAGTAAATTGTCCCTTCCAGTGAGGCTTCAAGTTCTCCACGTGATAGTGACATATCCAAATCAAGTCCCTGGGATGTGGTTCCACCACTGTCTCTGTCCCAGTGTGGGCAGTTTGGATCCCTTCTTTTTAAGACAGACTGTAATGCCTGCAGTGATTGGGGTATAGACTGATCAGTCATTTCTGCTAGGGCAACCTCCTGTAGCCTAGGCCAGAGCGAGGGAGGGGTCCTCCCAAACATTATTTCACATGGGGTCACCTTGTTTAAATAGGGTGTACATCATGCCCTGAGAGCAAAAGGAAGGAGATCCATCCATCCACCGCCAGCCTCCAGAATTAACTTTGTCAAGGTCTCTTCAAGAGTCTGGTTCATTCTCTCTCCTTGCTCAGAGCTCTGGGGCCAGTAGGCACACTGTAGTTTTCAATTAGTGTCTGTGGCCTTGGCCATCTGTAGCGCCTTGGTGAATGCAATCAGCTTTGCTTTTCCACCAAGATCCTGTGTGGCAGGGCTGTCATCCAGAGTCTTGCAGCCCCCGCATACCTCTTTCCATTGACCATGTAACTACTCCCTTCTGTGAACAGAGTCATTTCCGCATCCAGGAGGGGAGTGTCTCTGAGATCCGGCCTTATTCCCGCGACTTGGGTTAGGACCTTCCCGCAGTCGTGTGGGTGGTCAGCCAGCACCTCTGGTAGCAACGTGGCTGGATTTAGTACTGCCAGGAGCCGGAAGATCACTTTTTTCATTCAGGAGGAGGGCCTGATACCTCGTCACTCGGGCGTTTGTCATCCACCGGTCTGGTGGAGTCCGGAGAAGGCCCTTGATAACGTGGGTGGTGGTCAATATGAGATTTTGACCCAGAGTCAATTTGCATGCATCCTTGACCAGGAGAGCCATGGCAGCAATTATGCAGAAACCAAGGGGGAACCCAGCTGCTACTGGATCTAGTTTCTTGCGAAGATAGGCCACTGGCCTTCACCAAGGCCCCAGAATCTGAGTCAAAACTCCTTTAGTCAGCCCTGCCTTTTCATCCACATACAAGTGGAAGGGCTTGGTAACATCTGGGATGACCAATGCTGGGGCACACAGTAGGCTCTTTGTAATTCCCGAAATGCTCCTTCTGCCTCAGTTGTCCACACTCTACCATAGTGAGTCCTCCCTTAGCCAGTTCGTAGAGAGGTTGTGCCATCTCCATGAAGGCAGCATTCACAGCCTGCAGTAGCCCACCATCCCAAGAAATTCCCTCTTGGAGATCAAAGTGAAAGCAACCGGTATTCCCTGGCAGTCTTCCATCCAAGTACTAACCAGGCCCGACCCTGCTTAGCTTCCAAGATCAGACGAGATCGGGCGCGTTCAGGGTGGTATGGCCGTAGACAATCATAGGGTTCTTACCCAATATTCTCAGATGAGTGTACGTGACACCCTATGTAACATGGAACTGTCCTCCCCTTGCTGGAGGAAGCTGAACTTTCTCATACCCTACTGTTACCTTAATGTGTCCAGGCTTGGTTAGCTACCATATCTCTCTCGTTCACAGTTACGTTGGCCCCCGGCCTTCTTGGGTTACTGATGCCTTGTGGTCATACCCTTTCTGTACAAAGGAAGAGGTAGTGGAGGGTTTCTAAGTGCTTGGAACAGAATGATGTTTCAGACAGATGGACATGTCGTTCAAAGATGCAGAGGCTGCAGAGAGCCAGCATATTCAGGAACATGCCAGCAGCTGCACGTGTATCAATTGGGATAGGTCCCTGGCAGCCTCCGATGGCCAAGATTTGAAGCCTTGACTCCCGAGCTCCTCCCATGGGCCCTTGTGTGACACTTCGAGTCCAGACATCAGAGAAGAAGGACGGGCAGCTCATGGAGCTTCAGAGAGTTTTCTTCCCCTTAGAAGATGGCTTCCTAGACTCAAAGTGGACCCTCAGACTCTCGTTTTTCTAGGTCTGAAAGCCAACACAGAGGTGCTGAGCAGAGTCCAAATTCATTGCACAGAATTTCTCATTCCATCTCCCAGATTCTGGGTGGAGGAGCCCAGAGAGAACAGCTGTGGTCTGCTCTGCCATCGGAGCAGGGCTGTCCCTGAATGCTGTCCTGCTCGCATCCCTCGTGGGAACTTAGGAGCGTCTTATCTAAGGTCTGTCTGTATAAACCCTGGACCAGGCTACTCCGTGGAGTAGATCACCGTTATGCCATCTGACGCCCTGCAAGATTCAGGGTGCAGTCCATTCAGACTCCATAGCGGAAGCGGTGGAGCCATAGAGATACATTCACACAGTCAGGCACTCTCCAGATTCAAACAGGTTGTACATCCTCCCCTTTGGGTATCCCTGGTTAATGGGAGGTGATCGGTCTCCCCTTCCTTTCTTTTACGAATGGATTTAGCTCCGACAGTGACCTCAGGGCTGTTTTTCTCTCTTTTTACATATCTCCTACTTTTTACATACAGAGTTGCTTTTCTCATTTCCATCAGTCTTCATTGCACCTAACAGAATTGTGTACTCTTAGAAATACCTTAACCTCTACTGAAGACAAAACCAATTGTGAGTTGTTACAACAGAATTCTTTAGATGGCAAATTTATCAATCAGTTAAGCACAGAATGTGTTCACCAGCAGATTTCAAAAGTACAAACCCAGTTCCAGCAACCAGCACCCTAGCATTTCATCTCATTTGGTTAAGATCTAGATGTCCAACAAATTTAACTCCATTTGTCATTCAAGCAACCCTTCACAGTTTCAGGTTACCAAAGATTTCAGAAGCCACTTTAACAATTACTCATTAAACCCTTGAAACAGTTAACCATCGGCCCAGCCATCCCTTCACCAACAAACCTTATGTTCCACCTGGGCCCATTCCACTTCAGATGCCATGCTTTCCCTGCCAGCAAGGGGGAGGGGCTAGGCAGTCCATGTCGGGCCAGAGAAGGCAAGGAATTCCCCGAAACAAAGAAGTTTTGGCAGCTGCTTGGGAATATTCCTTAAAGTCTCTGTCTCGAGGTCGGTTCATCCCACAGTGCCAGTTCTGCTTACCAAAAGTGGCCCACTAGGCATTCATATTCCACGCCCGGTTCCAATGAGCATCAGCATTGGACACCTCAACCCGGCATTTGACTAACTCCAGGTGGCTCGTTATAGCCCTTAACACACAAAATGAGTGAGGGAGAAGCCCCACATCTATTATGAGGAACAGAGAGATGAAAGCCAGCGTCCCCTTACTCTCTGCTTGCCACATTCCTTCAACCATAACAAACAGCACAACAGACAACAACAAAAGAACAAGGCAAAAACAAACGTAGACCCAGCGATCCTTATCCAGAGCCTGCTGCTGTGGGGGCTTTCTTGGTCCCCTACAAACACAACACACCACACAATAGACAACAACAAAAAAAAACAGACAAAGACAACTGCAGACCCAGCGATTCTTACCCAAAATTTGCCACTTGAATTGTCTTGGCACCTCTGCCAAGCATCAACTGACCACAAATTGTTATTTCTGTACTCAATTCCATTGATTTGTATGTTTATCTTTATGCCTGCATGTACCACAGTCTAGATTATTGTAGCTTAAGGTTTTATCTCCCCTGCTTGTTTCAGGTTCAGTTTGTTCTCTTCTCAATATTTTTAAGGTAGGGTTTGAGGGGTTTTTTTTTTTTGTATCCTTTAAAACAGATGCTTACTGCTATAATTTCCCTTTAAGTACTGTTTTAGTGGCATTCCATAAGCTTTGGTGTGTTGCATTTTTGTTTTTGTATAGCTCAATGAATTTCCTCATTTGATTTTTCTCTTTGACCTACTGACCAAATTTATGGAGTGCATTAATTTCTACACACTTTTTAATTTACCCAGAGCTAGCCACCAGTGGGGGCTATCTTTATCCCCCAACTGTCTAAGGGGACTTGAACCCCTCAACTGTCTAAGGGGAGGCAGGGGACTCGCAACCCCCGACCGTCTAGGGGGACTCAAACCCCCCGACCACCCAGGGGGACTCGAATCCCCCGACCGTACAAGGGGACTCGGACTCCCTGTCGATCTATCAGCAGAGGGATGGGGCGTCCCCGCATCCACTCCAGCCCTGGGGAGCATGGCTGCGTCCAGCTTCTCCCTGGTGGGATATACCCTGGAGCTCCAACCAGACAGACAGATAGAATCCCAATACCTCAGATCCCAATACCTCTGAACCCAATACCTCAGATCCCAATACCTCCGAACCCAATACCTCAAAACCCAATACCTCCAGAGGCTTTTCCTAAAAATTCTGATGCTGGCTCAGTTCTCGTCGTTTGATCCTGGACGAGCCCCCAAATGTTAGGGTCCGTAATCAAAGGAACGAAACTGATACAAAGCGAAGGCCAAACAAAACTTTATTTCGCGCCAAGCATCAAGAATCAAACTGACCGGTCAGGGCTAGCTCTTACGAAAAGGCGAGGACGATGTTCCCGACAAGATCACTCCCAAGAAGGCCGCTCCAGACGAGGCTGCTCTAGATGAGGCTGCTCTGCAGATGAGGCCGCTCCATGATTGGAGCCACTCCCAAGAAGAGGCCACTCCCAAGAGGAGGCTGCCGCTCCATGAGGTTGCTCCCCAGACAGGGCTGCTCCCAAGAAGGGGCCATTCTGGACAAGATCGCTTCCCGGACGAGGCCGCTCCCGACGACAAAGAGGCAACGATGACAGCAACGATGACAAGGAGGACAACCCGGATGACACAGACTCTGTTCCCAACGATACCACTCTGACAAGGCTGCCACCCAGAGGAAGCTACCGCTGTGGACAAGGCCGCTTGTGGGTGCACGTGCCCCTTTGGATCACTACGTTTGTATCTTTAGGGTAAATACCCAGTAGTGCAATTGCTGGGTCATAGGGCAGTTCTATTTTCAACATTTTGAGGAACCTCCATGCTGTTTTCCAGAGTGGTTGCACCAGCTTGCATTCCCACCAACAGTGTAGGAGGGTTCCCCTTTCTCCACATCCTCTGCAGCATCTGTCATTTCCTGACTTGTTGATTTTAGCCATTCTGACTGGTGTGAGGTGAGATCTCATTGTGGTTTTGATTTGTATTTCCCTGATGCCGAGTGATATGGAGCACTTTTCATGTGTCTGTTGGCCATCTGGATGTCTTCTTTGCAGAAATGCCTGTTCATGTCCTCTGCCCATTTCTTGATTGGATTATTTGTTCTTTGGGTGTTGAGTTTGCTAAGTTCTTTATAGATTTTGGACCCTAGTCCTTTATCTGATATGTCGTTTGCAAATATCTTCTCCCATTCTATCAGTTGTCTTTTGATTTTGTTAACTGTTTCCTTTGCTGTACAAAAGCTTTTGATCTTGATGAAATCCCAATAGATCATTTTTGCCCTTGCTTCCCTTGCCTTTGGCGATGTTCCTAGGAAGATGTTGCTGCGGCTGAGGTCGAAGAGGTTGCTGCCTGTGTTCTCCTCAAGGATTTTGATGGATTCCTTTCACAAATTGAGGTCCTTCATCCATTTTGAGTCTATTTTCGTGTGTGGTGTAAGGAGATGGTCCAATTTCATTTTTCTGCATGTGGCTGTCTAATTTTCCCAACACCATTTATTGTAGAGGCTGTCTTTTTTCCATTGGACATTCTTTCCTGCTTTGTCGAAGATTAGTTGACCATAGAGTTGAGGGTCTATTTCTGGGCTCTCTATTCTGTTCCATTGATCTATGTGTCTGTTTTTGTGCCAGTACCATGCTGTCTTGATGATTACAGCTTTATAATAGAGCTTGAAGTCCGGAATTGTGATGCTACCCACTTTGGCTTTCTTTTTCAATATCCCTTTGGCTATTCAAGGTCTTTTCTGGTTCCATATAAATTTTAGAATTATTTGTTCCATTTCTTTGAAAAAGATGGATGGTACTTTGATAGGAATTGCATTAAATGTGTAGATTGCTTTAGGTAGCATAGACATTTTCACAATATTTATTCTTCCAACCCAGGAGCATGGAACATTTTTCCATTTCTTTGTGTCTTCCTCAATTTCTTTCATGAGTACTTTATAGTTTTCTGAGTATAGATTCTGTGCCTCTTTGGTTAGGTTTATTCCTAGGTATTTTATGGTTTTGGGTGCAATTGTAAATGGGATGGACTCCTTAATTTATCTTTCTTCTGTCTTGTTGTTGGTGTAGAGAAATGCAACTGATTTCTGTGCATTGATTTTATATCCTGACACTTTACTGAATTCCTGTACAAGTTCGAGCAGTTTTGGAGTGGAATCTTTTGGGTTTTCCACATATAGTATCATATCATCTGCGAAGAGTGATAATTTGACTTCTTCTTTGTCGATTTGGATGCCTTTAATTTCCTTTTGTTGTCTGATTACTGAGGCTAGGACTTCTAGTACTATGTTGAATAGCAGTGGTGATAATGGACATCCCTGCCGTGTTCCTGACCTTAGCGGAAAAGCTTTTAGTGTTTCTCCATTGAGAATGATATTTGCGGTGGTTTTTTCATAGATGGCTTTGATGATATTGAGGTATGTGCCCTCTATCCCTACACTTTGAGGAGTTTTGATCAGGAAGGGGTGCTGTATTTTGTCAAATGCTTTTTCGACATCTATTGAGAGTATCATATGGTTCTTGTTCTTTCTTTTATTGATGTGTTGCATCACATTGATTGATTTGAGGATGTTGAACCAACCCTTGCAGCCCTGGAATAAATCCCACTTGGTCGTGGTGAATAATCCTTTTAATGTACTGTTGAATCCTATTGGCTAGTATTTTGGTGAGAATTTTCGCATCTGTGTTCATCAAGGATATTGGTCTATTGCTCTCTTTTTTGATGGGATCCTTGTCTGGTTTTGGGATCAAGGTGATGCTGGCCTCATAAAATGAGTTTGGAAGTTTTCCTTCCATTTCTATTTTTTGGAACAGTTTCAGGAGAATAGGAATTAGTTCTTCTTTAAATGTTTGGTAGAATTCCCCAGGGACGCCATCTGGCCCTGGGCTTTTGTTTGGAGATTTTTAATGACTGTTTCAATCTCCTTACTGGTTATGGGTCTGTTCAGGCTTTCTATTTCTTCCTGGTTCAGTTGTGGTAGTAGAAATGCATCCATTTCTTCTAGATTGTCAAATTTGTTGGCGTAGAGTTGCTCATAGTATGTTCTTATAATAGTTTGTATTTCTTTGGTGTTAGTTGTGATCTCTTCTCTTTCATTTATGATTTTATTTATTTGGGTCCTTTCTCTTTTCTTTTTGATAAGTCTGGTCAGGGGTTTATCAATTTTATTAATTCTTTCAAGGAACCACCTCCTAGTTTCGTTGATTTGCTCTATTGTTTTTTTGTTTCTATTTCATTGATGTCTGCTCTGATCTTTATGATTTCTCTTCTCCTGCTGGGCGTAGGGGTTCTTTCTTGTTCTTTCTCCAGCTCCTTTAGGTGTAGGGTTAGGTTGTGTACCTGAGACCTTTCTTGTTTCTTGAGAAAGGCTTGTACCGCTATATATTTTCCTCTCAGGACTGCCTTTGTTGTGTCCCACAGATTTTGAACCGTTGTATTTTCATTATCATTTGTTTCCATGATTTTTTTCAATTCTTCTTTAATTTCCCGGTTGACCCATTCATTCTTTAGAAGGATGCTGTTTAGTCTCCATGTATTTGGGTTCTTTCCAATCTTCCTCTTGTGGTTTGGTTCTAGCCCAGAGCATTGTGGTCTGAAAATATGCAGGGAATGATCCCAATCTTTTGGTGCCGGTTGAGTCCTGATTTAGGACCGAGGATGTGATCTATTCTGGAGAATGTTACATGTGCACTAGTGAAGAATGTGTATTCTGTTGCTTTGGGATGAAATGTTCTGAATATATCTTTGATGTCCATCTGGTCCAGTGTGTCGTTTAAGGCCTTTATTTCCTTGCTGATCCTTTGCTTGGATATTCTGTCCATTTCAGTGAGGGGAGTGTTAAAGTCCCCTACTATTATTGTATTATTGTTGATGTGTTTCTTTGATTTTGTTATTAATTGGTTTATATAGTTGGCTGCTCCCACGTTGGGGGCATAGATATTTAAAATTGTTAGATCTTCTTGTTGGACAGACCCTTTGAGTATTATATAGTGTCCTTCCTCATCTCTTATTATGGTCTTTGGCTTAAAATCTAATTGATCTGATATAAGGATTGCCACTTCTGCTTTCTTCTGATGTCCATTAGCATGGTAAATTCTTTTCCACCCCCTCACTTTAAATCTGGAGGTGTCGTCGGGCTTAAAATGAGTTTCTTGGAGGCAACATATAGATGGGTTTTGTTTTTTTATCCATTCTGATACCCTGTGTCTTTAGCCCATTAACATTCAGGATAACTATTGAGAGATATGAATTTAGTGCCATTGTATTGCCTGTAAGGTGACTGTTACTGTATATTGTCTCTGTTCCTTACTGATCTTCAACTTGTAGGCTTTCTCTTTGCTTAGAGAACCCCTTTCAATATTTCCTGTAGACCTGGTTTGGTGTTTGCAAATTCTTTCAGTTTTTGTTTGTCCTGGAAGCTTTTAATCTCTCCTTCTATTTTCAATGAGAGCCTAGCGGATATAGTATTCTTGGCTGCATGTTTTTCTTGTTTAGTGCTCTGAAAATATCATGCCAGCTCTTTCTGGCCTGCCAGGTCTCTGTGGATAAGTCAGCTGCCAATCTAATATTTTTACCATTGTATGTTACAGACTTCTTTTCCCGGGCTGCTTTCAGGATTTTCTCTTTGTCACTAAGACTTGTAAATTTTACTATTAGGTGATGGGGTGTGGGCCTATTCTTATTGATTTTGAGGGGCATTCTCTGAACCTCCTGAATTTTGATGCTCATTCCCTTTGCCATATTGGGGAAATTCTCCCCAATAATTCTCTCCAGTATACCTTCTGCTCCCCTCTCTCTTTCTTCTTCTTCTGCAATCCCAATTATTCTAATGTTGTTTTGTCTTATAGTGTCACTTATCTCGAATTCTCCCCTCACGGTCCAGTAGCTGTTTGTCCCTCTTTTGCTCAGATTCTTTATTCTCTGCCATTTGGTCTTCTATATCACTAATTCTTTCTTTTGCCTCATTTATCCTAGCAGTGAGAGCCTCCATTTTTGATTGCACCTCATTAATAGCTTTTTTGATTTCAACTTGGTTAGATTTTAGTTCTTTTATTTCTCCAGAAAGGGCTTTTATATCTCCTGAGAGGGTTTCTCTAATATCTTCCATGCCTTTTTTGAGCCCGGCTAGAACCTTGAGAATTGTCATTCTGAACTCTAGATCTGACATCTTACCAATGTCTGTGTTGATTAGGTCCCTAGCCTTCGGTACTGCCTCTTTTTCTTTTTTTTTTTTTGGTGAATTTTTCTGCCTTGTCATTTTGTCCAGATAAGAGTATATGAAGGGGCAAGTAAAATACTAAAAGGGTGGCAACAACCCCAGGAAAATATGCTTTAACCAAATCAGAAGAGATCCCAAATCGTGGGGGGGGGGGGGAAAGGGATAAAAAGAGGTTCAAAAAGAAAGAAAAAAAAAAGAAAAAGAAAAAGAAAAGAATTAAAAAAAAGAAAACAAATAAAGAAAAATATAAAAAAGAATATATATATATATGTATATTAGATAAACTAGTTAAAAAACGTTAAAAAAGAAAAGGGTAATAGTTACAAAAATTTTAGCAGCAGAAGAAAAAAATGAAAAAGCAAAAAATTAAATTAACTGCAATAAAAAAAGTCACAGGGAGAAAGCCATGAGTTCTGTGCTTTGCTTTCTCCTCTGGAATTCTGCTGCTCTCCTTGGTATTAAAACCGCATTCCTTGGTAGGTGAACTTGGTCTCGGCTGGATTTCTTGTTGATCTTCTGGGGGAGGGGCCTGGTGTAATGATTCTCAAGTGTCTTTGCCCCAGGCGGAATTGCACTGCCCTTACAAGGGGGCCGGGCTGACTAACGCGCTTGGGTTTGCTTTCAGGAGCTTTTGTTCCCTGAGCGCTTTCCGTAGAGTTCCGGAGGAAGTGAATACAAATGGTTGCCTCCTGGTCTTCGGCCTGGAGGAGCCGAGAGCCCAGGGCCCCACTCCTCAGTGCGCCCTCAGAGAACAGCGCCCAGTAACTTCCATCTGCCTGACCTCCGGCCGCGGTCCGAGCTCACCGAGCCTGCGACCAGTTCAAGGTAATCCTGAGCTGGGAGCTTATTGTCGGCTCTGTCTCTGTAGGCGGCTTTCCCGTTCCAATACCTGCAAGCTCTGCGACACTCAGACACCCCCGATCCTTCTGTGACCCTGCGGGACCTGAGGCCACGCTGATCCCGCGTGGGCTTCGCCCTGGTTTAGCCTCTGGAGCGATGTCCCACAGCGGAACAGACTTTTAAAAGTCCTGATTTTGTGCTCCGTTGTTCCGCCGCTTGCCAGGAGCCGGCCCCTCCCTCCGGGGTCTATCTTCCCGTCGCTTTGGATTCACTTCTCTGCCAGTCCTACCTTTCAGAAAGTGGTTGTTTTTCTGTTTCCAGAATTGCTGTTCTTCTTCTCTTTGATCTGCTGATGGATTTGTAGGTGTTTGCAATCTTTAGATAAGCTATCTAGCTGATATCCTGCTAGCTGAAGTAGTCTCAGCCTGCTACTTCTCCGCCATCCTGACTCCTCCCTCCTGAGTAGTTATTCTTATTATGATTATGATTTTTTTCCTTTTTTAAAATTTTTTATTTCTTTTCAGCATAATAGTATTCATTGTTTTTGCACCACACCCAGTGCTCCATGCAATCTGTGTCCTCCCTAATACCCACCACCTGGTTCCCCCAACCTTCCACCCCCTGCCCCTTCAAAACCCTCAGATTGTTTTTTTTGTAATGGGTATCTGAGAAATCAGTATCAGTTGGATTAAGAGTCTCATTCTCTACTGACTGAGCTAGCCAGTATATCAATTGGATTAGATTTTGGTCTTTTAATAGTGGAGAAAGTTAAAATAAGTCATTTTAGTATATGGCGGACAAACTAAGGTACCAGGATGGACAGCCATCTTATTTTTACATTCACTTGGAGCATATTCTGGAGCAGATTGAAAGTTCCCATTTGTAAGACAATTTATCTAAATTGCCTCACTGAACCCTCACAACAGACTACAAGGTAGTTCTGACTGTCCCCATGCTAGAGATTGTCCTGAGGCCCAGACAGGCCCTGCTGCTCAGAGGGAGGCAGGGTTCGATAGGGTTAAGGTCGGTTCTGGCCATTCAGGCTGCCTCTGAGTCTCATCTCTAATAAGGGCATATCATCCAAACTGAACTACCTGGCTTGTCAGGGTTTTGTTTCCTGGGTAGTCATGTATTTTTTAACAAAATGTATTTGTAGAATGTGACAGATCAACTAGTCTCTGTTCCAATGGTTTTCTCACCTTTCACACCCCTGTCATCTCCGGGTGCAAGCTGTGTTTATTTACTTTTTTTTCTGATTTATTTTTATTTTTATTTTTTGAGATTTTCTTTATTTATTTGTCAGAGAGAGAGCACAAAGCAGGGGGAGAGGCAGGTAGAGGGAGAGGGAGAAGCAGTTTCCCCACTGAGCTGAGAGGCCAAGGTGGGGCTCCATCTATAACCCTGGGATCATGACTTGAGCCAAAGGCAGACATTAAAAGTCTCAGGTCATGATCCCAGTGTCCTGGGATTGAGCCCTGCCTCAGGCTCCCAGAGAGCTTGCTTCTCCCTCTCCCTCTGTTGCTCTCCCTACTTGTCCTCTCTCTCTCTGTCAAATAAATAAATAAATAAAATCTTTAAAAGAAAAAGAAAGGAAAACGAAAAAATATATTGAGGAAAGAATTGATGGTTTGACAACTCTGTGTGTCTAGATTGGCTGAAGGAATTTTGGGAATGCATGGATGCTGCAAAAACTACAATCTCTGGATATCACATTACTGAACTTAAATAAAATATCAAGGCTGTAATAGAGTGCACCCACCATTCCTAAAAGTCCAAGAAACGAAGGTAGATTTCTGGAAAAGTGAAGCTACGCTTCCTGTGAGAAAAAATGATTTTCCTCCTCATCCTGAGTGATTTGATCAGTGAACTTTCCAGAACAGGAGTCAACAGAACCAAGGGAACTAAGTACCCTACTATGCCATCCTTTCTGATCTTTTTTCTCAGGTCTCCCTAGACCTACTTCCTTGATGCCATATCCATAATCTCCTCTACCTTACTTCTTTTTTTAAGAGATTTACTTATTTATTTGAGAGAGAAAGAGAGAGAGAGAGATAGATCATGTGCAAACGGGATGGGCAGAGTAGGAGAGAGAGAGAGAGATTCCTAAGCAGGCCCTAATTGGGCACAAAGCCCAATACAGAGCTTGATCCCAGGACCCTGAGATCATGATCTGCACTGAAATCAAGAGTAGGCCCCTTAACAGACTGAGCCACATAGGAGACCCTCTCCACTGCACTTCAGAAAAGGGAGGGGCACCTGGGTGGCTCAGTTGGTTGAGCGACTGCCTTCAGCTCAGATCATGATCCTGGAGTCCTGGGATTGAGTCCCACATCAGACTCCCTGCTTGGCAGGGAGTCTGCTTCTCCCGCTGACCTCTCTCCTCTCATGCTCTCTCTCTCTCTCAAATAAATAAATAAAATCATTAAGAAAAATTTAAAAAAAAAAAGAAAAGAAAAGGGAGACTGCAGGATTTTCTTCCTGGGTCCACTCTGGTAGCAGAAAGAATAAGGACTGGAGGCCAGGAGACCTGGGGTCTAGTCTCAGCTGTGCCACTATGTAGCAGCAGCCTTGAGCAAGTCACTTACCCATTCCTGAGATTCAGGCTGTTCGTCTGTAAATGTGGGGACTACATTATCTCAGGGATGGCAAGTGGAACACACAGATTTACCTCCATCCTGCCTTCAATGGAGGCTACTGTTCAACCAATCGCTTATTAGAATTTTTTTCTGCAGCATTCTAGGCAGGCCCATCCCATTAAAGTGGATACTTGAGTATCCTACTTATTCTCCTGCAATTTAATAATCCTTACAGACCCTTCTAGCTCCTAAATGGAAGGTTCCAACTTTCCAACTAAGAGATGGCCATTTTTGCGATCTGGTAATAGTTCACTCAATAAAAAGAAAAGGAAAATTTAGGATCATAATTTCATCCCCTACTCCTGCCCAGCCAGGGTCTGAGCAGGATTTTCTTGAGGTCACCCTGTCCTTCCTTCCATGCCAGAGAGTTTGGTATTGGAGCTCACCCTGCATCAGCTCACCCAGCAGGACAGTCCCAGACTGTAGCTCGCTTTCATCTCAAATAGCCCATACTTAACAGCTTCATATTTGGCAGCAAGGCATCTCTGAGAAAAGGAATGGTCTCAGGTCACTGAAAACCAAGAATCAGGAGCAAAGGTAAGTAATGATTCTATTCGATGCTTACCAAATCTACCCAGATTTACAGTTCTCACTCAAGCAGGAATGCAATCACACAGACAGTACCAGATGGCGACAGCTTCAGAAATCCAGGTGGTTGCAACAGTGTTTTATTGAAAGAAGCAGTAAAGTGGTTCACACGGGCCCCCTCCACCCCAAAACCATGCAGGGGCAAATGCTGGGCAAGAATGTGTATGTGTTTGGGATAGGAGCCCTGGCTGGAGTTCTTTCTCTAAGAGGAAGGAGGGGAGAGGGGAGAAGCAGGTGCCACCATGAGGGAGGTGGGGTATCTCGCTGCTCTGGCCTCAGGTGCAGACCTACCCAGAACTGTCAAAGTGGACTGTCTCAGGTACACGTATGTGTTTAAACGTACAGGCCACGATGATGGATTTCTGTAGCTGCTTGGTCTCATAGTCGCATTTGGGGTATTTGGAACCTTTCTTCAGGTGGCAGTCGGTGATGCGCATCTTGGAGCTGCTTTTGTAGCAGTTGGACTGCCCATTCTTGCAGCGGACATTTTCCTGGGAGCAGATGGACTCGACCTTATGCAGAGGCTCGTGGATAAACGTGTTCACTGGCTTGCACCGTCCAACCGTCATATTCCGGCGCTTCATCATTTCATTGCAGTAGCTGGCAGTGACAGTGGAGGTGTTTGGGTCCATGTGCTGCCGCTGGAACTTCTCGGCCTAAGACTCCTTGGCCAGTGAAGGCTGGACACAGCCAAGCACCAGCAACACCAGGACCAGTGGTGGGAACAGGATGAAGATCCTCTCCTGAGCCATGGTGGTCTCACTCCTCTGGAAGAGCCTAGCCAGGAAAGGGAGAGAGGAGAACAAACATTGCCTCGGAAAGAACCCAAGCTCCTGCCTGTGGCCTCCCTGGCTCACAGTCTCCATTTGGGTCAGTCAGAAAGGTACCCCTTCTCCTGTGCAATTTTTCAAGGAATGAGACGCTCACATACACTCTTGTCTAAGAGCATTTAAGTCCCACTAGCTGGAGAGAGGTGGTCTTCGTCTCTGGGTGGTGACTTGACAGTAAATCAAAATCCTACAGTCCTTTGTTTGAATATTAGAGGTAAAATTTAAAATCCATTTGAGGAGGCACGTGAGTGGCTCAGTCTGTTAAGTGTCTGCCTTGAGCTCAGGTCATGATCAGGTGTCCTGGGAAAGAGCCCCACCTCCAGCCCAGCTCCCTCCTCAATGCGGAGCCTGCTTCTCCCTCGCCCTCTGCTGCCCCCTCTGCTTGTGCTTTCTATCAATCTCTTTCATATAAACAAATAAAATCTTTAAAACAATAAAAAATAAATAAAGTACATTTGAAAAATAAATACATTTATACCCAGTGCTCAAGGGGCTTAGCAGAAAATCCTTTTGAATAAACCGTGAACTGAACGGCATCCCTGAACTACCACCATGACCTGCAGAATCATGACGGACAGGGACCTGTTGTCCTGCAAGGCAAGGGAAAGAGCCCAGTGCCTAACACCAGCATCACAAAGGGATGCCATAGTATTCCCAAGAGAAATGCTTCCCTCCCCCAGCATCATTGGTTCCCAGCAGCCCACATGCTCCATCCCCATACTGGTCCCGTCCAAGCTTTCTCAGGTGCTAACCTCAGCCACCCTGGTCCCTCCAATCCAACGCATAAATAGAAGGAGTCCCAGAGATCTCCTCTTCAGCCACTGACCTGGATCTCTAGCTTGGTCCCTAGGACAGAGCAGAAGGCCAGTCTCTGTGATCCCGGGATCCCTGAGGAGTGAATCTTATACAGATTACAAAGGGGCTTGGCTCCCAAGGAAAGATAGGTGGGAGGAGCATCTTGGTTTCACTTTAGAGGGAACCAAGGACCTTGTAAAGAAGGGCATTGTAGGGAATCATCTACACCACTCTTTTTTCAGGACTGGTGGGAAGGGTGAATCTTGGCCTCTACAGTACTGATGTCTGAACCCCAGCAATGTCTCGGTCATCTCAGGGGGCCATTTTCACCAAAAAGCGCTTGGAGGTTTGCAAAGGACACATTAACGTGATCCCTAGAGCAGCAGAGAGGTGGAGGTCTTCTGTCTCTCCAAGAGTCCTGGCATGGTTGGAATTCCAACAACACCTTTTCTGTGGGGAAGAGAGTGGGGCATCCAGGTGCCCCCCAATGGAAGGCTGCAAGGACCTGAGGTCTGGGGATGGGCGTGGGCAGTGGCCGGGCAGGGAGGAGGAGGAGACCTGTGACCTTACCCAGTGCTGGCTACTTCAGCTCTCCTGGATGTGGAAGGTGTGCGGCAATTCTTGGCCACAGCAACTGCTCCTGGAAGGTCAGAGTGGCAGAGAGGAACTAAAGTCAAACCAAGTCCCCAAGGGATGTCAGCCTGGCTCAGTCACCAGCGCATGGGACTGTTGATCTCATGGTTGCAGGTTTGAGCCCCATCCTGGGATTGGAAATGACCTTTAAAGAAAAAAAAAAACCCCTCAAATCCCTTTTGGAGAAAAAAGTAGAGAACACCATATTTCTTAGCAGCAGAATTCCCTCTGTCAACTGAGAAAGTAGGAAAAACTGAACAAGAACAAAAGCCTTTACTGGGAAGTCTCAGGATTGTGTTTTTTGGAGCAATGCCTCAAAAGCTCTCTCCTGTACAGGAACAGCAGAGTGTTGGGGATAAAGGGTACCTGACTTTCATCAGGGAGCCGAAGGCTCTGACAGACTGAGCCCTGCTGATTTATGCTTGGGTTGATCAATGCATTGGTGTTACCATAACACACGATTTCTGATTTGCATGAATTAATCTGTCATCAGAAGGCCACACTGGCAGTTTTATGACCCAGACACCAGGGGTCCCGTTGCCTTTATACGCAACTGCTTATAAAACAATTACTGTGTCTGGCCAGTTCAAAAGGTCTTTCCGCCCAGTTCAAAACTTCACTACAAGGGGAAATGGAGCTTCAAGATGGAGTCTGTCATGCCCAGAAATTTTATACAATTTCACACCTCCTAAAAAGAGACCTGTCTCTTCTGGGTGACAATTTCCATTCCTCTGGAATGAGAATAATCATAACTCCCTTCTTGCTCTGGATTTAGATGGTCTCAGTCCAAACTCTGATTTAGCACCTGAGGAGCTGGGCAACTCCCAGAACTGAATTTCTTTCCCTGTTCCTCCGTTTCCCCGACCGTGAAATGGGGATGATGATAAGTACATCTTAGGTTTATTATGAGGACAAAATAAGGTAAGATGGGCAGAAGGCTTGGAGAGGTCCTTGGAAAGCATGATAAATGCTAGCTCTAGTGATGGCTCACATAGGGTGCTATTGACATCCTCCATAAAGAATCTGCGTCATTGATACGGGCCATCTCTGACTTCCTAAGAAAGTAGGGGTGAAGTAAAAACGTCCCAAGGTTTTTTTTTTTTTTTTTTTTTTGGGCAAAAATCCTGAACATGATAAAGTAGGCCATTTAGAAGCCCCGAGGAGAGGAAGAAGGGGAAGAGGAGAGAAGAGAGGGACCTTAGTAGAAAGAACAGAATTCTTTAAAGGAAGAATTTTTATTATGTTGCCACATGATATCCAAGAACTCCTTCCGAAGTCAGCATGACTTGCTAACAAGTATGAATTGGAAAGTGCCAGTGGGGTGAGGAGGATGTGGTATGGTGTGAACTTTTACTTTTATGTAATTTGTCTGGCACCCTACCCTTCACCCAGGTTTGGTCTGTCTCTTTGTCCTTACATAGCACGCATATCATCTGGAGTGGTGTTGGGAGGAAAACTTCCCTTAACCACTTAGGTTCATGTCAGAGAGCCTGCAATGTCCCTGATAAAAAAAAGACTGACAGGAAAATAGACAATGTTTATTCGCACGCCTGTGTCGGAGCTCAATGAAGTGGCTCCCTGAACAGCAAGGGATAGGGGTTTCTAGATTAACGTCATAGGGGAAGGAAGGGAGGGAAATAGCATATAAATGGGGTCTTGCTTTTGTGTTTTTGGGGAAGATAAATGAGCTTTTAGGGAACAAGTGGGAAGTAAGACAGTTTGTGATAATGTTTGCTTATGTAGGCATGAGTGGCCTGTTCTCTTCCAGGGTGTAAAACTTCCCCAGTGGAAATCTAGGGCAGTTTCACTCTCAGAAGATTGCCTTTATTCAGGTAAGAGAATCTCTGAGGGACGCCTGGTGCCTCAGTTGGTTAGGTGTCCAGCTTTTGATTTCAGTTCAGGTCATGATCTCAGGGTCTTAGGATCCAGCCACAATCAGGCTTCTCCCTGTCACTGGGGAGTCTGCTTACGATTCCCTGTCCCTCTCCCTCTGCCCCTCCTCCCCTACCTCTCAAAGATAAAATAAAATAACCACTTAGAGCTGAGCAGGTGAAAAGTTAGTGACTTCTACATCAACCACTTTTTAAGGGATAGGTACATGTTACCTTGCTCTCTCTCTTCTGCTTGCTTCTGAGCAGGACAGAAGACTGCCCCTTCCTCTTGTTCATTGTGCCATTAATTCATTATCTCCCCACAACTCTCCATCTCCCCATTTCTGGGAACTGTAAGTAACAAATCTTAAGACTTTGATTCTGTATCCATGTCCTGAAATGGTGACCTGGGTTTTTCTCTCCCCAAACTGGTAACTGGAATGCTGAGGGAGTAAGCTGACCATGTGGATGCGTTTTCCCCTCTTCAGCACATCATAATCTTAACTGAATACACTAGCTCTGATTTCTCAACACACCAACATAGAATTATTTACCCTGCACTTTGGAATGAAGATAAAATAAGGAATTTGCTTGCAAAACAATAAAATAAAATAAAACCTAATAGAGTTTATAACTTCATTAAAGCAGCCCTCCACTAAAAATATTTCTAAGCGTGGATTTCAGATTACAGAGAAAAGCTACTCAATGGAAATATGAAATTCAGGAAGGAATAAAAAAGATGATGACAAGTATGTGAACAAATCAAAGATGTCTTGAGTATATAAAGCAATGATATGTTGTTGAGTTAAGAAGATAAAATTAAAATAAACATCAGTAACATAACTTGGAAGTGATGTGAATTGCCAAGTGTTCAGGAGATGACTAAAAGTACTGATTAGACTTGTCTGTGTTTACTATGCATTTGAGAATTTATAAGGTAAAAAATGAAAATATTTGAATCATAGGGTTTGCATTCCAAGCTAGCAGAAGGAATAAGTAGACTGTGGATCAGTTAGGATAGTCTAGGTTGTGCTGCGGTAACAAACAATCTTAAAATTTCAGCAGTTTAAAGTTTCTTACTCATTTACTGCTGTGTGTCTCTCCTAGTCCAGCCAATGGTATCTGCCTGCTGTAATCACTTGGGAAAACAGGCTGACACAGGTTTCATCTTGACACACACTGTCATAATCACAGAGGCAGAGGAAAGACAATATAAGACTGGGATGCCCAGGTGGCTCAGTCGGTTAAGCAACCTGCTCACGACTTTGGCTCAGGTCATGATCTTGGGTCATGAGATCAAGCCCTGAGTTGCGGTCTGGGATGAGCATGGGGCCTGCTTCAGATTCTCTCTCTCTCTGCCTTCCTCCCACTCACTCTCTCTCTCTCCCTATATAAATAAATAAAACCATTAAAAAAAAAAAAAACCAGCACCCCACAGGACGCTCTTAAAATTTCTGCTGAAAGGGGCACATGTCACTTCTATTCACACTTCATTGACCAGAGAAAGCCTCATGTTAACATTTAAATACAAGGGACAGAGAAATAGGATCTTTCTAGGTGCCTGGAACAAGAGAACTATTTGTGAACAGCTTTAATGGCTGTCGCTGAATGACAGACAAATACACCTATAATCCAAGAGAAGAGAGAAAGGGTAAGAAACAGAAATGCCAGACAAATGAGACACATAGAAAAGGCAAAATAAGATAGTAGATATTCACAGAGGAGAATAAAAGTGAAAAATTACATTATATAAATGGGCTAAATGGTCCAGTTGAAGAGAAGATTGATTGTGGGGAAAAAATTAACACTCTCTCTTTCTCTTTCTGTCTATATGCACGTATACAGAGAGAGTAGGCACACACACCATGTGTATATTTATATATACATAACATTATTTATATATAAGATATGTATCTATCCTACAATTTTAAAAAATATTTAAGAAGGAAATATTTATTAAATGATGACATGTAATAATCAGGAGATCAATGGAGCATTTGCTGGAGTACTTTCAGAGCACCCTTATTCGAATATATTAAAAAGAAAGTCAGAGACAAAGAAATGGAGTTAACAAGGAGGCTGACAATGAGGGGATGAAGCAAATCTGTGCACTAGTGTGATGTGGGTGACTGGAGAGAAGGTGACTTGAAGGTGTGCACATCTTGAGGAAAGTCAGTACAGCAGAAGATATTGAAAATATAGCACAGAGATAGAGCATAGCTCCAGCAAGAGGCTGACATGGATAGAGGAACAGGAGACTTTCTTGTCTGTGAGGATGGTGGAAAGGGGAGGTGGGTACCAGACAAGGAAAAGGATGCAGCTGAGAAACAGTGAGGTTGACTAAGAATATGAGCAACAGAAGAATGTCCTTTCCAGCAATGGGATTTTCTCCAAGCAGTGAGACTTGAGTCTTGTTTGCCTCAAACCTCTGTTTTAAAACAGGGTTCAGGAGGCACCTGGGTGGCTCAGTGGGTTAAACCTCTGCCTCCGGCTCAGGTCATGGTCTCAGGGTCCTGGGATTGAGCCCCACATCGGGCTCTCTGCTCAGTGGGGAGCCTGCTTCCCCCTGTCTCTCTCTGCCTGCCTCTCTGCCTACTTGTGAACTTTCTCTCTCTGTCAAATAAAAAAAAATCTTTAAAACAGGGTTCTGAGAATGCCTGCATCATCTCTGTTGTCCTCTAGGTCATGAGAACAGTTATCCCGTGTAGAATGAGTCTGTGTCCCATTACTGAGAGACCTCATTTCCCATACATTAAATCACAGTTGCAGTATTTATCTTCATTACACAGATTAAAATGTGATATCAATCTCTCAAAATTTTTCTCAAGTAGTTAGACATACAACCCAGTTGTCATTTCTTTAAGCACATACAATGTGATATTCATTTCCATAAACCATTCTTGAGAATTTGACTAGAGCCTGTAGAGTGAGGAGACCATATGTATTAGTTGCAGCTTCATGACTGGTATGTTATGTTCAGGAAAAATTTTTCACCTCTCTGGACCTCAGTTTTGTCATCTATAAAACACACAAGCTGGATGATTGGCAAAGCACTAATAAAAGGGAATTTAAATGCATAGGGACTGGAGTGTGTTTGGACGGGGCTGTGGAATCAGTTCACCTTTTTAATTATTCCTGAAACTCCAACTTGGATTTTTCTGGTTGAGTGCAGATGAATACCCAAAAGTCCTGTATTAGGATTTTTTAAAAAAGATTTTTATTTATTTATTTGACAGAGAGAGATCACAAGTAGGCAGAGAGGCAGGCAGAGAGAGAGAGAGGAGGAAGCAGGCTCTCTGCTCAGCAGGGAGCCCAATGCAGGACTCGATTCCAACCCTGAGATCATGACCTTAGCCGAAGGCAGCGGCTTAACCCACTGAGCCACCCAGGCGCCCCCCTGTATTAGGATTTTAAAGATCAGTAATATATCAACTTATGTATTTGTTTCCTTATCTGTAAATCAGGAATAATTAAAGTACCTTATTCTAAGATGCTATAGACTGAATGTTTGTTTCCCACCCGCCATCCCAAATTTGTATATTAAAACCCAAGTCTCAATGAGATGGTATTCAGAAGTGACGCCTTTGAGAGGTGATTATGTCATGAAGGTGGAGCACTAGTGGATAGGATTAGTGTCCTTAAAAGAGAGACCACTGAGAGCTCTTTTAGCCCTCTATCATGTGAAACTGGTTCATAGCTATGAAACCATAAATATGCCCCTGTTGGCCGAAGCCCATCCCTATTTATGCTCATTCCCTTGACTAATAAATGATAATGTCCCTCTTCACTCCCAAAAGTGTCCCAATTCAGACAGTAAATTATATGGTCACTCTATTGAAAACACATAGTAAGCCCTAATAGAATTTTTTTTTTTTTTTAAGATTTTATTTATTTGACAGAGAGAAAGATTACAAGTAGACAGAGAGGTAGGCAAAGAGAGAGGGGGAAGCAGGCTCCCTGCTGAGCAGACAGCCTGATGCGGGGCTCGATCTCAGGACCCTGAGATCATGACCTGAGCCGAAGGCAGAGGCTTAACCCACTGAGCCACCCAGGTGCCCCCCTAATAGAATTTTTATATTATTATTATCACTACTGATATTGTTCCTTCAAGAGTCAAAATTAAAAGTTCAGTTTTAATTCTGATTTAGTAGAGGTGACAGTGATTGATGTTTCTGATTGGAGGGAGGGATAGACTGACAATCTCTAAATTCTATCTTTATTTCTTAAAAAAGATTTTACTGATTTATTTAACAGAGAGAATAAGCAGGGGGAGTATTGGAGGGAGAGGGAGAAGCCGGTTCACTCCTGGCAGGGAGCCCGAGGTGTGGGGCTTGATCCCATGACCCTGGGATTATGAGTGACCCAAAAGCAGACAGTTAACTGACTGAGTCACCCAGGTGCCGTAACTTCTGTCTTTATAGAGAATCAGAGATCAGTGAAAATGGAATGGGTATATCAGGAAATCACAGGCAGATCTGGACTTGGACATCACAGTAGGCACACATAGATTTACTCTGGGGTAACTGTAAGAGGGCACTGAGACATCCAAAGCAGAGCCCCCGAGAGAGCCTTGGGATAACCATGTACAACTGAGTATAACTCATAGGGACGATGATGGGAAACATAGCTGTACCTGAGCCTCCCTGGGGGAAAAATGGGACAGACAAGTTTGTAAATAGGAAGCGAAGGGAGTGAATGAAGGCTGGAGGAAGAGGGGTCTAAACAATGCAGCTTGCCTTGCACCTAAATGTTGCCTTTGGCTACTCCCTTCTGTGTGGTAGACAGTAGAGTGGCCAGAAAGAGGAAGGGGGCAGATCCAGAGCAGGGTGTGTCTTATCTGCAGTCCCCTGTCTTGCCCTATCTCCAAAACTGCCTCTCAAGAGGTCTCGATTCCTGTTAGGTTCCTGGGGGAAGTTGCCTCAAGACAGCTTCAAATCTCCCGGATGTACCCAGGCCTCAGAAAAACGGACCATTGGAGATAGCATTTCAGACCTGGAACTTGGTCAGCCAGCTCCAATGACCAGGGTTACAGCTGAAGAGTGAAATCATTACTGGCTTAAGTTCTCAGTGAACAATGTAGTTTTTGTTTAACATTTCTGAGTGCTTGTTGATAGATCAAGTTTCAGAAAATACTCTCTTCCAGTGAAAAGTGTTTAGACTGGGTGTAGGAGTAAGTCAGGGAGGTCTGGGGTTTGTCCTGACCTTCCACTGACCTTTCAGTCCCTTGAGAGGATGGCCCTTATAATCAGTTCATCCTGTCTAATGACAAGTCTAAGGAAAGAGAAGATATTGTTCCATATCCAATAGATATGCCTGCTTATTTGCATGTTATCATCTTAGTCTCAGAAACACTTTCTGCTCCTGACTCTATTTCTACTTAACTTCATTTGTGACTTTGTGGAACATCATGTAGTGAGAAAAAGCATGGGCCTGAATTAGAGCCCCAATGCCACAGTATAGTCTACAGTTAACAACATGGTGTTGCTTATGCATTGCTGTACGGCACACTTACTAAACACCAATACTTTCATTATCTCTGATTTTATGGTTTAGGTGTAAAACATCAGTCTTCAGTAGGGTTGGGTAGAGATAAGGGAAAAATTACGAACACATCCTAAACTTTTGGAGTTCATCATAGTGGTATGGGCAAAACAATTCTCAGACTATGTTAGATGTATTACAAGAGTGAGCAAATGAGCACAAGTGTTAATGTTGTGAAGAGCCAGGTTTCAACTTGGACATGTGTTTACAGAATAGGTGGAGGAAACAAAGGGAAGGAAGAAACTTTTTCCTCCAACCTCTTAGGTTCAGAGACTGGGAATGTACAAGTTAAACTGACAAAAGATAGACTAGCAAGAGAAAACACCTGAGCTATATATATATATACAGCACCAAGAGTGAACCCTAATGGATTCTCTGGTCTTGGGGTGGTGTGTCAATGTAGGTCCATCATTTGTAATAAATGTACTGCTCTAATGTAAGATGTTGAGAGTGGGGGAGGCTGTGCATGGGGGGACATGGGGACACAGGGTATATGAGAATTCTGCTTTCTGCTCATTTTTTTCTGTGGATCTAAAACTGTCCCCCAAAATGATGTCTACTTAGAAGGAAAAATTTAAAAGAGATGCTGATTTCTTCAAAAATTTCAAAGACCTTGACTTATTTCACTCAGCATCATCTCTTCCAGTCCTGTCTATGTTGATAGAAAAGTTGGATATTCATCCTTTCTGATGGAGGCATAATACTCCATTGTATATGTGAAGCAGAGAGATCAATTATCATATGGTTTCACTTACTTATGGAGCATAAGGAATAACACGGAGGGCATTGGGAGATGGAGAGGAGAAGTGAGTTAGGGGAAATCAGAGGGGGAGACAAACCATGAGAGACTATGTACTCTGAGAAACAATCTGAGGGTTTTGGATGGGATAGGGGTGGGGTGTTAGGTCAGCCTGTTGGTGGGTATTATGGAGGACATGTATTGCATGGAACACTGGGTGTGGTGCATAAACAAAATTTTGGAACACTGAAAAAAAATTAAAAATAAAAGAATGTCAATGCTAAAAAAATATTTCAAGGACCTAAGATACAGAGATTGTGGAAATATTATAGATTAAAGGTGGCTAAAGATACATGGCAACTAACTGTGACACCTGACACTGGCCTTGACCCCGAACTAGGGGAAGCACACAGCTGAGAGAGCATAATGTGATGCAGGAACGGCTTTTGCATGCATAACCTCCAAGTCTGTACTTCCAGGCCCCCCACATGACAGGCACACGCTGTCCTAAACAATCCCTACTGCTCAAATGCACACGAGAGGGAGGTGGAGATGAGTGACCCTGGAGATTTAAAGCCATTGCTCTACACAGGAGGACCTAGGGTGGGGCAGGTGAAGTTTCAGGATTTGCCATAAGATGAGAAATGAGAAGACAACCTTGATATTAATCAAGAATATGTGGACAGACCATGTGATTGATCAGAATCAATGAAACTCTCTTGAGAACAAGCTTTCAGGCTCTTGGACAGGCTGCACACAGTGTCCACGTGCCCACGTGCCCAGAGAGGATAAGCTGTGTGCACTCTGTGTGGACAGACTGACCAGACCACAATAAATGATGTTGATAAAGAAGGGAATTAGGCTTCTGAGAATGAATGGAATAATCAGACAGAAGATCTTTATTCCATCAGTGGTCTTTCATGATCGTTGATATGTTGGAACCCTGATTCTTTCAAAGACCAGCCCATGTATTCCACTTTTCTTGGTAGGAAGAAAACTGTATAGAGAGATCCAATGGATGGAGAGTCCACATTTTTCTTTCATAGTTCAGTGGCGCATCTCCCACCCTTCTCTGCCACTCTGTCATAATGGTTCTAAATCTCTGTTTGTATTTGAATGCAGTTAATTTTTGTCTTTTCTCAGTATTGACGGTAAGTCAACAACTGTATGGAATTTGTCATTACTTAACATAGTTTGTTGTTGCCACCACTGCTGTCATTTCAATGTCTGTTGCTCTTACTTCCTGCTGCCAATGGTGGCGCTCTTTGAATGGCTTCTCCAGGGAAAGCATCACTCATCTCCTCTCTGTCTAGTACTGAGGCTCATTACATCCTTCTGTCTGAGGGGACCTCAGAACCCCTCAGACGTGTCACCTCACTCTCAGATGTGGAGAGAGCTGTTGATCTGGGATTTGACTGCTTGATCTTGTATAACTCCCTGGGGTGAGCTTATCTAAATTTCTTTCAAATGAGAGTCTACAGTCAATGTCATCTCATCCTTTAGGAAATCTATGCCTTCTTGGGGTACATGGGTGGCTCAGTGAAGCCCTCAGTGCTTGATTTCAGCTCATGTCATGGTCTGAGGGTCATGGGATTGAGTTCCATGTTGGGTTCCGTGTTCAGTTAGAATCTGCTTGAGATTCTCTCTCCCTCTGCCTCTGTTCCACCCCATTCCCCTGTTCCCACTCACTCTCTCTAAAATTAATGAATGCAATCTTAAAAAAATAAAAAGAAATCTAGGCTTTCCTTTTCCCATTTTCCTGAGGCCATGTCATCTCTATGACAAGAAATCCAGGAGCTGCTGACTCCTCAACCGGATTCCTTCTATTAGGTATTTTATTTCTTCTCTTTAGCCTTGTCACCACCATCTCATATCCCCTCACCTCTCCCTGACCATACCAACCTCTTTAAGGTGAAAGAAGATGCCAAGTTTTGCCTGCTACAGGGCTTTTGCTCTTGTTATTTTTTCCTGCCTGAAATGTTCTTTTATATGACTGTGTCCTCATTTGACAGGTTTCACTTTAAATATCCCTTCGGAGTTCTACCCTGACCACACTATCTGTAGTCCTTGTCTTAGTCTGTTCAGAATACTGTAGCAAGCCCATATACTAGATGGCTTATAAAGAACAAACATCTCTTTCTAACAGTTTAGGGGACTGGAAAGCCCAAAGTCAAGGCACCAGCAGATTTGTTGTGTGCTGAGAATGCCACCATTTATAGATGGTTTATAGATGGCTACCTTTTTGCTGTGTCTTCATATGATCACAGGGCAGGGAGTTCTCCTGGGCCCCATTCCTGTGGGCTACACCCTCATGACCTAGTCACCTCTCAAGTGCTTGATCTCCTAATACCATTACATGTGGGATTTAACATTTCTAACGTTGTGTCTGTAGCAATTCTGTTTTTCTACCCACCAGTTCCTCTTCGATTAATTAGTCTAATTAATCTTTAATTAGTTAGTGG
This sequence comes from Mustela lutreola, assembly GCF_030435805.1. Classification (NCBI taxonomy): domain Eukaryota; kingdom Metazoa; phylum Chordata; class Mammalia; order Carnivora; family Mustelidae; genus Mustela; species Mustela lutreola. The sequence goes on from NC_081296.1 coordinate 56,847,544, forward strand.
CCAATTAATCTTTACCAAAGCAAGTAAGACTATCCAAAGGCAAAAAGACATTCCCTTCAACAAATCTTTGGGAAAACTGGACAGCTACATAACAAAAAATGAAACCGGACCACTTTCTTTTACCAAACAAAAACAAACCCCAAATGGATTAAGGACCTAAATGTGAGACCTGAAACCATAAAAATACTAGGAGTGAGCACAGGCAGTAATTTCTCTGACATCATCTACAGCAACAAATTTCTAGATATGTCTCCTGAGACGAAGTAAAGGCAAAAATAAACCACTGGGACTACATCAAAAGAAAAAGGTTCTGCGCAATGAAGGAAACCATCAATAAAACTAAATGGCAACTGGGACACTTGGGTGGGTCAGTCAGTTAAGCATCTGCCTTCAGCTCAGGTCATGATCCCAGGATCCTGGGATTGGACACTCATCATGCTCCCTGCTTAGTCAGGATACTGCTTCTCCCTCTGCTTCTGCCTCTGCCTCTCTCTTTCTCTGTCTCTCATAATTGAATAAATAAAATATTTTTTTAAAAGATTTTATTTATTCATTGGACAGAGATATAGCACAAGTAGGCAGAGTGGTAGGCAGAAGGAGAGAGAGAAGCAAGCTCTTCACTGAGCAGGGACCCCGATGTGGGGTTCGAGCCCAGGACCCTGAGATCATGACCTGAGCCAAAGGCAGATGCTTACGTAACAACTAGGCCACCCAGGCACACCAAGTATCAGGAATTTTAATGACAGTTTTAATGATAAGCTAAAATGGTCATCACGCAAAATGTGCTTTCTTCCCAACACCAAACTGCTTTCTTAAGAAGGGATGGTAGGACACCAAGGGAGAAGTCAATGACGATTCTTCTTAGAGAAAAATATTTTGGTATCAAAATAGGGATTCTCTGATGGTGTGTGTTGTCGTCATCCTTCTGAAAGACATCAAAATAAAAATGGCTGGGGCCCCTGGCTGGCTCAGTCAGAAAAGCATGCTGACTCTTGATGTAGGACTCATGATTTTGAGTCCCACATTGAGCATAGAAATTACTTAAAAAATCAATCAATCTTTAAAAAAATATTGTAGTTGGGACCCATGAGTGTTACAGTCAAAGTGACCGACTCTTGGTTTTGACTTAACTCTAGATCTCAGGGTCTGGAGGTCAAGCCCCACATTGGGTTGCACACTCAGCCTGGAGTCTGCTGGTTTCTCTCTTCCTCTCCCTCTTCACAATCCTCAAACTTCCTTGCTCGCCCCATCTCTCTCTTAAAATGAATAAATAAATCTTAAGAAGAATTGCAGTTATCCAGAGGGTGAAGCATTTTTCTTGATCTTCTTGAGGGGGAAAGAAGTGACTTAACCTCATAGAAATCAGTCAAGAATTCTCTGAGCAACCCTGGGATTCCAAACATTCCTCTATCTGTATTACCCACCTGGAGGAGGAGTCCAAAACTCGAGGTGAGTGTGTGGTCCCACTGCAGTAAGAAGAGGGTTTGATGAGGCTGGAAACAACCTCAATATCTGATTTAAGAAGGCAATATGTTAAATAACATCACTTTTTTTCTTTTTAGAGAAGCAACACATATTCAATTCAGAAATGTTAGGAATTTTGGAAAAATCACAAATCTTAAAAAAGACCGAAAACAAAAACAGGGGTGCTTGGGTAATTCAGTTGATCAAGTGGCTGCCTTCAGCTCACGTCATGATCTCAGGGTCCTGGGATGGAGCCCCAAGTGGGACTCCTTGCTCAGTGAGGAGTCTGCTTCTCTCTCTGTGCACCTTACCCCCAGGTTGTGCAAGTATGCTCTCTCCATCTAAAGTAAATAAATAAAATCTTTCAAACAAAGCAAAACAAAAACCCAAAAACCTTGTCAGCTGTAATCTCAACAAAGATAAACACTCTTTGTTTTCACAATTTCCAACCAGTATTTTTTCTGATTATATTTGAAATGAAAATGTGTGATAGGATATATAGCATTTTATTTTCTGCTTTTTTTTGTCATAACAATATAAACAGAATATTTTTCAATTTCTATAAGCTTTTTCCTGGCGTGTATTTTATAGTGGCAGCATTGTTTTCTAGGCAATGTAATGCCTAGATTTCAGTATTCTTGAACTTCCTTTTTTTTTTTTTAAGATTTTATTTATTTGATAGACAGAAATTACAAGTAGTCAGAGAGGCAGGCAGAGAGGGAGGAGGAAGCAGGTTCCCCGCTGAGCAGAGAGCCTGATGTGTGGCTCGATCCCAGGACACTGAGACCATGACCTGAGCTGAAGGCAGAGGCATTAACCCATTGAGCTACCCAGGTGCCCCCCCCCCCCACACTTTTTAAAGGTTTTTTTTTTTTTTTTTAGTGACTCCTGGGTGGCTTGGTAAATTAAGCACCTGCCTTCAAGTCAAGTCATGAACCCAGGATCCTGGGATCCAGTCCTGCATCAGGTTCCTTGCTCAGGGTGAGCATGCTTCTCCCTTTCTTAGCTACTCTCCCTGCTTGTACTCTCTCTCTGTCAAAGATTTTATTTACTTATTTGTGACAGAGAGAGAGAACATGAACATGCAGAGAGGAAGCATAAGAGGGAGTAGTAGATACTCAGGGGTGCAGGGAACCCAACAGTGGTTCAATTTCAGGACCCTGAGAACATGACCTGAGACACCCAGGTCACGCACAATGTCCTTGAACTTCAGTATACTTTATCATTGGTCAAGAACAGAGAACTACATGTTTTGAACTTTACTATGCTCAGTGATTCTTATTTAATTAATTATTTACAGATTTCACAATTTTGTATGTTCATGGTCCCACATAACTGTTCATTGGTCTTAAAATATCCAATCCTCGGGTGTGCTCTGCTTGGCTAAGTAGTTATGTATAGGGTCTCATTATCCATAAGGAGTAGAGCTCTGATTCAAATCAGTGTCCTTCACCTGACCTTAATTTTCTGAAGGGGATATGTGACAGGCAGCAGGACCAGGAAATATGTAGAAATTTATTCTCTATGAAAACATTCATCTTTATATTGAGGAGAAGCCATCTTTGTAGCATGAAAACTAATTGAGTCCTCTGAAGACAACCAATGGAAAGAAGCACATTTACAAAAATTAGTGATTGATGCAATTACTGAACAATATATAGCTTAGGCATCAAAGATTTATATGAGGAGATTAAGCATACAAGATAATTATCTGTGTCAAGTGTCTGTCCTAGAGGAGGGAATGAGGACCCAAAGAATAGGGCACATGCATTTCCTTGGACAGATACTCTTCTCTCCTGAACCAGACCCCAGGCCCCCAGCCCCTCCCATTCCCTGGGCTTGTCTCCATCTCTCCTTGCCCCTCCAAGCACTCCTGTGAGCAACTCACTCCATCATCACATCCTTCTGCCTTGTCACACATCTTTCTCTACCTCCCCCTTCTTTCCTTCCCTCGAGTCTCCATGCCCTGGTCTAGCAGGTACCCTCGGAGTTCTCTAGAGACGGCAAATCTCATTTGGGGATTGCCAGTGTACTAGTGTATCTTCACAACAAGAAAATATATTTTTTAATACCCATTTCTATTGTTAATTTTCTTTAGTGAGCTTGACGTCTCTACCTTTACTGCTCCTTAGCTGGAAAATGAGGTGTTTAGCACAAATGTCTTTAGGAGTTCTTTTCAGCTCAGACTTTATCTAGGATTTGAATACTCTGATTAGGGAATAAGGGTGTGTGTGTGTGTGTGTGTGTGTGTGTCTGTAGAGGAAAGTGTATGGGAAGTTTGAGATGCATTACTTATCTATGTAAATCTGATTTTCCTAAATCATTACAAATTCATGCAAAAAGGTATGATTATCTGAAATGAAATTGTTTTTACTTATAGACTGCATCACTATTTTAAACTACGCAAGCCATTTTTTAAGCTGATTTTATTCTAGGGGAGATGCCAAGGCCTGTGGCTCAGAACTGTTGTTTAACTGAACCAGAAAAAAGATCAGCTCAAAAGATAGAGGATGATTTCAAACCTTTAAGACTGTCTACCTTAGAGTACTGGAGAATACACAGAGATGCCTCTAAGTCAGCAGACATGAGTGTCAGAGTTTACATTCTCAGCTGTCTCTGATAAAGTTTCTTCCCTTCATCTACCTTTGGTCTAATAGGCAATCAAGAGGCCTGGAACATGACATCCAGAGGAAACTTTGTTTGACAGGTGCTGTGTATCCTAACATATCTTGGCTTCACTCCTAATGTATAGCCATCATAATTTTCCACTGAGCATTGGAAATGAAGGGGCCTGACACTATGTGGGTGTACTGATTTCATTCTAGACATTTTTATGAAGCCTCACAACAATGCTGTTGTATCAGTAACCCCTTCCTTCACTTCCCTAGAGATGATACTGACTCTTACCTGTTCTCAGAATCTAGGGACACCTGCCATCCAATTGATTATGTCCCTATCATAGAGAATTTTGCTGTTTACCTGGTAAAAAAGAAGGAGTGAGCTCCTGCTCTGAGGCTTGGCTGGGATGGCTTGTATGTCCTCTGTCTAGTGCCAGCTGAGCCTGTTCCTGCAGCTCTAACTCAGGCTACAAAATTCCGGGTGACATCACTCTCCTGTTTCATCCATTGTCTGGGACAGCTGGGACACAGGGCTTCTCTCTCCTCATGGCCATCCACCCTCTAGGACTTTTTCCCCACAACCTCCACTATGAACTTGACCACAGGGGACCTGCTTTTCCAATGTGGTGAACCCAGAAACACCAAGGCTTAGACACAACACTTCATGCAGTCACTTCTGTCCCACTCTGTTGTTCCAGGTCAGGTACAAACCCAGCCCAGAGTCACCGGGATGGCACTGCCCAAGGGGGTGAATGCAGAGAAGGGTTAAATATGGGGGCCATATCACGATCTCCCAGAGAATGAATGGCCAGTGCCCTAGCCAGGCCCCGTTGTGAGGTAACTGGTGCCTCTAACACAGAGGCCCTTGTGCTTCTCTTGTCCCTGTAGGCCCCACTGCACTTCTCTGAGTCCCAGTCAGGTTCTTGAGCTCCTATAGACAACCTCTCAGGGCCTCCTGATATTTCAAGTTATAACAGGGTTGACTCATCATGGAGGAGAAATATCGATGCCTAGACCACCAGATCAAAAAGACTTCATAAAGCGGGTCACTATGGATTCTTACTGAGGCCAGGCAATGACAGAACATCCTTGCAAAGGCCTCAAAGTCTGCTGTTTTCTAAATGCTACAAAGGCCCAGGCAATATTCACTTTGTGGCTGAGATGAACGCATGGATTGCACAAGAGTGATCACCACACAAGCTTAGTTTCTCCTAATGTATCTTAATAGGCACCACCAAAATGTCTCACTGAATACAGCCTTCCTTCATATATATATATATATATATATATATATATATATAGAGAGAGAGAGAGAGAGAGAGAGAGAGAAAGCATGCATGGTGTGTGGGGGGCAGAATGGGGGCAACAACACACAGGGAGAGGGAGAGAATCTTGAGTGGACTTGCACTGAGCATAGAACCCGACATGGGGGTTGATCTCCCGACCCTGAGATCATGCCCTGAGCTGAATTTGAGAGTTAGAGGCTTAACTCCCTGTGCCACCAATGTGCTTCACTTTTTTAAAACCTTCTTCTAATGCTCAGTACACCCCCACCCCCCCACCCCAACTGGGGAAATCACTGATGAGTGACCAAATACAGTTGTTTTGCTATGACAGAGGAATGCCAACCCACCTCCTCTGCTGCCATCCTCCTCCGCTGCCTAGAATAACAATCTGACTGTGGGTAAACCATGGTCAGATATTCAGGCTCACACAATGTAAAAACAGACCATCAGCTACAGCGTCCATATGTATGCATGCTTCCGGGTTGGCCAGCACCGCTGCATTCTCGTGTTCCACACTTCTGCTGGATATTCTACAGTGGCAGGACTCAGAGTTTTTGCTCCTGATTCACCTTTAGAGTCTTAGAAATTAGTGAGGACTCCAAAGAGGGTTTTTGCGTTTATCTGTTCATATAGACCATATTGTAAACTTAACATGGAGAAAACTTCCTAAGATTTACTCATTAACTCATTTTAAAATAACAACAGTGAATCCATCCTATGACATTGATATATTTTTATGGCAAGTAATTCCACTTTCCAAAACAAAAAGTTAATATGAACAATGACATTGCTTCACATTCTGAATATTCTTTTAATGCCTAGCTTAAAAATAGACAGCCAGATTCTCATATCTGCTTTTCCATTCAATCTATATGGCACAGTGTTGTTCTGTCAGATAATACAAAGAAAAGCCAGGCTCTCACAGATGGATAGTTTTGGGTTAGAACCTCATAGACACCTTGACAGAGTTTGGGCAACCATCAAGGTCCTTGGGCCACACTTTGACAATTGCTTTACTAGAGCACCAGCAGCTTGCTACATGATATTGCACATGTCCAACAGGAAACACCCATTTATCTATGTTTACGATCAATGCAAGGGGGCTAACAAAAGAGCTGTACACCAAGAGTCTCTGCTGTGGTGGAATCATTTAACTCAGAGACCTAAAAGCATCACATAACAATTTCATATAATATATAATTTATACATGCATGCATGATCAATTAAAAGAGCAAACATGTTACTTGTATTCATAAACACAGCTTGTAGGACCTGAAGCAGGGAGAGGCAGGGGGAGAGGGATCCCATGAAGACTCCTAAGCAGACTCCCATCAATCTCCTGGTCTCTAACATACCTCATCCCATCTTCCATCCTGGACTAGAGCCCTGGAGCTTAGTGTTAGTGAAGGCAGAAGGGAAGACTCCAGGCTTTCCTTCTTCATCCCAGGAATGGGAACAGATTGATGAGACTCACTTTTATTCTGCCAAGGTGCCATAGTTTGGGATAGCACTCCCGAACCTCCCGCCCCCCATACTAAAAATCAACAAATGTGCCAAGAGAATTTAAAGAGGAGAGTCATCCTATGTTCATGTGTCTAAAGACTCAATATTATTAAGATGTGGATTCTCCCCAAACTAGTCTATAGATTCCACTCAATTCTAATAAAAATCCCTGGAGGATAAGCTGTTTCTAAAATTCATATGGAAATACAAAGAACCTAGCATTGCCAAAAGACTTAAAAAAAAAAAAGATATTATTTTTCAGTAATCTGTCCCCTCAAGGTGGGGCTCAAACTCACAACACCGAGATCAAGAGTCCAATGCTCTATCCACTGAGCCCGCCAAGGGCCCCTAGAATAGCCAAAACAACTTTAAAAAGAGCAAAGTTGAAAGGCTAATGCCACTAGGTTTCACAACTTAATATGTCATTAGCATGGGTTGGGGGCAGTAAATTGGAATGGAGGGATTCTAAAGTAGTATGAAGAAAATTTGGGGGAAAGGATGGATACCTTTATGATCTTGATGATGGTGGTGGTTGCATGAGTATACCTATATGTCAAACTTACCAGATTGTATTCTTTACATATATGCAGTGTATAGTGTGTCAGTTCTCTGTCAATAAGGCTGTAAACACCAATTAAAGAACTTGTGTTCTTTTTTTTTTTAACTTTTAATTTTTTATTTTTTATAAACATATATTTTTAGTCCCCAGGGGTACAGGTCTGTGAATCGCCAGGTTTACACACTTCACAGCACTCACCAAAGCATATACCCTCCCCAATGTCCATAATCCCACCCCCTTCTCCCAAACCCCCTCCCGCCAGCAACCCTCAGTTTTTTTTGTGAGATTAAGAGTCACTTATGGTTTGTCTCCCTCCCAATCCCATCTTGTTTCATTGATTCTTCTCCTACCCACTTAAGCCCCCATGTTGCATCACCACTTCCTCATATCAGGGAGATCATATGATAGTTGTCTTTCTCTGCTTGACTTATTTTGCTAAGCATGATACGCTCTAGTTCCATCCATGTTGTCGCGAATGGCAAGATTTCATTTCTTTTGATGGCTGCATAGTATTCCATTGTGTATATATACCACATCTTCTTGATCCATTCATCTGTTGATGGACATCTAGGTTCTTTCCATAGTTGGGCTATTGTGGACATTGCTGCTATAAACATTCGGGTGCACGTGCCCCTAAAAGATGTGTCAGGAGAATGAATAGATAATCTCCTGACAGACAACAGACAACAAAGGGAAATAAAAGGTATCCAAATTGGCAATGAAGAAGTCAAACTCTCTCTCTTCACAGATGACATGATACTTTATATGGAAAACCCAAAAGACTCTACCCCCAAACCACTAGAACTCATACAACAATTCAGTAATGTGGTAGGATACAAAGTCAATGTACAGAAATCAGTGGCTTTCTTATACACTAACAATGCAAATACAGAAAGAGAAATTAGAGAATTGATTCCATTTACTATAGCATCAAGAACCATAAGATACCCGGATCTGTACTCAAGGAACTACAGAACACTCATGAAAGAAATTGAAGAAGACACAAAAAGATGAAAGACCATTCCATGCTCTTGAATCAGAAGAATAAACACTGTAAAAATGTCTATACTGCCTAGAGCAATCCATACTTTCAATGCCATTCCGATCAAAATTTCACTGGTATTTTTCAAAGAGCTGGAGCAAATAATCTGAAAATCTGTACGGAATCAGAAGAAACCCCCAAATTGTTAAGGAAATGTTGAAAAAGAAAAACAAAACTGGGGGCATCACGTTACCTGATTTCAAGCTTTACTACAAAGCTGTGATCACCAAGACAGCATGGTACTGGCATAAAAACAGACACATAGACGACTGGAACAGAGTAGAGAGCCCAATATGGGCCCTCAACTCTATGGTCAAATAATCTCGACAAAGCAGGAAAAAATATACAGTGGAATAAAGACAGTCTCTTCAATAAATGGCGCTAGGAAAATTGGACAGCTATATGTAGAAGAATGAAACTCGACTATACTCTTACACCATTTACAAATATAAACTCGAAATGGATAAAAGACCTCAATGTAAGACAGGAATCCATCAGAGTCATAGAAGAGAACATAGGCAGGAACCTCTTCGATATCAGCCACAGCAACTTCTTTCAAGATATGTCTCCAAAGGCAAAGAAAACAAAAGCGAAAATGAACTTTTGGGACTTCATCAAGACCAAAAGCTTCTGCACAGCAAAGGAAACAGTCAACAAAACAAAGAGGCAACCCACGGAATGGGAGAACATATTTGCAAATGACAGCACAGACAAAAGGCTGATATCCAGGATCTATAAAGAACTTCGCAAACTCAACACACACAAAACAGATAATCATGTCAAAAAATGGGCAGAAGTCATGAACAGACACTTCTCCAATGAAGATAATGGTGTTATAGTAAATGGAATCGATTCTCTAATTTCCCTTTCTATGTTTTCATTGTTAGTGTATAAGAAAGCCACTGATTTCTGTACATTGACTTTGTATCCTGCGACATTACTGAATTGCTGTATAAGTTCTAGTGGTTTGGCGGTGGAGTCTTTTGGGTTCTCCCTATAAAGTATCATGTCATCTGCGAAGAGAGAGAGTTTGACTTCTTCATTGCCAATTTGGATACCTTTTATTTCCCTTTGTTGTCTGATTGCTGTCGCTAGGAATTCTAATACTATGTTGAACAAGAGTGGTGAGAGTGGGCATCCTTGTTGTGTTCCTGATCTCAGTGGGAAGGCTGTGAGCTTTTTCCCATTGAGGATGATATTTGCTGTGGGTTTTTCATAGGTAAATTTTGTGAAGTTCAGGAATGTTCCCTCTATCTCTATTCTTTGAAGCGTTTTAATCAGGAACGGATGCTGGATTTTGTCAAATGCTTTTACTGCATCAATTGAGAGGACCATGTAGTTCTTCTCTCTTCTCTTATTGATTTGTTCTATCACATTGATTGATTTGCAAATGTTGAACCATCCTTGCAACCCAGGGATGAATCCTACCTGGTCATGGTGGATAATCTTTTTAATGTGCTGTTGGATCCTATTTGCTAGGATCTTGTTGAGAATCTTAGCATCCATATTCATCAGTGATATTGGTCTGAAATTCTCCTTTTTGGTGGGGTCTTTGCCTGGTTTGGGGATCAAGGTAATGCTGGCTTAATAGAAGGAGTCTGGAAGTTTTCCTTCTGCTTCAATTTTTTGAAACCACTTCAGGAGAATAGGTGTTATTTCTTCTTTGAAAGTTTGGTAGAATTCCCCAGGGAATCCATCAGGACCTGGGCTCTTGTTTTTTGGGAGGTTTTTGATCACTGCTTCAATCTTGTTACTAGATATTGGTCTATTCACTTTATCAATTTCTTCCTGGTTCAATTTGGGGAGTTTATAGTTTTCCAGGAATGTATCCATTTCATCTAGGTTGCTTAGCTTATTGCCATATAACTGTTGATAATAACTTCTGATTATTGTTTCTACTTCTTTGGTATTCATTGTGATCTCTCCCTTTTCATTCATAATTTTATGAATTTGAGCTTTCTCTCTTTTCTTTTGGATTAGTTTGGCCAATGGTTTATCGATCTTTTTGATTCTTTTAAAAATCCAGCTTCTATTTTCATTGATGTGTTCTACTGTGTCACTGGTTTCTATCTCTTTGATCTCTGCTCTAATCTTGATTATTTCCCTTCTTCCGTGTGGCGTTGGCTTAATTTGTCATTGATTCTCCAGTTCTTTAAGGTGTAGAGACAGCTGGTGTACTCTGGATTTTTCAATTTTTTTGAGGTAGGTTTGGATGGCTATGTATTTCCCCCTTAGGACCGCGTTTGCTGTATCCCATAGGTTTTGGACCGGATTGTCTTCATTCTCATTGATTTCCATGAATTGTTTAAGTTCTTCTTTGATCTCCTGGTTGATCCAAGCATTCTTAAGCAAAGTGGTGTTTAGCTTCCAGGTGTTTGAGTTCCTTCCAAACTTTTCCTTGTGGTTGAGCTCCAGTTTCAAAGCATTGTGATCTGAGAATATGCAGGGAATAATGTCAGTCTTTTGATATCGGTTGAGTCCTGATTTGTGACCCAGCATGTGGTCTATTCTGGAGAAGGTTCCATGTGCACTCGAGAAGAATGAGTATCCTGTTGTTTTAGGGTTGAGTGTTCTGTATATATCTATGAGGTCCATCTGGTTCAATGTGTCATTCAATGCTCTTGTTTCTTTATTGATTTTCTGCTTGGATCACCTGTGTATTATTGAGAGTGTTTTTTTTAAGATCTTCTACTATTAATGTATTCATATCAGTATGACTCTTTCTCTTGATTAACAGTTTTCTTATGTAATTGGCTGCTCCCATATAAATATTTACAATTGCTAGTCCCTTTAAGAATTGTGCAGTGTTCTTGGAAACACCATGTGTTGGAGAGGATGTGGAGAAAGGGGAGTCCTCTTACAATGTTGGTGGGAATGCAAGTTGGTGCAGCAACTTTGGAGATCAGTGTGGATAGTCCTTAAGCAATTAAAATTAGGGCTTCCCTATGACACTGCAATTGCACTACTGGGTATTTACGCCAAAGATACAGATGTAGTGAAAAGAAGGGCCATCTGTACCCCAATGTTTGTAGCAGCAATGGCCATGGTCGCCAAACTGTGGAAAGAACCAAGATGCCCTTCAATGGATGAATGGATAAGGAACCATATACACTATGGAGTACTATGCCTCCATCAGCAAAGATGAATACCCAACTTTCATATCAACATGGATGGGACTGGAAGAGATTATGCTGAGTGAAATAAGTCAAGCAGAGAGAGTCAATTATTATATGGTTTCACTTATTTGTGGAGCATAAGAAATAACACGGAGGACATGGAGAGGAGAAGGAAGCTGAGGGAAATTGGAGAGGGAGATGAACCATGAGAGACTATGGAATCTGAAAAACAACCTGAGGGTTTTGAAGGGGTGGGGAGGAGGGTGGGAGGTTGGGGGAGCCAGGTGGTGGGTATTATGGAGGGCACACATTGCATGGAGCACTGGGTGTGGTGCAAAAAACAATGAATTCTGTTATGAGGAAAAGAAATTAAAAAAAGAAAGTATTATGCAGTGTCCTTCTGTATCTCTGACTACAGTCTTTAGTTTAAAATCTGATTCATCTGATATGACAATCACTACCCTGGCCTTCTTTTGAGGCCCACTGGCATGAAAGATACTTCTCCATCCCTTCACTTTCAGTCTGGGTGTATCCTTAGGTTCGAAATGTGTCTCTTGTAGACAACCTATGAATGGGTCCTGTTCTTTTATACAACCTGCAACCCTGTGTTGTTTTATGAGTGCATTAAGCCATTCATGTTGAGAGTGATTATTGAGAGATACGTTTTTATTGACATCATGTTACCTGTGAAGTCTTCGTTTCTATAGATTGTCTCCATATATTTCTGTTCAATGATATTCTTAGGATTTTTCCTCTTTTGTAGAACCCCCCTTAATATTTCCTGCAGTGTTGGCTTGGTGGTCACATACTCTTTTAAACCTTGCTGGTCTTGGAAGCTCTTTACTTTTCTATCCATTTTGAATGTCAGGCTTGCTGGATAAAGTATTCTTGGCTGCATGTTCTTCTCATTTAGTGCCCTGAATATGTCTTGCCAGCCCTTTCTGGCTTGCCAGGTTTCTGTGGACAGGTATGATGTTATTCTGATGGGCTTTCCTCTGTGCATAAGGAATTTCTTTGTCCTAGATGCTTTCAAGAGCTCCTGTCTACAATTATGATTCATCATTTTCACTATCAGGTGTCTTGAGAGATTGTATGATTTTGGGGGGAGGCATTTCTGCCTCTAGTACATGAATGCTGATTCCATTCACAAGATTGGGAAAATGTTCATGGAGAATTTGTTCAACTATATCTTCTAATCTTCTCCCCCCCCCCTCAGGTATTCCATTTCATGGTGTCATTTATTTCCCTAATTTTGTTTTTGTGGCTTCTAAGCTGTTTGTTCCAGGCTTCCTCCTGATTCTTTTTCTCTATTTGTTTGTCTTCCAGATCACTGATTCTATCTTCTGTCTCGGTTACCCTAGCTTTTAGAGAATTTAGATTAGATTGGAACTCATTGAGAACATTGTGAACATCATCCCTGGTAGCTTTCACTTCTGCCCTAATCAACTCCATTTTGTCATCCATGGCTTTCTCCAACCTAGCTATTGTCTGGATAATTGTTAGCCTGAATTCCATTTCCGACATATTGTCTATGTCATAGCCATTAGGTCTGTTGCAGAAGTCCCAGTCTTCGAATTTTTCTTCTGTTGGGCAGTCCTCCTTCTAGTCATTTTGGTGAGAGATGGCTGAATGGATGTGTAACTGAATGTACTGACAGTGGTGCAGGGAAGGTGCACCCTGGAACACTCCTGAGCAGTCAAGAGTTCCCACCCAAAAGAAAGAAAAAAGAAAAAGAGAGAGAGAGGAAAAAAAAGAAAGATAAAATAGAAGTCCCAACCCAAATGGGCCCCAAGGTAAGATTTATGAAGTATACCAACAAAAAGACTGACAAAAGTAGATGACAAAAGAAAAGGAAATAAATAAGTAAAAAGAAAACAAAAAAAAGAAACTCATCTACAAGTACCCCAAGTATAAGATTTATATATTACCAGGACAGAAAGAAATACACAGAAACACTGGCAGAAGAAAAAGATGAGAGAGTAGTTATAAATTTTCAGTGTATGCGAGAAAGGTTATTTTGATTCTTCCTGGATGTATCTTGATATCTTTGTTAAAGGACTCAACTTTCTTAAGATAAAGCGGGATTAAAAACTGGTTTACCTAAGGGGTAGCATTGATTGGGGAAAATGGATTACCTTGAAATTAACTCTATATGAATATTAAAAAAAAAGAATAAACTAAACTAAAATTAAAAAAATTAAAAAATAGAAAAGCAAAAGAAAAACACAGGTATATGTATCAAAAAGTTTAGGTTAAAAGGTTATTATGGAATTTGATGTACTGGACATCTCACTGTGATGGTAAATAGGTTAAAATGTTATATATAAAAAAAATGAACCAGAATAGTGGAAATGAATTAAAAATAAAAGAAGTTGTATCTATGAAGTAGTGGTGGTTGGTTGTCCTCTTGTCTTTTTTTTTTGGTTGGCTTTTTGGGTGAGGGGCCCGCCATGTGGGTTTTCAGGGAGTCTTTCTGGAGTTAAGTCCTCCTGCCCCCATCAATGGGGTGGGCTCTGAGGAAACCAGGTTTTCAGGCTTTTGTTCTCTGGAAGTTTTTGTTTGTTTGTTTGTTCATTTGTTTTCTCTCACCTTGGCAGCTTTTGATGGATTTTGGAGGTTTAGAGGAAAGCAAACTGCGCCCGGACCTCCCTCTCAGAGAGAAGGCTGTCTGTTCCCCTCTGGGTGCTCCAGAGCACATAAATTCCCCCTTGGCCACTGGCAGAGCACATTTCCAGTCACATCTCTGGGGTCACAGGAACTCCTGCTTGTACCCCAAACCACGATAGCTGCAGCTGTCTGAGCTGCTCCACATGGCCAGAGAGGTCCCAAGCAGCGATAGAGCACTGAGATGTTCCCACTTGGCTGGGCCTGGGAGTGCTCAGACTCCCAGGGTCTGAGAGAGCATCAGCTGGCACCTGCATGCACCTCTCTCAGGGGAGGGTGTGGGGTGAGACTCAGACTCTGGTAGTGCGGCTCACATGTGGAGAGTGCAAAAGGCTGTGTTTCTGCTGGCTGGTGAGTCTCCCTCACCCTTACGGGAGCTGCCACCCAAAAGCTCTCAGGCGTGCTGTCATGCTGTCAGCTCAGGGACCAAGACCTGGCTTCTTCGCAGCACTCTCTCTGGCTCAGTGCCGGGGTGGTTGTCATGGGTCGGGAGACTTAAACCCCTGTCCCTAACTGCCCAGATTCCCACAATTTTACCCCACAATCCTTTGCATTTTCTGTTTTCAACCAGAATCCAAGTTAATGCTGGTCCCCAATCTCAGGGCACTCTCGTATTGGGATATTACTTTCCAACAGGTCACTTCTGGAGGCTCCCTCCCACTTTTGTTTATCTTCTGATATCAATCCGATGTTCCCACTCCACTTTACCTGCCCACTGGCATCTTCTGGCCCCATAGAGATTCTGAAGTGTATAATTCTAATACCAGGCTGGTTTCATGAGTGATCAGAGTTCTTTGGTAGGTAATCAGCTCACTTTAGGGTATAGGTTGAATTGGTGCCTCTCATACTTCCCTGCCATCTTGTTGTCCTCAATATTTTATTTTTTAACTTAAATTTATTTTATTTTAAATTCAATTAATTATCATATTGCGTCTTATTAGTTTCAGAGGTGGAGTTCAGTGACTCATTGATTGTATATAACACCCAGTGCTCATTATATCACATGCCCTCCTTAACGTCCATCACTCAGTTAACCCATTCCCCACCCTCCCCTCCAGCAATGCTCATTTTGTTTCTTTTCTTTTCTTTATTTATTTGACAGATAGAGACCACAAGTACACATGTAGAGAACGAGGGGAAAACAGGCTCCCCGCTGAGCCTGGAGCCTGATGTGGGGCTTGATCCAGGACCCTGGGATCATGACCTGAGCCAAAGGCAGAGGCTTAACCCACTGAGCCACTCAGGTGCACCCCCACCTCAGTTTGTTTCTTATGATTAAGAGTCTTTTAGGATGTTTCCCTCTTTGAGTTCATCCTGTTTTCTTTGTCCCTCCTTCCCTCTATGCTCCCCTGTTTTGTTTCAAAATTCCACATATGAGTGAAATCATATGATAATTATCTTTCTCTGAATGACTTCCTTCACTTAGCTTAATACCCTCTAGTTCTATCCATGTCATTGCAAAGGGCAAGGTTTCATTTTTTTTTTTTGATGGCTGAGTAATAGTCCATTGTGTATCCATACCACATCTTCTTTATCCATTCACTTGCCCATGGACATCTGGGGTCTTTCCATAGTTTAACTATGTGGACATTGCTGCTCTAAACATTGAGGTACAGGTGCTCCTTCAAAACACTATATTTGTATTTTGGGGGTAAATGCTTAGTAGTGCAATTGCTGGGTCATAGGATGGCTCTATTTTTAATGTTTGAGGAAGCTCCATACTGTTTTCCAGAGTGGCTTTATCAACTTGCATTTCTGCTAGCAGTGTAAGAGTTTCTCTGCATCCTTGCCAACATTTGTTGTTTCCTGACTTGTTAATTTTATCCATTCTGACTGGTGAAACACAATCTCATTGTGGTTTTGATTGTATTTCCTGGATGCCAAGTGATGTTGAGCAGTTTGTCATGTGTCTGTTGCCATTTGGATGTGTTCTTTGCAGAAATGTCTGTTCATGTCTTCTGCCCATTTCTTGACTGGATTATTTATTCTTTGGATTTTGAATTTGATAAATTCCTTGTAGAGTTTGGATACTAGCCCTTTATCTGGTATGCCATTTGCAAATATCTTCTCCCATTCTATCAGTTGTCTTAGTTTTGTTGACAGTTTCCTTTGTTGTGGAAAAGCTCTTTATCTTGATGAAGTCCCAAGAATTCATTTTTGCTTTTGTTTCCCTAGCCTTTGAAGACATGTCCAGTAAGCAGTTATTGCCCCTGAGTCTGAACAGTTGCTGCCTGTGTTCTTCTCTAGGATTTTGATAAATTCTTGTCTCATGTGTGGGTCTTTCAGCCATTTTGAGTTCAAAACTCAAAATTTAGTAATAAGCAATCAAAATATCCAAGTGTTCAATATCATTGTTCATTAAGGAAATGCAAATTAGAACCATTATACACTTACTCTAATGGTCAAAATGAAAACTACTGACCATAGCCCAAGCCATCAAAAATGTGGAGCAACTGCAACTCCATTGCAGGGGGAATGAAGGCCTCTCCTGGGGTACCACAACAAGTGCCCCCCAGGAGGAGGGCATGCCTGAGTCCAGACCTACAGCAGCTTCTCCAGCTCGCTTTCCCACCCAGGTGTCCAGGACCCCCGCCCCTAATTCCCCCACCCCCCACCACATCTTCATAGTGGAATCCCAGACCTTTCCTGGATGCACTTTCCACCAGGCCCCCAGGGGAGGGCAGGTGCCCAGGCCCATTCCTACAGGGTGCTCCTTGGTGTCAGGAGCACTGGCAGTCCCCCACCCCATCCCCAAGGGACTTCTGGTGTCCAGGAGCAGCAGTGGGAGGGGGTGCCCACATGGGCAAAGCTGTCAAGCACCAGGCTGATGTCGCTGTGGGCTGACCCAGCTGGACCCAGACAGCCACACTGCTCTGTGCTTGGCAGGACAGCAGGAAGATGTGGCATGATGAACCTTCTGCCCCGGGAGTTGGGTCTGTGCAGAGACCCTGGTAGCAGTGCACCTTCCAGGCCCCATCCTCTATGCTTGGAAAGCTGCATGTTAAAAACCGGTCAGTGTGAAAAATAAATAAGTAAGTGCAATAAAATAACATGTTTTTGCTCTCAAGAGCGAGTTTTTCCACCCTAGTGGCGCTATCACTTCCCTCGATGAAGTATGTACTGACTGACCTTAAGCTCCACTTCCAAGGAGTTTCCCTTTTTATTCCTACCACAGGTGTTCCTTGGGCAAGAGTCAACTCCTCTCCCTTGCCTGCAATGGGAGAATTCTGGAAGCCTGGGCCTACCAATTAATAACTACTTTGAAGAAAAATTGGTTTCCAAACTATACCATTACATTCGGCCAAATACCTGAGCAGTTCTCTAGAGAACTGTCGTGGTCTTCGAAAACAAGGATAGTCTGAAAGACTGTCATAGTCAGGAGGAGCCTAAGGAGACAGGTAATGAAATGCCAAGTGTATCCTGGATGGAACCCTGGCACAGAAAAAGGATGTTGGTAAAAACTAAGGAACTCTGAATCAAGTATGGGTTTCAGTTCAATCATACTAAGAATAAAACAACTAACATACTCCCCTGCTTTCCTTTGTCCTTGGGAGTGAACACTTTGCGACTCCCTCATGGTGAGCTGGTTTGATTAAAACTGTAGCTGGAACACAGCATTTGTGGAGTTCGAGACAGGAATTGGCAGCCTGCCCTGCACTCTAGCTTACTGTGAGTTTACCAACTGTTGTTGGTAAACTGTTATTTGGAGGGTGCTACACAACATGACCGCAGGAAGGGAAGAAAGAACATCCACGCTTGGGTAAATCCTGGGGACATGGGCTGCTATATTGGTCAATATTTCCCTTAAAAGCTTTGTGGGACAAATATCCCTGCTTTGGTTTTGTTGTTGTCGTTGTTAAAAATAAGTGACAAATTGAAATGGGTCAGGACTTCAGATAGGCCATGGTGAGGGCCCCTTGTCTCTGTTCCAAAAACTGAAGCCACAGATAGAATACTGAAAGGTTAAGAGCTGGAATCATCTATAGTCCCAATCACCCACAGGATGAGTGATTGATGTTGGCTGAGACCTTAGGTGGCTTATGTCTTAGGTGGCTGGAGCATCTATGCATGGCCTCTCTGGGTTGCATAGGTTTCTTGAGAACATGGTGATTGCATCCCAAGACAGAAAGGGAGAACCAAGCAGAAGCTGTATCACTACTTATGACTTGGCCTTGGAAATCATGCAAGAGGTCACTTTGATTCTATTCCTTGGAAGTGACTTCATACCACTACAGGTAGACTTAAGGAGCGCCTTAAAGGGGGGTGCCTGGTTGGCTCAGTCTGTACAGCATGAGATGGTTCATCTCAGGGTCATGGTTTTGAGCCTCAGATTCACTAGAGTTTGCTTTAAAAAAATTAAATGAAAAGTTAAAAGGTGAGAACTTCTAAAGTGTTGCAAAGTGTGTGGGTGGGCATCCCTGACATGTGGGCCAAGACTCCAGAGACTCCACTTTTCTGTGTAAGGGCAGTTCCAGCTCTAATCATATCTCTTGCATGGCCCACAGAAGAAGGCTCCAGAAGACACATTTGTGCCACTCTGAGTGATGACTGACTGACAGAAGTGGGTCAACCAGACATTCTTCATCAGGAAATTATATTTAAGGGAGAAGTATAAAGTGAGATGAACATGGGCTCACCACGTGAAACAGAAGGGTCGAGGAAATGAATCTGCTACCTACAGACTGAGGGAATGCATAGAAAAAAACACTGATGAGAGACACCAAGAGGCCAAATATCTTTCCAGTCCTGAGTCCATGATTTCCTGAGGCATTAGTTGCAAATTCTCAGCCTGCTGTATGTCTTCCCTCCTACTAAATTCAGCCACAGCCAGAAGACAACATCCATGGAATAGTTTTGTTGACCAGAAGCAGCAGACCTTTTCTATACAGGGCCAGACAATAACTATTTCATATTAGGGGGTTATACGTGGTGTCTCTCTTCCCCTCTCTTTCTCTCCTCCCCTCCCCCTTGCCTGGTAGTCCTACCTCTAGATGGACAGTAGTTCCTGAATCAGACTGCCCATTAAAGTCAGGCATGGACCTTTAAAATATTCCATCAAGCCAGGCCTCATCCTCAGAAATTCATTTTGTTGTTTATTAAGTGTTCATCAAATTCATTTAATGGGACAAACAACTTCTGTGTCTCACCTTTACTGTCATACTGCTACAACACTCACGACACCTCTGACCTCAGATATGCAGTGGGTGTGTGTGTGGAGGGGGGAGGTGGTTTCCTACAACAGCCAATTCTGGGGCACCGGCTGGATGTTCAACAATTTAACTCAATTCTGACACTACCTCCCTGGAGATAGTGTCAGCTCCCCCAGATTAGGGATTCATTCCCCGTTGCTCACCCAATCCAGATGTCAATTCCAAGTATCCTGATTGCCTGGCTATAAGTCTCAGCTTTCCCCTTGTTGGATTGATTTGCTAGAACCACTCACAGAACTCAAGGAAACACATATGCTTTCCCAGTTTTTGAAGGGATATGACAAGGAGAGAGATGCACAGCCAGATGAAGAGTTATGTTGGGTAAGGTCTGGGAGGGTCCCTAATGATTGTGCTTCTGTCCTCATAGAGTTGGCATGCATCACCCTCCCAGTGTAGATGATATAGGAAGGATGTTAGGCCTCAAAGCCAATGACCAAGAACAAATTCTTGAGATGTCTTTGGTGCAAAAAGATGGTTTCATTAAAGCAGGGGGGCAGGACCTGAGGGCAGATAGAGCTGCACTCCGGTGATGAGGAGTGGCCCATTATATAGTTCCAAGTTCAGAGGATTTTAGGGATAGGTAAATCTCTAAAGAACTGGGCAGGAAGGATTCCAGGACCTTGAAGGGGCTAGCTATTGATAGGAAGAGGTCATTTACTACTGTCTAGTGAAACATCAGTCATGAGGACTTCAGATTTATGTAAGTGGGCCATATGGTTGGGGATCATGTTATATATCTTGTGAAGGAGTAGAGATAATGAAAGTTCCCAAAGGACTTTTATATGTTATAGTAGACTTACAGGATCCTGAAGATCAGGCTATGATTGCCAGTTGTCCTTGGCAAAGTAGTAACATTGATGCAGCTGAGATCTTAGAGGAGTGTCACTCGGCCTGTGTCAAGGGCTTGTCATGGGCTGCAGGTAGTAAGGAAATTTAGTTCTTCTTTCACTTTTGTTTCTCACGTCATAGATGTGTTTCCAACCCATTAGTTCCCCTAACCCTGAACTTTTTTTTTTTTTTCTTTTTATAAAGGCTACCTCACACAGGTAGGGCAATTATTACCTCCATTTCCAGCTGCTCTCCTCTCTCTTGAGGTTGGGGGTGAGGCCAAAATTACCAAGCTTTTCATCATGGTTCCATCTTTCTGGTGATCAGCCCCCATCCAGAGACCTCCCAGGTGGCTGCCAGGGTTCTCTTACTTCCTTTCTTTCTTTCTTTTTTTTTTTTAAAGATTTTATTTACTTATTTGACAGACAAGTAGAGAGGCAGGCAAAGACAGAGAGAGGAGGAAGCAGGCTCCCCACTGAGCAGAGAGCCCGATGCGGGGCTCGATCCCAGGATCCTGGGACCACGCAGGGTTCTCTTTCTTATAAGAAAAGATGTTCCCAGTGCTCTTATCACTTAGGAATTTACAAGGGTTTCAAGAGCCCTGTGACAGGAATCAAAGACAGAAATCAACATAATTTTCTACTTTCTCACAGGGATCCAGTCATTGATTTTGTTTTTTTATAAAGCTCCCAGATGAACTTCATATGAAACCAGAGTTGAGAGCTGCTGGAATATTTGCTAAGTTCATTTCTAAGGTTTGCTACTTCTGAGTCATTCCTATAATGACTGTCCGGTCATTGAAACTGACTTAGGAATATACCTAAATGAATATCTGATTTAGTCAGTTATATTGACTCTCCCACAATATCTGATTGCATGCAGAGAATAACATGAATCTGAGAGAAAGTCTACCCTGGTCTGGTCTGTTAATTTAGAACAAATGCCTCTGGGCATAAAAGATTTTCCCCAAGTTATCTTCATTCTTATTCCCTCCCACAATTTCTTCAATTTGTGTGTTCTGTAATGTATAAATAATGATTGTTGAGAAATAGTTGAGTAAGGTAGAGTAACTGAGTGGTTGGGTGACAGGAAATTCAGCCTTTTACTAGGTTACTTTCTCCAAGAATCTTACTTTCTCCAAGAATCTCCAAGGTAATGTTTATACAACATGTAAATCCATTGTGATTACTGATCAGGTCAATGCACCCCCTTCCCTGAGGATGATGCTACATGTTCCTACACTGGTTCCTACCAAATGTGAACACAGATCCTTGTGTCCATGCCCCCTGCACTTGGCTTGAATATTTTGAACCTATGCAATGTAAATGTCACGCTGCTTAAGATTAATACTATCGAAACCTGTTCTAAATTGGAGGACTCAAGTCCCACGAGAGAAGTTCCCCAATGGGTACATGTTTTTTCAAGTGCCAGGTTGTCCTGGCCTTCTTATATCTTCCCACTGAGAGAGGCCTTGAGTGTTTAGTACCCTTGGAATCCAGGCTCCTGAAACCCAAAACTTCATATTTCTGTCTTTGTTTCTAAGGCCTGACATAAAGGTGTGGCATAAAGGAAAGTGAGTCTGACTAGCACAGCTGTTAAAGGAATCCCTTGGTTTGGAAAGAACCATTGTGCAGCACAGATAACTGACACACTTGTAACTACTTCAGTAGGTGGCCTTTTGGGTAGGCATTATGTTTGGCTGCTACTCAAAGACAGATCAGGCTACAGAACATTTTGACTTCCACTGGACTGTTAACCCAGTGAGTCTAGTCATTGGCAGGGAAATGGAAAGGTATGAGGGGTAGCAGAATAGGCCACCCCCAAATATTCTTTTTTGGCACAAGAATTATCTTAAGCTGTTTATTGTGAGAAGGTGTAGACCAGGAGAAGTTCTCAAAGCAGAGTAGAGGTTACATTTTTCTAGGGGAAATTTATATATTAGAAAGGGGTCCAGTACAAGAAGTGAGCCATGTCAGGGACTGCTTTCATCTGGGAGAGTCATCTTCATGACAGGACTAATTTCCTTCCACAAACATTTCCTCCTCTCACCTTCCTCTGAATTGCCTTTCCCTCTTTTAAAGCCCTAGATCCCTATCCTTTCCTTAGCCCTGGATGGTCCATAAGCCCCTGGTGGGCAGCTGCTTTTTAGTTTCATATTTTTGTGGGGATCCCCTGTGTATGTACATAATTATAATAGTTTTTGTCCTGTTACTCTGCCTTTATAGAGGGGGCATGGGAATAACAGCTAAAAATCTAGAATGGAAGAGGGAAAATTATTTTTCCTCTCCTACATCTAGGACCTAACTTCTTAATCCCAGCCAAATTCTGAATCCCAGTCCCTCAATTTCTATGTCTTCTACTTCTTCAAAAACACCATCACTCTGTGATATTTCAGTGTTTGAGTAAGACAGGCATGTTTTTAGCTTCCCATTACTTTTTTTTTCTTGATCTATGCTTTCTTTTCATGCATTGCAATAGATCATGGGAGAATTGATTCTAAGGTACAGTGGATTATTCTCCCTACTACTACTGACATTTAAAACATTATCTGATGAAATACGGAAACCAACAGTAAAGATGTAGGATGCATTGGTTGTCAGTGTTAGAACCTGTGTGTGAAAGTACTACAGACAATTTATGAAATATCTGTGCCACCTCTAAATAAACATAGATCAGGGTGTCAAGGGAAATTCATAAAAGCCATGAGTAGAGTTTGATGAAATGGAGAATATTCTTGCTCCAAAGTTCCAAAAAGACACAGGGGTGAGAGAAGTGGGCAGAGGCCCTGGGTTGCAGAATAACACCAAAGGATGCCTAAGGGCCAGCTAGTTCTCCTAAGAATGTCAGCAAATGCAATCTAGATGGCTCCAGGCTGGCAATGATGTGAAAGGCATCCCAAACACACACTCAAGGTCATTACAATGCAGCAGAAAGTGATTTTATTGCTGAGAACAGAATGGAACAAACTTGGAAGAAGTTCCAAGATTGAAAATATTGGGGCCTGAGTCTTTCCTTGCTCCTTTCCCTATTGCCCTTCTTCAAAACACACAAAGCTCCAAAGCAGAAGGGAGCTTTTTGTTGCTATTTGTTTTTGTCCCCACCTCTGGTCTGGCATCATGGCCCCATAATTCTCTCACTACCCTCCTTCTTCTAATGGAACCATGGGAATCAACAATGAAAAAAAAAAAAAAAAAGCAGAAGGGAGCACAAGAGAACCTGCACCAAGTGTAAGGCAAAGTAATGGGAACCTTTATTTAATCAAAGTATCCAGGAGGCTGTGATCTGATACTGTTTAACTGTACATGAAGCATACTATTGGGAGGGTAACCTGGCTGAAACTTGTTACATTTAACAAGGTAGAACCGGTTCTGGAGAGTAGCCTTGTAGCGGCAGTCACACTGTCCCTCCAGAGTGACAGCGGTTAAGTCATGTTAATACAATTCACACTCCAGTGGCATTATTTTTGGCCAGTCTCACAGTCTGTCTTGGGCAAAAGACAGGTAGCAGCTGCGTTCTGGATGGTGTCATGCAGAAAGGTGTCTGAAGGTTGACAAGTCTACATATAAATATTGACCCCACGCATTTCCGTCTTGCATTGGCCAAGACCTGCTCTTATATGCTGAATTTCAAACCCTTGACCCCTTTGAGGTTTGGAGGCCTAGCAGTAAGTGCAATGGCCTCCATGATCCCAGCAGCACCCAGAGGAGAGGAAATAGTCCCAGAAGATCCAACATCATCCCTTCTGTGTGGGAAGGGAAGAAAATAAGAGAATGATAGTAGTAGAAGCAGTAAGAGCAAAATTATCATTCGCAACCATTTAGATCTTCATCGCGTCTTTCAAGATTTCTTTTTTTTATTATTTTTTAAAGATTTTACTTATTTATTTGACAGACAGTGGTCACAGTTAGGCAGAGAGGCAGGCAGAGAGAGAGAGGAAGGGAAGCTGACTTCTTGCTGAACAGAGAGCCCAATACAGGGCTCAATCCCAGGACCCTGGGATCATGACCTGAGCCAAAGGCAGAGGCTTTCACCCACTAATCCACCCAGGTGCCTCCTTTAAAGATTTCTTAAGTCCATTTTTTTTAAAGCATCATCTTTACAACATGAGTTCCACAATTCTATGAAGGTCCTGAAGCCCAATGAGGAGGTATGTGAATTATGATGATCTTTCCTCTGACTGGCAGATACCATTTTTCTCTTTGTCCTGTGCTTATGGGTCCAGGATCTTGCCTCTTCCCTCCTCCATCCTGGATAATTTCTCCTCCATCATTTAACCTGGGCCTTCTGGCCATCATCATGGCTCTACTCTCCCTAACCCCCAGGCTTCTCCTCTTATGAGGTCTCCTTGCTGGGGGTCCTGCTGAGGACAGAGGAGGTGGTTAGCCCCAGGCTCAGAGACTTTTGTCTGCTTTTCCTCTGCCAGGTATGCCAGCATAGCCTGCCTGCAGCAGGGAAGGGTTCTGACCCTTAGGAAAGAGGAAAGGGAAACCTAGGGCTTGGAAGATGCCCTTCTTGTGCACAGTGTGGATGAGACCCACATCCTCCAACTCACTGTTTAAAGCCAATATCCATGCAGATGCAGGAAGACCAAGCCTCCTTAAAGGAACAAAGAAGTGATAACTTCCTCAAAGAAATTGTGAGGAAATGATGACTTCCTGATAAGGGTTTGGTTCTTCCTTCTCCATAGGAAGCTTCAGTGTTTTGAACCTCTATGCTTTCAGTTCTTTAGGAGAAAACACCCGAGGTAAATTTGATACAATAGCTGCCAGGTACCTGGTAATGTTGTGAGTTGTAACAGCAGACTCCAAAGAATTATTCATTTATGGGTATGTTGTTGGGCCAGACTTTGGGCTTCTCATGTATCTTGATGTATTTGATCCCATATCCCAAGTTGTGCCTCCCTGTCCAGAAGAATGCTTATCTCCAGATTTTTCATGGACCTCCCAACGAGTGTCAGGAAACCCCTTAGCTTCCTTTCATGTGTGTAAGTTGTCCCTTATAGATCCACAGGGCAAGAGGGCAAGGCAGCTTTGGGAATGATCCCCTTCTTTCTCCTTGGGCTGCTCTCTAGACTACAAAGCTTTCCTTGCTTTAAATCCAGTGTCTCAGAATTTGGCTTGCTGCACATTGCGTACATGTACAAGTTGGAGTCTGGCAACAGAGACCCATAGGCATGAAGGAGAAAGGCCAGTTTAGGGTATTTGCCTCTTCGGTCTGTTCTTGCTTTTCCACTGGTGCTGTAATACACTTACTTGGAATCTTCTTGTTTTTTGGAGGGCTCACAAAAATGTCTCCTACAGGGAATCCCTGCCTCTAGCCTCTTTTCCTTCCAGTCTGTTTTACACATACCTTCCAGATTAGTCCTCCTTGAGCATCAGTAGAATAGGGGAACACTCTTGCTCTTAATGTCTTTAGTTATCTACAGGATAAAAATGATGTCTTTTCAGAGCAAAATCACAAGATACAAGGTTAATATACAAAAATCAATTGCTTTCTTAGATACCAGCAATGAACAGTTGAAATTTGAAAAGAAATTTTACATTCGCACCAAAAAGAAATGAAATATGTAGATATGAATCTACTAAAAAATGAATAAAATCAATATGAGGAAAACTACAAAACTCTGCTTAAGGGAATCAAAGAAAATCTAAGTACATGAGGAAATAATCTTTGTTCATGCTGAAGGAAACTAGACTCTGTGAACCCAAACTATGGCTCTTTGACACAAATAATTATTTTGTACTAAAGGCAGTTAAGAATCCATAAATGCAGGAAAGGCTCTCCTTTTTTGCCTAAAGGCAGGAAATTCTTTTCCTGGAGACAATGTTACCAGCCAGAGGTGGCACCAGAGGAATCTGGAAACAAACCTTGTTATACTAACCCTTTTCTTTCTAGTTATTTATTCCCTATTTCCTACCCATAAACCAAATCCCTTTATCCTGTCAAGTCTCCAAAATGTATTGTGTCTTTGTCTAAAGGGTATAAAAGCTTCCAGCTTTGGTCGCTATTTCAGGTCTTCATTCCCTTATAGAGGTTCCTGTACATGTGAAAGTTTAAGTGAATTTGTATGCTTTACTCTTACTTATCTCTGTCAGTTCAATTTTGAGACCCAGTCAGAAACCATAAGAGAGCTGAGTATCGCCCTCGACCCGCAAGGACGACAAGAAGCCCCAGTTCAGATGTATCTTCTCTCTCTTTATTTCCACAAGTCTACACACTTATATACGTTTACATGACCAATCAGCGAGCAGGGTACAGGAGGGAGCGAATCAGGCTGTGCACCTAAACGAACAACTTCGCTAGCAACCAATGCTGTTTACTTCCTCTTTGGGCATTCCGCTTAGTTTCACGAGGCAATCCTAACCTGGCAACTAGCCAGGCGCCATCTTTTAATGACGGAGGCCGCCCTGGCCAGGGGCCTGCCTCCGATAGCTGAGGAAAATGGTTTCTTCTCATACAATGATATTATGCACTGTCCAAACCCATAGAAATACATAATGCAGAGAATTGATCATAATTAGATTGTGGACTTTAGTTAGCCATCATCAACATTGGCTCATCAATTATAGGAAAATGACCACCCCAAGGAATATGTTGATAACATGAAAACTGTGGGCTGTGCGGGTAGGAAAGCAGGTGAGGGAGAAGCACAAGAGAATTTTCTATTTTTTCTACTCAATTTTCCTGTAAACCTAAAAATGCCCTGAAGAATTAAGGCTACTTAACTAGAACCAAACCAAACCAAACCAAGCCAAACAAGCTGTCTGTGTGCCTAGCCCTCATGTATCCTATTCTACAGCCATAAGCCCCCCCGCCCCTTCTCTCCAGTTCCACACTGGATAGCACCCTGATAGCACCTGAACCCACTAGCAGAGGTAAACAGTATCAGATTTTCCCTGTGCCTAACTTGAGTTCCCAACCCTGGCCCCTTTCATCAGAAGTGCCTAAGAGACTTTTAGAAGGCCTAGATTCCAGGCCTCTTGAAACAGACTCTGGGAAGGAGGTCTTTTTTGCATGTTTGTGTTTGATGAGCTCCATGGTGAATCTCATATCCATTCCTAGTGGAGAACCATTTTTCTTAGCTGACACTGATTTTCACCCACTGTCCAAGTTCCTATGACTGGCCTTCTACCTGATTCCTGAAACAAAGTTTCTACTTTTCAACTGCCATTCAACAGGCAGTTGAATGGCTATCTGCTACCAGAAGTAAAGTACAAGACATATTGGGGAGGACACAACTGGAAGAATCTACCTCTCCTCCCTATCTCTCTTAAATTATCCCAAATCTTACAAGTGTAGTAGAGGAATAACATCCATTCCTTCTACCCTTCTATGTTCTCAGTTGGGACTGTATAATGAAACAAACAAACAAACAACAAACAGATTAACAAGAGAAAAGAATTTCCATTTATTTCACATAGGTTTAAGGTGAGAGGAGAGCCTTCCCAAGGAAATAAAGTTCTAAAGAAATGGTTAAACCTGAGTGTGTGTATGCCAGGTTTGAGGAAGAGTGGAAAGTGGTGGAAAGATGCACTAGAATAAAAGGTACAAGGTAAGTGTACTAATTGGGGGCAACTTAGGAAGATGTCTCTCCATTTTTGCAGACAATGACACTCCTTTCCTCTGGGTGTAGGAAACCCTCTTCCAGGAGGGTTTAATGACCTGCTTCCAGAGAAGGTCAATAAGTCTTTCCTGTACCTGTCCTTTCTCAAGTTTCTTCAACTTAAAAGATTGAATTTGCCAAGTTGCAATATTCTGTAATAGCCTGTCCTGAACTCTGTCAGAAGCTCAGTGTGATGTGAATGGACCCTGGGCATTGGCTTGGTCCTTGGTGCAGCCCTACAATCCTAAAGCAAGTTCAGGACATTTGATGCATCCATTTTGGGGCCTCTGTTGCAACATGCCTGTGTCTTTTCCAAACTGTTGCCTGGCTTGAAGGGGATTAGTTCGAAGGCCTGCTATTTGGGCTGTTTCTTTCTGTAGACTTTTATATGCTTGCTGACTGCAAAAGTAATGGTGCCAAATTCTTGTCATTGAAAGAACATTAGCATCTTGAATCATACACGATATCAGCCATATTTAGCCTCTTAGAACACTCCCTCTTCCGTGTTCCTGAGGTCTTTCAACAACCTGACAAGTGAGTCTGTCAGGCACCTGACAAGTGAGTGGTCAGAATAGTGAGTCAGAGACTAATGCTACCTGATGAGCTCCACGTTCCTTTTAAGGTTTAGTTTCATTGTTTCTGCAGAACCACAGGCCTGATTGTCAAAATGGCTGACACTGAGGAACACTGCAGGAAAGTAAGCCAATAGGCTTCAGATAAAGAGCACCTACTCTGTACCACGAACTCTCCATCACGACGGTGGTTAGTTGTGTGAAAGGCAGGGATGTGTGCTTCTGTCTGCTGGGCTGCTGCGGGGTGACACGTGGGGGTGTCTGGGTCAGCTCAAGGTTTCATCGAGGTGGTCCTTTTAAGTTTTCTTCCTAACATCATTGTCTGGACTTTCTATTACCAGGATCTTCCTTACCGACAGAGAAGGGGCTGCAGTGAGGTAGTCTCTTTGACTTTTTCCTTTATATCTATGGAAATGGTAAGCGTAAATGCAACACTGAGAAATAAATCTGGTAAAAAGGATGTTTTCCTTTTCCTCGTTGTTTGTTAGGCCCCAGTTTCTTTTCCAGATGCAGTTCAGTTTTTTATGTCCCTTCACCGTCTTTATCTATTACACAGATTTAAGTATTAAATGTTATTAATATATTTGATGGAATATGATTCAGCCATCAGAAACATCAAATCTTGGCATTTGCAACAACTGGGTGGAACTGGAGAACGTTATGCTAAGTGACAGAAGTCATTCAGAGAAAGACAATTATCGTATGATCTCACTGATCTGTGGAATTTAAGGCACAAAGCAGAGGATCATAGGGGAAGAGAGGAAAAAATAAAACCAGAGGAAGCCAGAGAGGGAGACAAACCATACAGACTCTTCATGATAGGAAACAAACTGAGGGTTTCTGGAGGGGAGAGGGGTAGAGGGATGGGGTAGCTGGGTGATGGACATTAAGGAGGGCACATGATGTAATGAGCACTGGGGATTATATGAGACTGATGAGTCACTGACCTGTACCTCTGAAACCAACAATAATTGTATGTTAATTAGTTGACTTTAAATGAAAAAATTTAAAATAATAATAAACTAATATATTATTACCAAAAATATAAATAAAAATAAAAGTTTATTGACAGGGCACCTGGGAGGCTCAGTGGGTTAAATGTCTGCCTTGAGCTCAGGTCATGATCCCTGGGTCCTGGGATTGGAGCCCCTGGTCTTGCGTGGTCAGGCTCCCTGCTCAGTGGGGATGTCTGCTTCTTTCTTGACCTTTGTCCTTTCCCCCTTGCTCACAGGCTCTCTCTTTCTCAAGTAAATAAAGAAAACATTTTTTAAAAAGTGAATTAACATGTATACTGGTGCATGTGTTTCTCTCCTCTTTTTCTGTCACTAATAATAACATTTTATATGCAATGTTGTACACTATTTCCTCTTTCCCATTAAGAATATATTTTGAACCTATTTCATGTCAGTAGCAAAAGTGCACTTGGTTCTATTTGCATAGTATTCTGTTGTAAGGATATGCATCATATTTTAATCAGTCCCATGTTCAGGACATTCTGGTTTTTTGGCCAACTCTTACTAGCATAAACCAATTAGGAGGAATATACTGGAGCAACACAGCAGCCCGAAGGCCCATGGGTTTATCTGTAGTGCACATGCTGTCCATAAGTCCCTCTGTGTGCTACCGGTCTTCCCTGGAGATAAGTTCTGAAGCTCCCGCATGAGTGTGGGTTCCAGGGGCTATGGGTTGACAATAGGAAACCCTTCCAGATGCATTTGCTGTTACCAGACCTAAGGAAGCCTAGGAAAAGTGAACATTCTGGGCACAACTGAGTAGATATTTTTATTATGATTATGATTATTTCTTTGTAATGGGTATCTGAGAGGTCAGTATCAATTAGATTAGACTTTGGTCTTTTAATGCTGGAGACAGTTAAAATAATAGCCATTTTAGTATATGGCAGACAAACTAAGGTAGTAGGATGGACAGCTAACTTATTTTTACATTCACTTAGAACAAACTCTGGAGCAGATTGAAAGTTCCCATTTGTAAGGCAATTTATCAAAATTGCCTCACTGAACCCTCACACCGGACTACAAGGTAGTTCTGACTGTCCCCTTGCTAGAGATTGTCCTGAGGCCCAGACAGGGTGGTGATAGCAGGGAGCAGCAGAGTCCTGAGGGGCTACTTCCAAGCTCCAGGGCTCTTCCTTGAGCACTGCTGCTCAGAGGGACCCAGAGTGTGGTAGGGTTAAGGTCAGTTCTGCCCATTCAGGCTGCCTCTGAGTCTCATCTCTAAGAAGGGTATATCATCCAGACTGAACTACCTGGCTTGTCAGGGCTTTGTTTCCTAGGTAGTCAATGTTTCCTTAACAGAATGTAATTGTAGAATGTGAAAGATGGAACTAGCCTCTGTTCCAATGGTTATCTCACTTTTCACACACCTGTCATCTCCAGGTGCAAACTGTGTTTATTTTTTTTCTATTTTTTAAGATTTTATTTATTTATTTGTCAGAGCGAGAGAGCACAAAGCAGGGGAGAGGCAGGCAGAGGGAGAGGGAGAAGCAGGTTCCCCGCTGAGCAGAGAGGCCAAGGTGGGGCTCCATCTATAACCCTGGGATCATGACCTGAGCCAAAGGCAGACATTAAAGGTCTCAGGTCATGATCCCAGGGTCCTGGGATCGAGCCCCACCTCAGCTCCCTGATCATCAGAGAGCCTGCTTCTCCCTCTCCCTCTGTTGCTCTCCCTACTTGTGCTCTCTCTCTCTCTGTCAAATAAATAAATAAATAAATAAAATCTTTGAAAGAAAAAGAAAGGAAAGAGAAAAAAATGTATTGAGGAAAGAATTGATGGTTTGACATCTCTGTGTGTCTAGGCTGGCTGAAGGAATTTCAGGAGTGCATGGATGCTGCAAAAACTACAAGCTCTGGACATCACACTACGGAACTTAAATAAAATATCAAGGCTGCCATGGATTGTACCCGCCTTTCCTAAAAGCCCAAGAGACAAAGGTAGAATTCTGGAAAAGTGAAGCTACGCTTCCTGTGAGAAAAAATGATTTTCCTCCTCCTCCTGAGTGATTTGATCAGTGAACTTTTCAGAACAGGAGGTCAACAGAACCAAGGGAACTAAGTACCCTACTATGCCATCCTTTCTGATCTTGTTTCTCAGGTCTCCCTAGACCTACTTCCTTGATGCCATATCCATAATCTCCTCTACCTTACTTCTTTTTTAGAGATTTACTTATTTATTTAAGAAAGAGAGAGAGAGGAGGTGCAGGCAGGGGATGGGCAGAGGAGGAGAGGAAGACTCCAGGCAGGCTCTGAGCTGAGCACAAAGCCCAAACGGGACTCCATCCCATGAACCTGAAAATCATGATATGCACTGAAATCAAGAGTAAGCCCCTTAACAGGCTGAGCCACCCAGGTGCCCTCCTCTACTGCACTTAAAAAAAGGGAGAGTGCAGGATTTTCTTCCTGAGTCCACTGTGGTGAAGAAAGAACAAGGACTGGAGGCCAGGAGACCTGGGGTCTAGTCTCAGTTTTGCCACTAGGAAGCAGCAACCATGAGCAAGTCTCTTACCCTTTCTGAGATTCAGGCCGTTCCTCTGTAAAAGTGGGGATTACATTATCTCAGGGATGACAAGTGGAGCACACACATTTATCTCCATCCTGCCTTCAACAGAGGCTACTGTTCAACCACATCGCTTATTAGAATTTTTTTCTGCAACGTTCTAGGCAGGCCCAATCCATTAAAGTGGATACATGATTCAAAATCTACTTATTCTTGTTTAATTTAATAATCCTTACATACCTTTCTAGCTCCTAAATGGAATGTTCTGACTTTCCAACTAAGAGATGGCCATTTTTGTGATCTGGTAATAGCTCACTCAATAAAAGGAAAAGGAAAATTTAGGATCATAATTTCAGCCCCATGTCCTCCCAGCCAGGGTCTGAGCCGGGTTTTCTTGAGGTCACCCTGTCCTTCCTTCCATGCCAGAGAGTTCGGTATTTGAGCTCCCCCTCCATCAGCTCACCCAGCAGGACAGTCCCAGACTGTAGCTCCCTTTCATCTCAAATAGCCCATAATTAACAACTTCATATTTGACAACAAGGCATCTCTGAGAAAAGGAATGATCTCAGGTCACCAAGAACCAAAAGTCAGGAGCAAAGGCACGTAATGATTCTGTTCGATGCTTGCGAAATCTACCCAGATTTACAGTTCTTACCCGAGCAGGAATGCAATCACACAGACAGTACCAGATGGCAACAGCTTCAGAAATCCAGGTGGTTGCAACTGTGTTTTATTGAAATAGTCCAGGAAGTGGCTTACACGGGGTCCCCCTCATCCCCCAAATCACACAGGGGCAAGCCCTGGGGTAGGAAGGCATGTGTGTTTGGGACAGGAGCCCTGGCTGGAGTTCTTTCTCTCAGAGCCAGGAAGGGGGAGGGGAGAAGCAGGTGCCACAACAGGGAAGCGGGGCATCTCGCTGCTCTGGCCTCAGGTGCAGACCTACACAGAACCGTTAAAGTGGACTGGCACGTATGGATTCCCTTCACAGGTCACGATGATGGATTTCCGTAGCTGCTGGGTCTCGTATTCGCATTTGGGGTATTTGGCCTCTTTCTTCAGGTGGCAGTCGGTGATGCGCATTTTGGAACTGCTTTTGTGGCAGTTGGGCTTCGTGTTCTTACAGGGGACATTTCCCTGGAAGCAGACAGCCTGGACATCTGGCAGAGGCTCGTGGATAAACGTGTTCACCAGCTTGCAATCTCCAACCATGATATTCCGGTGCTTCATCATTTTATTGCAGTAGCTGGCAGTGACTGTGGAGGTGTCTGGGTCCATGTGCTGCCGCAGGAACTTCTCAGCCTGCGTTTCCTTGGCCAGAGAAGGCTGGACATAGCCCAGCACCAGCAGCACCAGGACCAGTGGTAGAAAGAGGATGAAGAACCTCTCCTGAGCCATGGTGGTCTCACTCCTCTGGAAGAGCCTAGCTGGGAAAAGGAGAGAGGAGAAAAAACATTGCCTTAGAAAGAACCCCAGCTCCTACCTGTGGCCTCCCTGGCTCACAGTGTCCCTTTTGGTCAGCCAGAAAGCTACCCCTCCTCCTGTGCAATTTTCCAAGGAATGTGACAGTTACATACACTCTTGTCCGAAAGCATTCAACTCCCACTAGCTGCAGAGAGGCGGGTCTTTGCCTCTGGGTAGTGACCTGATAGTGAACTAAAATCCTGCAGTCCTGTGTCTGAATATTAGAGATTTTAAAATTTAAAATACATTTGAGGGGGCCTATGAGTGGCTCAGTCTGTTAAGTGTCTGCCTTAGGCTTAGGTCATGATCTGGGAGTTTTGGGATCAAGCCCTGTCTCGCACCCAGCTCCCTGCTCAGTGGGGAGCCTGCTTCTCCCTCTCCCTCTGCTGCCCCTTCTGCTTGTGCTTTCTATCCATCCCTGTCAAATAAATAAATAAATAAATAAATAAAATCTTAAAAACAAGACAAAAAAATAACATGCATTTGAAAAATTAATATATTTATACCCAGTGCTCAAGGGGCTTATTAAAAAATCCTTTTGAATAAGAGCTGATCGGCATCCCTGAAATACCACATGATCTGCAGGATCATGACGGACAGAGCGAGGCCTGTTTTCCTCCAACACAAGGGCAACAGCACAGTGCCTAACACCAGCATCATAGAGGGATGCCAGTGTGTTCCCAAGAGCAATGCTTCCCTCCTCCAGTGCCTTTGGTTCCCTGCAGCCCACATGCTCCATCCTGATATTGGTCCAGCCCAAGCTTTCTTTGGTGCTAACCTCAGCCACCTTGGTCCCTCCAATCAATGCATAATAAAAGGAGTCCCTGAGATCATCTCTTCAGCCACTGACCTGGATGTCTAGCTTGTTCTCTAGCACAGAGCAGAAGGCCAGTCTCTGTGATCCCCGGATCTCTGGGGAGGGAATCTTATACAGATTACAAAGGGGCTTGGCTTCCAAGGAAAGATAGGTGGGAGGAGCATCTTGGTTTCACTTTAGAGGGAACCAAGGACCTTGTAAAGAAGGACATTGTAGGGAATCATCTACACCACTCTTTTTTCAGGACTGCTGGGAAGGGTGAGTCTTGTTTATAGTATCATGTGAACCTCATCTGTCTGCTGGTTCACAAGGAGCAACAATGAAAGCCATTATGGCAATGATGCCTGAACCCCGGAAAGTCATCTTCATCTTGGGGGGCCATTTGCAACAAACAAATAGCTCTTGCAGGTTTGCAAAGGGCACATAAACGTGTGATCCCCAGAGCAGCAGGGAAAGGGAGGTACTCTATCTCCTCAGGAGTCCTGGCATGGCTGGAATTCCAACAGCACCTCTTCTGGGGTTGGGGGCTGGTGGGGCCGGCATCCAGGCACCCGCAGCTGGAAGACTGGGCAGACCTAGGTTCTGGGAGGGGGATGTTTCCTGGGCAGGGAGAGGAGGGGACCTGCGACCTCACCCAGTGTTGGGCACTTCAGCTCTCCTGTGTGTGGAAGGTGGGTGTGCAGCAGTTCTTGGCCACAGCAACCACTCCTAGAAGGTCAGAGAAGATGAGAGGAATACAGTCAAACCAAACTCCCAAGGGATGTCAGGCCGGCTCAGTCACCAGGGCATGGGAAAAATCTTACAACTTTGCTTCTGTATCCATGACCTAAAATGTCATCCTGGGATTTTCACTTCCCGAAATTGGCAGCTGGAATGCTAAGGGTGTAACCTGACCATGTGAATGGCTTTTCTCCTCTTTAGCACATCATAATCTTAATTCAATACACTGGCTTTGATTTCTCAACACACCAACATAGAATTATTTACCCTGGCACTTGGAAATGAAGATAAAATAAGGGATGCTGACAAAACAATAAAATAAAGCAAAACCTAATGGAGTTCATGACTTCATTAAAGCAGCCTCCCACTAAAAAAATTTCTAAGCATGGATATCAGGTTACTGAGAAAAGCTCCTCAGTGGAAATATGAAATTCAGGAAGGAATAAAAAAAGATGATGATACATATATGGACAAATAAAAGGTGTTTGACTATATAAAGCCATAATATCTTGTTGAGTTAAGAAGATAAATTTAAAATATATGTCAGAAACATAACTTGGAAGTGATGTGAATTGCCAAGTGTTCAAGAGATGACTAAAAGTATTGATTAGACTTTTCTATGTTTAGTATGCATCTGAGAATTTCTAAGATAAGCAATGAAAAGAAGGGAAACACAGGGTTTGAATTCCAAACTAGCAGAGAATAAGTAGACTGTGGATCAGTTAGGAGAGTCTAGTTGTGCTGCAGTAACAAACAATCTCAAAATTTCAGTAAAGTTTCTTTGTCATTCCTGCTACATATCTATCTTGGTCCAGCCTAGGGGCTCTGCCTGCTATTGTCACTTGGGAAAACAGGTTGGCACGGGCTTCTTCTTGACACACACTGTCTTAATCAAAGAGGCAGAGGAAAGAACATAGCACTGGGATGCCCCGGTGGCTCAGATGGTTAAGCATCCTGCTCTTGATTTTGGCTCAGGTCATGATCTCAGGTCATAAGATCAAACTCTGAGTTGGGCTCTGGGCTGAGCTTGGAGTCTGCTTGGGATTCTCTCTCTCCTCCTCCTCTGCCTTTTACCCACTCTTTCTCTCTGTCTCTATCTACGTAAATAAATAAAACATAAAAAAAAAAATACAGCACCGCAGAGGACAGCTCTTAATGCTTCTGCTGGAAGGGACATATGTCACTTCTATTCACACTTCATTGACTGGAGAAAACCTCATGGTCACATTTAAGTGCAAGGGACAGAGAAATAGGATCCTTCTAGGTGCCTGGAATGAGAGAATTATTTTGAACAGCTTTAATGGGTGTCACAGAATGACAGACAATTACACCATTAATCCAAAAGAAGCAAAGAAAGGATAGGAAATAGAAATGCCAGACAAATGAGACTAATAGGAAAGGCAAAATAAGGTAGGATAATAATAAAATAATAAAAATAACTAGGAAAATAAAAATGAATAATTATGTAAATGGACTAAATGGTACAGTTAAAAGACAAGATTGATAGAAAAATAATTGGCACTCTTTCTGTCTATGTGCATATATATAGAGAGAGTATACTCACACACTATGTGTATTTATGTACACATATTACATGTAAGATTATATGTATATACATATACATATAGATAACTTACAATTTTAAAAAATGTTTAAGAAGGTAATATTTTATTAGATGATGAGATGTGATAATCAGGAGATCAGTAGAGTATTTGCTGGAGTACTTTCAGAGCACCTTATTCCAATAGGTCAAAGAGAAAGTCAGAGTGAAAGAAATGGAGTTAACGAGGAGGCTGACAGTGACGAGCTGGAGCAAATTTGTGCACTAACATGATGGGGATGGCTGGGGAGAAGGTGACATGAAGGTGTGCACATCTTGGGGAAAGAGTCAGTATGGGAGAAGACAGTGAAAATACAGCACAGAGAGAGAGCATAGCTCCAGGAAGGGGGCTGACATGGGTAAAGGAATAGGAGACTGTCTTGTCTGTGAGGTTGGTGGAAAGGGGGAGGTGGGTACCAGACAAGGAAAAGGATGCAGCTGAGACACAGTGACGTTGACTAAGAATATGAGCAGCAGAAGAATGTCCCTTCCAGTAATGGGATTTTCTCCAAGGAGTGAGACTTGAGTCTTGTTTGCCTCCAACCCCTGTTTTAAAACTGGGTTCTGAGAATGTCTGCATCATCTCTGTTTGTCCTCTAGGTAACAGGGACAGTTATCCAGTATAGAATGTGTCTGTGAGCCATTACTGAGAGACATCATTTCCCATACATTAAATCACAGTTGCAGTATTTATCTTCATTACACAGATTAAAATGTGATATCAATCTCTCAAAATTTCTCTCAAGTAGTTTGACATACATCACAGTTGTCATTTCTGTTATGCCCTAATAATTGTGTCTGTGATTAAAGGAGCGAGACTGATATAAAGTGAAGGTCAAGCAAAGCTTTATTTCATGCCAAGCATCAAGAATAGAACTGAACGTTCAGAGACGCACCTCTTACAAGGGAGGGCGATCCTTCTCTGTTTCACAGTCTAGCTTTTAAGGGCAAAGGCCATGCGGTTGGGCCTGGCCATTCACAGGTGACCAATGAGATTGTAACAGACACAGGAAGCTCCACAATGATGGTAGATGACCAATTGAGCTACAATTTACCCTAGTAGACATTTGATTTAGCCTATCACATCTTGGTTATGATTGGTGCCCAAAAGGCTCCCAAAGGGCGGGGGATACATACTCCTGGGTAACCAGGGAGACAGTATGCATCCCCCCCACTGACCGGATGTCTCCACCTGGCCTGACCCACCCTTGTATCTGGGCTTTGTTACCTGGAGCTGTTTTCTGGGACTTGTTTTAAGGGAATCCCCTGGGGGAAGGGGAACAGGGACAGTTTAACTTTAATGGAAGCTTCTTGCTAAGTAGATCCTTACATTACCCCCCTTTCTTGGGAGACTAGTCAAATCTTTGACTTTTTAGCCAGTTCTATACCCCCCTTTTTAACGGCTGCTAGACTGTTTTAATGACTCCAGTGTGATTTACCCAGAAACAGTATTTCTCTCCTAAGGTTATGCAGAGCCCCCCACTTCCCTTTATGAGAAACAGTAAGTTAAGTCCCCTGCTTTTTAATTTTGCAATTGCTCATATCTCCCGCTTATATCTTAACAAAAGGGGCAACAATGAATTTAATAAACTCATTGTTTTTTGAGTCTACTTTTAGTCCAGTATCAGCAGGGTCTATTGGCAGCAGCATTCACCTCTGGGGGGCGATCTTGTCCTCAGCTTTTTTGACATGACCCTCGTGAATCCAGGCCCTGATGCCTCCTACTTTTTATTGCCATGGGAGTGGTCAGGGTGACAGAAAATGGTCCCTTTCAGCAAGGCTCCAGGTTTCCCACTCTAGGTGCCCCCTCCAGAGGC
Source organism: Mustela lutreola (assembly GCF_030435805.1). NCBI lineage: Eukaryota > Metazoa > Chordata > Mammalia > Carnivora > Mustelidae > Mustela > Mustela lutreola. The sequence goes on from NC_081296.1 coordinate 56,885,937, forward strand.
AGCGACGTATCTAAACCAAGTCCCCGGACTGGGAAGGGTGTGGCTCCACCTCCGTCTCCATCCCAGTGTGGTCAGTCTGGATCCCTGCATGGGCTCTTTTAAGACAGGCTGTAATGCCTGCAGTGACTGGAGTACAGACTGATCAGTCATTTCTGCTATAGCAATCTCTTGTAATTGAGGGCAATGGGCACGTCTCCCGAACATTATTTCAAATGCAGTCACCTTATTTAAGTAGGGTGTACATTGCACCCAGAGGAGGGCGAAGGGAAGGATATCCACTCACCCACCGCCAGTTTCCAGAATTAATTTTGTCAAGGTCTCTTGAAGAGTCTGATTCATTCTTTTTACTTGCCCTGAGCTCCGGGGCTGGTAGGTACATGTAGTTTCCAATTAGTGCCTATGGCTTTGGCCAATACCTGTGAGACTGAACTCACAAATGCAAGGCTTTGTCTGACCCAGTCACAAGAGGTGACCCAAATCTCTGGTAGCTTTTTGGTTACCATTCCTGCCATCTCATGTTCGGCAGAAAAAGCTTTTACCCAGCCTGAAAAGGTATCTACACAAACTAACATATACCTGTGCCCATATTTTCCCAGTTTCATCTCTGTAAAATCTATTTCCCAATAAATTCCTGGTTCCTTACCTCTTTCTCTTTTCCCTCGTCCCATTCTAGTTCCTCCCGCATTTACTGCCTGACATTGAGCACATCTATCAACCACATCTTGAGCCATACACCCTAATTTAGAAATCTGGAACTGCTTGCCCATAAGCTCCTTAAGTTTGCGTGTCCCCAGATAAGTCCCCTGATGTTTTTGGATTACTAGTTTCTTCTAGTCTTAGCCCAATCTCCTTCATAATTTAATTTAGTCCACTTCTGTAAATGTACCTGCATCCTTGACCAGGAGGGCTGTGGCAGCAATTATGCGCAGGCAAGGGGGAACCCAGCTGCTACTGGATCTAGTTTCTTGCTAAGATAAGCTATTGGCCTTTGCCAAGGCCCCAGAGTCCGAGTCAAAACTCCTTCAGTCACCCCTGCCTTTCCATCCACATACAAGTGGAAGGGCTTGGTAACATCTGTGATGGCCAATGCTGGGGCAATCTGTACAGCTGTTTGTAATTCCTGAAATGCTCCTTCTGCCTCAGCTGTCCAGTCGACCGTAGTGAGTCCTCCCTTAGCCAGTTCATAGAGAGGTTGCGCCATCTCCGCAAACCGTGGTATCCACAGCCTGCAGTAGCTCACCATCCCAGGGAATTCCCTTATGGAGACCAAAGTCTAAATAAGTGGTGTGGCTCTTACAAAGCTGTGTTTTTATTGCTGACACTCGGTACCCTTTTCCCTGCAGAGTCTGTAAGAGAGGTCTTGTCCCCTGCAATCATGACCCATAGTCCTCAGCAGCTATTTCCATTATTTCCACTAACTCAGTCAGATTCTTCATTTCAAATTCTTCAATTTTCTGAAGTTATTCCTTATATCTGGGGCTGACTGACTGGCAAAGGCAAGATCGTCTACACGAGTTATCGTGCAACTTCTCTGCAGTTTACCTTAAGCTGTCTAGCTTAGGTAAACAAACATTTAATAGCAATCTAATCTAGAATTTGACACCCATAAAGGCATGTTATTAAAATAATTTTTCTCTCTAAAATAACCATTTCCAGAGATATCCAAATCAGGACCTATTCATTTGAAAAACAAGTCCAGTTTTAACAAACTTGGCCTAATAATTTACATAAGCTCAGCAAGAACAGTAAGTAATCATATAGATTTAGAATCTGCTTTGCTGGAACTTCTCATAAGGAATCTCTAGGTTGAACTTTTCGTAGCCTCTCTGGGCCAGAAGCCAAGCCACATATTTGCCATCAGACATGCCTGCAATACCTGTCAGATTTGGGTGAACTCCTGAGGTGCCCAAAGTAATCTGAGGTTCCTCCTCCTACCAGGGAGTGACATTCTTTACTCACCTGGTCAGGCTGCTGGGAACTCTGTAAGCAAGGTATCAGGCCAACAGTTCCAAGGGGCTTTAGGGCTCTAGGTTTTATAAAGTCAGCCTTAGATCCCTTAAGCTGGTTATATCTGAGTCTTTTCAAATATGATGTTCCAGTCAAAGCCTTGTTAAAATGACCAGTGTTTCCAATGCTGTCCTGTTACAAGGAGAAGATTATTATTGAATTTATGCAAATGACTGATTGCCAAGGAAGAAAGAATACTTAACTGAGTAGGTTTCAGAGGGTTCAGATAAAGAGAAAAGTTGAATGCCTTGATTTGTTTACAAATGAATACCTTTACATCTCTATTAGTTACAGATAACTTAAGAAAAAGTTTCCCTAGCCTAGAGGAGCATACATTACAGAAACAGCAATGTTTAAAACATTAAAGACACAACATCACAACCTTTCAGTCCATCTAGTCCCATGTTACTAATTCTGTTTTAGTCCGAATGTAGCCCTTACTTCTGTAAATTTTTACCCATTTCAGTTCCCAGGATTTTAACACATCAAAGACCCGTATTTGTCCTGAAAGTCTTCCCATATGAATTTCCTGTAAGGCGGAATTCATCTTACAAGAGAACTTAAACAATTACAAATGAAAAATCTCAGAACAGATATAGTTAAATATCAAGTGATGACCCTTATCAAAACATTAAAATTGTAGGAAATGTATAGAACCTCTGGAATAATTACATCATTTACCCAAATGGAACCCAAGATTTATCATTGGGTTGCATTTGGGTACTCGCATCAGTACTTGCTGAGTAACTTGGCATATCAAGGAAGCCTTTTGAGCCAAAGAGATCTCATTTACAACTCTGGGCAGTCAAAGAGAAGACCATTTACATTTCAATTAACTGAAGAAAACTTTGCCCTTTTAAACAGAGAGAAAACCAGCTTTTCTATACCAGTGTTTTTCCTTTTTTAATTTTTAAGCCTGCAGTCTTAAGATATGAGTTTTCTGGGTTTCCCTCCCATGAATGATGTCGCAGACAAAGGGAGGAGGATCTTTCAGATGCTGTCCTGCTCACATCCCTCACAGGAACTTAGGAGCATCTTAGCTAAGGTCGGTCCGTATAAACCTCAGATCAGGCTACTTTGTGGAGTAGATGACCATTATGCCATATGACACCCCGCGAGACTCAGGGTGCAACCCACTCAGACTCCGCAGCGGAAGCGGTGGAGCCATACAGACACATTCACACAGTCAGGCACTCTTCAGATTCAAACAGATAGGACAACTCTCCCCACTGGGTCTCCCCTTCCATTCTTTAGGAATGGATCTAGCTCAGAAAGCGGCCCCGAGCCCGTTTTTATTTATTATTCAAACAGAATCAGGCATCTGGTCTTTTTCTCTTTTTTACATATTTCCTACTTTTCTACAGAGTTGTTTCCCTTATTTCCATCAGTCTTAATTACAATTAGCCAGAATTTTGTACTCTTAGAAATACCTTAACCTCTACTGAAGATTAAATATAAACCAATTGTGAACTGTTACAACAGAATTATTTAGATGGCAAATTTATCAGTCAGTTAAGCACAAAGCATGTTTGCCAACAGATTTCAAAAGCACAAACCTAAAAAAAAAAAAAAAAAAAAAGCACAAACCTAGTTCCAGCAACCAGCGCTCTAGCATTTTATACATTTGGTTAAAGTTTTAGGTTACCAAAGACTTTGAAAGCTACCTGAAGAATTACCCATTAAAACTTTGAGACAGACAATTAATCATCAGTTTAGTCATCTCTTTGCTAATAGATTGAACACAGATTTTAACAAATAACACGAGCTTACTTGACTTTAAGTAAAAACTCTGAAGTTTCACATTTACTACTGTTAACTCAAAAAGACATGTTCATCCTAATTAACCCAACAAACTTAACTTAGTTCAAATACTGAACTGTGTTCCACCTGGGCCCACTCCACTTTGAATGTTTACCTGAGACCCGGGTGGGAAGATTTGGCGTTGGGGGTATTAGGTCCGGGGTGTGCTCTTCTTGTTTCCCGACAGTGAAGAAGAGAACAAAGTGCCACCAGAATGCAGAGAAAGGGTTCCCAGTTCTAGGGCTCATCAGCTCCAAGAGAGGAGCACACACCATGCTTTCCCACCAGCAAGAGGGAGGCGCTAGGTAGTCCCCGTCGGGCCAGAGAGGGCAAGGAATGTCCCCAAAACAAAGTTTGTTTTGGAAAACAAACAAACTCGGGAATATTCCTTAAAGTCTCTGTCTCGAATTAGACTACCCCCAGTTGGCTCCAGTTATAGCCATTAAAAGTCAGAGTTCCCTTACTCTCTGCTTGTCCTATTTCTTGAAACACAACCAACAGCACAGAAGACAACAAAAAGACAAGACAAAGACAACCGCAGGCCCAGGAGTTCTTACCCAGAACCTGCCACCGGTGGGGACTTTTTGATCTTCTGGCCTTCCAGGGGGACAAGAATCCCCTGGCCGCCTAGGCAGACTCAAACCCCTAGTGACCACCTAGGGGGACCCGAACCCCCTGGCTGTCCAGGGGGACTTGAACCCCCTGACCACCTAGGTTACTGCCTAGGGGGACTCAAACCCCCTGACTGTCTAGGGGGAGTTGAACCCCCTGGAGATATACCAGTGGAGGGAAGGGGCATCCCCACATCCTCTCCAGCCCTGGGGAGCATGGCAGCGTCCAGCTTCACCCAGATGGGCTATACCTGGAGCTCCACCCAGACAGACCAACCGATCTCACAGAGCACCTGGAGATCGTCGGATCCCACAGAGTAAAATCTGTGAGATCTTACCTCGAGGCTTTTCCCAGAAATTCTGATGCTTGCTCAGTTCTTGTCATTTAATCCCGGACGAGCCCCCATATGTTATGCCCCAATAATGGGTCCGTGATTAAAGGAGCGAGACTGATATAAAGTGAAGGTCAAGCAAAGCTTTATTTCATGCCAAGCATCAAGAATCAAACCGAACGTTCAGGGATGCACCTCTTACAAGAGAGGGTGATCCTTCTCTGTTTCACGGTCTAGCTTTTAAGGGCAAAAGCCATGTGGTCGGGCCTGGCCATGCACAGGTGACCAATGAGATTGTAACACACACAGGAAACTCCACAGTGATGGTAGGTGACCAATTGAGTTACAATTTATCCTAGTAGACATTTGATTTAGCCTATCACACCTTGGTTAGGATTGGCGCCCAAAAGGCTTCCAAAGGGCGGGGCCCATACTCCTTGTTAACCAGGGAGACAGTATGCATCCCTCCACTGATCAGATGTCTCCACCTGGCCTGACCCACCCTTGTATCTGGGCTTTGTTACCTGGAGCTGGTTTCTGGGACTTGTTTTAAGGGAATCCCCTGGGGGAAGAGGGACAGGGACAGTTTAATTTTAATGGAAGCCTCTTGCTAAGTAGGTCCTTACAATTTCTTTAGGCACATAACAATGTAATTTTCATTTCCATAAACCACTCTTGAGAATTTGACTAGAGTCTATAGAGTGAGGAGACCATATGTATTAGTTGCAGCTTCATGACTGGTATGTTATGTTCAGGAAAATTTTATCACCTCTCTGGACCTCAGTTTTATCATCTATAAAACATGCAAGCTGGAGGATTGGCAAAGCACTAATAAAAGAGTATTTAAATGCATAGCAACTGGAGTGTGTTTGGACGGGGCTGTGGAAATCAGTTCACCTTTTTAATTATTCCTGCAACACCGACTGGCATTTTTCTGGATGAAAGCAGATGAATACCCAAAAGTCCTGCATTACGATTTTAAGGATCAATAATATATAAACTTCTGTATTTGTTTTCTTATCTGTAAATTAGGAATAATAAAATACTTTATTTTAAGATGCTATAGACTGAATGTTTGTTTCCCCACCCCCACCCCAAATATGTATATTAAAACCTAAGTCTCAATGAGATGGTATTTAGAAGTGAGGCCTTTGAGAGGTGATTATGTCATGAAGGTGGAGCACTCATGAATGGGATTAGTGCCCTTACAAGAGAGACCATGGAGAGCTCCTTTAGCCCTCTCTCATGTGAAACTGGTTCATAGCTATGAAGCCATATATATGCCCCTGTTGGCTGAGGGACATCCTTATTTATGCTCATTCTCTTGGCTAATAAATAATAATGTCCCTTTTCACTCTCAAAGTGTCCCAATGAGACAGCAAATTATAGGGTCACCTTATTCAAAGCACACTGTAAGCCCTAAAAGAATTTTAATGTTATTATTATTACCACTACTGATATTGTTTCTGCAAGAGTCAAAATTAAAAGTTCACTTTTCATTCTGATCTAGTAGTAGAGGTGACAGTGATTGAAGTTTCTGATTGGGAGGGAAGGATAAACTGAAAAGTTTCAAAGTTCTCTTTATTTTTTTTAGAAGACCTTATTAATTTATTGGACAGATAGAGAGAGCATAAGCAGGAGGAGCATCAGAGGGAGAGGAAGAAGCAGGTTCACTGCTGAGTAGGGAGCTCGATGTGAGGGGTTTGATCCCAGGACCCTGGGATCATGGCCTGACCCAAAGGCAGACCTTAAGCGACTGAGCCACCCAGATGCTATAACTTCTATCTTTATAGATAATTAGAAAGCAGTGAAAATGGAATGGGTGTATCAGGAAAACACAGGCAGATCTGGGCTTGGACATCATACTAAACACACTGAGATTTACTGTGGGGTAACTGTCAGGAGGCACTGAGGCATTCAAAACAGCGCCTTCGAGAGACCCTTGGGATAACCATGTACAACTTAGCATAACTCATTGGGACAATGGTGGGAAACATGGCTGTACCTGAATCTCCCTGGGGGAAAAATGGGACAGACAAGTTTGTAAATAGGAAGCGAAGGGAGTGAATGAAGACTGGAGGCAGAGGGGTCTAAACAATGCAGCTTACCTTGCACCTAAAGATTGCCTTTGGCTACTCCCTTCTGCGTGGTAGACAATAGAGTGGACAGAAAGAGGAAGGGAGTAGATCCAGAGCAGGAGGTATCTTATCTGCAGTCCCCTGTCTTGCTCTACCTCCAAAACTGCCTCTCAAGAGCCCTCTCAATTCCTGTTAGGTTCCTGGGGGAAGTTGCCTCAAGACACCTTTAAATCTCTCGGCTGTACCCAAGCCTCAGAAAAACGGATCATTGGGGATAGAATCTCAGACCTGGAAATGGCCAGCCAGCTCAGATGACTGGGGTTACAGCTGAAGAATGAAATCATTCTTGGCTTAAGTTCTCAGTGAACAATGTAGTTTTTGCTTAACATTTCTGAGTGCTTGTTGACTGATCAAGTTTCAGAAAATACTCTCTTCCAGTGAAAAGTATTTAGACTGGGTGTAGGAGTAAGTCAGAGGGGTCTGGGGTTTGTCCTGAACTTTCACTGATCTTCCAGCCCCTGGAGAGCATGGCCCTTATAATCAGTTCATTTTGTCCAATGATGAGTCTAAGGAAAGAGAAGAGGGCTCTCTCTGGGATGATCAAATAGATATGCCTGTATATCTGCATGTTATCATATCAGTCTCAAAAACACTTTCTGCTCCTGACTCTATGCCCATTTAACTTCATTTGTGACTTTGTGGAACATCATGTAGTGAGAAAAAGCATGGGCCTGAATTAAAGCCCCATTGTCATAGTATAGCTTACGGCTAACTACGTGGTGCTGCTTATACATTGCTGTACTGCACACTTACTAAACAACAATACTTTCATTATCTCTGATTTTATGGTTTAGTTGTGAATCATCAGTCTTCAGCAGGGTAGGGTAGAGATAAGGGAAAAACTGCAAACACATCCTAAACTTTTGGAGTTCATCATGGTGGGATGGGCAAAATAATTCTCAGACTATGTTAGATGTGTTAGATGTATTATTCTCAGACTATATTAGATGTTAGAGTGAGAATGAGCACAAAGGTTAATGTTGTGAAGAGCCAGGGTTCAACCTGGACATGTGTTTATGGAATAGGTGAGGAAACAGAGTGGAGGAAGAAACTTTTTCCTCCACCCTCTTAGGTTCAGAGACTAGGAATGTACAAATTAAACTGACAAAAGATAGTCTAGCAAGAGATAAAACCTGAGTTATATACACATATACAGCATCCAAAGTGAACCCTAATGGATTCTATGGACTTTGGGTGATGTGTCAAAGTAGGTCCGTCATTTAAAACAAATGTACTCCTCTAGTGCAGGATGTTGACAACAGGGGAGGCTGTGCATGGGGAGACATGGGGCCCCAGGGTATGTGAGAATTCTGCTTTCTGCTCATTATTTGCTGTGAATCTTAAACTGTTCCCCAAAATGATGTCTATTTAGAAGGAAAAATTAAAAAGTGATGCTGATTTCTTCAAAAATTTCAGACTTTAACTTACTTCACTCAGCATCATCTTTTCCAGTCCTGTCTATGTTGATACAAAAGTTGGGTATTCATCTTTTGTGATGGAGGCATAATACTCCATTGTATATGTCAAGCAGAGAGAGTCAATTATCATATTGCTTCGCTTACTTATGGAGCATGAGGAATAACACGGAGGACATTGGGAGATGGAGAGATAAAGTGAGTTGGGGGAAATTGGAGGGGGAGACAAACCATGAGAGACTGTGGACTCTGAGATACAACTGAGGTATTTGGAGGGGTGAGGGGTTGGAAGTTGTGTGAGACTGGTGATGGTTATTATGGAGGGCATGTATTGCATGGAGTACTGGGTATGGTACATAAACAAAGAATTTTGGAATACTGAAAAAAAAAAATAAAAGAATGTCAATGCTAAAAAAAAACTTTCAAAGACCTAAGATACAGAGATGGTGGAACTGTTATGATTAAAGGTGGCTAAAGACACATTGCAAATAATGTGACACCTGACAGTGGCCTTGAACCCTAACTAGGGGAAGCACACAGCTGAGAGAGCATATGTGATGCAGGAAAAGCTTCTGCATGCATAATCTCCAAGTCTGTACTTCTGGGCCCTCCACATGACAGGCACAAGCCCTGTCCTACACAATCCCTACCCCTCAAATGCACATGAGAGGGAGGTGGAGATGAGTGACCATGGAGATTAAAGCCATTGCTCTACACAGGAGGACCTAGAGTGGGTCAGGCACAGTTTCAGGATTTGCCATAAGCAGAGAAATGAGAAGGCAACCTTGATTTTAGTCAAGAATGTGTGGACAGGTCATGTGATTGATCAGATTTAATGAAACCGTCCTGAGAACAAGCTTTTGGGTTCTTGGACAGGCTGCACATGGAGGCCATGTGCCCAGAGCAGATAAGCTGTGTGCATTCTGTGTGGACAGACTGACCAGACCACGATAAATGATGTTGATAAAGAAGGGAATTAGTCCACAGCAAAGGAGGGGACACTCAGACAGAAGATCTTTATTCCATCAGTGGTCTTTCATGATCATTGACGTGTGGGAATATTGATTTTTTCAAAGACCAGCCCACCTGTTCCACTTTTTTTGGTAGGAAGAAAACCATATAGAGAGATCCAATGGATGGAGAGGCCACATTTATCTTTCACAGTCCAGTGGGCCGTCTTCCAGCCTTCTCTTCTGCTGTCATAATGATTCTAAATCTTTGTGTTTGCATTTGAATGCAATTAATTGTTCTCTTTCCTCAGTATTGACGGTAAGTCAACATCTGTACAGAATTTGTCATTACTTAACATAGTTTGTTTTTGCCACTGCAGCTGTCATTTCAATTCCTACTGCTCCTACTTCCTGTTGCCAATAGTGGCACGCTTAGCATAGACTCCTCCAGGGAAAGTGTCACTCAAGTCCTCTCTGTCTAGTGCTGAGGCTCATTACATACTTCTGTCTTTTGCAAGGGGACCTCTGAGCCCCTCAGACATGTCACCTCACTCTCAGGTGTGGAGAGAGCTGTTGACCTGGGATTTGACTGCTGGCCCTCAGGTTGGATCTTGCATGACTCCTTGTGGTGAACTAATTTAAATTTCCTTCAGATGAGAGTCTACAGTCCATGTTGTCTCTTCCTTTAGGAAATATGTGCTTTCTTGGGATACATGAGTGGCTCAGTGAAGCCCTCATTGCTTGAGGGTCATGTCATGGTCTGAGGGTTATGGGATTGAGCTCCATTTTGGGTTCTGGGCTCAGTATAGAATCACCTTGAGATACTCTCTCCCTCTGCCCCTGTACCACCCCATTCCCCTGTTCCCACTCACTTTCTCTCTAAAATAAATAAATAAAATTAAAAAAAATAAAAAGAAATCTAGGTTTTCCTTTTCCTATTCTCCTGAGGCCATGCTATTTCTGTGACAGGAAATACAAGAGCTACTGACACCTCAACCTGATTCCTTCTATTAGGTATTTTATTTCTTCTCTCTATGTCTTGTCACCACCATCTCATATCCCCTTGCCTCTCCCCAGCCACACCAGGCCCTTTAGGGGGAGAGAAGATGCCAAGTTTTTCCTGCTACAGGGCTTTTGCACTTGTTATTTTTTCCTGCCTGAAATGTCCTTTTATGTGACTGTCTCCTCATTTCTTAAGTTTCACTTTAAATATCCCCTCATCAGAGTTCTTCCCTAATGTATAAATAATGATTGTTGAGAAATAGTTGAGTAAGGTAGAGTAACTGAGTGGTTGGGTGAAAGGAAATTCAGCCTTTTACTAGGTTACTTTCTCCAAGAATCTGCTGAAGTGTCCAGGAATATTTATACAATATATAAGTCCATTGTGATTACTGATCAGGTCAATGCACCCCTTTCCCTGAGGATGATGCTATGTTCCTACACTGGTACTTACTTAATGTGAACACAGATCCTTGCGTCTACTTCCCCTGCACTTGGCTTGAATACTTTGAACCTATGCAATGTAAATATCAACACTAAGATGAATACTACTGAAAGCTGCTCTAAATTGGCAGACTCAAGTCCCATGAGAGAAGTTCTCCTACTGGGTACCCACTTTGTGAAGTGCCAGGTTGTCCTGGCCTTCTCATGCCTTCCCACTGAGAGGGGCCTTGAGTATTTAGCAAGCTTGGAATCCAGGCTCTTGAAACCTGAAACTTCATATTTCTGTCTTTGTTTCTAAGAACTGACATAAAGAAATGACATAAGGGAAGGTGAGTCTGACTAGCACAGCTATTAAAGGAATCGCTTGGTTTGGAAAGAACCATTGTGCAGCACAGATAACTGACACACTTATAACTACTTCAGTAGGTGGCCTTTCGGATAGACATTATGTTTGGCTGCTACTCAAAGACAGATCAGGCAACAAAGCACTTTGACCTACCCTGGACTGTTAACCCAATGAGTTAGTAGTTGGAAAGGAAATGGAAAGGTATGAGGGGTAGCAGAATACGCCATCCCAAATATTCCTTTTTGGCATAAGAATTATCGTAAGCTGTTTATTGTGAGAAAGTGTAGACCAGGAGAAGTTCTGAAAGCAGAGTAGAGGTTACACTTTTGTAGGGGAAATTTACATTAGAAAAGTGTCCAGTACAGGAAGTGAGCCATGTCAGGGGTCACTTTCATCTGGGAGAGTCATCTTCATTCCAGGGCCAATTTCCTTTGACAAAATTTTCCTCCTCTCACCTTCCTCTGAATTGCTATTACCCCCTTTAAAGCCCTAGATCCCTATCCTTTCCTTAGCCCAGGATGGTCCATAAGTCCCAGGTGGATAGCTGCTTTTTAGTCTCATATTTTTGTGGAGATCCACTATGTATATATATATAATTAAAATAGTTTTTGTCCTGTTACTCTGACTGTTTATACTGGGGGTGCGGGCTCACAGCTAAGAACCTAGAATGGTAGAAGGAAAATTATTTTTCCTCCCCTACATCTATACCTAGGTTCTTAATCTCAGGCATTTTCTGAATCCCAGTCCCTTAATTTCTATGTCTTCTACCTCTTCAAAAACACCATTACTTTCGTGAGATTTCAGTGTTTAAGTAAGACATGCATGCTTTTAGCTCCGCTGTATTTTTTTTTCCTTGATCTATGCTTTCTTTCCATGCATTGCAATAGATCATGGGAGAATTGATTCTAAGGCTACAGGGGATTATTCTTCTTACTACTACTGACATTTAAAATTATCTGATGAGATATGGAAACCAAGAGTAAAGATGTAGGATGCATTGGTTGTCGGGGTTAGAACCTGTGTGAAAGCACTGTGGACATTTTATGAAATATCAGTGCCACCTACAAATAAACATAGGTCATGGTTTCAAGGGAAATATGTAAAAATCTATGAGTAGAGTTTGATGAGATGGAGAATATTCTTGCTAAAAGTTCCAAAAAACACAGGGGTGAGAGAAGTGGGAGAGCTCTGGGTTGCAGATTAACCTCAAAGGACACCCAAGGACCAACTAGTTCTCCTAAGAATGTCAGCAAATGCAATCTAGATGGCTCCAGGCTGGCAATGATGTGAAAGGCATCCCAAACACACACACTCAAGGTCATTACAATGCAGCAGAAAGTGATTTTATTGCTGGGAACAGAATGCAACAAACTTGGAAGACGTTCCAAGATTAAAAATATGGGGCCTGGGTCTTTCCTTGCCCCTTTCACTATTGCCCTTCTCCAAAACACACAAAGCTCCAAAGCAGAAAGGAATGCTATTTGTTTTTGTCCCCAGCTCTGGTCTGGCATCATGGCCCCATAATTCTCTCACTGCCCTCATTCTTTCTTCTATGGGAACCATGGAAATCAACAATGAAAAAAAAAAAAAAAGGCAGAAGGGAACACAAGAGAACCTGCACCAAGTGTGAAGCGAAGCAATGGGAACCTTAGTCCAATCAAACTATCCAGGAGGCTGTGATCTGGTACTGTTTAAGTGTATAGGAAGCATACTATTAGGAGGGTAACCTGGCTGAAACTTGTTACATTTTACAAGGTAGAACCGGTTCTGGAGCCTAGCCTTGTAGTGGCAGTCACACTGTCCCTCCAGTGTGATAGCAGTAAGTCATGTTAATATGATTCTCCTTCCAGTGGCAGTATTTCTGGGCAGTCTCACAGTCTGTCTTGGGTAAAAGACAGGTAGCAGCTGCATTCTGGAAGGTGTCATACAGAAAGGTGTCTGAAGGTTTACAAGTCTGAGTATAATTATCGGCCCCACGCATTTCTGTCTTGAACTGGACAGGACCTGCTCTTACATGCTGAATTTCAAACCCTTGAACCCTTTGAGGTTTGGAGGCCTAGCAGCAAGTGGCACTGGCCCCCATGATCCCAGCAGCACCAGGAGGAGAGGAAATGGTCCCAGAATATCCAGCATCATCTCTTCTGTGTGGGAAGAGGGAAGAAAATAAGAGAATGATAGTAGTAGAAGCAGTAAGAGCAAAATTATCATTCACAACCATTTAGGTCTACATTGTGCCTTTCAAGATTTCTTAAGTCTATTTTTTTAAAACCATCCTCTTTCTGATGTGATTCTCACAATTCTATGAAGGTCCACAAGCCTGGGGAGAAGAAATGTGAGTTAGGATGACTTTTCCTCTGACTGGCAGATCCCATTCCTCTCTGTCCTGTGCTTATGGGTCCAGAATCTTGCTTCTTCCCTCCTGCCTCTAGACAATTTCTCCTCCGTCTATTTAACCTGGGCCATCTGGCCATCATCTCGGCTCTAACTCCCCAGCCTCCAGGCTATTCCTCTTACCAGGTCTCATTGCTTGGGGTCCTGCCAAGGAAAGAGGCAGTGGTTAGTTCCAGGCTCAGAGGCTTTTGTCTGCAGTTCCTCTGCCAGGTATGCCAGCATGGTCTGCTTGTAGCAGGGATAGTTTCTGAGCCCTAGGGAAGAGGAAAGGGAAACCAAAGGCTTGGAAGATGCCCTTCTTGTGCACAGTGTGGATGAGACCCACATCATCCAAATCACTGTTTAAAGCCAGTATCCCTGCAGATGCAGGAAGACCAAGCCTCCTTATAGGTACAAAGGAGAAGTTATAACTTCCTCAAAGAACTTGTGAGGAAATGATGACTTTCTGATATGGGTTTGGTGCTTCCTTCTCCATAGGAAGCTTCAGTGTTTGGAACCTCTATGCTTTCATTTTTTTTAGGAGAAAACACCCAATGTATATTTGATACAATATTTGCTAGGTACCTGGTAGTGTTGTGAATTGCAAGAGCAGACTCCATTGAATTATTGATTTATGGGTATTTTGTTGGGCCAGACTCTCTGCTACTCATGTATCTTGATGTATTTGATCCCAGATCCCAAGTTGTGTCTCACTCTCCAGAAGAATATTTATCTCCAGATTTTTCTAGGACCTCCCAACAACTTTCTGGAAACACCTTAGCTTCCTTTCATGTGTATAAGTTGCCTCTTATAGATTCAGGAGTTCATAATCTAATGAAGGAGATGGTCAGATTAATAGAGACATACATTGTACATTAATAACTTTAAATACCTCTTTTGGCTGCGGTGGAGGAGGTGCCAGGGGGCTCTGAGGAGCTGGTAGATAGAAGGCTCTAACACTTGAACTTGTTTTCGGATTAATAAGAATTTAGGTGAAGAGGATGGTAAAGGGCATCCCATGAGGGAACTGCATGTAAGAGGAAGCCAGAAGCTGGTTCCTGGACCCATTCTGAAATCATAAGGATCACTGTAATTTTATTATTTGCATGGTACACTTAGGTCTACATTGTGTTGTTTCCTGTTTAATTATGTTTTATGTACTCTGTTTGAAAAACATATTTATTTGTTTGAGAGAGAGAGAAAAAGAGCATGAGTGGGTGGAGCGGCAAGGGAGAGGAGGGAGACTCCCCATCCAGCAGCACTTCGTCCTATTGGGGCTCAATCCCACCACTCATGAGATCAGGACCTGAGTGCAAACCAATTGGAAGGTCAAATGACAGAGACACACAGGTGCCTCTGTTTTCCTTACTTCTTAAACTTCAGCACAATCAATCATTAACTTTGTCTTTTACTTCTACTCTGCAGTACCTAATGATTGTAGACACATAACCAGACAGAAACATTTATCTTGATGTATCTGATCCCAGATCCCAAGTTGTGCCTTCCTGTCCAGAAGAATGCTTATCTCCAGATTTTTCAAGGACCTCCCAGCAAGTGTCAGGAAACCCCTTAGCTTCCTTTCATGTGTGTAAGTTGTCCCTTATAGATCAACAGGGTAAGAGGGCAAGGCAGCTTTGGGAATGATCCCCTTCTTTCTCCTTGGGCTGCTCTCTAGACTACAAAGCTTTCCTTGCTTTAAATCCAGTGTCTCAGAATTTGGCTTGCTGCACATTGGGTGCACGGACATGTTGGAGTCTGGCAACAGAGACCCATGGACATGAAGGAGAAAGGCCAGTTTAGGGTATTTGCCTCTTGGGTCTGTTCTTGCTTTTCCACTGGTGCTGTAATACACTTACTTGGAATCTTCTTGTTTTTTGGAGGGCTCACAAAAATGTGTCCTACAGGGACTCCCTGCCTCTAGCCTCTTTTCCTTTCAACCTGTTCTACACATCCCTTCCAGATTAGTACTCCTTGAGCATCAATAGAATAGGAGAACACTCTTGCTTTTTAATGTCTTCATTTATCTACAGGATAAAAATGATGTCTTTTCAGAGCAAAATCACAAGATATAAGGTTAATATACAAAAATCAACTGCTTTCTTAGGTACCAGTAACGAACAATGAAATTTGAGGAAAAAATTTACATATGCACCCAAGAAAAATGAAATATGTAGATATGAATCTACTAAAAAAATGAACAAGCTCATTATGAGGAAAACTACAAAACTCTGCTGAAAGAAATCAAAGAAAATCTAAGTACATGAGGAGATCATCTTTGTTCATGCTGAAGGAAACCAGACCCTGTGACCCCAAGCTATGGCTCTTTGACACAAATAATATTTTGTACTAAGGGCAGTTAAGAATCCATAAATGCAGGAAAAGCTCTCCTTTTTTGCCTAAAGGTAGGATATAAATTCTTTTCCTGGAGTCAATGTTACCAGCCAGAGGTGGCACCATAGGAATCTGAAACAGACCTTGTTATACTAACCCTTTTCTTTCTAGTTATTTCTTCACCATTTCCTACCTGTAGACCAAACAAGTCTCCACAAATGTATTGTGTCTTTGTCTAGAGGGTATAAAAGCTTCCAGTGCTGGTCGCTATTTCAGGTCTTCATTCCCATATTGAGGCTCCTATGTACATGCGAAAATTTAAGTGAATTTGTATGCTTTACTCTTACTTATCTCTGTCAGTTCAATTTTGAGACCCAGTCAGAGACCATGAGAAAGCTGAGGAAGATGGCTTCTTCCCCTTCAGTGATATTATGCACTGTCCAAACCCATAGAAATATATAATGCAGAGAATTGATCATTATTCAGTTGTGGACTTTAGTTAGCCATCATCAATATTGCTCATCAATTATAGGAAAAGGATGACACCCTCCCCCCCAAAGATGTTAATAACAGGAAAACTGTGGGCTGTGTAGGTAGGAAAGCGGGGAAGGGAGAAGCACAAGAGAATTTTCTATTCTTTCTACTCATTTTTTTGTAAACCTAAAAGGGCCCTGAAGAATTAAAGCTACTTAATTAGAACCAAACCAAACCAAACCAACTCAAACCAAAAGAGTTGTCTGTGTATCTAATACTCATGTATCCTGTTCTCCAGCCACAAGCCCCACTTCTCTCTGCAGTGCCGCAACTTGATAGCACCCTAAACCCACTAGCAGAGGCAAACAGTATCAGATTACCCCTGTGCCTAACTGGAGTTCCCAACCCTGGCCTCTCTCATTAGAAGTGCCTAAGAGACTCTTAAGAAGGCCTAGATTCTAGGCCTCCTGAAACAGACTCTTTGGGAAGCAGGTCTTTTTTGCATGTCTGTGTTTGATGAGCTCCATGGTGAATCTCATATCCATTCCTAGTGGAGAACCATTTTTCTTAGCTGACACTGATTTTCACCCAGTTCCCAAGTTCTCAAGACTGGACTTCTACCTGATTCCTGAAACAAAGTTTGTACCTTGTCTTAAAACACCTATTTGAATGACTGCAAGAAAGATTGGAGAGGACACAACTGGAATAGTCTCCCTCTCCTCCCTATCTCTTTTAAATTATCCCAAATCTTACAAGTGTAGTGGAGGAATAATATCCATTTCTTCTACCCTTCTATGTGTTCAGCTGGGACCCTATAATAATAAGAATAAGAAAAACCCAAACAGATTAACAAGAGAAAAGTATTCCCATTTATTTCACATAGGTTTATGGTGAGAGGAGAGCCTTCCCAAGGAAATAAGGCTCTAAAAAAGTGGTTAAACCTGAGCGCATGTGTGCTAGGTTTGATGAAAGGTGAAAGTGGTATAAAGATGTGCTAGAACAAAGGGTACAAGCTAAGTGTAGCAATTGGTGGGCAACTTAGCAAGATGTTTGTTCAGATGTCACTCCATTTTTTCAGATAATGACACTCCTTTCTTCTGGGTATAGGAAACCTTCTCCCAGGAAGGTTTAATGACCTGCTTCCAGAAAAGGTCAGTATGTCTTTCCTGTACCTGTCCTTTCTCAAATTTCTTCAACTTAAAAGATTGAATTTGCCAAGTTGCCATATTCTGTAATAGGATGTCCTGAACTCTGTCAGAAGCTGTGCATCATGTAAATGGACCCTGGTGGTTGGCTTATAAACCTTGGTCCAGGCCCACAATCCTAAAGCAAGTTCAGGGCATTTGACGTGTCCATTTTGAGGTCTCTGCTGCAACACGCCTGTGTTTTCTCCACACTGCTGCCTGGCTTGACAGGGATTAGTTCGAAGGCCTGCTATTTGGGCTGTTTCTTTCTGTAGACTTTTATATGCTTGCTGACTGCAAAAGTAATGGTGCCAAATTCTTGTCACCGAAATTACAGAGCATTAGTATCTTGAATCATACACGATATTCAGTCATATTCAACTTCTTAGAACACTCCATCTACCCTGGTTGCTGAGGTCTTTCTGTGTCAGGCACCTGACAAGTGAGTGGTCAGAACAGTGAGTTAGGGACTGATACTACCTGATGAGCTCCATATTCTTTTTAAGGTTTAGTATTATTGTTTCTGCAGAGCTACAGGTTTGATTGTCAAAATGGCTGACACTGAGGAACACTGACTGAAAGTAAGCCAATAGGCTTCAGATAAAGTGTACCTACTCTGTACCACGAGCTCTCCATCACGACGGTGGTTAGTTGTGTGGAAAGCACGGTTGTGTGCTTCTGTCTCCTGGGCTGCTGCGGGGTGACAGGTGGGGGTGTCCGGGTCAACTCAAGGTTTCATCGTGGTGGTACTTAATAAGTTTTCTTCCTAATGCTATTGTCTGGACTTTTTTCTAATTTTAAGATTTTATTTATTTATTTGACACAGAGAGAGAGATCAAAGTAGGCAGAGAGGCAGGCAGAGAGAGAGGGGAAGCAGGCTCCCTGCTGAGCAGAGTCCCTGATGGGGGCCTGGATCTCAGACCCTGAGATCAAGACCTGAGCAGAAGGCAGAGGCTTAACCCGCTGAGCCACCCAGGCACCCCATTTTTTGGACTTTATATTACCAGGATCTTCCTTACGGACAGAGAAGGGGCTGCAGTGAGGTAGTCCCTTTAACTTTTTCCTTTATATCTATGGACACCTTGTACATGCAAATGGTAAGCATCAATGCAACACTGAGAAATAAATCTGGTAAAAAGGATGTTTTCCTTTGGTCGTTGTTTGTTAGGCCCCGGTTTTCTTTTCCAGACGCAGTTCAGTTCTTTATGTCTCTTCATGGTCTTTATTTATTACACAGATTTAAGTATTAAATATTATTAATATATGCAATGGAATATGATTCAGCTGTCAGAAACATGAAATCTTGGCATTCGCAACAACTGGGTGGAACTGGAGAATGTTATGCTAAGTGACAGAAGTCATTCAGAGAAAGACAATTATTGTATGATCTCACTGATCTGTGGAATTTAAGGCACAAAGCAGAGGATCATAGGGGAAGAGAGGAAAAAATAAAACCAGAGGAAGCCAGAGAGGGAGACAAACCATACAGACTCTTCATGATAGGAAACAAACTGAGGGTTTCTGGAGGAAAGTGGGGTAGAGGGATGGGGTAGCTGGGTGATGGACATTAAGGAGGTCACATGATGTAATGAGCACTGGGGATTATATGAGACTGATGAGTCACTGACCTGTACCTCTGAAACCAACAATAATTGTATGTTAATTAGTTGACTTTAAATGAAAAAATTTAAAATAATAATAAACTAATATATTATTACCAAAAATATAAATAAAAATAAAAGTTTATTGACAGGGCACCTGGGAGGCTCAGTGGGTTAAATGTCTGCCTTGAGCTCAGGTCATGATCCCTGGGTCCTGGGATTGGAGCCCCTGGTCTTGAGTGGTCAGGCTCCCTGCTCAGTGGGATGTCTGCTTCTTTCTGACCTCTGCCCCCTCCCTTGTTCACAGGCTCTCTCTCTCTCACAAGTAAATAAAGAAAACATTAAAAATGGTGAATTAACATGTATCCTCATGCATGTGTTTCTCTCCTCTTTTCCCATCATCAATAATAACACTGTTTTTTATTTTTAAAATATTTTTAAAATTTATTTGACAGACAGAGATCCCAAGTAGGCAGAGAGGCAGGCTGAGAGAGAGGAGAGAGGAAGAAGCAGGCTGCTTGCAGAGCAGAGAGCCTGATGGGGGACTCGATCCCAGGACTCTGGGATCATGACCAGAGCCGAAGGCAGAGGCTTTAACCAAGTGAGCCACTCAGGTGCCCCACCAATAATAACATTTTATACACAATGTTGTACACTATTTCTTATTTCCCACTAAGAATAAATTTTGGACATATTTCATGTCAGTAGCAAAGGTGTATTTGGTTCTATTTGCATAGTATTTTGTTGTAAGGAAACGCATCATATTTTAACCAGTCCCATGTTCAGGACATTCTGTTTGTTTGCCAACTTTTACCAGTATAAACCAGTTAGAAGGAATATACTGGAACAAAACAGCAGCCCGAAGCCCCATGAATTTATCTGTAGTGTGCATGCTGTCCATAAGTCCCTCCGCGTGCAACCGGTCTTCCCTGGAGATAAGTTCTGAAGCTCCCTCATGAGTGTGGGTTCCAGGGGCTGTGGGTTGACAACAGGAAACCCTTCCAGATGCACTTGCTGTTACCAGACCTAAGGAAGCCTAGGAAAAGTGAACATTCTGGACACAACTGAGTAGTTATTATTATTATTATTATTATTTTTCCGTAATGGGTATCTGAGAAGTCAGGATCAATTGGATTAGACTTTGGTCTTTTAATGCTGGAGACAGTTAAAATAATAGTCATTTTAGTATACGATGGACAAACTAAAATACTAAGATGGACAGCTAACTTATTTTTATATTCACTTGGAGCATATTCTGGAACAGATTGAAAGTTCCCATTTGTAAGGCAATTTATCAAAATTGCCTCACTGAACCCTCACACCAGACTACAAGGTAGTTCTGACTGTCCCCATGCTAGAGATTGTCCTGAGACCCAGACAGGGTGGTGATAGCAGGGAGCAGCAGAGTCCTGAGGGGCTACTTTCAAGCTCCAGGGCTCTTCCTTGAGCACTGCTGCTCAGAGGGAGGCAGGGTGGGTAGGGTTAAGGTCAGTTCTTCCCATTCAGGCTGCCTCTGAGTCTCATCTCTAAGAAGGGTATATCATCCAGAGTGAAGTACCTGGCTTGTCAGGGCTTTGTTTTCTAGGTAGTCATGTTTCCTTAACAAAATGTATTTGTAGAATGTGACAGATAGAACTAGCCTCTGTTCCAATGGTTTTCTCACCTTTGACACCCCTGTCATCTCCGGGTGCAAGCTGTGTTTATTTTTTTTTTCTATTTTTTAAGATTTTATTTATTTATTTGTCAGAGTGAGAGAGCACAAAGCAGGGGGAGAGGCAGGCAGAGGGAGAGGGAGAAGCAGGTTCCCCGCTGAGCAGAGAGGCCAAGGTGGGGCTCCATCTATAACCCTGGGATCATGACCTGAGCCAAAGGCAGACACTAAAGGTCTCAGGTCATGATCCCAGGGTCCTGGGATCGAGCCCCACTTCAGGTCCCTGATCATCAGAGATCCTGCTTCTCCCTCTCCCTCTGTTGCTCTCCCTTCTCGTGCTCTCTCTCTCTCTCTGTCAAATAAATAAATAAAATCTTTACAAGAAAAAAAAAGGAAAAAAAAGTATTGAGGAAAGAATTGATGGTTTGACATCTCCGTGTGTCTAGATTGGCTGAAGGAATTTCAGGAGTGCATGGATGCTGCCAAAACTACAAGCTCTGGACATCACAGTACGGAACTTAAATAAAATATCAAGGCTGCCATAGAGTGCACCCACCATTCCTTAAAGCCCAAGAGAGGAAGGTAGAATTCTGGAAAAGTGAAGCTATGCTTCCTGTGGGAAAATATGAGTTTCCTCCTCCTGAGTGATTTGATCAGTGAACTTTCCAGAACAGGGCGTCCAATAGAACCAAGGGAACTAAGAACCCTACTATGCCATCCTTTCTGATCTTGTTTCTCGGGTCTCCCTAGACCTACTTCCTTGATGCCATATCCATAATTACTTCTACCTTACTTTTCTGTTTTTAAAGATTTACTTATTTATTTGAGAGAGAGTGAGAGAGAGTGAGCACAAGAGAGCACATGCAAGGGAGGGGCAGAGGAAGAGGAGGAGAGGGAGATAGAGCACATGTGCAAGCAGGGGAGGGGCAGAGGAGGAGAGAGAGGAAGACCCAAAGCAGGCTCTGAGCTGAGCACAAAGCCCAATATGGGACTCGATCCCAGGACCTTGAGAGCATGATATGCATGAAATCAAGAGTAGATCCCTTAACAGACTGAGCCACCCAGGTGCTCTCCCCACCACACTTAGGAAAAGGGAGAGTGCAGGATTTTCTTCCTGAGTCCACTCTGGTAGCAGAAAGAACAAGGACTGGAGGCCAGGAGACCTGGGGTCTAGTCTCAGCTGTGCCACTAAGTAGCAGCAGCTGTAAGGAAGTCATTTACCCATTCCTGAGATTCAGGCTGTTCCTCTGTAAAAGTGGGGATTACTATCTCAGGGATAGCAAGTGGAACACACACATTTACTTCCATCCTGCCTTCAACAGAGGCTGCCATTCAACCTCATCACTTATTAGAATTTTTTTCTGCAATGTTCTAGGCAGGCCCAATCCATTAAAGTGGATACATGAGTCAAAATCTACTTATTCTCATTTAATTTAATAATCCTTACAGACCCTTCTAGCTCCTAAATGGAATGTCCTGACTTTCCAACTAAGAGATGGCCATTTTTGTGATCTGGTAATAGCTCACTCAATAAAAGGAAAAGGAAAACTTAGGATCATAATTTCATCCCCTACTCCTGCCCAGCCAGGGACTGAGCAGGATTTTCTTGAGGTCACCCTGCCCTTCCTTCTGTGCCAGAGATTTTGGTATTTGAGCTCCCCCTCCATCAGCTCACCCAGCAGGACAGTCCCAGACTGTAGCTCCCTTTCATCTCAAATAGCCCATACTTAACAGCTTTATATTTGACAGCAAGGCATCTCTGAGCAAAGGAATGATCTCAGGTCACGAAGAACCAAGAGTCAGGAGCAAAGGTAAGTAATGATTCTATTTGATGCTTACAAAATCTACCCCAATTTGCAGTTCTCATCCAAGCAGGAAAGCAATCACACGATAGTATCAGGATGGTGACAGTTTCAGAAATCCAGGTGGTTGCAACTGTGTTTTACTGAAAGAATCCAGGAAGTGGTTTACACAGGTACCCCCTCACCTCCCAAACCACACAGGGGCAGGTCCTGGGTAGGAACGCATGTGTGTTTGGGATAGGAGCCCTGGCTGGAGTTCTTTCAGACCCAGGAAGGGAGAGGGGAGAAGCAGTTGCCACAACAGGGAGGTGGGGCATCTTGCTACTCTGGCCTCAGGTGCAGACCTACACAGAACCATCAAAGTGGACTGTCTCATACTGTACACACTCACAGGCCACGATGATGAATTTCTCTTGCTGCTTGGTCTCGTAGTCGCATTTGGGGTATTTGGAGCCTTTCTTCAGGCGGCAGTCGGTGATGCGCATTTTGGAACTGCTTTGGTGGCAGTTGGGCTTCCCGTTCTTGCAGGTTACATTTCCCTGGAAGCAGATGACCTGGACATCTGGCAGAGGCTCGTGGATAAACGTGTTCACCGGCTTGCAAAATCCAACTGTCATATTCCGGCGCTTCATCATTTGGTTGCAGTAGCTGGCATTGACGGTGGAGGTGTTCGAGTCTATGTGCTGCCGCAGGAACTTCTCGGCCCTTGACTCCTTGGCCAGAGAAGGCTGGACACTGCCCAGCACCAGGAGCACCAGAACCAGTAGTGGGAACAGGATGAAGAACCTCTCCTGAGCCATGGTGGTCTCACTCCTCTGGAAGAGCCTAGCCAGGAAAAGGAGAGAAGAGAAAAAGCGTTGCCTGAGAAAGAACCCCAGCTCCTACCTGTGGCCTCCCTGGCTCACAGTCTCCGTTTGGATCAGCCGGAAAGGTACCCCTCCTACTGTGCAATTTTCCAAGGATTGAGATGCTCACATAGACTCTTGTTGAAGAGTATTTAAGTCCTACTAGCTGGAGAGAGGTGGTCTTTCCCTCTGGTTGGTGACTTGACAGTGAACTAAAATCCTGCAGTCCTATGTCTGAATATTAGAGATTTTAAAATTTAAAATCTATTTGAGGGGGCACCTGGATGGCTCAGTCTGTTAAGTGTCTGCCTTGAGTTCAGGTCATGATCTGAAGTCCTAGGATCTAGTCCTGTCTCGAGCTCAGCTCCCTGGTCACTGGGGACCCTGCTTCTCCCACTCCCTCTGCTGCCCCCTCTGCTTGTGCTTTCTATCTATCCCTGTCAAAAAAATAAATAAAATCTTAAAAACATTAAAAAAATTAAATACATTTGAAGAATGAGTACATTTATACCCAGTGCTCAAGGTGCTTATCAGGAAATCCTTTTGAATAAGACATGAGCTGAACTGTATCCCTGAAATACCATATGACCTATAGGATCATGACGGACAGAGTGAGGCCTATTGTTCTCCAACACAAGGGCAACAGCCCAGTTCCTAACACCAGTATCATAGAGGGATGCCATTGTATTCCCAAGAGCAATGCTTCCCTCTCCCAGTGCCTTTGTTTCCCTGCAGCCCACATGCTCCATCCCAATATTGGTCCAGCTCAAGTTTTTTCAGGTGCTAACCTCAACCACCCTGGTCCCTCTAACCCAACACAGAAGAAGAGGGAGTCCCTGAGACCATCTCTTCAGCCACTGACCTGGATCTCTAGCTTGGTCTCTAGGACAGAGCAGAAGGCCAGTCTCTGTGATCTCGGGATCCCTGGGGAGGGAATCTTATACAGATTACAAAGGGGCTTGGCTTCCAAGGAAAGATAGGTGGGAGGAGCATCTTGGTTTCACTTTAGTGGGAACCAAAGACATTGTGAGGAAGGACATTGTAGGGAACCATCCACACCACTCTATTTTCAGGACTGCTGAGAAGGGTGAGTCTTGTTTATAGGAACCGTACCATGTGAACCTCATCTGTCTGCTGGCTCACAAGGAGCAGCAAAGAAAGCCACTACGGTAATGATGCCTGAACCGCAGCAAAGTCCTTGTCATCTCAGGGGGCCATTTGCATCAAACAAATAACTCTTGCAGGTTTGCAAAGGACACATAAACACGTGATCCCCAGAGCACCAGAGAAATGGAGGTCCTCTGTCTCCCCAGGAGTCCTGGCGTGACTGGAATTCCAACAGCACCTCTTCTGGTGTGGGGGGCATTCTGCTTTCTGCAGCTGGAAGACTGCATGGACCTAGGGTGTGTGTGGGGGGTCTGGGCTGGGAGAGGAGGAGACCTGCGACCTCACCCAGTGTTGGCCACTTCAGCACTCCTGTGTGTGGAAGGTGGATGTGTTACAGTTCTTGGCCACAGCAACCACTCCTAGAAGGTCAGAGTGGAGGAGAGGAACTAAAGTTAACGAAACCCCAAGGGATGTCAGGCTGGCTCAGTCACCAAGGCACGGGACAAATCTTATGACTTTGCTTCTGTATCCATGTCCTGAAACTGTGCCCTGGGCTTTTCACTTCCTGAAAGTGGCAGCTGGAATGCTGAGGGTGTAACCTGACCATGTGAATGGCTTTTCCCCTCTTTAGCACATCATAATCTTAATTCAATACACTGGCTTTGATTTCTCAACACACCAACATAGAATTATTTACTCTGGCACTTAGAAATGAATAAAATAAGGCATTTGCTGACAAAGCAATAATATAAAACAAAACCTAATGGAGTTATATGACTTCATTAAAGCAGTCTTCCACTAAAAAATTTCTAAGAATGGATTCGAGGTTACAAAGAAAGGCTACTCATCAGAAATATGAATTCAGGAAGGAATAAAGAAAGATGGTGACAAGTATGTGAACAAATCAAAGATCTTTTGACTCTATAAAGCAATAATTTCTTGTTGAGTTAAGAAGATAAAATTAAAATATATGTCAGGAACATAACTTGGAAGTGATGTGAATTGCCGTGTTCAAGAGATGATTAAAAGTATTGATTAGACTTCTCTATGTTTAGTATGCATTTGAGAATTTCTAAGATAAGCAATGAAAAGAAGGGAAACACAGGGTTTGAATTCCAAACTAGCAGAGAATAAGTAGACTGTGGATCAGTTAGGAGAGTCTAGTTGTGCTGCAGTAATAAACAATCTCAAAATTTCAGTAGTTTAAAGTTTCTTTCTTATTCCAGCTACATATCTATCTTGGTCCAGCCTAGGGGCTCTGCCTGCTATTGTCACTTGGGAAAACAGGCTGACACAGGCTTCCTCTTGACACACACTGTCTTAATCAAAGAGGCAGAGGAAAGAACATAGCACTGGGATCCCCTGGCAGCTCAGCTGGTTAAGCATCCTGCTCTTGATTTTGGCTCAGGTCATGATCTCAGGTCATAAGATCAAACTCTGAGTTGGGCTCTGGGCTGAGCTTGGAGTCTGCTTGGGATTCTCTCTCTCCCTCCTCCTCTGCCTTTTACCCACTCTTTCTCTCTGTCTCTATCTAAGTAAATAAATAAAACATTAAAAAAAATACAGCACCGCAGAGGACAGCTCTTAATGCTTCTGCTGGAAGGGACATATGTCACTTCTATTCACACTTCATTGACCGGAGAAAACCTCATGGTCACATTTAAGTACAAGGGACAGAGAAATAGGATCCTTCTAGGTGCCTGGAATGAGAGAATTATTTTGAACAGCTTTAATGGCTGTCACAGAATGACAGACAATTAAACCACTAATCCAAAAGAAGGGAAGAAAGGATGGGAAATATAAATGCCAGACAAATGAGACTAATAGCAAAGGCAAAGTAAGGTAGTAGGTATTCATTGAGGAAAATAAAAATGAATAATTATGTTATATAAATGGACTAAATGGTACAGTTAAAAGACAAGATTGATAGAAAAAAAACTAACACTCTTTCTCTGTCTACGTGCATATATATAGAGAGTATACCCACACACTACGTGTATATTTATATATATATACATGTACCTATAGATAACTTACAATTTTTAAAAATGTTTAAGAAGGTAATATTTTATTAGATGATGAGATGTGATAATCAGGAGATCAATGGAGTATTTTCTGGAGTACTTTCAGAGAACCGTTATTCCAATAGGTTGAAGAAAAAGTCAGAGTGAAAGAAATGGAGTTAATGAGGAGGCTGACAGTGATGAGATAGAGTAAATTTGTGCACTAACATGATGGGGATGGCTGGGGAGAAGGTGACATGAAGGGGTGCACATCTTGGGGAAAGAGTCAGTATGGGAGAAGACAGTGAAAATACAGCACAGAGAGAGAGCATAGCTCCAGGAAGGGGGCTGACATGGGTAAAGGAATAGGAGACTGTCTTGTCTGTGAGGTTGGTGGAAAGGGGGAGGTGGGTACCAGACAAGGAAAAGGATGCAGCTGAGACACAGTGACGTTGACTAAGAATATGAGCAGCAGAAGAATGTCCCTTCCAGCAATGGGATTTTCTCCAAGGAGTGAGACTTGAGTCTTGTTTGCCTCAAACCTCTGTTTTAAAAAATGGTTCTGAGAATGTCTGCATCATCTCTGTTGTCCTCTAGGTCATGGGGACAGCTATCCAGTATAGAATGAGTCTGTGAGCCATTACTGAGAAACCTCATTTCCCATACATTATATCACAGTTGCAGTATTTACCTTCATTACACAGATTAAATATGATATCAATCTCTCAAAATTTCTCTCAAGTAGTTTGACATACATCATAGTTGTCATTTCTTTAGGCATATATGGTGTGATATTCATTTCCATAAACCACTCTTGAGAATTTGTAGAGTTAGGGGACTGTAGAGAGAATTTGTAGAGTGAGGAGACCATATGTATTAGTTGCAGCTTCATGACTGGTATGTTATGTTCAGGAAAATGTTATCACCTCTCTGGACCTCAGTTTGTCATCTATAAAACACATGGATGATTGGCAAAGCACTAATAAAAGAGAATTTAAGTGCATAGCAACTGGAGTCTGTTTGGACAGTGGTCTGGAGTCAGTTCACCTTTTTAATTATTCCTGAAACTCCAATTTCATTTTTCTGGTTGAGTGCAGATGTGTACCCAAAAGTCCTGCATTATGATTTTAAAGATCAATAATATATCAACTTCTGTATTTGTTTCCTTATCTGTAAGTTAGGAATAATTTAAGTACCTTATTCTAAGATGCTATGGACTGAATGTTTGTTTCCCACCCCCACCCCAAATTTGTATATTAAAACCTAAGTCTCAATGGGTTGGTAACTAGAAGTGAGGCCTTTGAGAGGTGATTATGTCATGGAGGTGGAGCACTTGGGAATGGGATTAGTGCCCTTACAGAGAGACCACGGAGAGCTCCTTTAGCTCTCTATCATGTGAAACTGGTTCATGGCTATGAAACCATCTAAGTGCCCCTGCTTGCTGAGGACCATCCCTATTTATGCTCATTTCTTGGCTAATATATAATAATGTCCCTCTTCACTCTCAAAAGTGTCCCAACCAGACAGCAAATTATAGGGTCACCCTATTCAAAGCACACTGTAAGCCCTAAAAGAATTTTAATGTTATTATTATTACCACAACTGATATTGTTTCTTCAAGAGTCAAAATTAAAAGTTCACTTTTAATTCTGATCTAGTAGTAGAGGTAAGTAGAGGTGACAGTAATTGAAGTTTCTTTTTTTAAAATTTATTTATTTATTTTTAATATTTTATTTATTTATTTGAGAGGTAGAGAGAGACAAAGAAAGAGAGAGAGCATGAGAGGAGAGAGGTCAGCGGAAGAAGAAGCAGACTTCGTGCTGAGCAGGGAGCCCAATGTGGGACTCTATCCCAGGACTCCAGGATCATGACCTGAGCTGAAGGCAGTCGCTTAACCAACTGAGTCACCCAGGTGCCCTGAATGAGACTTTTTTTTAAAATTTATTTTTTATTTATTTTCAGTATAACATTATTCATTATTTTTGCACCACACCCAGTGCTCCATGCAATCTGTGCCCTCTATAATACCCACCACCTGGTACCCCAACCCCCCCCCCACTTCAAACCCCTCAGATTGTCTTTCAGAGTCCATAGTAATTGAAGTTTCTGATTGGGAGGGAAGGATAAACTGAAAAGTTTCAAAATTCTCTTTATTTTTAAAAAAATCATCTTATTGATTTATTGGACAGATAGAGAGCATAAGCAGGAGAAGCATCAGAGGGCGAGGGAGAAGCAGGCTTCCTGCTAAGCAGGGAGCTCAAGATGAGGGGCTTGACCCCAGGACCCTGGGATCATGAACTGACCCAAAGGCAGACACTTAACTGACTGAGCCACTCAGATGCTATAGCTTCTATCTTTATAGAGAATCAGAGAGCAGTGAAAATGGAATGGGTGTATCAGGAAAACACAGGCAGATCTGGGATTGGACATCACAGTAGGCACACTAAGATTTACTGTGGGGTAACTGTCAGAAGGCACTTGCACCTTACAGCTTAGGTGCAGCTTACTTTGCACCTAAAAGTTGCCTTTGGCTACTCCCTTCTGTGTGGTAAACAGTAGAGTGGCCAGAAAGAGGGAAGGGGTAGATCCAGAGCAGGATATGTCTTATCTGCAGTCCCCCGTCTTGTTCTATCTCTAAAATTTCCTCTCAAGAGGCCTCGATTCCTGTTAGGTTCCTGGGGAAAGTTGCCTCAAGACAGCTTCAAATCTCCCAGATATCTCCAGGCCTCAGAAAAATGGACCATTGGGGATAGCATTTCAGACCTGGAACTTCATCAGCCAGCTCAGATGCCTGGGGTTACAGCTGAAGAATGAAATCATTACTGGCTAAAGTTCTCAGTGAACAATGTAGTTTTGTTTAACATTTCTGAGTGCTTGTTGATTGATCAAGTTTCAGAAAATACTCTCTTCCAATGAAAAGTATTTAGACTGGGTGTGGGAGTAAGTCGGGGAGGTCTGGGATTTGTCCTGACTTTCACTGACCTTCCAGCCCCTTGAGAGGATGGCCCTGTAATCAGTTCATCCTGTCCAATGACAAGTCTAAGGAAAGAGAAGAGAGCTGTCTCTGGGATGGCCAAACAGATATGCCTGCTTATCTGCATGTTATCATCTCAGTCTCAAAAACACTTTCTGCTCCTGACTCTATGCCTACTTAACTTCATTTGTGACTTTATGGAACATCATGTAGTGAGAAAAAGCATGGGCCTGAATTAGAACTGCAACGCCATAGTATAGCCTATGACTAACAGCATGATGTGCATATGCCTCACTGTATGGCACACTTATTAAACAACAATACTTTTATTATCTCTGATTTTATGGTTTAGGTGTAAAACATCAGTCTTCAGCAGGGAATGTAGAGATAAGGGAAAAACTGCAAACACATCCTAAACTTTTGGAGTTCATCATGGTGGGATGGGCAAAACAATTCTCAGACTATGTTAGATGTATTACAAGAGTGAGCAAATGAGCACAAGGGTTAATGTTGTGAAGAGCCAGGGTTCAACCTGGACATGTGTTTATGGAATAGGTGGAGGAAACAGAGTGGAGGAAGAAACTTTTTCCTCCACCCTCTTAGGTTCAGAGACTAGGAATGTACAAATTAAGCTGGCAAAAGATAGACTAGCAAGAGAAAAAACACTAGTTACATACACATATACAGCACCCAGAGTGAGCCCTAATGGCTTCTATAGACTTTGGGAGATGTGTCAAAGTAGGTCCATCATTTATAACAAATGTACTGCTCCGGTGTAGGATGTTGACAATGGGAGAGGCTGAATAATTATATATGAGAATTCTGCTTTCTACTCATTTTTTGCTGTGAATCAAACTGTCACCACAAATGATGTCTATTTAGAAGGAAAAATTAAAAAGTGATGCTGATTTCTTCAAAAATTTCAGACTTTTACTTACTTCTCTCAGCATCATCTTTTCCAGTCCTGTCTATGTTGACACAAAATTTGGGTATTCATCCTTTCTGATGGAGGCATAAGACTCCATTGTATATGTCAAGCAGAGAGAGTCAATTATCATATGGTTTCACTTACTTATGGAGCATAAGGAATAACATGTAGGACATTGGGAGATGTTCAGGATGGTACAGCAAGCTTCCACATACTGGATGGCTTATAAAGAACAAACATCTCTAAGTGTTTAAGGGATTGGAAATTTCAAGATTAAGGCACCAGCAGATTTGGTGTCTGCTGAAAATCCACCTGATATTTATAGATGTTTTATAGATGGCTTCCTATTTGCTGTGTCTTCATATGGTAGCAGGGCAGGGAGTTCTCCTGAGCCCCACTCCTGTGGGCTCTACCCTCATGACCTAGTCATCTCTCAAGTGCTTGACCTCCTAATACCACCATATGTGAAATTTCAACATTTCAAACATTCTGTCTATAGCAATTGTTTTTCTACCCACCAGTTCCTCTATTAGATTATTTAGTTTAATAAATATTCAATCAATTAGTGGCCAGTTAATCTTCACCAAAGCAAGTAGGACTATCCAAAGGCAAAAAGATAGTCCCTCCAAGAAATGGTTGGTAGAAGTCAAGATGGCAGAATGGTAGCAGGCTGAGATGACATCAGGTTGCAGGAGTTCAGTTAGATAGTTATCAAACCATTCCGAACACCAACAAACCCAACAAGAGATTGAAGAGAAGAGCAGAAATTCTTGAAACAGAACATTGACCACTTTCTGAAAGGTAGGACTTATGGAGAAGTGAATCCAAAGAGATCGGAAAGTAGCCTGTGTGGGGAGGGGCCGGTTTCCGGCAAGCCACGGAGCAATGGAGCACAAAATCAGAACTTTTAGAAACCTGCTGTACTGGGGTACCTGGGTGGCTCAGTGGGTTAAAGCCTCTGCCTTCAGCTTGGTTCATGATCTCAGGGTCCTGAGGTGAGCCCCACATTAGGCTCTCTGCTCGGCAAGGAGACTGCATCCCCTTCTCTCTGCCTGCCTCTCTGCCTGCTTATGATCTCTTTCTCTGTGTCAAAAAAAAAAAAAAAAGAAGAAGAAGAAGAAGAAGAAGTCTGCTGCACTGAAGGACATCACTCCAGAGTCTAAGCGCGGGTGGAGCCCTTGTGGGGACAGCATGGTCTCAAGTCCTGTGGGGTCACAGAAAGATCGGGGGTTTCTAAGTGTAGCAGAGCTCCCAGGTATTAAAGCAGGGAAGCTGGCTACAGAGACAGAGCCAATGAGTGAACTCTGAATTCGGGGTTACCTTAAACTCTGATCTGTGGCACAGTCAGGGCATTGCTCTTTGAGCAGGGACCCCACAAGTGGCAGGGCCGGGGAGACCCCCCCCCCCCGAGAGTGGCAGAGATCTGCTGGATTTGGAGACCCTAAATGGGGCTGTGTGCCTGAGACAGAATTTCTGGGTCACAGGTCATGTGAGCTCAGAGGGTGGCTGGGGACCAGGTAGTGATTGAATGCTTTTCTCCAAGGGTGCACTGAGGAGTGAGGTCCTGAGCTCTTGGTTTCTCTGGGCTGGAGATTGGGAGGCTGCCATTTTCATTCCCATCCTCCAGAGCTCTACAGAAAGCATTCAGGGAACAAAAGCTCCCGAGAGAGAAACCAAGCAGATTACTTAGCCGGCCTCTAGCAATGGCAGAGCAATTCCGCCTCAGGCAAAGACACTTGAGAATCACTATAACAGGCCCCTCCCCACAGAAGATAAGCAAGAAATCCAGCCAGGACCCAGTTCACTGATCAAGGAGAAGAGGGTAATTCCAGAGGAGGGGAAAGCAAAGCCTGGAATTCATGGCTTTCTGCCGATGATCCTTTATCTTGTGAAGTTAATTAAATATTTTTAAATTTAATTTCTTTTCAGTGTAACAGAATTCATTGTTTATGCACCACACCCAATGCTCCATGCAATACATGCCCTCTGTAGTACCCACCACTTGGCTCCCCCAGCCTCCCAACCTCCCACCCCTTCAAAACCCTCAGATTGTTTTTCGTAGTCTCAAAAGTGGCTGCATCAACTTGCATTCCCACCAGTACTGTAGGAGGGTTCCCCTTTATCCACATCCTCTCCAGCACATGTTGTTTCCTGTCTTGCTAATTTTGGCCATCCTAACTGGTGTAAGGTGGTATCTCAATGTGGTTTTAATTTGAATCTCACTGATGGCTAGTGATGATGAACATTTTTTCATGTGTCTGATAGGCATTTGTATGTCTTCGTTGGAGAAGTGTCTGTTCATATCTTCTGCCCATTTTTTAATATGATTGTCTGTTTTGTGTGTGTTGAGTTTGAGAAGTTCTTTATAGATCCTGGATATCAGCCTTTTGTCTGCACTGTCATTTGCAAATATCTTCTCCCATTCCGTGGGTTGCCTCTTTGTTTTCTTGACTGTTTCCTTTGCTGTGCAGAAGCTTTTGATCTTGATGAAGTCCCAAAAGTTCATTTTCGCTTTTGTTTCCTTTGCCTTTGGAGACATATCTTGGAAGAAGTTGCTGTGGCTGATATCAAAGAGATTACTGCCTATGTTCTCCTCTAGGAACCTGATGGATTCCTGTCTCACATTGAGGTCTTTTATCCATTTTGAGTTTATCTTTGTGTACGCTGTAAGAGAATGGTCGAGTTTCATTCTTCTACGTATAGCTTCCCAGTTTTCCCAGCACCATTTATTGAAGAGACTGTCTTTTTTCCACTGTATATTTTTTCCTGTTTTGTCGAAGATTATTTGACCATAGAGTTGAGGGCCCATGTCTGGGCTCTCTACTCTGTTCCACTGGTCTATGTGTCTGTTTTTATGCCAGTACCATACTGTCTTGGTGATCACTGCTTTGTTGTAAAGCTTGAAATCAGGTAACGTGATGCCCCCCACTTTATTTTTGTTTTTCAACATTTCCTTAGCAATTTGGGTCTCTTCTGATTCCATACAAATTTTTGGATTATTTGCTCCAGCTCTTTGAAGAATACTGGTGGAATTTTGATCAGAATGGCATTGAAAGTGTAGATTGCTCTAGGCAGTATAGACATCTTAACAATATTTATTCTCCCGATCCAAGAGCATGGAATGGTCTTCCATCTTTTTGTGTCTTCTTCAATTTCTTTCATGAGTGTTCTGTAGTTCCTTGAGTACAGATGCTTTACCTCTTTGGTTAGGTTTATTCCCAGGGATCTTATGGTTCTTGGTGCTATAGTAAAAGGAATCGATTCTCTAATTTCCCTTTCTGTATTTTCATTGTTAGTGTATAAGAATGCCACTGATTTCTGTACATTGACTTTGTATCCTGCCATGTTGCTGAATTGTTGTATGAGTTCTAGTAGTTTGGGGGTAGAGTCTTTTGGGTTTTTCATATAAAGTATCATGTCATCTGCAAAGAGAGAGAGAGTTTGACTTCTTCATTACCAATTTGGATACCTTTTATTTCTCTTTGTTGTCTGATTGCTGTTGCTAGGACTTCTAATACTATGTTGAACAAGAGTGGTGAGAGTGGGCATCCTTGTCGTGTTCCTGATCTCAACGGGAAGGCTGCAAGCTTTTTCCCATTGAGGATGATATTTGCTGTGGGTCTTTCATAGGTAGATTTGATGAAGTTGAGGAATGTTCCCTCTATCTCTATACTTTGAAGCGTTTTAATCAGGAACGGATGCTGGATTTTGTCAAATGCTTTTTCTGCATCAATTGAGAGGGCCATGTGGTTCTTCTCTCTTCTCTTATTGGTTTGTTCTAACGCATTGATTGATTTGCGAATGTTGAACCATCCTTGTAGCCCAGGAATGAATCCCATCTGGACATGGTGGATAATCTTTTTAATGTA
Organism: Mustela lutreola; assembly: GCF_030435805.1. Taxonomy (NCBI): domain Eukaryota; kingdom Metazoa; phylum Chordata; class Mammalia; order Carnivora; family Mustelidae; genus Mustela; species Mustela lutreola. The sequence goes on from NC_081296.1 coordinate 56,920,118, forward strand.
CTATTGGATCCTGTTTGCTAGGATATTGTTGATAATCATGGCATCCATATTCATCAGTGATATTGGTCTGAAATTCTTTTTTTTGGTGGGGTCTTTGCCTGGTTTGGGGATCAAGGTAATGCTGGTTTCATAGAAAGAGTCTGGAAGTTTTCCTTCTGCTTCAATTTTTTGAAACCACTTCAGGAGAATAGGTGTTATTTCTTCTTTGAAAGTTTGGTAGAATTCCCCAGGGAATCCATCAGGACCTGAGCTCTTGTTTTTTTGGGAGGTTTTTGATCACTGCTTCAATCTTGTTACTAGATATTGGTCTATTCACTTTATCAATTTCTTCCTGTTTCAATTTGGGAAGTTTATAGTTTTCCAGGAATGTATCCATTTCATCTAGGTTGCTTAGCTTATTGCCATATAACTGTTGATAATAACTTCTGATGATTGTTTCTACTTCCTTGGTATTCATTGTGATCTCACCCTTTTCATTTATAATTTTATGAATTTGAGCTTTCTCTCTTTTCTTTTGGATTAGTGTGGCCAATGGTTTATCGATCTTATTGATTTTTTCAAAAAACCAGCTTCTAGTTTCATTGATGCATTCTACCGTATTTCTGGTTTCTCCCTTATTGATGTCAGCTCTAATCTTGATGATTTCCCTTCTTATGTGTGGAGTTGGTTTGATTTGTTGTTGATTCTCCAGTTCTTTAAGGTGTAGAGACAGCTGGTGTACTCTGGATTTTTCAATTTTTTTGAGGGAGGATTGGGTGGCTATGTATTTCCCCCTTAGGACCGCCTTTGCTGTATCCCATAGGTTTTGTACTGGAGTGTCTTCATTCTCATTGGTTTCCATGAATTGTTTCCTTCTTTTTGATCTCCTGGTTGATCTAAACATTCTTAAGCAAGGTGGTCTTTAGTTTCCAGGTGTTTGAGTTCCTTCCAAACTTTTCCTTGTGATTGAGCTCCAGTTTCAAAATCATTGTGATCTGAGAATGTGCAGGGAATAATATCAGTCTTTTGGTATCGGTTGAGTCCTGATTTGTGACCCAGTATGTGGTCTATTCTGGAGAAGATTCCATGTGCACTCGAGAAGAATGAGTATTCTGTTGTTTTAGGATGGAACATTCTGTATATATCTATGAGGTCCATCTGGTCCAATGTGTCATTCAATCCTCTTGTTCCTGATTTTCTGCTTGGATGATCTGTCTATTACTGAGAGAGGTGTGTTAAGATCTCCTACTATTAATGTATTCATATCAATATGACTCTTTCTCTCTCTTTTTTTTTAATATTTTATTTTTATTTATTTGTCAGAGAGAGAGAGCATGCGCAAGCACAAGCAGACAAAGTGGCAGGCAGAGACCAAGAGAGAAGCAGGCTCCCCACCGAGCAAGAAGCTTGATGTGGGACTCCATCCCAGGACACTGGGATCACGACCTGAGCCGAAGGCAGCCACTTAACCAACTGATCCACCCAGGTGTCCCGTGACTCTTTCACTTCATTAGCAGTTTTCTTATGTAATTGGCTGCTCCCATATTGGGGGCATAAATATTTACAATAGTTAGATCTTCTTGGTGGATAGTCCCTTTAAGAATTATGTAGTGTCCTTCTGTATCTCTGACTACTGTCTTTAGTTTAAAATCTAGTTTATCTGATATGAGAATCACTACCCCGACCTTTTTTTGAGGCCGATTGGCATGAAAGATGCTTCTCCATCCCTTCACTTTCAGTCCAGGACAGGGTCAGGGGTGATTGTCCTGGGTCGGGGGACTTAAGCCCCTGTCCCTAACTGCCCAGATTCCCGCAATTTTTCCCCATGATCCTTTGCTCTTTTTGAGTGCTTTCAACCAGACTCCAAGTTAATGCTGGTCCCCAGTCGCAGGGCACTCTTGTATTGCGGTTTTACTTTCCTGTGGGTCACTTCTGGTGGCTTCCTCCCCCTTTTGCTTATCTTCCGATATCAGTCTGATGTTCCCACTCCATTTTGTCTGCCCACTGGCATCTTTTGCCCCCGTAGAGATCCAGAAGTGTATAATTCTAATCTCAGGTAATCAGCTCACTTTAGGGTATAGGTTGAAACAGCACCTCCACCTACTTCCCCGTCATCTTGTCTCCTCCTAATAAAATATTTTCAATTTCATTTCTTTTTTATTCTAATTTTTTAAGGGTATATCCTTAGGTTTGAAATGGGTCTCTTGTAGACAACATATGGATTGGTCCTGTTGTTTTATCCAATCTGCATCCCTGTGTTATTTTATGGGCACATTTAGGCCATTCATGTTGAGAGTGATTATTGAGAGATACGTTTTTATTGACATCAGTTACCTGTGAAGTCTTTGTTTCTATAGATTGTCTCCCTATATTTCTGTTCAATGATATTCTTAGGATTTTTCCTCTTTTATAGAACCCCCCTTAATATTTCCTGCAGTGTCAGTTTGGTGGTCACATACTCTTAAACCTTGCTGGTCTTGGAATCTCTTTACCTTTCGATCCATTTTGAATGTCAGTCTTGCTGGATAAAGTATTCTTGGCTGCATGTTCTTCTCATTTAGTGCCCTGAATACGTCTTGCCAGCCCTTTCTGTCTTGCCAGTTTTCTGTGGACAGGTCTGACGTTATTCTGATGGGCTTTCCTCTGTGCATAAGGAATTTATTTGTCCTAGCTGCTTTCAAGAGCTCCTGTCTACAATTATGATTCATCATTTTCACTATCAGGTGTCTTGAGGTCTTTCTAGATTCTATGATCTTGGGGGGAGACCGTTCTGCCTCTAGTATATGAATGCTGGTTCCATTCACAAGATTGGGAAAATGTTCATGGAGAATTTGTTCAACTACATACTCTAGTCTTCCTTCTTTCTCCTCCCCCTCAGGGGTTCCAGTAATTCTGACGTTGGAACATTTCATGGCGTCATTTATTTCCCTAACTCTGTTTTTGTGGCTGCTAAGCTGTTTGTTCTAGGCTTTCTCCTGAATCCTTTTTCTCTGTCTTCCAGATCACTGATTCTATCTTCTGTCTCAGTTACCCTAACTTTTAGAGAATTTAGATTAGATTGGAACTCATTGAGAACATTGTGAATATCATCCCTGTTGGCTTTCACATCTGCCCTAATCAATTCCATTTTGTCATCAATGGCTTTCTCCAACCTAGCTATTGCCTGGATAATTGTTAGCCTGAGTTCCCTTTCTGATGTATTGTCTATGTCCATAGCCATTAGCTCTATTGCAGAAGGCCTTGTCTCTGAATTTTTCTTCTTTTGGGCATTCCTCCTTCTAGTCATTTTGGTGAGAGATGGCTGAATGGATGTGTAGCTGAATGTATTGACAGTGGTTCAGGGAAGGTGCACCCTAGAAGGCTTCTGAACAGTCCAGAGTCCCCACCCAAAAGAAAGAAAAAAGGAAAAAAAAAAAAAGAAGAAGAAAGAGAGAGAGAGAGACAGGAAAAAAAATTAAAGATAAAATAAAAGAGAAGGCCTAGACCAAATGGGCCCCAAGGCAAGATTTATGAAGTATATAAACAAAAACAGACAAACAAAAAGACCAACAAATGTAGATGACAAGAGAAAAGAAAATAAGTAAGTAAAAACAAACAAACAAAAGAACCTCGTCAATAAGAACCTCAAGTATAAGATTTATATACTACCAGGATAAAAAGAAATACACAGAAACACTGGTGGAAGAAAAAGATGGGGGAGTGGTTATAAATTCTCAGTGTGGGTGAGAAAGGTTAATTTGATTCTTCCTGGATGTATCTTGATATCTTTGTTAAAGGACTCAACTTTCCTAAGATAAAGGGGGATTAAAAACTGGTTTACCTGTAGGGGTAGCAATGACTGGGGAAAGGGGATTACCTTGAAGCTTATCTGTGTATGAATATTAAAAAAAAAAGGAGAATAAACTAAAATAAAAGAAAATTAAATTAAAAAAATAGAAAAGCAAAAGAAAAACACAGGTATATGTATCAAAAATTTCAGGTTAAAAGGTTTTTATGTAATTTGATGTACTGGACATCTCACTGTGATGGTAAATAGGTAAAAAAGTTATATATAAAAAATATGAGCCAGAATATTGGGAATGAATTAAAAATAAAAGTTGTATCTATGAAGTAGTGGTGGTTGTCCTCTTGTCTTTCTTTTCTTTTTTTTTTTTTTTTTTGGTTGGCTTTCTGGGGGAGGGGCCTGCCATGTGTGTTTTCAAGGAGTTAAGTCCTTGTGTGTCTTGCTGGAGTTAAGTCCTCCTGCCCCCATCAAGGGGGTGGGCTCTGAGGAAACTGGTTTTTCAGCATTTGTTCTCTGGAGGTTTTTGTTTGTTTATTGGTTCATATGTTTTCTCTCCCCTTGGGAGCTTTTGATGGGTTTTGGAGGCTTAGAGAAAAACAAACTGCACCCAGACCTCCCTCTCAGAGAGAAGCCTCAGTCTGTTCTCTAGGTCCTCCAGAGCACATAAATTCCCCCTCTGCTGCTGGCAGAGCATGTTCCCAGTCACAGTCTCTGGGGTCATAGGAACTCCCGCTTGTACCCAAAACCATGATATCTGTGGCCATCTGGGCTGCTCCAGACCACCAGAGAGGTCCCAGGCAGTGATAGAGCACTGATATTTTCCTGCTGGCCTGGCCTGGGAGTGCTCAGACTCCCTGGGTCCAAAGAGCACCCTGGCTGGCACCTGCATGCACCTCTCTCAGGGGGAGATATGGGGCGGGATTCAGACTCTGGTAGCATGGCTCATGGGTGGAGAGTGCAAACGGCTGTGGTTCTGCTTGCTGGTGAGTCTCCCTCGCCCTCATGGAAGCCGCCACCCAGATGCTCTCAGGCAAGCTGTTGGCTCAGGGACCAAGACCTGGCTTCTTCGAAGCACCTCTCTGGCTCAGTGCCAGGGGTGGTTTGTTTGGGTTGGGGGACTTAAGCCCCTGTCCCTAACTGCCCAATTCCCGCAATTTCTCCCCACAATCCTGTGCTCTTTTTGAGTGCTTTCCACCAGACTCCAAGTTAATGCTGGTCCCCAATCACAGGGCACTCTCATATTGGGCTATTACTTTCCAATGGATCGCTTCTGGTCGCTCCCTTCACTTTTTGCTTATCTTCTGATATCAGTCCCATGTTCCCACTTCACTTTATCTGCCCACTTGCATTTTCTGCCCCCGTAGAGATCCAGAAGTGTATAATTCTAATCTCAGTCTGTTTTCATTGGTGATCAGAGTTCTTTGGTAGGTAATCAGCTCACTTTAGGGTACAGGTTGAAACGGTGCCTCCTCCTACTTCCCTGCCATCTTGTCTCCCCCATTAAAATATTTTAAATTTTATTTCTTTCTTATTCTAATTTTTTAAACTTTTACTCTTTTCTCTTTTAACATTTTTAAACTAGTTTATCTTAACAGTACCTTTCTTAAAAAAATACTTTTGAACCTTTATTATTATAGTCATATTTTATCCTTCATTGTATCTAAACTTATCTTTTGTATGCACATAGGTTTTTTTTCTTCTAAAATATTTTGGGATACATCTTCTTCTAATAGATCAAAATAAATCTAGCACAGGGTTTGTTCTAGTCTCTGGCCTGAGCAAATTCTCTCCACTTTTTCTTTCTTTTCCCAACCAACTTATCTTATGAACTCCTTTTTTATAATTTTTTAAAAATTTCATCTTTACTGTCATGTTCTATCCATTCATCATATTAATATACTCTTGTTTGTGTGTGTATTTTTTTCCCCTTTCCTTAACATTTTGGGATGTAGTTTCCTTTAAGAGACCAAAATACTCCCAAATCAAGTGGGTTGCTCTGTTCTATTCACCAGTCTTATATATATATATTTTTTATTTTTCTATTTAATTAAAAATTTTTTTTGAACTTCTTTTTACTCCCTTTCTTCTCCCCACAATTTCTGGTCTCTTCTGATTTGGTTAACACACATTTTTCTGGGGTCATTTCCGCCCTTGCAGTATTTTATTCTCTCAATCATATATTCTTATCTGCATAAAATGACAAGGTGGAAAAACTCAGCACCAAAAAAAAAAAAAAAAAAGAAAAGAAAAGAAAAGAAAAGAAAGAAAGGAAGAAAAGGTAGTACCAAAGGCTAGGACCTAATCAATACGTATATTGGTAATATGTCAGATCTAGAGTTCAGAATGACGATTCTCAAGGTGCTAGCTGGGCTTGAGAAAGGCATAGAAGATATTAAAGAAACACTGTCTGGAGAAATAAAAGCCCTTTCTGGAGAAATAAAAGAACTAAAATCTAATGAAACTGAAATCAAAAAAGCTATTAATGAGGGGTAAAAAAAACTGGAAGCTCTTACTGCTAGGATAAATGAGGCAGAAGAGAATTAATGATATAGAAGACCAAATGATGGAGAATCAAGAAGCTGAGCAAAAGAGAGACAACCAACTACTGGATCATGAGGGGAGAATTCGAGACATAAGTGATACCATCAGACACCACAATATTAGAATAATTGGAATTCCAGAAGAAGAAGAAAGAGAGATGGGGGCAGAAGGTATATTGGAGTGAATTATTATAGAGAATTTCCCTAATATGGCAAAGGGAACAAGCATCAAAATCCAGGAGGCACAGAGAATCCCTCAAATCAGTAAGAATAGGTCCACACACTGTCATATAATAGCAAAACTTACAAGTCTTAGTGACAAAGAGAAAATCCTGAAAGCAGCCCGGGACAAGAAGTCTGTAACATACATTGGTAAAAAATATTTGATTGGCAGCAGACTTATCCACAGAGACCTGGAAGGCCAGAATGAACTGGCATGATATATTCAGAGCACTAAATGAGAAAAACATGCAGCCAAGAATACTATATCCAGCTAGGCTATCATTGAAAATAGAAGGAGACATAAAAACCTTCCAGGAAAAACAAAAACTAAAAGAGTTTGTGAACACCAAAGCAGCTCTACAGGAAATATTGAAAGGGATCCTCTAAGCAAAGAGAGAGCCTAAAAGTAGTAGACCAGAAAGGAACAGAGACAATATACAGTAACAGTCACCTTACAGGCAATACAACAGCACTAAATCCATATCTCTCAATAGTTACCCTGAATGTAAATGGGCTAAATGCCCCAATCAAAAGAGAAGGGTTTCAGAATGGAAGAAAAACAAAACCCATCAATATTCTGCCTACAAGAAATTCATTTTTGATCCAAAGGCACCTCCAGATTTAAAGTGAGGAGGTGGAAGACAATTTACCATGCTAATGGACATCAAAAGAAAGCTGGGGTGCATTCCTTATATCAGATCAATTAGATTTTAAGCCAAAGACTAAAATAAGAGATGAGGAAGGACACTATATTATACTCAAAGGGTCTGTCCAATAAGAAGACCTAACAATTTTCAATATCTATGCCCCTAACAGTGGAGCAGCCAACTAGATAAACCAATTAATAACAAAATCAAAGAAACACATTGACAAATACAATAATAGTAGGGGACTTTAACAACCCCCCTCACTGAAATGGACATATCATGCAAGCAAAAGATCAACAAGGAAATAAAGGCCTTGAATGACACACTGGACAAGATAGACATCATGGATATATTCAGAGCATTCCATCCCAAAGCAACAGAATACACATTCTTCTTTAGTGCACATGGTACATTCTCCAGAATAGATCACATCCTGGGTCACAAATCAGGTTTCAACTGGTACCAGAAGATTGGGATCATTCCTTGCATATTTTCAGACCACAATGCTCTGAAGCTAGAACTCAATCACAAGAGGAAATTTTGAAATATCCCAAATACATGGAGGCTAAAGAGCATCCTACTGTAAGATGAATGGGCCAACCAGGAAATTAAAGAAGAATTGAAAAAATTCATGCAAACAAATGATGATGAAAACACAATGGTTCAATATCTGTGGGACACAGCAAAGGCAGTCCTGAGAGGAAAATATATAGCGATACAAGCCTTTCTCAAGAAACATGAAAAGTCTCATATACACAACATAACCCTACACCTAATGGAGCAGGAGAAAGAACAGCAAAGAAAGCCTAAACCCAACAGGAGAAGAGAAATAATAAAGATCAGAGCAGAAATCAATGAAATAGAAACCAAAACACAAAACAAAACAAAAAACCCACAATAGATCAAATCAACGAAACTAGGAGCTGTTTTTTTGAAAGAATTAGTAAGAATGATAAACCCCTGGCCAGGCTTATGAAAAAGAAAAGAGAAAGGACCCAAATAAATAAAATCATGAATGAAAGAGGATTGATCACAACCAACACCAAAGAAATACAAACAATTATAAGAACATATTATGAGCAACCATATGCCAGCAAATTTGACAATCTGGAAGAAATGGATGCATTCCTAGAGATGTATAAACTACCACAACCGAACCAGGATGAAATAGAAAACCTGAACAGACTCATAACCAGTAAGGAGACTGAAGCAGTCATCAAAAATCTCCCAACAGACAAGAGCCCATGGTCAGACGGTTTCCTAGGGGAATTCTATCAAGCATTTAAAAAGAATTAATTCCTATTCTCCTGAAACTGTTTCAAAAAATATAAATGGAAGGAAAACTCCCAAACTCATTTTATGAGGCTAGCATTACCTTGATCCCCAAACCAAAGACCCCATCAAAAAAGAGACTTACAGACCAATATCCTTGATGAACACAGATGCGAAAGTTCTCACCCAAATCCTAGCCAATAGGACCCAACAGTACATTAAAAGGATTATTCACCACGACTAAGTGGGATTTATTCCACAGCCGCATTTGGCTCAACATCTGCAAATCAACCAGTGTTATACAGTACACTAATAAAAGAAAGAACAAGGACTATATGATACTCTCAATAAATGCTGAAAAAGCATTTGACAAAGTACTGCATCCTTTCTTGATCAAACCTCTCCAAAGTGTCGGATTAGAGGGTACAAAGCTTAATATCATCAAAGCCATCTATAAGAAACCCACAGCGAATATCATTCTCAATGGAGAAAAACTGAAAGCCTTTCCCCTAAGGTCAGGAACACGGCAGGGATGTCCATAATCACCACTGCTATTCAACATAGTACTGGAAGTCCTAGCCTCAGCAATCAGAAAACAAAAAGAAATTAAAGGCATCCAAATTGGCAGAGAAGTAGTCAAACTCTCACTCTTTGCAGATGATATGATACTTTACGTGGAAAACCCAAATGACTCCACTCCAAAACTGCTAGAATTTGTACAGGAATTCAGTAACGTGTCGGGATATAAAACCAATGCACAGAAAACAGTTGCATTTCTATACACCAACAAGACAGAAGAAAGAGAAATTAAGGAGTCCATGCCATTTACAATGGCACCTAAAACCATAAGATACCTAGGAATAAACCTAACCAAAGAGGCAAAGAATCTGTACTCAGAAAACTATAAAGTACTTATGAAAGAGATTGAGAAAGACACAAAAAAATGGAAATATGTTCCATGCTCATGGATTGGAATAAAAAATATTGTGAAAATGTCTATGCTACCTAAAGCAATCTACACGTTTAATGCAATCACTATCAAAATCCCATCCATTTTTTTCAAAGAAATGGAATAAATTATCCTAAAATTTATATGGAACCAGAAAAGACCTTGAATAGCCAGAGGAATGTTGAAAAAGAAAGCCAAAGTGGGTGGCATCACAATTCCAGACTTCAAGCTCTATGACAAAGCTGTCATCATCAAGACAGTATGGTACTGGCACAAAAACAGACACATAAATGAGTGGAACAGAATAGAGAGCCCAGAAATAGACCCTCAACTCTATGGTGAACTAATCTTTGACAAATCAGCAAAGAATATCCAATGGAAAAAAGACAGTCTCTTCAAAAATTGTGTTGGGAAAATTGGACAGCCACATGCAGAAAAATGAAACTGGACCATTTTCTTACACTAGACAGAAAAATAGACTCTAAATGGATGAAAGAACTCAATGTGAGAAGGGAACCCATCAAATCCTTGAGGAGAATACAGGGAGCAATCTCTTCAACCTCAGCCACAGCAACTTCTTCCTAGAAACATCGCCAAAAGCAAGGGAAGCCAGAGCAAAAAATGAACTATTGGGACTTCATCAAAATCAAAAACTTTTGCACAGCAAAGGAAACAGTCAACAAAACCACAAAACAACTGACAGAATGGGAGAAAATATTTGCAAAGGACATATCAGATAAAGGGCTAGTATCCAAAATCTATAAAGAACTTATCAAACTCAACACCCAAAGAACAAATAATGCAATCAAGAAATGGGCAGAAGACATGAACAGACATTTATGCAAAGAGGACATCCAGATAGCCGACGAGACACATGAAAAAGTGTTCTCCATATCACTCAGCATCAGGGAAATGCAAGTCAAAACCACAATGAGATACCACATCATGCCAGTCAGAAGGGCTAACATTAACAAGTCAGGAAATGACAGATGCTGGCAAGGATGTGGAGAAAGGAGAACCCTCCTACACTGTTGGTGGGAATGCAAGCTGTTACAACCACTCAGTAAAACAGCATGGAGGCTCCTCAAAAAGTTGAAAATAGAGCAGATGTATGATCCAGCAATTACACTACTGGGTATTTACCCTAAAGATGCAAATGTAGAGATGTCAAGGGGACATGCACACGAATGTCTACAGCAATGTCTACAATAGCCAAACAATGGAAAGAACCTAAATGTCCATCAAAAAATGAATGGATAAAGAAGATGTGATATATATACATACAGTGGAATACTAGGCATCCATCAAAAGAAATTAAATCTTGCCATTTGCAATGACATGGATAGAACTAGAGGGTATTGTGCTGAGGGAAATAAGTTAATCAGAGAAAAACAATTATCGTATGATCTCCTTGACATGAGGAATTTGAGAGCAAAGAGGGTGTTTGTGGGTTAGAGAAGGAAAGAATGGAACAGAATGAAATCCAGAGGGAGACAAACCATAAGAGACTCTTAATCTCACAAAACAAACTGAGGGTTGCCAGGGGTATGGGGGTAGGGAGAGGGTGGTTGGGTTATGGACATTGGGGAACGTATGTGCTATGGTGAGTGCTGTGAAGTGTGTAAACCTGGCAATCCACAGACCTGTACCCCTGGGGCTAATAATATATTATATGTTATAAAAAAATTAAGACAAAAACCACACAAATGGTTGAGAATCCCGGACAGCTTCATACCAAAGAATAAAACTGGGCCACTTTTTTTTTCTTTTTTACCAAACAAAAACAAACCCCATATGGATTAAGGACCTAAATGTGAGACCTGAAACCATAAAAATCCTAGAAGTGAGCACAGGCAGTAATTTCTCTAACTTCAGCTATAGCAACAAATTTCTAGATATGTCTCCTGAGACAAAAGAAGTAAAGGCAAAAATAAATCATTGGGACTACATCAAAAGAAAAAGCTTCTGTGCAAAGAAGGAAACCATCAATAAAACTAAATGGCAACCAGGGCACCTGGGTGACTCAGTTAAGCATCTGCCTTCAGCTCAGGTCATGATCCCAGGATTCTGGGATTGAGCCCTCATCATGCTCCCTACTTTGTTCAGATACTGCTTCTCCCTCTGCTTCTCCCTCTGCCTCTGCCTCTACCTCTCTCTTTCTCTGTCTCTCATAAATAAATAAATAAATAAATAAATAAATAAAATCTTTTAAAAAATATTTTATTTATTCATTGGACAGAGAGAGAGCACAAGCAGGCAGAGCAGCAGGCAGAGGGAGAGAGAGAAGCAGGCTCTCCACTGAGCAGGGCACCCGATGTGGGGTTGGAACCCTCAGATCTGGACCTGAGCTGAAGGCAGATGCTCATTTGACAACTGACCTACCCAGGTCCCCTACATATTAGGTCTTTTAATGACTTTTAATGATACCTAAAACAGTCATCAGGCAAAATGTGCTTTCTTCCCAACACCAAATTGCTTTCTCAAGAAAGAGACCAAGGGAGAAGTCAATGGCAATTCTTCTTAGAGAAAAATATTTTTGTATCAAAATAGAGATTAGATGGCATGTGTTACCAGTCATCCTTCTGAAAGACATCAAAGAAAAAATGGCTGGGGCCCATGGCTGGCACAGTCAGAAGAGCATGTTGACTCTTGATCTAGGTGTTATGATTTTTGAGTCCCACATAGGGTATAGAATCTACTTAAAAATCAATCAATCTTTTTAAAAATATTTTATTTTTTTATTAACCTATAATGTATTTTTAGTCCCAGGGATACAGGTCTGTGAATTGCCAGGTGTACATACTTCACAGCACTCACCATAGCACATAGGTTCCCCATTGTCCATAACCCAACCACCCTCTCCATACCAGTCAATCAATCTTTAAAAAAATATTGCAGCTGGGATCCCTGAGTGGTACAGTCAAAGTGATTGACTCTTGGTTTTGACTTATCTCTAGATCTCAGGGTCTTGAGGTCAAGGCCCACATTGGGTTCTACACTCAGCCTGGAGTCTGCTGGTTTCTCTCTCCCTCACCCTCTGCCCCATCCTCACATGTGCTTGCTTGCCTTCTCTCTCTAAAATAAATAAATCTTTTAAAAAATTAACATATAATGTGTTATTTGCCCCAGTGGTACAGGTCTGTGAATGGTCAGGCTTACACACTTCACAGCACTCACCATAGCACATACCCTCCCCAATGTCCATAGCCCAACTGCCTTCCCCATACCTCCCCTCCCCTGGGAGCCCCAAGTTTGTTTTGTGAGATTAAGAGTCTCTTATGGTTTGTCTCTCTCCTGACCCATCTTGTTTCATTTTTTCCTTCCCTACTCCCCACACCACCCACTTTGCCTCCCAAACTCCTCATATCAGGGAGATCATATGATAATTGTTTTTGTCTGATTGACTTATTTCGCTCAGCATAATACCCTCTAGTTCCAGCCACATTGCTGCAAATGGCAAGGTTTCATTTCTTTTGATGGTTGCGTAGTATTCCATTGTATATATATACACCACATCTTCTTTATCCATTCATGTGTTGATGGACATCCAGGGTCTTTCCATAGTTTGGCTATTGTGGACATTGCTGGTATAAACATTTGGGTGCATGTGCCCCTTCGGATCACTGCATTTGCATCTTTAGGGTAATTACCCAGTAGTGTGACTGCTGGGTGGTAGGGTAGCTCTATTTTCAACTTTTTGAGTAACCTCCATGCTGTTTTCCAGGTGGCTGCACCAGCTTGCATTCCCACCAACAGTGTAGGAGGGTTTCCTGCCTCTGCTAAATAAATAAATTTGCTGGGGGGAGGGGGTTTGGGAGAAGGGGGTGGGATTATGGACATTGGGGAGGGTATGTGATTTGGTGAGTGCTGTGAAGTGTGTAAACCTGGTGATTCACAGACCTGTACCCCTGGGGTTAAAAATATATGTTTATAAAAATAAAAAATTAAAATAAAAAAAAAAAAAAGAATTGCAGTTATCCAGAGGGTGAAGCATTTTTCTCAAAGTCTTCTTGGGGAGAAAGAAGTGAATTAACCCCACAGAAATCAGTCAAGAATTCTCTGAGCTATCCTGGGATTCCAAACATTCCTCTATCTGTATTACCCACCTGAAAGAGGTGTCCAAAACTCAAGGTGAAAGTATGGTCCCACTGCAGTAAGTAGAGGGTTTGATGAGGCTGGAAACAACCTCAACATCTGATTTAAGAAGGCAATATGTTGGGGTGCCTGGGTGGCTCAGTGGGTTAAGGCCTCTGCCTTCGGCTCAGGTCATGATCCCAGGGTCCTGGTATCGAGCCCCACATTGGGCTCTCTGCTCAGCAGGGAGCCTCCTTCCCTTTCTCTCTCTGCCTGCCTCTCTGCCTACTTGTGATCTCTGTCTGTCAAATAAATAAATAAAATCTTTTAAAAAAAAAGGAAGGCAATATGTTAAATAACATCACTTTTTTTCTTTTTAGAGAAGTAACACATATTCAATTCAGAAATGTTAGGAATTTTGGAAAAATCACAAATCTTAAAATCACAAATCTTAAAAAAGACCAAAAATAAAAACAGCAGTGTTTGGGTGATTGAATTGATCAAGTGGCTGCCTTCTGTTCATGTCATAAATTCAGGGTCATGGGATGGAGTTCTGCATGGGACTCCTTGCTCAGTCTGCTTCTCCCCCTGCCTAGCTTAAAAATGGAACGCTGGATTGTCATATATGCTTTTCCATTAAATCTATACGGCACAGTGTGGTTGTGTCAGATTATACTAAGAAAAGCCAGCCTCTCACAGATGGATAGTTTTTGGGTTAGGACCTCACAGACACCGCGACAGAGTTTGGGGGACCATCAAGGTCCTTGGATCACACTTTGACAACTGCTTTACTAGAGTACCAGCTGCAGCTTACTACATAATATTGCAAACGCCCAACAGGAAACACACATTTATCTATATTAACAATCAATGCAAGGGGGCTAACAAAAGAGCTATACACCAAGTGTCTCTACTGTGGTGAAATCATTTAACTCAGAGACTGAAAAGCATCACACAACAATTTTATATAATATATAATTTATATGTGCATGCACGGTCAATTAAAAGAGCAAACATGCTTTTGTTAATTGTGTTCATAAACACAGCTTGCAGGTCCTGAAGGAGGGAGAGGCAGAGGGAGAGGGATCCCAGGCAGATTCCCAAGCAGACTCTTGGGACATCTTCTGGTTTCTGGTCTCTGACATAGCTCATCCCATCTTACATCCTGGAATAGAGCCCTGGAGCTTGGTGTTAGTGAAGGCAGAAGCCTGGAGCCTTCCCTTCTTCATCCCAGGAATGGGAACAGATTGATGAGACTCACTTTTATTCTGCCAACGTGCTATAGTTTGGGATAGCACTCCAGAACCTCCCCCCCCCCATACTAAAAATCAACAGACGTGCCAAGAGAATTTAAAGAAGAGAGTCATCCTATGTTCATGTGTCTAAAGACTCAATATTATTAAGATGTGGATTCTCCCCAAACTAGTCTATAGATTCCACTCAATTCTAATAAAAATCCCTGGAGGATAAGCTGTTTCTAAAATTCATATGGAAATACAAAGAAACTAGCATTGCCAAAAGACTCTTTTTTTTTTTTTTAAAGATTTTATTTTTCAGTAATCTGTACCCCCAAGGTGGGGCTCTAACTCACAACCCCAAGATCAAGAGTCCAATGCTCTATCCACTGAGCCAGCCAAGGGCCCCTAGGATATCCAAAACAACTTTAAAAAGAGCAAAGTTGAAAGGCTAATGCCATTAGGTTTCAAAACTTACTATGAAGTTGGGGTGGGTTGGGGAAATAAATCAGGATGGAGGGATTCTAAAGTAGTATGAAGAAAATTTAGGGAAAAGATGGATACCTTTACAATCTTGATGATGGTGGTGGTTTCATGAGTATATGCATATGTCCAACCTTGCCAGATTGTATTCTTTACATATACGTAGTGTACTGTGTTTCAGCTCTCTGTCAATAAAGCTGTAAACACCATTTAAAGAACTTATGTTCTTTATTTTATTTTTTTAAAGACTTTATTTATTCAACAGACAGAGATCACAAATAGGCAGAGAGGCAGGCAGAGAGAAAGAGAGGAGGAAGTAGGCTTCCTGCTGAAGCATTCAGCCCTGCTGACGCGGGGCTCGATCCCAGCACCCTGAGATCATGACCTGAGCTGAAGGCAGAGGTTTTAACCCACTGAGCCACCCAGGCACCCCAATGTGTTCTTTTTAAAAGAAGTGTCAGGAGAATGAGTAGAAAAGCTACTAACTGGGAGAATATTTGCAAATCAGATGTCTGATTTTAATTTTGTATCTGATTTTAAATATGTATCTAGAATACATAAAGAAATCTCTAAACTCAGTATTTTATCTTTTAACTTAAATTTATCTTATTTTACATTCAATTAATTATCATATAGTGTCTTATTAGTTTCAGAGGTGGAGTTCAGTGACTCATTGGCTGTATATAACACCCAGTGCTCATTATATCACATGCCTACCTTAATGTCCATCACCCAGTAAACCCATCCCTCCTCCCCTCCAGCAATCCTGTTTGTTTCTTTTCTTTTCTTTTTCTTTTCTTTTCTTTTCTCTTCTCTTCTCTTTTCTTTTTTCTTTTCTTTTCTTTTCTATTGACAGACAGAGATCACAAATAGGCAGAGAGGCAGCCAGAGAGAGGGGAAAGTAGGCTACCCACTGAGTAGAGAGCCTGATGCAGGGCTCTATCTCAGGAACTGGGATCATGACCTGAGCTGAAGGCAGAGGCTTAACCCACTGAGCCACTCAGGTGCACCCCCCACCTGAGTGGGGGGTTTGTTTCTTATGATTTGTTTCTTATGATTAAGAGTCTTTTAGGGCTTGTTTACCTGTCTGTGTTCATCCTGTTTTCTTTTTCTCTCCTTTCCTCTATGCTCCCCTGTTTTGTTTCAAAATTCCACATATGAGTGAAATCATATGATAACTGTCTTCCTCTGAATGTCTTCTTTCATTTAGCATAATACCCTCTAGTTCCATCCATGTCATTGCAAAGGGCAAGATTTCATTTATTTATTTTTGGATGGCTGAGTAATAGACCATTGTGTATCCATACCACATCTTCTTTATCTATCTACCTGCCCATGGACATCTGGGCTCTTTCCATAGTTTAGCTATGTGGACATTGCTGCTCTAAACATTGGGGTACAGATGCTCCTTCAAAACACTATATTTGTATCTTTGGGGTAAATGATTGTATTGTAATTGCTAGGTCATAGGATGGCTCTATTTCTAATGTTTTGAGGAACCTTCGTACTGTTTTCCAGAGTGGCTATACCAACTTGCATTTCTGCCAGCAGCGTTAGTGTTTCTCTGCATCCTTGCCAGCACTTGTTGTTTCCTGACTTGTTAATTTTAGCCATTCTGACTGGTGTAAGGCGATATCTCATTGTGATTTTGACTTGTATTTCCCTGATGCCAAGTGATGTTGAGCAGTTTGTCATGTGTCTGTTGGCCATTGGATGTGTTCTTTGCAGAAATGTCTGTTCACGTCTTCTGCCCGTTTCTTGACTGGATTATTTATTCTTTGGATTTTGAATTTGATAAATTCCTTGTAGAGTTTGGTTACTAGCCCTTTATCTAGTAGGTCATTTGCAAATATCTTCTCCCATTCTATCAGTTGTCTTAGTTTTGTTGACAGTTTCCTTTGTTGTAGTAAAGCTTTTTATCTTGATGAAGTCCCAAGAATTCATTTTTGCTTTTGTTTCCCTAGCCTTTGAAGATGTGTCCAGTAAGCAGTTGCTATAGCTGAGGCTGAACAGGTTGCTGCCTGTGTTCTTCTCTAGGATTTTGATAAATTCTTGTCTCATGTGTGGGTCTTTCATCCATTTTGGGTTCAAAACTCAAAATTTAGTAATTGGAAATCTAAATATCCAAGTGTTCAATTCCATTGGTCATTAGGGAGATGCAAATTAGAACCATTACACACTTAACTCTAATAGTCAAAATGACAACCACTGACCATAGCCCAAACCGTCAAAGATGTGGAGCAACTGCAACCCCACTGCTGGGGGAATAAACCCCCTCCTGGGGGACTACAGCGGGAGCCCCCCTGGGGGAAGGCATACCTGAGCTGGGACCTAGAGCAGGTTCTGGAGCTTGCTTTCCCACCCAGGTGGTCAGTAGCGCCCACGTGGGAGAAGCTGTCAAGTACCAGGCCCAGGTCGCTGTGAGCTGGCCCAGATGGACCCAGACAGCCACCCTGCCCTGTGCTTGCCGAGATAGCAGGAAGATGTGGTGTGATGAACCTTCTGCTCTGGGAGCCAGGTCTGTGCAGAGACTCTGGTCCCACTACCCCTGCCAGGCCCCGTCCTCTCTGCTTGGAAAGCTGCATGTTAAAAACGGGTCAGTGTGAAAATAAATAAGTAATCACAATAAAATGGCATGTTTTTGCTCTCAAGAGCGAATTTTTCCACCCTAGAGGCGCTATCACTTCCCTTAATGAAGTACGTACTAACTGACCTTCAAACTCCACTTCTGAGGAGTTTCCCTTTTTATTCCTACCACAAGTGTTCACAGGGCAAGAGTCTACTCCTCTCCCTTGCCAGCATGGGAGAATTCTGAAAGCCTAGGCCTACCAATTAATGACTACTTCTAAGAAAAATTGGTTTCAAGCTACACCATTACATTCGGCCAAAAATACCTGAGCAGTTCTCTACAGAACTGTTGTGGTCATTGCAAACAAGGATAGTTTGAGAGACTGTCATAGTCAGGAGGAGCCTAAGGAGACAGGTAGTGAAATGTCAGGTGTGTCCTGGATGGAACCCTGGCACAGAACAAGGATGTTGGTAAAAACTAAGGAACTCTGAATCAAGTATGGGTTTCAGTTCAATCATACTAAGAATAAAACAACTAAAATACTTCCCTGCTTTCCTTTGTCTTTGGGAGGGAACACTCTGGGACTCCCTCCTGGTGAGCTGGTTTGATTAAAACAAAGAGACAACCCACGGAATGGGAGTAGATATTTGCAAATGATAGTACAGACAAAAGGTTGATATCCAGGATCTATAATGAACTCCTCAAACTCAACACACACGAAACAGGCAAGCATATCAAAAAATGGGAAGAAGATATGAACAGACACTTTTCCAATCAAGACATACAAATGGCTATCAGACACATGAAAAAATGTTCATCATCACTAGCCCTCAGGGAGATTCAAATTAAAACCACATTGAGATATCACCTTATACCAGTTAGAATGGCCAAAATTAACAAAACAGGAAACAACATGTGTTGGAGAGGATGTGGAGAAAGGGGAACCCTCTTCCACTGTTGGTGGGAATGCAAGTTGGTGCAACCTCTTTGGAGAACAGTGTGGAGATTCCTCAAGAAATTAAAAATAGAACTTCCTTATGACCCTGCAATTGCACTCCTGGGTATTTATCCCAAAGATACAGATCTAGTGAAAAGAAGTGCCATCTGTACCCCAATGTTTATAGCAGCAATGGCCACAGTCGCCAAACTATGGAAAGAACCAAGATGCCCTTCAATGGACGAATGGATAAGGAAGATGTGGTCCATATACACTATGGAGTATTATGCCTCCATCAGAAAGGATGAATACCCAACTTTTGTATCAACATGGACGGGACTTGAAGAGATTATGCTGAGTGAAATAAGTCAAGCAAAGAGAGTCAATTATCATATGGTTTCACTTATTTGTGGAGCATAACAAATATCATGGAGGACAAGGGGTGTTAGAGAGGAGAAGGGAATTGGGGTAAATTGGAAGGGGAGGTGAATCATGAGAGACTATGGACTCTGAAAAACAACCTGAGGGGTTTGAAGAGGCGGGGGAGTGGGAGGTTGGGGTACCAGGTGGTGGGTATTATAGAGGGCATGGATTGCATGGAGCAATGGGTATGGTGCAAAAATAATGAATACTGTTTTTCTGAAAATAAATAAATTAATTTAAAAAAAACTGTAGCTGGAACACAGCATTAGTGGAGTTCGGGACAGGAATTGGCAGACTGCCCTGCACTCTCGCTTACTGTGAGTTTACCAACTGTTGTTGGTAAACTGTTATTTGGAGGGTGCTACACAACATGACCACAGGAAGGGAACAAAGAACATCCCCACGTTTGGGTAAAAGCTGGGGCCCTGGGCTGCTATATTGGTCAGTATTTCCCTTAAAAGCTTTGTGGGACAAATCTCCCTGCTTTGTGTTTTTTGTTGTTGTCGTTGTTAAAAACAAGCAATAAATTGGAATGGGTCAGGAATTCAGATAGGCCATAGTGAGGGCCCCTTGTCTCTGTTCCAACAACTGAAGCCACAGCTGGAAGACTGAAAGGTTAAGAGCTGGAATCATCTATAGTCTCATTCACCCGCAGGATGAGTGATTGATGTTGGCTGAGACCTTAGGTGGCCTAGGTCTTAGGTGGCTGGAGCATCAATGCAAGGCCTCTCGGGGTGGCATGGGGTTCTTAGAACATGGTGATTGTATCCCAAGACAGAAACGGAGAACCAAGCAAAAGCTGTATCACTTCTTATGACTTGGCCTTGGAAATCATGCAAGAGGTCACTTTGATTCTATTCCTTGGAAGTGACTTCCTAAAACTCACCCATACTCAAGTAACGGTAACACAGACCATATCTTTTAACTGAGAAGAATTAATATCACACTGTAAGAAGAGCATGTAGAATGGTATATGTTGGTGTGGCTACCTTTGGGAAAATATAATCTGCTCTGATCAGTTTGAAGAAATTATGGCAATACCCGGAAAAATTGAAAATGTATAGGACATGGCAATTCCACATCTAGATGTACCTTGTTAAAATTTTTCTACACGTGCACACAGAGACATATAGAAAGATATTCATTGTTACATCGCTTGGAAACTTTTGAAATATTCCAAATATTCGCCAACTGAAGATTACTAAAGGAATGGTGTTTTATTGATACAAAGGGACAACAATACATCACAACAAAGAAAGGAATGAGAAACATACATTTTAATATTGAGACTTAAAAGCACTAATGATTGAACAACAGAGCAAATTGCAGAAAGATTTGACCGATATGATAGAATTTGTGTACATTTATTTTCTTTTTTCTGTTTTATATTAGCATATAATGTATTATTTGCCCAGGGATACAGGTCTGTGAATCATTGGGCTTACACATTTCACAGCACTCAGCATTACACATACCACCCCAAAGTCCATAACCCAGCCACACTATCCCCTACCTCCCTCCCCTCAAGCAACTCGCAGTTTGTTTTGTGAGATTAAGAGTCTTTTATGGTTTGTCTTGTGTACATGATTTTAAAATTGCTCCCAGAGCACTAGATTTTACTTATAAATATATTAGACATGAAGTTAAAATGTAAAAATAGGACTAGATACACTCCAATTTTATGCTTTCATTTGTGAAGCGTTAGGCGGAGTGAGAATGGAGAGAAGAAAAAAGTGGATGCTAAGGTTTTTATATTTTATTTATTGACAAAATGCTAAGCAAATGAAAAACGATGTTTATTAGTGTTGCGTATTATATATTGGCTTGTATTGATCTACATGGCTTAAATTTTGAAAAGTAATTAATCACCTTAAACATGAAATGAGCCCATGAAAGGGCAGGGGAAAGACATAATAATACCTACCAATAAAAATAAATAAATAAAACCAACCAAGAAGCATAAGGAACTCCAGAAGACTCCCCATTCCCTGAGTTTAGCTTCTCCTCTCTTGTGAGGCTTTCTGGCCCCTCTCCTTTCACCCTCACACTGGGCTGTCCTTTGTAGGCTTGCCTTAATTGTGGATAAACAGCACTTTCTGTTTCTGTTAGCACTTGGTAGATAGCATGGCATTTTCAAAAATAACCTTACAAATTGAAAAGATGACTTACATAAAAAAGCATTCATACTAGGAAATTAATGAATCCAAACAGGTTTAGATTATCTAGTCTCCGTCCTTCCCTATGGAAGTAGCTAAGGCGTCCGTGTAAGACAGGAGGTCAGGCTGTCAGAGCAGTTCCTTGTTTTCACTGGACCTGCATCTTCTAATCAACATAAATTCTCCTTTATTCCTTTAAAGTACCATGTCATTGGACTCAATTCTCAAATTCTGTAGGTGATATATTTTGAATTGTGTCCTTAGCTCATCTTCTCAGAACTATGACATTTCTAAGCAAGGGCTCACTGTCTTGGAATGAGGTCTGGTCTTAGGATGCCACCAGAGCCACAGATCCTGAAGCTCCTCAGAGTTTCCTACGCTGGGAGGAGAGGCAAAGGGTCAGGAAAGCCTGGAAGGGGAGACACAAGATGGGTACAAGTGTGGGTCTCAGTCCAGGCCATGCTGGCTCTGGTGTTCTCCAACCACTACAGGTAGACTTTTAAGGAGTGCCTTGAAAGGGGTTGCCTGGTTGGCTCAGTCTGTACAGCATGAGATGGTTCATCTCAGGGTCATGGTTTGGAGACCCACATTCACTAGAATTTGTTTAAAAAAAAAAAAGTTAAATGAAAAGTTAAAAGGTGAGAACTTCAAAAGTGTTGCAAAGTGTGTGGGTGGGCATCCCTGACATGGGGGCCAAGATTCCAGAGACCCCACTTTTCTGTGTAAGGGCAGTTCCAGCTCTTTTCCTATCTCCTGTGTGGCCACAGAAGAAGGCTCCAGAAGGTACATTTGTGCCATTGAACTCTGTCTGAGCGATATGATTGACTGATGCAGGTGGGTCAACCAGACATCTTTCAGCAGGAAATTATATTTAAGGGAGAAGTAGAAAGTGAGATGAACATGGGCTCACCATGTGAAACAGAAGGGTCAAGGAAATGAATCTGCTATACCCAGACTGAGGGAATGCATAGAAAAGAACACTGATGAGAGATACCAAGAGGCAAAATATCTTTCCAGTCCTGAGTCCATGTTATCCTGAGGCACTAGTTACAAATTCTCAGCCTACTGGGTATATTCCTTCCTACTGAATTCTAGCCACCTAGGTCAGCCACAGCCAGAAGATAACATCCATGGAATAGTTTTTTTGACCAAAAGTAGCAGACCTTTTCTATACAGGCCAGACTATAACTATTTCATCTTTGTGGGCTACATCTGGTGTCTCTCTTCCTATTTCTTCCTTCTCCTCCCCTCCCCCTTGTCCAGTAGTCCCACCTCTAGATGGACAGTAGTTCCTGTATCAGACTGCCCGTTACAGTCAGGCAGGGACCTTTAAAAAATATTCCATCAAGCCGGGCCCCATGCTCAGAAATTCATTTGGTTGTTTATTAAGCGTTCATCAAATTCATTTAATGGGACAAACAGCTTCTCTGTCTCTCTATTACTGTCACACTGCTTCCACACTCACAACACCTCTGACCCCAGATATGCAGCGGGGGTGTATGTGTGTGCAGTGGAGGTGGTTTCCTACAACAGGCAACTCTGGGGCATTGGCTGGATATTCTACAATTTAACTCAATTCTGACACTACTTCCCTGGAGATAGTGTCAGCTCCCCCAGATTAGGGATTCATTCCCCGAGGCTCACCCAATCCAAATGTCAATCGCAAGTCTCCTGATTGCCTGGCTGTAAGTTTCAGCTTTCCCCCGACCCCCTTGTTTGTTGGATTGATTTGCTAGAACCACATACAGAACTCAAGGAAACACATATGCTTTACCGTTTTTGAAGGCATATGATAAGGAGAGAGATGCACAGCCAGATAAAGAGTTATGTTGGGTAAGGTCTGGAAGTATCCCTAAAGATTAAGCTTTTGTCCTCATGGAGTTGGTGTGCTTCACCCTCCCACTGTAGATGATGTAGAAAGGATGTTAGGGCTTAAAGCCAGTGACCAAGAATGAATTCTTGAAATGTCTTTGGTACAAAAAAGGGGCTTTATTAAAGCAGGGGGACAGGACCTGTGGGCAGATAGAGCTGCATTCAGATCATGAGGAGTGGCCCATTATATACTTTCAAGTTTGGAGAGCTTTAGGGATAGGGTAAGTCTCTAATGAACTGGGCAGGAAGGTTCCAGGATCTTGAAGGGGCTAGCTATTGCCAGGAAGAGATCATTTATTACTGTCTTGTAAAACTTCATCATGAGGTCTTTCAGATTTATATAAGTGGGCCATATGCTTGGGGATCATGTCATCATATATCTTGGGGAGGAGTAGAGATAATGGAAATCCCCAAAGGACTTTTATATGTTATAGTAGACTTACAGGATCCTGAAGATCAGGTATGATTGCCAGTTGCCCTTGGCAAAGTAGTAACATTGATGCAGCTGAGTTCTTAGAGGAGTGTCACTCTGCTTGTGTCAAGGACTTGTCATGGGCTGTAGGGAGTAAGGAAATTTAGTTTTTCTTTCCTTTTGTTTCCCACATCATAAATGTGTTTCTAACCCAGGAGTTCCTCTAACCCCGAACTTTTGGGCTTTTTATAAAGGCTACCTCACACAGGCAGGGCAATTATTACCTCCATTTCCAGCCCCTCTCCCCTCTCCTGAGGATGGGGGTGAGGCCATCATAACTCCATCTTGCTGGTGATCAGCCCCATCCAGAAACCTCCCAGGTGGCTGCCAAGGGTCTCTTTCTTATAAGAAAAGATGTTCCCAGTGCTCCTATCAATTAGGAATTTACAAGGCTTTCAAGAGCCCTGTGCCAGGAATCAGAGGCAGAAATCAACATATATTTTCTACTTTCTCAATGGGATCCAGTCACTGACTTTGTTTTTTATAAAGCTCCCAGATGAACTTCATATGAAACCAGAGTTGAGAGCAGCTGGGATATTTGCTGAAATATTAAGGTTTGCAACTTTTGAGTCATTCCTATAATGACTGTCAGGTCATTGAAGCTGACTTAGGTATATACCTAAATGAATATCTGATTTAGTCAATTATCTTGACTGACCCACAATACCTGATTACATGCAGAAAATAACACAAATCTGAGAGACAGTCTACCCTGGTCTGGTCTTCTAATCCAGAACAAATGCCTCTGGGCATAAAAGATTTTCTTCAAGTTATCTTCATTCTTATTCCCTCCCACAATTTCTTCAATTAGTGTGTTCTGTAATACATAAATAATTATTGTTGAGAAATAGTTGAGTAAGGTAGAGTAACTGAATGGTTGGGTGACAGGAAATTCAGCCTTTTACTAGGTTACTTTCTCCAATAATCTGCTGAAGTGTCCAGGAATATTTATACAATACCTAAGTTCATTGTGATTACTGATCAGGTCAATTCACCTCTTTCCCTGAGGATGATGCTATGTTCCTACACTGGTTCCTATGGAATGTGAACACAGATCCTTGTTTCTACTCCCCCTGCGCTTGGCTTGAATATTTTGAACCTAAGCAATGTAAATGTCACGCTGCTTAAGATTAATACTATTGAAAGCTGCTCTAAAGTGGCAGACTGAAGTCCCATGGGAGAAGTTCCTCTACTGGGTACCCACTTTCTCAAGTGCCAGGTTGTCTTGGCCTTCTTATGTCTTCCCACTGAGAGGGGCCTTGAGTATTTAGCACCCTTGGAATCCAGGCTTTTGAAACCCGAAGCTTCATATTTCTGTCTTTGTTTCTCATCCTGACATAAAGATATGGCATGAAGGAAAGTGAGTCTGACTAGCACAGCTATTAAAAGAATCGCTTGGTTTGGAAAGAACCATTGTGCAGCACAGATAACTGATACACTTGTAACTACATCAGTAGGTGGCCTTTTGGATAGGCATTATGTTTGGCTGCTACTCAAGGACAGATCAGGCTACAAAGCACTTTGACCTACCCTGGACTGTTAACCCAATGAGTTAGTAGTTGGCAGGGAAATGGAAAGGTATGAGGAGTACCAGAATAGGCCACCTCCAAATAATCCTTTCTGGCACAAGAATTATCTTAAGCTGTTTATTGTGAGAAAGTGTAGACCAGGAGAAGTTCTGAAAGCAGAGGAGAGGTTACACTTTTGGAAGGCAAATTTACATTAGAAAAGGGTCCAGTACAGGAAGTGAGCCATGTCAGGGGTCACTTTCATCTGGGAGAGTCATCTTCATGACAGGGCTAATTTCCTTTCACAAACATTTCCTCCTCTCACCTTCCTCTGAATTGCATTTCCCTCTTTTAAAGCCCTAGATCCCTATCCTATCCTTAGCCCAGGATGGTCCATAAGTCCCAGGTGGATAGCTGCTTTTTAGTCTCATATTTTTGTGGGGATCCACTATGTATGTATATAATTAAAATAGTTTTTGTCCTGTTACTCTGCCTGTTTATACAGGCTTGTATAAAGGGCACAGCCCTTAGCTGTGCGGGCTCACAGCTAAGAACCTAGAATGGTAGAACGAAAATTATTTTTCCTCCCCTACATCTGTACCTAGGTTCTTAATCTCAGGCATTTTCTGAATCCCAGTCCCTTAATTTCTATGTCTTCTACCTCTTCAAAAACACCATAACTTTTGTGAGATTTCAGTGTTTAAGTAAGACATGCATGTTTTTAGCTCCCCTGTATTTTTCTCCACTTGGTCTATGCTTTCTTTCCATGAATTGCAATAGATCATGGGAGAATTGATTCTAAGGCTACAGGGGATTATTATCCTTACTACTACTGACATTTAAAATTATCTGATGAGATATGGAAACCAAGAGTAAAGATGTAGGATGCATTGGTTGTCAGTGTTAGAACCTGTGTGAAAGTACTGTGGACATTTTATGAAATATCTGTGCCACCTCCAAATAAACATAGGTCATGGTTTCAAGGGAAATATGTAAAAGCCATGAGTAGAATTTGATGAGATGGAGGATATTCTTGCTCCAAAGTTCCAAAAAGACACAGGGGTGAGAGAAGTGGGCAGAGGCCCCGGGTTGCAGAATAACATCAAAGGATGCCTAAGGCCCAGCTAGTTCTCCTAAGAATGTCAGCAAATGCAATCTAGATGGCTCCATGCTGGCAATGATGTGAAAGGCATCCCAAACACACACACTCAAGGTCATTAAAATGCAGCAGAAAGTGATTTTATTACTGTGAACAGAATGCCACAAACTTGGATGATGTCCCAAGATTAAAAATATGGGGGCTTGGGTCTTTCCTTGCCCCTTTCCCTATTGCCCTTCTCCAAAACACACAAAGCTCCAAAGCAGAAAGGAATTCTATTTGTTTTTGTCCCCAGCTCTAGTCTGGAATCATGGCCCCATAATTCTCTCATTCCCCTCCTTCTTTCTTCTATGGGAACCATGGAAATCAACAATGAAAAAAAAAAAAAAAGGCAGAAGGGAGCACAAGAGAACCTGAAACAAGTGTGAGGCAAAGTAATGGGAAATGTAGTCTAATCAAACCATCCAGGGCGCTGTGATCTGGTACTGTTTAAGTGTACAGGAAGCATACTATTGGGAGGGTAACCTGGCTGAAACTTGTTAAATTTAACAAGGTAGAACGGGTTCTGGACCATAGCCTTGTAGCGGCAGTCACACTGTCCCTCCAGAGTGACAGCAGTAAGTCATGTTAATACAATTCACACTCCAGTGACGGTTTTTCTGTCCAGTCTCACAATCTTTCTTGGGCAAAAGACAAGTAGCAGCCGCGTTCTGGAAGGTGCTGTGCAGAACGGTGTTTGAAGGTTTACAAGTCTAATTATTGGCCCCACTCATTTCTGTCTTGCATTGGACAGGACCTGCTCTTACACGCTGACTTTCAAACCCTTGAGCCCTTTCAGGTTTGGAGGACTAGCAGCAAGTGGCACTGGCCCCCATGATCCCAGCAGCACCAGGAGGAGAGGAAATGGTCCCAGAAGATCCAGCATCATCTCTTCTGTGTGGGAAGAGGGAAGAAAGTGAGAGAATGATAGTAGTAGAAGCAATAAGAGCAAAATTATCATAGCGACCATTTAGATCTTCCTTGGGCCTTTCAAGATTTCTTGTCCATCTTATTTATTTATTTATTTATTTATTTATAAAATCTATTTAAAAAAAAAATCTTTCCAACATGGGTCTCACAATTCTATGAAGTTCCTAAAGCCCAATCACGAGGAATGTGAATTAAGATGATCTTTTCTTTGACTGACAGATCCCATTATTCTCTTTGTCCTGTGCAATGGGTCCAGAATCATGCCTCTTCCCTCCTCCCTCCTGGATAATTTGTCCTCCATCTATTTAACCTGGGCTATCGGGCCATCACCTCGGCTCTATCTCCCCAACCCCCAGGCTTCTCCTCTTACCAGGTCTCCTTGCTGGGGGTCCTGCTGAGGACAGAGGCAGTGGTTAGTCCCAGGCTCAGAGGCTTTTGTCTGCTTTTCCTCTTCCAGGTATGCCATCGTGGCCTGCCTACAGTAGAGAAGGATTCTGAGCCCAAGGAAAGAGGAAAGGGAAACCTGGGGCTTGGAAGATGCCTTTCTTGTGCACAGTGTGGATGAGACCCCACATCCTCCAACTCACTGTTTAAAGCCAGTATCCCTGCAGATGCAGGAAGACCAAGTCTCCTTAAAGGAACAAACGAGAAGTGATAACTTCCTCAAAGAAATTGTGAGGAAATGGTGATTTCCTGATATGGGTTTGGTGCTTCCTTCTCTATAGGAAGCTTCAGTGTTTTGAACCTCTATGCTTTCAGTTCTTTAGGAGAAAACACCCAAGGTAAATTTGATACAATAGCTGCCAGGTACCTGGTAGTGTTGTGAATTGCAACAGCAGACTCCACTGAATTATTGATTTATGGGTATGTTGTTGGGCCAGACTCTGGGCTTCTCATGTATCTTGATGGATCTGATCCCAGATCCCAAGTTGTGCCTCACTCTTCAGAAGACTCTTATCTCCAGATTTTTCTAGGACCTCCCAACAACTTTCTGGAACCTCCTTAGCTTCCTTTCATGTGTATAAGTTATCCTGTATAGATTCAAGAATTCATAATCTAATGAAGGGGATGGTCAGATTAATAGAGACATAAATGGTATATTAACAACTGTAAATAGGTCTTTTGGCTGCGGTGGAGGAGGTGCCAGGCGGCTCTGAGGAGCTGGTAGATAGAAGGCTCTGACACCTGAACTTATTTTCAGATTAATAAGAAGTTAGGTGAAGAGGATGGTTATGGCATCCCATGGGGGAACTGCATGTAAGAGGAAGCCAGAAGCTGGTTCCTGGACCCATTCTGCCATAAGGATCACTGTAATTTTATTGTTTGTGTGGTACACTTAGGTCTAAGTTGTGCTGTTTCCTACTTAATTATGTGTTACATACTCTGTTTGAAAAACTTATTTTTTCACTTGAAAGAGAGAAAAAGAGAGAGGGCACGAGTGTGTGGAGGGGCAACGGGAGAGGAGGGAGACTCCCCTTCCAGCACTTTGTCCTATTGGGGCTCACAGTCCCACCACCCATGAGATCAGGACCTGAGTGCAAACCAATTGGAAAGTCAAATGACGGAGATACACAGGTGCCTCTGTTTTCCTTACCTTTTTTTTTTTTTAAGTTTTATTTATTTATTTACTTGACAGAGAGAAAGATCAGAAGTAGGCAGAGAGGCAGGTAGGGGTTGGGGGGAAACAGGCTCCCTGCTGAGCAGAGAACCCAGTGTGGGGCTTGATCCCAGGACCCTGAGATCATGACCTGAGCTGAAGGCAGAGGCTCTAACCCACTGAGCCCCCCAGGCGCCCCCTGTTTTCCTTACTTCTTAACCTTCACCACAATCAATCATTAATTTTGTCTTTTTACTTCTACTCTGGGTTACCTACCTACCTGGATTTTAGAAACATAACAGAGACCAGACAGAAACATGTATCTTGATGTATCTGATCCCAGATCCCAAGTTGTGCCTCACTGTCCAGAAGAATGCTTATCTCCAGATTTTCCAAGGACCTCCCAGCAAGTGTCAGGAAACCCCTTAGCTTCCTTTCATGTGTGTAAGTTGTCCCTTATAGATCAACAGGGTAAGAGGGCAAGGCAGCTTTGGGAATGATCCCCTTCTTTCTCCTTGGGCTGCTCTCTAGACTACAAAGCTTTCCTTGTTTTAAATCCAATGTCTCAGAATTTGGCTTGCTGCAGATTGGGTACATGGACATGTTGGAGTCTGGCAACAGAGACCCATGGACACGAAGGAGAAAGGCCAGTTTAGGGTATTTGCCTCTTCAGTCTGATCTTGCTTTTCCACTGGTGCTGTAATACACTTACTTGGAATCTTCTTGTTTATTGGAGGGCTCACAGGAAAGTCTCCTACAGGGACTCCCTTCCTCTAGCCTCTTTTCCTTCCAATCTGTTCTACACATCACTTCCAGATTAGTACTCCTTGAGCATCAATAAAATAGGGGAACACTCTTGCTTTTTAATGTCTTTAGTTATCTACAGGATAAAAATGATGTCTTTTCAGAGCAAAATCACAAGATATAAGGTTAATATACAAAAATCAACTGCTTTCTTAGGTACCAGTAACGAACAATTGAAATTTGAGACTTTTTGTGAAGGAGGTCTTTTGCATATCTGTGTTTGATGAGCTCCATGGTGAATCTCAAACCCATTCCTAGTGGAGAAACATTTTCTCTGGCTCATGCTGATTTTCACCCAGTGCCCAAGCTCTCAAGACTGCCCTTCTGCCTGATTCCTGAAACAAATTTTCTACCTTCTCTTGAAACAGGGAGTTGAATGACTGACTGCTACCAGAAGTAAAGTGCAAGACAGATTGGGGAGAACACAACTGGAAGAGTCTACCTCTCCTCCCTATCTCTCTTAAATTATCCCAAATCTAACAAGTGTAGTGGAGGAATAATATCCATTCCTTCTACCCTTCTAAGTTCTCAGCTGGGGCCCTATAATAAAAAAA
Source organism: Mustela lutreola (assembly GCF_030435805.1). Taxonomy (NCBI): domain Eukaryota; kingdom Metazoa; phylum Chordata; class Mammalia; order Carnivora; family Mustelidae; genus Mustela; species Mustela lutreola. The sequence continues at coordinate 56,950,263 of NC_081296.1, forward strand.
CAAACAAATTAACAAGAGAAAAGAATACCCATTTATTTCCTATAGGTTTAAGAGGAGAGCCTTCCCAAGGAAATAAGGCCCTAAAGAAGTGGTTAAACCTGAGTGTGTGTATGCCAGGTTTGATGAAAGGTGGAACGTGGTGGAAGGATGTGCTAGAACAAAGGGTACAAGCTAAGTGTAGTAAATGGGGGGGGGGGAACGTAGCAAGATGTTTGTTCAGTTGTCACTCCATTTTTGCAGATAATGACACTCCTTTCCTCTGGGTGCCAGAAACCCTCTCCCAGGAGGGTTTTATGACCTGCTTCCAGAGAAGGTCAGTAAGTCTTTCCTGTACCTGTCCTTTCTCAAATTTCTTCAACTTAAAAGATTGAATTTGCCAAGTTGCCATATTCTGTAATAGCCTGGCCTGAACTCTGTCAGAAGCTGTGTGTGATGTGAGTGGACACTGGTGGTTGTCTTGGACCTTGCTCCAGCCCTACAATCCTAAAGCAAGTTCAGGGCATTTGACATGTCCATTGTGTGGTCTCTGTTGCAACATGCCTGTGTCTTCTCCACACTGCTGCCTGGCTGGAAGGGGATTAGTTTGAAGGCCTGCTATTTGGGCTGTTTCTTTCTCTAGACTTATATGCTTGCTGACTGCAAAAGTAGTGGTGCCAAATTCTTGTTACCGAAATAACAGAACATTAGTATCTTGAATCATACACGATATTCCGTCATATTCAACCTCTTAGAACACTCCCTCTCCCCTGGTTGCTGAGGTCTTTGTGTGTCAGGCACCTGCCAGGTGAGTGAGAACAGTGAGTCAGAGACTGATACTACATGATGAGCCCCACGTTCCTTTTAAGGTTTAGTTTTATTGTTTCTGCAGAGCTGTGGGCCTGATTGTCAGAATGGCTCCCCAGGCTTAGGCCATTGCTCACTTCAGGCATTTGGTGTCTTTTTGTTTTTGTCCAGTTGCTAGGTCAGACTATCTTATGACTTCCTTCTTCTTTCCAAATAAGTCATAAGGAACTCTTTCTATTTGTTTTGCTGTGTGGGTCCTGAGTTTTCCATATTTCCCCCTAGACCTTATCCCTTTAACTGTCTATACAATTTACATACTTATTATATTTTTTGTCTTTTGTTTGTTTGCTTGTTTGTTCTGCTATTCCTCTAGTGTGTAGGTACTCAAATGATTACTGAATAAGGCTCTGCCAACGAAAGGCCCAACTGCCACTACACAATATTCCTGAGATGTCAAGGTCACGGACTGATGTGGGCTTCTGGCTAGCCATGACCAGTTCCTCACTCAACTGAATCTCCACTCTGGCCATCCATGAGGCCTAATGGGGGGCCTGGAGGAGACACCCCCTTTCCTCTATGTGGCAAGTGTAGCTGATCCAACCGCTCTTTATCTGTGGGCACCTCAGTTCTTCTTTTTAATGCCTTCTCTCGGAAATCTGCAGCCGTCATCGACCCCCGACCCACCGCCTCTCTCCTAGCCTTTCCAGAGGCTGAGGCCTTGACCATGAAGAGGAGCTGATGCTGGCCTCCCTCCTCAACCCTCAATAACCGCGCGTGTAACGGCGCCTTGCCGCCAGCAGGGGGCAGGAACTCTGGCTGAGTTTCCCCGCCCAGCCCCCGCTCCTCCCCAGCTCCCCTCCTTCTTGGGCACAGTGAGGAAGGACGCCAGGGCCCGCACGGGGAATCTGTGCGCACGGGACCGTGGGTGGTGACGGGGTGCTGGGCTTCGATTCGGGAGAGCCAGGCTCCCGCCCGGGATGATGCTCTTCGAGCTCCCGGGCTCCTCGAGTAACACTCGGGTGGCGCGGCCCCTGAGTCCCGAGACACCGGGCCCGCCCCGTTATTCCCAGGTCCCTTCACCCCCAGAGGCTCCGCCACCGCGGGGTCGGGTCACGGCTCGCGGAGGGAAGTCTGGAGGTTTTACAGGGAGGGCCTCCCGCCTCCTCCAGAGGCGCAAACCCGGACCCGGGGGGCACAGCCCGCGAACCAGGCGCTGCCGCGAGAGGGGGTTGCGGAGGTGGGGAAACCCCAGCTCTCGCCTCGCACCTTCGCCCTCTCGGGCGGGTCCCGCTGTCGCCGCCGCCAGAGCCGGCAGGGGGCGCTGGGCGCCCTTGCCGCGCCAGGGGACCAGAACGTGACCTCCTGGTGCTTCTGTAGAGGTGGCTTGCCAAAGGCTCTTTGAAATTCTGAGGAACACTGCGCGAAAGTAAGCCAATAGGCTTCGGATAAAGAGCGCCTATTGGGTACCACGAGCTCTCCATCCTGTATTTCTCTAAGGAAGAGGCTATTCCTGAGATCCAGAGTTTTTCCGAGAGCAGGGAGAGCAGAAACTTACGCGAGACTGGGGAGCTTCTCCACTGCCGCGGCGCCACCTGCTACACGACAGCGAAGCCTCAGTCCCCTTATGGTCGCCATGGCACCGGAGCGGAGCATGAAACGGAAATGATGAGTCTTGTGACGCGCACGGAGCAGTGTCAGCCAATGAGAAGAGCGAGTGCTTATAGTAGCCAATAAACAACCGATATGTAAATCACCTCGGAGGGTAACGGCTGGGTGGGGTCAGGCTTTGGGTTCCTGTGTAAGCAGTCCCTGGGAAGGGGCGTCAGGGTTGTGCGGGGTTTGGTCTAGGTGTTCTGAGGTCGAGGGGCGGGGTGGGGACTGACCCTTCTCTGGGCTCTCTAGAGAAGCGCCAAAGAAAGAAAAGACTATTTCCGGATGTATTACCTACCTGTCCGACCTGGGGTCGGACTCTGCTCAGCAGGAAGCCTGCTTCCTCCTCTCTTTCTCTCAGATTGTCTCTCTGCCTACTTGTGATCTCTGTCTCTGTCAAATAAATAAATAAAAATCTTAAAAAAAATTAAACTGCTACATGTCAGCAGATGCCTGACATGTATTTTTCTAAGATCTAAGATGTCTCTTAGATAAGTAGCTAAGAGAACATACAATACAGTGGGCAAGCGCACTGTAATATTAGCACATTTAGTCCCTGCTATCTGTGAGATACATTCTGTTAACACCATTTGGCAGTTGAAAAAAGTGGGTATTCAAATGGTTAAATATCACGCCCAAGATCACAAACCTTGTTAGATGACAATTAGATTTAAACTTGGGCAGTTTAGGGGCCCCTGAGTGGCTAGGTTGGTTGAGGCCGGCACTTTGATTTCAGCTCAACTCGTCATTGGAGCGTTGTGAGATTGGGTTTCCTGCTAAGCGGGGAATCTGCTTGAGATTCTCTCCTTCCCTCTGCCTCTCCCCCCACCCCTGCTCACGTGCTATATAGATAGATAGATAAATAAATCTTTTTGAAAATAAAAAGAGTAAACGGGCAGTTTTAAGTCTGAGCTTCACCTTTAAACATACACTCTACCGGATATTGATGGCCCTTGGAATGTAACTTAGCAAGCTAACTGGGAACAATATGCTACATGTCCTGAAGTGTTAAATTAACATGTAGCATTAAAATGAACTCACTGGGCTGTGTGCCCTCTTGATTCTGTTAGCAAACATATTGGTCAACTATGGAATATGTTAACTTTTTGCTATCTGCTGTCTGGATGGGTGAAAGTATTGTTTTTGCTGCAACTGCAAGAGTCCAAATATAATAATTATGGGGTAAAATATGGGGAACTATATCCATCAGAGAGTTAAGTGTCTGATTTGCATTTAGGTTAGTAAGCTTTGATTCTAATAAAGGAGGCTTTGGCTTTATAATCTGAGTGCTCTGGAAGGAGTCTTGTGAGGGGGGAAAGGAAGAGAAAACCGGAGGAGGCAGGAAGAACTTTTAGAGAGGGAATCAAGTTTGAGCTCTGTGAAAGAGGACGGGAAGTAAAACAGCTTGGATCTGCACAATTTTAAGAGTTTCAGCCAGGCCAGTGGAGAATCTTTGAGCCCAACGTTAGAGGCATCCTACATTGGGCAGAGACAGGGTTGACTTAGTATCCCTGCTGCACTGACTTTTTGAGGACAGCCCATGGGAAGTGTAGCAGATTCAGTGTGGCAATTGGAGCCATCGTCAATTATGATCCCCATGGCAGGAGATCTGAGGAGTGCATTTTCATAGCTGCCTAGAGCCACACAGATCTACTTTTCCAGACGGGTTCAAGGGACAATTCCTTCAACCTTCACATGGGCCTCTGTTCCTAAAGAGAAACTTAGAAGAAGGAGGTTAATACAGCAAATTATAGCCACGATCACTGCAATTGATCTTAGGGCTGCAACCGGCCCGCATCCACTCCCTCCTTTACTATGAATTCTAATTTCCCCTCACTCTCCACTACATGTCCTCAGGTCTTAGTGGCTTGCCTGGTATTATGACCCAAACCTTCATTCCTGAGGGGTCCAAACCCTTGACAGTCATATCTTTCTCTGGCTGAGATTGCTGAACGCACATATTCACAGTTACAATGGAACATGGAAATTCTAGGAAGCACCAAAATAGATTGCTTGGGTTCTACACGAAATCCTGTCTGGCCTCATTGTGTAAAAGCAGCCCTATATCCTTCCTCTTGCTAATAAGGACTGTTTAACCCTGACAGTCTATTAACTCCATTTTTTAAAGACTTTATTTATTTATTTTACAGAGAGAGGGCACAAGCAGGGGGAGGGAGAAGCATGTCCCCTGCTGAGCAGGGAGCCCCATGCAGAGCTGGATCCAGGACACTGAGATCATGATCTGAGCTGAAGGCAGACGCCTAACCAACTGAGCCACTCAGGTGCCCCTTCACATTTTTTTTTAAGATTTTTTTTTTTTAAAGATTAAGGGTGCATCTGCTCTGGGGACCTGGGACTTTGGCCCTGAGCCCAGAGTTACAGAGAAGAAAGTACAAAATTTCCCATTTGGTCAGTGGGTGTGGTAAGTGGAGTCACTTCTGTTTCTGCTCTTTGGTTGCTGGAACCGTGTATTTTTCCTATTTGGGACACCGTATCATTTAGAGCTCTCTTGTTCAATAAGCACACTGGATCCTGAAGAATGGTACCCATGCCTCTGAGCTGTTGCTTTAGCTGTGCATTTAGAAAGCCATTCTTTCCCCTCCTCTGCCCTCCCTCCTTTTTCTTCCTCTGTCTCACACTCTCTTTCTCTTGCCCTCTTTCTTTCTCTCCCTTCTGTCCCCCTCCACCTCTCTCCCTTGGAGCTGGAGTGTGCTGTGTCTTTTCTTTTGTTCTGAAGTAAACACCAATCATCTCTTCTCACTAGTCCTCTACTGTCTTCCAGAGGTAACGATATTACTGAAGTATCTTCAGCAGCAATTAGGGGAGTTGCTCTGAGCTGTGATTAAATAGAATGTCATAGTTTAGCTAATTCTTGGTTATACCTCTCTGTGACTATGATTTTACTTATCAGTCTAGCAGAGCCGTCTAGTGATGTCCTGCACTATCTTTTCATTTTTGATGTTTGTCTTTTCTCTTTCCCAGATTTGATAAATGATTTGCCCTCACTTGATCTACTGATCCAGGATACAAAAGAGGTCCCAAGCCGTAGTCTTGATGACAAATGTGCAGTGTCCCTAGTTATGATGGGCTCTTACTGAAGGTAATTAACTGCTGCGAAAGAAAGATTTTCTCTTCTCAGTTCAAATATATCCTTCTGAGCTAGTTTGGGAAATACCCATTCCTCATTTCTAAGGCACATGGATCCTGATGTTACTGGTTATCACTTGGATAAATAGGCAACATCCTCTTTCAAGCCTGTCTTCACAGATTTACAGCTCAGTATTTGACATATACTTCATAAGTATCATGAGCAAAGTATGTGGGGAGAGGATTTGGAAAATGCAGGCATATGTCTATTTTCTTCACCACTGCATACACAGCACTTAGCATAGTGCTTGCCACATCAAGGGCACTCAAAAATGTCACTTAAATAAATATTGATGATCTAAAAGTGTATCTCTGTTCTCTTTACATAAGAATAAAATATGAGTAAAAAGGATCAAATACCCTTTGTTTCTTGGTGTCCATAAGGTAGTTTTTATTTTTTCAGTGGAATTTCACAGGCTACTGTTATCTGTATTCCTCTATGGTGGTCCTCTTTTTCTATTTAAGAACTTTCAGAATGCTTTCTCTTCTGTTGTGTTTTAGAAAATTTTCAGAAGGCACTGTTTTTGTATTAGTCCTGCTTATGATGGGACTCTAAGATCTCTATTTCTACAATTAGCTCCCCACCTTCTGCCAAAGAATGTTTCTTCTATTTTTGATTATTGATGCTGTGTCTTGTGTTTTATGTTCATTTTTGGAATCTCAGTATATTTAGGTTGATTGAGAATCAACTGAGATGCATTATCCTCCCAACCACCTTCCCGTAATTAAGGGGAGAATGTAATTATCAATGAGTTACCAAATTCATTCTAATGTTAGATGTATAGGTTCCTGTCATTTGACTGAGCTTTGTAAACTATACTTGGTGCAGTGTAGAAATGGGGAGGTAATAAAGATACTAATAAAGATACCAATATTCCAAAATAGGAATTCAGGTTAATAGGTCCTGTTAATAATTTTGGGAACCAAGTTATATATTCAGCAAGTAGACATTGTGCATTTCAATTGGCTGGACTTCTTAGTTGTTGGAATGCAATTCAACATGACCCTGGTTGGGTGCCTGGGTGGCTCAGGCAGTTAAGCATTTGCCTTTAGCTCAAGTCATGCCTGGGATCAAGCCCCGTATTGGGTTCCCTACTCAGTGGGGAGCTTGCTTCTCCCTCTCCCTTTGTTCCTCTCCCACCCCACCCCCTGTGCCCTCTCACTATCTCTCAAATAAATAAATAAATAAAATCTTAAAAAAAATTACCCTGGTCTCAGGGTGATGGTTGTCCAAGAGAGGAGGATGAGGCTAGGAATTTTCTTAGAGTGTCAGAGACCCATTAGATTGGCCAAGTTGAGAATATGTTGCTATATATTTCTCTTATGCTTTTCAAGGATTCAGAAGGCCAAGAACTACAAGAAGATATATGTGTTTTATTTTGAATAGTAACTCAAGATTACATGCAAAACTCTTAGGTTCAGGATTTCAAAATGCAGGCAATACTGAGAGAAAATATTTATGACATATGCCCACACATTTGATTAATACAACATTTACATTTATACCTGTCAGTGAGCTAAGCAGGGAGCAAGTGAATGAATGGGGTAGGACAATAGGGAGACATACCAACTTAACAGGAACAATCAGTGTTTCAGTGCCAGGCTGCTGTTGTTGCCAGCCACCTGCAAGGTTTTCTTCCTCATTTTTGCAAAGGAGGCTGGAGTCACCTCAAAGACTGGGGGTCATGGTCTGCAAAAAATCTGATGTAAATTCTCCCATTAGAAGTGTGAAAAAGTGTAAAAAAGAAAACAAAAAAAAAAAAAGAGAGAGAGAGAAGGGCAAGAGACTAGTGATTGATGTTCTGTGTTCAGTGATAGTGTGGCTGCACAGGCGTTTACACTAGAACTCTTAGCAGGGACTGGGGGTTACTGCACCAAGGGGTCTGGCCCTAGACTCTCATCCATTCTTCCATAGCCTTCCTCTCAAAAACAACATGTACACATTACTCATTTCAGATATAAACATGTTTTCTTTAAGAAATTTCTCAAGGGTATCCTGGCTGGCTCAGCAGGATAACATGGAACTTTTAATCTTGGGGTTGTGGGTTTGAGCCCCCTGTTGGGTGTAGAGATTACTAAAAAAGTAAAATAAAATAATTTCTCTTAAAAAAGACAAGTTTTAAAACAAGTTTACATAAACGTGGAGGTCGAACTCATGACCCCAAGATCAAGTCACATGCTCCACTGAATGAGCCAGCCAGGCACCCCTGTGATGTAGGAAGCAAAGGCAGGAGAAAAAATATTAAATTTCCTTACTTCTTACAGCCCACTGACAAGTCCTTGAAACAGGCAGAGTGACATTCCTCTAGGGACACAACCGCCTTGCTGTTGATACTTTGCTAAGGGCAATCGGCAATCTTAACCCAAACCCCAGGATCATTTAAGTCTAATTTAGCCTATAACAATTCCTTTGGGAACTTCCTTTATCTCTATCCCCCAAGATACATGTTGTCAATCATCCCCCAAGCATATATCCACTGATACACATCTGAAGGGTCTCATGACTAAGGTTTTATTGGACAGTAATAAACAACCTTTCCCCAACAATAGCTAGCTAGCCCCCTTAACGTCCTGGAAACCTTGCTTCCAAAATGCCTTAGAGACTTTCGCTATTCCTGACCCCCTCCCAGCTTGAAAGTATATAATGGGCCACTGCTCATGACCCCAGGGCAGCTCTTTTTGCCCACAGGTCCTGTCCCCATTCTTTAATAAAACCACCTTTTTTTGCACCCAAGACTTCTTTCTTGGCCATTGGCTTTGAACCCTAATGTCTTTCCCACATCACCCTTTTTATGAGATTTCTTAAGAACAATGGAATTTTATAATTTACAAGGTGAGGTAAAAGCCATCTGTCAAAACAAGCTCATTTCAGTGGGGAATGGGGCATCTTTTAAAAATACTTAAACTGGGACGCCTGGGTGGCTCAGTTGGTTGGACGACTGCCTTCGGCTCAGGTCATGATCCCGGAGTCCCGGGATCGGGTCCCGCATCGGGCTCCCAGCTCCATGGGGAGTCTGCTTCTCCCTCTGACCTTCTCCTCGCTCATGCTCTCTCTCACTGTCTCTCTCTCAAATAAATAAATAAAATCTTAAAAAAAAAAATAAAAATACTTAAACAATTCACATGATTTACCATATGTGTCCAATATTAGTTGACTAATGTCCTTCTGATTCATTTCTGTGTATCTTAGAGCTATACACAGTCTTTTCTTCTTACTCACTTTCCATTGTTGAAGAAAAAAAAATTCAACTGAGTAAAATAGAAGATCTTATTGAGACAGGGACACTGAAAGGACCCCATAAAAACTGTTTTCCCCCCTCCTTTTCCTATCTTACAAATACCTTAGTGTATGTCCTCCTTATGAGGGACAAGGAGTTAATTTCTTTGGAGCCTTCCAGCACAATAGAAAACAACTAGGGAGTAACTGGGCAAGGCCACATGTGTGTATTCCAGACCACTGGTGCTGGAAATCTGGATGCCAAGACCCCCTGGCTTCAGGGAATAAGTAATTTAATAGTTTCAATCTATTCAATGAATGCCATCTTTTAACAGTCAATATGAAATTTCCTGATCTGCACTAGTGCCGTAATATACATGATAAAAACCCTGTTGTTCCCCCTACCCCAACATGTCCTCCTGGTTTGATACAATCCTCTCTTTTCCTTAACTTCTTGTCCTACCCTCTATCTTACGGAAACCCTTCATTTTGACAATTCCTAGGAGCTCCCCTCTACTTACTAGATGGGTTGCTTTCTGATTCATGCACTGATTAATAAAGTTACTTAGATATTCAGATTTACTCCATGGAGTTTTCTGTCTTATAATAGCATTCTAAACTGAAACAAAGAACAAGAACTTCCAGGAGAACAGGTCCCCACCCTGGTGATCACACACACTTGAAACAGCTCCAGGGGAAAGGCCACCAGCACTGAGGCAAAACTTCAGACCGGGTTATCAGCTGTCAGGCTGCTCTCCCGTGTGGACAGAATAACCGAATAACTCAGCAATAAGAGAAAGGATAAGTAAGTGCTGGAAATCTAGGATGGAAAACAATGCTGCCACTATAAAATACACCCCCTGAGAAAGCTTATGGGGAGGGGAAAGCATTCTATTGTTATTGGAAAGGGAGGGGAAAAAAAGAAGCAGAACATAAAATACTATGTTTCCTATCACACATTTTAGTTTTAAATACAACCAGAAAAAATGTTGGTTGGAAATTTGTGAATATGTTTATCTTTGGCTGGCAAATTACAGCTGATCTGTTTTTGTTTTTCTTTAAGATTTGTGATTTTTCCAAATTTCCCAACATTTACGTATTGAATATGTATTCCTTCTCTAATAAGAAAAAAAATGGAGATGTTATTTATAATGTTGGCTTCTTAAATCAGGCATTCTGAGGTCCTTTCCAGGCTCATCAAATCCTCTTCTTGCTGCAGTGGGGAGTACACACCTAGACTTTTGGATTCCTCCTCCAGGTGGGTGATACTGATAGAGGAATGTTTGGAATCCCAGGGTTGCTCAGAGAATTCTTGACTGATTTTTATGAGTTTCTTTCTCCCTGAGAACACTTCAAGAAAAATGCTTCACCTTCTGGATAATTGCAGTTTTCTCTCTGTTGTTTTTCTGAAGGCTGACTGATAATACATACCATCCAGGGAACTGTACAGAACGTTTTTCTCCAAGATGAACCATAATTGACTTCTGTCTTTATCTCCTGTCATTCTTTCTTATGAAGGCAAAGTTTGGCATCAGGAAGAACATATGAACTTAGGTTGAGGACAGATAGGATATCATCAAAAGCTCTGCTGATTTTAAAAAAATTGAATATATTTGACATATAACATTGTGTAAGTTTAAGATGTACAATGTGCTACCTTGATGTATTTATATGTTGTAATATGATTGCCTTTGTAGCTATATTTAGCACCTTTATCAGATTACCTAATTATCCATTCCTTTTAGTCTTTGGGATAATTACATTTTAGTTTCTTAGTAAGTTGGATAATGTAGTATAGTATTTTGTTATCTATATTCATTATACTTTGAGTTAGATCTCGACGACTTATTTACTACTCATTGTAAGTTTATACTCTTAAACTACATCAGTCTTATCCCCTCACCCTCTGTCCCCTGGTGTTACAGGATTTTTTTCTCAGCGCCGGAGGTTCTCGGTCATGCCGTTTCAAAGAATAAAGAGGTAGGCCAGACAGAGTGGTGGGCAGCAGAGCCAGGTTTGTTGAAGGATAGCTAAGTGATAGCACTAAGCTCCTGAGGAGGGAGGGGACCTGAGAGAGATGCCACCAGAGTTTCTAAGTCTCGAGACTTTTGTGAACTGGTTGGCAGCTGTTTTAATCTGATTGACCTTCCCTGAGCCTGTCCTCCCTTCAGGTTTTTGTCTCATGGGAAAGGGTGGCGGCCTCCTTCCAGGGGGGGGTGTAAAATCCTTTTAAGAGTGGTTCCCCCAGAGGTGTGGGCCTTTACCCCTGTCTGCCTGCTTTCCAACTCTCCTTCATCACTGGTAACCACCATTTCACTCTTTTTTTTTTCTTTTTAATTTGACTCTTTTAGATTCCACTTGTAAGTGATATCATCTAATATTTGTCTTTTTCTGTCTGACTTATCTCGCTTAGCATAATGTGCTCAAGGTCCATCCCTGTTGTTGCAAATGTCAGGATATCTTTCTTCCTCATGGCTCAATAATCCACTGTGTGGATATATTTTTTTAACACATTCGCCCGAATATGGGCATTTAGGCTACCTTTATATCCTAACGCCCTGATATTTTTAAGCTGAGGCAAAACATGAGGAAAAGGTAAAGAACTCCAAAGAGCATCAGTCCTGACCAGCAAGAGGTGCTGTTGTGAGGGGCACTTGGCTGGTTCAGTCCATAGATGCTGAGACTTTTGTTCTCAGGGTTACAAATTCAAGCCCCATATTGTGTGTGAAGCCTAGTTAAGAAAACAAAAACAGAGGTGTTGTTATGCATTATGGAAGGGAAGGCAGGTCTTCTCAGCACATTGCCTACACAGAAAACACTATTAGCAAGGTAATCTTCAGAACTGGGAGGAGTTGATATTTACATGTTCCCACATGAATGTGTGTGTGTATCTGCTGGGAGCTGATGTGTGAAGTGGGTGGTGACTGTGTGTCTCTCTCCTATAGTTGTGTCAGCACAAGAAACCCAAGAGTTAGGAAGAGGGAGAGATGCTCTCTGTGGGGAGCAAGGCAGAGGGGGTTTGCTGTCCCTGATTGACCTCTTTACTGTGCTAATCCCAGGCAGTCCTGGCTAGCCCATGGGGGTGCAGCGCCCTCCTGTGGTTCTCATGGTTCTTCCTAACTTTCTCCAGGTCCTGCTTCCCTTCCTTCCTAAGTTACTCCTGACTCTGGCTTCCAGTTGCCATGGCCCAGCCACCTTAGCTCTTGCTCCTGTCCATGGTTCTCATGCCCATTTGCATTCCATCCTTCTCAGGGCAGACTCACTTGAAGTCACATTCATCTGCTCCCTTATAGCCCTCTCAGACTCCTGGCTGGGGATTCAGAGCTTTGGAAAATGCTCTGATTGGTCCTTTTAAAATTTGATCCTGATTTTTAAAAAACTTATTTATGTATTTGAAAGAGAGAGACAGAGGGAAAGCATGAGCAGGGGGAAGGGATAGAGGGAGAGGGAGAAGGGGAGAGGGAGAAGCAGACTCCCCACCGAGCAGGGAGCCCTACCCCAGGACCCTGATATCATGACCCAAGCCAAAGACAGATGCTTAACCAACTGAGCCACCCAGGCGCCCTGACCCTGAGGTTCTAAGGAGCCATTCTCTAGCTTTATTCCCGCTCTTGCAACGATATGGTTCAAACTGAACCTGGTTCCTGCTGGGGTTGGTAAGTTGTTGGGAGAGGAAAGCAAGTGCTCGTGAAGGAGAGAAAGCACTGATGGCTGAAGGCAGAGGTGGCTGAAGGTGAATGTAAGGGCTCCCGGGATGGGAGGAGGCAAAAAGTGCTTGAAATCTCCCACCCTCTGCTCATTTCCCTCTGACGCTGATAGCATAGGTGACCCAGAAACATCTGAAGAGCCCCAGAGTCTGATGTCCTTCTCCTCAAGTCTCCTTTCTGTTGTCCTACAAATCCTCTGTCCCTGACATAGCTAATGTCCGTATAATTGTATCCCTTCCACTTCACCCACCCAAAGTCCTGGGGTGACCACTGCTGTGGATGGCAGCAGAGAGTGGATGGCATGCAGGATGTCTTCTGTTTGAAGGAAGGAAGGCAGACAGATTGGCCTTCTAAAGGCACAGCTAAAAATTCATTTTTTGCCTTTGTTTCAGCAAAATCACTGTTGCCACAGTCTAGGTTTTTACACAGTTTATATTCTTCTTATGACAGCAATGGATATGTCAAAGTAGCTAATTTTTTTGGATCATTGTAAGTTATTAATTTTTAAAAATTAATTTCCATTTGAAGATTTTTTTTTCTGTTAAAAGGTTATGGGAATGTATTATCAGTACTGTTCTTAGAGCAATATTCGGGGAGCTTATGTGGCTCAGTTGTTTAAGCATCAAACTCTTGATTTGGGCTCAGGTCATGATCTCAGGGTCATGAGACTGAGCCCTACATTGGGCTCTGTGGTCAGCATGGAGCCTGCTTAAGATTCTCTCTCCCTGCTTCACTCTCCCTCTCCCCTGTGCCCCTCCCACTGCATGCTTTCTCTCTGTCTCTCTCTTTCTCAAATAAATAAGCCTTCATAAGAAAATAAAACAGGGGCACCTGGGTGACTCAGTGGGTTAAGCCTCTGCCTTTGGCTCAGGTCATGATCTCAGGGTCCTGGGATCAAGCCCCGCATCAGGCTCTCTGCTCAGAGGGGAGCCTGCTTCCCCCTCTCTCTGCCTGCGTCTTTGCCTACTTGTGATCTCTTTCTCTGTCAAATAAATAAATAAAATCGTAAAAAAAGGAAAGAACATAAAACAATATTTAGATTTAGAAATGAGTTGTGAGTTTTACATATGTTCTAACACTGGAATGGGGTTGCATATGTTAAATTAAGATTATCACAGTAAATGTTATGGATTATTTTCATTTTATTATATAAAGTTCTGTAACTTCTATTGCTATTTTTGCCACTTCTTAAAACAATATGTAGATATATAGGGTTTTGTAAAGAATTAGTATGAAATGTTACAATACATATGTACAAATTTAAGGGTAAAGAAATCGAATATTGCCAAACATGCTTCAGCTGTCATGTACAACTGTCAGGGGGGATTGTGCTAATTTGTGAGTACTTTCAAAACTGTGCATTGGAACACGAAGGGAGAGAAGGAAAAAGATGCTTGGCATCGTGATACATCACAATATAAAAATGCACTGCAGTCATGCCATCTGAAAGGAAGAATTTGACAAGTCAGCCTTTTGTTTTACTGACGGGCTTCTGTGGCTCAGATCCTTCCAGTACTTGGAAGCAGGCCTGTCTCCTATCCTGGCAGAGACACAATCTGTAAGCGGTCTCGTCACTCAGGCATAGTTCCCTTAAAAGGAACTTGCTTTTACCTCTTGTAAAACAAGAGCTGTGGAGAATTATTCCCCTTGGATTAGAGCTGTGTCAGGCATGAAAGCAGAGGTTTAGGATTCTTGGTGCCCTGGATTTCAAGTCACAGAGGCACCTCTGTGTTCCTTAATATATTTTTATTTATTTATTTATTGACTTTTTAAAGATTATTTATTTATTTATTTGACAGAGAGATATCACAAGTAGGCAGAGAGGCAGGCAGAGAGAGAGAGAGAGGAGGAAGCAGGCTCCCCTCTGAGCAGAGAGCCCAATGCGGGACTCGATCCCAGGACCTGAGCTGAAGGCAGAGGCTTAACCCACTGAGCTACCCAGGCGCCCCTTAATGTATTTATTATGTTGTATGTTTGTCTTAGTTCCCCGTTGGCCTTGTTTATGTGTGAGGCCCAACTACCCTTGGTCTAGGGTAGTTCTGGCTGTATCTTCAGCACTTTGGCCAAGTCAAGTACATAGCAATAAGTGATTCCTAATAATATCTGATCAAATATTTTTTGAGTTAGGACAACGAGCTCCTGAAAGAGATGTGTTGCTGGCTTTCTGAATGTCCCATAGTTAGTGATTTTTAAGCAAAGAAGAGTTTTATTGTTGTTGTCGTTTTAAGAAGAGTGTCTTTAGGTACAGATAAGAGGGAGAAAGCCTTCAGAGCAGAAGTTTAGAATTGTTGGCCAAAAAGAGATTAGTTTAGAAATGTTCTACGGGGACACCTGAGTGGCTCAGTCTGTTAAGTCTGTGTTTGGCTTAGATTAGGATCCCAGGACTCTGGGATCAAGTCCCATATCAGACTCCTTGCTGAGCAGGGAGTTTGCTTCTCCCTCTCCCCCTACTTGTGCTCTCTTTCTCTGACAAATAAATACGATCTTTAAAAAAAAAAAAAGAAGAAGAAGAAGAAGACGTGTTCTCTAAGCAGAGTACAAAACCAGACATATTCTTGAGTTGGCTTTGTATGGACATTAGGAGAGTAGTTTCTGTTTGAGCCACAAAGGCTGGGCCTGGAGTTCAGGCTGAAAGAACGCTACTGCTTCAGAGATGAAGGGACAAAATGGCTCTGGGCTAAAATGGGCCTGGCAGTACAGAACTTTTAAATAAACTGGAGTAGGCCTCCCTAGTGGGTGAGATGGTGCCAAACCAAGTTGTGTGGCATGAGATAGTATCTATAAATCTTCACTAATTCTATCTAGGGAAGCACTGACTGTGAAAAGTCATTGTTGCTGTGGAAAAATAATATCTGCTCTTTATATAACTGTCAATCAGAGGAAACAGGGAGTTCCCTATCAGGGAGGTGTAAGGCTAGGACAGAGCCTCAGACTACACTTTCTGCAGAAAAGGATTTTGTCGCTCAAATTTGTATCAAAACATTTAGTCAGGTGATCACAAATCTGGCTAAGACATTCTTAGGGTGGACATGTCCTTGAGCTACACTCTATCTGTACCTCTTACCACCTACTTCTGTTTTCCCTTTCCATCTAGAGGTTTAAGGGGAGATATTCTAGAGAACAGACATGGCAAGTTTTAAAGAATGAAATGAAGGGCCATTTTCACAGCTGTGCACTTTTCCAGAAAATTTAGGGACCTGCTGAAATCTATCAGACTATATTTCTTACCTATAGCTCCTCCTAAGAAAAGAATCTGTAATGCAAGTCCATAGATACCTTCATTTGTTAGAGCTTCTAAAGGATAAGTGACATATTTAGTGCCATACCTAGAAGGTGACACAACGCTGCAATGGACAACCAACTGTTACCTCAGCTTCTGAAAACTCAAGATCACCAAGTGCGTGGTCTCCTAGGGATCCTGGTGCCCTGACCTTCCGGTTCTAAGATCTGAGCCCTGGTTGGTTTGCCTCCTGTGGTCCTTCCCCTCCTTCCTTCCCCAGAAGCTACACCCTTCACTGACCCCAGCCTGACAGCTATGCTCTCTCAGGCTCCTCATGTGCAGGAGGTGGGGTGAGGAAACATGGGTGGACAACGGGAGAAGGGCCACTCTGTCTCCTCTGTGGGTGATTGCCCTTCTGGCCAGACAGGCCCTCCTAGGCTGACACTTGCTTTTCTTTCAAGTTTCCTTAGTCCCCCTGCCCCTCGGGGGAATCTTCACTGGGTGCAGAGTGTGAGGGTTGGGAGTGGGGGAAGCATCTGCTGCGGGAAGCCTTGATCCCACCCTAACGTGATGTTCTCTGAGTCTCGAGTCTACTTTGTTCCCGAGCTGCTCTAATAAAACGCCCACAGGCTAGGACTCTGATCCTGGCTGGGAGCTTCTCTGTTCTGTGGCCTCTGCACTCTCTCTCCCGCTCCTGTCCGGATTGGCCCGCCAGGGGGCGCTCTGTAGCCCACTTCCCGGGAGCCAAGAGGGCAACTTTTGGCCCTGCTTTGCTAAAACTGCCGCCAGCTTTATCTCTTAAAAGACTTTTTGAAAAAATGTTCATCATCATTAGCCCTCAGGGAGGTTCAAATTAAAACCACATTGAGATATCACCTTACACCAGTTAGAATGGCCAAAATTAACAAAACAGGAAACAACATGTGTTGGAGAAGATGTAGAGAAAGGGGAACCCTCTTACACTGTTGGTGGGAATGCAAGTTGGTGCAACCTCTTTGGAGAACAGTGTGGAGATTCCTCAAGAAATTAAAAATAGAGCTTCCTTATGACCCTGCAATTGCACTCCTGGGTATTTACCCCAAGGATACAGATGTCGTGAAAAGAAGGGCCATCTGTACCCCAATGTTTATAGCAGCAATGGCCACGGTCACAAAACTATGGAAAGAACCAAGATGTCCTTCAATGGACGAATGGATAAGGAAGATGTGGTCCATATACACTATGGAGTATTATGCCTCCATCAGAAAGGATGAATACCCAAGTTTTGTAGCAACGTGGACGGGACTGGAAGAGATTATGCTGAGTGAAATAAGTCAAGCAGAGAGAGTCAATTATCCTATGGTTTCACTTATTTGTGGTGCATAACAAATATCATGGAAGACAAGGGGTGATAGAGAGGAGAAGGGAGTTGGGGTAAATTGGAAGGGGAGGTGAATCACGAGAGACTATGGACTCTGAAAACCAATCTGAGGGGTTTGAAGTGGCGGGGGGGTGGGAGGTTGGGGTATCAGGTGGTGGGTATTATAGAGGGCACGGATTGCATGGAGCACTGGGTGTGGTACAAAAATAATGAGTACTGTTTTTCTGAAAATAAATAAATTGGAAAAAAAATAAGAGACTTTTTGAGCCCTGCAGAGAATCAGGGAGAAATAGACACATAGGATTTAAATATCTCAAAGCAAATCGGCTTCCAAAGCACAGGTTTTAACCCTTCTGCTGCGAACCGGACAAGGTCTGTCTCAGTCTCACTTTTCCAAAGAGAGAACGGCAGCAACAGACACATCCAATGAGCATCCATTGTGTGCCATGAGCCTGTAACAGTAGAGTGAGGATGGAGGAGGACCAGGGTTGGGGAGAGAGTATCAGCAGAGTTCCTGTCTGTTCCAGGCCCAAGTTTCTTCTTCTGAAAGCAGCAAGCATTCAGTTTCCTTGTATCTTTTCACAGTCTACATAATATACAAGCCTGTACATATATATAAACTTACCAGTATGTATTCAGGTTTGTGTGTGTTTGTATGTGTCTCCTCCATTCTGCTCCAGGGATAGTAGCACCCTATACACAGTGTTCTGCACCTTATCTTTGGGTCACAAACATAGTTAGGAAGGGATGTACCTTACTCTTGTTGGTGACTGCATGATAGTCTATTCTGTTCTATAGTGTTCTATAGCTACTTAATCATTTCCTTAATCAATCTGTTATTCACGGTGTACACTTTGTTCTAATCTTTTGCAACTGTAAACAAGCTGGAACATATGTCCTGGGACAAAATAACAACAAGCCCTGTCTATTCAGCTATTGACAGGCTCACTCTTATGCCCTGTCAGTGTTCCTAGGGTCTGGCCTAGGTTTCTGCACAGTGTGGGTCAGAGGGAGATGTGGGTTGACCACACCAAATCTTCCGGATGCTTGTGGGTGTCACTGGCCCCAAAGAATCCTAGGAAAGTATTAATTTTCAGAATATAACAACATGACCAGAGAAATGTTTTCCTTGAAATTGAGAGCCCAGTAACATCTCTGCACATAGAAGTCAACATTATTGTTTTAACATTCTGGTCTTTTAATACTGGAAAGAGTGAAAGCAATACCTGTTTATATGTGTTAGATAAATTTAGACACGAGTAAAGTCGACTAATTTAGTTTCTGATCACCTATAGAAAATTTTAAGCCAAACTACAAGCACTCATTTTTAAACAATTTCTATGTAGTAAGCACTTTACTTAAATTGACTCATTTCACCCTCAAAACATCCCACAAGATAGATACTACTATCCTCATTTTAAGATTTCTTCATTTAGTCGAGAGAGAGAGAGAGTGCGAGTAGCCCACAAGCGAGGGGAGGGGCAGAGAATCTGAAGGAGATTCCCAGCTGAGTTTGGAGCCCCAGGCAGGGCTTGATTTCAGGACCCTGAGATCATGACCTGAGCGGAAACCAAGACTCGGTCACCTAACTGCACTATCCAGGTGCCCCTATTATCCTCATTTTAAGGATGAGCAAGCAGAGACCCATATAGTTAATAGATAGTAGTGACAGAACTAAGAGTGTCTCCCCAAATCACAGAGTGTTCCCATTTATTCTGGGCTGCTTCTTAAAGAGATCTGGGGTGCAATATATCTTTAGGGTAAATCCTTTCTTTCTTCTTGTCTCTGTTTCTTCATCTCTAAAATAGGGACAGTCATCCGGGATCACTTATCTGTATTATCAGGTTTATTTTCTAGGTAATAATGTTGTTTCCATAATGAAATACGCATTCTAAATGTGAGAGATGGAGAGAATCTTCATTCTGGTGGTTCTCACCCTTTACAACCCCAAGGACCCCTATCATTAATCCTGCCTGTGAAACACATGCTTTTTAAATTTTTTATTTTTTAAAGATTTTATTCATTTATTTAGAAAAAGAGAGTGAGCGAGCAACAGAGAGAGAGAGAGAGAGACAGTGAGAGAGAGCACAAGCTGGGGGAAGGGGAGAGGGAGAAGCAAACTCCCTGCTGAGCATGGAGCCCAGTATAGGACTTGACCCCAGGACCTGGGATCATGATATGAGCCTAAGGCACACAGACACTTAACTGACTGAGCTATCCAACACCCAAAACACATGTTTTTAGAACATACTAAGTAAACTGGTATTTTTATTTTGGGCCATTAATTTGATCACATGCATATATAGTTGTCAAGTGGTACTTCTCATTACCTGATATAAATGGTACTATCTCTACAAAAATGCTTTACATTCAAAGACTTTGTTAGCGCATCCTATTCATCTGTAATGTGAGTAAATGTGTTTTCGTTAGGGTTTTGGGTATATTAGGTAATATACTGGTTTTATCAGGTGTAGCATACATAGGCAAAAAGGAAGGAGTAGTTTTACACTGCCTCCTGAATTCATATCTTCCGTACGGCTCCTTCTCTGCCCCACCACTCCCTGAGGCTAAAGATACAAACATGGTTTTCCAGTATCAGGCTATTGTCCAAGGCAATGGGAGGAGGATGTTAATTGGAGCTGAGCTTTCAACCCAAACATAAAGGTTTGGTCACTCAATCAATGACTTTTCCTAGAGATGCAGAAGGGCAGCTATTGCATTAAGGAGTGAAATGAGGTAGGATTCCAGGAGAATTTTTTTGAGTGTGTACTAAGATGCCTAAGAAGACTTTATTTTATTTTTTAAAAGATTTCATTATTTTAGAGAGAGAACATGTGCATGCATATGCACGTGTGAGCGAGTGGGAGCAGGAAGCAGGTAGAGAATCTTCCAGTAGACTCCCCAGTGAGCAGTGAGACTGTTATGGGGCTTGTTCCCACAAACCATGAGATCATGATCTGAGCTGAAACCAAGAGTCTCACACTTAACTGGCTGAGTTACCCAAGCACCCCATGAAGACTTTAAACCTATGTGGTTATCACTAGTATATAATCCTTGTGTTCCTCTGATTCATAAAGGATCCCATATTAAGTGATTCTTTCCTTTTCTTTTGCATTTGGGAAATTGAAGAATTTGAAGGCATTGGAAGTATTTTTGTTGCCCTGCCCTCAAGAAAGAAGAAAAATAACTGTCTTTATAGAACCCTTCATTACTGGAGACCCCATAGGGGGAGAGAGGCTCTGGAGGTTGAGAGATCCTGAGGAGAAGACCTCTGTTGTCCAGCCACTCCAGTGAGGGGACTAGTCTAGCCTTCAGCATTTCTTCTGCTTGGTGCAAAAGCCCTGTTTTGACTGGAATATCAGATAGTCCAGAATGGCTGCCAAAAAGAGCTAGCAAACTGCTTCATTTGGAGATGGAGACTGCAGTGATAATAGAACCCCTCATACCACCTGAATTGGTAGGTCTTGGAGAGCTCTGAATGGTTGGGGTTGTGGTAGGATATGCTTTTCCTGTGTTGGAGATTATTACAGGATAGCCTCCCCAGTCTATCTCATTACATATATGACCTTGTATAATCCTCTCCCACACTGACCCTGGGCTGCTTTGACTAATAGAAGGTGACCACATACAGCTTCTGTGTTCACTCTTTTGGAGCTCTGAGCATAATATAAAGAAACTCAGCTGTCCTTATCTAGATATTCATGTGGGGATATGGGTCCTGGAGGGTCAGTGAACACCAAGAGAGAAAGACCCGATGTACAGTCATCTCATCTGGGGACTCAATATGTGAGTGAAATAATCTTTTTTTTATATATTTTATTTATTTGACAGAGATCATGAGTAGGCAGAGAGGCAGGAAGAGAGCAAGAGCAAAGAGCCCAATGTGGGACTCGATCCCAGGACTCTGAGATCATGATCTGAGCCAAAGGCAGAGGCTTAACCTACTGAGCCACCCAGGCACCCCTTGAGTGAAATAATCTTAAATGATAACCATAAGAGCCAGCCCAGCCGACACCAAGTTGTCCAGAGTTGAGCTAACCTAGCTGGGTTCAGCCAATTTACCTAATAATGAAAATAAACAAGTAATTGCTGTTTTAAGTCATAGTAAATCTTTGTCTATATGTATATAGGACATTTGTGTGTTTGTGTATGTGTGTGTGTGTAAGCCTGACACAACGTAAGTATTTAGAAGTGCTAGTGGTTTCTTTCTTTGTTTCTTTGCCTTCTTAGATAGCCATAGGGTAGGTAACTGGAGAAGGACGTTGAAGGGGTCCAAGCTACATATCACACCACTCACCATCTGGGACATCCTCCTACAGTTAAAGATATTTATCCCTCTTGCTTTCTATTGGGCTAGCGGTAGTTGAGAGCAAGAAGAGAAACTCTTCCTCCTTTAGAGATATCTGAGGTTGTCTTGGGAAATCTCAAAAAGAATGAGCGTTATGTAAAGGACTCTAAGTTTCTAGAATCTTGCATTTGTTCATATGTGTGCTGTTTTCTACACACCTGTCATTTATATTCCCAGTATTGTATTTCATTATGTAGAATGGGAATTTTAATCTTTATTTATAAACCAGCTATTTGTGGACTGTGCACTCTATTTCTGAAACTGTTAATCACAGGGTATATTAGGATACATAATCCCCAAGTAGCTTATGGGAAATTAGAGAAACCGAATATGTGATAGAAGTAATATCACTTGTATGAACGTGGTATGGGAGCTTAGGAGAAGGAGGACGTTATTTTTTCCCTGTTGGATTCAGGAAGGCTTGCAAGAGGGAGCTCCATCTGAGCAGAGCCATGAGGATGAGCAAGGGGTTTGCTGGGTAATAGGGAAAAGATGGGCATTCTTGACACATGGATTGGTGTGGGAAAAGGCACAAAGGTGGGGAAGGTCTAACTGCTAAGAGATAGATGATAAATTTATTCTAGGTGAGAAAAATTGGAATTAAAGTCTTAAACTGGTGTAATATCATCTTCCAACAAAATTAACCCATATAGTGTTTTACTATCTTTCTCTATTCTTATCTGAAAATGCAATCATGTTACTGTTGATGTTCTTCTGTAAATATGGACACAAATTTTGACCTGGACAGGACTGAATGCAGAGCTAGGAGCACTCTGCTTTGTCCTCTTGCTTTGTCAAATTCCGTGATTCCTCTGATTGTTAAGCAAGTTTATTCATATACATGGTATGTGAAGCATTTCTATAGGTGATGAGGATGTAAAAATGAATTAGGTAAAGTACAATGCTGTCATGCGTATAATCTCCTTAATGCTTATAGTCATGATTCTACACTCCACAACAGCTGAGTGTTTGTGAGGCAGAACTCACACACTGCAGAAACAGTGGGTATAGCTGGCTCAAGAGCCGCTCTGATTGGCTTATCCAGTGGGTTTTTTGTTTTTGCTTGTTATTTTTAAAATAGGGGTTTTGAAGTTAGTCATAACTTATCCAGATGGTAATTTTCACATAGAAAATTTAGATTTTGGCTTGCCTTAAAGCAGGCAAATGTAGGGCCACCATCACCTCAATGTAACTATCAGCTAGAGACTCTTTCTAAAACTGAGACAGATTCAGCTTTTAAAGTGCTACTTTACTCTTGAAACTAGAAACATTTTCACAATCATGAGATTATAAAGCCTGCTTGGTTTTGAACAGAACTGGATAAACATGACCAACTCTTTGACCTTGGTCTTCTTTTTTTCTTTTTCTTTTTTTTTTAAAGATTTTATTTATGTATTTTTCAGAGAGAGAGAGCGAGCGAGCAAGCGCACAAGCAGGGGGAGTAGCAGGCAGAGGGAGAAGCAGGCTCCCAACCAATCAAGGAACCCAATGTGGGGCTCCATCCCAGAACCCTGAGGTCATGACCTGAGCAGAAAGCAGATGCTTAACTGACTGAGCCATCCAGGCTTCCCCGGGTCCATGTCTTTCCATATTGTTCTTGGGTCTTTCATTCTTCGTGAAAATGTTTTCCAGGTAAAGTTTTTTGAGTTGAAACTTGAGATAAAACTGTTTGTAGAAGGATGAAATGGTTTGAACGACTGGTAGGAATTGAGATGACTGATGTAAGGCAGGACACAAACATTTAAAGCATGAATTGTCATGTGTTTATTTCAGTGTGAATGAATAGTCAATATCGTAAATCACTGGCTTCATATGTATTATTGTTTAGAATCAAGCTGTGTGAAAACATGAGTTGATGAGAACGGAAATGTTAATTAACAATACAGAAGGAATGGAGTCATGGTGTAGGTTGCCTGACGTCTGGGAAATTCTGAGATGAACAGGCTTACCTGGGTGGACGTCCTAATTGTCTGGCTTCTCAGTTTGAACTTGTTTCCCAACAATGTTTTCCAAGAATAGTCATTACTGCTGATATATTTAGCAGTTGGGTCTTTCCCTTTGATGGCTTTTCTGGGGAATTGTAGGCCCCTTAACTGTTAAGATATGTTCTTCGTTCAAAGCCAGGGTTTTCCTTCATGGAGCATCATGCCTTACTCTCTCCTACTTGCCTCATATCCTTCCCTTAAGAGGGACTAGCTTGGTTGTCTGATAAAGTGTGCAGGCTTTTTAAAAAGACAGCTTGGAGTTTGATTCACAGCCTTGCTATTCACCTACCGCACTGCGACCTCAGACAAGGTGATTGTCTTCCCTTTTCTGCCAGGGAAACAGTAAAATTCTTTCCAGAGGGTGCCTGGGTGGCTCAGTGGGTTAAGCCGCTGCCTTCGGCTAAGGTCATGATCTCAGGGTCCTGGGATTGAGTCTCGCATCGGGCTCTGTGCTCAGCAGGGAACCTGCTTCCCTTGTCTCTCTCTGCCTGCCTCTCTGTCTACTTGTGATCTCTCTCTGTCAAATAAATAAATAAAATCTTTAAAAAAAAATTCTTTCCAGATACACAGAAATACTAAATCTGATGGTGGGTTACTCTAGATCCTGAGCACAGGTAAAAACACAAGGAAGTGTAGAGTGCTACCTACCAGACCGTATTGTGGGGCTTAATCCCAATTGCCCAGTCTGAAACAGGTGCACCAAAGATGTGGTGGTTTCCTGGTTAATTTTCAACATTCCCACAAGCCATTCAAATCACGAGTGATACTGAGATATTTTAGGCTGTATAGCACCCATCCATCAAAGCTTCCTCTTAGTTTTAATGAATTAAACTCTTGCTTTCCTATTAGACCCGAGGTTGAACTACTGGAGCTAGCCAAGGATGGGAGCTACTTCACTGATGTTTGTGGACCGACTGAGCGGTATCCTCCAGGACATTAGCCAATGACCATCAGTCTCAGTGGTGTAAGATCACCCTGTAGTTCTGTGTTGAACTTTTCCCTTGCTCAACTGAAAAACGGCTCCAAGGGAGAGGGATTTGCATGTTATTTTCCATGTAATACTTAATGTTTTTCTTGATAATATTAAAGCAATGAAAACAAAACAACAATAATAAATATACATGTTGCATTAGTGAGGTTTCTCCAGGGAAGCAGAGCCGAGAGGCTATACATAAGGATTTATTATAAGGAATTGGCTCATGCAGTTACGAAGGCTGGCAAGTTCCAGGATTTCTAAGGTGAGGCAGCAAGCTGGGGATGCAGGAGAGCTGATGGTGTGGGCTTCTTTTTTTCTTTCAAGGCAGGCAGGCCTGAGACCCAGGAAAAGCTGATGTTCAGTGCAGGTCAGAAGGCAGAAAAGAGCCGTTGTCCCAGTTGAAGGCCATCAAGCAAGAGATTTCTCTTTCATTGGGGGAAAGGGTTACCGTTTTGTTCTATTCAGACATTCAAGTGATTGGATGAGGTCCACCCACATTAGGAAGAGCACTCTGCTTCACTCAGTTTAACAACATAAATGTTAATCTCACCAAAACTTAAAGAAAAAAAAAAAGGAGTGTGTCTGGCTGACTCGGTCAGGGGAGCATATGGCTCTTGATCTCGAGGTGGTGAATCTGAGCCCCACGCTGGGTGTAGAGATTGCATAAATAAATAAACTTAAACAATATATTAATCTCACTCCAAATCACCCTCACAGAAATATCCAGAGTAGTGTTTGATTGAACATCCAGGTACACAATGGCCCAGTCAAGTTGACACATAAGGGGTGCCCGCATGGCTCAGTGGTTGGTCATCTGCTTTTGATTCAGGTCATAATCCTGTGGTCCTGAGATTGAGTCCCGCAGGTCCTGGGATTAAGCCCTGCATCGGGTTGCCTACTCAGTGGGGAGTCTGCATCTCCCTCTGCCTGCCGCTCCTCCTGCTTGTGCTCTCTTTCTGTCAGAAAAATAAATAAAATCTTTTTTTAAAGAACACATATAATTGGAGTGCCTGGGTGGCTTAGTGGGTTAAGCCTCTGCCTTCGGCTCAGGTCATGATCTCAGGGTCCTGGGATCGAGTCCCTCATCGTACTCTCTCCTTGGCAGAGTGGCTGCTTCCTCCTCTTTCTCTGCCTGCTGCTCTGCCTACTTGTGATCTCTCTCTGTCAAATAAATAAATAAATAATCTAAAAAAAAAAAAGACATATAATTAACCATCACATATGTATAATACAATAAGTTTTATTTCATGTAGTCAGGCTATTTTTTCTGGATTTAGGTATAATCTTTTAGGAAAATCAGATTTACATTAGTAGAAAAATTCAGAAATGTGAATTGCATTTTCTGTTGAAATTCTTTACACACATGTTCCTACACCTCCATTTTCTCAAGGATTCAGAGAACTATGGAGAGTCTGAGTTGGGAGGAATTTGTTGGGTCTTTCATTCCAAGTCTTTCATTTAGCAGCTGAGGACCAGAATGGTGGGATGATTTGTCTAGCTGACACAGAAAATTGGTCTAGCTGACAGAACTGGGAATTAAATACATGGCTCCTTGATATGAGGACTCCGTTAGGACTATGTGGCCACTTAACCAAATGAGGAGGGTCTACGTGCAATCTGTAGAGGTCTGCAGGTAGTGGGGTGGAGGGAAGGAAGGAGGCAGGAGCTGGGACTGGGTGTGCAAGAGGAGGGGGATATAACGAAGTGAGCTCATCAGCGGAGAACATAGAATGAGGAGAAAGGAGAAAGGGGGAGAGTGTGAAATGCTGAGGGTCTGGGGTCTAGGGAAGGTGGGACTGGGGACCTGAATCAGGGGAAGTGAGACACAGGTGCCCTACTCTGCCTCTTCGTTCCCTCTTCTGGGAGAGAAAGCGTGACTAAGATGTGGATCCTCTTCCTACTCACTCCTGGACAAGACTGTCTTCTTTTGGGCCAAGAGCTTGGTATAAATATATTTTTAAAAAGCACTTATTTATTTATTTATGTGTATGTCAGATAGAGAGTACAAGTAGGGTAAGTGGCAGGCAGAGGGAGAAGCAGGATCCCTGCTGAGCAGGGAGCCCGATGTGGGACTCAATCTCAGGACCTGGGATCATGACCTGAGCTGAAGGCAGGTGCTTAACTGCTTGAGCCACCCTGGCATCCTAAGGCCATGAACTTGGTAACCAACTCTTCAGACTTCTCGGCTCTACTGCTCGAGGTGAGTGTGAAGCGAGAGCTTTCCCTCTCTCACAGGGCTGCTGCTCCATGCTCAGCAGCATTTGGCATAGTTGACCACTCCTCCTCCTTGGTAAGGCTGACGAAAGAATGCAGCTTTTTATGACAGAAGCAAGGATGAAAAGCATCGTGCTCTCAGTCCTGCCTCAAGGCAGACAGTCAAGCTCCAAACTGGTCTCTAGGACGCCACCATCTCCTGGCTCTTCAGCGACCTCACAGAGCATTTTTCTTAGACCCCTCTGCAAGTTCCTCTTCTTCTCCCTGGTACTCATATGGGGAGAGCCCCAGGGTCAGGGTGTCCATTTTTCTATCCACATATTCTCTCTGTGATCTTATCCAGTCTCAAGGCTTTAAATGCCATTGATAGTCCCCAAATTCCCAAATTTATACCTTTAGTCCAGCTCTCCCTCCTGAACTTCAGACTCATATATCCAAGTGTCCACTTGACATCTTCAGTGTTTGTTTAATAGACACGTCAAACTTACCACGTCCCAAGTGGAAAGACTGATCCTCTCTTCTCCTCCCCTAAAGCTGCTCTTTCATTAATATTCCCTTCCTTAGTCGAAGGTAATAGCATCCTTTTAATCTTGAGTCCAACAACTTTGGTGGTGTTCTTGATTCCTTTTTTTTTGGTCCCACTTCCATCCTGTCAGTAAAGTCCGCTGTTTTCACCTTCAAACCTAATCCAGCATGTAACATCCAGCCATCTCTCACTACCTCCACTGCTACCACCTAGTCTGAGAGACCATTTCTTCCCACCAGGATCCTTATAAACATCTGGGACTTGCACTCTCTGCTTCTACCCTTAACTTCACACAGCAGCCCAAGTAATCCTTTCAAAATATAACTCAGATCATGCAACTCTGCTCAGAATCTTCTAATGCCTCATTTCACTACGAATAAAACCTAAAATCCTTACAAAAGTCCTTATGCTTGGAAGTTATCTGTCCTCCCACACCTTCCCCTTTCAGAACAAATCCCCTACTGTTTATCTTCCCTCTCACTCACTCTTCCTAATGCCTCGTGCCTTTGCTGTTCCGAAAAGACAGGCAGGCTCTCTTTAAGAAATCACCTCCCCTTCCCTAGATATTCTGCAAGGCTAAGCCTCACCTTATCAAGGATGCTTAACTACCCTACTTAAAAATGTGATTCATAGCTTCCCCCATTCGCCTTCCTGTTACATTTTCCCATAGACCTTATGACCTTACCGGTCTATATAATTTACATACTTACAATTTTTGTCTCTCTTTTTCTTTCTTTCTTTTCTCTCCTCCTGCCCTCCCCCCTCCCCTCCCCTTCCTCCTTCCCCTCCTCCTCTTCCTCCTTTTGGTTTGGTCTGCTGTGTTCTCTGATGAGTCCCACATTCCTCTAGTGTGCAGGTACTCAAGAAATGATTACTGAATAAGGCTCTGCCAACGAAAGGCCCAACTGCCACTACACAATATTCCTGAGATGTTAAGGTCACGGACTGATGTGGGCTTCCGGCTAGCCATGACCAGTTCCTCACTCAACTGAATCTCCACTCTGGCCTTCCATGAGGCCTAATGGGGGGCCTGGAGGAGACACCCCCTTTCCCCTAAGTGGCAAGTGCAGGTGATCCAACTGCTCTTTATCTGTGGGCACCTCAGTTCTCTTTTTAATGCCTTCTCTCGGAAATCCGCAGCCGTCATCGACCCCCGACCCACCGCCTCTCTCCTAGCCTTTCCAGAGGCTGAGGCCTTGACCATGAAGAGGAGCTGATGCTGGCCTCCCTCCTCAACCCTCAATAACCGCGCGTGTAACGGCGCCTTGCCGCCAGCAGGGGGCAGGAACTCTGGCTGAGTTTCCCCGCCCAGCCCCCGCTCCTCCCCAGCTCCCCTCCTTCTTCCTGGGCGGAGTGAGGAAGGACGCCAGGGCCCGCACGGGGAATCTGTGCGCACGGGGCCGTGGGTGGTGACGCGGTGCTGGGCTTCGATTCGGGAGAGCCAGGCTCCCGCCCGGGATGATGCTCTTCGAGCTCCCGGGCTCCTCGAGTAACACTCGGGTGGCGCGGCCCCTGAGCCCCGAGACACCGGGTCCGCCCCGTTATTCCCAGGTCCCTTCACCCCCAGGGGCTCCGCCACCGCGGGGTCGGGTCACGGCTCGCGGAGAGAGGTCTTGAGGTTCTACAGGGAGGGCTTCTCGCCTCCTCCATAGGCGCAAACCCCGGACCCGGGGGGCGCAGCCCGGGAACCAGGCGCTGCCGCTAGAGGGGGTTGCGGAGGTGGGGAAACCCCAGCTCTTGCCCAGCACCTTCGCCCTCTCGGGCGGGTCCCGCTGTCGCCGCCGCCAGAGCCGGCAGGGGGCGCTGGGCGCCCTTGCCGCGCGCCAGGGGACCATAACGTGACCTCCTGGTTCTTCTGTAGAGGTGGCTTGCCAAAGACTCTTTGAAATTCTGAGGAACACTGCGCGAAACTAAGCCAATAGGCTTCCGATAAAGAGCGCCTACTGTGTACCACGAGCTCTCCATCCTGTCGGTGGTCAGATGTGCGGAAGGCGAGGGTGTGTGCTTACGACTGCGGGGCTGCTGCAGGGTGACAGGTGGGGGTGTCTGGGTCAACTCAAGGTTTCATCGCGGTGGTCCTTTTAAGTTTTCTTCCTAACGTCATTGTCTGGACTTTCTATTTACCAGGATCTTCCTTACCGACCGAGAAGGGGCTGCAATGAGGTAGATTTTTGACTTTTTCCTTTATAGCTATGTATGCATCGCACATGCAAATGGTAAGCGTAATTGCAATACTGAGAAACAAATCTGGTAAAAAGGATGTTTTCCTTTGGTCGTTGTTTGTTAGGCCCCAATTTCTTTTCCAGACGCAGTTCAGTTTTTTGTGTCCCTTCACCGTCTTTATCTATTACATAGATTTAAGTATTAAATATTATTAATATATTTGATGGAATATGATTCAACCGTCAGAAACATATCTTGGCATTTGCAACAACTAGGTGGAACTGGAGGCGTTATGCTAAGTGACAGAAGTCATTCAGAGAAAGACAATTATCGTATGATCTCACTGATCTGTGGAATTTAAGGCACAAAGCAGAGGATCATAGAGGAAGAGAGAAAAAAAACTAGAGGAAACCAGAGAGATGAACAAATATAGTATTACAAAAAAATAGAAATAAAAGTTTATTGACAGGGCACATGGGTGGCTCAGTGGGTTAAGCGTGTGCCTTCAGCTCAGGTCATGATTCTTGCATCCTGGGATTGGAGCCCCTGGTCTTGAGTGGTCAGGCTCCCTGCTCAGTGGGGATGTCTGCTTCTTTCTTGACCTCTACCCCTCCCCCTTGCTCACATGCTCTCTTTCTTTCAAATAAATAAAGAAAACATTCAAAAAAGTTAATTAACATGTATACATGTGCATGTGTTCCCTCATTTTCCTTCACCGATAATAACAATTATATGCAATGTAGTACACTGTTTTCTCTTTCCCACTAAGAATATATTTTGGACTTATTTCATGTCAGTAGCAAAGGTGTACTTGCACAGTATTCTGTTGGTGTACTTTGCATAGTATTCTGTTGTAAGGATATGCATCATATTTTAACCAGTTCCATGTTCAGGACATTATGTTTGTTTCCCAACTTTTACCACTTAAGAGGAATATACTGGAGTATCAGAAGGGGCAAAGTGGGGAGAGTGACTGTGCTCATGGGGTGCACCTTCTCTCCCCTCCTTCTCCACGAAGTCTGAGATACTCCTCCATTTCATGGGTCAGGGCACTGGACAACAGCAGATAATAAGCTTTGTGTTCGTCCTTCATAGTTTTTAAGAGAAGCAACACATTGTAGGGGTTCCTCACACTGAAAGATGGCCTAGTGGGGAGGGGCTGGAGGCAGAGCAGCAGGTAGAGCAGGCAGCAGGAAAGCCAGTAAGTTGTGGCAAAGCCCGGTAATCACCCTAGGCATTTATCTGGCGCCTTTCTCCCTCTCCAAACACACTGCTTCTTAATCCCTCAGCACAAGGCAGCTGGATGGAGACAGAGGCTTAAAGAAGAGCCACAGCATCCTTGAGGCTACGCAGGGCTCAGTGTGAAAAATAGGAACCAGAGGGAAGGAGGCTCTATTTAGCCTGATCTCAAGAGTCTGCTGGACACACTGTAGTTGGCCAATAATAGGTATTGGGAGTGGAGTGGGTGTGGTTAGCATAGGAAAAAATCTAGATCCCGTGGTTTCTGTTTTTACACCTCTTCTCTCTAAATGTTGGGAACTCTAGCTCAGTTTCTCAACACCTGTGGGCAAGGCAGGAGTAGGTTGCTGGAATTTCAGCAATGCTCCCATGTATGGAGGCATGGCCTGCAACTGGCAGAATGGCTAGGGGCCTGGATTCCAGGAGAAAATACAATATCCAACAGTCAGCCTTTCCATTCCCCACTCCATCACTTCCTGTACCAGGCAGCTCCTAGGCTACCTGGAGAAATGAAGTATAGCATGACTGAAGGGGAAGGGTAAAATGGAACATTTTATTATACACAGTAGCAAAAATGGGACAAGAGTTAAATCTAGAGTGATGGTCTTCATATCAATTCTCCAATTTAGAGGCACTCAACCTAAACGTCCTCTTCTCAGTCCTGGCGAAATGGATTCTCATGTAGGAGAAAGCTGTGGTCCAGTTCATGAGGGCGATGCCTAATGAATGCCACTTAGTCTCAGTGGAGGGCCAAACCCATTGGGGAAGTATCTCCCAAGGGTAGGAAGGCCATCCTAGATAGGCCCATCAGAAAAATCTAGAATCTCTCAGGCCCACAAGGCAATAAAGGCCATGAAGGCAAAACCAGCGGCTACGCAGCCCCATTTGGCCAGAGGGGCCTCAGGGCCAGCTAGCTCCCGGGGCAGAATTTCCAGGAAGGTGACATACAGAAAGGTGCCGGCTGCCACACCTTGTAATGCAGCCTGGGATAAGCCCTGCCCTGCTTTAGAGTCCCCTTGGGTCACAGCCAGCCCCAGGACTAGGCCCATGGGGGACATGAGAGCTAATGACAGTATGGACAACATGGCCCATCGTGACCTAGTACCTATCCGCACCAGCCGCAGTCCAACCCCAAATACTACGAGCACTTTGTGAGCCAGGACAGCAAGACAGAGCTGAATGGTGGTTGCTACTGTTGGCTGCAGCCCCACGGCTAGCCCTTCAAACACTGAGTGAAAGGAGAGTGAGAGCAAGAGGACGAGGGCCCGAAGGGGGCCCTTTGAGGGTGAGGGTGGGGGTCCGTGGCTGTGGAGTTCAAGGACATGAGTCCCACCCAACTCCTCCTGCACTGTCGTTCCTCCAGCAGCCCCAGGACAGCATTGCAGTGCCAGCGACTCCAGAAAGAAGACAAAGAAGAAGCCCAGGGAGATGATGAGCTCTCCGAAGGGATACTCCATCTAGGAACAGAAAGAGGGTCTGTGAGGTAGGAAGGGAAGAGAAGCAAGGACACTGGGTGGCCATGGGAGTGGGAGACTAAAGAGAATGGGAAGTGTGGGACTATGCCTAGTTAGTAAGAATTGGCCAACTCTTTGCCCTGCTGGCTCTCCCTCTGGTCTGTGGCCTTATTCCCATCTGCTTCAGATGCTTCCAGATTGATGCAGCATATTGGGCATAAAGAAGGGCAGGGGAATGAAGCCAAGAGCAGGTATGGACAGCAACAAGAAGAATCCCTGAGGGACTAAGGGACACCAGCGTAATAGGGTTAGTAATATGGGAAAAGAATGTGAGGCATGTCAAAGGGATGGAGAAAGAATGAAATAGTAAAGCAGAGCTTTTTCTGGGGTTCCACAAACCCAAATGGATTGAGTGGGCTCCTCCTCTCCTCTGAGCTGTCTTGAGCTGAGGAGCAGAGGGGATCCCTGGTTTCCTCACATACTCCCCTCAAAAGGGTCCGGGAGGTTCTCCTCCCCCACTAGGGAGGGACTGGTGGGAGATACTTACCTGAGCTGAATCAGCATCATCAGAAGCATTTCCCTCCCTTTCTGTCCTGTTCTAGGGAGAGAAAAGCAGAAATCAGGTGGGGAGCAGCTCAGCTTCCTGTCCTGTCCCTTCAGCTCTGTCACTTTCCCTAAAGTCCAATGTGACTGGTGTTCACCATGCCAGAAAGAGTCCTCTTGCTTTTCCTTCCACCCTTGTCCTCAGCTCTGTCATCTTCCCCCCTCATTATTCTGGCCTCACAGCCCTGCTGCTTACCATTTCTGCTGCTCACCTGCATCTTAAACTTCTGGATCTCTGAGTCAATTCCCTCCAGGGCTTCAGCAGTCATGTGCATGAGCCCTGCTCCCAGGAAAACACCAGCAGAGGTGCAGCCCAGGAGGCTGAGGACCCGGCGGTGACGACCTAAGAAAACGAGGAGTTACAATCCAGTTGGCAATGAGATAGAAAAGGTGACAAAAGAGCAAGCATGTGGCACCCAATCTCCCCAGCTTGGGGATGGTGAGAGCCTCGGAGCAAGGCATCAGGATAGGTGAAAGGGCCATAGTCAGGCTGAGGTTATGGGGCCGGCAGCGGCAGGGCTGTACCTGTGGCGGCATCAATCTGGAACCACTTGAAGCAGATGGGAATAAGGCCACAGACCAGGGTGAGAATCAGCAGGGCAAAGAAGCAGCCAATTTTCACTCCTAGTTGTGGTTCCATCCTTGGGGTACAGGATAAGCAGATGCTTCAGAATAGCAAATGGGAGTTATGATCTCTGAGCAGGAGTGTGGAAGTAGGCGATCAAAGCTGGAGTATCTCCTCTCCCGAGCTCCAGGAGGGCGATGGGATCCTCCTGTTCTGTGTTGCCTCTGCTTGCGCAGCCTTGCATAGCTGACTGGGGCCCTGCCCCAGATTCCCGCCCTCCCCTTACCAGGAGGCCCCTCCCCTGGCTCACGCCTTCCAGAACTGGGAAACCAGAAACTCCAGACTCCCTGCCAGGCACAGCCTGTGCTGTGTGTCTTCTCCTCTTCACGGCCATGACTAATCCAAATGCTATGGACAGTCTTCTTTCATGCTGGTCTAATCCACAATGGGAGTCTATGGTAGGTCCTTCCTAGCTGTTTTGTACTGGGGACACCTGGTCCTGCCTTATTTAAGACATTTGATCTAAGACTCCCAAACCTTCTCCACCCCACCCTATGTCTCATAGGTTGTTATGCTGATATCTGAACCCTACCTTTTCAGAGGGGATTTGGGTAGGAGGTGGGGTTGAGAGATGGTGTCGCCACCCACCACTCTGTGAAAACTAGTAGATGAGGGGCCTCCCCTCTCCTGTAACCCTAGAGAAATAGCTCCAGGCATGGCAATTTCTAGTGGGGAGTTGAGATTTCTAGTATTACAATATTGATTTTGTTCCAACTTTTGACTGTGCCCGTTTCTGGATACATACATATCTTCCACAGCTTATGATGGGATGATGTTCCAATGAGCCCAGCCTAAATCGGGAACCTCCTAGGTTGAAATGCATTTAATATACATAAGCTACCAATCCTAGCTTCAACTAGCTTTAAATGTGCTCAGAACACTTACATTAGCCCACAGTTGGGCAAAATAATTTAATCAAAGTCTTATTTTGTAATAAAGTGTTGATATCTCATGTAATTTACCACATACCGTCCTGGAAGTGAAAACCAGAATGGTTAGAAGTGTGCCAGCCGTTTACCATCGTGATGGAGCGGTTGCCTGGGAGTTGCGGCTGCCCAGCATCACAAGGGACTATCATACCACAGACTGCTGACCTGAGAGAAGAGCCAAACTCAAAATTCAAAGTCTGGCTTCTACTGAATGTGCCTCACTTTCACATCATCTTGAAGTTGAAAATTTGAAAATCAAGCCACTTTAAGTCAGAACCATGTGTACTGAGGGAGAGGGCCTGAGAATTTTAAGACAAAGAAAGGTTCTCTAGCTCTGAAATAGCAAGGCCTAGCGAAAATCCGAGAAATGAACCAAGCAAATGGAAGGATCCTGCCTAGAGCTACAGGGCCATGTGGAGATGGAAAATTCAGTCTTGATGGGATCGGCTCTTGAGGAAAATGTATCAGGCAAACTCTGGGGGAGTTGATGAACTCTGAGAAAGACAGAAGTAAGGGACGGAGGAAAACACAGAGGCTAGGCAGCCCAGCTTCCCTATTTAGGTAGCCCACCAAACAACTGTGACACGTGCTGAGCCAGCGCTCAGAGACTGGGGGCGGCTTTCCCTACTGCCCCGGATTACTTCCTTGGGAAGACCTGGTAGAAGCAGTATCTCAAAAGCTTGCAACCTGTGTGAGAAGATAAGGCACTGAATATCTTGAGAATTCTCTCTGTTACAGGACTGAACATGACAACCGACCTCCGTATCTTTTAGGAATCACAAGATCCATTTCTACTCTTTGAAAACTTTTTATTATTATTAAAGCCTCAAGCAAACATACATAGGGCTGCCAGCACTCCCACCCTGGATACCAGGGAGCTTCAGCCTTGGCAGGCCTAAGTAAGAAAATCCTTGTCGTCAGCAGGGGACAGAGGAAGCTCCGACTCTGAAGGTGTGATCACAGGTAAAAGATCTCCCCAGGAGCTGACTCGAGCACAACGATACAAATCCCTACGGAAAAGAGAGGTCAATGTGGGCTCTAGCTTCTTGCCACCTCCCCCTAATTTTGGTCACACTCTTTATACCTGCCATGCTGGCGGGCTGTGATCACAGCATGCTGCATATGTCCATCTGGACAGCACAGGTGACAATGCACATGGCGTGGCCGTTTAAGGACAGGCTGAGTGATACGGGGCCAGCGATTAGCCTCCTCTGGAGACCCCCGGGCAAGAATTACCATTGAGAACTTTTCCTCTTTTTGCTTCTTCTTGTTCTAAGATAAGGATACAGAGAGACTATTTGGAGAAAAAAGAGATGGGAAAAAAAATTGTGATCCCCCTCCCCCATCCCTGCAGCCATTTTCAGATTCTATAAGCCATGTACACCCAGGCCTGCAAACCTCCAGGCTCTTCTCTGACTTCTCCAACTCCTCCCACCTCTGACTCCTTATCATCCTGTTCCCCCAGGCTACTTTCTCCCTGCCCTAACATTCCCAGGAAACATACCCAGCTGAAGGGGATGCAGTGGTAAGCTTGAGAAAAGCTACAGGCCAGGGGCTTAGAGGCTGTCAACTGGGGACAGGGAAGTTCATGTGGACACTGGGAACACACAAGACAAAAAAACCCCAGAGAATCATACAACTGAAAAACAAAGAGTGACAGAGTTAAGAAGGGCTAGGGCAATGGGAACATAGGAGCTGGAAGCAGGGAGAGCCAAGGCAACAACTAAGAAAGATACTGAATAGGGACACAAAATAGTAGACGGTGGCTTAGCTTTACCCTCTCACTTTTCCTGGCCACAGCTGAGTTTACATCTTTGCAGGCTGGGAAAGGCAGAAGTAATACTCACTGGGGCAAAGACAAAGCCAGGTCGAGGGTCCAAAGGTGACTTCTCTTTTCCCTAAAATAAAAAAAAAATTAAGCTGGGTCTGAGGGGTCTAGTCTCATAACTCAATCTCTCTACTCAGTAAACTGAGGACTCCTTTAACATTCAATTCTAATAATTATTAACTAGGCTCCTTGAGTTAAGCTGGCTGGTTCTCTAATACTCCAAACAAAGAACCTTCTCTTTATAGTAGGAGAAAAGCAGGAACTTGGCACATAGTATGGTGCTTTCCCTTGTCAGCAACCTCTACTCTCAAAAAAATCCCACTCCAGGACAATTAAATTTATGATTATACACTGGCTCATACTGTCCCCAAAAGATAAGGTTCTTCGCTTAGTAATGCCCTGGATCAAGGGTTGGAGCACTTACTCTTTTTTAAAGGCCTAGAGAGTAGGCAAAATCTGTTTTTGTCCCAACTATTCAACTCTGCTGTTTATAGTATGAAAGCAGCCATAGACAGGACACCTGAGTGGCTCAGTTGATTGAGCATCTGCTTTCATCTCAGGTCATGATCCCAGGGTTCTGGAATCGAGTTCCACACCATGCTCCTTGCTCAGCAGGGAGCTTGCTTCTCCCTCTGCCTGCAGCTCCCTCTGCTTTTGTTCTCTCTCTGACAAACAAAAATCTTAAAAAAAAAAAAAAAAAGGCAGCCATAGACAAGAGACACACCAATAAGCATGGCATATATGAAAATAGGTGGCAGGCCAGATTTGATCCACAGGTCCTGGTTTGCTAATCACTATCCAATCTCATAACAACTTTATATGCCTAATACCCTGAGAGTCACCCTTACCATTGTATGACAGAGTCTCTTCAGTCTTAAGGGAGCAGCAGTGACCACTGACAGATGGTGGGACAGGAGTGAAAGAAGGAGAAAGACTCTTACCTTAAGGACGAGGTCCCTGGCATCCATAAGAAGGCAGTGCCCAGCTTTTGTTCCATTCTCTACCAATACCTGTTCACAAAAAAGGAAAATAAGCATAAGCTTTGAATTACATGAAATCATAAATGCTAGCAGCTCTGTAAGACATTAACAGATACAGCAGAGGGCCCTAAAGGAAAGGGCCATCCCCACATAAGATGGGAATGGAGAGCCTAAAAGAGGGACAAAGGGATCTATGCATGATAAAAATGGTCAAGAATGAACACAAGTTTTGGAACGCCTAGGTGGCTCAGTCGGTGGTTAAGTGTCTGCCTTCAGCTCAGGTCATGATCCCAGGGTCCTGGGATAGAGCCCCACCTCTGGCTCTCTGCTCAGTGGGAAGCCTGCTTCTCCCTCTGCCTACCTATCACCCTGCTTGTGTTCTCTCTCTTTGACAAATAAACATATAAAATATTTAAAAACAAGACAAAAACACACACTTAAAAAAAAAGAATGGTGCAAGTTTCGATGGAGAGAAGGAAATGCATGAAACCCATGACACTGCCTTAAAACTTGAAGGGAAAAAGGAATTTCAGCTCACCAGAAAATGACTTGTCTTGCGCCATAGGGTTTGGACTAGTTCAGTGCGGTCAGCCTTGCTGGGAAGCTCACTTAAGGAGAAGGCTGATACCACCACATCGAATTGTACCTGATAATCAAGGAAAAAAAACGTGAGAGATGTGACATCCCCACTCCTGACCCTCCTTCCAAGAACCTAACAAAGTTCTATCCCCTTATATTTCTTCTGTTTTATCTTCTAACACTCAAGGCTGGGTTGCAAAGCTGAAGCCACGGTTTTCCATCTGCCAAATTCCACATTTAACACTCTAAACATTGACACTTGCCTTGGGTGATACAGGTAGAAACTGTCTGAAGAAGACACCTGGAACATAAGGCTCCCCAGATTCTGAACCACCTGTGGAGTAAAGCAGAGGCACAGCAACTTTGAGTGTACAGGTATAAACTGAAGTGATCTCTCGATAAGAAATAGGGTCCCAAGGCTAAAGAAAACCACAAGGCACCCGGGTGGCTCAGGTGCTTAAGCGCCCATCTTTGACTCAGGTCAAAGCTCTGTGCCCTGCAACAGGCTCCGTGGTAGGGCTCCCTGCTTGGTGGGGAGTCAGTTTCTCCCTCTGCCCCTACCCTGGCTCATATTCTCTCTCTCAAATAAATAAAATCTTAAAAACAAAAACAAAAACAAAGGGCAGGGAAACACTGGGTTGCCTGTCCTGTTTATCTTACCACCCCCCCACAGTCCAGCAAAGACCTCTACAACCCTCTGCTTGACCACAACACCTGAAAGAAATTAGACTCCTCTTTAACTTTCAGCCTTCCTCTACTCCCCAATAAAACAACTTTTTCATTCTCTGCTTAACTCCTTCAACTTTGAAGAAACCCTTCCTTATCTTCCGTCCTCACCTTTCAGTAACTTTTCTGCCAAAACCAACATAGCAGCTGAGCTGTCCACACACAAATATTCACGTAGGCTCTGGCCCCAAGCACTATGAGCAGCCCTAAGATGGCAAAATATAAATCACCATTTCCAATGACAAAGAGTCATCCCTACTAGAGATCCCTCTGTCCACAACCCCAACCCTGGGAAACAGAATATGATCTTAAAATGGTTGGAAAAACTAACAGTGCCATTTTCTTACTTCATTTACTACTCCTTAAAAAAGGTCAGGCTCAAAAAAACTACTTATAGGTAAAAAAAAATCTTGGTGCTATGCCCAAAACTAAATTCCTTTCCTTTTTTATCTTTCTAAACATGGGTCTTTTTTCACTTGAAGTTTCTTTAAGTTCTGGCCCTAATCCATATACTTTCTTATGCCTTACCAATCTGAGCGAAGAAACATTCTAGTTCCCAAATTTCCTATTCTCCCTCTGGTTCCCTAGTCTCTTGGAGTGTTATACACATGGCTCTATAGAGCTAGAATTGACAGAGACAGTAAGATACTTACCAAGTGACAGAACCAGTACCCGAGCCAAAATCCATTAAGGTTTGAGGCTGGAACTCTGGAACTCGAGCCTGGATCTGAAGAAATATGTAACACTCTACAGTAGGGGAAGCAGACCCTTATTTAGGGCCACTATGAATTAGGGGACCATGACAGAGCAGATGAGATGTGAATGTTTTTTGAGATATAATGTAAATACTTTATAGACTGGGAATTTCCTAAAACAATGATTTTAAACATTCCTTGGGTCATGAAACCCTTTCAGAGGATAAAGAGAGTCTCTCAAAAAAAAAAAAAAAAAAAAAAAAAGACATGCAATTTCCCAAGAACCATACCCCAGGAGACTACTTTATGGATAAGGGAACTGACGGTAACGGGTTGGAAGCTGAGGGGCTTTCACCTCATGGAATGCCCTGGAGACTGCTGCAAAGCCACCATCCAGTCTTGCTGCCATATATACCAGGCTCAGGCTCTCATTGTAGCTGCCAGAAAAACCAGAGAGTCACACCTACCAGGAAATAACCTCCATCCCATAGTTAACCTTCTATATTTTTAGGAATGAAATCT
Organism: Mustela lutreola; assembly: GCF_030435805.1. NCBI lineage: Eukaryota > Metazoa > Chordata > Mammalia > Carnivora > Mustelidae > Mustela > Mustela lutreola. The sequence goes on from NC_081296.1 coordinate 56,989,739, forward strand.
TTGGAAAGGGCTCCTCCAGCTCAGTACTTTCACTCCTTAAAAGAGAGAAGTCCTGGGGCACCTGAGTGGCTCAGTGGGTTAAAGTCTCTGCCCTTGGCTCAGGTCATGATCCCAGGGTCCTGGGATCTAGCCCCACATCGGGCTCTCTGCTCAGTGGGGAGCCTGCTTCCCCCCACCCCCCCGCCCTGCCACCTGCCTCTCTGCCTACTTGGGATCTCTGTCTGTCAGATAAATAAATAAAATCTTAAAAAAAAAAAAATAGAGAAGTCCTGAGTTTTCAAACCAGGTAGGCTTTTCAAACAGGAATTGTGTAATAGCACTTCCCCAGTCTCCTCCTAGAGACAAGATTTTTTTTTTTTTTTTTTTTGCAGCCCTTCTAGCCCCCTTACCTCAGTTCTTGCCAATGGTATGTAGTTTTGCGCAGGGCTCGCAGCACAGCTTCACGAAGTTTCTCCTCCACTTGACCTAAGTCTGTGGTGAGAACATGAACTGAGTGAGGACCTAGGAAGACCAGGGCTCAGATCCAATATCTGAATGTGCTGCTTGTCCATTCCTCTGCAATTTCCATCCTTCCCCTTAAGCAAAATCTCAAAGCTTAAGAAAATGCCAAATCTAGAGAAAAATTTTGGGAAAGAATAACAGCAACCACCACCATTACCACCAGAATGCATGAGACAGTATTTTGCCTCTACCAGCAGTTTAGTCAACAAGATCAAAACCATCCCACAGGCTTTGCTCTCTTTTAAAGGGAAGTGTCTCAAAGATTTAAAAGGATAGGATAAGGACAATATTTTGTGGATTTCCTCAGGTCCCCCTAAACTTTAGTACGTGACATCTCCAATGTTCCTAGAGGGAAGAAAGGGGTTTGAAAAATCTCATCTCAGGATTGTGTTCAGCTCAGTATTATTTTATCTACTGAGTACCTATGAACCAGGTAACGCAGGGAACACAAGATGAATAAAAGGCAGGTCTGTAGTATTAAGGAGCTCACACTCATGAAAGTAACTTGATGAGTTAGACTCATTCTCCTATCCCTGAAGAGCGTTTCAGTACTGGACAGGGAGCCATACAGGGATTTTATTTCACTTTAATAAAAACTTAAACCGTCCTAATCCAATGGATTTGCAGGATAAAACCCCGAAGACCTAGACTTTGACAGGATACTGAAGTACCTTGCTGACCTTTACAAAAATCCCAAGAGCAATCTCGGAAACTATTCTGTTTTAGCAAGGCATCACTGTAACAAGCAGCCGCAGCCAGAAAATCAAACAGGAAACCGCAGTATCTGTTTGTCACAGATTCTCAAACAGATCTGTAAAATTATTCCTTGCTCTTAATTTCCCACCGGTATTTTAATTGGGCCTACTCTTTATTCTTAGGCCCCACCTGGGTTTTCCAGGAATTTCTTCTCAAGATGGACAGCCCGTCTTTGCAACTCCTGGGGCTCTACAGGTAAACGCCGGCTCCACAGATAATTGGTCAGTGCTTGCACCTGCTTCTCCACATTGGGCATCGAGCTCTCTATGGGCCAAAGATGAAACGCATCACTTAATGCAGACACAGTGTTTTGCTTCTCGGGTTTCCGCTTCCCACCGGTACTCACCGAGCAGCAGGAACTGCGCAGCGGCAGCCAGTGCTGGCGGCACCTTGATGCATGGCAGCTGCAAGATGCCGGGGTGCCGGCGATGGGGCGTCTTTCCCAGAAAATCGGAATTGTTATCGACCTGCGATATGCCCGGAAGGACGGCAGCGAGCATCTGCAGGCCGGGAAAGAAAAGCTGATTGCAGGGCAGAGGGAAGGCTCTGGCCTTCGCTAAGGAAGAGGCTATTCCTGAGATCCAGAGTTTCTCCGAGAGCAGGGAAAGCAGACACTCACGCGAGACTGGGGAGCTTCTCCACTGCCGAGGCGCCACCTGCTACATGACAGCAGATGCCTCAGTCCCCTCACGGTCGCCATGGCACCGGAGGCGAGCAGGAAACGGAAATGATGAGACCCGTGACGCACACGGAGCAGTGTCAGCCAATGAGAAGAGCGAGTGCTTATAGTAGCCAATAAACAACCGATATGTAAATCACCTCGGAGGGTAACGGTACCGTGGGTGGGGTCAGGCTTTGGGTTCCTGTGTAAACAGTCCCCCGCGAAGTGGCCTCAGGGTTGTGCGGGGTTTGGTCTAGATGTTCCAAGGTTGAGGGGCGGGGTGGGGACGGGCCCTTTTCTGGACTCTCTAGAGAAGCGCCATAGACAGGAAAAGACTATTTCCGGATGTATTACTTACCTGTGTTCCTTGCTTCTCTCTCTCTCTGGAGAACCTCTGAAGTCTTGGGATTTTTTTGTCCTGGTGTGTGAGAATGAAAGACCTGCGGATCCCCTTACCCAAGAATTCAACATTGCCACAGGATGCAAACAGCAAGACGTTCTTTATTGTTTCGCAGGCGCCTGCGGGTGGTCAGCTCCTGCTAGCTGAGCACACCAGGCTGGGGTAGTGCAGGATTTTTATGGACAAACAAGTTTCGGGAGGGGCTGAGCTGATGATTGATAGTTTGAACAGGCATACTTGGGTCCCCTGATCCATACGTGGTGGATCAGGGGACCCACGTGCGAAAGCAGACAAAGCAATCTTACAGAAGCAGAACTGGCGGGTTAGCCCACGCATGCGAATGAAAGCACTATCAGGATATTGAAGGCCTGGTTACTATCAAGCCAAGGCCATTTTCCATCTAATTAGGCACTAACATAAAGACAATTGGGAGTCTCCTGGTGAAATGTTACATTCCTGCTATCAAACGTAAGGTAACTTCTTTGTTATAAATCTCAAGGACATTTGCAAACCAAGGGAGACTCCTACCCTGCAGGACTGTGATTTCTGCAAGTTAACTATTTATAATGCTACACATATGGAGGGGAGCGGGTGAAGGGGGGGTGCAAGTCGCCAGCTTTTGCTTTGTCCTCAGCCAGCCTCTTGCTCCTTAGAGTTGAGGGTTTAAGCAATTTTTCATTTCTTAGCAGAGCATTAGAAGCATTATTATACAGAAGCCAGAAACAGCTGGGTTAAACACAGATTTTTACTATTTGTTATCCTGTTATGCTGCTTGCTGACTCCCTTATCTATGGTCAGCTGGCCACAGTTTCTTAGTTAGCATAAGCTGGTTATAAAAAGAATGTTAAAACTTATAGGCTATAGTATAGTTCTGACCTGGGGTCCTTCAAGAACAGGAGAATACAGTAATGGAAAGATAAGAAAAACCCAAATTTAGGCAACTCAAGATAACAAATTAATAGTTAATAGATACAATTTTCTTGTTTGTTTTGACATATTATTCTCCATATTAAACTGTCCTCTTGGGGATGCCTGGGTGGCTCAGAGTGTTAAGCCTCTGACCAGCTCAGGTCATGATCTCAGGGTGCTGGCATTGAGCCCCGGGGTCGGACTCTCTGCTCAGCAGGAAGCCTGCTTCCTCCTCTCTTTCTCTCCGCTTGTCTCTCTGCCTACTTGTGATCTCTGTCTCTGTCAAATAAATAAATAAAAATCTTAAAAAAAAATAAACTGCTACATGTCAGCAGATGCCTGACATGTATTTATCTAAGATCTAAGATGTCTCTTAGATAAGTAGCTAAGAGAACATACACAATACAGTGGGCAAGGGCACTGTAATATTAGCACATTTAGTCCCTGCTATCTGTGAGATACATTCTGTTAACACCATTTGGCAGTTGAAAAAAGTGGGTATTCAAATGGTTAAATATCACACCCAAGATCACAAACCTTGTTAGATGACAATTAGATTTAAACTTGGGCAGTTTAGGGGCCCCTGAGTGGCTAGGTTGGTTGAGGCAGGGACTTCTGATTCAGCTCAAGTCGTCATTGGAGCGTTGTGAGATTGAGTTTCCTGCTTAGCGGGAAATCTGCTTGAGATTCTCTCCTTCCCTCTGCCTCTCCCCCCACCCCTGCTCACGTGCTATATAGATAGATAGATAGATAAATAAATCTTTTTGAAAATAAAAAGAGTAAACAGGCAGTTTTAAGTCTGAGCTTCACCTTTAAACATATACTCTACCGGATATTGATGGCCCTTGGAATGTAACTTAGCAAGCTAACTGGGAACAATATGCTACATGTCCTGAAGTGTTAAATTAACATGTAGCATTAAAATGAACTCACTGGGCTGTGTGCCCTCTTGATTCTGTTAGCAAACATATTGGTCAACTATGGAATATGTTAACTTTTTGCTATCTGCTGTCTGGATGGGTGAAAGTATTGTTTTTGCTGCAACTGCAAGAGTCCAAATATAATAATTATGGGGTAAAATATGGGGAACTATATCCATCAGAGAGTTAAGTGTCTGATTTGCATTTAGGTTAGTAAGCTTTGATTCTAATAAAGGAGGCTTTGGCTTTATAATCTGAGTGCTCTGGAAGGAGTCTTGTGAGGGGGGAAAGGAAGAGAAAACCGGAGGAGGCAGGAAGAACTTTTAGAGTGGGAATCAAGTTTGAGCTCTGTGAAAGAGGGCGGGAAGTAAAACAGCTTGGATCTGCACAATTTTAAGAGTTTCAGCCAGGCCAGTGGAGAATCTTTGAGCCCAATGTTAGAGGCATCCTACATTGGGCAGAGACAGGGTTGACTTAGTATCCCTGCTGCACTGACTTTTTGAGGACAGCCCATGGGAAGTGTAGCAGATTCAGTGTGGCAATTGGAGCCATCGTCAATTATGATCCCCATGGCAGGAGATCTGAGGAGTGCATTTTCATAGCTGCCTAGAGCCACACAGATCTACTTTTCCAGACGGGTTCAAGGGACAATTCCTTCAACCTTCACATGGGCCTCTGTTCCTAAAGAGAAACTTAGAAGAAGGAGGTTAATACAGCAAATTATAGCCACGATCACTGCAATTGATCTTAGGGCTGCAACCGGCCCGCATCCACTCCCTCCTTTACTATGAATTCTAATTTCCCCTCACTCTCCACTACATGTCCTCAGGTCTTAGTGGCTTGCCTGGTATTATGACCCAAACCTTCATTCCTGAGGGGTCCAAACCCTTGACAGTCATATCTTTCTCTGGCTGAGATTGCTGAACGCACATATTCACAGTTACAATGGAACATGGAAATTCTAGGAAGCACCAAAATAGATTGCTTGGGTTCTACACGAAATCCTGTCTGGCCTCATTGTGTAAAAGCAGTCCTATATCCTTCCTCTTGCTAATAAGGACTGTTTAACCCTGACAGTCTATTAACTCCATTTTTTATAAAGATTTTATTTATTTATTTTACAGAGAGAGGGCACAAACAGGGGGAGCATCAAGGGGAGGGAGAAGCATGTCCCCTGCTGAGCAGGAAGCCCCATGCAGGGCTGGATCTCAGGACGCTGAGATCATGATCTGAGCTGAAGGCAGACACCTAACCAACTGAGCCACTCAGGTGCCCCTTTACTTTTTTTTTAAGATTTTTTTTTAGAGATTAAGGGTGCATCTGCTCTGGGGACCTGGGACTTTGGCCCTGAAGAGCCCGGAGTTACAGAGAAGAAAGTACAAAATTTCCCAGTTGGTCAGTGGGTGTGGTAAGTGGAGTCACTTCTGTTTCTGCTCTTTGGTTGCTGGAACCGTGTATTTTTCCTATTTGGGACACCGTATCATTTAGAGCTCTCTTGTTCAATAAGCACACTGGATCCTGAAGAATGGTACCCATGCCTCTGAGCTGTTGCTTTAGCTGTGCATTTAGAAAGCCATTCTTTCCCCTCCTCTGCCCTCCCTCCTTTTTCTTCCTCTGTCTCACACTCTCTTTCTCTTGCCCTCTTTCTTTCTCTCCCTTCTGTCCCCCTCCACCTCTCTCCCTTGGAGCTGGAGTGTGCTGTGTCTTTTCTTTTGTTCTGAAGTAAACACCAATCATCTCTTCTCACTAGTCCTCTACTGTCTTCCAGAGGTAAGTGATATTACTGAAGTATCTTCAGCAGCAATTAGGGGAGTTGCTCTGAGCTGTGATTAAATAGAATGTCATAGTTTAGCTAATTCTTGGTTATACCTCTCTGTGACTATGATTTTACTTATCAGTCTAGCAGAGCCGTCTGATGATGTCCTGCACTATCTTTTCATTTTTGATGTTTGTCTTTTCTCTTTCCCAGATTTGATAAATGATTTGCCCTCACTTGATCTACTGATCCAGGATACAAAAGAGGTCCCAAGCCGTAGTCTTGATGACAAATGTGCAGTGTCCCTGGTTATGATGGGCTCTTAGTGAAGGTAATTAACTGCTGCAACAGAAAGATTTTCTTTTCTTAGTTCAAATATATCCTTCTGAGCTAGTTTGGGAAATACCCATTCCTCATTTCTAAGGCACATGGATCCTGATGTTACTGGTTATCACTTGGATAAATAGGCAACATCCTCTTTCAAGCCTGTCTTCACAGATTTACAGCTCAGTATTTGACATATACTTCATAAGTATCATGAGCAAAGTATGTGGGGAGAGGATTTGGAAAATGCAGGCATATGTCTATTTTCTTCACCACTGTATACACGGAACTTAGCATAGTGCTTGCCACATCAAGGGCACTCAAAAATGTCACTTAAATAAATATTGATGATCTAAAAGTGTATCTCTGTTCTCTTTACATAAGAATAAAATATGAGTAAAAAGGATCAAATACCCTTTGTTTCTTGGTGTCCATAAGGTAGTTTTTATTTTTTCAGTGGAATTTCACAGGCTACTGTTATCTGTATTCCTCTATGGTGGTCCTCTTTTTCTATTTAAGAACTTTCAGAATGCTTTCTCTTCTGTTGTGTTTTAGAAAATTTTCAGAAGGCACTGTTTTTGTATTAGTCCTGCTTATGATGGGACTCTAAGATCTCTATTTCTACAATTAGCTCCCCACCTTCTGCCAAAGAATGTTTCTTCTATTTTTGATTATTGATGCTGTGTCTTGTGTTTTATGTTCATTTTTGGAATCTCAGTATATTTAGGTTGATTGAGAATCAACTGAGATGCATTATCCTCCCAACCACCTTCCCGTAATTAAGGGGAGAATGTCATTATCAATGAGTTACCAAATTCATTCTAATGTTAGATGAATAGGTTCCTGTCATTTGTCTGAGCTTTGTAAACTATACTTGGTGCAGTGTAGAAATGGGGAGGTAATAAAGATACTAATAAAGATACCAATATTCCAAAATAGGAATTCAGGTTAATAGGTCCTGTTAATAATTTTGGGAACCAAGTTATATATTCAGCAAGTAGACAATGTGCATTTCAACTGGCTGGACTTCTTAGTTGTTGAATGCAATTCAACATGACCCTGGTTGGGTGCCTGGGTGGCTCAGGCAGTTAAGAATTTGCCTTTAGCTCAAGTCATGCCTGGGATCAAGCCCCGTATTGGGTTCCCTACTCAGTGGGGAGCTTGCTTCTCCCTCTCCCTTTGTTCCTCTCCCACCCCACCCCCTGTGCCCTCTCACTGTCTCTCAAATAAATAAATAAATAAATAAATCTTAAAAAAAATTACCCAGGTCTCAGGGTGATGGTTGTCCAAGAGAGGTGGATGAGGCTAGGTATTCTCTTAGAGTGTCAGAGACCCATTAGATTGGCAAAGTTGAGAATAGGTTGCTATATATTTCTCTTATGCTTTTCAAGGATTCAGAAGGCCAAGAACTACAAGAAGATATATGTGTTTTATTTTGAATAGTAACTCAAGATTACATGCAAAACTCTTAGGTTCAGGATTTCAAAATGCAGGCAATACTGAGAGAAAATATTTATGACATATGCCCACACATTTGATTAATACAACATTTACATTTATACCTGTCAGTGAGCTAAGCAGGGAGCAAGTGAATGAATGGGGTAGGACAATAGAGAGACATACCAACTTAACAGGAACAATCAGTGTTTCAGTGCCAGGCTGCTTTTGTTGCCAGCCACCTGCAAGGATTTCTTCCTCATTTTTGCCAAAGGAGGCTGGAGTCACCTCAAAGACTGGGGGTCATGGTCTGCAAAAAACCTGATGTAAGTTCTCCCATTAGAAGTGTGAAAAAGTGTAAAAAAGAAAAGAAAACAAAAAAGAGAGAAGGGAAAGAGACTAGTGCTTAATGTTCTGTGTTCAGTGATAGTGTGGCTGCACAGGCGTTTACACTAGAACTCTTAGCAGGGACTGGGGGTTACTGCACCAAGGGGTCTGGCCCTAGACTCTCATCCATTCTTCCATAGCCTTCCTCTCAAAAACAACATGTACACATTACTCATTTCAGATATAAACATGTTTTCTTTAAGAAATTTCTCAAGGGTATCCTGGCTGGCTCAGCAGGATAACATGGAACTTTTAATCTTGGGGTTGTGGGTTTGAGCCCCCTGTTGGGTGTAGAGATTACTAAAAAAGTAAAATAAAATAATTTCTCTTAAAAAAGACAAGTTTTAAAACAAGTTTACATAAACGTGGAGGTCGAACTCATGACCCCAAGATCAAGTCACATGCTCCACTGAATGAGCCAGCCAGGCACCCCTGTGGTGTAGGAAACAAAGGCAGGAGAAAAAATATTAAATTTCCTTACTTCTTACAGCCCACTGACAAGTCCTTGAAACAGGCAGAGTGACATTCCTCTAGGGACACAACCGCCTTGCTGTTGATACTTTGCTAAGGGCAATCGGCAATCTTAACCCAAACCCCAGGATCATTTAAGTCTAATTTAGCCTATAACAATTCCTTTGGGAACTTCCTTTATCTCTATCCCCCAAGATACATGTTGTCAATCATCCCCCAAGCATATATCCACTGATACACATCTGAAGGATCTCATGACTAAGGTTTTATTGGACAGTAATAAACGACCTTTCCCCAACAATAGCTAGCCCCCTTTACGTCCTGGAAACCTTGCTTCCAAAATGCCTTAGAGACTTTCGCTATTCCTGACCCCCTCCCAGCTTGAAAGTATATAATGGGCCACAGCTCATGACCCCAGGGCAGCTCTTTTTGCCCACAGGTCCTGTCCCCATTCTTTAATAAAACCACCTTTTTTGCACCCAAGACTTCTTTCTTGGCCATTGGCTTTGAACCCTAATGTCTTCCCCACATCACCCTTTTTATGAGATTTCTTAAGAACAATGGAATTTTATAATTTACAAGGTGAGGTAAAAGCCATCTGTCAAAACAAGCTCATTTCAGTGGGGAATGGGGCATCTTTTAAAAATACTTAAACAATTCACATGATTTACCATATGTGTCCAATATTAGTTGACTGATGTCCTTCTGCTTCATTTCTGTGTATCTTAGAACTATACACAGTCTTTTCTTCTTACTCACTTTCCATTGTTGAAGAAAAAAAAATTCAACTGAGTAAAATAGAAGATCTTATTGAGACAGGGACACTGAAGGGACCCCATAAAAACTGTTTTCCCCCCTCCTTTTCCTATCTTACAAATGCTTTAGTGTATGTCCTCCTTATGAGGGACAAGGAGTTAATTTCTTTGGAGCCTTCCAGCACAATAGAAAACATCTAGGGAGCGATGGGGCTAGAGTAACTGGGCAAGGCCACATGTGTGTCTTCCAGACCACTGGTGCTGGAAATCTGGATGCCAAGACCCCCTGGCTTCAGGGAATAAGTAATTTAATAGTTTCAATCTATTCAATGAATGCCATCTTTTAACAGTCAATATGAAATTTCCTGATCAGCACTAGTGCTGTAATATACATGATAAAAACCCTGTTGTTCCCCCTACCCCAACATGTCCTCCTGGTTTGATACAATCCTCTCTTTTCCTTAACTTCTTGTCCTACCCTCTATCTTACGGAAACCCTTCATTTTGACAATTCCTAGGAGCTCCCCTCTACTTACTAGATGGGTTGCTTTCTGATTCATGCACTGATTAATAAAGTTACTTAGATATTCAGATTTACTCCATGGAGTTTTCTGTCTTATAATAGCATTCTAAACTGAAACAAAGAACAAGAACTTCCAGGAGAACAGGTCCCCACCCTGGTGATCACACACACTTGAAACAGCTCCAGGGGAAAGGCCACCAGCACTGAGGCAAAACTTCAGACCGGGTTATCAGCTGTCAGGCTGCTCTCCCGTGTGGACAGAATAACCGAATAACTCAGCAATAAGAGAAAGGATAAGTAAGTGCTGGAAATCTAGGATGGAAAACAATGCTGCCACTATAAAATACACCCCCTGAGAAAGCTTATGGGGAGGGGAAAGCATTCTATTGTTATTGGAAAGGGAGGGGAAAAAAAGAAGCAGAACATAAAATACTATGTTTCCTATCACACATTTTAGTTTTAAATATAACCAGAAAAAATGTTGGTTGGAAATTTGTGAATATGTTTATCTTTGGCTGGCAAATTACAGCTGATCTGTTTTTGTTTTTCTTTAAGATTTGTGATTTTTCCAAATTTCCCAACATTTACGTATTGAATATGTATTCCTTCTCTAATAAGAAAAAAAATGGAGATGTTATTTATAATGTTGGCTTCTTAAATCAGGCATTCTGAGGTCCTTTCCAGGCTCATCAAATCCTCTTCTTGCTGCAGTGGGGAGCACACACTCACCTAGACTTTTGGATTCCTCCTCCAGGTGGGTGATACTGATAGAGGAATGTTTGGAATCCCAGGGTTGCTCAGAGAATTCTTGACTGATTTTTATGAGTTTCTTTCTCCCTGAGAACACTTCAAGAAAAATGCTTCACCTTCTGGATAATTGCAGTTTTCTCTCTGTTGTTTTTCTGAAGGCTGACTGATAATACATACCATCCAGGGAACTGTACAGAACGTTTTTCTCCAAGATGAACCATAATTGACTTCTGTCTTTATCTCCTGTCATTCTTTCTTATGAAGGCAAAGTTTGGCATCAGGAAGAACATATGAACTTAGGTTGAGGACAGATAGGATATCATCAAAAGCTCTGCTGATTTTAAAAAAATTGAATATATTTGACATATAACATTGTGTAAGTTTAAGATGTACAATGTGCTACCTTGATGTATTTATATGTTGTAATATGATTGCCTTTGTAGCTATATTTAGCACCTTTATCAGATTACCTAATTATCCATTCCTTTTAGTCTTTGGGATAATTACATTTTAGTTTCTTAGTAAGTTGGATAATGTAGTATAGTATTTTGTTATCTATATTCATTATACTTTGAGTTAGATCTCGACGACTTATTTACTACTCATTGTAAGTTTATACTCTTAAACTACATCAGTCTTATCCCCTCACCCTCTGTCCCCTGGTGTTACAGGATTTTTTTCTCAGCGCCGGAGGTTCTCGGTCATGCCGTTTCAAAGAATAAAGAGGTAGGCCAGACAGAGTGGTGGGCAGCAGAGCCAGGTTTGTTGAAGGATAGCTAAGTGATAGCACTAAGCTCCTGAGGAGGGAGGGGACCTGAGAGAGATGCCACCAGAGTTTCTAAGTCTCGAGACTTTTGTGAACTGGTTGGCAGCTGTTTTAATCTGATTGACCTTCCCTGAGCCTGTCCTCCCTTCAGGTTTTTGTCTCATGGGAAAGGGTGGCGGCCTCCTTCCAGGGGGGGGTGTAAAATCCTTTTAAGAGTGGTTCCCCCAGAGGTGTGGGCCTTTACCCCTGTCTGCCTGCTTTCCAACTCTCCTTCATCACTGGTAACCACCATTTCACTCTTTTTTTTTTCTTTTTAATTTGACTCTTTTAGATTCCACTTGTAAGTGATATCATCTAATATTTGTCTTTTTCTGTCTGACTTATCTCGCTTAGCATAATGTGCTCAAGGTCCATCCCTGTTGTTGCAAATGTCAGGATATCTTTCTTCCTCATGGCTCAATAATCCACTGTGTGGATATATTTTTTTAACACATTCGCCCGAATATGGGCATTTAGGCTACCTTTATATCCTAACGCCCTGATATTTTTAAGCTGAGGCAAAACATGAGGAAAAGGTAAAGAACTCCAAAGAGCATCAGTCCTGACCAGCAAGAGGTGCTGTTGTGAGGGGCACTTGGCTGGTTCAGTCCATAGATGCTGAGACTTTTGTTCTCAGGGTTACAAATTCAAGCCCCATATTGTGTGTGAAGCCTAGTTAAGAAAACAAAAACAGAGGTGTTGTTATGCATTATGGAAGGGAAGGCAGGTCTTCTCAGCACATTGCCTACACAGAAAACACTATTAGCAAGGTAATCTTCAGAACTGGGAGGAGTTGATATTTACATGTTCCCACATGAATGTGTGTGTGTATCTGCTGGGAGCTGATGTGTGAAGTGGGTGGTGACTGTGTGTCTCTCTCCTATAGTTGTGTCAGCACAAGAAACCCAAGAGTTAGGAAGAGGGAGAGATGCTCTCTGTGGGGAGCAAGGCAGAGGGGGTTTGCTGTCCCTGATTGACCTCTTTACTGTGCTAATCCCAGGCAGTCCTGGCTAGCCCATGGGGGTGCAGCGCCCTCCTGTGGTTCTCATGGTTCTTCCTAACTTTCTCCAGGTCCTGCTTCCCTTCCTTCCTAAGTTACTCCTGACTCTGGCTTCCAGTTGCCATGGCCCAGCCACCTTAGCTCTTGCTCCTGTCCATGGTTCTCATGCCCATTTGCATTCCATCCTTCTCAGGGCAGACTCACTTGAAGTCACATTCATCTGCTCCCTTATAGCCCTCTCAGACTCCTGGCTGGGGATTCAGAGCTTTGGAAAATGCTCTGATTGGTCCTTTTAAAATTTGATCCTGATTTTTAAAAAACTTATTTATGTATTTGAAAGAGAGAGACAGAGGGAAAGCATGAGCAGGGGGAAGGGATAGAGGGAGAGGGAGAAGGGGAGAGGGAGAAGCAGACTCCCCACCGAGCAGGGAGCCCTACCCCAGGACCCTGATATCATGACCCAAGCCAAAGACAGATGCTTAACCAACTGAGCCACCCAGGCGCCCTGACCCTGAGGTTCTAAGGAGCCATTCTCTAGCTTTATTCCCGCTCTTGCAACGATATGGTTCAAACTGAACCTGGTTCCTGCTGGGGTTGGTAAGTTGTTGGGAGAGGAAAGCAAGTGCTCGTGAAGGAGAGAAAGCACTGATGGCTGAAGGCAGAGGTGGCTGAAGGTGAATGTAAGGGCTCCCGGGATGGGAGGAGGCAAAAAGTGCTTGAAATCTCCCACCCTCTGCTCATTTCCCTCTGACGCTGATAGCATAGGTGACCCAGAAACATCTGAAGAGCCCCAGAGTCTGATGTCCTTCTCCTCAAGTCTCCTTTCTGTTGTCCTACAAATCCTCTGTCCCTGACATAGCTAATGTCCGTATAATTGTATCCCTTCCACTTCACCCACCCAAAGTCCTGGGGTGACCACTGCTGTGGATGGCAGCAGAGAGTGGATGGCATGCAGGATGTCTTCTGTTTGAAGGAAGGAAGGCAGACAGATTGGCCTTCTAAAGGCACAGCTAAAAATTCATTTTTTGCCTTTGTTTCAGCAAAATCACTGTTGCCACAGTCTAGGTTTTTACACAGTTTATATTCTTCTTATGACAGCAATGGATATGTCAAAGTAGCTAATTTTTTTGGATCATTGTAAGTTATTAATTTTTAAAAATTAATTTCCATTTGAAGATTTTTTTTTCTGTTAAAAGGTTATGGGAATGTATTATCAGTACTGTTCTTAGAGCAATATTCGGGGAGCTTATGTGGCTCAGTTGTTTAAGCATCAAACTCTTGATTTGGGCTCAGGTCATGATCTCAGGGTCATGAGACTGAGCCCTACATTGGGCTCTGTGGTCAGCATGGAGCCTGCTTAAGATTCTCTCTCCCTGCTTCACTCTCCCTCTCCCCTGTGCCCCTCCCACTGCATGCTTTCTCTCTGTCTCTCTCTTTCTCAAATAAATAAGCCTTCATAAGAAAATAAAACAGGGGCACCTGGGTGACTCAGTGGGTTAAGCCTCTGCCTTTGGCTCAGGTCATGATCTCAGGGTCCTGGGATCAAGCCCCGCATCAGGCTCTCTGCTCAGAGGGGAGCCTGCTTCCCCCTCTCTCTGCCTGCGTCTTTGCCTACTTGTGATCTCTTTCTCTGTCAAATAAATAAATAAAATCGTAAAAAAAGGAAAGAACATAAAACAATATTTAGATTTAGAAATGAGTTGTGAGTTTTACATATGTTCTAACACTGGAATGGGGTTGCATATGTTAAATTAAGATTATCACAGTAAATGTTATGGATTATTTTCATTTTATTATATAAAGTTCTGTAACTTCTATTGCTATTTTTGCCACTTCTTAAAACAATATGTAGATATATAGGGTTTTGTAAAGAATTAGTATGAAATGTTACAATACATATGTACAAATTTAAGGGTAAAGAAATCGAATATTGCCAAACATGCTTCAGCTGTCATGTACAACTGTCAGGGGGGATTGTGCTAATTTGTGAGTACTTTCAAAACTGTGCATTGGAACACGAAGGGAGAGAAGGAAAAAGATGCTTGGCATCGTGATACATCACAATATAAAAATGCACTGCAGTCATGCCATCTGAAAGGAAGAATTTGACAAGTCAGCCTTTTGTTTTACTGACGGGCTTCTGTGGCTCAGATCCTTCCAGTACTTGGAAGCAGGCCTGTCTCCTATCCTGGCAGAGACACAATCTGTAAGCGGTCTCGTCACTCAGGCATAGTTCCCTTAAAAGGAACTTGCTTTTACCTCTTGTAAAACAAGAGCTGTGGAGAATTATTCCCCTTGGATTAGAGCTGTGTCAGGCATGAAAGCAGAGGTTTAGGATTCTTGGTGCCCTGGATTTCAAGTCACAGAGGCACCTCTGTGTTCCTTAATATATTTTTATTTATTTATTTATTGACTTTTTAAAGATTATTTATTTATTTATTTGACAGAGAGATATCACAAGTAGGCAGAGAGGCAGGCAGAGAGAGAGAGAGAGGAGGAAGCAGGCTCCCCTCTGAGCAGAGAGCCCAATGCGGGACTCGATCCCAGGACCTGAGCTGAAGGCAGAGGCTTAACCCACTGAGCTACCCAGGCGCCCCTTAATGTATTTATTATGTTGTATGTTTGTCTTAGTTCCCCGTTGGCCTTGTTTATGTGTGAGGCCCAACTACCCTTGGTCTAGGGTAGTTCTGGCTGTATCTTCAGCACTTTGGCCAAGTCAAGTACATAGCAATAAGTGATTCCTAATAATATCTGATCAAATATTTTTTGAGTTAGGACAACGAGCTCCTGAAAGAGATGTGTTGCTGGCTTTCTGAATGTCCCATAGTTAGTGATTTTTAAGCAAAGAAGAGTTTTATTGTTGTTGTCGTTTTAAGAAGAGTGTCTTTAGGTACAGATAAGAGGGAGAAAGCCTTCAGAGCAGAAGTTTAGAATTGTTGGCCAAAAAGAGATTAGTTTAGAAATGTTCTACGGGGACACCTGAGTGGCTCAGTCTGTTAAGTCTGTGTTTGGCTTAGATTAGGATCCCAGGACTCTGGGATCAAGTCCCATATCAGACTCCTTGCTGAGCAGGGAGTTTGCTTCTCCCTCTCCCCCTACTTGTGCTCTCTTTCTCTGACAAATAAATACGATCTTTAAAAAAAAAAAAAGAAGAAGAAGAAGAAGACGTGTTCTCTAAGCAGAGTACAAAACCAGACATATTCTTGAGTTGGCTTTGTATGGACATTAGGAGAGTAGTTTCTGTTTGAGCCACAAAGGCTGGGCCTGGAGTTCAGGCTGAAAGAACGCTACTGCTTCAGAGATGAAGGGACAAAATGGCTCTGGGCTAAAATGGGCCTGGCAGTACAGAACTTTTAAATAAACTGGAGTAGGCCTCCCTAGTGGGTGAGATGGTGCCAAACCAAGTTGTGTGGCATGAGATAGTATCTATAAATCTTCACTAATTCTATCTAGGGAAGCACTGACTGTGAAAAGTCATTGTTGCTGTGGAAAAATAATATCTGCTCTTTATATAACTGTCAATCAGAGGAAACAGGGAGTTCCCTATCAGGGAGGTGTAAGGCTAGGACAGAGCCTCAGACTACACTTTCTGCAGAAAAGGATTTTGTCGCTCAAATTTGTATCAAAACATTTAGTCAGGTGATCACAAATCTGGCTAAGACATTCTTAGGGTGGACATGTCCTTGAGCTACACTCTATCTGTACCTCTTACCACCTACTTCTGTTTTCCCTTTCCATCTAGAGGTTTAAGGGGAGATATTCTAGAGAACAGACATGGCAAGTTTTAAAGAATGAAATGAAGGGCCATTTTCACAGCTGTGCACTTTTCCAGAAAATTTAGGGACCTGCTGAAATCTATCAGACTATATTTCTTACCTATAGCTCCTCCTAAGAAAAGAATCTGTAATGCAAGTCCATAGATACCTTCATTTGTTAGAGCTTCTAAAGGATAAGTGACATATTTAGTGCCATACCTAGAAGGTGACACAACGCTGCAATGGACAACCAACTGTTACCTCAGCTTCTGAAAACTCAAGATCACCAAGTGCGTGGTCTCCTAGGGATCCTGGTGCCCTGACCTTCCGGTTCTAAGATCTGAGCCCTGGTTGGTTTGCCTCCTGTGGTCCTTCCCCTCCTTCCTTCCCCAGAAGCTACACCCTTCACTGACCCCAGCCTGACAGCTATGCTCTCTCAGGCTCCTCATGTGCAGGAGGTGGGGTGAGGAAACATGGGTGGACAACGGGAGAAGGGCCACTCTGTCTCCTCTGTGGGTGATTGCCCTTCTGGCCAGACAGGCCCTCCTAGGCTGACACTTGCTTTTCTTTCAAGTTTCCTTAGTCCCCCTGCCCCTCGGGGGAATCTTCACTGGGTGCAGAGTGTGAGGGTTGGGAGTGGGGGAAGCATCTGCTGCGGGAAGCCTTGATCCCACCCTAACGTGATGTTCTCTGAGTCTCGAGTCTACTTTGTTCCCGAGCTGCTCTAATAAAACGCCCACAGGCTAGGACTCTGATCCTGGCTGGGAGCTTCTCTGTTCTGTGGCCTCTGCACTCTCTCTCCCGCTCCTGTCCGGATTGGCCCGCCAGGGGGCGCTCTGTAGCCCACTTCCCGGGAGCCAAGAGGGCAACTTTTGGCCCTGCTTTGCTAAAACTGCCGCCAGCTTTATCTCTTAAAAGACTTTTTGAAAAAATGTTCATCATCATTAGCCCTCAGGGAGGTTCAAATTAAAACCACATTGAGATATCACCTTACACCAGTTAGAATGGCCAAAATTAACAAAACAGGAAACAACATGTGTTGGAGAAGATGTAGAGAAAGGGGAACCCTCTTACACTGTTGGTGGGAATGCAAGTTGGTGCAACCTCTTTGGAGAACAGTGTGGAGATTCCTCAAGAAATTAAAAATAGAGCTTCCTTATGACCCTGCAATTGCACTCCTGGGTATTTACCCCAAGGATACAGATGTCGTGAAAAGAAGGGCCATCTGTACCCCAATGTTTATAGCAGCAATGGCCACGGTCACAAAACTATGGAAAGAACCAAGATGTCCTTCAATGGACGAATGGATAAGGAAGATGTGGTCCATATACACTATGGAGTATTATGCCTCCATCAGAAAGGATGAATACCCAAGTTTTGTAGCAACGTGGACGGGACTGGAAGAGATTATGCTGAGTGAAATAAGTCAAGCAGAGAGAGTCAATTATCCTATGGTTTCACTTATTTGTGGTGCATAACAAATATCATGGAAGACAAGGGGTGATAGAGAGGAGAAGGGAGTTGGGGTAAATTGGAAGGGGAGGTGAATCACGAGAGACTATGGACTCTGAAAACCAATCTGAGGGGTTTGAAGTGGCGGGGGGGTGGGAGGTTGGGGTATCAGGTGGTGGGTATTATAGAGGGCACGGATTGCATGGAGCACTGGGTGTGGTACAAAAATAATGAGTACTGTTTTTCTGAAAATAAATAAATTGGAAAAAAAATAAGAGACTTTTTGAGCCCTGCAGAGAATCAGGGAGAAATAGACACATAGGATTTAAATATCTCAAAGCAAATCGGCTTCCAAAGCACAGGTTTTAACCCTTCTGCTGCGAACCGGACAAGGTCTGTCTCAGTCTCACTTTTCCAAAGAGAGAACGGCAGCAACAGACACATCCAATGAGCATCCATTGTGTGCCATGAGCCTGTAACAGTAGAGTGAGGATGGAGGAGGACCAGGGTTGGGGAGAGAGTATCAGCAGAGTTCCTGTCTGTTCCAGGCCCAAGTTTCTTCTTCTGAAAGCAGCAAGCATTCAGTTTCCTTGTATCTTTTCACAGTCTACATAATATACAAGCCTGTACATATATATAAACTTACCAGTATGTATTCAGGTTTGTGTGTGTTTGTATGTGTCTCCTCCATTCTGCTCCAGGGATAGTAGCACCCTATACACAGTGTTCTGCACCTTATCTTTGGGTCACAAACATAGTTAGGAAGGGATGTACCTTACTCTTGTTGGTGACTGCATGATAGTCTATTCTGTTCTATAGTGTTCTATAGCTACTTAATCATTTCCTTAATCAATCTGTTATTCACGGTGTACACTTTGTTCTAATCTTTTGCAACTGTAAACAAGCTGGAACATATGTCCTGGGACAAAATAACAACAAGCCCTGTCTATTCAGCTATTGACAGGCTCACTCTTATGCCCTGTCAGTGTTCCTAGGGTCTGGCCTAGGTTTCTGCACAGTGTGGGTCAGAGGGAGATGTGGGTTGACCACACCAAATCTTCCGGATGCTTGTGGGTGTCACTGGCCCCAAAGAATCCTAGGAAAGTATTAATTTTCAGAATATAACAACATGACCAGAGAAATGTTTTCCTTGAAATTGAGAGCCCAGTAACATCTCTGCACATAGAAGTCAACATTATTGTTTTAACATTCTGGTCTTTTAATACTGGAAAGAGTGAAAGCAATACCTGTTTATATGTGTTAGATAAATTTAGACACGAGTAAAGTCGACTAATTTAGTTTCTGATCACCTATAGAAAATTTTAAGCCAAACTACAAGCACTCATTTTTAAACAATTTCTATGTAGTAAGCACTTTACTTAAATTGACTCATTTCACCCTCAAAACATCCCACAAGATAGATACTACTATCCTCATTTTAAGATTTCTTCATTTAGTCGAGAGAGAGAGAGAGTGCGAGTAGCCCACAAGCGAGGGGAGGGGCAGAGAATCTGAAGGAGATTCCCAGCTGAGTTTGGAGCCCCAGGCAGGGCTTGATTTCAGGACCCTGAGATCATGACCTGAGCGGAAACCAAGACTCGGTCACCTAACTGCACTATCCAGGTGCCCCTATTATCCTCATTTTAAGGATGAGCAAGCAGAGACCCATATAGTTAATAGATAGTAGTGACAGAACTAAGAGTGTCTCCCCAAATCACAGAGTGTTCCCATTTATTCTGGGCTGCTTCTTAAAGAGATCTGGGGTGCAATATATCTTTAGGGTAAATCCTTTCTTTCTTCTTGTCTCTGTTTCTTCATCTCTAAAATAGGGACAGTCATCCGGGATCACTTATCTGTATTATCAGGTTTATTTTCTAGGTAATAATGTTGTTTCCATAATGAAATACGCATTCTAAATGTGAGAGATGGAGAGAATCTTCATTCTGGTGGTTCTCACCCTTTACAACCCCAAGGACCCCTATCATTAATCCTGCCTGTGAAACACATGCTTTTTAAATTTTTTATTTTTTAAAGATTTTATTCATTTATTTAGAAAAAGAGAGTGAGCGAGCAACAGAGAGAGAGAGAGAGAGACAGTGAGAGAGAGCACAAGCTGGGGGAAGGGGAGAGGGAGAAGCAAACTCCCTGCTGAGCATGGAGCCCAGTATAGGACTTGACCCCAGGACCTGGGATCATGATATGAGCCTAAGGCACACAGACACTTAACTGACTGAGCTATCCAACACCCAAAACACATGTTTTTAGAACATACTAAGTAAACTGGTATTTTTATTTTGGGCCATTAATTTGATCACATGCATATATAGTTGTCAAGTGGTACTTCTCATTACCTGATATAAATGGTACTATCTCTACAAAAATGCTTTACATTCAAAGACTTTGTTAGCGCATCCTATTCATCTGTAATGTGAGTAAATGTGTTTTCGTTAGGGTTTTGGGTATATTAGGTAATATACTGGTTTTATCAGGTGTAGCATACATAGGCAAAAAGGAAGGAGTAGTTTTACACTGCCTCCTGAATTCATATCTTCCGTACGGCTCCTTCTCTGCCCCACCACTCCCTGAGGCTAAAGATACAAACATGGTTTTCCAGTATCAGGCTATTGTCCAAGGCAATGGGAGGAGGATGTTAATTGGAGCTGAGCTTTCAACCCAAACATAAAGGTTTGGTCACTCAATCAATGACTTTTCCTAGAGATGCAGAAGGGCAGCTATTGCATTAAGGAGTGAAATGAGGTAGGATTCCAGGAGAATTTTTTTGAGTGTGTACTAAGATGCCTAAGAAGACTTTATTTTATTTTTTAAAAGATTTCATTATTTTAGAGAGAGAACATGTGCATGCATATGCACGTGTGAGCGAGTGGGAGCAGGAAGCAGGTAGAGAATCTTCCAGTAGACTCCCCAGTGAGCAGTGAGACTGTTATGGGGCTTGTTCCCACAAACCATGAGATCATGATCTGAGCTGAAACCAAGAGTCTCACACTTAACTGGCTGAGTTACCCAAGCACCCCATGAAGACTTTAAACCTATGTGGTTATCACTAGTATATAATCCTTGTGTTCCTCTGATTCATAAAGGATCCCATATTAAGTGATTCTTTCCTTTTCTTTTGCATTTGGGAAATTGAAGAATTTGAAGGCATTGGAAGTATTTTTGTTGCCCTGCCCTCAAGAAAGAAGAAAAATAACTGTCTTTATAGAACCCTTCATTACTGGAGACCCCATAGGGGGAGAGAGGCTCTGGAGGTTGAGAGATCCTGAGGAGAAGACCTCTGTTGTCCAGCCACTCCAGTGAGGGGACTAGTCTAGCCTTCAGCATTTCTTCTGCTTGGTGCAAAAGCCCTGTTTTGACTGGAATATCAGATAGTCCAGAATGGCTGCCAAAAAGAGCTAGCAAACTGCTTCATTTGGAGATGGAGACTGCAGTGATAATAGAACCCCTCATACCACCTGAATTGGTAGGTCTTGGAGAGCTCTGAATGGTTGGGGTTGTGGTAGGATATGCTTTTCCTGTGTTGGAGATTATTACAGGATAGCCTCCCCAGTCTATCTCATTACATATATGACCTTGTATAATCCTCTCCCACACTGACCCTGGGCTGCTTTGACTAATAGAAGGTGACCACATACAGCTTCTGTGTTCACTCTTTTGGAGCTCTGAGCATAATATAAAGAAACTCAGCTGTCCTTATCTAGATATTCATGTGGGGATATGGGTCCTGGAGGGTCAGTGAACACCAAGAGAGAAAGACCCGATGTACAGTCATCTCATCTGGGGACTCAATATGTGAGTGAAATAATCTTTTTTTTATATATTTTATTTATTTGACAGAGATCATGAGTAGGCAGAGAGGCAGGAAGAGAGCAAGAGCAAAGAGCCCAATGTGGGACTCGATCCCAGGACTCTGAGATCATGATCTGAGCCAAAGGCAGAGGCTTAACCTACTGAGCCACCCAGGCACCCCTTGAGTGAAATAATCTTAAATGATAACCATAAGAGCCAGCCCAGCCGACACCAAGTTGTCCAGAGTTGAGCTAACCTAGCTGGGTTCAGCCAATTTACCTAATAATGAAAATAAACAAGTAATTGCTGTTTTAAGTCATAGTAAATCTTTGTCTATATGTATATAGGACATTTGTGTGTTTGTGTATGTGTGTGTGTGTAAGCCTGACACAACGTAAGTATTTAGAAGTGCTAGTGGTTTCTTTCTTTGTTTCTTTGCCTTCTTAGATAGCCATAGGGTAGGTAACTGGAGAAGGACGTTGAAGGGGTCCAAGCTACATATCACACCACTCACCATCTGGGACATCCTCCTACAGTTAAAGATATTTATCCCTCTTGCTTTCTATTGGGCTAGCGGTAGTTGAGAGCAAGAAGAGAAACTCTTCCTCCTTTAGAGATATCTGAGGTTGTCTTGGGAAATCTCAAAAAGAATGAGCGTTATGTAAAGGACTCTAAGTTTCTAGAATCTTGCATTTGTTCATATGTGTGCTGTTTTCTACACACCTGTCATTTATATTCCCAGTATTGTATTTCATTATGTAGAATGGGAATTTTAATCTTTATTTATAAACCAGCTATTTGTGGACTGTGCACTCTATTTCTGAAACTGTTAATCACAGGGTATATTAGGATACATAATCCCCAAGTAGCTTATGGGAAATTAGAGAAACCGAATATGTGATAGAAGTAATATCACTTGTATGAACGTGGTATGGGAGCTTAGGAGAAGGAGGACGTTATTTTTTCCCTGTTGGATTCAGGAAGGCTTGCAAGAGGGAGCTCCATCTGAGCAGAGCCATGAGGATGAGCAAGGGGTTTGCTGGGTAATAGGGAAAAGATGGGCATTCTTGACACATGGATTGGTGTGGGAAAAGGCACAAAGGTGGGGAAGGTCTAACTGCTAAGAGATAGATGATAAATTTATTCTAGGTGAGAAAAATTGGAATTAAAGTCTTAAACTGGTGTAATATCATCTTCCAACAAAATTAACCCATATAGTGTTTTACTATCTTTCTCTATTCTTATCTGAAAATGCAATCATGTTACTGTTGATGTTCTTCTGTAAATATGGACACAAATTTTGACCTGGACAGGACTGAATGCAGAGCTAGGAGCACTCTGCTTTGTCCTCTTGCTTTGTCAAATTCCGTGATTCCTCTGATTGTTAAGCAAGTTTATTCATATACATGGTATGTGAAGCATTTCTATAGGTGATGAGGATGTAAAAATGAATTAGGTAAAGTACAATGCTGTCATGCGTATAATCTCCTTAATGCTTATAGTCATGATTCTACACTCCACAACAGCTGAGTGTTTGTGAGGCAGAACTCACACACTGCAGAAACAGTGGGTATAGCTGGCTCAAGAGCCGCTCTGATTGGCTTATCCAGTGGGTTTTTTGTTTTTGCTTGTTATTTTTAAAATAGGGGTTTTGAAGTTAGTCATAACTTATCCAGATGGTAATTTTCACATAGAAAATTTAGATTTTGGCTTGCCTTAAAGCAGGCAAATGTAGGGCCACCATCACCTCAATGTAACTATCAGCTAGAGACTCTTTCTAAAACTGAGACAGATTCAGCTTTTAAAGTGCTACTTTACTCTTGAAACTAGAAACATTTTCACAATCATGAGATTATAAAGCCTGCTTGGTTTTGAACAGAACTGGATAAACATGACCAACTCTTTGACCTTGGTCTTCTTTTTTTCTTTTTCTTTTTTTTTAAAGATTTTATTTATGTATTTTTCAGAGAGAGAGAGCGAGCGAGCAAGCGCACAAGCAGGGGGAGTAGCAGGCAGAGGGAGAAGCAGGCTCCCCACCAATCAAGGAACCCAATGTGGGGCTCCATCCCAGAACCCTGAGGTCATGACCTGAGCAGAAAGCAGATGCTTAACTGACTGAGCCATCCAGGCTTCCCCGGGTTCCATGTCTTTCCATATTGTTCTTGGGTCTTTCATTCTTCGTGAAAATGTTTTCCAGGTAAAGTTTTTTGAGTTGAAACTTGAGATAAAACTGTTTGTAGAAGGATGAAATGGTTTGAACGACTGGTAGGAATTGAGATGACTGATGTAAGGCAGGACACAAACATTTAAAGCATGAATTGTCATGTGTTTATTTCAGTGTGAATGAATAGTCAATATCGTAAATCACTGGCTTCATATGTATTATTGTTTAGAATCAAGCTGTGTGAAAACATGAGTTGATGAGAACGGAAATGTTAATTAACAATACAGAAGGAATGGAGTCATGGTGTAGGTTGCCTGACATCTGGGAAATTCTGAGATGAACAGGCTTACCTGGGTGGACGTCCTAATTGTCTGGCTTCTCAGTTTGAACTTGTTTCCCAACAATGTTTTCCAAGAATAGTCATTACTGCTGATATATTTAGCAGTTGGGTCTTTCCCTTTGATGGCTTTTCTGGGGAATTGTAGGCCCCTTAACTGTTAAGATATGTTCTTCGTTCAAAGCCAGGGTTTTCCTTCATGGAGCATCATGCCCTACTCTCTCCTACTTGCCTCATATCCTTCCCTTAAGAGGGACTAGCTTGGTTGTCTGATAAAGTGTGCAGGCTTTTTAAAAAGACAGCTTGGAGTTTGATTCACAGCCTTGCTATTCACCTACCGCACTGCGACCTCAGACAAGGTGATTGTCTTCCCTTTTCTGCCAGGGAAACAGTAAAATTCTTTCCAGAGGGTGCCTGGGTGGCTCAGTGGGTTAAGCCGCTGCCTTCGGCTAAGGTCATGATCTCAGGGTCCTGGGATTGAGTCTCGCATCGGGCTCTGTGCTCAGCAGGGAACCTGCTTCCCTTGTCTCTCTCTGCCTGCCTCTCTGTCTACTTGTGATCTCTCTCTGTCAAATAAATAAATAAAATCTTTAAAAAAAAATTCTTTCCAGATACACAGAAATACTAAATCTGATGGTGGGTTACTCTAGATCCTGAGCACAGGTAAAAACACAAGGAAGTGTAGAGAGGGCTACCTACCAGACAGTATTGTGAGCCTTAATCCCAATTGCCCAGTCTGAAACAGGTTCACCAAAGATGTGGTGGTTTCCTGGTTTATTTAGAACACTCCCACAAGCCATTTAAATCACGAGTGATACTGAGATATTTTAGGCTGTATAGCACCCATCCATCAAAGCTTCCTCTTAGTTTTAATGAATTAAACTCTTGCTTTCCTATTAGACCCGAGGTTGAACTACTGGAGCTAGCCAAGGATGGGAGCTACTTCACTGATGTTTGTGGACCGACTGAGCGGTATCCTCCAGGACATTAGCCAATGACCATCAGTCTCAGTGGTGTAAGATCACCCTGTAGTTCTGTGTTGAACTTTTCCCTTGCTCAACTGAAAAACGGCTCCAAGGGAGAGGGATTTGCATGTTATTTTCCATGTAATACTTAATGTTTTTCTTGATAATATTAAAGCAATGAAAACAAAACAACAATAATAAATATACATGTTGCATTAGTGAGGTTTCTCCAGGGAAGCAGAGCCGAGAGGCTATACATAAGGATTTATTATAAGGAATTGGCTCATGCAGTTACGAAGGCTGGCAAGTTCCAGGATTTCTAAGGTGAGGCAGCAAGCTGGGGATGCAGGAGAGCTGATGGTGTGGGCTTCTTTTTTTCTTTCAAGGCAGGCAGGCCTGAGACCCAGGAAAAGCTGATGTTCAGTGCAGGTCAGAAGGCAGAAAAGAGCCGTTGTCCCAGTTGAAGGCCATCAAGCAAGAGATTTCTCTTTCATTGGGGGAAAGGGTTACCGTTTTGTTCTATTCAGACATTCAAGTGATTGGATGAGGTCCACCCACATTAGGAAGAGCACTCTGCTTCACTCAGTTTAACAACATAAATGTTAATCTCACCAAAACTTAAAGAAAAAAAAAAAGGAGTGTGTCTGGCTGACTCGGTCAGGGGAGCATATGGCTCTTGATCTCGAGGTGGTGAATCTGAGCCCCACGCTGGGTGTAGAGATTGCATAAATAAATAAACTTAAACAATATATTAATCTCACTCCAAATCACCCTCACAGAAATATCCAGAGTAGTGTTTGATTGAACATCCAGGTACACAATGGCCCAGTCAAGTTGACACATAAGGGGTGCCCGCATGGCTCAGTGGTTGGTCATCTGCTTTTGATTCAGGTCATAATCCTGTGGTCCTGAGATTGAGTCCCGCAGGTCCTGGGATTAAGCCCTGCATCGGGTTGCCTACTCAGTGGGGAGTCTGCATCTCCCTCTGCCTGCCGCTCCTCCTGCTTGTGCTCTCTTTCTGTCAGAAAAATAAATAAAATCTTTTTTTAAAGAACACATATAATTGGAGTGCCTGGGTGGCTTAGTGGGTTAAGCCTCTGCCTTCGGCTCAGGTCATGATCTCAGGGTCCTGGGATCGAGTCCCTCATCGTACTCTCTCCTTGGCAGAGTGGCTGCTTCCTCCTCTTTCTCTGCCTGCTGCTCTGCCTACTTGTGATCTCTCTCTGTCAAATAAATAAATAAATAATCTAAAAAAAAAAAGACATATAATTAACCATCACATATGTATAATACAATAAGTTTTATTTCATGTAGTCAGGCTATTTTTTCTGGATTTAGGTATAATCTTTTAGGAAAATCAGATTTACATTAGTAGAAAAATTCAGAAATGTGAATTGCATTTTCTGTTGAAATTCTTTACACACATGTTCCTACACCTCCATTTTCTCAAGGATTCAGAGAACTATGGAGAGTCTGAGTTGGGAGGAATTTGTTGGGTCTTTCATTCCAAGTCTTTCATTTAGCAGCTGAGGACCAGAATGGTGGGATGATTTGTCTAGCTGACACAGAAAATTGGTCTAGCTGACAGAACTGGGAATTAAATACATGGCTCCTTGATATGAGGACTCCGTTAGGACTATGTGGCCACTTAACCAAATGAGGAGGGTCTACGTGCAATCTGTAGAGGTCTGCAGGTAGTGGGGTGGAGGGAAGGAAGGAGGCAGGAGCTGGGACTGGGTGTGCAAGAGGAGGGGGATATAACGAAGTGAGCTCATCAGCGGAGAACATAGAATGAGGAGAAAGGAGAAAGGGGGAGAGTGTGAAATGCTGAGGGTCTGGGGTCTAGGGAAGGTGGGACTGGGGACCTGAATCAGGGGAAGTGAGACACAGGTGCCCTACTCTGCCTCTTCGTTCCCTCTTCTGGGAGAGAAAGCGTGACTAAGATGTGGATCCTCTTCCTACTCACTCCTGGACAAGACTGTCTTCTTTTGGGCCAAGAGCTTGGTATAAATATATTTTTAAAAAGCACTTATTTATTTATTTATGTGTATGTCAGATAGAGAGTACAAGTAGGGTAAGTGGCAGGCAGAGGGAGAAGCAGGATCCCTGCTGAGCAGGGAGCCCGATGTGGGACTCAATCTCAGGACCTGGGATCATGACCTGAGCTGAAGGCAGGTGCTTAACTGCTTGAGCCACCCTGGCATCCTAAGGCCATGAACTTGGTAACCAACTCTTCAGACTTCTCGGCTCTACTGCTCGAGGTGAGTGTGAAGCGAGAGCTTTCCCTCTCTCACAGGGCTGCTGCTCCATGCTCAGCAGCATTTGGCATAGTTGACCACTCCTCCTCCTTGGTAAGGCTGACGAAAGAATGCAGCTTTTTATGACAGAAGCAAGGATGAAAAGCATTGTGCTCTCAGTCCTGCCTCAAGGCAGACAGTCAAGCTCCAAACTGGTCTCTAGGACGCCACCATCTCCTGGCTCTTCAGCGACCTCACAGAGCATTTTTCTTAGACCCCTCTGCAAGTTCCTCTTCTTCTCCCTGGTACTCATATGGGGAGAGCCCCAGGGTCAGGGTGTCCATTTTTCTATCCACATATTCTCTCTGTGATCTTATCCAGTCTCAAGGCTTTAAATGCCATTGATAGTCCCCAAATTCCCAAATTTATACCTTTAGTCCAGCTCTCCCTCCTGAACTTCAGACTCATATATCCAAGTGTCCACTTGACATCTTCAGTGTTTGTTTAATAGACACGTCAAACTTACCACGTCCCAAGTGGAAAGACTGATCCTCTCTTCTCCTCCCCTAAAGCTGCTCTTTCATTAATATTCCCTTCCTTAGTCGAAGGTAATAGCATCCTTTTAATCTTGAGTCCAACAACTTTGGTGGTGTTCTTGATTCCTTTTTTTTTGGTCCCACTTCCATCCTGTCAGTAAAGTCCGCTGTTTTCACCTTCAAACCTAATCCAGCATGTAACATCCAGCCATCTCTCACTACCTCCACTGCTACCACCTAGTCTGAGAGACCATTTCTTCCCACCAGGATCCTTATAAACATCTGGGACTTGCACTCTCTGCTTCTACCCTTAACTTCACACAGCAGCCCAAGTAATCCTTTCAAAATATAACTCAGATCATGCAACTCTGCTCAGAATCTTCTAATGCCTCATTTCACTACGAATAAAACCTAAAATCCTTACAAAAGTCCTTATGCTTGGAAGTTATCTGTCCTCCCACACCTTCCCCTTTCAGAACAAATCCCCTACTGTTTATCTTCCCTCTCACTCACTCTTCCTAATGCCTCGTGCCTTTGCTGTTCCGAAAAGACAGGCAGGCTCTCTTTAAGAAATCACCTCCCCTTCCCTAGATATTCTGCAAGGCTAAGCCTCACCTTATCAAGGATGCTTAACTACCCTACTTAAAAATGTGATTCATAGCTTCCCCCATTCGCCTTCCTGTTACATTTTCCCATAGACCTTATGACCTTACCGGTCTATATAATTTACATACTTACAATTTTTGTCTCTCTTTTTCTTTCTTTCTTTTCTCTCCTCCTGCCCTCCCCCCTCCCCTCCCCTTCCTCCTTCCCCTCCTCCTCTTCCTCCTTTTGGTTTGGTCTGCTGTGTTCTCTGATGAGTCCCACATTCCTCTAGTGTGCAGGTACTCAAGAAATGATTACTGAATAAGGCTCTGCCAACGAAAGGCCCAACTGCCACTACACAATATTCCTGAGATGTTAAGGTCACGGACTGATGTGGGCTTCCGGCTAGCCATGACCAGTTCCTCACTCAACTGAATCTCCACTCTGGCCTTCCATGAGGCCTAATGGGGGGCCTGGAGGAGACACCCCCTTTCCCCTAAGTGGCAAGTGCAGGTGATCCAACTGCTCTTTATCTGTGGGCACCTCAGTTCTCTTTTTAATGCCTTCTCTCGGAAATCCGCAGCCGTCATCGACCCCCGACCCACCGCCTCTCTCCTAGCCTTTCCAGAGGCTGAGGCCTTGACCATGAAGAGGAGCTGATGCTGGCCTCCCTCCTCAACCCTCAATAACCGCGCGTGTAACGGCGCCTTGCCGCCAGCAGGGGGCAGGAACTCTGGCTGAGTTTCCCCGCCCAGCCCCCGCTCCTCCCCAGCTCCCCTCCTTCTTGGGCACAGTGAGGAAGGACGCCAGGGCCCGCCCGGGGAATCTGTGCGCACGGGGCCGTGGGTGGTGACGCGGTGCTGGGCTTCGATTCGGGAGAGCCAGGCTCCCGCCCGGGATGATGCTCTTCGAGCTCCCGGGCTCCTCGAGTAACACTCGGGTGGCGCGGCCCCTGAGCCCCGAGACACCGCGTCTGCCCCGTTATTCCCAGGTCCCTTCACCCCCAGGGGCTCCGCCACCGCGGGGTCGGGTCACGGCTCGCGGAGAGAGGTCTTGAGGTTCTACAGGGAGAGCCTCCCGCCTCCTCCAGAGGCGCCAACCCCGGCCCCGGGGTCACAGCCCGTGAACCAGGCGCTGCCGCTAGAGGGGGTTGCGGAGGTGGGGAAACGCCAGCTCTCGCCTCGCACCTTCGCACTCTCGGGGGGGTCCCGCTGTCGCCGCTGCCAGAGCCGGCAGGGGGCGCTGCGCCGCCCTTGCCGCGCGCCCGGGGACCAGAACGTGACCTCCTGGTTCTTCCGTAGAGGTGGCTTGCCAAAGGCTCTTTGAAATTCTGAGGAACACTGCGCGAAAGTAAGCCAATAGGCTTCGGATAAAGAGCGCCTACTGGGTACCACGAGCTCTCCATCCTGTCGGTGGTTAGATGTGCGGAAGGCGAGGGTGTGTGCTTCCGTCTGTGGGGCTGCTGCAGGGTGACAGGTGGGGGTGTCTGGGTCAACTCAAGGTTTCATCGCGGTGGTCCTTTTAAGTTTTCTTCCTAACGTCATTGTCTGGACTTTCTATTTACCAGGATCTTCCTTACCGACCGAGAAGGGGCTGCAATGAGGTAGTTTCTTTGACTTTTTCCTTTATAGCTATGTATGCATCGCACATGCAAATGGTAAGCGTAAATGCAACACTGAGAAACAAATCTGGTAAAAAGGATGTTTTCCTTTGGTCGTTGTTTGTTAGGCCCCAGTTTCTTTTCCAGACGCAGTTCAGTTTTTTATGTCCCTTCACCGTTTTTATCTATTACACAGATTTAAGTATTAAATATTATTAATATATTTGATGGAATATGATTCAGCTGTCAGAAACTTGAAATCTTGGCATTTGCAACAACTAGGTGGAACTGGAGGACGTTATGCTAAGTGACAGAAGTCATTCAGAGAAAGACAGTTATCATATGATCTCACTGATCTGTGGAATTGAAGACACAAAGCAGAGGATAATAGAGGAAGAGAGAAAAAAATAAAACTAGAGGAAACCAGAGAGGGAGACAAACCATACAGACTCTTAATGATAGGAAACAAATTGAGGGTGTCTGGAGGGGAGAGGGGTAGAGGGTGATGGACGTTAAGGAGGGCACATGATGTAATGAGCACTGGGGATTATATGAGACTGATGAGTCACTGACCTGTACCTCTGAAACTAACAATAATTATATGTTAACTGTTGAATTTAAATAAAAAATTTCAAAATAATAATGAACAAATATATTATTACAAAAAAATAAAAATAAAAGTTTATTGACAGGGCACATGGGTGGCTCAGTGGGTTAAGTGTGTGCCTTCAGCTCAGGTCATGATTCTTGCATCCTGGGATTGGAGCCCCTGGTCTTGAGTGGTCAGGCTCCCTGCTCAGTGGGGATGTCTGCTTCTTTCTTGACCTCTACCCCTCCCCCTTGCTCACATGCTCTCTCTCTTTCTTTCAAATAAATAAAGAAAACATTCAAAAAGTTAATTAACATGTATACATGTGCATGTGTTCCCTCATTTTCCTTCACAGATAATAACAATTATACGCAATATAATACACTGTTTCCTCTTTCCCACTAAGAATGTATTTTGGACTAATTTCATGTCAGTTGCAAAGGTGTACTTGGTTCTATTTTCATAGTATTCTATTGTAAGGAGATGCATCATATTTTAACCAGTTCCATGTTCAGGACATTATGTTTGTTTCCCAACTTTTAATAGTATAAAGCACTTAAGAGGAATATACTGGAACAAAACAGCAGCAGGAAGCCCCATGGATTTATCTGTAGCTCACGTGCTGTCCATAAATTCCTTTGCATTTTACTGTCTTTCCTGGAGATAAGTTCTAAAGCTCCCACATGAGTGTGGGTTCCAGGGGCTGTGGGTTGACAACAGGAAACCCTTGCAGATGCACTTACTGTTACCAGACCTAAGGAAGCGTAGGAAAAGTGAACATTCTGGGTACAACTGAATAGTTATTTTTTTTAATTTTTTATTTTTTATAAACATATATTTTTATCCCCAGGGGTACAGGTCTGTGAATCGCCAGGTTTACACACTTCACAGCACTCACCAAAGCACATACCCTCCCCAATGTCCATACC
The DNA here is from genome assembly GCF_030435805.1 of Mustela lutreola. Lineage (NCBI taxonomy): Eukaryota > Metazoa > Chordata > Mammalia > Carnivora > Mustelidae > Mustela > Mustela lutreola. Next base: position 57,021,047 of record NC_081296.1, read on the forward strand.
CCACCCCCATTCTCCCAACCCCCACCCCCCGGCAACCCTCAGTTTGTTTTGTGAGATTAAGAGTCACTTATGGTTTGTCTCCCTCCCAATCCCATCTTGTTTCATTGATTCTTCTCCTACCCACTTAAACCCTCATGTTGCATCACCACTTCCTCATATCAGGGAGATCATATGATAGTTGTCTTTCTCTGCTTGACTTATTTCGCTAAGCATGATACGCTCTAGTTCCATCCATGTTGTCGCAAATGGCAAGGTTTCATTTCTTTTGATGGCTGCATAATATTCCATCGTATATATATACCATATCTTCTTTTTTTAAATTTTTTTATTTTTTATAAACATATATTTTATCCCCAGGAGTACAGGTCTGTGAATCACCAGGTTTACACACTTCACAGCACTCACCAAAGCACATACCCTCCCCAATGTCCATAATCCCACCTCCTTCTCCAAACCCCCCTCCCCCCAGCAACCCTCAGTTTGTTTTGTGAGATTAAGAGTCACTTATGGTTTGTCTCCCTCCCAATTCCATCTTGTTTCATTGATTCTTCTTCTACCCACTTAAGCCCACATGTTGCATCACCACTTCCTCATATCAGGGAGGTCATATGATAGTTGTCTTTCTCTGCTTGACTTATTTTGCTAAGCATGATACGCTCTAGTTCCATCCATGTTGTCGCAAATGGCAAGATTTCATTTCTTTTGATGGCTGCATAATATTCCATTGTGTATATATACCACATCTTCTTGATCCATTCATCTGTTGATGGACATCTAGGCTCTTTCCATAGTTTGGCTATTGTGGACATTGCTGCTATAAACATTCGGGTGCATGTGCCCCCTTGGATCACTACATTTGTATCTTTAGGGTAAATACCCAGTAGTGCAATTGCTGGGTCATAGGGCAGTTCTATTTTTAACATTTTGAGGAACCTCCATGCTGTTTTCCAGAGTGGCTGCACCAGCTTACATTCCCACCAACAGTGTAGGAGGGTTCCCCTTTCTCTGCATCTTCACCAGCATCTGTCATTTCCTGACTTGTTGATTTTAGCCATTCTGACTAGTGTGAGGTGATATATCATTGTGGTTTTGATTTGTATTTCCCAGATGCCGAGTGATATGGAGCACTTTTTCATGTGTCTGTTGGCCATCTGGATGTCTTCTTTGCAGAAATGTCTGTTCATGTCCTCTGCCCATTTCTTGTTTGGGTTATTTGTTCTTTGGGTGTTGAGTTTGCTAAGTTTTTTTTGTTTGTTTGTTTTTTTTTTTTTTTTTTTTTAGATTTTATTATTTATTTGACAGACAGAGATCACAAGTAGGCAGAGAGGCAGGCAGAGAGAGAGAGGAGGAAGGAAGCAGGCTCCCCACGGAGAGGAGAGCCCGATGTGGGCTCGATCCCAGGACCCTGGGATCATAACCTGAGCCGAAGGCAGAGGCTTTAACCCACTGAGCCACCCAGGCGCCCGAGTTTTCTAAGTTCTTTATAGATTTTGGACACTAGTCCTTTATCTGATATGTCGTTTGCAAATATCTTCTCCATTTCTGTCAGTTGTCTTTTGATTTTGTTAACTGTTTCCTTTGCTGTGCAAAAGCTTTTGATCTTGACGAAATCCCAATAGTTCATTTTTGCCCTTGCTTCCCTTGCCTTTGGCGATGTTCCTAGGATGATGTTGCTGCGGCTGAGGTCGAAGAGATTGCTGCCTGTGTTCTCCTCAAGGATTTTGATGGATTCCTTTCTCACATTGAGGTCCTTCATCCATTTTGAGTCTATTTTCGTGTGTGGTGTAAGGAAATGGTCCAATTTCATTTTTCTGCATGTGGCTGTCCAATTTTCCCAGCACCATTTATTGAAGAGGCTGTCTTTTTTCCATTGGACATTCTTTTCTGCTTTGTCGAAGATTAGTTGACCATAGAGTTGAGGGTCTATTTCTGGGCTCTCTATTCTGTTCCATTGATCTATGTGTCTGTTTTTGTGCCAGTACCATGCTGTCTTGATGATGACAGCTTTGTAATAGAGCTTGAAGTCCGGAATTGTGATGCCACCCACTTTGGCTTTCTTTTTCAATATCCCTTTGGCTATTCGAGGTCTTTTCTGGTTCCATATAAATTTTAGAATTATTTGTTCCATTTCTTTGAAAAAGATGGATGGTACTTTGATAGGAATTGCATTAAATGTGTAGATTGCTTTAGGTAGCATAGACATTTTCACAATATTTATTCTTCCAATCCAGGAGCATGGAACATTTTTCCATTTCTTTGTGTCTTCCTCAATTTCTTTCATGAGTACTTTATAGTTTTCTGAGTATAGATTCTGTGCCTCTTAGGTTAGGTTCATTCCTAGTATCTTATGGTTTTGGGTGCAATTGTAAATGGGATTGACTCCTTAATTTCTCTTTCTTCTGTCTTGCTGTTGGTGTAGAGAAATGCAACTGATTTTTGTGCATTGATTTTATATCCTGGCACTTTACTGAATTCCTGTACAAGTTCTAGCAGTTTTGGAGTGGAGTCTTTGGGGTTTTCCACTTATACTATCATATCATCTGCGAAGAGTGATAATTTGACTTCTTCTCTGCCGATTTGGATGCCTTTAATTTCCTTTTGTTGTCTGATTGCTGAGGCCAAGACTTCTAGTATTATGTTGAATAGCAGTGGTGATAATGGACATCCCTGCCGTGTTCCTGACCTTAGCGGAAAAGCTTTCAGCTTTTCTCCATTGAGAATGATATTTGAGGTGGGTTATTCATAGATGGCTTTGATGATATTGAGGAATGTACCCTCTATCCCTACACTTTGAAGAGTTTTGATCAGGAAGGGATGCTGTACTTTGTCAAATGCTTTTTCAGCATCTATAGAGAGTATCATATGGTTCTTGTTCTTTCTTTTATTGATGTGTTGTATCACATTGACTGATTTGCGGATGTTGAACCAACCTTGCAGCCCTGGAATAAATCCCACTTGGTCGTGGTGAATAATCTTTTTAATGTACTGTTGAATCCTATTGGCTAGTATTTTGGTGAGAGTTTTCGCATCTGTGTTCATCAAGGATATTGGTCTATAGCTCTCTTTTTTGATGGGATCCTTGTCTAGTTTTGGGATCAAGGTGATGCTGGCCTCATAAAATGAGTTTGGAAGTTTTTTTTCCATTTCTATTTTTTGGAACAGTTTCAGGAGAATAGGAATTAGTTCTTCTTTAAATGTTTGGTAGAATTCCCCCGGGAAGCCGTCTGGCCATGGGCTTTTGTTTGTTTGGAGATTTTTAATGACTGTTTCAATCTCCTTACTGGTTATGGGTATGTTCAGGCTTTCTATTTCTTCCTGGTTCAGTTGTGGTAGTTCATATGTTTCTAGGAATGCATCCATTTCTTCCAGATTGTCAAATTTGTTGGCGTAGAGTTGCTCATAGTATGTTCTTATAATAGTTTGTATTTCTTTGGTGTTAGTTGTGATCTCTCCTCTTTCATTCATGATTTTATTTATTTGGGTCCTTTCTCTTTTCTTTTTGATAAGTCTGGCCAGGGGTTTATCAATTTTATTAATTCTTTCAAAGAACCAGCTCCTAGTTTCGTTGATTTGCTCTATTGTTTTTTTGGTTTCTATTTCATTGATTTTTGCTCTGATATTTATGATTTCTCTTCTCCTGCTGGGCTTAGGGTTTATTTCTTGTTCTTTCTCCAGCTCCTTTAGGTGTAGGGTTAGGTTGTGTACCTTAGACTGACCTTGTTTCTTGAGAAAGGCTTGAACCGCTATATATTTTCCTCTCAGGACTGCCATTGTTGTGTCCCACAGATTTTGAACCATTTTATTTTCATTATCATTTGTTTCCATGATTTTTTCAATTCTTCTTTAATATCCCGTTTGACCCATTCATTCTTTAGAAGGATGCTGTTTAGTCTCCATGTATTTGGGTTCTTTCCAAACTTCCTCTTGTGGTTTGTTCTAGCTTCAGAGCATTGTGGTCTGAAAATATGCAGGGAATGATCCCAATCTTTTGATACCAGTTGAGTCCTGATTTAGGACTGAGGATATGATCTATTCTGGAGAATGTTCCATGTGCACTTGAGAAGAATGTGTATTCTGTTGCTTTGGGATGAAATGTTCTGAATATATGTGATGTCCATCTGGTCCAGTGTGTCATTTAAGGCCTTATTTCCTTGCTGATCTTTTTCTTGGATGATCTGTCCATTTCAGTGAGGGGAGTGTTAAACTCCCCTAGTATTATTGTATTATTGTTGATGTGTTTCTTTTATTTTGTTATTAATTGGTTTATATAGTTGGCTGCTCCCATGTTAGGGGCATAGATGTTTAAAATTATTAGATCTTCTTGTTGGACAGACCCTTTGAGTATGATATAGTGTCCTTCCCCATCTCTTATTATAGTCTTTGGCTTAAAATCTAATTGATCTGGTAGAAGGATTGCCACTCCTGCTTTCTTCTGTTGTCCATTAGCATGGTAAATTCTTTTGCACCCCCTCACTTTAAATCTGGAGGTGTCTTCGGGCTTAAAATGAGTTTCTTGGAGGCAACATATAGATGGGCTTTGGTTTTTATCCATTCTCATACCTTGTGTCTTTTGATTGGGGCATTTAGCCCATTAACATTCAGGTAACTATTGAGAGATATGAATTTAGTGTCATTGTATTGCCTGTAAGGTGACTGTTACTGTGTATTGTCTCTGTTCCTTTCTGATCTACCATTTGTAGGCTCTCTCTTTGCTTAGAGACCCCTTTCAATATTTCCTGTAGAGCTGGTTTGGTGTTTGCAAATTCTTTCAGTTTTTGTTTGTCCTGGAAGCTTTTAATCTCTCCTTCTACTTTCAATAATATCCTAGTGGATATAGTATTCTTGGCTGCATGTTTTTCTTGTTTAGTGCTCTGAAAATATCATGCCAGCTCTTTCTGGCCTGCCAGGTCTCTGTGGATAAGTCAGCTGCCAATCTAATATTTTTACCATTGTATGTTACAGACTTCTTTTCCCGGGCTGCTTTCAGGATTTTCTCTTTGTCACTAAGACTTGTAAATTTTACTATTAGGTGCCGGGGTGTGGGCCTATTCTTATTGATTTTGAGGGGCGTTCTCTGAACCTCCTGAATTTTGATGCTCATTCCCTTTGCCATATTGGGGAAATTCTCCCCAATAATTCTCTCCAGTATACCTTCTGCTCCCCTCTCTCTTTCTTCTTCTTCTGGAATCCCAATTATTCTAATGTTGTTTCGTCTTATGGTGTCACTTATCTCTCGAATTCTCCCCTCGTGGTCCAGTAGCTGTTTGTCCCTCTTTTGCTCAGCTTCTTTATTCTCTGTCATTTGGTCTTCTATATCACTAATTCTTTCTTCTGCCTTATTTATCCTAGCAGTGAGAGCCTCCATTTTTGATTGTACCTCATTAATAGCTTTTTTGATTTCAACTTGGTTAGATTTTAGTTCTTTTATTTCTCCAGAAAGGGCTTTTATATCTCTCGAGAGGGTTTCTCTAATATCTTCCATGCCTTTTTTGAGCCCGGCTAGAACCTTGAGAATTGTCATTCTGAACTCTAGATCTGACATATTACCAATGTCTGTATTGATTACGTCCCTAGCCTTTGGTGTTGCCTCTTTTTTGTGTGTGTGTGGTAAATTTTCCCACCTTGTCATTTTGTCCAGATAAGAGTATATGAAGGAGCAAGTAAAATACTAAAAGGGTGGCAACAACCCCAGGAATATATGCTTTAACCAAATCAGAAGATATCCCAAATCGTGAGGGGGGGGGAAGGGGATAAATAGAGGTTCAAAAAGAAAGAATGAAAAAAAGAAAAAAAAAGAAAAGAATTAAAAAAAAAAGAAAATGAATAAAGAAAAATATAAAAAAGAAAAAATATATATATTAGATAAACTAGTTTAAAAAGGTTAAAAAAGAAAAGGGTGAAAGTTAAAAAAAATTTTAGCAGCAGAAGAAAAAAATGAAAAAGAAAAAAATTAAATTAACTGCAATAAAAAAAATCACAGGGAGAAAGCCATGAGTTCCTTGCTTTGCTTTCTCCTCCTCTGGAATTCTGCTGCTCTCCTTGGTATTGAAACCGCACTCCTTGGTAGGTGAACTTGGTCTCGGCTGGATTTCTTGTTGATCTTCTGGGGGAGGGGCCTGGTGTAGTGATTCTCAAGTGTCTTTGCCCCAGGCGGAATCGGGCTGAGTAATCTGCTTGGGTTTGCTTTCAGAAGCTTTTGTTCCCTGAGCACTTTCCGTAGAGTTCCGGAGGACGGGTATACAAATGGCGGCCTCCTGGTCTCCGGCCCGGAGGAGCCAAGAGCCCGGGGCCCCACTCCTCAGTGCACCCTCTGAGAACAGCGCCCAGTAACTCCAGTCTGCCTGACCTCCAGCCGCACTCCGAGCTCACCGAGCCTGTGTCTGGTTCAAGGTAATCCTGTCGGCTCTGTCTCTGTAGCCGGCTTTCCCGTTCCAATACCCGCAAGCTCTGCGAAACTCAGACACCTCCAATCCTTCTGTGACCCTGCGGGACCTGAGGCAACACTGACCTCGCGTGGGCTTCGCCCCGGTTTAGCCTCTGGAGCGATGTCCCTCAGCGGAACAGACTTCTAAAAGTCCTGATTTTGTGCTTCGTTGCTCCGCCGCTTGCCGGGATCCCGCCCCTCCCCCCCGGGGTCTATCTTCCCATCGCTTTGGATTCAATTCTCCACCAGTCCTACCTTTTTTTTTTTTTTTTTTTTAACGATTTTATTTATTTACTTGAGAGAGAGCATGAACGAGGAGATGGTCAAAGAGAGAAACAGACTCCTCATGGAGCTGGGAGCCAGATGCGGGACTCGATCCTGGGACTCCAGGATCATGACCTTAGCCGAAGGCAGTCGTCCAACCTTCTGAGCCAGCCAGGCGTCCCTCCGCCAGTCCTACCTTTCAGAAAGTGGTTGTTTTTCTGTTTCCAGAATTGCTGTTCTTCTTTCCTTCAATCTGCCGATGGATTTGCAGGTGTTTGCAATCTTTAGATAAGCTATCTAGCTGATATCCTGCTAGCTGAAGTAGTCTCAGCCTGCTACTTCTCCGCCATCTTGACTCCTCCCTCCTGAGGAGTTATTTTTATTATGATTATGATTTTTTCCTTTTTAAAATTTTTTTATTTCTTTTCAGCGTAATAGTATTCATTGTTTTTGCACCACACCCAGTGCTCCGTGCAATCTGTGTCCTCACTAATACCCACCCCTGGTTCCCCCAACCTTCCACCCCTGCCCCTTCAAAGCCCTCAGATTGTTTTTTTTTTTTTTTTTTTTTTGTAATGGGTATCTGAGAAATCAGTATCAATTGAATTAAGAGTCTCATGCTCTACCGACTGAGCTAGCCAGGCATATCAATTGGATTAGACTTTGGTCTTTTAATAGTGGAGACAGTTAAAATAAGCCATTTTAGTATATGGCGGACAAACTAAGGTACTAGGATGGACAGCTAGCTTATTTTTACATTCACTTGGAGCATATTCTGGAGCAGATTGAAAGTTCCCATTTGTAAGACAATTTATCTAAATTTCCTCACTGAACTGTCACACCAGACTACAAGGTAGTTCTGACTCTCCCCATGCTAGAGATTGTCCTGAGGCCCAGACAGGGTGGCGATAGCAGGGAGCAGCAGAGTCCTGAGGGGCTACTTTCAAGATCCAGTGCTCTTCTTTGGGCACTGCTGCTCAGAGAGAGGCAGGGTTCGATAGGGTTAAGGTCGGTTCTGCCCATTCAGGCTGCCTCTGAGTCTCATCTCTAAGAAGGGCATATCATCCAGACTGAACTACCTGGCTTGTCAGGGCTTTGTTTCCTAGGTAGTCATTTTTTTTTTAAACAAAATGTATTTATAGAATGTGACAGAGGGAACTAGCCTCTGTTCCAATGTTTTTCTCACCTTTCACACCCCTGTCATCTCCAGGTGCAAGATGTGTTTATTTATTTATTTATTTCTGATTTATTTTTATTTTTATTTTTTGAGATTTTCTTTATTTATTTGTCAGAGAGAGAGAGAGAGCACAAAGCAGGGGGAGAGGCAGGCAGAGGGAGAGGGAGAAGCAGGCTCCCTGCTGAGCAGAGAGGCCAAGGTGGGGCTCCATCTATAACCCTGGGATCATGACCTGAGCCAAAGGCAGACATTAAAAGTCTCAGGTCATGATCCCAGTGTCCTGGGATTGAGCCCTGCCTCAGGCTCCCAGAGAGCTTGCTTCTCCCTCTCCCTCTGTCGCTCTCCCTACTTGTCCTCTCTCTCTCTGTCAAATAAATAAATAAAATCTTTACAAGAAAAAGAAAGGAAAAAGAAAAAAATGTATTGAGGAAAGAATTGATGGTTTGACATCTCTGTGTGTCTAGGCTGGCTGAAGGAATTTCAGGAGTGCATGGATGCTGCAAAAACTACAAGCTCTGGACATCACATTATGGAACTTAAATAAAATATCAAGGCTGCCATAGAGTGCACCCACCATTCCTAAAAGTCCAAGAAACGAAGGTAGATTTCTGGAAAAGTGAAGCTATGCTTCCTGTGATAAAAAATGATTTTCCTCCTCATCCTGAGTGATTTGATCAGTGAACTTTCCAGAACAGGAGGTCAACAGAACCAAGGGAACTAAGTACCCTACTATGCCATCCTTTCTGATCTTATTTCTCAGGTCTCCATGTACCTACATCCTTGATGCCATATCCATAATCTCCTCTAACTTACTTCTTTTTTAAGGGATTTACTTATTTATTTGAGAGAGAAAGAGAGAGGAAGAGAGAGAGAGAGAGAGAGAGAGAGATCATGTGCAAACAGGGGACGGGCAGAGGAGGAGAGAGAGAGAGATTCCTAAGCAGGCCCTAATTGGGCACAAAGCCCAATACAGAGCTTGATCCCAGGACCCTGAGATCATGATCTGCACTGAAATCAAGAGTAGGCCCTTTAACAGACTGAGTCACATAGGAGACCCTCTCCACTGCACTTAAGAAAAGGGAGGGGTGCCTGGGTGGCTCAGTTGGTTGAGCGACTGCCTTTGGCTCAGGTCATGATCGTGGAGTCCTGGGATTGAGTCCCTCATCAGACTTCCTGCTCGGAAGGGAGTCTGCTTCTCCTACTGACCTCTCTCCTCTCATGCTCTCTCTCTCTCTCTCTCTCAAATACATAAATAAAACCATTAAGAAAAATTTAAAAAAAAGAAAAGAAAAGGGAGACTGCAGGATTTTCTTCCTGAGTCTACTCTGGTAGCAGAAAAAATAAGGACCGGAGGCCAGGAGACCTGGGGTCTAGTCTCAGCTGTGCCACTATGTAGCAGCAGCCTTGAGCAAGTCACTTAACCTTTCTGAGATTCAGGCTGTTCCTCTGTAAAAGTGTGTAAAAGTGAGGGTTACATTATCTCAGGGATGGCAAGTGGAACACACAGATTTACCTCCATCCTGCCTTCAACGGAGGCTACTGTTCAACCACATCACTTATTAGAATTTTTTTCTGCAGCATTCTAGGCAGGCCCATCCCATTAAAGTGGATACTCGAGTATCCTACTTATTCTCCTGCAATTTAATAATCCTTACAGACCCCTCTAGCTCCTAAATGGAAGGTTCCAACTTTCCAACTAAGAGATGGCCATTTTTGTGATCTGGTAATAGTTCACTCAATAAAAGGAAAACGAAAATTTAGGATCATAATTTCATCCCCTACTCCTGCCCAGCCAGAGTCTGAGCAGGATTTTCTTGAGGTCACCCTGTCCTTCCTTCCATGCCAGAGAGTTTGGTATTTGAGCTCACCCTGCATCAGCTCACCCAGCAGGACAGTCCCAGACTGTAGCTCCCTTTCATCTCAAATAGCCCATACTTAACAGCTTCATATTTGGCAGCAAGGCATCTCTGAGAAAAGGAATAATCTCAGGTCACTGAAAACCAAGAATCAGGAGCAAAGGCATGTAATGATTCTATTCGATGCTTACCAAATCTACCCAAATTTATAGTTCTCACCCGAGCAGGAATGCAATCACACAGACAGTACCAGATGGCGACAGCTTCAGAAATCCAGGTGGTTGCAACAGTGTTTTATTGAAAGAAGCAGTGAAGTTGGTTCACACGGGCCCCCCCTCCACCCCCAAACCATGCAGGGGCAAATGCTGGGCAAGAATGTGTGTGTGTTTGGGATAGGAGCCCTGGTTGGAGTTCTTTCTCTAAGAGGAAGGAGGGGAGAGGGGAGAAGCAGGTGTCACCATGAGGGAGGTGGGGTATCTCGCTGCTCTGGCCTCAGGTGCAGACCTACACAGAACCGTCAAAGTGGACTGTCTCAGGTATACGTATGTGTTTATACGTACAGGCCACGATGATGGATTTCTGTAGCTGCTTGGTCTCATAGTCACATTTGGGGTATTTGGAGCCTTTCTTCAGGCTGCAGTCGGTGATGCGCATCTTGGAGCTGCTTTTGTAGCAGTTGGACTGCCCGTTCTTGCAGCGGACATTTTCCTGGGAGCAGATGGCCTCAACCTTATGCAGAGGCTCATGGATAAACGTGTTCACTGGCTTGCACCGTCCAACCGTCATACTCCGGCGCTTCATCATTTCATTGCAGTAGCTGGCAGTGACAATGGAGGTGTTTGGGTCCATGTGCTGCCGCTGGAACTTCTCAGCCTGAGACTCTTTGGCCAGCGAAGGCTGGACACAGCCAAGCACCAGCAACACCAGGACCAGTGGTGGGAACAGGATGAAGATCCTCTCCATGGTGGTCTGACTCCTCTGGAAGAGCCTAGCCAGGAAAGGGGGAGAGGAGAAAAAACATTGCCTTTGAAAGAACCCCAGCTCGTACCTGTGGCCTCCCTGGCTCACAGTCTCCATTTGGGTCAGTCAGAAAGGTACCCCTTCTCCTGTGCAATTTTTCAAGGAATGAGACGCTCACATACACTCTTGTCTAAGAGCATTTAAGTCCCACTAGCTGGAGAGAGGTGGTCTTTGCCTCTGGGTGGTGACTTGACAGTAAACTAAAATCCTACAGTCCTTTGTCTGAATATTAGAGGTAAAATTTAAAATCCATTTGAGGAGGCACCTGAGTGGCTCAGTCTGTTAAGTGTCTGCCTTGAGCTCAGGTCATGATCAGGTGTCCTGGGAATGAGCCCCACCTCCAGCCCAGCTCCCTCCTCAATGCGGAGCCTGCTTCTCCCTCACCCTCTGCTGCCCCCTCTGCTTGTGCTTTCTATCAATCTCTTTCATATAAACAAATAAAATCTTTAAAACAATAAAAAATAAATAAAGTACATTTGAAAAATAAATACATTTATACCCAGTGCTCAAGGGGCTTAGCAGAAAATCCTTTTGAATAAACCGTGAACTGAATGGCATCCCTGAACTACCACCATGACCTGCAGAATCATGATGGACAGGGACCTGTTGTCCTGCAAGGCAAGGGAAAGAGCCCAGTGCCTAACACCAGCATCACAAAGGGATGCCATAGTATTCCCAAGAGAAATGCTTCCCTCCCCCAGTATCATTGGTTCCCAGCAGCCCACATGCTCCATCCCCATACTGGTCCTGTCCAAGCTTTCTCAGGGGCTAACCTCAGCCACCCTGGTCCCTCCAATCCAACGCATAAATAGAAGGAGTCCCAGAGATCTCCTCTTCAGCCACTGACCTGGATCTCTAGCTTGGTCCCTAGTACAGAGCAGAAGGCCAGTCTCTGTGATCCTGGGATCCCTGAGGAGGGAATCTTATACAGATTACAAAGGGGCTTGGCTTCCAAGGAAAGATAGGTGGGAGGAGCATCTTGGTTTCACTTTAGAGGGAACCAAGGACCTTGTAAAGAAGGGCATTGTAGGGAATCATCTACACCACTCTTTTTTCAGGACTGGTGGGAAGGGTGAATCTTGGCCTCTACAGTACTGATGTCTGAACCTCAGCAATGTCTTGGTCATCTCAGGGGGCCATTTTCACCAAAAAGCGCTTGGAGGTTTGCAAAGGACACATTAACGTGATCCCTAGAGCAGCAGAGAGGGGGAGGTCTTCTGTCTCCCCAAGAGTCCTGGCGTGGCTGGAATTCCAACAACAACTTTTATGTGGGGAAGAGAGAGGGGCATCCAGGTGCCCCCCAATGGAAGGCTGCAAGGACCTGAGGTCTGGGGATGGGCGTGGGCAGTGACCGGGCAGGGAGGAGGAGGAGACCTGTGACCTACCCTAGTGCTGGCTACGTCAGCTCTCCTGGATGTGGAAGGTGGGTGTGTGGCAATTCTTGGCCACAGCAACTGCTCCTGGAAGGTCAGAGTGGCAGAGCGGAACTAAAGTCAAACCAAGTCCCCAAGGGATGTCAGGCTGGCTCAGTCACCAGCGTATGGGACTGTTGATCTCATGGATGCAGGTTTGAGCCCCATCTTGGGATTGGAAATGACCTTTAAAGAAAAACAAAACAAAAAAAAAAACAAAAAAAACACCCTCAAATCCCTTTTGGAGAAAAAAGTAGAGAACACCATATTTCTTAGCAGCAGAATTCCCTCTGTCAACTGAGAAAGTAGGAAAAACTGAACAAGAACAAAAGCCTTTTCTGGGAAGTCTCAGGATTGTATTTTTTGGAGCAATGCCTCAAAAGCTCTCTCCTGTACAGGAAGAGCAGAGTGTTGGGGATAAAGGGTAGGGGACAAGTACCTGACTTGCATCAGGGATCCGAAGGCTCTGACAGACTGAGCACTGCTGATTTATGCTTGGGTTGATCAATGCATTGGTGTTACCATAACACACGATTTCTGATTTGCATGAATTAATCATCTGTCATCAGAAGGCCACACTGGCAGATTTATGACCCAGATGCCTGGGGTCCCGTTGCCTTTATACGCAACTGCTTATAAAACAATTACTGTGTCTGGCCAGTTCAAAAGGTCTTTCCGCCCAGTTCAAAACTTCACTACAAAGGGAAATGGAGCTTCAAGATGGAGTCTGTCATGCCCAGAAATTTTATACGATTTCACACCTCCTATAAAGAGACCTGTCTCTTCTGGGTGACAATTTCCATTCCTCTGGAATGAGAATAATCATAACTCCCTTCTTGCTCTGGATTTAGATGGTCTCATCCAAACTCTGATTTAGCACCTGAGGAGCTGGGCAACTCCCAGAACTGAATTTCTTTCCCTGTTCCTCCGGTTCCTCGACCGTGAAATGGTGATGATGATAAGTACATCTTAGGTTTATTATGAGGACAAAATAAGGTAAGATGGGCAGAAGGCTTGGAGAGGTCCTTGGAAAGCATGATAAATGCTAGCTCTAGTGATGGCTCACATAGGGTGCTATTGACATCCTCCATAAAGAATCTGCATCATTGACATGGGCCATCTCTGACTTCCTAAGAAAGTAGGGGTGAAGTAAAAACCTCCCAGGCTTTTTTTTTTTTTTTTTTTTTTTTTGCAAAAAACCTGAACATGATAAAGTAGGCTGTTTTGAAGCCCCAAGGAGAGGAAGAAAGGGGAAGAGGAGAGAAGAGAGGGACCTTAGTAGAAAGAACAGAATTCTTTAAAGGAAGAATTTTTATTATGTTGCCACATGATATTCAAGAACTCCTTCCGAAGTCAGCATGACTTGCTAACAAGTATGAATTGGAAGTGCCAGTGGGGTGAGGAGGATGTGGTATGGTGTGAACTTTTACTTTTATGTAATTTGCCTAGCACCCTACCCTTCACCCAGGTTTGGTCTGTCTCTTTGTCCTTACATAGCACGCATATCATCTGGAGTGGTGTTGGGAGGAAAACTTCCCTTAACCACTTAGGTTCATGTCAGAGAGCCTGCAATGTCCCTGATAAAAAAAGACTGACAGGAAAATAGACAATGTTTATTCGCACGCCTGTGTCAGAGCTCAATGAAGTGGTTCCCTGAACAGCAAGGGATAGGGGATTAACGTCATAGGGGAAGGAAGGGAGGGAAATAGGATACAAATGGGGTCTTGCTTTTGTGTTTTTTGGGAAGATAAATGAGCTTTTAGGGAACAAGTGGGAAGTAAGACAGTTTGTGATAATGTTTGCTTATGTAGGCATGAGTGGCCTGTTCTCTTCCAGGCTGCAAAACTTCCCCAGTGGAGATCTAGGGCAGTTTCACTCTCAGAAGATTGTCTTTATTCAGGTAAGAGAATCTCTGAGGGATGCCTGGTGCCTCAGTTGGTTAGGTGTTCAGTTTTTGATTTCAGTTCAGGTCATGATCTCTGGGTCTTGGGATCTAGCCACCATCAGGCTTCTCCCTGTCACTGGGGAGTCTGCTTATGATTCCCTGTCCCTCTCCCTCTGCCACTCCCCTCCTACCTCTCAAAGATAAAATAAAATAACCACTTAGAGCTGAGCAGGTGAAAAGTTAGTGACTTCTACATCAACCACCTTTTAAGGGATAGGTACATGTTACCTTGCTCTCTCTCTCTCCTGCTTGCTTCTGAGTAGGGACAGAGGAAAGCCCCTTCCTCTGGTTCATTGTGCCATTAATTCATTATCTCCCCACAACTCTCCATCTCCCCATTTCTGGGAACTGTAAGTAACAAATCTTAAGACTTTGCTTCTGTATCCATGTCCTGAAATGGTGACCTGGGTTTTTCACTCCCCAAGTGGTAACTGGAATGCCGAGGGAGTAAGCTGACCGTGTGGATGGGTTTTCCCCTCTTCAGCACATCATAATCTTAATTGAATATACTAGCTCTGATTTCTCAACACACCAACATAGAATTATTTACCCTGCACTTTGGAATGAAGATAAAATAAGGAATTTGCTTGCAAAACAATAAAATAAAATAAAACCTAATAGAGTTTATAACTTCATTAAAGCAGCCCTCCACTAAAACTATTTCTAATCATGGATTTCAGATTACAGAGAAAAGCTACTCAATGGAAATATGAAATTCAGGAAGGAATAAAAAGAAGATGATAACAAATATGTGAACAAATCAAAGATGTCTTGAGTATATAGAACAATGATGTGTTGTTAAGAAGACAAAATTAGCCATGAGTTCCGTGCTTGGCTTTCTCCTCAAAGGGACACATGCACCCGAATGTTTATAGCAGCAATGTCCACAATAGCCAAACTATGGAAAGAACCTAGATGTCCATCAACAGATGAATGGATCAAGAAGATGTGGTATATATACACAATGGAATACTATGCAGCCATCAAAAGAAATGAAATCTTGCCATTTGCAACAACATGGATGGAACTAGAGCGTATCATGCTTAGCGAAATAAGTCAAGCAGAGAAAGACAACTATCATATGATCTCCCTGATATGAGGAAGTGGTGATGCAACATGGAGGCTTAAGTGGGTAGAAGAATAAATGAAACAAGATGGGATTGGGAGGGAGACAAACCATAAGTGACTCTTAATCTCACAAAACAAACTGAGGGTTGCCGGGGGGAGGGGGTTGGGGAGAAGGGGGTGGGATTATGGACATTGGGGAGGGTATGTGATTTGGTGAGTGCTGTGAAGTGTGTAAACCTGGTGATTCACAGACCTGGGGATAAAAATATATGTATATAAAAAATATATGTTTATAAAAAATAAAAAATAAAAATAAATAAATAAATAAATAAATAAATAAATAAATTAAAAAAAAAAAAAGAAAAAAAAAAAAAAAAAAAAAAAGAAGACAAAATTAAAATAAACATCAGTAACATAACTTGGAAGTGATGTGAATTGCCAAGTGTTCAGGAGATGACTAAAAGTACTGATTAGACTTGTCTGTGTTTACTATGCATTTGAGAATTTCTAAGGTAAACAATGAAAAGATTTGAATCATAGGGTTTGCATTCCAAACTAGCAGAAGGAATAAGTAGACTGTGGATCTGTTAGGATAGTCTAGGTTGTGCTGCGGTAACAAACAATCTTAAAATTTCAGCAGTTTAAAGTTTCTTACTCATTTACTGCTGTGTGTCTATCCTAGTCCAGCCAATGGTATCTGCCTTCTGTAATCACTTGGGAAAACAGGCTGACACAGGTTTCATCTTGACACACACTGTCATAATCACAGAGGCAGAGGAAAGACAATATAAGACTGGGATGCCCAGGTGGCTCAGTCAGTTAAGCAACCTGCTCATGACTTTGGCTCAGGTCATGATCTTGGGTCATGAGATCAAGCCCTGAGTTGGGGTCTGGGATGAGCATGGGGCCTGCTTGAGATTCTCTCTCTCTCTGCCTTCCTCCCACTCACTCTCTCTGTCTCTCCCTATGTAAGTAAATAAAACCTTAAAAAAAAAAAAACAAACCAGCACCCCACAGGAAACTCCTAAAATTTCTGCTGAAAGGGGCACATGTCACATCTATTCACACTTCATTGACCAGAGAAAGCCTCATGTTAACATTTAAATACAAGGGACAGAGAAATAGGATCTTTCTAGGTGCCTGGAACAAGAGAACTATTTGTGAACAGCTTTAATGGCTGTCGCTGAATGACAGACAAATACACCTATAATCCAAGAGACGAGAGAAAGGGTAAGAAATAGAAATGCCAGACAAATGAGACACATAGAAAAGGCAAAATAAGATAGTATATATTCACAGAGGAGAATAAAAGTGAAAATTACATTATATAAATGGGCTAAATGATCCAGTTAAAGATAAGATTGATAGTGGGGAAAAAATTAACACTCTCTTTCTCTTTCTATGTGCACGTATGCAGAGAGTAGGCACACACACCATGTGTATATTTATATATACATAACATTATTTATATATAAGATATGTATCTATCCTACAATTTTAAAAAATATTTAAGAAGGAAATATTTATTAAATGATGACATGTAATAATCAGGAGATCAATGGAGCATTTGCTGGAGTACTTTCAGAGCACCCTTATTCGAATATATTAAAGAGAAAGTCAGAGACAAAGAAATGGAGTTAACAAGGAGGCTGACAATGAGGGAATGAAGCAAATCTGTGCACTAGTGTGATGTGGGTGACTGGAGAGAAGGTGACTTGAAGGTGTGCACATCTTGAGGAAAGTCAGTACAGCAGAAGATATTGAAAATATAGCACACAAATAGAGCATAGCTCCAGCAAGAGGCTGACATGGATAGAGGAACAGGAGACTTTCTTGTCTGTGAGGATGGTGGAAAGGGGAGGTGGGTACCAGACAAGGAAAAGGATGCAGCTGAGAAACAGTGAGGTTGACTAAGAATATGAGCAACAGAAGAATGTCCTTTCCAGCAATGGGATTTTCTCCAAGCAGTGAGACTTGAGTCTCGTTTGCCTCAAACCTCTGTTTTAAAACAGGGTTCAGGAGGCACCTGGGTGGCTCAGTGGGTTAAACCTCTGCCTCCGGCTCAGGTCATGGTCTCAGGGTCCTGGGATTGAGCCCCACATCGGGCTCTCTGCTCAGCGGGGAGCCTGCTTCCCCCTGTCTCTCTCTGCCTGCCTCTCTGCCTACTTGTGAACTTTCTCTCTCTGTCAAATAAAAAAAAATCTTTAAAACAGGGTTCTGAGAATGTCTGCATCATCTCTGTTGTCCTCTAGGTCATGAGAACAGTTATCCCGTGTAGAATGAGTCTGTGACCCATTACTGAGAGACCTCATTTCCCATACATTAAATCACAGTTGCAGTATTTATCTTCATTACACAGATTAAAATGTGATATCAATCTCTCAAAATTTTTCTCAAGTAGTTAGACATACAACCCAGTTGTCATTTCTTTAAGCACATACAATGTGATATTCATTTCCATAAACCATTCTTGAGAATTTGACTAGAGCCTGTAGAGTGAGGAGACCATATGTATTAGTTGCAGCTTCATGACTGGTATGTTATGTTCAGGAAAAATTTTTCACCTCTCTGGACCTCAGTTTTGTCATCTATAAAACACACAAGCTGGATGATTGGCAAAGCACTAATAAAAGGGAATTCAAATGCATAGGGACCGGAGTGTGTTTGGACGGGGCTGTGGAATCAGTTCACCTTTTTAATTATTCCTGAAACTCCAACTTGGATTTTTCTGGTTGAGTGCAGATGAATACCCAAAAGTCCTGTATTAGGGTTTTAAAGATCAGTAATATATCAACTTATGTATTTGTTTCCTTATCTGTAAATCAGGAATAATTAAAGTACCTTATTCTAAGATGCTATAGACTGAATGTTTGTTTCCCACCTGCCACCCCAAATTTGTATATTAAAACCCAAGTCTCAATGAGATGGTATTTAGAAGTGATGCCATTGAGAGGTGATTGTCATGAAGGTGGAGCACTAGTGGATAGGATTAGTGGCCTTACAAGAGAGACCACGGAGAGCTCTTTTAGCCCTCTATCATGTGAAACTGGTTCATAGCTATGAAACCATAAATATGCCCCTGTTGGCCAAAGCCCATCCCTATTTATGCTCATTCCCTTGACTAATAGATGATAATGTCCCTCTTCACTCCCAAAAGTGTCCCAATTCAGACAGTAAATTATATGGTCACTCTATTGAAAACACATAGGAAGCCCTAATAGAATTTTTATATTATTATTATCACTACTGATATTGTTCCTTCAAGAGTCAAAATTAAAAGTTCAGTTTTAATTCTGATTTAGTAGAGGTGACAGTGATTGATGTTTCTGATTGGGAGGGAGGGATAGACTGACAATCTCTAAATTCTATCTTTATTTTTTAAAAAAGATTTTAGTGATTTATTTGACAGAGAGAATAAGCAGGGGGAGTATCGGAGGGAGAGGGAGAAGCCGGTTGACTCCTGGCAGGGAGCCCGAGATGTGGGGCTTGATCCCATGACTCTGGGATTATGAATGACCCAAAGGCAGACAGTTAACTGACTGAGTCACCCAGGTACCATAACTTCTGTCTTTATAGAGAATCAGAGATCAGCGAAAATGGAATGGGTGTATCAGGAAATCACAGGCAGATCTGGACTTGGACATCACAGTAGGCACACATAGATTTACTCTGGGGTAACTGTAAGAGGGCACTGAGACATCCAAAGCAGAGCCCCCGAGAGAGCCTTGGGATAACCGTGTACAACTGAGTATAACTCATAGGGACGATGATGGGAAACATAGCTATACCTGAGCCTCCCTGGGGGAAAAATGGGACAGACAAGTTTGTAAATAGGAAGCGAAGGGAGTGAATGAAGGCTGGAGGAAGAGGGGTCTAAACAATGCAGCTTGCCTTGCACCTAAATGTTGCCTTTGGCTACTTCCTTCTGTGTGGTAGACAGTAGAGTGGCCAGAAAGAGGAAGGGGGCAGATCCAGAGCAGGGTGTGTCTTATCTGCAGTCCCCTGTCTTGCCCTATCTCCAAAACTGCCTCTCAAGAGGTCTCGATTCCTGTTAGGTTCCTGGGGGAAGTTGCCTCAAGACAGCTTCAAATCTCCCGGATGTACCCAGGCCTCAGAAAAACGGACCATTGGAGATAGCATTTCAGACCTGGAACTTGGTCAGCCAGCTCCGATGACCAGGGTTACAGCTGAAGAGTGAAATCATTACTGGCTTACATTCTCAGCGAACAATGTAGTTTTTGTTTAACATTTCTGAGTGCTTGTTGATAGATCAAGTTTCAGAAAATACTCTCTTCCAGTGAAAAGTGTTTAGACTGGGTGTAGGAGTAAGTCAGGGAGGTCTGGGTTTTGTCCTGACCTTCCACTGACCTTTCAGTCCCTTGAGAGGATGGCCCTTGTAATCAGTTCATCCTGTCCAATGACAAGTCTAAGGAAAGAGAAGATATTGTTCCATATCCAATAGATATGCCTGCTTATTTGCATGTTATCATCTTAGTCTCAGAAACACTTTCTGCTCCTGGCTCTATTTCTACTTAACTTCATTTGTGACTTTGTGGAACATCATGTAGTGAGAAAAATCATGGGCCTGAATTAGAGCCCCAATGCCACAGTATAGTCTACAGCTAACAACATGGTGTTGCTTATGCATTGCTGTACGGCACACTTACTAAACACCAATACTTTCATTATCTCTGATTTTATGGTTTAGGTGTAAAACATCAGTCTTCAGTAGGGTTGGGTAGAGATAAGGGAAAAATTACGAACACATCCTAAACTTTTGGAGTTCATCATAGTGGTATGGGCAAAACAATTCTCAGACTATGTTAGATGTATTACAAGAGTGAGCAAATGAGCACAAGTGTTAATGTTGTGAAGAGCCAGGTTTCAACCTGGACATGTGTTTACAGAATAGGTGGAGGAAACAAAGGGAAGGAAGAAACTTTTTCCTCCAACCTCTTAGGTTCAGAGACTGGGAATGTACAAGTTAAACTGACAAAAGATAGACTAGCAAGAGAAAAAACCTGAGCTATATACACATATACAGCACCAAGAGTGAACCCTAATGGATTCTCTGGACTTGGGGTGGTGTGTCAATGTAGGTCCATCATTTGTAATAAATGTACTGCTCTAATGTAAGATGTTGAGAGGGGGGAGGCTGTGCATGGGGGGGCATGGGGACACAGGGTATATGAGAATTCTGCTTTCTGCTCATTTTTTTCTGTGGATCTAAAACTGTCCCCCAAAATGATGTCTACTTAGAAGGAAAAATTTAAAAGAGATGCTGATTTCTTCAAAAATTTCAAAGACCTTGACTTATTTCACTCAGCATCATCTCTTCCAGTCCTGTCTATGTTGATAGAAAAGTTGGATATTCATCCTTTCTGATGGAGGCATAATACTCCATTGTATATGTGAAGCAGAGAGATCAATTATCATATGGTTTCACTTACTTATGGAGGGCATTGGGAGATGGAGAGGAGAAGTGAGTTGGGGGAAATCAGAGGGGGAGACAAACCATGAGAGACTATGTACTCTGAGAAACAATCTGAGGGTTTTGGATGGGATAGGGGTGGGGTGTTAGGTCAGCCTGTTGGTGGGTATTATGGAGGACATGTATTGCATGGAACACTGGGTGTGGTGCATAAACAAAATTTTGGAACACTGAAAAAAAATTAAAAATAAAAGAATGTCAATGCTAAAAAAATATTTCAAGGACCTAAGATACAGAGACTGTGGAAATATTATAGATTAAAGGTGGCTAAAGATAAATGGCAACTAACTGTGACACCTCACACTGGCCTTGACCCCGAACTAGGGGAAGCACACAGCTGAGAGAGCATAATGTGATGCAGGAACGGCTTTTGCATGCATAACCTCCAAGTCTGTACTTCCAGGCCCCCCACATGACAGGCACAAGTGCTGTCCTAAACAATCCCTGCTGCTCAAATGCACACGAGAGGGAGGTGGAGATGAGTGACCCTGGAGATTTAAAGCCATTGCTCTACACAGGAGGACCTAGAGTGGGGCAGGTAAAGTTTCAGGATTTGCCATAAGATGAAAAATGAGAAGACAACCTAGATATTAATCAAGAATATGTGGACAGACCCTGTGATTGATCAGAATCAATGAAACTCTCTTGAGAACAAGCTTTCAGGCTCTTGGACAGGCTGCACACAGTGTCCACATGCCCAGAGAGGATAAGCTGTGTGCACTATGTGTGGACAGACTGACCAGACCACAATAAATGATGTTGATAAAGAAGGGAATTATGCTTCTGAGAATGAATGGAATAATCAGACAGAAGATCTTTATTCCATCAGTGGTCTTTCATGATCGTTGATATGTTGGAACCCTGATTCTTTCAAAGACCAGCCCATGTATTCCACTTTTCTTGGTAGGAAGAAAACTGTATAGAGAGAGATCCAATGGATGGAGAGTCCACATTTTTCTTTCATAGTTCAGTGGCGCATCTCCCACCCTTCTCTGCCACTCTGTCATAATGGTTCTAAATCTCTGTTTGTATTTGAATGCAGTTAATTTTTGTCTTTTCTCAGTATTGACGGTAAGTCAACATCTGTATGGAATTTGTCATTACTTAACATAGTTTGTTGTTGCCACCACTGCTGTCATTTCAATGTCTGTTGCTCTTACTTCCTGCTGCCAATGGTGGCGCTCTTTGAATGGCTTCTCCAGGGAAAGCATCACTCATCTCCTCTCTGTTTAGTACTGAGGCTCATTACATCCTTCTGTCTGAGGGGACCTCAGAACCCCTCAGACGTGTCACCTCACTCTCAGATGTGGAGAGAGCTGTTGACCTGGGATTTGACTGCTTGATCTTGTATAACTCCCTGGGGTGAGCTTATCTAAATTTCTTTCAAATGAGAGTCTACAGTCAATGTCGTCTCATCCTTTAGGAAATCTATGCTTTCTTGGGGTACATGGGTGGCTCAGTGAAGCCCTCAGTGCTTGATTTCAGCTCATGTCATGGTCTGAGGGTCATGGGATTGAGCTCCATGTTGGGTTCCGTGTTCAGTTAGAATCTGCTTGAGATTCTCTCTCCCTCTGCCTCTGTTCCACCCCATTCCCCTGTTCCCACTCACTCTCTCTAAAATTAATAAATAAAATCTTAAAAAAATAAAAAGAAATCTAGGCTTTCCTTTTCCCATTTTCCTGAGGCCATGCCATCTCTATGACAAGAAATCCAGGAGCTGCTGACTTCAACTGGATTCCTTCTATTAGGTATTTTATTTCTTCTCTTTAGCCTTGTCACCACCATCTCATATCCCTGCACCTCTCCCGGACCATACCAACCTCTTTAGGGTGAAAGAAGATGCCAAGTTTTGCCTGCTACAGGGCTTTTGCTCTTGTTATTTTTTCCTGCCTGAAATGTTCTTTTATATTATTGTGTCCTCATTTGACAGGTTTCACTTTAAATATCCCTTCATTGGAGTTCTACCCTGACCACAGTATCTGTGGTCCTTGTCTTAGTCTGTTCAGAATACTGTAGCAAGCCCATATACTAGATGGCTTATAAGGAACAAACATCTCTTTCTAACAGTTTAGGGGACTGGAAAGCCCAAAGTCAAGGCACCAGAAGATTTGGTGTGTGCTGAGAATGCCACCATTTATAGATTGTTTATAGATGGCTACCTTTTTGCTGTGTCTTCATATGATCACAGGGCAGGGAGTTCTTCTGGGCCCCATTCCTGTGGGCTACACCCTCATGACCTAGTCACCTCTCAAGTGCTTGATCTCCTAATACCATCACATGTGGGATTTAACATTTCAAACATTCTATCTGTAGCAATTCTGTTTTTCTACCCACCAGTTCCTCTATTTGATTTATTAGTCTAATTAATCTTTAATTAGTTAGTGGTCAATTAATCTTTACCAAAGCAAGTAAGACTATCCAAAGGCAAAAAGACAGTCCCTTCCAAATCTCTGGGAATACTGGACCAGCTACATAACAAAAAATGAACCTGGACCACTTTCTTTTACCAAACAAAAACAAACTCCAAATGGATTAAGGACCTAAATGTGAGACCTGAAACCATAAAAATACTAGAAGTGAGCACAGGCAGTAATTTCTCTGACATCATCTACAGCAACAAATTTCTAGATATGTCTCCTGAGATGAAGTAAAAGCAAAAATAAACCACTGGGACTACATCAAAAGAAAAAGGTTCTGCGCAATGAAGGAAACCATCAATAAAACTAAATGGCAACTGGGACACTTGGGTGGGTCAGTCAGTTAAGCATCTGCCTTCAGCTCAGGTCATGATCCCAGGATCCAGGAATTGGACACTCATCATGCTCCCTGCTTAGTCGGGATACTGCTTCTCCCTCTGCTTCTGCCTCTGCCTCTCTCTTTCTCTGTCTCTCATAATTGAATAAATAAAATCTTTTTAGAAAAGATTTTATTTATTCATTGGACAGAGAGATAGCACAAGTAGGCAGAGTGGTAGGAAGAAGGAGAGAGAGAAGCAAGCTCTTCACTGAGCAGGGACCCCGATGTGGGGTTCGAGCCCAGGACCCTGAGATCATGACCTGAGCCAAAGGCAGATGGTTACTTAACAACTAGGCCACCCAGGCACACCAAGTATCAAGACTTTTAATGACAGTTTTAATGATAAGCTAAAATGGTCATCAGGCAAAATGTGCTTTCTTCCCAACACCAAACTGCTTTCTTAAGAAGGGATGGTAGGACACCAAGGGAGAAGTCAATGACGATTCTTCTTAGAGAAAAATATTTTGGCATCAAAATAGGGATTCTCTGATGGTGTGTGTTGTCGTCATCCTTCTGAAAGACATCAAAGAAAAAATGGCTGGGGCCCCCGGCTGGCTCAGTCAGAAAAGCATGCTGACTCTTGATGTAGGTGTCATGATTTTGAGTCCCACATTGAGTATAGAAATTACTTAAAAAATCAATCAATCTTTAAAAAAATATTGTAGTTGGGACCCATGAGAGTTACAGTCAAAGTGACCGACTCTTGGTTTTGACTTATCTCTAGATCTCAGGGTCTGGAGGTCAAGCCCCACATTGGGTTGCACACTCAGCCTGGAGTCTGCTGGTTTCTCTCTTCCTCTCCCTCTTCACAATCCTCACACTTCCTTGCTCGCCCCATCTCTCTCTAAAATGAATAAATAAATCTTAAGAAGAATTGCAGTTATCCAGAGGGTGAAGCATTTTTCTTGATCTTCTTGAGGGGGAAAGAAGTGAATTAACCTCATAGAAATCAGTCAAGAATTCTCTGAGCAACCCTGGGATTCCAAACATTCCTCTATCTGTATTACCCACCTGGAAGAGGAGTCCAAAACTCGAGGTGAGTGTGTGGTCCCACTGCAGTAAGAAGAGGGTTTGATGAGGCTGGAAACAACCTCAACATCTGATTTAAGAAGGCAATATGTTAAATAACATCACTTTTTTTCTTTTTAGAGAAACAACACATATTCAATTCAGAAATGTTAGGAATTTTGGAAAAATCACAAATCTTAAAAAAGACCAAAAACAAAAACAGGGGTGCTTGGGTAATTCAGTTGATCAAGTGGCTGCCTTCAGCTCACGTCATGATCTCATGGTCCTGGGATGGAACCCCAAGTGGGGCTCCTTGCTCAGTGAGGAGTCTGCTTCTCTCTCTGTGCACCTTACCCCCAGGTTGTGCAAGCATGCTCTCTCCATCTAGAGTAAATAAATAAAATCTTTCAAACGAAGCAAAACAAAAACCCAAAAATCTTGACAGCTGTAATCTCAACAAAGATAAACAATCTTTGTGTTCACAATTTCCAACCAATATTTTTTCTGATTGTATTTGAAATGAAAATGTGTGATAGGATATATAACATTTTATTTTCTGCTTTTTTTTGTCATAACAATATAAACAGAATATTTTCCCATTTCTATAAGCTTTTTCATGGTGTGTATTTTATAGTGGCAGCATTGTTTTAAGGAAATGTAATGCCTAGATTTCAGTATTCTAAAACTTCCTTTCTTTTTTTAAGATTTTATTTATTTGATAGACAGAGATTACAAGTAGTCAGAGAGGCAGGCAGAGAGAGAGGAGGAAGCGGGTTCCCCACTGAGCAGAGAGCCTGATGTGTGGCTCAATCCCAGGACACTGAGACTATGACCTGAGCCGAAGGCAGAGGCCTTAACCCACTGAGCTACCCAGGTGCCCCCCTCTTTTTAAAGGTCTTTTTTTTTTTAGTGACTCCTGGGTGGCTTGGTAAGTTAAGCACCTGCCTTCAAGTCAAGTCATGAACCCAAGATCCTGGGATCCAGTCCTGCATCAGGTTCCTTGCTCAGGGTGAGCCTGCTTCTCCCTTTGTTAGCTAGTCCCCCTGCTTGTGCTCTCTCTGTGTCAAAGATTTTATTTACTTATTTGTGACAGAGAGAGAGAACATGAACATGCAGAGAGGAAGCATAAGAGGGAGTAGTAGATACTCAGGGACTCAGGGGTGCAGGGAACCCAACAGTGGTTCGATTCCAGGACCCTGAGAACATGACCTGAGACACCCAGGTCACGCACAATGTCCTTGAACTTCAGTCTACTGGTCAAGAACAGAGAACTACTATGTTTTGAACTTTACTATGCTCAGTGATTCTTATTTAATTAATTATTTACAGATTTCACAATTTCGTGTGTTCATGGTCCCACATAACTGCTCATTGGTCTTAAACTATCCAATTCTCGGGTGTGCTCTGCTTGGCTAAGTAGTTATGTATAGGGTCTCATTATCCATAAGGAGTAGAGCTCTGATTCAAACCAATGTCCTTCACCTGACCTTAATTTTCTGAAGGGGATATGTGACAGACAGCAGGACAAGGAAATATGTAGAAATTTATTCTCTATGAAAACATTCATCTTTATATTGAGGAGAAGCCATCTTTGTAGCATGAAAACTAATTGAGTCCTCTGAAGACAACCAATGGAAAAAAGCACATTTACAAAAATTAGTAATTGAGGCAATTACTGAACAATATATAGCTTAGGCATCAAAGATTTATATGAGGAGATTAAGCATACAGGATAATGATCTGCGTCAAGTGTCTGTCCTAGAGGAGGGAATGAGGACCCAAAGAATAGGGCACCTGCATTTCCTTGGACAGATACTCTTCTCTCCTGAACCAGACCCCAGGCCCCCAGCACCTCCCATTCCCTGGGCTTGTCTCCATCTCTCCTTGCCCCTCCAAGCACTCCTGTGAGCAACTCACTTCATCATCACATCCTCCTGCCTTGTCACACATCGTTCTCTAAATCCCCCTTCTTTCCTTCCCTCCAGTCTCAGTGCTCTGGTCTAGCAGGTACCCTCGGAGTTCTCTAGAGATGGCAAATCTCATTTGGGGATTGCCAGTGTACTAATATATCCTCAGAACAAGAAAATATGTTTTTTAATACCCATTTCTATTGTTAATTTTCTTTAGTGAGCTTGACCTCTTTACCTCTACTGCTCCTTAGCTGGAAAATGAGGTGTTTAGCACGAATGTCTTTAGGAGTTCTTTTCAGCTCAGACTTTATCTAGAATTTGAATACTCTGATTAGGGAATAAGCGTGTGTGTGTGTGTGTGTGTGTGTGTCTGTAGAGGAAAGTGTATGGGAAGTTTGACTGAAATGCATTACTTATCTATGTAAATCTGATTTTCCTAAATCATTACAAATTCATGCAGAAAAGGTATGATTATCTGAAATGAAATTGTTTTTACTTATAGACTGCATCACTATTTTAAACTACGCAAGCCATTTTTTAAGCTGATTTTATTCTAGGGGAGATGCCAAGGCCTGTGGCTCAGAACTGTTGTTCAACTGAACAAGAGAAAAGATCAGCTCAAAAGACTAGAGGATGATTTCAAACCTCTAAGACCCTCTAGCTTAGAGGACTGGAGAATACACAGAGATGCCTCTCAGTCAGCAGACATGGGTGTCAGAGTTTCCATTCTCAGCTGTCTCTGATAAAGTTTCTTCCCTTCATCTACCTTTGGTCTAATAGGCAGTCAAGAGGCCTGGAACATGACATCCGGAGAAAACTTTGACAGGTGCTGTGTATCCTAACATATCTTGGCTTCACTCCTCATGTATAGCCATCATAATTTTACACTGAGCATTGGAAATGAAGGGGCCTGACACTGTGTGGGTTTACTTATTTCATTCTAGACATTTTTATGAAGCCTCACAACAATGCTGTTGTATCAGTAACCCCTTCCTCCACTTCCCTAGAGATAATACTGATTCTTACCTGTTCTCAGAATCTATGGTGACCTGCCATCCAATTGATTATATCCCTATCATAGAGAATTTTGCTGTTTACCTGGTAGAAAAGAAGGAGTGAGCTCCTACTCTGAGGCTTGGCTGGGATGGCTTGTATGTCCTCTGTCTAGTGCCAGCTGAGCCTGTTCCTGCAGCTCTAACTCAGGCTACAGAATTCCCGGTGACATCACTCTTCTGTTTCGTCCATTGTCTGGGACAGCTGGGACACAGGGCTTCTCTCTCCTCATGGCCATCCACTCTCTAAGACTTTTTCCCCACAACCTCCACCATGAACTTGACTGCAAGGGAGCTGCTTTTTCCAGGATGCTCCAGTTTCCAAGGTGGTGAAACCAGAAACACCAAGGCTTAGACACAACACTTCATGCAGTCACTTCTGTTCCACTCTGTTGGTCCAGGTCAGGTACAAACCCAGCCCAGAGTCACCAGGAGGGCTCTACCCAAGGGGATGAATGCAGAGAAGGGTTAAATATGGGGGCCATTCTATCATGATCTCCCAGAGAATGAATGGCCAGTGCCCTAGCCAGACCTCGTTGTGAGGTAACTGGTGCCTCTAACACAGAGGCCCTTGTGCTTCTCTTGTCCCTGCAGGCCCCACTGCACTACTCTGAGTCCCAGTCAGGTTCTTGAGCTCCTATAGACAACCTCTCAGGGCCTCCTGATATTTCAAGTTATAACAGGCTTGACTTATCATGGAGGAGAAATATTGATCCCGAGACCACCAGATCAAAAAGACTTCATAAGGTGGTCACTATGGATTCTTACTGAGGCCAGGCAACGACAGAACATCCTTGCAAAGGCCACAAAGTCTGCTGTTTTCTAAATGCTACAAACTCCCAGGCAATATTCACTTTGTGGCTGAGATGAATGTATGGATTGCACAAGAGTGATCACCACACAAGCTTAGTTTCTCCTAACATATCTTAATAGGCCCCACCGAAAAGTCTCACTGAATGCAGCCTTCAGAGAGAGAGAAAGCAAACATGCATGGTGTGCAGGGGGCAGAATGGGGGCAGCAACACACAGGGAGAGAGAGAGAATCTTGAGTGGACTCTGCACTGAGCATAGAACCCGACATGGGGGTTGATCTCCTGACCCTGAGATCGTGCCCTGAGCTGAATTTGAGAGTCAGAGGCTTAACTCCCTGAGCCAACAATGTGCTTCACTTTTGTAAAACCTTCTTCTAATGCTCAGTACACCCCCCCCACCCCAACTGGGGAAATCACTGATGAGTGACCAAATACAGTTGTTTTGCTATGACAGAGGAATGCCAACCCACCTCCTCTGCTGCCATCCTCCTCCGCTGCCTAGAATAACAATCTGACTGTGGGTAAACCATGGTCAGATATTCAGGCTCACACAATGTAAAAACAGACCATCAGCTACAGCGTACATATGTATGCATGCTTCCGGGTTGGCCAGCACCGCCGCATTTGCATATTCCAAACTTCTGCTGGATATTCTACAGTCGCAGGACTCAGAGTTTTTGCTCCTGATTCACCTTTAGAGTCTTAGAAATTAGTGAGGACTCCAAAGAGGGTTTTTGCATTTATCTGTTCATATAGACCATATTGTAAACTTAACATGGAGAAAACTACCTAAGATTTACTCATTAACTCATTTTAAAATAACAACAGTGAATCCATCCTATGACATTGATATATTTTTATGGCAAGTAATTCCACTTTCCAAAACAAAAAAATTAATATGAACAATGACATTGCTTTACATTCTGAATATTCTTTTAATGCCTAGCTTGAAAATAGACAGCTGGATTCTCATATCTGCTTTTCCATTCAATCTATATGGCACAGTGTTGTTCTGTCAGATAATACGAAAAAAAGCCAGGCTCCCACAGATGGATAGTTTTGGGTTAGAACCTCATAGACACCTCGACAGAATTTGGGCGACCATCAAGGTCCTTGGGCCACACTTTGACAATTGCTTTACTAGAGCACCAGCAGCTTGCTACATGATATTGCAGATGTCCAACAGGAAACACCCATTTATCTATGTTAACGATCAATGTAAGGGGGCTAACAAAAGAGATGTACACCAAGAGTCTCTGCTGTGGTGGAATCCTTTAACTCAGAGACCTAAAAGCATGACATAACAATTTCATATAATATATGATTTATACATGCATGCACGATCAATTAAAAGAGCAAGCATGTTACTTGTTTTGTTACTTGTATTCATAAACACAGCTTGTAGAACCTGAAGCAGGGAGAGGCAGAGGGAGAGGGATCCCAGGAAGACTCCTAAGCAGACTCCCATCAATCTCCTGGTCTCTAACATACCTCATCCCATCCTCCATCCTGGACTAGAGCCCTGGAGCTTGGTGTTAGTGAAAGCAGAAGGGAAGGCTCCAGGCTTTCCTTCTTCATCCCAGGAATGGGAGCAGATTGATAAGACTCACTTTTATTCTGCCAAGGTGCCATATTTTGGGATAGCACTCCCAAACCTCCCGCCTCCCATACTAAAAATCAACAAATGTGCCAAGAGAATTTGAAGAAGAGAGTCATCCTATGTTCATGTGTCTAAAGACTCAATATTATTAAGATGTGGATTCTCCCCAAACTGATCTATAGATTCCACTCAATTCTAATAAAAATCCCTGGAGGATAAGCTGTTTCTAAAATTCATATGGAAATACAAAGAACCTCGCATTGCCAAAAGACTTAAAAAAAAAAGATATTATTTTTCAGTAATCTGTACCCTCAAGGTGGGGCTTAAACTCACAACACCAAGATCAAGAGTCCAATGCTCTATCCACTGAGCCAGCCAAGGGCCCCTAGAATAACCAAAACAACTTTAAAAAGAGCAAAGTTGAAAGGCTAATGCCACTAGGTTTCAAACTTATTATGACGTTAGCATGGGTTGGGGGCAGTAAATTGGGAGGGAGGGATTCTAAAGTATTATGAAGAAAACTTGGGGGAAAGGATGGATACCTTTACAATCTTGATGATGGTGGTGGTTGCATGAGTATACCTATATGTCAAACTTACCAGATTGTATTCTTTACATATATGCAGTGTACCGTGTGTCAGTTCTCTGTCAATAAGGCTGTAGACACCAGTTAAAGAACTTGTGTCCTTTAAAAGAAGTGTCAGGAGAATGAATAGATGTTCTCCTGACAGACAACAGAGAACAAAGGGAAATAAAAGGTATCCAAATTGGCAATGAAGAAGTCAAACTCTCTCTCTTCGCAGATGACATGATAATTTATATGGAAAACCCAAAAGACTCCACCCCCAAACCACTAGAAGTCATACAACAATTCAGTAATGTGGCAGGATACAAAGTCAATGTACAGACATCAGTGGCTTTCTTATACACTAACAATGCAAATAAGAAAGAGAAATTAGAGAATCGATTCCATTTACTATAGCACCAAGAACCATAAGATACCTGGGAATAAACCTAACCAGAGAGGTAAAGGATCTGTACTCAAGGAACTACAGAACACTCATGAAAGAAATTGAAGAAGACACAAAAAGATGAAAGACCATTCCATGCTCTTGGATCAGAAGAATAAACACTGTAAAAATGTCTATACTGCCTAGAGCAATCTGTACTTTCAATGCCATTCCGATAAAAATTTCACCGGTATTTTTCAAAGAGCTGGAGCAAATAATCTGAAAATCTGTACGGAATCAGAAGAAACACCCAAATTGTTAAGGAAATGTTGAAAAAGAAAAACAAAACTGGAGGCATCATGTTACCTGATTTCAAGCTTTACTAAAAAGCTGTGATCACCAAGACAGCATGGTACTGGCATAAAAACAGACACATAGACCACTGGAACAGAGTAGAGAGCCCAGATAAGGACCCTCAACTCTATGGTCAAATAATCTCAACAAATCAGGAAAAAATATACAGTGGAAAAAAGACAGTCTCTTCAATAAATGGCGCTAGGAAAATTGGACAGCTATATGTAGAAGAATGAAACTCGACTATACTCTTACACCATTTACAAAGATAAACTCGAAATGGATAAAAGACCTCAAAGTGAGACAGGAATCCATCAGAATCATAGAAGAGAACATAGGCAGGATCCTCTTCGATATCAGCCACAGCAACTTCTTTCAAGATATGTCTCCAAAGGCAAAGAAAACAAAAGTGAAAATAAACTTTTGGGACTTCATCAAGATCAAAAGCTTCTGCACAGCAAAGGAAACAGTCAACAAAACAAAGAGGCAACCTACGGAATGGGAGAAGATATTTGCAAATGACAGTACAGACAAAAGGCTGATATCCAGGATCTATAAAGAACTTCGCAAACTCAACACACACAAAACAGATAATCATGTCAAAAAATGGGCAGAAGTCATGAACAGACATTTCTCCAATGAAGATAATGGTGCTATAGTAAATGGAATCGATTCTCTAATTTCCCTTTCTATGTTTTCATTGTTAGTGTATAAGAAAGCCACTGATTTCTGTACACTGGCTTTGTATCCTGCGGCATTACTGAATTGCTGTATAAGTTCTAGTGGATTGGCGGTGGAGTCTTTTGGGTTTTCCATATAAAGTATCATGTCATCTGCAAAGAGAGAGAGTTTGACTTCTTCATTGCCAATTTGGGTACCTTTTATTTCCCTTTGTTGTCTGATTGCTGTCGCTAGGAATTCTAATACTATGTTGAACAAGAGTGGTGAGAGTGGGCATCCTTGTCGTGTTCCTGATCTCAGTGGGAAGGCTGTGAACTTTTTCCCATTGAGGATAATATTTGTTGTGGGTTTTTCATAGGTGAATTTTGTGAAGTTCAGGAATGTTCCCTCTATCTCTATTCTTTGAAGCGTTTTAATCAAAAACAGATGCTGGATTTTGTCAAATGCTTTTTCTGCATCAATTGAGAGGACCATGTGGTTCTTCTCTCTTCTCTTATTGATTTGTTCTATCACATTGATTGATTTGCGAATGTTGAACCATCCTTGCAACCCAGGGATGAATCCCACCTGGTCATGGTGGATAAACTTTTTAATGTGCTGTTGGATCCTATTTGCTAGGATCTTGTTGAGAATCTTAGCATCCATATTAATCAGTGATATTAGTCTGAAATTCTCCTTTTTGGTGGGGTCTTTGCCTGGTTTGGGGATCAAGGTAATGCTGGCTTCATAAAAAGAGTCTGGAAGTTTTCCTTCTGCTTCAATTTTTTGAAACAACTTCAGGAGAATAGGTGTTATTTCTTCTTTGAAAGTTTGGTAGAATTCCCCAGGGAATCCATCAGGACCTGGGCTCTTGTTTTTTGGGAGGTTTTTGATCACTGCTTCAATCTTGTTACTAGATATTGGTCTATTCACTTCATCAATTTCTTCCTGGTTCAATTTGGGGAGTTTATAGTTTTCCAGGAATGTATCCATTTCATCTAGGTTGCTTAGCTTATTGCCATATAACTGTTGATAATAACTTCTGATGATTGTTTCTACTTCCTTGGTATTCATTGTGATCTCTCCCTTTTCATTCATAATTTTATGAATTTGAGCTTTCTCTCTTTTCTTTTGGATTAGTTTGGCCAATGGTTTATCGATCTTTTTGATTCTTTCAAAAATCCAGCTTCTATTTTCATTGATGCATTCTACTGTGTCTCTGGTTTCTATCTCATTGATCTCTGCTCTAATCTTGATTATTTCCCTTCTTCCATGTGGCGTTGGCTTAATTTGTCATTGATTCTCCAGTTCTTTAAGGTGTAGAGACAGCTGGTGTACTTTGGATTTTTCAATTTTTTGATGTAGGCATGGATGGCTATGTATTTCCCCCTTAGGACCGCTTTTGCTGTATCCCATAGGTTTTGGACCGGATTGTCTTCATTCTCATTGGTTTCCATGAATTGTTTCAGTTCTTCTTTGATCTCCTGGTTGATCCAAGCATTCTTAAGCAAATTGGTCTTTAGCTTCCAGGTATTTGAGTTCCTTCCAAACTTTTCCTTGTGGTTGAGCTCCTGTTTCAAAGCATTGTGATCTGAGAATATGCAGGGAATAATGTCAGTCTTTTGGTATCAGTTGAGTCCTGATTTGTGACCCAGCATGTGGTCTCTTCTGGAGAAGGTTCCATGTGCACTCGAGAAGAATGAGTATCCTGTTGTTTTAGGGTGGAGTGTTCTGTATATATCTATGAGGTCCATCTGGTCCAATGTGTCATTCAATGCTCTTGTTTCTTTATTGATTTTCTGCTGGGATCACCTGTGTATTACTGAGAGTGGATTTTTAAGATCTTCTACTATTAATGCATTCATATCAGTATGACTCTTTCTCTTGATTAACAGTTTTCTTATGTAATTGGCTGCTCCCATATAAATATTTACAATTGCTAGTCCCTTTAAGAATTGTGCAGTGTCCTTGGAAACACCATGTGTTGGAGAGGATGTGGAGAAAGGGGAGCCCTCTTACACTGTTGGTGGGAATGCAAGTTGGTGCAGCAACTTTGGAGATCAGTGTGGATAGTCCTTAAGAAATTAAAATTAGGGCTTCCCTATGACCCTGCAATTGCACTACTGGGTATTTACCCCAAAGATACAGATGGAGCGAAAAGAAGGGCCATCTGTATCCCAATGTTTGTAGCAGCAATGGCCATGGTCGACAAACTGTGGAAAGAACCAAGATGCCCTTCAATGGATGAATGGATAAGGAACCATATACACTATGGAGTACTTTGCCTCCATCAGCAAAGATGAATACCCAACTTTCGTATCAACATGGATGGGAGTGGAAGAGATTATGCTGAGTGAAATAAGTCAAGCAGAGAGAGTCAATTATTATATGGTTTCACTTATTTGTGGAGCATAAGAAATAACACGGAGGACATGGAGAGGAGAAGGAAGCTGAGGGAAATTGGAGAGGGAGATGAACCATGAGATACTATGGACTCTGAAAAACAACCTGAGGGTTTTGAAGGGGCGGGGAGGGGGGTGGGAGGTTGGGGGAGCCAGGTGGTGCGTATTATGGAGGGCACACATTGCATGGCGCACTGGGTGTGGTGCAAAAAACAATGAATTCTGTTATGAGGAAAAGAAATTTAAAAAAGAAAGTGTTATGCAGTGTCCTTCTGTATCTCTGACTACAGTCTTTAGTTTAAAATCTAATTTATCTGATATGACAATCACTACCCTGGCCTTCTTTTGAGGCCCACTGGCATGAAAGATACTTCTCCATCCCTTCACGTTCAGTCTGGGTGTATCCTTAGGTTCAAAATGTGTCTCTTGTAGACAACATATGGATGGGTCCTGTTCTTTTATACAATCTGTAACCCTGTGTTGTTTTATGGGTGCATTAAACCATTCATGTTGAGAGTGATTATTGAGAGATACGTTTTTATTGACATCATGTTACCTGTGAAGTCTTCGTTTCTATAGATTGTCTCCATATATTTCTGTTCAATGATATTGTTAGGATTTTTCCTCTTTTATAGAAACCCCCTTCATATTTCCTGAGGTGTTGGCTTGGTGGTCACATATTATTTTAAACCTTGCTGGTCTTGGATGCTCTTTACCTTTCTATCCATTTTGAATGTCAGTCTTGCTGGATAAAGTATTCTTGGCTGCATGTTCTTCTCATTTAGTGCCCTGAATATGTCTTGCCAGCCCTTTCTGGCTTGCCAGGTTTCTGCGGACAGGTCTGACGTTATTCTGATGGGCTTTCCTCTGTGCAAGGAATTTCTTTGTCCTAGATGCTTTCAAGAGCTCCTGTCTACAATTATGATTCATCATTTTCACTATCAGGTGTCTTGAGAGATTGTATGATTTTGGGGGGAGGTATTTCTGCCTCTAGTACATGAATGCTGATTCCATTCACAAGATTGGGAAAATGTTCATGGAGAATTTGTTCAAATATATCTTCTAATCTTCTTCCCCTCCCCCCCCCCAGGTATTCCAGTAATTCTGACGTTGGGACATTTCATGGTGTCATTTATTTCCCTAATTTTGTTTTTGTGGCTTCTAAGCTGTTTGTTCCAGGCTTCCTCCTGATTCTTTTTCTCTATTTGTTTGTCTTTCAGATCACTGATTCTATCTTCTGTCTCGGTTACCCTAGCTTTTAGAGAATTTAGATTAGATTGGAACTCATTGAGAACATTGTGAACATCATCCCTGGTAGCTTTCACTTCTGCCCTAATCAACTCCATTTTGTCATCCATGGCTTTCTTCAACCTAGCTATTGTCTGGATAATTGTTAGCCTGAATTCCATTTTCGACATATTGTCTATGTCCATAGCCATTAGGTCTGTTGCAGAAGTCCCTCTGTCTTTGAATTTTTCTTCTGTTGGGCAGTCCTCCTTCTAGTCATTTTGGTGAGAGATGGCTGAATGGATGTGTAACTGAATGTACTGACAGTGGTGCAGGGAAGGTGCACCCTGGAACACTTCTGAGCAGTCAAGAGTCCCCACCTAAAAGAAAGAAAAAAGAAAAAGAGAGAAAGAGAAAAAAAAGAAAGATAAAATAGAAGTCCCAACCCAAATGGGCCCCAAGTAAGATTTATGAAGTATACCAACAAAAAGACTGACAAAAGTAGATGACAAAAGAAAAGGAAATAAATAAGTAAAAAGAAAACAAAAAAAGAAACTCATCTACAAGTACCCCAAGTATAAGATTTATATATTACCAGGACAGAAAGAAATACACAGAAACACTGGCAGAAGAAAAAGATGGGAGAGTAGTTATAAATTTTCAGTGTGTGCGAGAAAGGTTATTTTGATTCTTCCTGGATGTATCTTGATATCTTTGTTAAAGGACTCAACTTTCTTAAGATAAAGGGGGATTAAAAACTGGTTTACCTAAGGGGTAGCATTGATTGGGGAAAAAGGATTACCTTGAAGCTTAACTCTATATAAATATTAAAAAAAAAAAGAAAAAAAAGAATAAACTAAACTAAAATTAAAAAAATTAAAAAATAGAAAAGCAAAAGAAAAGCACAGGTATATGTATCAAAAAGTTTAGGTTAAAAGGTTATTATGGAATTTGATGTACTGGACATCTCACTGTGATGGTAAATAGGTTAAAAAGTTATATATAAAAAAGTGAACCAGAATAGTGGGAATGAATTAAAAATAAAAGTTGTATCTATGAAGTAGTGGTGGTTATCCTCTTGTCTTTTTTTTTTTTTCCATTGGCTTTTTGGGTGAGGGGCCCGCCATGTGGGTTTTCAGGGAGTCTTTCTGGAGTTAAGTCCTCCTGCCCCCATCAATGGGGTGGGCTCTGAGGAAACTAGGTTTTCAGGCTTTTGTTCTCTGGAAGTTTTTTGTTTGTTTGTTTGTTTGTTTGTTCATTTATTTTCTCTCACCTTGGCAGCTTTTGATGGCTTTTGGAGGTTTAGAGGAGAGCAAACTGCACCCGGACCTCCCTCTCAGAGTGAAGCCTGTCTGTTCCCCTCTGGGTGCTCCAGAGCACATAAATTCCCCCTTGGCCACTGGCAGAGCACATTCCCAGTCACAGTCTCTGGGGTCACAGGAACTCCTGCTTGTATCCCAAACCATGATAGCTGCAGCTGTCTGAGCTGCTCCACATGGCCAGAGAGGTCCCAAGCAGTGATAGAGCACTGAGATTTTCCCACTTGGCTGGGCCTGGGAGTGCTCAGACTCCCAGGGTCTGAGAGAGCACCAGCTGGCACCTGCATGCACCTCTCTCAGGGGAGGGTGTGGGGCGAGACTCAGACTCTGGTAGTGCGGCTCACATGTGGAGAGTGCAAAAGGCTGTGTTTCTGCTGGCTGGTGAGTCTCCCTCACCCTTTCGGGAGCTGCCACCCAAAAGCTCTCAGGCGTGCTGTCATGCTGTCAGCTCAGGGACCAAGACCTGGCATCTTCGCAGCACTCTCTCTGGCTCAGTGCCAGGGGTGGTTGTCATGGGTCAGAGATTTAAACCCCTGTCCCTAACTGCCCAGATTCCCACAATTTTACCCCACAATCCTTTGCTTTTTTTGAGTGTTTTCAACAAGACTCCAAGTTAATGCTGGTCCCCAATTGCAGGGCACTCTCATATTGGGATATTATTTTCCAATGGGTCACTTCTGGAGGCTCCCTACAACTTTTGTTTATCTTCTGATATCAGTCCGATGTTCCCACTCCACTTTACCTGCCCACTGGCATCTTCTGGCCCCATAGAGATCCTGAAGTGTATAATTCTAATACCAGGCTGGTTTCATGAGTGATCAGAGTTCTTTGGTAGGTAATCAGCTCACTTTAGGGTATAGGTTGAATTGGTGCCTCTCATACTTCCCTGCCATCTTGTTGTCCTCAATATTTTATTTTTAACTTAAATTTATTTTATTTTAAATTCAATTAATTATCATATAGTGTCTTATTAGTTTCAGAGGTGGAGTTCAGTGACTCATTGGCTGTATATAACACCCAGTGCTCATTATATCACATGCCCTCCTTAATGTCCATCACTCAGTTAACCCATTCCCCACCCTCCCCTCCAGCAATGCTCATTTTGTTTCTTTTCTTTTCTTTTCTATTTATTTGACAGATAGAGACCACAAGTAGGCACGTAGAGAAAGAGGGGAAAACAGGCTCCCCGCTGAGCATGGAGCCTGATGTGGGGCTTGATCCAGGACCCTGGGATCATGACCTGAGCCAAAGGCAGAGGCTTAACCCACTGAGCCACTCAGGTGCACCCCCACCTCAGTTTGTTTCTTATGATTAAGAGTCTTTTAGGATTTGTTCCCCTCTTTGAGTTCATCCTGTTTTCTTTGTGCCTCCTTTCCTCTATGCTCCCCTGTTTTGTTTCAAAATTGCACATATGAGTGAAATCATATGATAATTATCTTTCTCTGAATGACTTCCTTCACTTAGCATAATACCCTCTAGTTCTATCCATGTCATTGCAAAGGGCAAGGTTTCTTTTTTTTTTTTTTTTTTTTTTTTTTTTTTTTTTTTTTTTTTTTTGGTGATGGCTGAGTAATAGTCCATTATGTATCCATACCACATCTTCTTTATCCATTCACTTGCCCATGGACATCTGGGGTCTTTCCATAGTTTAACTATGTGGACATTGCTGCTCTAAACATTGAGGTACAGGTGCTCCTTCAAAACACTATATTTGTATTTTTGGGGTAAGCGCTTAGTAGTGCAAATGCTGGGTCATAGGATGGCTCTATTTTTAATGTTTGAGGAAGCTCCATACTGTTTTCCAGAGTGGCTTTATCAACTTGCATTTCTGCCAGCAGTGTTAGAGTTTCTCTGCATCCTTGCCAACATTTGTTGTTTCCTGACTTGTTAATTTTAGCCATTCTGACTGGTGAAACACAATCTCATTGTGGTTTTGATTGTATTTCCCGGATGCCAAGTGATGTTGAGCAGTTTTTCATGTGTCTGTTAACATTTGGATGTGTTCTCTGCAGAAATGTCTGTTCATGTCTTCTGCCCGTTTCTTTTTTTTTTTTTTTTTTTTTTTATTTTTATTTTTATTTTTTTTTAAATTTTTTATTTTTTATAAACATATATTTTTATCCCCAGGGGTACAGGTCTGTGAATCACCAGGTTTACACACTTCACAACACTCACCAAATCACATACCCTCCCCAATGTCCATAATCCCACCCCCTTCTCCCAAACCCCCTCCCCCCGGCAACCCTCAGTTTGTTTTGTGAGATTAAGAGTCACTTATGGTTTGTCTCCCTCCCAATCCCATCTTGTTTCATTTATTCTTCTTCTACCCACTTAAGCCTCCATGTTGCATCACCACTTCCTCATATCAGGGAGATCATATGATAGTTGTCTTTCTCTGCTTGACTTATTTCGCTAAGCATGATACGCTCTAGTTCCATCCATGTGGTTGCAAATGGCAAGATTTCATTTCTTTTGATGGCTGCATAGTATTCCATTGTGTATATATACCACATCTTCTTGATCCATTCATCTGTTGATGGACATCTAGGTTCTTTCCATAGTTTGGCTATTGTGGACATTGCTCCTATAAACATTCGGGTGCATGTGTCCCTTTGGATCACTACATTTGTATCTTTAGGGTAAATACCCAATAGTGCAATTGCTGGGTCATAGGGCAGTTCTATTTTCAACATTTTGAGGAACCTCCATGCTGTTTTCCAGAGTGGCTGCACCAGCTTGCATTCCCACCAACAGTGTAGGAGGGTTCCCCTTTCTCCGCATCCTCGCCAGCATCTGTCATTTCCTGATTTGTTGATTTTAGCCATTCTGACTGGTGTGAGGTGATATCTCATTGTGGTTTTGATTTGTATTTCCCTGATGCCGAGTGATATGGAGCACTTTTTCATGTGTCTGTTCGCCATCTGGATGTCTTCTTTGCAGAAATGTCTGTTCATGTCTTCTGCCCATTTCTTGATTGGATTATTTGTTCTTTGGGTGTTGAGTTTGCTAAGTTCTTTATAGATTCTGGACACTAGTCCTTTATCTGATATGTCGTTTGCAAATATCTTCTCCCATTCTGTCAGTTGTCTTTTGATTTTGTTAACTGTTTCCTTTGCTGTGCAAAAGCTTTTGATCTTGATGAAATCCCAGTAGTTCATTTTTTCCCTTGCTTC
Organism: Mustela lutreola; assembly: GCF_030435805.1. Classification (NCBI taxonomy): domain Eukaryota; kingdom Metazoa; phylum Chordata; class Mammalia; order Carnivora; family Mustelidae; genus Mustela; species Mustela lutreola. Next base: position 57,060,967 of record NC_081296.1, read on the forward strand.
CCTTGCCTTTTGCGTTGTTCCTAGGAAGATGTTGCTGCGGCAGAGGTCGAAGAGGTTGCTGCCCGTGTTCTCATCAAGGATTTTGATGGATTCCTTTCGTACATTGAGATCCTTCATCCATTTTGAGTCTATTTTTGTGTGTGGTGTAAGGAAATGGTCCAATTTCATTTTTCTGCATGTGGCTGTCCAATTTTCCCAGCACCATTTATTGAAAAGGCTGTCTTTTTTCCATTGGACATTCTTTCCTGCTTTGTCGAAGATTAGTTGACCATAGATTTGAGGGTCTATTTCTGGGCTCTCTATTCTGTTCCATTGATCTATGTGTCTGTTTTTGTGCCAGTACCATGCTGTCTTGATGATGACAGCTTTGTAATAGAGCTTGAAGTCCGGAATTGTGATGCCACCAACGTTGGCTTTCTTTTTCAATATCCCTTTGGCTATTCGAGGTCTTTTCTGGTTCCATATAAATTTTAGCATTATTTGTTCCATTTCTTTGAAAAAGATGGATGGTACTTTGATAGGAATTGCATTAAATGTGTAGATTGCTTTAGGTAGCATAGACATTTTCACAATATTTATTCTTCCAATCCAGGAGCATGGCACATTTTTCCATTTCTTTGTGTCTTCCTCAATTTCTTTCATGAGTACTTTATAGTTTTCTGAGTATAGATTCTGTGTCTCTTTGGTTAGGTTTATTCCTAGGTATCTTATGGTTTTGGATGCAATTGTAAATGGGATTGACTCCTTAATATCTCTTTCTTCTGTCTTGCTGTTGGTGTAGAGAAATGCAACTGATTTCTGTGCATTGATTTTATATCCTGACACTTTACTGAATTCCTGTATAAGTTCTAGCAGTTTTGGAGTGGAGTCTTTTGGGTTTTCCACATATAGTATCATATCATCTGCGAAGAGTGATAATTTGACTTCTTCTTTGCCGATTTGGATGCCTTTAATTTCCTTTTGTTGTCTGATTGCTGAGGCTAGGACCTCTAGTACGATGTTGAATAGCAGTGGTGATAATGGACATCCCTGCCGTGTTCCTGACCTTAGCGGAAAAGCTTTCAGTTTTTCTCCATTGAGAATGATATTTGCGGTGGGTTTTTCATAGATGGCTTTGATGATATTGAGGTATGTTCCCTCTATCCCTACACTTTGAAGAGTTTTGATCAGGAAGGGATGTTGTACTTTGTCAAATGCTTTTTCAGCATCTATTGAGAGTATCATATGGTTCTTGTTCTTTCTTTTATTGATGTGTTGTATCACATTGACTGATTTGCGGATGTTGAACCAACCTTGCAGCCCTGGAATAAATCCCACTTGGTTGTGGTGAATAATCTTTTTAATGTACTGTTGAATCCTATTGGCTAGTATTTTGTTGAGTATTTTCGCATCTGTGTTCATCAAGGATATCGGTCTATAGCTCTCTTTTTTGGTGGGATCCTTGTCTGGTTTTGGGATCAAGGTGATGCTGGCCTCATAAAATGAGTTTGGAAGTTTTCCTTCCATTTCTATTTTTTGGAACAGTTTCAGGAGAATAGGAATTAGTTCTTCTTTAAATGTTTGGTAGAATTCCCCCGGGAAGCCGTCTGGCCCTGGGCTTTTGTTTGTTTGGAGATTTTTAATGACTGTTTCAATCTCCTTACTGGTTATGGGTCTGTTCAGGCTTTCTATTTCTTCCTGGTTCAGTTGTGGTAGTTTATATGTTTCTAGGAATGCATCCATTTCTTCCAGATTGTCAAATTTATTGCCGTAGAGTTGCTCATAGTATGTTCTTATAATAGTTTGTATTTCTTTGGTGTTAGTTGTGATCTCTCCTCTTTCATTCATGATTTTATTTATTTGGGTCCTTTCTCTTTTCTTTTTGATAAGTCGGGCCAGGGGTTTATCAATTTTATTAATTCTTTCAAAGAACCAGCTCCTAGTTTCGTTGATTTGTTCTATTGTTTTTTTGGTTTCTATTTCATTGATTTCTGCTCTGATCTTTATGATTTCTCTTCTCCTGCTGTTCTGCCCGTTTCTTGACTGGATTATTTATTCTTTGGATTTTGAATTTGATAAATTCCTTATAGAGTTTGGATACTAGCCCTTTATCTGGTATGTCATTTGCAAATATCTTCTCCCATTCTATCAGTTGTCTTAGTTTTGTTGACAGTTTCCTTTGTTGTGGAAAAGCTCTTTATCTTGATGAAGTCCCAAGAATTCATTTTTGTTTTTGTTTTCATAGCCTTTGAAGACATGTCCAGTAAGCAGTTGTTGCCCCTGAGTCTGAACAGTTGCTGCCTGTGTTCTTCTCTAGGATTTTGATAAATTCTTGTCTCATGTGTGGGTCTTTCAGCCATTTTGACTTCAAAACTCAAAATTTAGTAATAAGAAATCAAAATATCCAAATATCCAAGTGTTCAATATCATTGTTCATTAAGGAAATGCAAATTAGAACCATTATACACTTACTCTAATGGTCAAAATGAAAACTACTGACCATAGCCCAAGCCATCAAAGATGTGGAGCAACTGCAACGCCATTGCTGGGGGAATGAAGGCCTCTCCTGGGGTACCACAGCAAGTGCCCCCCAGGAGGAGGGCATGCCTGAGTCCAGACCTACAGCAGCTTCTCCAGCTTGCTTTCCCACCCAGGTGTCCAGGACCCCCGCCCAAATTCCCCCACCCCCCAGCACATCTTCATAGTGGGATCCCAGACCTTTCCTGGATGCACTTTCCACCAGGCCCCCAGGGGAAGGCAGGTGCCCAGGCCCATTCCTACAGGGTGCTCCTTGGTGTCAGGAGCACTGGCAGTCCCCCACCCCATCCCCAAGAGAAGTCTGGTGTCCAGGAGCAGCAGTGGGAGGGGGTGCCCACGTGGGCAAAGCTGTCAAGCACCAGGCTGATGTTGCTGTGGGCTGACCCAGCTGGACTTAGACAGCCACACCGCTCTGAGCTTGGTGGGACAGCAGGAAGATGTGGTATGATGAACCTTCTGCCCTGGGAGTTGGGTCTGTGCAGAGACCCTGGTACCAGTGCACCTTCCAGGCCCCATCCTCTCTGCTTCGAAAGCTGCATGTTAAAAACCAGTCAGTGTGAAAAATAAATAAGTATGTGCAATAAAATATCATGTTTTTGCTCTCAAGAGCAAATTTTTCCACCCTAGTGGCGCTATCATTCCATCAATGAAGTATGTACTGACTGACCTTAAGCTCCACTTCCAAGGAGTTTCCCTTTTTATTCCTACCACAGGTGTTCCTTGGGCAAGAGTCAACTCCTCTCCCTTGCCTGCAATGGGAGAATTCTGAAAGCCTGGGCCTACCAATTAATAACTACTTTGAAGAAAAATTGGTTTCAAACTATACCATTACATTCGGCCAAATACCTGAGCAGTTCTCTAGAGAACTGTCGTGGTCTTCGAAAACAAGGATAGTCTGAGAGACTGTCATAGTCAGGAGGAGCCTAAGGAGACAGGTAATGAAATGCCAAGTGTGTCCTGGATGGAACCCTGGCACAGAAAAAGGATGTTGGTAAAAACTAAGGAACTCTGAATCAAGTATGGGTTTCAGTTCAATCATACTAAGAATAAAACAACTATGATACTCCCCTACTTTCCTTTGTCCTTGGGAGTGAACACTTTGGGACTCCCTCATGGTGAGCTAGTTTGATTAAAACTGTAGCTGGAACACAGCATTAGTGGAGTTCGGGACAGGAATTGGCAGCCTGCCCTGCACTCTAGCTTACTGTGAGTTTACCAACTGTTGTTGGTAAACTGTTATTTGGAGGGTGCTACACAACATGACCGCAGGAAGGGAAGAAAGAACATCCCCACGTTTGGGTAAAAACTGGGGCTATGGGCTGCTATATTGGTCAATATTTCCCTTAAAAGCTTTGTGGGACCAATATCCCTGCTTTGGTTTTGCTGTTGTCGTTGTTAAAAATAAGTGACAAATTGAAATGGGTCAGGACTTCAGATAGGCCATGGTGAGGGCCCCTTGTCTCTGTTCCAACAATGGAAGCCACATCTAGAAGACTCAAAGGTTAAGAGCTGGAATCATCTATAGTCTCAATCACCCATAGGATGAGTGATTGATGTTGGCTGAGACCTTAGGTGGCCTAGGTCTTAGGTGGCTCGAGCATCTATGCATGGCCTCTCTGGGTTGCATAGGTTTCTTGAGAACATGGTGATTGCATCCCAAGACAGAAAGGGAGAACCAAGCAGAAGCTGTATCACTACTTATGACTTGGCCTTGGAAATCATGCGAGAAGTCACTTTGATTCTATTCCTTGGAAGTGACTTCATACCACTACAGGTAGACTTAAGAAGTGCCTTAAAGGGGGGGGTGCCTGGTTGGCTCAGTCTGTACAGCATGAGACGGTTCATCTCAGGGTCATGGTTTTGAGCCTCAAGTTCACTAGAGTTTGCTTTAAAAAAAAATTCAATGAAAAGTTAAAAGGTGAGAACTTCTAAAGTGTTGCAAAGTGTGTGGGTGGGCATCCCGACATGTGGGCCAAGACTCCAGAGACCCCACTTTTCTGTGTAAGGGCAGTTCCAGCTCTAATCCTAACTCTTGCATGGCCCACAGAAGAAGGCTCCAGAAGATACATTTGTGCCACTCTGTCTGAGTAATGACTGACTGACAGAGGTGGGTCAACCAGACATTCTTCATCAGGAAATTATATTTAAGGGAGAAGTATAAAGTGAGATGAACATGGGCTCACCACGTGAAACAGAAGGGTCGAGGAAATGAATCTGCTACCTACTGACTGAGGGAATGCATAGAAAAGAACACTGATGAGAGACACCAAGAGGCCAAATATTTTTCCAGTCCTAAGTCCATGATTTCCTGAGGCATTAGTTACAAATTCTCAGCCTGCTGGATGTCTTCCCTCCTAATAAATTCAGCCACAGCCAGAAGACAACATCCATGGAATAGTTTTGTTGACCAGAAGTAGCAGACCTTTTCTATACAGGGCCAGACCATAACTACTTCATATTAGGGGGTTATTTGTGGTGTCTCTCTTCCCCTCTCTTTCTTTCCTCCCCTCCCCCTTGCCTGGTAGTCCTACCTCTAGATGGACAGTAGTTCCTGTATCAGGCATGGACCTTTAAAATATTCCATCAAGCCAGACCTCATCTTCAGAGATTCATTTGGTTGTTTATTAAGTGTTCATCAAATTCATTTAATGGGACAAACAACTTCTGTGTCTCTCCTTTACTGTCACACTGCTACAACACTCACAACACCTCTGACCTCAGATATGCAGTGGGTGTGTGTGTGGAGGGGGGAGGTGGTTTCCTACAACAGCCAATTCTGGGGCACTGGCTGGATGTTCAACAATTTAACTCAATTCTGACACTACCCCCATGGAGATAGTGTCAGCTCCCCCAGATTAGGGATTCATTCCCTGAGGCTCACCCAATCCAGATGTCAATTGCAAGTCTCCTGATTACCTGGCTATAAGTCTCAGCTTTCCCCTGACCCCCTTGTTTGTTGGATTGATTTGCTAGAACCACTCACAGAACTCAAGGAAACACATATGCTTTCCCAGTTTTTGAAGAGATATGACAAGGAGAGCGATGCACAACCAGATGAAGAGTTATGTTGGGTAAGGTCTGGGAGGGTCCCTAATGATTGTGCTTCTGTCCTCATGAAGTTGGCGTGCATCACCCTCCCAGTGTAGATGATGTAGGAAGGATGTTAGGCCTCAAAGCCAATGACCAAGAACAAATTCTTGAGATGTCTTTGGTGCAAAAAGATGGTTTCATTAAAGCAGGGGGCAGGACCTGAAGGCAGATAGAGCTGCACTCCGGTGATGAGGAGTGGCCCATTATATAGTTCCAAGTTCAGAGGACTTTAGGGATAGGTAAATCTCTAAAGAACTGGTCGGAAGGATTCCAGGACCTTGAAGGGGCTAGCTATTGCTAGGAAGAGGTCATTTACTACTGTCTAGTGAAACATCAGTCATGAGGACTTCAGATTTATGTAAGTGGGCCATATGGTTGGGGATCATATATTCATATATCTTGGGAAGGAGTAGAGATAATGAAAGTTCCCAAAGGACTTTTATATGTTATAGTAGACTTACAGGATCCTGATCCAAGATCAGGCTAAGATTGCCGTTTGTCCTTGGCAAAGTAGTAACATTGATGCAGCTGAGATCTTAGAGGAGAGTCACTCGGCCTGTGTCAAGGGCTTGTCATGGGCTGCAGGTAGTAAGGAAATTTAGTTCTTTTTTCACTTTTGTTTCTCACGTCATAGATGGGTTTCTAACCCATTAGTTCCCCTTCCCTGAACTTTTGTTTTTTTTTTATAAAGGCTACCTCACACAGGTAGGGCAATTATTACCTCCATTTCCAATTGCTCTCCTCTCTCTTGAGGTTGGGGGTGAGGCCAAAATTACCAAGCTTTTCATCATGGTTCCATCTTTCTGGTGATCAGCCCCCATCCAGAGACCTCCCCGGTGGCTGCCAGGGTTCTCTTTCTTTGTTTCTTTTTTTTTTTTTTATAAAGATTTTATTTACTTATTTGACAGACAAGTAGAGAGACAGGCAAAGACAGAGAGAGGAGGAAGCAGGCTCCCCACTGAGCAGAGAGCCCGATGCAGGGCTCGATCCCAGGATCCTGGGACCACACAGGGTTCTCTTTCTTATAAGAAAAGATGTTCCCAGTGCTCTTATCACTTAGGAATTTACAAGGGTTTCAAGAGCCCTGTGCCAGGAATCAAAGACAGAAATCAACATATATTTTCTACTTTCTCACAGGGATCCAGTCATTGATTTTGTTTTTTTATAAAGCTCCCAGATGAACTTCATATGAAACCAGAGTTGAGAGCTGCTGGAATATTTGCTAAGTTCATTTCTAAGGTTTGCTACTTCTGAGTCATTCCTATAATGACTGTCCGGTCATTGAAACTGACTTAGGAATATACCTAAATGAATATCTGATTTAGTCAGTTATCTTGACCCTCCCACAATATCTGATTGCATGCAGAGAATAACACGAATCTGAGAGAAAGTCTACCCTGGTCTGGTCTGTTAATTTAGAACAAATGCCTCTGGGCATAAAAGATTTTCCCCAAGTTATCTTCATTCTTATTCCCTCCCACAATTTCTTCAATTTGTGTGTTCTGTAATGTATAAATAATGATTGTTGAGAAATAGTTGAATAAGGTAGAGTAACTGAGTGGTTGGGTGACAGGAAATTCAGCCTTTTACTAGGTTACTTTCTCCAAGAATCTTACTTTCTCCAAAAATCTCCAAGAATCTCCAAGGTAATGTTTATACAACATGTAAATCCATTGTGATTACTGATCAGGTCAATGCACCCTTTTCCCTGAGGATGATGCTACATGTTCCTACACTGGTTCCTACCAAATGTGAACACAGATCCTTGTGTCCACGACCCCTGCACTTGGCTTGAATACTTTGAACCTATGCAATGTAAATGTCACGCTGCTTAAGATTAATACTATCGAAACCTGTTCTAAATTGGAGGACTCAAGTCCCACAAGAGAAGTTCCCCAATGGGTACACGTTTTGTCAAGTGCCAGGTTGTCCTGGCCTTCTTATATCTTCCCACTGAGAGGGGCCTTGAGTAATTAGTACCCTTGGAATCCAGGCTCCTGAAACCCAAAACTTCATATTTCTGTCTTTGTTTCTAAGACCTGACGTAAAGATGTGGCATAAAGGAAAGTGAGTCTGACTAGCACAGCTGTTAAAGGAATCCCTTGGTTTGGAAAGAACCATTGTGCAGCACAGATAACTGACACACTTGTAACTACTTCAGTAGGTGGCCTTTTGGGTAGGCATTATGTTTGGCTGCTACTCAAAGACAGATCAGGCTACAGAACATTTTGACTTCCACTGGACTGTTAACCCAGTGAGTCTAGTCATTGGCAGGGAAATGGAAAGGTATGAGGGGTAGCAGAATAGGCCACCCCCAAATATTCTTTTTTGGCACAAGAATTATCTTAAGCTGTTTATTGTGAGAAGGTGTAGACCAGGAGAAGTTCTCAAAGCAGAGTAGAGGTTACATTTTTCTAGGGGAAATTTATATATTAGAAAGGGGTCCAGTACAAGAAGTGAGCCATGTCAGGGACTGCTTTCATCTGGGAGAGTCATCTTCATGACAGGACTAATTTCCTTCCACAAACATTTCCTCCTCTCACCTTCCTCTGAATTGCCTTTCCCTCTTTTAAAGCCCTAGATCCCTATCCTTTCCTTAGCCCTGGATGGTCCATAAGCCCCTGGTGGACAGCTGCTTTTTAGTTTCATATTTTTGTGGGGATCCCCTGTGTATGTACATAATTATAATAGTTTTTGTCCTGTTACTCTGCCTTTATAGAGGGGGCATGGGACTAACAGCTAAAAATCTAGAATGGAAGAGGGAAAATTATTTTTCCTCTCCTACATCTAGGACCTAACTTCTTAATCCCAGCCAAATTCTGAATCCCAGTCCCTCAATTTCTATGTCTTCTACTTCTTCAAAAACACCATCACTCTGTGATATTTCAGTGTTTGAGTAAGACAGGCTTGTTTTTAGCTTCCCATTACTTTTTTTTTCTTCATCTATGCTTTCTTTTCATGCATTGCAATATATCATGGGAGAATTGATTCTAAGGTACAGTGGATTATTCTCCCTACTACTACTGACATTTAAAACATTATCTGATGAAATACGGAAACCAACAGTAAAGATATAGGATGCATTGGTTGTCAGTGTTAGAACCTGTGTGTGAAAGTACTACAGACAATTTATGAAATATCTGTGCCACCTCTAAATAAACAAAGATCAGGGTGTCAAGGGAAATACATAAAAGCCATGAGTAGAGTTTGATGAAATGGAGAATATTCTTGCTCCAAAGTTCCAAAAAGACACAGGGGTGAGAGAAGTGGGCAGAGGCCCTGGGTTACAGAATAACACCAAAGGATGCCTAAGGGCCAGCTAGTTCTCCTAAGAATGTCAGAAAATGCAATCCAGATGGCTCCAGGCTGGCAATGATGTGAAAGGCATCCCAAACACACACACTCAAGGTCATTACAATGCAGCCGAAAGTGATTTTATTGCTGGGAACAGAATGGAACAAACTTGGAAGAAGTTCCAGGATTGAAAATATTGGGGCCTGAGTCTTTCCTTGCTCCTTTCCCTATTGCCCTTCTTCAAAACACACAAAGCTCCAAAGCAGAAGGGAGCTTTTTGTTGCTATTTGTTTTTGTCCCCAGCTCTGGTCTGGCATCATGGCCCCATAATTCTCTCACTGCCCTCCTTCTTTCTGCTATGGGAACCATGGGAATCAACAATGGAAAAAAAAAAAGGCAGAAGTGAGCACAAGAGAACCTGCACCAAGTGTAAGGGGAAGTAATGGGAACCTTCATCTAATCAAAGTATCCAGGAGGCTGTGATCTGATACTGTTTAACTGTACAGGAAGCAGACTATTGGGAGGGTGACCTGGCTGAAACTTGTTACATTTAACAAGGTAGAACCGGTTCTGGAGAGTAGCCTTGTAGCGGCAGTCACACTGTCCCTCCAGAGTGACAGCAGTAAGTCATGTTAATACAATTCACACTCCAGAGGCGGTATTTTTGGCCAGTCTTGCAGTCTGTCTTGGGCAAAAGACTGGTAGCACCTGCATTCTGGATGGTGTCATGTAGAAAGGTGTCTGAAGGTTTACAAGTCTAAGTATAAATATTGACCCCATGCATTTCCGTCTTGCATTGGCCAAGACCTGCTCTTAGATGCTGAATTTCAAACCCTTGAACCCTTTGAGGTTTGGAGGCCTCGCAGTAAGTGCAATGGCCTCCATGATCCCAGCAGCACCCAGAGGAGAGGAAATGGTCCCAGAATATCCAGAATCATCTCTTCTGTGTGAGAAGAGGGAAGAAAATAAGAGAATGATAGTAGTAGAAGCAGTAAGAGCAAAATTATCATTCGCAACCATTTAGATCTTCATCGCGTCTTTCAAGATTTCTTTTTTTAAAAATTTTTTTAAAGATTTTATTTATTTATTTGACAGACAGAGATCACAGGTAGGCAGAGAGGCAGGCAGAGAGAGAGGAAGGGAAGCAGACTTCCTGCTGAGCAGAGAGCCCAATGCAGGGCTCAATCCCAGGACCCTGGGATCATTACCTGAGCCAAAGGTAGAGGCTTTAACCCACTAATCCACCCAGGTACCTCCTTTAAAGATTTCCTAAGTCCATTTTTTTAAAGCATCATCTTTACAACATGAGTTTCACAATTCTATGAAGGTCCTGAAGCCCAATGAGGAGGCATGTGAATTACGATGATCTTTCCTCTGACTGGCAGATACCATTTTTCTCTTTGTCCTGTGCTTATGGGTCCAGAATCTTGCCTCTTCCCTCCTCCCTCCTGGATAATTTCTCCTCCATCATTTAACCTGGTCCTTCTGGCCATCATCACGGCTCTACTCTCCCTAACACCCAGGCTTCTCTTATGAGGTCTCCTTGCTGGGGGTCCTGCTGAGGACAGAGGAGGTGGTTAGTCCCAGGCTCAGAGACTTTTGTCTGCTTTTCCTCTGCCAGATATGTCAGCATAGCCTGCCTGCAGCAGGGAAGGAAGGGCTCTGACCCCTAGGAAAGAGGAAAGGGAAACCTAGGGCTGGGAAGATGCCCTTCTTGTGCACAGTGTGGATGAGACCCACATCCTCCAACTCACTGTTTAAAGCCAGTATCCCTGTAGATGCAGGAAGACCAAGCCTCCTTAAAGGAACAAAGAAGTGATAACTTCCTCAAAGAAATTGTGAGGAAATGATGACTTCCTGATAAGGGTTTGGTTCTTCCTTCTCCATAGGAAGCTTCAGTGTTTTGAACCTCTATGCTTTCAGTTCTTTAGGAGAAAACACCCGAGGTAAATTTGATACAATAGCTGCCAGGTACCTAGTAATGTTGTGAGTTGTAACAGCAGACTCCAAAGAATTATTCATTTATGGGTATGTTGTTGGGCCAGACTCTGGGATTCTCATGTATCTTGATGTATTTGATCCCGGATCCCAAGTTGTGCCTCCCTGTCCAGAGGAATGCTTATCTCCAGATTTTTCATGGACCTCCCAACAAATGTCAGAATACCCCTTAGCTTCCTTTCATGTGTGTAAGTTGTCCCTTACAGATTGAGGAGTTCATAATCTAATAAGGGAGATGGTCAGATAAATAGAGAAATACACTGTATATTAACAACTGTAAATAGCTCTTTTGGCTGTGGTGGAGGAGGTGCCAGGGGGCTCTGAGGAGCTGGTAGATAGAAGGCTCTGACACCTGAACTTATTTTCAGATTAATAAGAAGTTAGGTGAAGAGGATGGTTATGGCATCCCATGAGGGAACTGCATGTAAGAGGAAGCCAGAAGCTGGTTCCTGGACCCATTCTGAAACCATAAGGATCACTATAATTTTATTGTTTGTGTGGTACACTTAGGTCTAAGTTGTGTTGTTTCCTACTTAATTATGTGTTACGTACTCTGTTTGAAAAACTTACTTATTCGTTTGAGAGAGAGAAAAAGAGAGAGGGCACGAGTGTGTGGAGGGGCAAAGGGAGAGGAGGGAGACTCCCCATCCAGCAGCACTTTGTCCTATTGGGGCTCAGTCCCACCACCCATGAGATCATGACCTGAGTGGAAACCAACTGGAAGGTCAAATGACAGAGACACACAGGTGCCTCTGTTTTCCCTACTTCTTAACCTTGAGTATGACCAATCATTAACTTTGTCCCTTTACTTCTACCCTCGGTACCTAATGATTGTAGAAACATAACAGGGACCAGACAGACATGTATCTTGATGTATCGGATCCCAGATCCCAAGTTGTGCCTCACTGTCCAGAAGAATGCTTATCTCCAGATTTTTCATGGATCTCCCAGCAAGTGTCAGAATACCCCTTAGCTTCCTTTCATGTGTGTAAGTTGTCCCTTATAGATACACAGGGCAAGAGGGCAAGGCAGCTTTGGGAATGATCCCCTTCTTTCTCCTTGGGCTGCTCTCTAGACTACAAAGCTTTCCTTGCTTTAAATCCAGTGTCTCAGAATTTGCCTTGCTGCACATTGCATACATGTACAAGTTGGAGTATGGCAACGGAAAACCATAGGCATGAAGGAGAAAGGCCAGTTTAGGGTATTTGCCTCTTCGGTCTGTTCTTGCTTTTCCACTGGTGCTGTAATACACTTACTTGGGATCTTCTTGTTTTTTGGAGGGCTCACAGAAAAGTCTCCTACAGGGACTCCCTGCCTCTAGTCTCTTTTCCTTCCAATCTGTTCTACACATCCCTTCCAGATTAGTACTCCTTGAGCATCAATAGAATAGGGGAACACTCTTGCTCTTAATGTCTTAGTTATCTACAGGATAAAAACGATGTCTTTTCAGAGCAAAATCACAAGATACAAGGTTAATATGCAAAAATCAATTGCTTTCTTAGATACCAGCAATGAACAGTTGAAATTTGAAAAGAAATTTTCATTCGTACCAAAAAGAAACGAAATATGTAGATATGAATCTACTAAAAAATGAAAAAAATCAATATGAGGAAAACTACAAAACTCTCCTTAAGGGAATGAAAATCTAAGTACATGAGGAGATAATCTTTGTTCATGCTGAAGGAAACTAGACTCTGTGAACCCAAACTATGGCTCTTTGACACAAATAAATATTTTGTACTAAAGGCAGTTAAGAATCCATAAATGCAGGAAAGGCTCTCCTTTTTTGCCTAAAGGCAGGAAATTCTTTTCCTGGAGACAATGTTACCAGCCAGAGGTGGCACCAGAGGAATCTGGAAACAAACCTTGTTATACTACCCCTTTTCTTTCTAGTTATTTATTCCCCATTTCCTACCCATAAACCAAACCCCTTTATCCTCTCAAGTCTCCAAAATGTATTGTGTCTTTGTCAAAAGGGTATAAAAGCTTCCAGCTCTGGTCGCTATTTCAGGTCTTCATTCCCTTATAGAGGTTCCCATGTACATGTGAAAGTTTAAGTGAATTTGTATGCTTTACTCTTACTTATCTCTGTCAGTTCAATTTTGAGACCCAGTCAGAAACCATAAGAGAGCTGAGTATCGCCCTCGACCCGCAAGGACGACAAGAACCCCCAGTTCAGATGTATCTTCTCTCTCTTTATTTCCACAAGTCTACACACTTATATACATTTACATGACCAATCAATGATCAGGGTACAGGAAGGAGCGAATCAGGCTGTGCACCTAAACGAACAACTTCGCTAGCAACCAATGCTGTTTACTTCCTCTTTGGGCATTCCGCTTAGTGTCACGAGGCAATACTAACCTGGCAACTAGCCAGGTGCCATCTTTTAATGGCAGAGGCCGCCCTGGCCAGGGGCCTGCCTCCGATAGCTGAGGAAAATGGTTTCTTCTCCTACAATGATATTATGCACTGTCCAAACCCATAGGAATACATAATGCAGAGAATTGATCATAATTAAATTGTGGACTTTAGTTAGCCATCATCAACATTGGCTCATCAATTATAGGAAAATGACCACCCCAAGGAACATGTTGATAACAGGAAAACTGTGGGTTGTGCGGGTAGGAAAGCAGGTGAGGGAGAAGCACAAGAGAATTTTCTATTTTTTTCTACTCAATTTTTCTGTAAACCTAAAACTTCCCTGAAGAATTAAGGCTACTTAATTAGAACCAAAACAAGCCAAACAAGCTGTCTGTGTGCTTAGCCCTCATGTATCCTATTCTACAGCCACAAGCCCCCCCCTCTCCAGTCCCACAACTGGAGAGCACCCTGATAGCACCTGAGCCCACTAGCAGAGGTAAACAGTATCAGATTTTCCCTGTGCCTAAATTGAATTCCCAACCCTGGCCCCTTTCATCAGAAGTGCCTAAGAGACTTTTAAGAAGGCCTAGATTCCAGGCCTCTTGAAACAGACTCTGGGAAGGAGGTCTTTTTTGCATGTTTGTGTTTGATGAGCTCCATGGTGAATCTCATATCCATTCCTAGTGGAGAACCATTTTTCTTAGCTGACACTTATTTTCACCCTCTGTCCAAGTTCCTATGACTGGCCTTCTACCTGATTCCTGAAACAAAGTTTCTACTTTTCAACTGCCATTCAACAGGCAGTTGAATGGCTATCTGCTACCAGAAGTAAAGTACAAGACATATTGGGGGGGACACAACTGGAAGAATCTACCTCTCCTCCCTATCTCTCTTAAATTATCCCAAATCTTACAAGTGTAGTGGAGGAATAACATCCATTCCTTCTACCCTTCTATGTTCTCAGTTGGGACTGTATAATGAAACAAACAAACAAACAAACAACAAACAGATTAACAAGAGAAAAGAATTCCAATTTATTTCACCTAGGTTTATTTCCCAAGGAAATAGAGCTCTAAAGAAGTGGTTAAACCCGAGTGTATGTATGCCAGGTTTGAGGAAAAGTGAAAAGTGGTAGAAAGATGCACTAGAATAAAAGGTACAAGGTAAGTGTACTAATTGGGGGCAACTTAGGAAGATGTCTCTCCATTTTTGCAGATAATGACACTCCTTTCCTCTGGGTATAGGAAACTCTCTCCCAGGAGGGTTTAATGACCTGCTTCCAGAAAAGGTCAATAAATCTTTCCTGTACCTGTCCTTTCTCAAGTTTCTTCAACTTAAAAGATTGAATTTGCCAAGTTGCCATATTCTGTAATAGCCTGTCCTGAACTCTGTCAGAAGCTCAGTGTGATGTGAATGGACCCTGGCCATTGGCTTGGTCCTTGGTGCAGCCCTACAATCCTAAAGCAAGTTCAGGGCATTTGATGCATCCATTTTGGGACCTCTGTTGCAACATGCCTGTATCTTTTCCAAACTGCTCCTGGCTTCAAGGGGATTAGTTCGAAGGCCTGCTATTTGGGCTGTTTCTTTCTCTAGACTTTTATATGCTTGCTGACTGCAAAAGTAATGGTACCAAATTCTTGTCATTGAAAGAAAATTAGCATCTTGAATCATACACGATATCAGCCATATTCAGCCTCTTAGAACACTCCCTCTTCCGTGGTTGCTGAGGTCTTTCTGGTCAGGCACCTGACAAGTGAGTGGTCAGATTAGTGAGTCAGAGACTAATGCTACCTGATGGGCTCCACGTTCCTTTTAAGGTTTAGTTTCATTGTTTCTGCAGAACTACAGGCCTGATTGTCAAAATGGCTGACACTGAGGAACACTGCAGGAAAGTTAGCCAATAAGCTTCAGATAAAGAGCACCTACTCTGTACCACGAACTCTCCATCACGACGGTGGTTAGTTGTGTGAAAGGCAGGGATGTGTGCTTCTGTCTGCTGGGCTGCTGCGGGGTGACATGTGGGGGTGTCTGGGTCAGCTCAAGGTTTCATCACGGTGGTCCCTTTTAAGTTTTCTTCCTAACGTCATTGTCTGGACTTTCTATTACCAGGATCTTCCTTACCGACCGAGAAGGGTTTGCAGTGAGGTAGTCTCTTTGACTTTTTCCTTTATATCTATGGAAATGGTAAGCGTAAATGCAACACTGAGAAATAAATCTGGTAAAAAGGATGTTTTCCTTTGGTCGTTGTTTGTTAGGCCCCAGTTTCTTTTCCAGACGCAGTTCAGTTTTTTATGTCCCTTCACCGTCTTTATCTATTACACAGATTTAAGTATTAAATGTTATTAATATATTTGATGGAATATGATTCAGCCATCAGAAACATGAAATCTTGGCATTTGCAACAACTAGGTGGAACTGGAGGCGTTATGCTAAGTGACAGAAGTCATTCAGAGAAAGACAATTATCGTATGATCTCACTGATCTGTGGAATTTAAGACACAAAGCAGAGGATCATAGGGGAAGAGAGGAAAAAATAAAACCAGAGGAAGCCAGAGAGGGAGACAAACCATAGAGACTCTTAATGATAGGAAACAAACTGAGGGTTTCTGGAAGGGAGAGGGGTAGAGGGATGGGGTAGCTGGGTGATGGACATTAAGGAGGGCACATGGTGTAATGAGCACTGGGGATTATATGAGACTGATGAGTCACTGACCTGTACCTCGAAACTAACAATAATTATATGTTAATTAGTTGACTTTAAATGAAAAAATTTAAAATAATAATAAACTAATATATTATTACCAAAAATATAAATAAAAATAAAAGTTTATTGACAGGGCACCTGGGAGGCTCAGTGGGTTAAATGTCTGCCTTGAGCTCAGGTCATGATCCCCGGGTCCTGGGATTGGAGCCCCTGGTCTTGAGTGGTCAGGCTCCCTGCTCAGTGGGGATGTCTGCTTCTTTCTTGACCTTTGTCCTTTCCCCCTTGCTCACAGGCTCTCTCTTTCTCAAGTAAATAAAGAAAACATTTTTTAAAAAGTGAATTAACATGTATACTGGTGCATGTGTTTCTCTCCTCTTTTTCTGTCACAAATAATAACATTTTATATGCAACGTTGTACACTATTTCCTCTTTCCCATTAAGAATATATTTTGAACCTATTTCATGTCAGTAGCAAAAGTGTACTTGGTTCTATTTGCATAGTATTCTGTTGTAAGGATATGCATCATATTTTAATCAGTCCCATGTTCAGGACATTCTGGTTTTTTTGCCAACTCTTACTAGCATAAACCAATTAGGAGGAATATACTGGAGCAAGACAGCAGCCCGAAGGCCCATGGGTTTATCTGTAGTGCACATGCTGTCCATAAGTCCCTCTGTGTGCTACCGGTCTTCCCTGGAGATAAGTTCTGAAGCTCCCGCATGAGTGTGGGTTCCAGGGGCTATGGGTTGACAATAGGAAACCCTTCCAGATGCATTTGCTGTTACCAGACCTAAGGAAGCCTAGGAAAAGTGAACATTCTGGGCACAACTGAGTAGATATTTTTATTATGATTATGATTATTTTTTTGTAATGGGTATCTGAGAGGTCAGTATCAATTAGATTAGACTTTGGTCTTTTAATGCTGGAGACAGCTAAAATAATAGCCATTTTAGTATATGGCAGACAAACTAAGGTACTAGGATGGACAGCTAACTTATTTTTACATTCACTTAGAACATACTCTGGAGCAGATTGAAAGTTCCCATTTGTAAGGCAATTTATCTAAATTGCCTCACTGAACCCTCACACCGGACTACAAGGTAGTTCTGACTGTCCCCTTGCTAGAGATTGTCCTGAGGCCCAGATAGGGTGGTGATAGCAGGGAGCAGCAGAGTCCTGAGGGGCTACTTCCAAGCTCCAGGGCTCTTTCTTGAGCACTGCTGCTCAGAGGGAGCCAGAGTGTGGTAGGTTTAAGGTCGGTTCTGCCCATTCAGGCTGCCTCTGAGTCTCATCTCTAAGAAGGGTATATCATCCAGACTGAACTACCTGGCTTGTCAGGGCTTTGTTTCCTAGGTAGTCAATGTTTCCTTAACAGAATGTAATTGTAGAATGTGAAAGATGGAACTAGCCTCTGTTCCAATGGTTATCTCACTTTTCACACACCTGTCATCTCCAGGTGCAAACTGTGTTTATTTTTTTTCTATTTTTTAAGATTTTATTTATTTATTTGTCAGAGCGAGAGAGCACAAAGCAGGGGAGAGGCAGGCAGAGGGAGAGGGAGAAGCAGGTTCCCCGCTGAGCAGAGAGGCCAAGGTGGGGCTCCATCTATAACCCTGGGATCATGACCTGAGCCAAAGGCAGACATTAAAGGTCTCAGGTCATGATCCCAGGGTCCTGGGATCGAGCCCCACCTCAGCTCCCTGATCATCAGAGAGCCTGCTTCTCCCTCTCCCTCTGTTGCTCTCCCTACTTGTGCTCTCTCTCTCTCTGCCAAATAAATAAATAAATAAAATCTTTAAAAGAAAAAGAAAGGAAAGAGAAAAGAATGTATTGAGGAAAGAATTGATGGTTTGACATCTCTGTGTGTCTAGGCTGGCTGAAGGAATTTCAAGAGTGCATGGATGCTGCAAAAACTACAAGCTCTGGACATCACAGTACAGAACTTAAATAATATATCAAGGCTGCCATGGATTGTACCCGCCATTCCTAAAAGCCCAAGAGACAAAGGTAGAATTCTGGAAAAGTGAAGCTACGCTTCCTGTGAGAAAAAATGATTTTCCTCCTCCTCCTGAGTGATTTGATCAGTGAACTTTTCAGAACAGGAGGTCAACAGAACCAAGGGAACTAAGTACCCTACTATGCCATCCTTTCTGATCTTGTTTCTCAGGTCTCCCTAGACCTACTTCCTTGATGCCATATCCATAATCTCCTCTACCTTACTTCTTTTTTAGAGATTTACTTATTTATTTAAGAGAGAGAGAGAGAGGAGGTGCAGGCAGGGGATGGGCAGAGGAGGAGAGGAAGACTCCAGGCAGGCTCTGAGCTGAGCACAAAGCCCAAACGGGACTCCATCCCATGAACCTGAAAATCATGATATGCACTGAAATCAAGAGTAAGCCCCTTAACAGGCTGAGCCACCCAGGTGCCCTCCTCTACTGCACTTAAAAAAAGGGAGAGTGCAGGATTTTCTTCCTGAGTCCACTGTGGTGAAGAAAGAACAAGGACTGGAGGCCAGGAGACCTGGGGTCTAGTCTCAGTTTTGCCACTAGGAAGCAGCAACCATGAGCAAGTCTCTTACCCTTTCTGAGATTCAGGCCGTTCCTCTGTAAAAGTGGGGATTACATTATCTCAGGGATGACAAGTGGAGCACACACATTTATCTCCATCCTGCCTTCAACAGAGGCTACTGTTCAACCACATCGCTTATTAGAATTTTTTTCTGCAACGTTCTAGGCAGGCCCAATCCATTAAAGTGGATACATGATTCAAAATCTACTTATTCTTGTTTAATTTAATAATCCTTACATACCTTTCTAGCTCCTAAATGGAATGTTCTGACTTTCCAACTAAGAGATGGCCATTTTTGTGATCTGGTAATAGCTCACTCAATAAAAGGAAAAGGAAAATTTAGGATCATAATTTCAGCCCCATGTCCTCCCAGCCAGGGTCTGAGCCGGGTTTTCTTGAGGTCACCCTGTCCTTCCTTCCATGCCAGAGAGTTCGGTATTTGAGCTCCCCCTCCATCAGCTCACCCAGCAGGACAGTCCCAGACTGTAGCTCCCTTTCATCTCAAATAGCCCATAATTAACAACTTCATATTTGACAACAAGGCATCTCTGAGAAAAGGAATGATCTCAGGTCACCGAGAACCAAAAGTCAGGAGCAAAGGCACGTAATGATTCTATTCGATGCTTATGAAATCTACCCAGATTTACAGTTCTTACCCGAGCAGGAATGCAATCACACAGACAGTACCAGATGGCAACATCTTCAGAAATCCAGGTGGTTGCAACTGTGTTTTATTGAAATAGTCCAGGAAGTGGTTTACACGGGGTCCCCCTCATCCCCCAAATCACACAGGGGCAAGCCCTGGGGTAGGAAGGCATGTGTGTTTGGGACAGGAGCCCTGGCTGGAGTTCTTTCTCTCAGAGCCAGGAAGGGGGAGGGGAGAAGCAGGTGCCACAACAGGGAAGCGGGGCATCTCGCTGCTCTGGCCTCAGGTGCAGACCTACACAGAACCGTTAAAGTGGACTGGCACGTATGGATTCCCTTCACAGGTCACGATGATGGATTTCCGTAGCTGCTGGGTCTCGTATTCGCATTTGGGGTATTTGGCCTCTTTCTTCAGGTGGCAGTCGGTGATGCGCATTTTGGAACTGCTTTTGTGGCAGTTGGGCTTCGTGTTCTTACAGGGGACATTTCCCTGGAAGCAGACAGCCTGGACATCTGGCAGAGGCTCATGGATAAACGTGTTTATCAGCTTGCAATCTCCAACCATGATATTCCGGTGCTTCATCATTTTATTGCAGTAGCTGGCAGTGACTGTGGAGGTGTCTGGGTCCATGTGCTGCCGCAGGAACTTCTCAGCCTGCGTTTCCTTGGCCAGAGAAGGCTGGACATAGCCCAGCACCAGCAGCACCAGGACCAGTGGTAGAAAGAGGATGAAGAACCTCTCCTGAGCCATGGTGGTCTCACTCCTCTGGAAGAACCTAGCTGGGAAAAGGAGAGAGGAGAAAAAACATTGCCTTAGAAAGAACCCCAGCTCCTACCTGTGGCCTCCCTGGCTCACAGTTTCCCTTTTGGTCAGCCAGAAAGCTACCCCTTCTCCTGTGCAATTTTCCAAGGAATGTGACAGTTACATACACTCTTGTCCGAAAGCATTCAACTCCCACTCGCTGCAGAGAGGCGGGTCTTTGCCTCTGGGTAGTGACCTGATAGAGAACTAAAATCCTGCAGTCCTGTGTCTGAATATTAGATATTTTTAAATTTAAAATACATTTGAGGGGGCCCCTGGGTGGCTCAGTCTGTTAAGTGTCTGCCTTGGGCTTAGGTCATGATCTGGGAGTCCTGGGATCGAGCCCTGTCTCGAACCCAGCTCCCTGCTCAGTGGGGAGTCTGCTTCTCCCTCTCCCTCTGCTGCCCCTTCTGCTTGTGCTTTCTATCCATCCCTGTCAAATAAATAAATAAATAAATAAATAAAATCTTAAAAACAAGACAAAAAAATAAGATACATTTGAAAAATTAATATATTTATACCCAGTGCTCAAGGGGCTTATTAAAAAATCCTTTTGAATAAGCCATGAGCTGATTGGCATCCCTGAAATACCACATGACCTGCAGGATCATGACGGACAGAGCGAGGCCTGTTTTCCTCCAACACAAGGGCAACAGCCCAGTGCCTAACACCAGCATCATAGAGGGATGCCAGTGTGTTCCCAAAAGCAATGCTTCCCTCCCCCAGTGCCTTTGGTTCCCTGCAGCCCACATGCTCCATCCTGATATTGGTCCAGCCCAAGCTTTCTTTGGTGCTAACCTCAGCCACCTTGGTCCCTCCAATCAATGCATAATAGAAGGAGTCCCTGAGATCATCTCTTCAGCCACTGACCTGGATGTCTAGCTTGTTCTCTAGGACAGAGCAGAAAGCCAGTCTCTGTGATCCCCGGATCTCTGGGGAGGGAATCTTATACAGATTACAAAGGGGCTTGGCTTCCAAAGAAAGATAGGTGGGAGGAGCATATTGGTTTCACTTTAGAGGGAACCAAGGACCTTGTAAAGAAGGACATTGTAGGGAATCATCTACACCACTCTTTTCTCAGGACTGCTGGGAAGGGTGAGTCTTGTTTATAGTATCATGTGAACCTCATCTGTCTGCTGGTTCACAAAGATCAACAATGAAAGCCATTATGGCAATGATGCCTGAACCCCAGAAAGTCATCTTCATCTTGGGGGCCATTTGCAACAAACAAATAGCTCTTGCAGGTTTGCAAAGGCACATAAACGTGTGATCCCCAGAGCAGCAGGGAAAGGGAGGTACTCTATCTCCTCAGGAGTCCTGGCATGGCTGGAATTCCAACAGCACCTCTTCTGGGGGTGGGGGCTGGTGGGGCCGGCATCCAGGAACCCGCAGCTGGAAGACTGGGAAGACCTAGGTTCTGGGAGGGGGATGTTTCCTGGGCAGGGAGAGGAGGGGACCTGCGACCTCACCCAGTGTTGGCCACTTCAGCTCTCCTGCATGTGGAAGGTGGGTGTGCAGCAGTTCTTGTCCACGGCAACCACTCCTAGAAGGTCAGAGAGGAGGAGAGGAACTAAAGTCAAACCAAACTCCCAAGGGATGTCAGGCCGGCTCAGTCACCAGGGGATGGGAAAAATCTTACAACTTTGCTTCTGTATCCATGTCCTGAAATGCCATCCTGGGATTTTCACTTCCCGAAAGTGGCAGCTGGAATGCTGGGGGTGTAACCTAACCATGTGAATGGCTTTTCCCCTCTTTAGCACATCATAATCTTAATTCAATACACTGGCTTTGATTTCTCAACACACAAACAGAGAATTATTTACCCTGGCACTTGGAAATAAAGATAAAATAAGGGATGCTGACAAAACAATAAAATAAAGCAAAACCTAATGGAGTTCATGATTTCATTAAAGCAGCCTCCCACTAAAAAAATTTCTAAGCATGGATATCAGGTTACTGAGTAAAGCTCCTCAGTGGAAATATGAAATTCAGGAAGGAATAAAAAAAGATGATGATACATATATGGACAAATAAAAGGTGTTTGACTATATAAAGCCATAATATCTTGTTGAGTTAAGAAGATAAATTTAAAATATATGTCAGGAACATAAGTTGGAAGTGATGTGAATTTCCAAGTGTTCAAGAGATGACTAAAAGTATTGATTTGACTTTTCTATGTTTAGTATGCATCTGAGAATTTCTAAGATAAGCAATGAAAAGAAGGGGAACACAGGGTTTGAATTCCAAACTAGCAGAGAATAAGTAGACTGTGGATCAGTTAGGAGAGTCTAGTTGTGCTGCAGTAACAAACAATCTCAAAATTTCAGTGAAGTTTCTTTGTCATTCCTGCTACATATCTATCTTGGTCCAGCCTAGGGGCTCTGCCTGCTATTGTCACTTGGGAAAACAGGTTGGCACAGGCTTCTTCTTGACACACACTGTCTTAATCAAAGAGGCAGAGGAAAGAACATAGCACTGGGATGCCCCGGTGGCTCAGATGGTTAAGCATCCTGCTCTTGATTTTGGCTCAGGTCATGATCTCAGGTCATAAGATCAAACTCTGAGTTGGGCTCTGGGCTGAGCTTGGAGTCTGCTTGGGATTCTCTCTCTCTCTCCTCCTCCTCTGCCTTTTACCCACTCTCTCTCTCTGTCTCTAAGTGAATAAATAAAACATAAAAAAAAAAAAAAACAGCACCGCAGAGGACAGCTCTTAATGCTTCTGCTGGAAGGGACATATGTCACTTCTATTCACACTTCATTGACCAGAGAAAACCTCATGGTCACATTTAAGTGCAAGGGACAGAGAAATAGGATCCTTCTAGGTGCCTGGAATGAGAGAATTATTTTGAACAGCTTTAATGGCTGTCACAGAATGACAGACAATGACACCATTAATCCAAAAGAAGCAAAGAAAGGATAGGAAATAGAAATGCCAGACAAATGAGACTAATAGGAAAGGCAAAATAAGGTAGGATAATAATAAAATAATAAAAATAATGAGGAAAATAAAAATGAATAATTATGTAAATGGACTAAATGGTACAGTTAAAAGACAATATTGATAGAAAAAAATTAGCACTTTTTCTGTCTATGTGCATATATATAGAGAGAGTATACCCACACACTATGTGTGTATTTATGTACACATAATACATGTAAGATTACATGTATATACATATACATATAGATAACTTACAATTTTTAAAAAATGTTTAAGAAGGTAATATTTTATTAGATGATGAGATGTGATAATCAGGAGATCAATAGAGTATTTGCTGGAGTACTTTCAGAGCACCCTTATTCCAAGAGGTCAAAGTGAAATTCAGAGTGAAAGAAATAGAGTTAACGAGGAGGCTGACAGTGATGAGCTGGAGCAAATTTGTGCACTAACATGATGGGGATGGCTGGGGAGAAGGTGACATTGAAAGACCCGCGGATCCCCTTACCCAAGAATCCAACACTGCCACTGGATGCAATCAGCAAGAGGTTCTTTATTGTTACGCAGGCGCCTGCGGGTGGTGAGCGTGCCTGCGGGTGGTCAGCAGCTCCGGCTAGCTGAGCACACCTGGCTGGGGTGGTGCAGGATTTTTATAGACAGGTACAAACAAGTCCCGGATGGGACGGGGCCAATTGGCTGACAATTTGAACATTTGAAAAAAGGCATACTTGGTGTTAGTGGATTGGCCCTGGAAGACCCCCTCACGCGAAGAGAAAGGCGGGAAGGGGAAACAAAGAGGGGAAGTTTGACCTTATTACTCAGCAGAAAGACATCCTGCCTACCTGACTATGCAGCCCCCTGTCTACGTGACCTACATGACCATGCAGCCCCCTTGCCTACGTGACCTACGGGACCATGCAGCCCCCTTGCCTACGTGACCATGCCCCGGCTATTAGGAGAGGGTTTCTTGTTCAAACAGGAGTCAAGTGTCATGCCCTAAAAGCCAAGCAGTTACAGAAAGGCAAAAGAGCAGTTACATTGAATTCAACCTTGGGGGAAGGGTCTTTTCACTGCAAGGGGAGGAGGGGTACTCTTACACAACAAAAGAGCAGTTAATTAGTTAACGACGGGGGGGGGGTGTCTTTCAACATGAAGGGGTGCACATCTTGGGGAAAGAGTAAGTATGGGAGAAGACAGTGAAAATACAGCACAGAGAGAGAGCATAGCTCCGGGAAGGGGGCTGACATGGGTAAAGGAATAGGAGACTGTCTTGTCTGTGACGATGGTGGAAAGGGGGAGGTGGGTACCAGACAAGGAAAAGCATGCAGCTGAGAATATAAGACGTTGACTAAGTGACGTTGACTAAGAATATGAGCAGCAGAAGAATGTCCCTTCCAGCAGTGGGATTTTTCTCCAAGCAGTGAGACTTGAGTCTTGTTTGCCTCAAACCTCTGTTTTAAAACTGGGTTCTGAGAATGTCTGCATCATCTCTGTTTGTCCTCTAGGTAACAGGGACAGTTATCCAGTATAGAATGTGTCTGTGAGACATTACTGAGACACATCATTTCCCATACATTAAATCACAGTTGCAGTATTTATCTTCATTACATAGATTAAAATGTGATATCAATCTCTCAAAATTTCTCTCAAGTAGTTTGACATACATCACAGTTGTCATTTCTGTTATGCCCCAATAATTGGGTCTGTGATTAAAGGAGCGAGACTGATATAAAGTGAAGGTCAAGCAAAGCTTTATTTCATGCCAAGCATCAAGAATCGAACTGAACGTTCGGAGACGCACCTCTTACAAGGGAGGGCGATCCTTCTCTGTTTCACAGTCTAGCTTTTAAGGGCAAAGGCCATGCGGTTGGGCCTGGCCATGCACAGGTGACCAATGAGATTGTAACAGACACAGGAAGCTCCACAATGATGGTAGATGACCAATTGAGTTACAATTTACCCTAGTAGACATTTGATTTAGCCTATCACACCTTGGTTAGGATTGGCGCCCAAAAGGCTCCCAAAGGGCGGGGCCCATACTCTTGGGTAACCAGGGAGACAGTATGCATCCCCCCCCACTGATTGGATGTCTCCACCTGGCCTGACCCACCCTTGTATCTGGGCTTTGTTACCTGGAGTTGGTTTCTGGGAATTGTTTTAAGGGAATCCCCTGGGGGAAGGGGAACAGGGACAGTTTAACTTTAATGGAAGCTTCTTGCTAAGTAGATCCTTACATTACCCCCTTTTCTTGGGAGACTAGTCAAATCTTTGACTTTTTAGCCAGTTCTATACCCATTTTTAATGGCTGCTAGACTGTTTTAATGACTCCAGTGTGATTTACCCAGAAACAGTATTTCTTTCCTAAGGTTATGCAGAGCCCCCCACTTCCCTTTATGAGAAACAGTAAGTTAAGTCCCCTGCTTTTTAATTTTGCAATTGCTCATATCTCCCGCCTATCTTAACAAAAGGGGCAACAATGAATTTAATGAGCTCATTGTTTTTTGAGTCTACTTTTAGTCCAAGATCAGCGGGGTCCATTGGCAGCAGCATTCACCTCTGGGGGGCGATCTTGTCCTCAGCTCTTTTGACGTGACCCTCATGAATCCAGGCCCTGATGCCTCCTACTTTTTATTGCCATGGGAGTGGTCAGGATGACAGTAAATGGTCCCTTCCAGCAAGGCTCCAGGTTTCCCACTCTAGGTGCCCCCTCCAGTGGCAGCGATGACGTATCTAAACCAAGTCCCCGGACTGGGAAGGGTGTGGCTCCACCTCCGTCTCCATCCCAGTGTGGTCAGTCCGGATCCCTGCATGGGCTCTTTTAAGACAGACTGTAATGCCTGCAGTGACTGGAGTATAGACTGATCAGTCATTTCTGCTATAGCAATCTCTTGTAATCGAGGGCAATGGGCAGGTCCCCAAACATTATTTCAAATGCAGTCACCTTATTTAAGTAGGGTGTACGTTGCACCCAGAGGAGGGTGAAGGGAAGGATATCCACCCACCCACCGCCAGTTTCCAGAATTAATTTTGTCAAGGTCTCTTGAAGAGTCTGATTCATTCTTTTTACTTGCCCTGAGCTCCGGGGCTGGTAGGTACATGTAGTTTCCAATTAGTGCCTATGGCTTTGGCCAATACCTGTGAGACTGGACTCACAAATGCAGGGCTTTGTCTGACCCAGTCACAAGAGGTGACCCAAATCTCTGGTAGCTTTTTGGTTACTATTCCTGCCATCTCATGTTCGGCAGAAAAAGCCTTTACCCAGCCTGAAAAGGTATCTACACAAACTAACATATACCTGTGCCCATATTTTCCCAGTTTCATCTCTGTAAAATCTATTTCCCAATAAATTCCTGGTTCCTTACCTCTTTCTCTTTTCCCTCTTCCCATTCTAGTTCCTCCCACATTTACTGCCTGACATTGAGCACATCTATCAACCACATCTTGAGCCATACACCCTAATTTAGAAATCTGGAACTGCTTGCCCATAAGCTCCTTAAGTTTGCGTGTTCCCAGATAAGTGCCCTGATGTATTTGGCTTACTAGTTTCTTCTAGTCTTAGCCCAATCTCCTTCATAATCTAATTTAGTCCACTTCTGTAAATGTACCTGCATCCTTGGCCAGGAGGGCTGTGGCAGCAATTATGTGCAGGCAAGGGGGAACCCAGCCGCTACTGGATCTAGTTTCTTGCTAATATAAGCTATTGGCCTTTGAGTCTGCCCCAGAGTCTGAGTCAAAACTCCTTCAGTCACCCCTGCCTTTCCATCCAAATACAAGTGGAAGGGCTTGGTAACATCTGGGATGGCCAATGCTGGGCCAATCTGTACAGCTGTTTGTAATTCCTCAAATGCTCCTTCTGCCTCAGCTGTCCACTCTACCATAGTGAGTCCTCCCTTAGCCAGTTCATAGGTTGTGCCATCTCCGCGAACCGTGGTATCCACAGCCTGCAGTAGCTCACCATCTCAGGGAATTCCCTCATGGAGACCAAAGTCTAAATAAGTGGTGTGGCTCTTACAAAACTGTGTTTTCATTGCTGACACCCGGTACCCTTTTCCCTGCAGAGTCTGTAAGAGAGGTCTTGTTCCCTGCAATCATGACCCATAGACCTCAGCAGCTATTTCCATTATTTCCACTAACTCAGTCAGATTCTTCCTTTCAAATTCTTCAATTTTCTGAAGTTACTTCCTTATATCTGGGGCTGACTGACTGGCAAAGGCAAGATCGTCTACACGAGTTATCGTGCAACTTCTCTGCAGTTTACCTTAAGCTGTCTAGCTTAGGTAAACAAACATTTAATAGCAATCTAATCTAGAATTTGACACCCATAAAGGCATGTTATTAAAACAATTTTTCTCTCTAAAATAACCATTTCCAGAGATATCCAAATCAGGACCTATTCATTTTAAAAACAAGTCCAGTTTTAACAAATTTGGCCTAATAATTTACATAAGCTCAGCAAGAACAGTAAGTAATCATATAGATTTAGAATCTGCTTTGCTGGAACTTCTCATAAGGAATCTCTAGGTTGAACTTTTAGTAGCCTCTCTGGGCCAGAAGCCAAGCCACATATTTGCCATCAGACATGCCTGCAATACCTGTCAGATTTGGGTGAACTCCTGAGGTGCCCAAAGTAATCTGAGGTTCCTCCTCCTACCAGGGAGTGACATTCTTTACTCACCTGGTCAGGCTGCTGGGAACTCTGTAAGCAAGGTATCAGGCCAACAGTTCCAAGGGGCTTTAGGGCTCTAGGTTTTATAAAGTCAGCCTTAGTTCCTTTAAGCTGGTTATATCTGAGTCTTTTAAAATATGATGTTCCAGTCAAAGCTTTGGTAAAATGACCAGTGTTTCCAATGCTGTCCTGTTACAAGGAGAAGATTCTTATTGAACTTATATAAATGACTGATTGCCAAGGAAGAAAGAATACTTAACTGAGACATTTAGGTTTCAGAGGGTTCAGATAGAGAGAAAGGTTGAATGCCTTGATTTGTTTACAAATGAATACCTTTACATCTCTATTAGTTACAGATAACTTAAGAAAAAGTTTCCCTAGCCTAGAGGAGCAAACATTACAGAAACAGCAATGTTTAAAACATTAAAGACACAACATCACAACCTTTCAGTCCATCTAGTCCCATGTTACTAATTCTGGTTTAGTCCGAATGTAGCCCTTACTTCTGTAAATTTTTACCCATTTCAGTTCCCAGGATTTTAACACATCAAAGACCCGTATTTGTCCTGAAAGTCTTCCCATATGAATTTCCTGTAAGGCGGAATTCATCTTACAAGAGAACTTAAACAATTACAAATGAAAAATCTCAGAACAGATATAGTTAAATATCAAGTGATGACCCTTATCAAAACATTAAAATTGTAGGAAATGTATAGAACCTCTAGAATAATTACAGCATTTACCCAAATGCAACCCAAGATTTATCATTGGGTTGCATTTGGGTACTTGCATCAGTACTCGCTGAGTAACTTGGTATATCAAGGAAGCCTTATGAGCCAAAGAGATCTCATTTACAACTCTGGGCAGTCAAAGAGAAGACCATTTACATTTCAATTAACTGAAGAAAACTTTGCCCTTTTAAACAGAGAGAAAACCAGCTTTTCTATACCAGTGTTTTTCCTTTTTTAATTTTTAAGCCTGCAGTCTTAAGATATGAGTTTTCTGGGTTTCCCTCCCACGAATGATGTCGCAGACAAAGGGAGGAGGATCTTTCAGATGCTCTCTTGCTCACGTCCCTCACAGGAACTTAGGAGCATCTTAGCTAAGGTCGGTCTGTATAAACCCCAGATCAGGCTACTTTGTGGAGTAGATGACCATTATGCTATATGACACCCCGCGAGACTCAGGGTGCAGCCCACTCAGACTTCGTAGCGGAAGTGGTGGAGCCATACAGACACATTCACACAGTCAGGCACTCTTCAGATTCAAACAGGTAGGACACCTCTCCCCATGGGCTCTCCCCTTCCATTCTTTAGGAATGGATCTAGCTCAGAAAGCGGCCCCGAGCCCGTTTTTATTTATTATTCAAACAGAATCAGGCATCTGGTCTTTTTCTCTCCTTTTTACATATTTCCTACTTTTCTACAGAGTTGTTTCCCTTATTTCCATCAGTCTTAATTACACTTAGCCAGAATTTTGTACTCTTAGAAATACCTTAACCTCTACTGAAGATTAAATATAAACCAATTGTGAACTGTTACAACAGAATTCTTTAGATGGCAAATTTATCAGTCAGTTAAGCACAAAGCATGTTTGCCAACAGATTTCAAAAGCACAAACGTAGTTCCAGCAACCAGCGCTCTAGCATTTTATACATTTGGTTAAAGTTTCAGGTTACCAAAGACTTTGAAAGCTACCTGAAGAATTACCCATTAAAACTTTGAGACAGACAATTAATCATCAGTTCAGTCATCTCTTTGCTAATAGATTTAACACAGATTTTAACAAATAACACGAGCTTACTTGACTTTAAGTAAAAACTCTGAAGTTTCACATTTACTACTGTTAACTCAAAAGACATATTCATCCTAATTAACCCAACAAACTTAACGTAGTTCAAATACTGAACTACGTTCCACCTGGGCCCACTCCACTTTGAATGTTTACCTGAGACCCGGGTGGGAAGATCTGGCATTGGGGGTATTAGGTCCAGGGGGTGCTCTTCTTGTTTCCCGACAGTGAAGAACAGAACAAAGTGCCACCAGAATGCAGAGAAAGGGTTCCCAGTTCTAGGGCTCATCAGCTCCAAGAGAGGAGCACACACCATGCTTTCCCACCAGCAAGAGGGAGGCGCTAGGTAGTCCCCGTCGGGCCAGAGAGGGCAAGGAATGTCCCCAAAACAAAGTTTGTTTTGGCAAACAAACAAACTCGGGAATATTTCTTAAAGTCTCTGTCTCGAATTAGACTACCCCCAGTTGGCTCCAGTTATAGCCATTAAAAGTCAGAGTTCCCTTACTCTCTGCTTGTCCTATTTCTTCAAACACAACCAACAGCACAGAAGACAACAAAAAGACAAGACAAAGACAACCACAGGCCCAGGAGTTCTTACCCAGAACCTGCCACTGGTGGGGGAATTTTTGATCTTCTGGCCTTCCAGGGGGACTTGAATCCTCTGGCCGCCTAGGCGGACTCAAACCCCCTGACCACCTAGGTGACTGCCTAGGGGGACTCAAACCCCCTGACTGTCTAGGGGGAGTCGAACCCCCTGGCGATCTACCAGTGGAGGGAAGGGGCATCCCCACATCCTCTCCAGCCCTGGGGAGCATGGCAGAGTCCAGCTTCACCCAGGTGGGCTATACCTGGAGCTCCACCCAGACAGACCAACTGATCTCATAGAGCACCTGGAGATCGTCGGATCCCACAGAGTAAAATCTGTGAGATCTTACCTCGAGGCTTTTCCCAGAAATTCTGATGCTTGCTCAGTTCTTGTCATTTAATCCCGGACGAGCCCCCATATGTTATGCCCCAATAATGGGTCCGTGATTAAAGGAGCGAGACTGATATAAAGTGAAGGTCAAGCAAAGCTTTATTTCACGCCAAGCATCAAGAATCAAACCGAACGTTCAGGGATGCACCTCTTACAAGAGAGGATGATCCTTCTCTGATTCACAGTCTAGCTTTTAAGGGCAAAGGCCATGCGGTCGGGCCTGGCCATGCACAGGTGACCAATGAGATTGTAACACACACAGGAAACTCCACAGTGATGGTAGGTGACCAATTGAGTTACAATTTATCCTAGTAGACATTTGATTTAGCCTATCACACCTTGGTTAGGATTGGCGCCCAAAAGGCTCCCAAAGGGCGGGGCCCATACTCCTTGGTAAGGAGGGAGTCAGTATGCATCCCCCCACTGATCGGATGTCTCCACCTGGCCTGACCCACCCTTGTATCTGGGCTTTGTTACCTGGAGCTGGTTTCTGGGACTTGTTTTAAGGGAATCCCCTGGGGGAAGGGGGGCAGGGACAGTTTAATTTTAATGGAAGCCTCTTGCTAAGTAGGTCCTTATAATTTCTTTAGGCACATAACAATGTAATTTTCATTTCCATAAACCACTCTTGAGAATTTGACTAGAGTCTATAGAGTGAGGAGACCATATGTATTAGTTGCAGCTTCATGACTGGTATGTTATGTTCAGGAAAATTTTATGACCTCTCTGGACCTCAGTTTCATCATCTATAAAACACGCAAGCTGGAGGATTGGCAAAGCACTAATGAAAGAGTATTTAAATGCATTACGACTGGAGTGTGTTTGGACGGGGCTATGGAAATCAGTTCACCTTTTTAATTATTCCTGCAACACCGACTGGCATTTTTCTGGATGAAAGCAGATGAATATCCAAAAGTCCTGCATTACGATTTTAAAGATCAATAATATATAAACTTCTGTATTTGTTTTCTTATCTGAAAATTAGGAATAATAAAATACTTTATTTTAAGATGCTATAGACTGAATGTTTGTTTCCCCACCCCCACCCCAAATTTGTATATTAAAACCTAAGTCTCAATGGGATGGTATTTAGAAGTGAGGTCTTTGAGAGGTGATTATGTCATGAAGTTGGAACACTCATGAATGGGATTAGTGCCCTTACAAGAGAGACCATGGAGAGCTCCTTTAGCCCTCTCTCATGTGAAACTGGTTCATAGCTATGAAACCATATATATGCCCCTGTTGGCCGAGGGACATCCTTATTTATGCTCATTCTCTTGGCTAATAAATAATCATGTCCCTTTTCGCTCTCAAAGTGTCCCAATCAGACAGCAAATTATAGGGTCACCTTATTCAAAGCATACTGTAAGCCCTAAAAGAATTTTAATGTTATTATTATTACCACTACTGATATTGTTTCTTCAAGAGTCAAAATTAAAAGTTCACTTTTTGTTCTGATCTAGTAGTAGAGGTGACAGTGAATGAAGTTTCTGATTGGGAGGAAAGGATAAACTGAGAAGTTTCAAAGGTCTCTTTATTTTTTTTTTAGAAGACCTTATTAATTTATTGGACAGATAGAGAGAGCATAAGCAGGAGGAGCATCAGAGGGAGAGGAATAAGCTGGTTCACTGAAGCAGGGAGCTCGATGTGAGGGGTTTGGTCCCAGGACCCTGGGATCATGGCCTCACCCAAAGGCAGACCTTAAGTGACTGAGCCACCCAGATGCTATAACTTCTATCTTTATAGAGAATCAGAAAGCAGTAAAAATGGAATGGGTGTATCAGGAAAACACAGGCAGATCTGGGCTTGGACATCATACTAGACACACTGAGATTTACTGTGGGGTAACTGTCAGGAGGCACTGAGGTATTCAAAGCAGCGCCTTCGAGAGAGCCTTGGGATAACCATGTACAACCTAGCATAACTCATTGGGACAATGGTGGGAAACATGGCTGTACCTGAGTCTCCCTGGGGGAAAAATGGGACAGACAAGTTTGTAAATAGGAAGCAAAGGGAGTGAATGAAGACTGGAGGCAGAGGGGTCTAAACAATGCAGCTTACCTTGCACCTAAATATTGTCTTTGGCTACTCCCTTCTGCGTGGTAGACAATAGAGTGGCCAGAAAGAGGAAGGGAATAGATCCAGAGCAGGAGGTATCTTATCTGCAGTGCCCTGTCTTGCCCTATCTCCAAAACTGCCTCTCAAGAGCCCTCTCAATTCCTGTTAGGTTCCTGGGGGAAGTTGCCTCAAGACACCTTCAAATCTCTCGGCTGTACCCAAGCCTCAGAAAAACAGACCATTGGGGATAGAATCTCAGACCTGGAAATGGCCAGCCAGCTCAGATGACTGGGGTTACAGCTGAAGAATGAAATCATTCTTGGCTTAAGTTCTCAGTGAACAATGTAGTTTTTGCTTAACATTTCTGAGTGCTTGTTGACTGATCAAGTTTCAGAAAATACTCTCTTCCAGTGAAAAGTATTTAGACTGGGTGTAGGAGTAAGTCAGAGAGGTCTGGGGTTTGTCCTGAACTTTCACTGATCTTCCAGCCCCTTGAGAGGATGGCCCTTATAATCAGTTCATTTTGTCCAATGACGAGTCTAAGGAAAGAGAAGAGGGCTCTCTCTGGGATGATCAAATAGATATGCCTGCTTAGCTGCATGTTACCATATCAGTCTCAAAAACACTTTCTGCTCCTGACTCTATGCCCACTTAACTTCATTTGTGACTTTGTGGAACATCATGTAGTGAGAAAAAGCATGGGCCTGAATTAGAGCCCCAATGTCATAGTATAGCTTACAGCTAACTACGTGGTGCTGCTTATACATTGCTGTACGGCAAACTTACTAAACAACAATACTTTCATTATCTCTGATTTTATGGTTTAGTTGTAAATCATCAGTCTTCAGCAGGGTAGGGTAGAGATAAGGGAAAAACTGCAAACACATCTTAAACTTTTGGAGTTCATCATGGTGGGATGGGCAAAACAACCTCAGACTATGTTAGATGTATTACAAGAGTGAGAATGAGCACAAAAGTTAATGTTGTGAAGAGCCAGGGTTCAACCTGGACATGTGTTTATGGAATAGGTGGAGGAAACAGAGTGGAGGAAGAAACTTTTTCCTCCACCCTCTTAGGTTCAGAGACTAGGAATGTACAAATTAAACTGACAAAAGATAGACTAGCAAGAGATAAAACCTGAGTTACATACACATATACAGCACCCAAAGTGAACCCTATACTTTGGGTGATGTGTCAAAGTAGGTCCGTCATTTAAAACAAATGTACTGCTCTAGTGCAGGATGTTGACAATGGGGGAGGCTGTGCATGGGGAGACATGGGGACCCAGGGTATATGAGAATTCTTCTTTCTGCTCATTATTTGCTGTGAATCTTAAACTGTTCCCCCAAATGATGTCTATTTAGAAGTAAAAATTAAAAAGTGATGCTGATTTCTTCAAAAATTTCAGACTTTTACTTACTTCACTCAGCATCAACTTTTCCAGTCCTGTCTATGTTGATACAAAAGTTGGGTATTCATCTTTTGTGATGGAGGCATAATACTCCATTGTATATGTCAAGCAGAGAGAGTCAATTATCATATTGTTTCACTTACTTATGGAGCATAAGGAATAACACGGAGGACATTGGGAGATGGAGAGATGAAGTGAGTTGGGGGAAATTGGAGGGGGAGACAAACCATGAGAGACTGTGGACTCTGAGATACAACTGAGGGATTTGGAGGGGTGAGGGGTTGGAGGTTGCGTGAGACTGATGGTGGTTATTATGGAGGGCATGTATTGCATGGAGCACTGGGTATGGTACATAAACAAAGAATTTTGGAATACTGAAAAAAAAATAAAATATCAATGCTAAAAAAAAAAACTTTCAAAGACCTAAGATACAGAGATGGTGGAACCTTATGATTAAAGGTGGCTAAAGACACATGGCAAATAATGTGACACCTGACACTGGCCTTGAACCCTAACTAGGGGAAGCACACAGCTGAGAGAGCATATGTGATGCAGGAAAGGCTTCTGCATGCATAATCTCCAAGTCTGTACTTCTGGGCCTTCCGCATGACAGGCACAAGCTCTGTCCTACACCATCCCTACCCCTCAAATGTACATGAGAAGGAGGTGGAGATGAGTAACCATGGAGATTAAAGCCATTGCTCTACACAGGAGGACCTAGAGTGGGTCAGGCACAGTTTCAGGATTTGCCATAAGCAGAGAAATCAGAAGGCAACCTTGATTTTAATCGAGAATGTGTGGACAGATCATGTGATTGATCAGATTCAATGAAACTGTCCTGAGAACAAGCTTTCGGGTTCTTGGACAGGCTGCACATGGAGGCCATGTGCCCAGAGCAGATAAGCTGTGTGCATTCTGTGTGGACCAGACCCCTATAAATGATGTTGATAAAGAAGGGAATTAGTCCACAGCAAAGGAGGGGACACTCAGACAGAAGATCTTTATTCCATCAGTGGTCTTTCATGATCATTGACGTGTGGGAATGTTGATTTTTTCAAAGACCAGCCCACCTGTTCCACTTTTTTTGGTAGGAATAAAACCGTATAGAGAGATCCAATGGATGGAGAGTCCACATTTATCTTTCACAGTCCAGTGGGCCGTCTCCCAGCTTTCTCTTTTGCTGTCATAATGATTCTAAATCTTTGTGTTTGCATTTGAATGCAATTAATTGTTCTCTTTCCTCAGTATTGACGGTAAGTCAACATCTGTACAGAATTTGTCATTACTTAACATAGTTTGTTTTTGCCACTGCAGCTGTCATTTCAATTCCTACTGCTCCTACTTCCTGTTGCCAATAGTGGCACGCTTAGCATAGACTCCTCCAGGGAAAGTGTCACTCAACTCCTCTCTGTCTAGTGCTGAGGTTCATTACATACTTCTGTCTTTTGCAAGGGGACCTCTGAGCCCCTCAGACATGTCACCTCACTCTCAGGTGTAGAGAGAGCTGTTGACCTGGGATTTGACTGCTGGCCCTCAGGTTGGATCTTGCATGACTCCTTGTGGTGAGCTAATTTAAATTTCCTTCAGATGAGAGTCTACAGTCCATGTTGTCTCTTCCTTTAGGAAATATGTGCTTTCTTGGGGTACATGAGTGGCTCAGTGAAGCCCTCATTGCTTGAGGGTCATAGCATGGTCTGAGGGTTATGGGATTGAGCTCTATTTTGGGTTCTGGGCTCAGTATAGAATCACCTTGACATACTCTCTCCCTCTGCCCCTGTACCACCCCATTCCTCTGTTCCCACTCACTTTCTCTCTAAAATAAATAAATAAAATTTTAAAAAAAAGAAGAAATCTAGGTTTTCCTTTTCCTATTCTCCTGAGGCCATGCCATTTCTGTGACAAGAAATACAAGAGCTACAGACACCTCAACCTGATTCCTTCTATTAGGTATTTTATTTCTTCTCTCTATGCCTTGTCACCACCATCTCATATCCCCTTGCCTCTCCCCAGCCACACCAGGCTCTTTAGGGGGAAAGAAGATGCCAAGTTTTTCCTGCTACAGGGCTTTTGCACTTGTTATTTTTTCCTGCCTGAAATGTCCTTTTATGTGACTGTCTCCTCATTTCTTAAGTTTCACTTTAAATATCCCCTCATCAGAGTTCTTCCCTAATGTATAAATAATGATTGTTGAGAAATAGTTGAGTAAGGTAGAGTAACTGAGTGGTTGGGTGAAAGGAAATTCAGCCTTTTACTAGGTTACTTTCTCCAAGAATCTGCTGAAGTGTCTTATATACAATATATAAGTCCATTGTGATTACTGATCAGGTCAATGCACCCCTTTCCCTGAGGATGATGCTATGTTCCTACACTGGTACCTGCTTAATGTGAACACAGATCCTTGCGTCTACTTCCCCTGCACTTGGCTTGAATACTTTGAACCTATGCAATGTAAATATCAACACTAAGATGAATACTATTGAAAGCTGCTCTAAATTGGCATACTCAAGTCCCATGAGAGAAGTTCCCCTACTGGGTACCCACTTTGTCAAGTGCCAGGTTGTCCTGGCCTTCTCATGCCTTCCCACTGAGAAGAGCCTTGAGTATTTAGCACCCTTGGAATCCAGGCTCTTGAAACCTGAAACTTCATATTTCTCTCTTTGTTTCTAAGACCTGACATAAAGAAGTGACATAAAGGAAGGTGAGTCTGACTAGCACAGCTATTAAAGGAATCGCTTGGTTTGGAAAGAACCATTGTGCAGCACAGATAACTGACACACTTATAACTACTTCAGTAGGTGGCCTTTCGGATAGGCATTATGTTTGGCTGCTACTCAAAGACAGATCAGGCTACAAAGCACTTTGACCTACCCTGGACTGTTAACCCAATGAGTTAGTAGTTGGAAAGGAAATGGAAAGGTATGAGGGATAGCAGAATACGCCATCCCAAATATTCCTTTTTGGTATAAGAATTATCTTAAGCTGTTTATTGTGAGAAAGTGTAGACCAGGAGAAGTTCTGAAAGCAGAGTAGAGGTTACACTTTTGTAGGGAAAATTTACATTAGAAAAGGGTCCAGTACAGGAAGTGAGCCATGACAGGGATCACTTTCATCTGGGAGAGTCATCTTCATTCCAGGGCCAATTTCCTTTCACAAAATTTTCCTCCTCTCACCTTCCTCTGAATTGCTTTTACCCCTTTTAAAGCCCTAGATCCCTATCCTTTCCTTAGCCCAGGATGGTCCATAAGTCCCAGGTGGATAGCTGCTTTTTAGTCTCATATTTTTGTGGGGATCCTCTATGTATGTACATAATTAAAATAGTTTTTGTACTCTGCCTTTATATACTGGGGGTGGGACTCTCAGCTAAGAACCTAGAATTGTAGAAGGAAAATTATGTTTCCTCTCCAACATCTAGGACCTAACTTCTTAATCCCAGCCAACTTCTGAATCCCAGTCTCTCAATTTCTATGTCTTCTACTTCTTCAAAAACACCATTACTCTGTGATATTTCAGTGTTAAGTAAGACAGAAATGTTGTTAGTTCCCGAGTACTTTTTTTTCTTGATCTATGCTTTCTCTTCATGCATTGTAATAGATCATGGAAGAACTGACTCTAAGCCTACAGTGGATTATTCTCCCCCTATATTACACGCATTTAAAACATTAATGATGAAATATGGAAATCAACAGTAAAGACATAGGTTGCATTGGTTGTCAGGGTTAGAACCTGTGTGTGAAACTACTGTGGACATTTTATGAAATTTATGTGCCACCTCCAAATAAACATAGGTCATGGTTTCAAGGGAAATATGTAAAAAGCTATGAGTAGAGTTTGATGAGATGGAGAATATTCTTGCTCCAAAGTTCCAAAAAACACAGGGGTGAGAGAAGTGGGCAGAGGCTCCGGGTTGCAGATTAACCTCAAAGGACGCCCAAGGCCCAACTAGTTCTCCTAAGAATGTCAGCAAATGCAATCTAGATGGCTCCAGGCTGGCAATGATGTGAAAGTCATCCCAAACACACACACTCAAGGTCATTACAATGCAGCAGAAAGTGATTTTATTGCTGGGAACAGAATGCAACAAACTTGGAAGACGTTCCAAGATTAAAAATATGGGGCCTGGGTCTTTCCTTGCCCCTTTCACTATTGCCCTTCTCCAAAACACACAAAGCTCCAAAGCAGAAAGGAATGCTATTTGTTTTTGTCCCCAGCTCTGGTCTGGCATCATGGCCCCATAATTCTCTCACTGCCCTCCTTCTTTCTTCTATGGGAACCATGGAAATCAACAATGAAAAAAAAAAAAAAGGCAGAAGGGAGCACAAGAGAACCTGCACCAAGTGTGAAGCGAAGTAATGGGAAACTTAGTCTAATCAAACATCCAAGAGGCTGTGATTTGGTACTGTTTAAGTGTATAGGAAGCATACTATTGGGAGGGTAACCTGGCTGAAACTTGTTACATTTTACAAGGTAGAACCGGTTCTGGAGCCTAGCCTTGTAGTGGCAGTCACCCTGTCCCTCCAGTTTGATAGCAGTAAGTCATGTTAATATGATTCTCCCTCCAGTGGCAGTATTTCTTGGCAATCTCACAGTCTGTCTTGGGTAAAAGACAGGTAGCAGCTGTGTTCTGGAAGGTGTCGTGCTGAAAGGTGTCTGAAGGTTTACAAGTCTGAGTATAATTATTGGCCTCACGCATTTCTGTCTTCCATTGGACAGGACCTGCTCTTACATGCTGAATTTCAAACCCTCAAACCCTTTGAGGTTTGGAGGCCTAGCAGCAAGTGGCACTGGCCCCCATGATCCCAGCAGCACTAGGAGGAGAGGAAATGGTCCCAGAATATCCAGCATCATTTCTTCTGTGTGGGAAGAGGGAAGAAAGTGAGAGAATGATAGTAGTAGAAGCAGTAAGAGCAAAATTATCATTCACAAACATTTAGATCTTCATTGTGCCTTTCAAGATTTCTTAAGTCTATTTTTTTAATACCATCATCTTTCTGATGTGATTCTCACAATTCTATGAAGGTCCACAAGCCTGCGTAGTAGAAATGTGAGTTAGGATGACTTTTCCTCTGACTGGCAGATCCCATTCCTCTCTGTCCTGTGCTTATGGGTCCAGAATCCTGCTTCTTCCCTCCTCCCTCTAGAAAATTTCTCCTCTGTCTATTTAACCTGGGCCATCTGGCCATCATCTTGGCTCTAACTCCCCAGCCCCCAGGCTTTTCCTCTTACCAGGTCTCCTTGCTTGGGGTCCTACCGAGGACAGAGGCAGTGGTTAGTCCCAGGCTCAGAGACTTTTGCCTGCAGTTCCTCTGCCAGGTATGCCAGCATGGTCTGCTTGTAGCAGGGATAGTTTCTGAGCCCTAGGAAAGAGGAAAGGGAAACCTAAGGCTTGGAAGATGCCCTTTTTGTGTACAGTGTGGATGGGACCCACATCCTCCAACTCACTGTTTAAAGCCAGTATCCCTGCAGATGCAGGAAGACCAAGCCTCCTTAAAGATACAAAGGAGAAGTTATAACTTCCTCAAAGAACTTGTGAGGAAATGGTGACTTTCTGATATGGGTTTGGTGCTTCCTTCTCCATAGGAAGCTTCAGTGTTTTGAACCTCTATGCTTTAAGTTCTTTAGGAGAAAACACCCAAGGTAAATTTGATACAATATTTGCTAGGTACCTGGTAATGTTGTGAATTGCAAGAGCAGACTCCATTGAATTATTGATTTATGGGTATGTTGTTGGGCCAGACTCTCTGCTACTCATGTATCTTGAGGTATTTGATCCCAGATCCCAAGTTGTGTCTCACTCTCCAGAAGAATGTTTATCTCCAGATTTTTCTAGGACCTCCCAACAACTTTCTGGAAACACCTTAGCTTCCTTTCATGTGTATAAGTTGCCCCATATAGATTCAGGAGTTCATAATCTAATGAAGGAGATGGTCAGACTAATAGAGACATACATTGTACATTAATAACTGTAAATACCTCTTTTGTCTGCAGTGGAGGAGGTGCCAGGGGGCTCTGAGGAGCCGGTAGATAGAAGGCTCTAACACTTGAACTTATTTTCAGATTAATAAGAAGTTAGGTGAAGAGGATGGTAAAGGGCATCCCATGAGGGAACTGCACATAAGAGGAAGCCAGAAGCTGATTCCTGGACCCATTCTGAAATCATAAGGATCACTGTAATTTTATTATTTGCATGGTACACTGAGGTCTAAGTTGTGTTGTTTCCTACTTAATTATGTTTTATGTACTCTTTTTGAAAAACGTATTTATTTGTTTGAGAGAGAGAAAAAGAGCATGAGTGGGTGGAGCGGCAAGGGAGAGGAGGGAGACTCCCCATCCAGCAGCACTTCGTCCTATTGGGGCTCAATCCCACCACCCATGAGTTCAGGACCTGAGTGCAAACCAATTGGAAGGTCAAATGACAGAGACACACAGGTGCCTCTGTTTTCCTTACTTCTTAAACTTCAGCACAATCAATCATTAACTTTGTCTTTTTACTTCTACTCTACGGTACCTAATGATTGTAGACACATAACAGAGACCAGACAGAAACATTTATCTTGATGTATCTGATCCCAGATCCCAAGTTGTGCCTCACTGTCCAGAAGAATGCTTATCTCCAGATTTTTCAAGGACCTCCCAGCAAGTGTCAGGAAACCCCTTAGCTTCCTTTCATGTGTGTAAGTTGTCCCTTATAGATCAACAGGGCAAGAGGGCAAGGCAGCTTTGGGAATGATCCCTTTCTTTCTCCTTGGGCTGCTCTCTAGACTACAAAGCTTTCCTTGCTTTAAATCCAGTGTCTCAGAATTTGCCTTGCTGCACATTGGGTGCACGGACATGTTGGAGTCTGGCAACAGAGACCCATGAACATGAAGGAGAAAGGCCAGTTTAGGGTATTTGCCTCTTCGGTTTGTTCTTGCTTTTCCACCGGTGCTGTAATGCACTTACTTGGAATCTTCTTGTTTTTTGGAGGGCTCACAGAAAAGTCTCCTACAGGGACTCCCTGCCTCTAGCCTCTTTTCCTTCCAATCTGTTCTACACATCCCTTCCAGATTAGTACTCCTTGAGC
Source organism: Mustela lutreola (assembly GCF_030435805.1). Classification (NCBI taxonomy): domain Eukaryota; kingdom Metazoa; phylum Chordata; class Mammalia; order Carnivora; family Mustelidae; genus Mustela; species Mustela lutreola. The sequence goes on from NC_081296.1 coordinate 57,101,850, forward strand.
ATCAATAGAATAGGGGAACACTCTTGCTTTTAATGTCTTCAGTTATCTACAGGATAAAAATGATGTCTTTTCAGAGCAAAATCACAAGATACAAGGTTAATATATAAAAATCTATTGTTTTCTTAGGTACCAGCAATGAACAACTGAAATTTGAGAAAAAAATTTACATACGCACCCAAGAAAAATGAAATATGTAGATATGAATCTCCAAAAAAAAAAATGAACAAGCTCATTATGAGGAAAACTACAAAACTCGGCTGAAAGAAATCAAAGAAAATCTAAGTACATGAGGAGATCATCTTTGTTCATGCTGAAGGAAACCAGACTCTGTGACCCCAAGCTATGGCTCTTTGACACAAATAATATTTTGTACTAAGGGCAGTTAAGAATCCATAAATGCAGGAAAAGCTCTCCTTTTTTGCCTAAAGGCAGGAAATAAATTCTTTTCCTGGAGACAATGTTACCAGCCAGATGTGGCACCAGAGGAATCTGAATCAGACCTTGTTATACTAACCCTTTTCTTTGTAGTTATTTCTTCGCCATTTCCTACCTGTAGACCAAACAAGTCTCCACAAATGTATTGTGTCTTTGTCTAGAGGGTATAAAAGCTTCCAGTGCTGGTCGCTATTTCAGGTCTTCATTCCCTTACGGAGGCTCCTATGTACATGCGAAAATTTAAGCGAATTTGTATGCCTTACTCTTACTTATCTCTGTCAGTTCAATTTTGAGACCCAGTCAGAGACCATGAGAAAGCCGAGGAAGATGGCTTCCTCTTCTACAGTGATATTATGCACTGTCCAAACCCATAGAAATATATAATGCAGAGAATTGATCATTATTCAATTGTGGACTTTAGTTAGCCATCATCAATATTGGCTCATCAATTATAGGAAAAGGATGACAGCCCCCCCCCCAAAGCAGATGTTAATAACAGGAAAACTGTGGGCTGTGTGGGTAGGAAAGCGGGGAAGGGAGAAGCACAAGAGGATTTTCTATTCTTTCTACTCATTTTTTTGTAAACCTAAAAGGGCCCTGAAGAATTAAAGCTACTTAATTAGAACCAAACCAAACCAAACCAACTCAAACCAAATGAGTTGTCTGTGTATCTAATACTCATGTATCCTGTTCTACAGCCACAAGCCCCACTTCTCTCTGCAATGCCACAACTTGATAGCACCCTGAACCCACTAGCAGAAACAAACAGTATCAGATTACCCCTGTGCCTAACTGGAGTTCCCAACCCTGGCCTCTCTCATCAGAAGTGCCTAAGAGACTCTTAAGAAGGCCTAGATTCTAGGCCTCCTGAAACAGACTCTTTGGGAAGCAGGTCTTTTTTGCATGTCTGTGTTTGATGAGCTCCATGGTGAATCTCATATCCATTCCTAGTGGAGAACCATTTTTCTTAGCTGACACTGATTTTCACCCAGTTCCCAAGTTCTCAAGACTGGACTTCTACCTGATTCCTGAAACAAAGTTTGTACCTTGTCTTAAAACACCTATTTGAACGACTGCAAGAAAGATTGGAGAGGACACAACTGGAATAGTCTCCCTCTCCTCCCTATCTCTTTTAAATTATCCCAAATCTTACAAGTGTAGTGGAGGAATAATATCCATTTCTTCTACCCTTCCACATTCTCAGCTGGGACCCTATAATAATAACAATAAGAAAAACCCAAACAGATTAACAAGAGAAAAGTATTCCCATTTATTTCACATAGGTTTATGGTGAAAGGAGAGCCTTCCCAAGGAAATAAGGCTCTAAAAAAGTGGTTAAACCTGAGCGCGTGTGTGCTAGGTTTGATGAAAGGTGAAAGTGGTATAAAGATGTGCTAGAACAAAGGGTACAAGCAAAGTGTGGCAATTGGTGGGCAACTTAGCAAGATGTTTGTTCAGATGTCACTCCCTTTTTTCAGATAATGACACTCCTTTCTTCTGGGTGTAGGAAACCTTCTCCCAGGAAGGTTTAATGACCTGCTTCCAGAGAAGGTCAGTATGTCTTTCCTGTACCTGTCCTTTCTCAAATTTCTTCAACTTAAAAGATTGAATTTGCCAAGTTGCCATATTCTGTAATAGGATGTCCTGAACTCTGTCAGAAGCTGTGTGTCATGTGAATGGACCCTGGCAGTTAGCTTATAAACCTTGGTCCAAGCCCACAATCCTAAAGCAAGTTCAGGGCATTTGACGTGTCCATTTTGGGGTCTCTGCTGCAACACGCCTGTGTCTTCTCCACACTGCTGCCTGGCTTGAAGGGGATTAGTTCGAAGGCCTGCTATTTGGGCTGTTTCTTTCTGTAGACTTTTATATGCTTGCTAACTGCAAAAGTAATGGTGCCAAATTCTTGTCACCGAAATTACAGAGCATTAGTATCTTGAATCATACACAATATTCAGTCATATTCAACCTCTTAGAACACTCCGTCTTCCCTGGTTGCTGAGGTCTTTCTGTGTTAGGCACCTGACAAGTGTGTGGTCAGAACAGTGAGTTAGAGACTGATACTACCTGATGAGCTCCATATTCTTTTTAAGGTTTAGTATTATTGTTTCTGCAGAGCTACAGGTTTGATTGTCAAAATGGCTGAAACTGAGGAACACTGCCTGAAAGTAAGCCAATAGGCTTCAGATAAAGTGCACCTACTCTGTACCACGAGCTCTCCATCACGACGGTGGTTAGTTGTGTGGAAAGCGCGGTTGTGTGCTTCTGACTGCTGGGCTGCTGTGGGGTGACAGGTGGGGATGTCCAGGTCAACTCAAGGTTTCATCGTGGTGGTACTTATAAGTTTTCTTCCTAATGCCATTGTCTGGACTTTTTTCTAATTTTAAGATTTTATTTATTTATTTGACACACAGAGAGAGATCAAATTAGGCAGAGAGGCAGGTAGAGAGAGAGAGGGGAAGCAGGCTCCCCACTGAGCGGAGTCCCTGATGGGGGCCTGGATCTCAGACCCTGAGATCAAGACCTGAGCAGAAGGCAGAGGCTTAACCCGCTGAGCCACCCAGGCACCCCATTTTTTGGACTATTACCAGGATCTTCCTTACTGACAGAGAAGGGGCTGCAGTGAGGTAGCCTTTAACTTTTTCCTTTATATCTATGGACACCTTGCACATGCAAATGGTAAGCATCAGTACAACACTGAGAAATAAATCTGGTAAAAAGGATGTTTTCCTTTGGTCGTTGTTTGTTAGGCCCCAGTTTTCTTTTCCAGATGCAGTTCAGTTCTTTATGTCTTTTCACGGTCTTTATTTATTACACATATTTAAGTATTAAATATTATTAATATATGCAATGGAATATGATTCAGCTGTCAGAAACATGAAATCTTGGCATTCGCAACAACTGGGTGGAACTGGAGAACGTTATGCTAAGTGACAGAACTCATTCAGAGAAAGACAATTATCATATGATCTCACTGATCTGTGGAATTTAAGACACAAAGCAGAGGATCATAGGGGAAGAGAGGAAAAAATAAAACCAGAGGAAACCAGAGAGGGAGACAAACCATACAGACCCTTAATCATAAGAAACAAACTGAGGGTTTCTGGAGGGGAGAGGGGTAGAGGGATGGGGTAGCTGGGTGATGGACATTAAGGAGGGCACATGGTGTAATGAGCACTGGGGATTATATGAGACTGATGAGTCACTGACCTGTACCTCTGAAACTAACAATAATTGTATGTTAATTAGTTGACTTTAAATGAAAAAATTTAAAATAATAATAAACTAATATATTATTACCAAAAATATAAATAAAAATAAAAGTTTATTGACAGGGCACCTGGGAGGCTCAGTGGGTTAAATGTCTGCCTTGAGCTCAGGTCATGATCCCCGGGTCCTGGGATTGGAGCCCCTGGTCTTGAGTGGTCAGGCTCCCTGCTCAGTGGGATGTCTGCTTCTTTCTTGACCTCTTCCCCCTCCCTTGTTCACAGGCTCTCTCTCTCTCTCTCTCAAGTAAATAAAGAAAACATTAAAAATGGTGAATTAACATGTATCCTCATGCATGTGTTTCTCTCCTCTTTTCCCATCACCAATAATAACATTATTTTTTATTTTTAAAAGATTTTATTTATTTATTTGACAGACAGAGATCCCAAGTAGGCAGAGAGGCAGGCTGAGAGAGAGGAGAGAGGAAGAAGCAGGCTGCTTGCAGAGCAGAGAGCCTGATGGGGGACTCGATCCCAGGACTCTGGGATCATGACCAGAGCCGAAGGCAGAGGCTTTAACCAAGTGAGCCACTCAGGTGCCCCACCAATAATAACATTTTATACACAATGTTGTACACTATTTCTTATTTCCCACTAAGAATAAATTTTGGACATATTTCATGTCAGTAGCAAAGGTGTATTTGGTTCTATTTGCATAGTATTTTGTTGTAAGGAAATGCATCATATTTTAACCAGTCCCATGTTCCAGACATTCTGTTTGTTTGCCAACTTTTACCAGTATAAACCAGTTAGAAGGAATATACTGGAACAAAACAGCAGCCCGAAGCCCCATGAATTTATCTATAGTGTGCATGCTGTCCATAAGTCCCTCCACATGCTACCGGTCTTCCCTGGAGATAAGTTCTGAAGCTCCCGCATGAGTGTGGGTTCTAGGGGCTGTGGGTTGACAACAGGAAACCCTTCCAGATGCACTTGCTGTTACCAGACCTAAGGAAGCCTAGGAAAAGTGAACATTCTGGACACAACTGAGTAGTTATTATTATTATTATTATTTTTCCGTAATGGGTATCTGAGAAGTCAGTATCAATTGGATTAGACTTTGGTCTTTTAATGCTGGAGACAGTTAAAATAATAGCCATTTTAGTATATGGCAGACAAACTAAGGTAGTAGGATGGACAGCTAACTTATTTTTACATTCACTTAGAACAAACTCTGGAGCAGATTGAAAGTTCCCATTTGTAAGGCAATTTATCAAAATTGCCTCACTGAACCCTCACACCGGACTACAAGGTAGTTCTGACTGTCCCCTTGCTAGAGATTGCCCTGAGGCCCAGACAGGGTGGTGATAGCAGGGAGCAGCAGAGTCCTGAGGGGCTACTTCCAAGTTCCAGGGCTCTTCCTTGAGCACTGCTGCTCAGAGGGAGGCAGGGTGTGGTAGGGTTAAGGTCAGTTCTGCCCATTCAGGCTGCCTCTGAGTCTCATCTCTAAGAAGGGTATATCATCCAGACTGAACTACTTGGCTTGTCAGGGCGTTGTTTTCTAGGTAGTCATGTTTCCTTAACAAAATGTATTTGTAGAATGTGACAGATGGAACTAGCCTCTGTTCCAATGGTTTTCTCACCTTTCACACCCCTGTAATCTCTGGGTGCAAGCTGTGTATATTTTTTTTCTATTTTTTTAATATATTTTTTAAATTTTTTATTTTTTATAAACATATATTTTTATCCACAGGGGTACAGGTCTGTGAATCACCAGGTTTACACACTTCACAGCACTCACCAAAGCACATACCCTCCCCAATGTCCATAATCCCACCCCCTTCACCCAAACCCCCTCCCCCCAGCAACCGTCAGTTTGTTTTGTGAGATTAAGAGTCACTTATGGTTTGTCTCTCTCCCAATCCCATCTTGTTTCATTGATTCTTCTCCTACCCACTTTAAGCCCCCATGTTGCATCACCACTTCCTCATATCAGGGAGATCATATGATAGTTGTCTTTCTCTGCTTGACTTATTTCACTAAGCATGATACTCTCTAGTTCCATCCATGTTGTCGCAAATGGCAAGATTTCATTTCTTTTGATGGCTGCATAGTATTCCATTGTGTATATATACCACATCTTCTTGATCCATTCATCTGTTGATGGACATCTAGGTTCTTTCCATAGTTTGGCTATTGTGGACATTGCTGCTATAAACATTCGGGTGCATGTGCCCCTTTGGATCACTACGTTTGTATCTTTAGGGTAAATACCCAATAGTGCAATTGCTGGGTCATAGGGCATTTCTATTTTCAACATTTTGAGGAACCTCCATGCTGTTTTCCAGAGTGGTTTCACCAGCTTGCATTCCCACCAACAGTGGAGGAGGGTTCCCCTTTCTCCGCATCCTCGCCAGCATCTGTCATTTCCTGACTTGTTGATTTTAGCCATTCTAACTGGTGTGAGGTGATATCTCATTATGGTTTTGATTTTTATTTCCCTGATGCCGAGTGATATGGAGCACTTTTTCATGTGTCTGTTGGCCATCTGGATGTCTTCTTTGCAGAAATGTCTGTTCATGTCCTCTGCCCATTTCTTGATTGGATTATTTGTTCTTTGGGTGTTGAGTTTGCTAAGTTCTTTATAGATTCTGGACACTAGTCCTTTATCTGATATGTCGTTTGCAAATATCTTCTCCCATTCTGTCAGTTGTCTTTTGATTTTGTTAACTGTATCTTTTGCTGTGCAAAAGCTTTTGATCTTGATGTTGCTGCGGCTGAGGTCGAAGAGGTTGCTGCCTGTGTTCTCCTCAAGGATTTTGATGGATTCCTTTCGCACATTGAGGTCCTTCATCCATTTTGAGTCTATTTTCATGTGTGGTGTAAGGAAATGGTCCAATTTCATTTTTCTGCATGTGGCTGTCCAATTTTCCCAGCACCATTTATTGAAGAGGCTGTCTTTTTTCCATTGGACATTCTTTCCTGCTTTGTCGATGATTAGTTGACTGTAGAGTTGAGTGTCTATTTCTGGGCTCTCTATTCTGTTCCATTGATCTATGTGTCTGTTTTTGTGCCAGTACCATGCTGTCTTGATGATGACAGCTTTGTAATAGAGCTTGAAGTCTGGAATTGTGATGCCACCAACTTTGGCTTTCTTTTTCAATATCCCTTTGGCTATTCGAGGTCTTTTCTGGTTCCATATAAATTTTAAAATTATTTGTTTCATTTCTTTGAAAAAGATGGATGGTACTTTGATAGGAATTGCATTAAATGTGTAGATTGCTTTAGGTAGCATAGACATTTTCACAGTATTTTTTCTTCCAATCCAGGAGCATGGAACGTTTTTCCATTTCTTTGTGTCTTCCTCAATTTCTTTCATGAATACTTTATAGTTTTCTGAGTATAGATTCTTAGCCTCTTTGGTTAGGTTTATTCCTAGGTATCTTATGGTTTGGGGTGCAATTGTAAATGGAATGGACTTTTTAATTTCTCTTTCTTCTGTCTTGCTGTTTGTGTAGAGAAATGCAACTGATTTCTGTTCACTGATTTTATATCCTGACACTTTACTGAATTCCTGTACAAATTCTAGCAGTTTTGGAGTGGAGTCTTTTGGGTTTTCCACATATAGTATCATATCATCTGCAAAGAGTGATAATTTGACTTCTTCTTTGCCGATTTGGATGCCTTTAATTTCCTTTTGTTGTCTGATTGCTGAGGCTAGGACCTCTAGTACTGTGTTGAATAGCAGTGGTGATAATGGACATCCTTGCCGTGTTCCTGACCCCTTATCGGAAAAGATTTCAGTTTTTCTCCATTGAGAATGATATTTGCGGTGGGTTTTTCATAGATGGCTTTGATGATATTGAGGTATGTGCCCTCTATCCCTACACTTTGAAGATTTTGATCAGGAAGGGATGCTGTACTTTGTCAAATGCTTTTTCAGCATCTATTGAGAGTATCATATGGTTCTTGTTCTTTCATTTATTGATGTGTTGTATCACATTGACTGATTTGCGGATGTTGAACCAACCTTGCAGCCCTGGCATAAATCCCACTTGATCCTGGTGAATAATCCTTTTAATGTACTGTTGAATCCTATTGGCTAGTATTTTGTTGAGTATTTTCGCATCTGTGTTCATCAAGGATATTGGTCTATAGCTCTCTTTTTTGATGGGATCCTTGTCTGGTTTTGGGATCAAGGTGATGCTGGCCTCATAAAATGAGTTTGGAAGTTTTCCTTCCATTTCTATTTTTTGGAACAGTTTCAGGAGAATAGGAATTAGTTCTTCTTTAAATGTTTGGTAGAATTCCCCGGGGAAGCCGTCTGGCCCTGGGTTTTTGTTTGTTTGGAGATTTTTAATGACTGTTCAATCTCCTTACTGGTTATGGGTCTGTTCAGGCTTTCTACTTCTTCCTGGTTCAGTTGTGGTAGTTTATATGTTTCTAGGAATGCATCCATTTCTTCCAGATTGTCAAATTTGTTGGCGTAGAGTTGCTCATAGTATGTTCTTATAATAGTTTGTATTTCTTTGGTGTTAGTTTTGATCTCTCCTCTTTCATTCATGATTTTATTTATTTGGGTCCTTTCTCTTTTCTTTTTGATAAGTCTGGCCAGGGGGTTATCAATTTTATTAATTCTTTCAAAGAACCAGCTCCTAGTTTCGTTGATTTGCTCTATTGTCTTTTTGGTTTCTATTTCATTGATTTCTGCTCTGATCTTTATGATTTCTCTTCTCCTGCTTGGCTTAGGGTTTCTTTCTTGTTCTTTCTCCAGCTCCTTTAGGTGTAGGGTTAGGTTGTGTACCTGAGACCTTTCTTGTTTCTTGAGAAAGGCTTGTACTGCTATATATTTTCCTCTCAGGACTGCCTTTGTTGTGTCCCACAGATTTTGAATCGTTGTATTTTCAATATCACTTGTTTCATGATTTTTTTCAATTCTTCTTTAATTTCCTGGTTGACCCATTCATTCTTTAGAAAGATGGTGTTTAGTCTCCATGTATTTGGGTTCTTTCCAAACTTCCTTTTGTGGTTGAGTTCTAGCTTTAGAGCATTGTGGTCTGAAAATATGCAGGGAATGATCCCAATCTTTTGATACCGATTGAGACCTGATTTAGGACCGAGGATGTGATCTATTCTGGAGTATGTTCCATGTGCACTAGAGAAGAATGTGTATTCTGTTGCTTTGGGATGAAATGTTCTGAATATATCTGTGATGTCCATCTGGTCCAGTGTGTTGTTTAAGGCCTTTATTTCCTTGCTGATCCTTTGCTTGGATGATCTGTCCATTTCAGTGAGGGGAGTGTTAAAGTCCCCTACTATTATTGTATTATTGTTGACGTGTTTCTTTGATTTTGTTATTAATTGGTTTATATAGTTGGCTGCTCCCACGTTGGGGGCATAGATATTTAAAATTGTTAGATCTTCTTGTTGGACAGACCCTTTGAGTATGATATAGTGTCCTTCCTCATCTCTTATTATAGTCTTTGGCTTAAAATCTAATTGATCTGATATAAGGATTGCCACCACTGCTTTCTTCTGATGTCCATTAGCATAGTAAATTCTTTTCCACCCCCTCACTTTAAATCTGGAGGTGTCTTCGGGCTTAAAATGAGTTTCTTGGAGGCAACATATAGATGGGTTTTGTTTTTTTTATCCATTCTGATACCCTGTGTCTTTTGACAGGGGCATATAGCCCATAAACATTCCGGGTAACTATTGAGAGATATGAATTTAGTGCCATTGTATTGCCTGTAAGGTGACTGTTACTGTATATGGTCTCTGTTCCTTTCTGATCTACCACTTGTAGTCTCTCTCTTTGCTTATAGGACCCCTTTCAATATTTCCTGTAGAGCTGGTTTGGTTTTTGCAAATTCTTTCAGTTTTTGTTTGTCCTGGAAGCTTTTAATCTCTCCTTCTATTTTCAATGATAGCCTAGCTGGATATAGTATTCTTGGCTGCATGTTTTTCTCGTTTAGTGCTCTGAAAATATCATGCCAGCTCTTTCTGGCCTGCCAGGTCTCTGTGGATAAGTCAGCTGCCAATCTAATATTTTTACCATTGTATGTTACAGACTTCTTTTCCCGGGCTGCTTTCAGGATTTTCTCTTTGTCAGTGAGACTTGTAAATTTTACTATTAGGTGACGGGGTGTGGGCCTATTCTTATTGATTTTGAGGGGCATTCTCTGAACCTCCTGAATTTTGATGCTCGTTCCCTTTGCCATATTGGGGAAATTCTCGCCAATAATTCTCTCCAGTATACCTTCTGCTCCCCTCTCTCTTTCTTCTTCTTCTGGAATCCCAATTATTCTAATGTTGTTTCGTCTTATAGTGTAACTTATGTCTCGAATTCTCCCCTCGTGGTCCAGTAGCTGTTTGTCCCTCTTTTGTTCAGCTTCTTTATTCTCTGTCATTTGGTCTTCTATATCACAAATTCTTTCTTCTGCCTCATTTATCCTAGCAGTGAGAGCCTCCATTTTTGATTGCACCTCATTAATAGCTTTTTGATTTTAACTTGGTTATTATGTTTAGTTCTTTTATTTCTCCAGAAAGGGCTTTTATATCTCTCGAGAGGGTTTCTCTAATATCTTCCATGCCTTTTTCGAGCCCGGCTAGAACCTTGAGAATTGTCATTCTGAACTCTAGATCTGACATATTACCAATGTCTGTATTGATTAGGTCCCTAGCCTTTGGTACTGCCTCTTATTCTTTTTTTTGTGGTGAATTTTTCCGTCTTGTCATTTTGTCCAGATAAGAGTATATGGAGGAGCAAGTAAAATACTAAAAGGGTGGCAACAGCCCCAGGAAAATATGCTTTAACTAAATTAGAAGAGATCCCAAATCGTGAGGGGGTAGAAGGGGATAAAAAGAGGTTCAAAAAGGAAGAAAGAAAAAAAAGAAAGAAGAAAGGAAAAGAATTTTAAAAAAGAAAACAAATAAGAAAAATATAAAAAAGAAAAAATATATATATTGGATAAACTAGTTAAAAAACGTTAAAAAAGAAAAAGGTAAAAGTTAAAAAAAAATTTACCAGAAGGCGAGGAAAAAAAAAAATGAAAAAGAAAAAAATCGAATTACCTGCAAGACTAAAAAAAATCACAGGGAAAAAGCCATGAGTTCCGTGCTTGGCTTTCTCCTCCTCTGGAATTCTGCTGCTCTCCTTGTATTGAAACCGCACTCCTTGGTAGGTGAACTTGGTCTCGGCTGGATTTCTTGTTGATCTTATGGGGGAGGGGCCTGTTGTAGTGATTCTCAAGTGTCTTTGCCTGAGGCGGAATTGCACCGCCCTTAACAGAGGCCGGGGTGAGTAATCCGCTCGAGTTTGCTTTCAGGAGCTTTGGTTCCCTGAGCGCTTTCCGTAGAGTTCCGGAGGTCAGGAATATAAATGGCGGCCTCCTGGTCTATGGCCTGGAGTTGCCCAGAGCCCAGGGCCCCACTCCTCAGTGTGCCCTCAGAGAACAGCACCCAGTTACTCCCGTATGCCTGACCTCCGGCCGCGCTCCGAGCTCACCGAGCCTGCAACCGGTTCAAGGTAACACCGAGCTGCGAGCTTACTGTCAGCTCTCTCTCTGTAGCCGGCTTTCCCGTTCCAATACCCGCATGCTCTGCGACACTCAGACACCCCCGATACTTCTGTGACCCTGCGGGACCTGAGGCCACGCTGACCCTGCATGGGCTTCGCCCCGGTTTAGCCTCTGGAGCGATGTCCCTCAGCGGAACAGACTTTTAAAAGTCCTGATTTTGTGCGCGCTTTCTCCGCTGCTTGCCGGGAGCCGGCCCCTCCCCCCGGGGTCTATCTTCCCGTCGCTTTGGATTCACTTCTCCGCCGGTCCTACCTTTCAGAAAGTGGTTGTTTTTCTGTTTCCAGAATTGCTGTTCTTCTTCTCTTCGATCTGCCGATGGATTTTCAGGTGTTTGCAATCTTTAGATAAGCTATCTAGCTGATCTCCGGCTAGCTGAAGTAGTCTCAGCCTGCTAATTCTCCGCCATCTTGACTCTGTCTCTTTGATGAGGGAACAGAAGGCTGACTGAGGACAAAGCAGAAGCTGACACCCTCCTTTTTTTTTCTATTTTTTAAGATTTTATTTATTTATTTGTCAGAGTGAGAGAGCACAAAGCAGGGGGAGAGGCAGGCAGAGGGAGAGGGAGAAGCAGGTTCCCCGCTGAGCAGAGAGGCCAAGGTGGAGCTCCATCTATAACCCTGGGATCATGACCTGAGCCAAAGGCAGACATTAAAGGTCTCAGGTCATGATCCCAGGGTCCTGGGATGGAGGCCCCCCTCAGCTCCCTGATCATCAGAGAGCCTGCTTCTCCCTCTCCCTCTGTTGCTCTCCCTACTTGTGCGCGCTCTCTCTCTCTGTCAAATAAATAAATAAAATCTTTACAAGAAAAAGAAAAGAAAAAGAAAAAAGTATTGAGGAAAGAATTGATGGTTTGACATCTCTGTGTGTCTAGGCTGGCTGAAGGAATTTCAAGAGTGCATGGATGCTGCAAAAACTACAAGCTCTGGACATCACACTATCGAACTTAAATAAAATATCAAGGCTGCCATAGAGTGCACCCACCATTCCTTAAAGCCCAAGAGACGAAGGTAGAATTCTGGAAAAGTGAAGCTATGCTTCCTGTGGGAAAATGAGTTTCCTCCTCCTGAGTGATTTGATCAATGAACTTTCCAGAACAGGACGTCCAATAGAACCAAGGGAACTATGTACCCTACTATGCCATCATTTCTGATCTTGTTTCTTGGGTCTGCCTATACCTACTTCCTTGATGCCATATCCATAATTACTTCTACCTTACTTTTCTGTTTTTAAAGATTTACTTATTTATTTGAGAGAGAGTGAGAGAGAGTGAACGCAAGAGAGCACATGCAAGGGAGGGGCAGAGGAAGAGGAGGAGAGAGAGAGAGAGCACATGTGCAAGCAGGGGAGGGGCAGAGGAGGAGAGAGAGGAAGACCCTAAGCAGGCTCTGAGCTGAGCACAAAGCCCAATATGGGACTTGATACCAGGGTATGAGAGCATGATATGCATGAAATCAAGAGTAGATCCCTTAACAGACTGAGCCACCCAGGTGCTCTCCCCACCACACTTATGAAAAGGTAGACTGCAGGATTTTCTTCCTGAGTCCACTCTGGTAGCAGAAAGAACAAGGACTGGAGGCCAGGAGACCTGGGGTCTAGTCTCAACTGTGCCACTAAGTAGCAGCAGCCGTGAGCAAGTCACTTACCCATTCCTGAGATTCAGGCTGTTCCTCTGTAAAAGTGGGGATTACTATCTCAGGGATAGCAAGTGGAACACACACATTTACCTCCATCCTGCCTTCCACAGAGGCTACCGTTCAACCTCATCGCTTATTAGAATTTTTTTCTGCAACGTTCTAGGAAGGCCCAATCCATTAAAGTGGATACATGAGTCAAAATCTACTTATTCTCATTTAATTTAATAATCCTTACAGACCCTTATAGCTCCTAAATGGAATGTTCTGACTTTCCAACTAAGAGATGGTCAATGTGATCTGGTAATAGCTCACTCAATAAAAGGAAAAGGAAAACTTAGGATCATAATTTCATCCCCTACTCCTGCCCATCCAGGGACTGAGCAGGATTTTCTTGAGGTCAACCTGTCCTTCCTTCTGTGCCAGAGATTTTGGTATTTGAGCCCCCCCTCCATCAGCTCACCCAGCAAGACAGTCCCAGACTGTAGCTCCCTTTCATCTCAAATGGCCCATACTTAACAGCTTCATATTTGACAGCAAGGCATCTCTGAGCAAAGGAATGATCTCAGGTCACCGAGAACCAAAAGTCAGGAGCAAAGGCAAGTAATGATTCTATTCGATGCCTATGAAATCTACCCAGATTTACAGTTCTCACCCAAGCAGGAACGCAATCACACGACAGTATCAGGATGGTGACAGTTTCAGAAATCCAGGTGGTTGCAACTGTGTTTTACTGAAAGAATCAAGGAAGTGGTTTACACAGGGACCCCCTCACCTCCCAAACCACACAGGGGCAGGTCCTGGGTAGTAACACATGTGTGTTTGGGATAGGAGCCCTGGCTGGAGTTCTTTCATATCCAGGAAGGGAGAGGGGAGAAGCATTTGCCACAACAGGGAGGTGGGGCATCAGGTGCAGACCTACACAGAACCATCAAAGTGGACTGTCTCATACTGTACACACTCACAGGCCACGATGATGAATTTCTCTTGCTGCTTGGTCTCGTAGTCGCATTTGGGGTATTTGGAGCCTTTCTTCAGGCGGCAGTCGGTGATGCACATTTTGGAACTGCTTTGGTGGCAGTTGGGCTTCCCGTTCTTGCAGGTTACATTTCCCTGGAAGCAGATGACCTGGACATCTGGCAGAGGCTCGTGGATAAACGTGTTCACTGGCTTGCAAAATCGAACCGTCATATTCCGGCGCTTCATCATTTGGTTGCAGTAGCTGGCATTGACGGTGGAGGTGTTTGAGTCTATGTGCTGCCGCAGGAACTTCTCGGCCCTCAACTCCTTGGCCAGAGAAGGCTGGACACTGCCCAGCACCAGGAGCACCAGAACCAGTAGTGGGAACAGGATGAAGAACCTCTCCTGAGTCATGGTGGTCTCACTCCTCTGGAAGAGCCTAGCCAGGAAAGGGAGAGAAGAGAAAAAGCATTGCCTGAGCAAGAACCCCAGCTCCTACCTGTGGCCTCCCTGGTTCACAGTCTCTGTTTGGGTCAGCCGGAAAGGTACCCTTCCTCCTATGCAATTTTCCAAGGATTGAGATGCTCACATACACTCTTGTGGAAGAGTATTTAAGTCCTACTAGCTGGAGAGAGCTGGTCTTTCCCTCTGGTTGGTGACTTGACAGTGAACTAAAATCCTGCAGTCCTATGTCTGAATATTAGAGATTTTAAAATTTAAAATCTATTTGAGGGGGCACCTGGATGGCTCAGTCTGTTAAGTGTCTGCCTTGAGTTCAGGTCGTGATCTGAATTCCTATGATCTAGTCCTGTCTCGAGCTCGGCTCCCTGGTCACTGGGGACCCTGCTTCTCCCACTCCCTCTGCTGCCCCCTCTGCTTGTGCTTTCTATCTATCCCTGTCAAATAAATAAATAAAATCTTAAAAACATTTAAAAAAATAAAATACATTTGAAGAATAAGTACATTTATACCAGTGCTCAAGGTGCTTATCAGGAAATCCTTTTGAATAAAACATGAGCTGAACTGTATCCCTGAAATACCACATGACCTATAGGATCATGATGGACAGAGTGAGGCCTATTGTTCTCCAACACAAGGGCAACAGCCCAGTTCCTAACACCAGCATCATAGAGGGATGCCATTGTATTCCCAAGAGCAATGCTTCCCTCCCCCAGTGCCTTTGTTTCCCTGCATCCCACATGCTCCATCCCAATATTGGTCCAGCTCAAGTTTTTTCAGGTGCTAACCTCAACCACCCTGGTCCCTCTAACCCAACACAGAAGAAGAAGGAGTCCCTGAGACCATCTCTTCAGCCACTGACCTGGATCTCTAGCTTGGTCTCTAGGACAGAGCTGAAGGCCAGTCTCTGTGATCCCAGGATCCCTGGGGAGGGAATCTTATACAGATTACAAAGGGGCTTGGCTTCCAAGGAAAGATAGGTGGGAGGAGCATCTTGGTTTCACTTTAGTGGGAACCAAAGACATTGTAAGGAAGGACATTGTAGGGAACCATCCACACCACTCTTTTTTCAGGACTGCTGAGAAGGGTGAGTCTTGTTTATAGGAACCGTACCATGTGAACCTCATCTGTCTGCTGGCTCACAAGGAGCAGCAAAGAAAGCCACTACGGTAATGATGCCTGAACTGTAGCAAAGTCCTTGTCATCTCAGGGGGCCATTTGCATCAAACAAATAACTCTTGCAGGTTTGCAAAGGACACATAAACACGTGATCCCCAGAGCACCAGAGAAAGGGAGGTCCTCTGTCTCCCCAGGAGTCCTGGCATGACTGGAATTCCAACAGCACCTCTTCTGGTGTAGGGGGCATTCTGCTTTCTGCAGCTGGAAGACTGCATGGACCTAGGGTGTGTGTGGGGGGTCTGGGCTGGGAGAGGAGGAGACCTGCGACCTCACCCAGTGTTGGCCACTTCAGCACTCCTGTATGTGGAAGGTGGATGTGTTACAGTTCTTGGTCACAGCAACCACTCCTAGAAGGTCAGAGTGGAGGAGAGGAACTAAAGTTAAATGAAACCCCCAAGGGATGTTAGGCTGGCTCAGTCACCAAGGCACGGGACAAATCTTGTGACTTTGCTTCTGTATCCATGTCCTGAAACTGTGCCCTGGGCTTTTCACTTCCTGAAAGTGGCAGCTGGAATGCTGAGGGTGTAACCTGACCATGTGAATGACTTTTCCCCTCTTTAGCACACCATAATCTTAATTCAATACACTGGCTTTGATTTCTCAACACACCAACAGAGAATTATTTACTCTGGCACTTAGAAATGAATAAAATAAGGCATTTGCTGACAAAACAATAATATAAAACAAAACCTAATGGAGTTATATGACTTCATTAAAGCAGTCTTCCACTAAAAAATTTCTAAGAATGGATTTGAGGTTAAAAAGAAAGGCTACTCATCAGAAATATGAATTCAGGAAGGAATAAAGAAAGATGGTGATAAGTATGTGAACAAGTCAAAGATCTTTTGACTATATAAAGCAATAATTTCTTGTTGAGTTAAGAAGATAAAATTAAAATATATGTCAGGAACATAACTTGGAAGTGAAGTGAATTGCCGTGTTCAAGAGATGACTAAAAGTATTGATTAGACTTTTCTATGTTTAGTATGCATTTGAGAATTCTAAGATAAGCAGTGAAAAGAAGGGAAACACAGGGTTTGAATTCCAAACTAGCAGAGAATAAGTAGACTGTGGATCAGTTAGGAGAGTCTAGTTGTGCTGCAGTAACAAGCAATCTCAAAATTTCAGTAGTTTAAAGTTTCTTTCTCATTCCTGCTACATATCTACCTTGGTCCAGCCTAGGAGCTCTGCCTGCTATTGTCACTTGGGAAAACAGGCTGACACAGGCTTCCTCTTGACACACACTGTCTTAATCAAAGAGGCAGAGGAAAGAACATAGTACTGGGATGCCCCCATGGCTCAGCTGGTTAAGCATCCTGCTCTTGATTTTGGCTCAGGTCATGATCTCAGGTCATAAGATCAAACTCTGAGTTGGGCTCTGGGCTGAGCTTGGAGTCTGCTTGGGATTCTCTCTCTCCCTCCTTCTCTGCCTTTTACCCACTCTCTCTCTCTGTCTCTATCTAAGTAAATAAATAAAACCTAAAAAACAAAACAACAACAACAACAACAAAAAAAAAAAAACAGCACCACAGAGGACAGCTCTTAATGCTTCTGCTGGAAGGGACATATGTCACTTCTATTCACACTTCATTGACTGGAGAAAACCTCATGGTCACATTTAAGTACAAGGGACAGAGAAATAGGATCCTCTTAGGTGCCTGGAATGAGAGAATTACTTTGTACAGCTTTAATGGCTGTCACAGAATGACAGACAATTACACCACTAATCCAAAAGAAGGGAAGAAAGGATAGGAAATAGAAATGCCAGACAAATGAGACTAATAGCAAAGGCAAAATAAGGTAGTAGGTATTCACTGAGGAAAATAAAAATGAATAATTATGTTATATAAATGGACTAAATGGTACAGTTAAAAGACAAGACTGATAGAAAAAAACTAACACTCTTTCTCTGTCTATGTGCATATAGAGAGAGTATACCGACACACTACGTGTATATTTATATATATACATGTACATATAGATAACTCACAATTTTTAAAAATGTTTAAGTAGGTAATATTTTATTAGATGATGAGATGTGATAATCAGGAGATCAATGGAGTATTTTCTGGAGTACTTTCAGAGAACCCTTATTCCAATAGGTTGAAGAAAAAGTCAGAGTGAAAGAAATGGAGTTAACGAGGAGGCTGACAGTGACGAGCTGGAGCAAATTTGTGCACTAACATGATGGGGATGGCTGGGGAGAAGGTGACATGAAGGGGTGCACATCTTGAGGAAAGAGTCAGTATGGGAGAAGACAGTGAAAATACAGCACAGAGAGAGAGCATAGCTCCAGGAAGGGGGCTGACATGGGTAAAGGAATAGGAGACTGTCTTGTCTGTGACGATGGTGGAAAGGGGGAGGTGGGTACCAGACAAGAAAAAGGATGCAGCTGAGAAACAGTGACGTTGACTAAGAATATAAGCAGCAGAAGAATGTCCCTTCTAGCAGTGGGATTTTCTCCAAGCAGTGAGACTTGAGTCTTGTTTGCCTCAAACCTCTGTTTTAAAAAATGGTTCTGAGAATGTCTGCATCATCTCTGTTGTCCTCTAGGTCATGGGGACAGCTATCCAGTATAGAATGAGTCTGTGAGCCATTACTGAGAAACCTCATTTCCCATACATTATATCACAGTTGCAGTATTTACCTTCATTACACAGATTAAATATGATATCAATCTCTCAAAATTTCTCTCAAGTAGTTTGACATACATCACAGTTGTCATTTCTTTAGGCATATATGATGTGATATTCATTTCCATAAACTGCTCTTGAGAATTTGACTAAAGCCTGTAGAGTGAGGAGACCATATGTATTAGTTGCAGCTTCATGACTGGTATGTTATGTTCAGGAAAATGTTATCACCTCTCTGGACCTCAGTTTGTCATCTATAAAACACATGGATGATTGGCAAAGCACTAATAAAAGAGAATTTAAGTGCACAGCAACTGGAGTCTGTTTGGACAGTGGTCTGGAATCAGTTCACCTTTTTAATTATTCCTGAAACTCCAACTGCATTTTTCTGGTTGAGTGCAGATGTGAACCCAAAAGTCCTGCATTATGATTTTAAAGATCAATAATATATCAACTTCTGTATTTGTTTCCTTATCTGTAAGTTAGGAATAATTTAAGTACCTTATTCTAAGATGCTATGGACTGAATGTTTGTTTCCCACCCCCACCACAAATTTATATATTAAAACCTAAGTCTCAATGGGATGGTAACTAGAAGTGGGGCCTTTGAGAGGTGATTATGTCATGAAGGTGGAGCACTTGGGAATGGGATTAGTGCCCTTACAGAGAGACCACGGAGAGCTCCTTTTGCTCTCTATCATGTGAAACTGCTTCATAGCTATGAAACCATCTGAGTGCCCCTGCTTGCTGAGGACCATCCCTATTTATGCTCATTTCTTTTTTTTTTTTTAAAGATTTTATTTATTTATTTGACAGAGAGAAATCACAAGTAGATGGAGAGGCAGGCAGAGAGAGAGAGAGGGAAGCAGGCTCTCCGCTGAGCAGAGAGCCCGATGTGGGACTCGATCCCAGGACTCTGAGATCATGACCTGAGCCAAAGGCAGCGGCTTAACCCACTGAGCCACCCAGGCGCCCTTTATGCTCATTTCTTGGCTAATATATAATAATGTCCCTCTTCACTCTCAAAAGTGTCCCAACCAGACAGCAAATTATAGGGTCACCCTATTCAAAGAACACTGTAAACCCTAAAAGAATTTTAATGTTATTATTATTACCACAACTGATATTGTTTCTTCAAGAGTCAAAATTAAAAGTTCACTTTTAATTTTTTTTTTTTTTAGAGATTTTATTTATTTATTTGACAGACAGAGATCACAAGTAGGCAGAGAGGGCAGAGAGGCCGGCAGAGAGGAGGAAGCAGGCTCCCCGCAGAGCAGAGAGCTCGATGTGGGGCTCAATCCCAGGACCTGAGATCATGACCTGAGCCGAAGGCAGTGGCTTAACCCACTGAGCCACCCAGGCGGCCCCTCACTTTTAATTCTGATCTAGTAGTGGAGGTAAGTAAAGGTGACAGTAATTGAAGTTTATTTTTTTAAAAAAAAATATTTATTTATTTTTAATATTTTATTTATTTAAGAGGTAGAGAGAGACAAAAAAAGAGAGAGAGCATGAGAAGAGAGAGGTCAGCGGGAGAAGCAGACTTCCTGCTGAGCAGGGAGCCCGATGTGGGACTCAATCCCAGGACTCCAGGATCATGACCTGAGCCGAAGGCAGTCGCTTAACCAACTGAGCCACCCAGGTGCCCTGAATGAGACTTTTTTTTTAAATTTATTTTTTATTTATTTTCAGCATAACAGTATTCATTATTTTTGCACCACACCCAGTGCTCCATGCAATCCATGCCCTCTATAATACCCACCACCTGGTACCCCAACCTCCCACCCCCCCACCACTTCATACCCCTCAGATTGTTTTTCAGAGTCCATAGTAATTGAAGTTTCTGATTGGGAGGGAAGGATAAACTGAAAAGTTTCAAAATTCTTTTTATTTTTTTTTAAATCATCTTATTGATTTATTGGACAGATAGAAGAGCATAAGCAGGAGGAGCATCAGAGGGCAAGGGAGAAGCAGGCTTCCTGCTAAGCAGGGAGCCCAAGATGAGGGGCTTGACCCCAGGACCCTGGGATCATGAACTGACCCAAAGGCAGACACGTAACTGACTGAGCCACTCAGATGCTATAGCTTCTATCTTTATAGAGAATCAGAGAGCAGTGAAAATGGAATGGGTGTATCAGGAAAACACAGGCAGATCTGGGATTGGACATCACAGTAGGCACACTAAGATTTACTGTGGGGTAACTGTCAGAAGGCACTTGCACCTTACAGCTTAGGTGCAGCTTACCTTGTACCTAAAAGTTGCCTTTGGCTACTCCCTTCTGTGTGGTAAACAGTAGAGTGGCCAGAAAGAGGGAGGGGGTAGATCCAGAGCAGGATATGTCTTATCTGCAGTCCCTTGTCTTGTTCTATCTCTAAAATTTCCTCTCAAGAGGCCTCGATTCCTGTTAGGTTCCTGGGGAAAGTTGCCTCAAGACAGCTTCAAATCTCCCAGATATCCCCAGGCCTCAAAAAAATGGACCATTGGCGCTAGCATTTCAGACCTGTAACTTCATCAGCCAGCTCAGATGACTGGGGTTACAGCTGAAGAATGAAATCATTACTGGCTGAAGTTCTCAGTGAACAATGTAGTTTTGTGTAACATTTCTGAGTGCTTGTTGATTGATCAAGTTTCAGAAAATACTCTCTTCCATTGAAAAGTATTTAGACTGGGTGTAGGAGTAAGTCGGGGAGGTCTGGGATTTGTCCTGACTTTCACTGACCTTCCAGCCCCTTGAGAGGATGGCCCTGTAATCAGTTCATCCTGTCCAATGACAAGTCTAAGGAAAGAGAAGAGAGCTGTCTCTGGGATAGCCAAAGATATGCCTGCTTATCTGCATGTTATCATCTCAGTCTCAAAAACACTTTCTGCTCCTGATTCTATGGCTACTTAACTTCATTTGTGACTTTATGGAATATCATGTAGTGAGAAAAAGCATGGGCCTGAATTAGAGCCGCAACGCCATAGTGTAGCCTATGACTAACAGCATGGTGTGCATATGCCTCACTGTATGGCACACTTACTAAACAACAATACTTTTATTATCTCTGATTTTATGGTTTAGGTGTAAAACATCAGTCTTCAGCAGGGAATGTAGAGATAAGGGAAAAACTGCAAACACATCCTAAACTTTTAGAGTTCATCATGGTGGTATGGGCAAAACAATTCTCAGACTATGTTAGATGTATTACAAGAGTGAGCAAATGAGCACAAGAGTTAATGTTGTGATGAGCCAGGGTTCAACCTGGACATGTGTTTATGGAATACGTGGAGGAAACAGAGTGGAAGAAGAAACTTTTTCCTCCGCCCTCTTAGGTTCAGAGACTAGGAATGTACAAATTAACCTGGCAAAAGATAGACTAGAAAAAAAAAAACCCTAGTTAAATACACATATACAGCACCCAAAGTGAACCCTAATGGCTTCTATAGACTTTGGGAGATGTGTCAAAGTAGGTCCATCATTTATAACAAATGTACTGCTCCGGTGTAGGATGTTGACAATGGGAGAGGCTGAATAATTATATATGAGAATTCTGCTTTCTACTCATTTTTTGCTGTGAATCAAACTGTCACCACAAATGATGTCTATTTAGAAGGAAAAATTAAAAAGTGATGCTGATTTCTTCAAAAATTTCAGACTTTTACTTACTTCTCTCAGCATCATCTTTTCCAGTCCTGTCTATGTTGACACAAAATTTGGGTATTCGTCCTTTCTGATGGAGGCATAATACTCCATTGTATATGTCAAGCAGAGAGAGTCAATTATCATATGGTTTCACTTACTTATGGAGCATAAGGAATAACATGTAGGACATTGGGAGATGTTCAGGATGGTACAGCAAGCGTCCACATACTGGATGGCTTATAAAGAACAAACATCTCTAAGTGTTTAAGGGATTGGAAAGTCCAAGATTAAGGCACCAGCAGATTTGGTGTCTGCTGAAAATCCACCTGAGATTTATAGATGTTTTATAGATGGCTACCTATTTGCTGTGTCTTCATATGGTAGCAGGGCAGGGAGTTCTCTTGAGCCCCACTCCTGTGGGCTCTACCCTCGTGACCTAGTCACCTCTCAAGTGCTTGACCTCCTAATACCATCACATGTGAAATTTCAACATTTCAAACATTCTGTCTATAGCGATTGTTTTTCTACCCACCAGTTCCTCTATTAGATTATTTAGTTTAATAAATATTCAATCAATTAGTGGCCAGTAAATCTTCACCAAAGCAAGTAGGACTATCCAAAGGCAAAAAGATAGTCCCTCCAAGAAATGGTTGGTAGAATGGTAGCAGGCTGATATGACATCAGGTTGCAGGAGTTCAGCTACATAGTTATCAAACCATTCCGAACACCAACAAACCCAACAGGAGATCGAAGAGAAGAGCAGCAATTCTTGAAACAGAACATTGACCACTTTCTAAAAGGTAGGACTTATGGAGAAGTGAATCCAAAGAGATGGGAAGGTAGCCTGTGCAGAGAGGGGCCAGTTTCCGGCAAGCCATGGAGCAATGGAGCACAAAATCAGAACTTTTAGAAGTCTGCTGTACTGGGGTACCTGGGTGGCTCAGTGGGTTAAAGCCTCTGCCTTCGGCTTGGTTCATGATCTCCGGGTCCTGAGATGAGCCCCACATCAGGCTCTCTGCTCGGCAAGGAGCCTGCATCCCCTTCTCTCTGCCTGCCTCTCTGCCTGCTTATGATCTCTTTCTCTGTGTCAAAAAAAAAAGAAGAAGAAGAAGAAGAAGAAGTCTGCCACACTGAAGGACATCGCTCCAGAGTCTACGTGGGAGTGGAGCCCTTGTGGGGACAGCATGGTCTCAAGTCCTGTGGGGTCACAGAAGGATCGGGGGTGTCTGAGTGTAGCAGAGCTCCCAGGTATTAAAGCAGGGAAGCTGACTACAGAGACAGAGCCAAGGAGTGAACTCTGAATTCGGGGTTACCTTAAACTCTGATCTGTGGCACAGTCAGGGCATTGCTCTTTGAGCAGGGACCCCACAAGTGGCAGGGCCAGGGACACCCCCCCCCCCCCAGAGAGTGGCAGAGATCTGCTGGATTTGGAGACCCTAAATGGGGCTGTGTGCCTGAGACAGAATTTCTGGGTCACAGGTCATGTGAGCTCAGAGGGTGGCCAGGGGCCAGGTAGGGATTGAGTGCTTTTCTCCAAGGGTGCACTGAGGAGTGAGGCCCTGAGCTCTTGGTTTCTCTGGGCTGGAGATTGGGAGGCTGCCATTTTCATTCCCATCCTCCAGAGCTCTACAGAAAGCATTCAGGGAACAAAAGCTCCCAAGAGAGAAACCAAGCAGATTACTTAGCCCGCCTCTGGCAATGGCAAAGCAATTCCGCCTCAGGCAAAGACACTTGAGAATCACTATAACAGGCCCCTCCCCACAGAAGATAAGCAAGAAATCCAGCCAGGACCCAGTTCACTGATCAAGGAGAAGAGGGTAATTCCAGAGGAGGGGAAAGCAAAGCCTGGAATTCATGGCTTTCTGCCGATGATCCTTTATCTTGCGAAGTTAATTAAATATTTTTAAATTTAATTTCTTTTCAGTGTAACAGAATTCATTGTTTATGCACCACACCCAGTGCTCCATGCAATACGTGCCCTCCGTAGTACCCACCACTTGGCTCCCCCAGCCTCCCAAACTCCCACCCTGTCAAAACCCTCAGATTGTTTTTTGTAGTCTCAAAAGTGGATGCACCAACTTGCATTCCCACCAGTAATGTAGGAGGGTTCCCCTTTATCCACATCCTCTCCAGCACATGTTGTTTCCTGTCTTGCTAATTTTGGCCATCCTAACTGGTGTAAGGTGGCATTTCAATGTGGTTTTAATTTGAATCTCTCTGAGGGCTAGTGATGATGAACATTTTTTCATGTGTCTGATAGGCATTTGTATGTCTTCGTTGGAGAAGTGTCTGTTCATATCTTCTGCCCATTTTTAAATATGATTGTCTGTTTTGTGTGTGTTGAGTTTGAGAAGTTCTTTATAGATCCTGGATATCAGCCTTTTGTCTGCACTGTCATTTGCAAATATCTTCTCCCATTCCGTGGGTTGCCTCTTTGTTTTCTTGACTGTTTCCTTTGCTGTGCAGAAGCTTTTGATCTTGATGAAGTCCCAAAAGTTCATTTTCGCTTTTGTTTCCTTTGCCTTTGGAGACATATCTTGGAAGAAGTTGCTGTGGCTGATATCAAAGAGATTACTGCCTATGTTCTCCTCTAGGAACCTGATGGATTCCTGTCTCACTTTCAGGTCTTTTATCCATTTTGAGTTTATCTTTGTGTATGGTGTAAGAGAATTATCGAGTTTCATTCTTCTACGTATAGCTTCCCAGTTTTCCCAGCACCATTTATTGAAGAGACTGTCTTTTTTCCACTGTATATTTTTTCCTGTTTTGTCGAAGATAATTTGACCATAGAGTTGAGGGTCCATGTCTGGGCTCTCTACTCTGTTCCACTGGTCTATGTGTCTGTTTTTATGCCAGTACCATGCTGTCTTGGTGATCACTACTTTTTAGTAAAGCTTGAAATCAGGTAACGTGATGCCCCCCCACTTTATTTTTGTTTTTCAACATTTCCTTAGCAATTTGGGTCTCTTCTGATTCCATACAAATTTTTGGATTATTTGCTCCAGCTCTTTGAAGAATCCCGGTGGAATTTTGATCAGAATGGCGTTGAAAGTATAGATTGCTCTAGGCAGTATAGACATCTTAACAATATTTATTCTTCCGATCCAAGAGCATGGAATGGTCTTCCATCTTTTTGTGTCTTCTTCAATTTCTTTCATGAGTGTTCTGTAGTTCCTTGAGTACAGATGCTTTACCTCTTTGGTTAGGTTTATTCCCAGGGATCTTATGGTTCTTGGTGCTATAGTAAATGGAATCGATTCTCTAATTTCCCTTTCTGTATTTTCATTGTTAGTGTATAAGAAAGCCACTGATTTCTGTACATTGACTTTGTATCCTGCCATGTTGCTGAATTGTTGTAGGAGTTCTAGTAGTTTGGGGGTAGAGTCTTTTGGGTTTTCCATATAAAGTATCATGTCATCTGCAAAGGGAGAGAGAGTTTGACTTCTTCATTACCAATTTGGATACCTTTTATTTCTCTTTGTTGTCTGATTGCTGTTGCTAGGACTTCTAATACTATGTTGAACAAGAGTGGTGAGAGTGGGCATCCTTGTCGTGTTCCTGATCTCAACGGGAAGGCTGCAAGCTTTTTCCCATTGAGGATGATATTTGCTGTGGGTCTTTCACAGGTAGATTTGATGAAGTTCAGTAATGTTCCCTCTATCTCTATACTTTGAAGCATTTTAATCAGGAACGGATGATGGATTTTTGTCAAGTGCTTTTTCTGCATCGATTGAGAGGACCATGTGGTTCTTCTCTCTTCTCTTATTGATTTGTTCTATCACATTGATTGATTTGTGAATGTTTAGCCATCCTTGTAATCCAGGAATGAATCCCACCTGGTCATGGTGGATAATCTTTTTAATGTACTATTGGATCCTGTTTGCTAGGATATTGTTGATAATCATGGCATCCATATTCATCAGTGATATTGGTCTGAAATTCTTTTTTTGGTGGGGTCTTTGCCTGGTTTGGGGATCACGGTAATGCTGGTTTCATAGAAAAAGTCTGGAAGTCTTCCTTCTGCTTCAATTTTTTGAAACAGCTTCAGGAGAATAGGTGTTATTTCTTCTTTGAAAGTTTGGTAGAATTCCCCAGGGAATCCATCAGGACCTGGGCTCTTGTTTTTTGGGAGGTTTTTGATCACTGCTTCAATCTTGTTACTAGATATTGGTCTATTCACTTTATCAATTTCTTCCTGGTTCAATTTGGGAAGTTTATAGTTTTCCAGGAATGTATCCATTTCATCTAGGTTGCTTAGCTTATTGCCATATAACTGTTGATAATAACTTCTGATTATTGTTTCTACTTCCTTAGTATTCATTGTGATCTCTACCTTTTCATTCATAATTTTATGAATTTGAGCTTTCTCTCTTTTCTTTTGAATTAGTGTGGCCAATGGTTTATCGATCTTATTGATTCTTTCAAAAAACCAGCTTCTAGTTTCATTGATACATTCTACCCTATCTCTGTTTTTTACCTCATTGATGTCAGCTCTAATCTTGATGATTTCCCTTCTTATGTGTGGAGTTGGTTTGATTTTTTGTTGATTCTCCAGTTCTTTAAGGTGTAGAGACAGCTGGTGTACTCTGGATTTTTCCAATTTTTTTGAGGGAGGATTGGGTGGCTATGTATTTTCCCCTTAGGACCGCCTTTGCTGTATCCCATAGGTTTTGTACTGGAGTGTCTTCATTCTCATTGGTTTCCATGAATTGTTTCAGTTCTTCTTTGATCTCCTGGTTGATCCAAGCATTCTTAATCAAGGTGGTCTTTAGTTTCCAGGTGTTTGAGTTCCTTCCAAACTTTTCCTTGTGATTGAGCTCCAGTTTCAAAGCATTGTGATCTGAGAATGTGCAGGGAATAATATGTCTTTTGGTATCGGTTGAGTCCTGATTTTTGACCCAGTATGTGGTCTATTCTGGAGAAGATTCCATGTGCACTCGAGAAGAATGAGTATTCTGTTGTTTTAGGATGGAACATTCTGTATATATCTATGAGGTCCATCTGGTCCAATGTGTCATTCAATGCTCTTGTTTCTCTGTTCATTTTCTGCTTGGATGATCTGTCTATTAATGAGAGAGGTGTGTTAAGATCTCCTACTATTAATGTATTCATATCAATATGACTCTTTCTCTCTCTCTTTTTTAAAATATTTTATTTTTATTTATTTGTCAGAGAGAGAGCATGCGCAAGGACAAGCAGACAAAGTGGCAGGCAGAGACCAAGAGAGAAGCAGGCTCCCCACCGAGCAAGAAGCTTGATGTGGGACTCCATCCCAGGACACTGGGATCACGACCTGAGCCGAAGGCAGCCACTTAACCAACTGATCCACCCAGGTGTCCCATGACTCTTTCTCTTCATTAGCAGTTTTCTTATGTAATTGGCTGCTCCTATATTGGGGGCATAAATATTTACAATAGTTAGATCTTCTTGGTGGATAGTCCCTTTAAGAATTATGTAGTGTCCTTCTGTATCTCTGACTAATGTCTTTAGTTTAAAATCTAGTTTATCTGATATGAGAATCACTACCCTGACTTTTTTTTTTGAGGCCGATTGGCATGAAAGATGCTTCTCCATCCCTTCACTTTCAGTCCAGGACAGGGCCAAGGGTGATTGTCCTGGGTCAGGGGACTTAAGCCCCTGTCCCTAACTGCCCAGATTCCCGCAATTTTCCCCCATGATCCTTTGCTCTTTTTGAGTGCTTTCAACCAGACTCCCAGGTTAATGCTGGTCCCCAGTCGCAGGGCACTCTTGTATTGGGGTATTACTTTCCAGTGGGTCACTTCTGGTGGCTTCCTCCCCCTTTTGCTTATCTTCCGATATCGGTCTGATGTTCCCACTCCATTTTGTCTGCCCACTGGCATCTTTTGCCTCCGTAGAGATCCAGAAGTGTATAATTCTAATCTCAGGTAATCAGCTCACTTTAGGGTATAGGTTGAAACAGCACCTCCACCTACTTCCCCGCCATCTTGTCTCCTCCCAATAAAATATTTTCAATTTTATTTCTTTTTTATTCTAATTTTTAAAGGGTATATCCTTAGGTTTGAAATGGTCTCTTGTAGACAACATATGGATTGGTCCTGTTGTTTTATCCAATCTGCATCCCTGTGTTATTTTATGGGCACATTTAGGCCATTCATGTTGAGAGTGATTATTGAGAGATACGTTTTTATTGACATCAGTTACCTGTGAAGTCTTTGTTTCTATAGATTGTCTCCCTATATTTCTGTTCAATGATATTCTTAGGATTTTTCCTCTTTTATAGAACCCCCCTTAATATTTCCTGCAGTGTCAGTTTGGTGGTCACATACTCTTAAACCTTGCTGGTCTTAGAAGCTCTTTACCTTTTGATCCATTTTGAATGTCAGTCTTGCTGGATAAAGTATTCTTGGCTACATGTTCTTCTCATTTAGTGCCCTGAATACATCTTGCCAGCCCTTTCTGTCTTGCCAGGTTTCTGTGGACAGGTCTGACATTATTCTGATGGGCTTTCCTCTGTGCATAAGGAATTTCTTTGTCCTAGCTGCTTTCAAGAGCTCCTGTCTACAATTATGATTCATCATTTTCACTATCAGGTATCTTGAGGTCTTTCTAGATTCTATGATTTTTGGGGGAGACTGTTCTGCCTCTAGTATATGAATGTTGGTTCCATTCACAAGATTGGGAAAATGTTCATGGAGAATTTGTTCAACTACATACTCTAGTCTTCCTTCTTTCTCCTCCCCCTCAGGGGTTCCAGTAATTCTGACGTTGGAACATTTCATGGCATCATTTATTTCCCTAACTCTGTTTTTGTGGCTTCTAAGCTGTTTGTTCTAGGCTTTCTCCTGATCCTTTTTCACTGTCTTCCAGATCACTGATTCTATCTTCTGTCTCAGTTACCCTAGCTTTTAGAGAATTTAGATTAGATTGGAACTCATTGAGAACATTGTGAATATCATCCCCGTTGGCTTTCACATCTGCCCTAATCAATTCCATTTTGTCATCGATGGCTTTCTCCAACCTAGCTATTGCCTGGATAATTGTTAGCCTGAGTTCCCTTTCTGATATATTGTCTATGTCCGTAGCCATTAGCTCTGTTGCAGAAGGCCTGGTCTCTGAATTTTTCCTCTTTTGGGCATTCCTCCTTCTAGTCATTTTGGTGAGAGATGGCTGAATGGATGTGTAGCTGAATGTATTGACAGTGGTTCAGGGAAGGTGCACCCTAGAAGGCTTCTGAACAGTCCAGAGTCCCCACCCAAAAGAAAGACAAAAGGAAAAAAAAAAGAAGAAAGAGAGAGAGAGAGACAGGGAAAAAAAAATGAAAGATAAAATAAAAGAGAAGGCCTAGACCAAATGGGCCCCAAGGCAAGATTTATGAAGTATATAAACAAAAACAGACAAACAAAAAGACCAACAAAAGTAGATGACAAGAGAAAAGAAAATAAATAAGTAAAAACAAACAAACAAAAGAACCTCGTCAACAAGAACTTCAAGTATAAGATTTATATACTACCAGGATAAAAACAAATACACAGAAACACTGATGGAAGAAAAAGATGGGGGAGTGGTTATAAATTCTCAGTGTGAGTGAGGAAGGTTAATTTGATTCTTCCTGGATGTATCTTGATGTCTTTGTTAAAGGACTCAACTTTCCTAAGATAAAGGGGGATTAAAAACTGGTTTACCTGTAGGGGTAGCAATTACTGGGGAAAGGGGATTACCTTGAAGCTTAACTGTATATGAATATTAAAAAAAAGAAAAGAAAAAAGAAGAATAAACTAAAATAAAAGAAAATTAAATTTAAAAAATTAAAAAAATAGAAGAGCAAAAGAAAAACACAGGTATATGTATCAAAAAGTTCAGGTTTGGGGCACCTGGGTGGCTCAGTGGGTTAAGCCGCTGCCTTCGGCTCAGGTCATGATCTCAGGGTCCTGGGGTCGAGTCCCGCATCGGGCTCTCTGCTCGGCAGGGGGCCTGCTTCCCCTCTCTCTCTCTGTCTGCCTCTCCGTCTACTTGTGATTTCTCTCTATCAAATAAATAAAATATAAAAAAAAAAAAAAGTTCAGGTTAAATGGTTATTATGTAATTTGATGTACTGGACATCTCACTGTGATGGTAAATAGGTAAAAAAGTTATATATTTAAAAAATGAGCCAGAATAGTGGGAATGAATTATAAATAGAAGTTGTATCTATGAAGTAGTGGTGGTTGTCCTCTTGTCTTTTTTTTTTTTTTTTTTTTTTTTGGTTGGCTTTCTGGGGGAGGGGCCTGCCATGTGTGTTTTCAAGGAGTTAAGTCCTTGTGTGTCTTGCTGGAGTTAAGTCCCCCTGCCCCCATCAAGGGGGTGGGCTCTGAGGAAACCGGTTTTTCAGGCATTTGTTCTCTGGAGGTTTTTATTTGTTTATTGGTTCATATGTTTTCTCTCCCCTTGGGAGCTTTTGATGGGTTTTGGAGGCTTAGAGGAAAGCAAACTGCATCCAGACCTCCCTCTTAGAGAGAAGCCTCAGTCTGTTCTCTAGGTGCTCCAGAGCACATAAATTCCCCCTCTGCTGCTGGCAGAACATGTTCCCAGTCACAGTCTCTGGGGTCATAGGAACTCCCACTTGTACCCAGAACCATGATATCTGTGACCATCTGGGCTGCTCCAGACCACCAGAGAGGTCCCAAGCAGCGATAGAGCACTGAGATTTTCCTGCTGGCCTGGCCTGGGAGTGCTCAGACTCCCTGGGTCCGAAGAGCACCCTGGCTGGCACCTGCATGCACCTCTCTCAGGGGGAGATGTGGGGCGGGATTCAGACTCTGGTAGCATGGCTCATGGGTGGAGAGTGCAAAAGGCTGTGGTTCTGCTTGCTGGTGAGTCTCCCTCACCCTCATGGAGCCACCACCCAGACGCTCTCAGGCAAGCTGTTGGCTCAGGGACCAAGACCTGGCTTCTTCGAAGCACCTCTCTGGCTCAGTGCCAGGGGTGGTTTGTTTGGGTTGGGGGACTTAAGCCCCTGTCCCTAACTGCCCAATTCCCGCAATTTCTCCCCACAATCCTGTGCTCTTTTTGAGTGCTTTCAACCAGACTCCAAGTTAATGCTGGTCCCCAATCACAGGGCACTCTCATATTGGGCTATTACTTTCCAATGGATCGCTTCTGGTGGCTCCCTCCCCTTTTTGCTTATCTTCTGATATCAGTCCCATGTTCCCACTTCACTTTATCTGCCCACTTGCATTTTCTGCCCCCGTAGAGATCCAGAAGTGTATAATTCTAATCTCAGTCTGTTTTCATTGGTGATCAGAGTTCTTTGGTAGGTAATCAGCTCACTTTAGGGTACAGGTTAAAACGGTGCCTCCTCCTACTTCCCTGACATCTTGTCTCTCCCTAATAAAATATTTTAAATTTTATTTCTTTCTTATTCTAATTTTTTTTAACTTTTACCCTTTTCTCTTTTAACATTTTTAAACTAGTTTATCTTAACAATACCTTTCTTAAAAAATACTTTTGAACCTTTATTATTATAGTCATATTTTATCCTTCATTGTATCTAAACTTATCTTTTGTATGCACACGGTTTTTTTTCTTCTAAAATATTTTGGGATACATCTTCTAATAGATCAAAATAAATCTAGCACAGGGTTTGTTCTAGTCTCTGGCCTGAGCAAATTCTCTCCACTTTTTCTTTCTTTTCCCAACCAACTTATCTTATGAACTCCTTTTTTATAATTTTTAAAAAATTTCGTCTTTACTGTCATGTTCTATCCATTCATCATATTTACCCTTGTGTGTGTGTGTGTGTGTGTGTGTGTGTGTGTGTGTGTTTTCCCCTTTCCTTAACATTTTGGGATGTAGTTTCCTCTAAGAGACCAAAATTCACCCAAAATTATGTGGGTTGCTCTGTTCTATTCACCAGTCTTATATATATATATATTTTATTTTTCTATTTGATTTAAAAAAATTTTTTTTGAACTTCTTTTTACTCCCTTTCTTCTCCCCACAATTTCAGGTCTCTTCTGATTTGGTTAACAAACATTTTTCTGGGGTCATTTCCACCCTTTCAGTATTTTATTCTCTCACTCATATATTCTTATCTGCATAAGATGACAAGGTGGAAAAACTCGGCACAAAAAAAAAAAAAAAGAAAAGAAAAGAAAAAGAAAATAAAGAAAAGAAAAAAGGCAGTACCAAAGGCTAGGACCTAATCAATACGTATATTGGTAATATGTCAGATCTAGAGTTCCGAATGACGATTCTCAAGGTGCTAGCTGGGCTCGAGAAAGGCATAGAAGATATTAGAGAAACACTGTCTGGAGAAATAAAAGCCCTTTCTGGAGAAATAAAAGAAATAAAATCTAATGAAACTGAAATAAAAAAGCTATTAATGAGGGGCAATAAAAACTGAAAGCTCTTATTGCTAGGATAAATGAGGCAGAAGAGAATTAATGATATAGAAGACCAAATGATGGAGAATCAAGAAGCTGAGCAAAAGAGAGACAATCAACTACTGGACCATGAGGGGAGAATTCCAGAGATAAGTGATACCATCAGACACCACAATATTAGAATAATTGGAATTCCAGAAGAAGAAGAAAGAGAGATGGGGGCAGAAGGTATATTGGAGTAAATTATTATAGAAAATTTCCCTAATATGGCAAAGGGAACAAGCATCAAAATCCAGGAGGCACAGAGAATCCCTCTAAAATCAGTAAGAATAGGTCCACACACTGTCATATAATAGCAAAACTTACAAGTCTTAGTGACAAAGAGAAAATCCTGAAAGCAGCCCAGGACAAGAAGTCTTTAACATACATTGGTAAAAAATATTTGATTGGCAGCAGACTTATCCACAGAGACCTGGCAGGCCAGAATGAACTGGCATGATATATTCAGAGCACTAAATGAGAAAAACATGCAGCCAAGAATACTATATCCAGCTAGGCTATCATTGAAAATAGAAGGAGACATAAAAACCTTCCAGGACAAACAAAAACCAAAAGAGTTTGTGAACACCAAACCAGCTCTACAGGAAATATTGAAAGGGATCTTCTAAGCAAAGAGAGAGCCTAAAAGTAGTAGACCAGGAAGGAACAGAGACAATATACAGTAACAGTCACCTTACAGGCAATACAACAGCACTAAATTCATATCTCTCAATAGTTACCCTGAATGTAAATGGGCTAAATGCCCCAATCAAAAGACAAGGGTATCAGAATGGAAGAAAAACAAAACCCATCAATATGC
This sequence comes from Mustela lutreola, assembly GCF_030435805.1. Lineage (NCBI taxonomy): Eukaryota > Metazoa > Chordata > Mammalia > Carnivora > Mustelidae > Mustela > Mustela lutreola. The sequence goes on from NC_081296.1 coordinate 57,134,751, forward strand.
TGCCTACAAGAAATTCATTTATGACCCAAAGGCACCTCCAGATTTAAAGTGAGGATGTGGAAGACAAGTTACCATGCTAATGGACATCAAAAGAAAGCTGGGGTGCATTCCTTATATCAGATCAATTAGATTTTAAGCCAAAGACTAAAATAAGAGATGAGGAAGGACACTATATTATACTCAAAGGTTCTGTCCAACAAGAAGATCTAACAATTTTCAATATCTATGCCCCTAACAGTGGAGCAGCCAACTAGATAAACCAATTAATAACAAAATCAAAGAAACACATTGACAAATACAATAATAGTAGGGGACTTTAACAACCCCCGTCACTGAAATGGACATATCATCCAAGCAAAAGATCAACAAGGAAATAAAGGCCTTGAATGACACACTGGACAAGATAGACATCATGGATATATTCAGAACATTCCATCCCAAAGCAACAGAATACACATTCTTCTTTAGTGCACATGGTACATTCTCCAGAATAGATCACATCCTGGGTCACAAATCAGGTTTCAACTGGTACCAGAAGATTGGGATCATTCCTTGCATATTTTCAGACCACAATGCTCTGAAGCTAGAACTCAATCACAAGAGGAAATTTTGAAATATCCCAAATACATGGAGGCTAAAGAGCATCCTACTATAAGATGAATGGGCCAACCAGGAAATTAAAGAAGAATTGAAAAAAATCATGCAAACAAATGATGATGAAAACACAATGGTTCAAAATCTGTGGGACACAGCAAAGGCAGTCCTGAGAGGAAAATATATAGCGATACAAGCCTTTCTCAAGAAACATGAAAAGTCTCTTATACACAACATAACCCTACACCTAATGGAGCAGGAGAAAGAACAGCAAAGAAAGCCTAAACCCAGCAGGAGAAGAGAAATAATAAATATCAGAGCAGAAATCAATGAAATAGAAACCAAAAAACAAAAAAACAAAAAACCCCACAATAGAACAAATCAACAAAACTAGGAGCTGGTTTTTTGAAAGAATTAATAAGATTGATAAACCCCTGGCCAGGCTTATGAAAAAGAAAAGAGAAAGGACCCAAATAAATAAAATCATGAATGAAAGAGGATTGATCACAACCAACACCAAAGAAATACAAACAATTATAAGAACATATTATGAGCAACCATATGCCAGCAAATTTGACAATCTGGAAGAAATGGATGCATTCCTAGAGATGTATAAACTACCACAACTGAACCAGGATGAAATAGAAAACCTGAACAGACCCATAACCAGTAAGGAGACTGAAGCAGTCATCAAAAATCTCCCAACAGACAAGAGCCCAGGGTCAGACAGCTTCCTAGGGGAATTCTATCAAGCATTTAAAGAAGAATTAATTCCTATTCTCCTGAAACTGTTCCAAAAAATAGAAATGGAAGGAAAACTCCCAAACTCATTTTATGAGGCTAGCATTACCTTGATCCCCAAACCAAAGACCCCATCAAAAAAGAGAATTACAGACCAATATCCTTGATGAACACAGATGCGAAAGTTCTCACCCAAATCCTAGCCAATAGGATCCAGCAGTACATTAAAAGGATTATACACCATGGGCTAAGTGGGATTTATTCCACAGCTGCATTTGGCTCAACATCTGCAAATCAATCAGTGTTATACAGTACATTAATAAAAGAAAGAACAAGGACTATATGATACTCTCAATAAATGCTGAAAAAGCATTTGACAAAGTACTGCATCCTTTCTTGATCAAACCTCTCCAAAGTGTAGGATTAGAGGGTACAAAGCTTAATATCATCAAAGCCATCTATGAAAAACCCACAGCGAATATCATTCTCAATGGAGAAAAACTGAAAGCCTTTTCCCGAAGGTCAGGAACACGGCAGGGATGTCCATAATCACCACTGCTATTCAACATAGTACTGGAAGTCCTAGCCTCAGCAATCAGAAAACAAAAAGAAATTAAAGGCACCCAAATTGGCAGAGAAGTAGTCAAACTCTCACTCTTTGCAGATGATATACTTTACGTGGAAAACCCAAATGACTCCACTCCAAAACTGCTAGAATTTGTACAGGAATTCAGTAAAGTGTCGGGATATAAAACCAATGCACAGAAAACAGTTGCATTTCTATACACCAACAAGACAGAAGAAAGAGAAATTAAGGAGTCCATGCCATTTACAACGGCACCTAAAACCATAAGATAAATAGGAATAAACCTAACCAAGGAGGCAAAGAATCTGTACTCAGAAAACTATAAAGTACTTATGAAAGAGATTGAGAAGACACAAAGAAATGGAAATATGTTCCATGCTCATGGATTGGAAGAAAAATATTGTGAAAATGTCTATGCTACCTAAAGCAATCTACACGTTTAATGCAATCACTATCAAAATCCCATCCATTTTTTTCAAAGAAATGGAATAAATTATCCTAAAATTTATATGGAACCAGAAAAGACCTTGAATAGCCAGAGGAATGTTGAAAAAGAAAGCCAAAGTGGGTGGCATCACAATTCCAGACTTCAAGCTCTATGACAAAGCTGTCATCATCAAGACAGTATGGTACTGGCACAAAAACAGACACATAAATGAGTGGAACAGAATAGAGAGCCCAGAAATAGACCCTCAACTCTATGGTGAACTAATCTTTGACAAATCAGCAAAGAATATCCAATGGAAAAAAGACAGTTCTTCAACAAATTGTGTTGGGAAAATTGGACAGCCACATGCAGAAAAATGAAACTGGACCATTTTCTTACACTAGACAGAAAAATAGACTCTAAATGGATGAAAGAACTCAATGTGAGAGGGGAACCCATCAAATCCTTGAGGAGAACACAGGGAGCAATCTCTTCAACCTTAGCCACAGCAACTTCTTCCTAGAAACATCGCCAAAAGCAAGGGAAGCCAGAGCAAAAAATGAACTATTGGGACTTCATCAAAATCAAAAACTTTTGCACAGCAAAGGAAACAGTCAACAAAACCACAAAACAACTGACAGAATGGGAGAAAATATTTGCAAAAGACATATCAGATAAAGGGCTAGTATCCAAAATCTATAAAGAACTTATCAAACTCAACACCCAAAGAACAAATAATGCAATCAAGAAATGGGCAGAAGACATGAACAGACAGTAATGCAAAGAGGACATCCAGATGGCCGACAAGACACATGAAAAAGTGCTCTCCATATCACTCAGCATCAGGGAAATGCAAGTCAAAACCACAATGAGATACCACATCATGCCAGTCAGAAGGGCTAACATTAACAAGTCAGGAAATGTCAGATGCTGGCAAGGATGTGGAGAAAGGAGAACCCTCCTACACTGTTGGTGGGAATGCAAGCTGGTACAACCACTCAGTAAAACAGCATGGAGGTTCCTCAAAAAGTTGAAAATAGAGCAGCTGTATGACCCAGCAATCAAACTACTGGGTATTTACCCTAAAGATGCAAATGTAGAGATCTCAAGGGGACATGCACACGAATGTTTATAGCAGCAATGTCTACAATAGCCAAACAATGGAAAGAACCTAACTGTCCTTCAAAAAATGAATGGATAAAGAAGATGTGATATATATACATACAGTGGAATACTAGGCAGCCATCAAAAGAAATTAAGTCTTGCCATTTGCAATGACATGGATAGAACTAGAGGGTATTGTGCTGAGGGAAATAAGTTAACCAGAGAAAAACAATTATCATATGATCTCCTTGACATGAGGAATTTGAGAGCAAAGTAGGTGTTTGGGGGTTAGAGAAGGAAAAAATGGAACAGAATGAAATCCGGAGGGAGACAAACCATAAGAGACTCTTAATCTCACAAAACAAACTGAGGGTTGCCAGGGGTATGGGGGTAGGGAGAGGGTGGTTGGGTTATGGACATTGGGGAATGTATGTGCTATGGTGAGTGCTGTGAAGTGTGTAAACCTGGCAATCCACAGACCTGTACCCCTGGGGCTAATAATTATTATATGTTAATAAAAAAATTAAGACAAAAACCCACACAAATGGTTGAGAAAACTGAACAGCTTCATACCAAAGAATGAAACTGGACCACTTTTTTTTTCTTTTTTACCAAACAAAAACAAACCTCATATGGATTAAGGACCTAAATGTGAGACCTGAAACCATAAAAATCCTAGAAGTGAGCACAGGCAGTAATTTCTCTAACTTCAGCTATAGCAACAAATTTCTAGATATGTCTCCTGAGACAAAGGAAGTAAACGCAAAAATAAACCATTGGGACTACATCAAAAGAAAAAGCTTCTGTGCAATGAAAGAAACCATCAATAAAACTAAATGGCAACCAGGGCTCCTGGGTGACTCAGTTAAACATCTGCCTTCAGCTCAGTTCATGATCCCAGGATCCTGGGATTGAGCCCTCATCATGCTCCCTACTTTGTTCAGATACTGCTTCTCCCTCTGCCTCTGCCTCTACCTCTCTCTTTCTCTATCTCTCATAAATAAATAAATAAATAAATAAAATCTTCTTTAAAAAATATTTTATTTATTCATTGGACAGAGAGAGAGCACAAGCAGGCAGAGCAGCAGGCAGAGGGAGAGAGAGAAGCAGGCTCTCCACTGAGCAGGGCACCCAATGTGGGGTTGGAGCCCAGGACCCTCAGATCATGACCTGAGCTGAAGGCAGATGCTCATTTAACAACTGACCCACCCAGGTCCCCTACATATTAGGTCTTTTAATGACTTTTAATGATACCTAAAAGAGTCATCAGGCAAAATGTGCTTTCTTCCCAACACCAAACTGCTTTCTCAAGAAAGAATGGTGGGACACCAAGGGAGACGTCAATGGCAATTCTTCTTAGAGAAAAATATTTTTGTATCAAAATAGAGATTGTCTGGATGGTGTGTGTTACCAGTCACCCTTCTGAAAGACATCAAAGAAAAAATGGCTGGGGCCCATGGCTGGCACAGTCAGAAGAGCATGTTGACTCTTGATTTTTGAGTCCCACATAGGGTATAGAAACTACTTAAAAATCAATTAATCTTTTAAAAAATTTTTTATTTTTTTATTAACCTATAATGTATTATTAGTCCCAGGGGTACAGGTCTGTGAATTGCCAGGTTTACATACTTCACAGCACTCACCATAGCACATAGGTTCCCCATTGTCCATAACCCAACCACCCTCTCCCTACCAGTCAATCAATCTTTAAAAAAATATTGCAGCTGGGATCCCTGAGTGGTACAGTCAAAGTGACCGACTCTTGGTTTTGACTTATCTCTAGATCTCAGGGTCTTGAGGTCAAGGCCCACATTGGGTTCTACACTCAGCCTGGAGTCTGCTGGTTTCTCTCTCCCTCACCCTCTGCCCCATCCTCACATGTGCTTGCTTGCCTTCTCTCTCTAAAATAAATAAATCTTAAAAAAAATTAACATATAATGTGTTATTTGCCCCAGGGGTACAGGTCTGTGAATGGTCAGGCTTACACACTTCACAGCACTCACCATAGCACATACCCTCCCCAATGTCCATAACCCAACTGCCTTCCCCATACCTCTCCTCCGCTGGGAGCCCTCAGTTTGTTTTGTGAGATTAAGAGTCTCTTATGGTTTGTCTCTCTCCTGACCCATCTTGTTTCATTTTTTCCTTCCCTACTCTGCACACCACCCACTTTGCCTCCCAAATTCCTCATATCAGGGAGATCATATGATAATTGTTTTTGTCTGATTAACTTATTTCGCTCAGCATAATACCCTCTAGTTCCAGCCACATTGTGCAAATGGCAAGGTTTCATTTCTTTTGATGGTTGCGTAGTATTCCATTGTATATATATACACCACATCTTCTTTATCCATTCATGTGTTGATGGACAGCTAGGTTCTTTCCATAGTTTGGCTATTGTGTACATTGCTGGTATAAACATTTGGGTGCATGTGCCCCTTCGGATCACTGCATTTGCATCTTTAGGGTAATTACCCAGTAGTGTGACTGCTGGGTGGTAGGGTAGCTCTATTTTCAACTTTTTGAGTAACCTCCATGCTGTTTTCCAGATGGCTGCACCAGCTTGCATTCCCACCAACAGTGTAGGAGGGTTTCCTGCCTCTGCTAAATAAATAAATCTTAAGAATTGCAGTTATCCAGAGGGTGAAGCATTTTTCTCAAAGTCTTCTTGGGGAGAAAGAAGTGAATTAACCCCACAGAAATCAGTCAAGAATTCTCTGAGCTACCCTGTGATTCCAAACATTCCTCTATCTGTATTACCCACCTGGAAGAGGTGTCCAAAACTGAGGGTGAAAGTATGGTCCCACTGCAGTAAGAAGTGGGTTTGATGAGGCTGGAAACAACCTCAACATCTGATTTAAGAAGGCAATATGTTGGAGTGCCTGGGTGGCTCAGTGGGTTAAGGCCTCTGCCATTGGCTCAGGTCATGATCCCAGGGTCCTGGGATCGAGCCCTACATTGGGCTCTCTGCTCATCAGGGAGCCTGCTTCCCTTCCTCTCTCTGCCTGCCTCTCTGCCTACTTGTGATCTTGGTCTGTCAAATAAATAAATAAAATCTTTAAAAAAAAAAAAAAAAGGAAGGCAATATGTTAAATAACATCACTTTTTTTCTTTTTAGAGAAGTAACACATATTCAATTCAGAAATGTTAGGAATTTTGGAAAAATCACAAATCTTAAAATCACAAATCTTAAAAAAAGACCAAAAATAAAAACAGCAGTGTTTGGGTGATTGAATTGATCAAGTGGCTGCCTTCTGTTCATGTCATGAACTCAGGGTCATGGGATGGAGTTCTGCATGGGACTCCTTGCTCAGTCTGCTTCTCCCTCTGTGCACCCTATCCCCAGGTTGTGGAAGCATGCTCTCTTTCTCAAATAAATAAATAAAATCCTTAAAACAAAGCAAAACCAAAACCAAAGAAACTTAGTCAGCTGTAATCCAGACGAAGGTAAACACTCTTCATTTTCACAATTTCCAACCAGTATTTATTCTGATTGTATTTGAAATGAAAATGTGGGATAGGATATATAGCATTTTATCTTCTGCTTTTTTATTTTTGTCTTAACAATATGAAGAGAATATTTTCCCATTTCCTTAGGCTTTCTCCTGGGGTGTATTTTATAGTGGCAACATTGTTTTCTAGGCGATGTAATGCCTAGATTTCAATATTCTTGAACTTCCTTTTTTTTTTTTTTTTAAGATGTTATTTAGAGGCCCCTGGGAGCCTCAGTCAGTTAAGCACCTGCCTTCAAGTCAGGTCATGAACCCAGGATCCTGGGATCCAGTCCTGTATCAGGCTCCTTGTTCAGGGGGATCCTGCTTCTCCCTTTGACAGCCACTCCCCCTGCTTATGCTTTCTCTCTGTTAAAGATTTTATTCACTTATTTGACAGAGAGAGACAGAGAACATGAATTTGGGGAAAGGGAGCATAAGAGCAAGAAGTAGATTCTTGGGGGAACAGGGAACCCAACAGGGGTTCGAGCCTTGAACTTCTGTCTGCTTCATCATTGGTCAAGAACAGAGAACTATGTGTTTTGAAATTTACTATGCTCAGTGACTCTTATTTAATTAATTATTTACAGATTTTACGATTTGGTGTGTTCATGGCCCCACATAACTGCTCATTGGCCTTAAAATATTCAATCCCTGGGTGTTCTCTGCTTGGCTAAGTAGTTATGTACAGGGTCTATTATCCATGAGGAGTAGATCTCTGATTCAACCCATTGTCCTTCAGTTGACCTTAAATTTCGAAGGGGATATGTGACAGGCAGCAGGACCAGGAAATATGTAGAAATTTATTCTCTATGAAAACACTCATCTTTATATTGAGGAGAAGCCATCTTTGTAGCATGAGACTAATGGAGTCCTCTGAAGACAACCAAGAGGAAAAAAGCACATTCTCTAAAATTAGTGGTTGGGATTAGTGGCAATTACTGGACAATATATAGTTTAGCCAACAAAAATTTATATGAGGATATTTAGCATACGGTAAATATGTTTCCTTACCTGCATCAAGTGTCTGTCCTAAAGGAGGGAATGAGGACCCAAAGAATAGGGCACCTGCATTTCCTTGGACAGATACTCTTCTCTCCTGAACCAGACCCCAGGCCCCCAGCACCTCCCATTCCCTGGGCCTGTCTCCATCTCTCCTTGCCCCTCCAAGCACTCCTGTGAGCAACTCACTCCATCATCACATCCTCCTGCCTTGTCACACATCGTTCTCTAAATCCCCCTTCTTTCCTTCCCTCCAGTCTCAGTGCCCTGGTCTAGCAGGTTCCCTTGGAGTTCTCTACAAACTGAAAATCTCATTTTGGGATTGCCATAGCATACTAATGTATCCTCAGAACAAGAAAATGTGTTTTTTAATACCCATTTCTATTGCTAATTTTCTTTAGTGAGCTTGACCTCTCTACCTTTACTGCTCCTTAGCTGGAAAATGAGGTGTTTAGCACGAATGTCTTTAGGAGTTCTTTTCAGCTCAGACTTTATCTAGAATTTGAATACTCTGATTAGGGAATAAGCGTGTGTGTGTGTGTGTGTGTGTGTGTGTGTGTGTCTGTAGAGGAAAGTGTATGGGAAGTTTGACTGAGATGCATTACTTATCTATGTAAATTTGATTTTCCTAAATCATTACAAATTCATGCAAAAAGGTATGATTATCTGAAATGAAATTTTTTTTACATACAGATTGCATCACTATATAAGGCTATGCAAACCATTTTTAAGCTGATTTTATTCTAGGGGAGATGCCAAGGCCTGTGGCTCAGAACTGTTGTTCAACTGAACAAGAGAAAAGATCAGCTCAAAAGACTAGAGGATGATTTCAAACCTCTAAGACCCTCTAGCTTAGAGGACTGGAGAATACACAGAGATGCCTCTCAGCAGACATGAGTGTCAGAGTTTCCATCCTCAGCTGTCTCTGATAAAGTTTCTTCCCTTCATCTACCTTTGGTCTAATAGGCAGTCAAGAGGCCTGGAACATGACATCCGGAGGAAACTTTGTTTGACAGGTGCGGTGTATCCTAACATACCTTGGCTTCACTCATCATGTATATACATCATAACTTTCCACTGAGCATTGGAAATGAAGGGGCCTGACACTGCGAGGATGTACTGATTTCATTCTAGACATTTTTATGAAGCCTCACAGCAGTGCTATCCTCTGTCAGTAACCCCTTCCTCCACTTCCCTAGAGATGATACTGACTCTTACCTGTTCTCAGAATCTATGGTGACTTGCCATCCAACTGATTATATCCCTATCATAGAGAATTTTGTTGCTCACCTGGTGGAAAAGAAAGAATGGCTCCTAGTCTGAGGCTCAGCCGGGAGAGAAAGCGCATGCGTGGTGGGGGGGATGGCAGCGTGGACGGGGCGGAGTGGGGGCGGCAACACACAGGGAAAGGGAGAGAATCTTGAGCCGACTCTGCACTGAGCATAGAACCCGACATGGAGGTTGATCTCCCGACCCTGAGATCATGCCTTAAGCTGAAATCGCGAGTCAGAGGCTTAACCCACGGAGCCACCAATGTGCTTCACTTTTTTTAAACCTTCTTCTAATGCTCAGTACACCCCCCATCCCCCCGACCCCTATTGGGGAAGTCACTGATGAGTGACCAAATACAGTTGTTTTGCTATGACAGAGGAGTGCCAACCCACCTTCTCCGCTGCCTAGGATAACAATCTGACAGTGGGTAAACCATGGTCGGATATTCAGGCTCACACAATGTTAGAAAACACCATCAGCTACAGCGTCCATATGTATGCATGCTTCCAGGTTGGCCAGCACCACCGCATTCGTGTGTTCCAAGCTCCTGCTGGATATTCTACAGTGACAGGACTCAAGAGTTTTTGCTCCTGATTCACCTTTAGAGTCTTAGAAATAAGTGAGGACTCCAATGAGGGTTTTTGCGTTTATCTGTTCATATACACCATATTGTAAATTTAACATGGAGAAAACGTCCTAAGATTCACTCATTAATTCATTTAAAAATAACAACAGTGAATCCGTCCTATGACATTGATATGTTTCTATGGCAAGTAATTCCGCTTTCCAAAACAAAAAAATTAATATGAACAATGGTATTGTTTCACATTTCTGAACATTCTTTTAATGCCTAGCTTAAAAATAGAACGCTGGATTGTCATATATGCTTTTCCATTAAATCTATATGGCACAGTGTTGTTGTGTCAGATTATACTAAGAAAAGCCAGCCTCTCACAGATGGATAGTTTTTGGGTTAGGACCTCACAGACACTGCGACAGAGTTTGGGGGACCATCAAGGTCCTTGGATCACACTTTGACAACTGCTTTACTAGAGTACCAGCAGCAGCTTACTACATAATATTGCAAACGCCCAACAGGAAACACACATTTATCTATATAAACAATAAATGCAAGGGGGCTAACAAAAGAGCTATACACCAAGTGTCTCTGCTGTGGTGAAATCATTTAACTCAGAGACTGAAAAGCATCACACAACAATTTTATATAATATATAATTTATATGTGCAGGCACGGTCAATTAAAAGAGCAAACATGATTTTGTTAATTGTGTTCATAAACACAGCTTGCAGGTCCTGAAGGAGGGAGATGCAGAGGGAGAGGGATCCCAGGCAGATTCCCAAGCAGACTCCGGTGACATCTTCTGGTCTCTGACATAGCTCATCCCATCTTACGTCCTGGAATAGAGCCCTGGAGCTTGGTGTTAGTGAAGGCAGAAGGGAAGGCTCCAGGCTTTCCTTCTTCATCCCAGGAATGGGAACAGATTGATGAGACTCACTTTTATTCTGCCAACATGCTATAGTTTGGGATAGCACTCCAGAACCTCCCCCCCCCCATACTAAAAATCAACAGACGTGCCAAGAGAATTTAAAGAAGAGAGTCATCCTATGTTCATGCGTCTAAAGACTCAATATTATTAAGATGTGGATTCTCCCCAAATTGATCTATAGATTCCACTCAATCCTAATAAAAATCCCTGGAGGATAAGTTGTTTTTAAATTCATATGGAAATACAAAGAAACTAGCATTGCCAAAAGACTCTTTTTTTTTTTTAAAGATTTTATTTTTCAGTAATCTGTACCCCCAATGTGGGGCTCTAACTCACAACCCCAAGATCAAGAGTCCAATGCTCTATCCACTGAGCAGCCAAGAGCCCCTAGGATATCCAAAACAACTTTAAAAAGAGCAAAGTTGAAAGGCCAGATTGTATTCTTTACATATACGTAGTGCACTGTGTTTCAGCTCTCTGTCAATAAAGCTGTAAACACCATTTAAAGAACTTATGTTCTTTATTTTTTTTAAAGACTTTATTTATTCAACAGACAGAGATCACAAGTAGGCAGAGAGGCAGGCAGAGAGAAAGAGAGGAGGAAGTAGGCTTCCTGCTGAGCTGTCTGACACGGGGCTCGATCCCAGCACCCTGAGATCATGACCTGAGCTGAAGGCAGAGGTTTTAACCCACTGAGCCACCCAGGCACCCCAAGAACTTGTGTTCTTTTTAAAAGAAGTGTCAGGAGAATGAGTAGAAAAGCTACTAACTGGGAGAATATTTGAAAATCAGATGTCTGATTTTAATTTTGTGTCTTTAATTTTGTATCTGACTTAAATATATATCTAGAATACATAAAGAAATCTCAAAACTCAGTATTTTATTTTTTAACTTAAATTTATCTTATTTTAAATTCAATTAATTATCATATAGTGTCTTATTAGTTTCAGAGGTGGAGTTCAGTGACTCATTGGCTGTATATAACATCCAGTGCTCATTATATCACATGCCCACCTTAATGTCCATCACCTAGTAAACCCATCCCTCCTCCCCTCCAGCAATCCTCAGTTTGTTTCTATTCTTTTCCTTTCTTCTCTTTTCTTTACTTATTTGACAGTCAGAGATCACAAGTAGGCAGAGAGGCAGCCAGAGAGAGGGGAAAGTAGGCTCCCCACTGAGTAGAGAGCCTGATGCGGGGCTCTATCTCAGGACCTGGGATCATGACCTGAGCCGAAGGCAGAGGCTTAACCCACTGAGCCACTCAGGTGCCCCTCTCAGTTTGTTTCTTATGATTAAGAGTCTCTTAGGGCTTGTTTACCTCTCTGAGTTAATCCTGTTTTCTTTTTCTCTCCTTTCCTCTATGCTCCCCTGTTTTGTTTCAAAATTCCACATATGAGTGAAATCATATGATAATTGTCTTCCTCTGAATGACTTCTTTCATTTAGCATAATACCCTCTAGTTCCATCCATGTCATTGCAAAGGGCAAGATTTCATTTATTTATTTTTGGATGGCTGAGTAATAGACCATTGTGTATCCATACCACATCTTCTTTATCTATCCACCTGCCCATGGACATCTGGGCTCTTTCCATAGTTTAGCTATGTGGACATTGCTGCTCTAAACATTGGGGTACAGATGCTCCTTCAAAACACTATATTTGTATCTTTGGGGTAAATGATTGTAGTGTAATTGCTAGGTCATAGGATGGCTCTATTTCTAATGTTTTGAAGAACCTCCGTACTGTTTTCCAGAGTGGCTATACCAACTTGCATTTCTGCCAGCAGCATTAGTGTTTCTCTGCATCCTTGCCAACACTTGTTGTTTCCTGACTTGTTAATTTTAGCCATTCTGACTGGTGTGAGGCGATATCTCATTGTGATTTTGACTTGTATTTCCCTGATGCCAAGTGATGCTGAGCAGTTTGTCATATGTCTGTTGGCCATTGGATGTGTTCTTTGCAGAAATGTCTGTTCATGTCTTCTGCCCATTTCTTGACTGGATTATTTATTCTTTGGATTTTGAATTTGATAAATTCCTTGTAGAGTTTGGTTACTAGCCCTTTATCTGGTAGGCCATTTGCAAATATCTTCTCCCATTCTATCAGTTGTCTTAGTTTTGTTGATAGTTTCCTTTGTTGTAGAAAAGCTTTTTATCTTGATGAAATCCCAAGAGTACATTTTTGCTTTTGTTTCCCTAGCTTTTGAAGATGTGTCCAGTAAGCAGTTGCTATAGCTGAGGCTGAACAGGTTGCTGCCTGTGTTCTTTTCTAGGATTTTGATAAATTCTTGTCTCATGTGTGGGTCTTCCATCCATTTTGGGTTCAAAACTCAAAATTTAGTAATTGGAAATCTAAATATCCAAGTGTTCAATACCATTGGTCATTAGGGAGATGCAAATTAGAACCATTACACACTTAACTCTAATAGTCAAAATGACAACCACTGACCATAGCCCAAACCGTCAAAGATGTGGAGCAACTGCAACTCCACTGCTGGGGGAATAAACCCCCTCCTGGGGGACTACAACAGGAGCCTCCATGGGGGAAGGCATACCTGAGCTGGGACCTAGAGCAGGTTCTGGAGCTTGATTTTCTGCCCAGGTGGCCAGTAGCGCCCACGTGGGAGAAGCTGTCAAGTACCAGGCCCAGGTCACCGTGGGCTGGCCCAGATGGACCCAGACAGCCACTCTGCCCTGTGCTTGCCAAGATAGCAGGAAGATGTGGTGTGATGAACCTTCTGCTCTGGGAGCCGGGTCTATGCAGAGACCCTGGTCCCACTACACCTGCCAGGCCCCGTCCTCTCTGCTTGGAAAGCTTCATGTTAAAAACAGGTCAGTGTGAAATATAAATAAGTAAGCACAATAAAATGGCATGTTTTTGCTCTCAAGAGCGAATTTTTCACCCTAGCGGCGCTATCACTTCCCTCAATGAAGTATGTACTAACTGACCTTCAAACTCCACTTCTGAGGAGTTTCCCTTTTTATTCCTACCACAGGTGTTCACAGGGCAAGAGTCAACTCCTCTCCCTTGGCAGCATGGGAGAATTCTGAAAGCCTGGGCCTACCAATTAATGACTACTTCTAAGAAAACTTGGTTTCAAACTACACCATTACATTCGGCCAAATACCTGAGCAGTTCTCTACAGAACTGTCGTGGTCATTGAAAACAAGGATAGTTTGAGAGATGGTCATAGTCAGGAGGAGCCTAAGGAGACAGGTAATGAAATGCCAAGTGTGTCCTGGATGGAACCCTGGCACAGAAAAAGGATGTTGGTAAAAACTAAGGAACTCTGAATCAAGTATGGGCTTCAGTTCAATCATACTAAGAATAAAACAACTAAAATACTTCCCTTCTTTCCTTTGTCCTTGGGAGCGAACACTCTGGGACTCCCTCCTAGAGAGGTGGTTTGATTAAAACAAAGAGGCAACCCACGGAATGGGAGAAGATATTTGCAAATGACAGTACAGACAAAAGGTTGATTTCCAGGATCTATAATGAACTCCTCAAACTCAACACACACGAAACAGGCAAGCATATCAAAAAATGGGAAGAAGATATGAACAGACACTTCTCCAATCAAGACATACAAATGGCTATCAGACACATGAAAAAATGTTCATCATCACTAGCCCTCAGGGAGATTCAAATTAAAACCACATTGAGATATCACCTTACACCAGTTAGAATGGCCAAAATTAACAAAACAGGAAACAGCATGTGTTGGAGAAGATGTGGAGAAAGGGGAACCCTCTTACACTGTTGGTGGGAATGCAAGTTGGTGCAACCTCTTTGGAGAACAGTGTGGAGATTCCTCAAGAAATTAAAAATAGAACTTCCCTATGACCCTGCAATTGCACTCCTGGGTATTTACCCCAAAGATACAGATGCCATGAAAAGAAGGGCCATCTGTACCCCAATGTTTATAGCAGCAATGGCCACGGTCACCAAACTATGGAAAGAACCAAGATGCCCTTCAATGGACGAATGGATAAGGAAGATGTGGTCCATATACACTATGGAGTATTATGCCTCCATCAGAAAGGACGAATACCCAACTTTTGTATCAATGTGGACGGGACTGGAAGAGATTATGCTGAGTGAAATAAGTCAAGCAAAGAGAGTCAATTATCATATGGTTTCACTTATTTGTGGAGCATAACAAATATCATGGAGGACAAGGGGTGTTAGAGAGGAGAAGGGAGTTGGGGTAAATTGGAAGGGGAGGTGAATCATGAGAGACTATAGACTCTGAAAAACAATCTGAGGGGTTTGAAGTGGCGGGGGTTGGGAGGTTGGGGTACCAGGTGGTGGGTATTATAGAGGGCACGGATTTCATGGAGCACTGGGTGTGGTGCAAAAATAATGAATACTGTTTTTCTGAAAATAAATTAATTAATTAAAAAAAAAAAAACTGTAGCTGTAACACAGCAATGGTGGAGTTCAGGACATGAATTGGCAGCCTGCCCTGCACTCTCACTTACTGTCAGTTTACCGACTGTTGTTGGTAAACTGTTATTCGGAGGATGCTACACAACATGACCGCAGGAAGGGAAGAAAGAACATCCCCATGTTTGGGTAAAAGCTGGGGACCTGGGCTGCTATATTGGTCAATATTTCCCTTAAAAGCTTTGTGGGACAAATCTCCTTGCTTAGGGTTTGGTGTTGTCGTTGTTAAAAACAAGTGATAAATTGGAATGGGTCAGGAATTCAGATAGGCCATAGTGAGGGCCCCTTGTCTCTGTTCCAACAACTGAAGCCACAGCTGGAAGACTGAAAGATTAAGAGCTGGAATCATCTATAGTCTCATTCACCCGCAGGATGAGTGATTGATGTTGGCTGAGACCTTAGATGGCCTAGGTCTTAGGTGGCTGGAGCATCAATGCAAGGCCTCTCTGGGTGGCATGGGTTTCTTTAGAACATGGTGATTGTATCCCAAGACAGAAATGGAGAACCAAGCAGAAGCTGTATCACTTCTTATGACTTGGCCTTGGAATCATGCGAGAAGTCATTTTGATTCTATTCCTTGGAAGTGACTTCCTAAAACTCACCCATACTCAAGTAACGGTAACATATACCATATCTTTTAACAGAGAAGAATTAATATCACACTGTAAGAAGAGCATGTAGAATGGTTTATGTTGGTGTGGCTACCTTTGGGAAAATATAATCTGCTCTGATCAGTTTGAAGAAATTATGGCAATACTTGGAAAAATTGAAAATGTATAGGACATGGCAATTCCACATCTAGATGTACCTTGTTAAAATTTTTCTACACGTGCACACAGAGACTTATAGAAAGATATTCATTGTTACATCGCTTGGAAACTTTTGAAATATTCCAAATATTCGCCAACTGAAGATTACTAAAGGAATGGTGTTTTATTGATACAAAGGGACAACAATACATCACAACAAGGAAAGGAATGAGAAACATACATTTTAATATTGAGACTTAAAAGCACTAATGATTGAACAACAGAACAAATTGCAGAAAGATTTGACCCATATGATTGAATTTGTGTACATTTATTTTCTTTTTTCTTTTTTTCTGTTTTATATTATCATATAATGTATTATTTGCCCAGGGATACAGGTTTGTGAATCATCGGGCTTAACACATTTCACAGCACTCAGCATTGCACATACCCTCCCCAAAGTCCATAACCCAGCCACCCTAGCCCCTACCTCCCTCTGCTCAAGCAACTTGCAGTTTGTTTTGTGAGATTAAGAGCCTCTTATGGTTTGTCTTGTGTACATTATTTTAAAATTGCTCCCAGAGCACTAGATTTTGCTTATAAATATATTAGACATGAAGTACAAATGTAAAAATAGGAATGGATACACTCCAATTTTATGCTTTCATTTGTGAAGCATTAGGAGGAGTGAGAATGGAGAGAAGAAAAAAGTGGATGCTAAGGTTTTTATATTTTATTTATTGACAAAATGCTAAGCAAATGAAAAACGATGTTTATTAGTGTTGCATACTATATATTGGCTTGTATTGATCTACATTGCTTAAATTTTGAAAAGTAATTAATCACCTTAAACATGAAATGAGCCCATGAAAGGGCAGGGGAAAGACTTAATAATACCTACCAAGAAAAAAAAATAAAACCAACCAAGAAGCATAAGGAACTCCAGAAGATTCCCCATTCCCCTGAGCTTAGCTTCTCCTCTCCTGTGAGGCTTTCTGGCCCCTCTCCTTTCACCCTCACACTGGGCTGTCCTTTGTAGGCTTGCCTTAATTGTGGACAAACAGCACTTTCTGTTTCTCTTAGCACTGGGTAGATAGTATGGCATCCGTCCTTCCCTATGGAAGTAGCTAAGGCGTCCGTGTAAGACAGGAGGTCAGGCTGTCAGAGCAGTACCTTGTTTTCACTGGACCTGTATCTTCTAATCAACATAAATTCTCCTTTATTCCTTTAAAGTGCCATGTCATCGGATTCAATTCTCAAATTCTGTAGGTGACATATTTTGAATTGTGTCCTTAGCTCATTTTCTCAGAACTATGACATCTCTAAGCAAGGGCTCACTGTCTTGGAATGAGGTCTGGTCTTAGGATGCCACCAGAGCCACAGATCCTGAAGCTCCTCAGAGTTTCCTGCACTGGGAGGAAAGGCAAAGGGTCAGGAAAGCCTGGAAGGGGAGACACAGGATGGGTACAAGTGTGGGTCTCAGTCCATGCCATGCTGGCTCTGGTGTTCTCCAACCACTACAGGTAGACTTTTAAGGAGTGTCTTCAAAGGGGTTTCCTGGTTGGCTCAGTCTGTACAGCATGAGATGGTTCATCACAGGGTCATGGTTTGGAGACCCAAGTTCACTAGAATTTATTTAAAAAAAAAAGTTAAATGAAAAGTTAAAAGGTGAGAACTTCAAAAGTGTTGCAAAGTGTGTGGGTGGGCATCCCTGACATGGGGGCCAAGATTCCAGAGACCCCACTTTTCTGTGTAAGGGAAGTTCCAGCTCTAATCCTATCTCCTGTGTGGCCACAGAAGAGGCTCCAGAAGGTACATTTGTGCCATTGAACTCTGTCTGAGCGATATGATTGACTGATGCAGGTGGGTCAACCAGACATCCTTCAGCAGGAAATTCTATTTAAGGGAGAAATAGAAAGTGAGATGAACATAGGCTCATCATGTGAAACAGAAGGGTCAAGGAAATGAATCTTCTATACCCAGACTGAGGGGATGCATAGAAAAGAACACTGATGAGAGATACCAAGAGGCCAAATATCTTTCCCGTCCTGAGTCCATGTTATCCTGAGGCACTAGTTACAAATTCTCAGCCTGCTGGGTATTTTCCCTCCTACTGAATTCTAGCCACCTAGGTCAGCCACAGCCAGAAGACAACATCCATGGAATAGTTTGTTGACCAAAAGTAGCAGAACTTTTCTATACAGGCCAGACAACTATTTCATCTTTGTGGGCTACATGTGGTGTCTCTCTTCCTATTTCTTTTTTCTCCTCCCCTCCCCCTTGTCCAGTAGTCCCACCTGTAGATGGACAGTAGTTCCTGTATCAGACTGCCCGTTACAGTCAGGCAGGGACCTTTAAAAAATATTCCATCAAGCTGGGCCCCATCCTCAGAAATTCATTTGGTTGTTTATTAAGCGTTCATCAAATTCATTTAATGGGACAAACAGCTTCTCTGTCTCTCCATTACTGTCACACTGCTTCCACACTCACAACACCTCTGACCCCAGATATGCAGTGGGGGTGTATGTGTGTGTGGTGGAGGTGGTTTCCTACAACAGGCAACTCTGGGGCATTGACTGGATATTCTACAATTTAACTCAATTCTGATACTACTTCCCTGGAGATAGTGTCAGCTCCCCAGATTAGGGATTCATTCCCCGAGGCTCACCCAATCCAGATGTCAATCACAAGTCTCCTGATTACCTGGCTATAAGTCTCAGCTTTCCCCTGACCCCCTTGTTTGTTGGATTGATTTGCTAGAACCACATACAGAACTCAAGGAAACACATATGCTTTACCATTTTTGAAGGGATATGATAAGGAGAGAGATGCACAGCCAGATAAAGAGTTATGTTGGGTAAGGTCTGGGAGTATCCCTAAAGATTAAGCTTCTGTCCTCATGGAGTTGGTGTGCATCACCCTCCCACTGTAGATGATGTAGGAAGGATGTTAGGGCTCAAAGCCAGTGACGAAGAATGAATTCTTGAGATGTCTTTGGTGCAAGAAGGGGGCTTTATTAAAGCAGGGGGGGGACAGGACCTGAGGGCAGATAGAGCTGCACTCAGATCATGAGGAGTGGCCCATTATATACTTTCAAGTTTGGAGAGCTTTAGGGATAGGGTAAGTCTCTAATGAACTGGGCAGGAAGGTTCCAGGATCTTGAAGGGGCTAGCTATTGCCAGGAAGAGATCATTTATTACTGTCTTGTAAAAACTTCATCATGAGGTTTTTCAGATTTATATAAGTGGGCCATATGCTTGGGGATCATGTCATCATATATCTTGGGAAGGAGTAGAGAATAATGGAAATCCCCAAAGGACTATTATATGTTATAGTAGACTTACAGGATCCTGAAGATCAGGCTATGATTGCCAGTTGCCCTTGGCAAAGTAGTAACATTGATGCAGCTGAGCTCTTAGAGAAGTGTCACTCTGCTTGTGTCAAGGACTTGTCATGGGATGTAGGGAGTAAGGAAATTTAGTTTTTCTTTCACTTTTGTTTCCCACATCATAGATGTGTTTTTAACCCATTAGTTCCCTAACCCCGAACTTTGGGGTTTTTTATAAAGGCTACCTCACACAGGCAGGGCAATTATTACCTCCATTTCCAGCCCCTCTCCCCTCTCTTGAGGATGGGGGTGAGGCCATCATGGTTCCATCTTGCTGGTGATCAGCCCCATCCAGAAACCTCCCAGGTGGCTGCCAAGGGTCTCTTTCTTATAAGAAAAGATGTTCCCAGTGCTCTTATCACTTAGGAATTTACAAGGCTTTCAAGAGCCCTGTGCCAGGAATCAGAGGCAGAAATCAACATATATTTTCTACTTTCTCAATGGGATCCAGTCACTGATTTTGTTTTTTATAAAGCTCCCAGATGAACTTCATATGAAACCAGAGTTGAGAGCGGCTGGGATATTTGCTAAAATATTAAGGTTTGCAACTTTTGAGTCATTCCTATAGTGACTGTCAGGTCATTGAAACTGACTTAGGAATATACCTAAATGAATATCTGATTTAGTCAATTATCTTGACTCTCCCACAATACCTGATTACATGCAGAAAATAACACAAATCTGAGAGACAGTCTACCCTGGTCTGGTCTTTTAATTCAGAACAAATGCCTCTGGGCATAAAAGATTTTCTTCAAGTTATCTTCATTCTTATTCCCTCCCACAATTTCTTCAATTAGTGTGTTCTGTAATACATAAATAATGATTGTTGAGAAATAGTTGAGTAAGGTAGAGTAATGGAATGATTGGGTGACAGGAAATTCAGCCTTTTACTAGGTTACTTTCTCCAATAATCTGCTGAAGTGTCCAGGAATATTTATACAATACCTAAGTTCATTGTGATTACTGATCAGGTCAATTCACCTCTTTCCCTGAGGATGATGCTATGTTCCTACACTGGTTCCTATGGAATGTGAACACAGATCCTTGTTTCTACTCCCCCTGCGCTTGGCTTGAATACTTTGAACCTATGCAATGTAAATGCCACGCTGCTTAAGATTAATACTATTGAAAGCTGCTCTAAAGTGACAGACTGAAGTCCCATAAGAGAAGTTACCCTACTGGGTACCCACTTTCTCAAGTGCCAGGTTGTCCTGGCCTTCTTATGTCTTCCCACTGAGAAGGGCCTTGAGTATTTAGCACCCTTGGAGTCCAGGATTTTGAAACCCGAATCTTCATATTTCTGTCTTTGTTTCTCGTCCTGACATAAAGAAGTGGCATGAAGGAAAGTGAGTCTGACTAGCACAGCTATTAAAGGAATCGCTTGGTTTGGAAAGAACCATTGTGCAGCACAGATAACTGACACACTTGTAACCACTTCAGTAGGTGGCCTTTCGGATAGGCATTATGTTTGGCTGCTACTCAAGGACAGATCAGGCTACAAAGCACTTTGACCTACCCTGGACTGTTAACCCAATGAGTTAGTAGTTGGCAGGGAAATGGAAAGGTATGAGGAGTACCAGAATAGGCCACCTCCAAATAATCCTTTCTGGCACAAGAATTATCTTAAGCTGTTTATTGTGAGAAAGTGTAGACCAGGAGAAGTTCTGAAAGCAGAGTAGAGGTTACACTTTTGTAGGGGAAATTTACATTAGAAAAGGGTCCAGTACAGGAAGTGAGCCATGTCAGGGGTCACTTTCATCTGGGAGAGTCATCTTCATGACAGGGCTAATTTCCTTTCACAAACTTGTCCTCCTCTCACCTTCCTCTGAATTGCCTTTCCCTCTTTTAAAGCCCTAGATCCCTATCCTTTCCTTAGCCCAGGATGGTCCATAAGTCCCAGGTGGATAGCTGCTTTTTAGTCTCATATTTTTGTGGGGATCCACTATGTATGTATATAATTAAAATAGTTTTTGTCCTGTTACTCTGCCTTTTTGTACTGGGGGTGTGGGCTCACAGCTAAGAACCTAGAATTGTAGAAGGAAAATTATTTTTCCTCCCCTACATCTGTACCTAAGTTCTTAATCTCAGGCATTTTCTGAATCCCAGTCCCTTAATTTCTATGTCTTCTACCTCTTCAAAAACACCATTACTTTCGTGAGATTTCAGTGTTTAAGTAAGACATGCAGGTTTTTAGCTCCCCTGTATTTTTTTTTTCCTTGATCTATGCTTTCTTTCCATGCATTGCAATAGATCATGGGAGAATTGATTCTAAGGCTACAAGGGATTATTCTTCTTACTACTACTGACATTTAAAATTATCTGATGAGATATGGAAACCAAGAGTAAAGATGTAAGATGCATTGGTTGTCAGGGTTAGAACCTGTGTGTGAAAGTACCGTGGACATATTATGAAATATCTGTGCCACCTCCAAATAAAATAGGTCATGGTTTCAAGGGAAATATGTAAAAGCCATGAGTAGAGTTTGATGAGATGGAGAAATTCTAGCTCCAAAGTTCCAAAAAGGCGCAGGGGTGAGAGAAATGGGCAGAGGCCCCAGGTTGCAGAATAACATCAAAGGATGCCTAAGGCCCAGCTAGTTCTCCTAAGAATGTCAGCAAATGCAATCTAGATGGCTCCAGGCTGGCAATGATGTGAAAGGCATCCCAAAAACACACACTCAAGGTCATTACAATGCAGCAGAAAGTGATTCTATTACTGTGAACAGAATGCCAC
The DNA here is from genome assembly GCF_030435805.1 of Mustela lutreola. Taxonomy (NCBI): domain Eukaryota; kingdom Metazoa; phylum Chordata; class Mammalia; order Carnivora; family Mustelidae; genus Mustela; species Mustela lutreola. The sequence continues at coordinate 57,156,793 of NC_081296.1, forward strand.
AAACTTGGATGATGTCCCAAGATTAAAAATATGGGGGCTTGGGTCTTTCCTTGCCCCTTTCCCTATTACCCTTCTCCAAAACACACAAAGCTCCAAAGCAGAAAGGAATGCTATTTGTTTTTGTCCCCAGCTCTGGTCTGGCATCATGGCCCCATAATTCTCTCACTGCCCTCCTTCTTTCTTCTATGGGAACCATGGAAATCAACAATGAAAAAAAAAAAAAAAAAGGCAGAAGGGAGCACAAGAGAACCTGCACCAAGTGTGAGGCAAAGTAATGGGAAATGTAGTCTAATCAAACTATCCAGGGGGCTGTGATCTGGTACTGTTTAAGTGTACAGGAAGCATACTATTGGAAGGGAAACCTGGCTGAAACTTGTTACATTTAAAAAGGTAGAACGGGTTCTGGAGCGTAGCCTTGTAGCGGCAGTCACACTGTCCATCCAGAGTGACAGCAGTAAGTCATGTTAATACAATTCACACTCCAGTAACAGTTTTTCTGGCCAGTCTCACAGTCTGTCTTGGGCAAAAGACAGGTAGCAGCCGCGTTCTGGAAGGTGTTGTGCAGAAAGGTGTTTGAAGGTTTACAAGTCTGAGTATAATTATTGGCCCCACTCATTTCTGTCTTGCATTGGACAGGACCTGCTCTTACATGCTGAATTTCAAACCCTTGAGCCCTTTCAGGTTTGGAGGACTAGCAGCAAGTGGCACTGGCCCCCATGATCCCAGCAGCACCAGAGGGAGAGGAAATGGTCCCAGAAGATCCAGCATCATCTCTTCTGTGTGGGAAGAGGGAAGAAAGTGAGAGAATGATAGTAGTAGAAGCATTAAGAGCAAAATTATCATTCACAACCATTTAGATCTTCATCGAGACTTTCAAGATTTCTTGTCCATTTAATTTATTTATTTATATATTTATTTATTTATAAAGTCTGGTTTTTTTTTTTTTTTAAATCTTTCCAACATGGGTCTCACAATTCTATGAAGTTCCTGAAGCCCAATGATGAGGAATGTGAATTAAGATGATCTTTTCTTTGACTGACAGATCCCATTATTCTCTTTGTCCTGTGCTTATGGGTCCAGAATCATGCCTCTTCCCTCCTCCCTCCTGGATAATTTCTCCTCCATCTATTTAACCTGGGCTATCGGGCCATCAACTCGGCTCTATCTCCCCAACCCCCAGGCTTCTCCTCTTACCAGGTCTCCTTGCTGGGGGTCCTGCTGAGGACAGAGGCAGTGGTTAGTCCGAGGCTCAGAGGCTTTTGTCTGCTTTTCCTCTTCCAGGTATGCCAGCGTGGCCTGCCTGCAGCAGAGAAGGATTCTGAGCCCGAGGAAAGAGGAAAGGGAAACCTGGGGCTTGGAAATGCCCTTCTTATGCACAGTGTAGATGAGACCCACATCCTCCAACTCACTGTTTAAAACCAGTATCCCTGCAGATGCAGGAAGACCAAGCCTCCTTAAAGGAACAAAGGAGAAGTGATAACTTCCTCAAAGAAATTGTGAGGAAATGGTGATTTCCTGATATGGGTTTGGTGCTTCCTTCTCCATAGGAAGCTTCAGTGTTTTGAACCTCTATGCTTTCAGTTCTTTAGGAGAAAACAACCAAGGTAAATTTGATACAATAGTTGCCAGGTACCTGGTAATGTTGTGAATTGCAACAGCAGACTCCATTGAATTATTGATTTATGGGTATGTTGTTGGGCCAGACTCTGGGCTTCTCATGTATCTTGATGGATCTGATCCCAGATCCCAAGTTGTGCCTCACTCTTCAGAAGAATGTTTATCTCCAGATTTTTCTAGGACCTCCCAACAACTTTCTGGAACCTCCTTAGCTTCCTTTCATGTGTATAAGTTGTCCCGTATAGATTCAAGAATTCATAATCTAATGAAGGAGATGGTCAGATTAATAGAGACATACATGGTATATTAACAACTGTAAATAGCTCTTTTGGCTGCGGTGGAGGAGGTGCCAGGGGGCTCTGAGGAGCTGGTAGATAGAAGGCTCTGACACCTGAACTTATTTTCAGATTAATAAGAAGTTAGGTGAAGAGGATGGTAAGGGCATCCCATGAGGGAACTGCATGTAAGAGGAAGCCAGAAGCTGGTTCCTGGACCCATTCTGAAACCATAAGGATCACTGTAATTTTATTGTTTGTGTGGTACACTTAGGTCTAAGTTGTGCTGTTTTCTACTTAATTATGTTTTACGTACTCTGTTTGAAAAACTTATTTATTCGTTTGAGAGAGAGAGGGCATGAGTGTGTGGAGGGGCAAAGGGAGAGGAGGGAGACTCCCCATCCAGCAGCACTTCGTCCTATTGGGGCTCAGTCCCACCACCCATGAGATCAAGACCTGAGTGGAAACTAACTGGAAGGTCAAATGACAGAGACACACAGGTTCCTCTGTTTTCCTTACTTCTTAACCTTGAGCACAACCAATCATTAACTTTGTCTTTTTACTTCTACTCTCGGTACCTAATGATTGTAGAAACATAACAGGAACCAGACAGAAACATGTATCTTGATGTATATGATCCCAGATCCCAAGTTGTGCCTCACTGTCCAGAAGAATGCTTATCTCCAGATTTTCCAAGGACCTCCCAACAAGTGTCAGGAAACCCCTTAGCTTCTTTTCATGTGTGTTAAGTTGTCCCTTATAGATCAACAGGGCAAGAGGGCAAGGCAGCTTTGGGAATGATCCCTTTCTTTCTCCTTGGACTGCTCTCTAGACTACAAAGCTTTCCTTGCTTTAAATCCAGTGTCTCAGAATTTGGCTTGCTGCACATTGGGTACACGGACATGTTGGAGTCTGGCAACAGAGACCCATAGGCATGAAGGAGAAAGGCCAGTTTAGGGTATTTGCCTCTACGGTCTGTTCTTGCTTTTCCACTGGTGCTGTAATACACTTACTTGGAATCTTCTTGTTTTCAGGAGGGCTCACAGAAAAGTCTCCTACAGGAACTCCCTGCCTCTAGCCTCTTTTCCTTCCAATCTGTTCTACACATCCCTTCCAGATTAGTACTCCTTGAGCATCAATAGAATAGGGGAACACTCTTGCTTTTTAATGTCTTCAGTTATATACAGGATAAAAATGATGTCTTTTTAGAGCAGAATCACAAGATACAAGGTTAATATACAAAAATCAATTGCTTTCTTAGGTACCAGTAACGAACAATTGAAATTTGAGAAAAAAATTTACATACGCACCCAAGAAAAATGAAATATGTAGATATGAATCTACTAAAAAAATGAACAAGCTCATTATGAAGAAAACTACAAAACTCAGCTGAAAGAAATCAAAGAAAATCTAAGTACATGAGGAGATCATCTTTGTTCATGCTGAAGGAAACCAGACTCTGTGACCCCAAGCTATGGCTCTTTGACATAAATGACATTTTGTACTAAAGGCAGTTAAGAATCCATAAATGCAGGGAAGGCTCTCCTTTTTTGCCTAAAGGCAGGAAATAAATTCTTTTCCTGGAGACAATGTTACCAGCCAGAGGTGGCACCAGAGGAATCTGGAAACAAACCTTGTTATACTAACCCTTTTCTTTCTAGTTATTTCTTCACCATTTCCTACCCATAAACCAAACCCTTTTATCCTGTCAAGTCTCCAAAAGGTATTGTGTCTTTGTCTAAAGGGTATAAAAGCTTCCAGTGCTGGTCGTTATTTTAGGTCTTCATTCCCTTACGGAGGCTCCCATGTACATGTGAAAATTTAAGCGAATTTGTATGCTTTATTCTTACTTATCTCTGTCAGTTCAATTTTGAGACCCAGTCAGAGACCATGAGAAAGCCGAGGAAGATGGCTTCTTCTCCTACAGTGATATTATGCACTGTCCAAACCCATAGGAATATATAATGCAGAGAATTGATCATTATTAAATTGTGGACTTTAGTGAGCCTTCATCAATATTGGCTCATCAATTATAGGAAAAGGACCCCCCCCCCCTCAGGAAGATTTTAATAACAGGAAAACTGTGGTCTGTGTGGGTAGGAAAGCAGGCAAGGGAGAAGCACAAGAGAATTTTCTATTCTTTCTACTCAATTTTTCTGTAAACTTAAAACTACCCTGAAAAATTCAAGCTACTTAATTAGAACCAAACCAAACCAAAACAAACCAAACAGGTTGTCTGTATGCCTAGCCCTCATGTATCCTATTCTACAGCCACAAGCCCCCCTTCTCTCCAGTCCCACAACTTGATAGCACCCTGAGCCCACTAGCAGAGGTAAACAGTATCAGATTACCCCTGTGCCTGGGCAGGAGTTCCCAACCGGGGCTCCTTTCATCAGAAGAGCCTCAGAGACTTTTAAGAAGGCTTACATTCCAGGCCTCCTGAAACAGAGTCTTTGGGAAGGACGTCTTTTGCATGTCTGTGTTTGATGAGCTCCACGGTGAATCTCAAACCCATTCCTAGTGGAGAGCCATTTTCTCTGGCTCATGCTGATTTTCACCTAGTCCCAAGTTCTCAAGACTGCCCTTCTGCCAGATTCCTGAAACAAAATTTCTACCTTCTCTTGAAACAGGCAGTTGAATGACTGACTGCTACCAGAAATAAAGTGCAAGACAGATTGGGGAGGACACAACTGGAAGAGTCTACCTCTCCTCCCTATCTCTCTTAAATTATCCCAAATCTAACAAGTGTAGTGGAGGAATAATATCCATTCCTTCTACCCTTCTAAGTTCTCAGCTAGGACCCCATAATAAACAAACAAATAAACAAACAAATTAACAAGAGAAAAGAATACCCATTTATTTCCTATAGGTTTAAGAGGAGAGCCTTCCCAAGGAAATAAGGCCCTAAAGAAGTGGTTAAACCTGAGTGTGTGTATGCCAGGTTTGATGAAAGGTGGAAAGTGGTGGAAGGATGTGCTAGAACAAAGGGTACAAGCTAAGTGTAGTAAATGGGGGGGAACTTAGCAAGATGTTTGTTCAGTTGTCACTCCATTTTTGCAGATAATGACACTCCTTTCCTCTGGGTGCCGGAAACCCTCTCCCAGGAGGGTTTTATGACCTGCTTCCAGAGAAGGTCAGTAAGTCTTTCCTGTACCTGTCCTTTCTCAAATTTCTTCAACTTAAAAGATTGAATTTGCCAAGTTGCCATATTCTATAATAGCCTGTCCTGAACTCTGTCAGAAGCTGTGTGTGATGTGAGTGGACACTGGTGGTTGTCTTGGACCTTGCTCCAGCCCTACAATCCTAAAGCAAGTTCAGGGCATTTGATATGTCCATTGTGTGGTCTCTGTTGCAACATGCCTGTGTCTTCTCCACACTGCTGCCTGGCTGGAAGGGGATTAGTTCGAAGGCCTGCTATTTGGGCTGTTTCTTTCTCTAGACTTTTATATGCTTGCTGACTGCAAAAGTAGTGGTGCCAAATTCTTGTTACCAAAATAACAGAACATTAGTATCTTGAATCATACACGATATTCCGTCATATTCAACCTCTTAGAACACTCCCTCTCCCCTGGTTGCTGAGGTCTTTGTGTGTCAGGCACCTGCCAGGTGAGTGAGAACAGTGAGTCAGAGACTGATACTACATGATGAGCCCCACGTTCCTTTTAAGGTTTAGTTTTATTGTTTCTGCAGAGCTATGGGCCTGATTGTCAGAATGGCTCCCCAGGCTTAGGCCGTTGCTCACTTCAGGCATTTGATGTCTTTTTGTTTTTGTCCAGTTGCTAGGTCAGACTATCTTATGACTTCCTTCTTCTTTCCAAATAAGTCATAAGGAACTCTTTCTATTTGTTTTGCTGTGTGGGTCCTGAGTTTTCCATATTTCCCACTAGACCTTATCCCTTTAACTGTCTATACAATTTACATACTTATATTTTTTTGTCTTTTGTTTTTTTGCTTGTTTGTTCTGCTATTCCTCTAGCGTGTAGGTACTCAAATGGTTACTGAATAAGGCTCTGCCAACGAAGGGCCCTACTGCCACTACACAATATTCCTGAGATGTCAAGGTCACGGACTGATATGAGCTCCCGGCCAGCCCTGACCACCTCCTCACTCAACTGAATCTCCACTCTGGCCATCCATGAGGCCTAATGGGGGGCCTGGAGGAGGCACCCCCTTTCCCCTAAGTGGCAAGTGCAGGTGATCCAACCGCTCTTTATCTGTGGGCACCTCAGTTCTTCTTTTTAATGCCTTCTCTCGGAAATCCGCAGCCGTCATCGACCCCCGACCCACCGCCTCTCTCCTAGCCTTTCCAGAGGCTGAGGCCTTGACCATGAAGAGGAGCTGATGCTGGCCTCCCTCCTCAACCCTCAATAACCGCGCGTGTAACGGCGCCTTGCCGCCAGCAGGGGGCAGGAACACCGGCTGAATTTCCCCGCCCCGCCCCCGCTCCTCCCCAGCTCCCCTCCTTCTTCTTGGGCACAGTGAGGAAGGACGCCAGGGCCCGCCCGGGAAATCTGTGCGCACGGGGCCGTGGGTGGTGACGCGGTCCTGGGCTTCGATTCGGGAGAGCCAGGCTCCCGCCCGGGATGATGCTCTTCGAGCTCCCGGGCTCCTCGAGTAACACTCGGGCGGCGCGGCCCCTGAGTCCCGAGACACCGGGCCCGCCCCGTTATTCCCAGGTCCCTTCACCCCCAGGGGCTCCGCCACCGCGGGGTCGGGTCACGGCTCGCGGAGGGAGGTCTCGAGGTTTTACAGGGAGGGCCTCCCGCCTCCTCCAGAGGCGCAAACCCCGGAGCCGGGGGGCACAGCCCGGGAACCAGGCGCTGCCGGGAGAGGGGGTTGCGGAGGTGGGGAAACCCCAGCTCTCGCCCCCCCCTCTCGGGCGGGTCCCGCTGTCGCCGCCGCCAGGGCCGGCAGGGGGCGCTGCGCCGCCCTTGCTGCGCCGCCCTTGCTGCTCGCCCGGGGACCAGAACGTGACCTCCTGGTTCTTCCGTAGAGGTGGCTTGCCAAAGGCTCTTTGAAATTCTGAGGAACACTGCGGGAAAGTAAGCCAATAGGCTTCGGATAAAGAGCGCCTACTGTGTACCACGAGCTCTCCATCCTGTCGGTGGTTAGATGTGCGGAAGGCGAGGGTGTGTGCTTCTGTCTGCGGGGCTGCTGCGGGGTGACAGTTTGGGGTGTCCGGGTCAACTCAAGGTTTCATCGCGGTGGTACTTTTAAGTTTTCTTCCTAACATAATTGTCTGGACTTTTTTTTTTTTTTTTAAGGTTTTATTTATTTTTTTGATACACAGAGATCAAAGTAGGCAGAGAGGTAGGCAGAGAGAGAGGGGAAGCAGGCTCCCCGCTGAGCGGAGTGTCTGATAGAGGCCTGGATCTCAGACCCTGAGCTCAAGACCTGAGTGGAAGGCAGAGGCTTAACCCGCTGAGCCATCCAGGCGCCCCATTATTTGAACTTTCTATTACCAGGATCTTCCTTACCAACCGAGAAGGGGCTGCAATGAGGTAGTGTCTTTGACTTTTCCTTTGTAGCTATGTATGCATCGCACGTGCAAATGGTAAGCGTAAATGCAACACTGAGAAACAAATCTGGTAAAAAGGATGTTTTCCTTTGGTCGTTGTTTGTTAGGCCCCAGTTTTCTTTTCCAGACGTAGTTCAGTTACAGATTTAAATATTAAATGTTATTAATATATTCGATGGAATATGATTCAGCCATCAGAAACATGAAATCTTGCCACTTGCAACAACTGGATGGAACTGGAGGGTATTATGCTAAGTGACAGAAGTCATTCAGAGAAAGACGATTATCATATGATCTCACTTATCTGTGGAATTTAAGACACAACACAGAGGCTCATAGGAAAAAAATAAAACCAGGGGAAACCAGAGTGGGAGACAAATCATAGAGACTCTTAATCATAGGAAACAAACTGAGGGGTTCCAGAGGGGTGGGGGGTGGAGGAGTGGGGTCACCAGGACATTTAGGGTGCTTTGATCCCTGAATGTGCTAGCCAAGTGGAGACCAGAACTTTTTCCTGGACTTCCCTTAAGATCTGGGGACATGGGGGCACTTTGGTGGCCCAGTCAGTATCTGCATTAGGCTCAGATTGTGATCTGAGGGTCCTTGGATGGAGTCTCACATGGAGCCTAGCATCTATCCAGGCTTTGGGCTCCCTGCTCAGTGGGGAGCTGCTTTTCCCTCCCCCTTTGCCATTCCCCCTACTTGTGCCTTCTCTCTGTGTCAAATAAATGGGTAAATTTTAAAAAAAAAATAGATTTGGGAGATGACTTTGGAAGTGTGATGGTTACCTGTGCGGTGCTGGAGGATAATAGCTGAATAAGCAGATAATTGAACGAGCATTCAGCCTCACTTTAAAGGAACAGATTTAGGAGTTTTGTCATAACTTTCATGCTGTGGTGCTCTTTAGTATTGAGCTTGCCACCTTGAGATTTGCATTCCAGCACTGCAATTATGAAGGAAAGGAAGTAAGATACCTACAGAACATGTACTTATGCTATCAACTTTACAGTTAAGCTGTACTGAAAATAAGTTTATTTTATCTTGTAACCCATTACACACATCACCCACATTTTTTAAAAGGGCGATCCATGCCCAGCGACTTAGAAATCAAGAGTCACATGCTTTACCCACTGAGCCAGCCCAGTGCCCCTACACAAGCTATTTCTGAAGGGAGTTCTATTCACGAGAGGGAGCATTTGTAGGTGACTTTTTTCCTTACCTTTACCCTCCACCAAAATGGCGTCAAGACTTTGACTGTAAAGAAACCCGACTCTAGGGCATGGACTGACTGGCCAGATACCCACGGAGTAAACAGGTGTGGAGAGCTTACTGTCCTGTAATAATGGTGACAAAACTGGATACTCTCTCTGACTTTCATCCCCCATGATGCCAGAAGCTGTCCTTGTGTTGTCTTCCTTTGTGACCCTCATCACTTAGGCTAATGCTTGCCATAGAAATGCGTTCTAGGTAACTTTCATGGGCCATTGTTGTAAGTCCTGTTGGTGTTAAGGATTTTTTGAAGAATCCCATTTTCAGAATGGGAGAATTCCCTTACCTTCTATCCTGCTCTCCACCCTTGAAGGATTGTGAATTTTATTGACTAATTTTTCTGCATCTAATGATGCAGTTACATAGTGTTTCTCTCCTAATCGGTTAGTGGTGTGGGATTGTATAAAATTTCTGAACAGAGCTACTCCATTTTGAAGCTCCATTTTCCTTTTCAACTAATGAACTCTTGAGCTAGGCCAGAAGTTGCAATAGTTTTACAAGAAGTTGCTCATAAAATTTCAGCAGGACAACTGGCATTAGTATTTCATGAGGACAGTAAAGTTAATACATACCAGGGCAATTTCATTTGATAGCACCAATAAAGTCATTAATAAAGCAGTAATCAGAAGTGGCTCAACGGATTAGCACCAAATTACCAAGGTTTTTTCCCTTCTTTTCATTATTGAAATCATTTAATTACCCCTTCCTTATTTTTCATGAAGTCTCCCCACATGAAGGGACACTTTTCTAGTTATTCTGGCATCTGTACTCCCCAAATTGTAACTCTGAGACCCCAATAAAAGCCTTTGTTCTTTTTTCAGTTTCATCTTCTTTCCCTGGTTAACAGTGGGGTGAATTGCATTAATTGATTTTAGAGTACTAAACCAACTTTGGCATAAATCCATTTTGGTTATGCTAAATTATCTTTTTTTATATCTAACTGAATTGATTTTGCTAATATTTAAGGATTTCATTTTCCCTTTATGTTCATGAATGAAATTGGTATGTATTATTATGATTTTTGGTTTTATCTTGTCTGATTTTGATATCCTTAAGACAGGATTTTAATATCTTGTCTGATTTTGATACATTGGCTTTCAGAAATGAGTTGAGGAGTATTCCCTCTTTTTTTATTTCCTATATTGGAATTGTGTGTTATTTTATTATTTACAGAACTCATCTGTGAGCTTGTCTGACACTTTCTATGTGACTATTTATTTTTACAAATTTATTTATTAAGATTTTATTTATTTATTTGACAGAGAGAGATCACAAGTAGGCAGAGAGGCAGGCAGAGAAAGGAGGAAGCAGGCTCCTCGCTGAGCAGAGAGCCAGATGTGGGACTCGATCCCAGGACCCTGAGATCATGACCTGAGCCGAAGGCAGAGGTTTAACCCACTGAGCCACCCAGGTGCCCTGTGACTATTTTTAACTTCTTTTCAATTTTTTTTTCTTTTCAATTTTTTTAATTGTTAAGGAGAGACTGAGTTTCGTATTTTTTCTTGAGATAGCTTTAACAGGTTGTATTTATCTAGGAATTTATCCATTTCATCTAAAGTATTTAAATACATCAGCACAACTGGGTGTTGTATGTTGAATCACTACATTGTATACCTGAAACTAATGTTACTCTGTATGTTAACTAATTGGAATTTGAATAAAAAAAATAATAAATATATCAACACAAAGTTAATCATACTCTGTTTAATTTTGAAACATCTGGGTTTACATCCTATTTCTGTCTGACCTTTTATTTGTACCTTTTTTATTGATAAAACCTATGAGATGTCTTTCTTATTAGGCTTATTAAACAAAGACTTTTCTGATATACAGAAGCCAAAAGAGTTCATTGCCTGAAGGAAGTCCTCTAGACAGAGAAAAAAATGACAGCTGGAAATAGGAATGAATTGTGTAGACAAGAAATGGAGGACAAGAGAAATTGTAACTACATGACAATATGAGTAATTTCTGGGAATAGAGCATGGAAATAGTTTTGGAAGGTTTGAGATTAATTCTAACATCCTGGATTTTGCTCTCCATGAAGGAATATGTTTGTTTTCTAAACCTAAAGCTCTGATAATATAATTTTCTTTACCTTCCAATAAATGTCAAACCCAGTAAACCTGTCTCTAAATTAAAAAGAAAAAATCTTGACAGGAACTTCCAGGAAAACAGGTCGGTCCCCACCCTGGTGATCACATGCACTGAAACAACTTGAGGAGAAAGGCCACCAGCACTGAGGCAAAATTTCAGACACAGTTATCAGCTATCAGGTTGCTGCCCTGTGTGGACAGAATAACTGAAGCTCTCAGCGATTAGAGAAAGGATAAGTAAGTGGTAGAAATCTAGGATGGAAAACAATGCTGCCATTATAAAATATACCCCATGAGAATGCTTATGGGAAGGGGAAAACATTCTCTTGTTATTGTTTAAAAAAAAAAGCAGAAGGTAAAATACTAGGTATCCTATCACACATTTTCATTTCAAATATAACCAGAAAAAGTACTGGTTAGAAATTTGTGAATATGGGGAGTGTATCTTTGGTTGTTGAGATTACAGCTGGGTTTTTTTGTTTTGCTTTGTTTTGAAGATTTTATTTATTTGAGAGAAAGAGAGAGAGAGCTGGCTTGCATACGTGGGGGTTGGAGGGGCAGAGAGAGAAGCAGATTCCCCACTGAGCAGAGAGTCCCACTCAAGGCTCTGTCCCAGGACCCTGAGATCATGACCTGAGCAAAAGGCAGCCACTTAACCAACTAAACCACCGAAGCAGCCCTGTTTTTGTTTCTGGTCTTTTTTAAGATTTGTGATTTTTCCAAATTTCCTAACATTTCTTTATTGAATATATGTTACTTCTCTAATAAGAAAAAAATGGAGATGTTATTTAAAATGTTGGCTTCTTAAGTCAGACATTCTGAGGTCTTTTTTAGCCTCATCAAACACTCTTTTTGCTGCAGCACGGACCACACACTCACCTAGACTTTTGGACTCCTCCTCCAGGTGGGTGATACTGATAGAGGATTGTTTGGAATCCCAGGGTTGCTCAGAGAATTCTTGACTGACTTCTATGGGGTTAATTCACTTCTTTCTCTCCAAGAAGACTTCAGGAAAAATCCCTAACCTCTGAATAACTGCAATTTTTTAAAAAGATTTATTTATTTTAAAGAGAGAGAGAGAGAAAGAGTGAGCAAGCAAGCAAATATGGGGAAGGGCAGAGGGAGAGGGAGAGAGAAACATTAGCAGACACCAGGCTGAGTGTGGAACACAATGTGGGGCTTGATCTTAAGACCCTGAGATCGTGAGCTAAGTCAAAACTAAGAGTGGGCCACTTGGCCAACTGTACCACCCAGGGGCCTCACTGCAATTAAAAAAAAAAAAAAAAATCCATTTATTTATTTATTTATTTATTTATTTATTTAAAGGTAACTTCTATACCCAATGTGGGGCTCAAAATCATGACACCTAGATCAAGAGTCAGCAGGTTCTTCTGACTGAGCCAGCCAGGGGTCCTAGCAATGTTTGTTTTTTTTTTTTTTTTTTAATGTCTTCCAGAAACATGATTAGTAACACACACCATCCAGAGAATTCCTATTTTTACAAAAATATTTTTCTCTAAGAAAAATCATCATTGACTTCTCCCTTGGTGTTCCACCCACCATTCTTTCTTAAGAAGGCAGTTTGATGTTGGGAAGAAAGCACGAATTTTGCATGATGACCGTTTTAGGTATCACCTTTTTTTTAAAGATTTTATTTATTTAACAGACAGAGATCACAAGTAGGCAGAGAGGCAGGCAGAGAGAGAGGAGGAAGTAGGATCCCTGCTGAGCAGAGAGCCTGATGCGGGGCTCGATCCCAGGACCCTGGGATCATGGTCTGAGCCGAAGGCAGAGGCTTTAACCCACTGAGCCACCCAAGCACCCCCATTTTAGGTATCATTAAAAACGTTATTAAAAGCCGGGTACTTTTAAGCCATGTGACCTTAAGCAAGGTGCTTTTTACCTTCTGAGCCACCCTACAACATACAAAGAGCCTGTATTAGCTACTGAGGGGCCATTAGAGATAAATCTTCCAACACCACAAAAGGCAAGGAAATGGAAGACTAGGGCCCAATCCAGGTTTCCTTGCCTCACAAGTTCCATGACTATATGGGAAATAAAACCATATATACAAAGATCACATTGTGTGATGGAGTTACCTGTATAGCTGTGAAAAAGTAAGCATGACGTTAGCTCTTTTTGGCAGCAACACTAAATTTATTGCTGGATGTGATGTATCTTAGCCCTCCAATGCTTATGAAAAAAATATGAACTTAAAGAAATATTTATTTACTTGACAGAGAGAGAGAGAGCACAGCAAAGGCAGCAGTAGGCAGAGGAAGAAGCAGAAGAAGACTCCTCACTGAGCAGGGAGCCTAATGTGGGGCTGGATTCCAGGCCCCTGGGAGCATGACCACAGCCGAAAGCAGATGCTTAATGACTGAGCCACCAGGTGCCCCTGAACTCCTTTCATATAGGATTATGGGACAGAGAGACATAACTACAGGGTATATCCATTGTTTTATGGAATATACACTTTCTTTACATCTGTTACACCCAGATCCTCATCTGGACATAACAGACATAAAAAAAGTCTATCTTCTCCTATTCAGTAGGTTGCCAATTAGTTTTACTTTATTTATTTTTCTCTTAAGATTTTATTTATTTATTTGACAGAGAGAGAGATCACAAGTAGGCAGAGAGGCAGGCAGAGAGAGGGGGCAACAGGCTCCCTGCTGAGCAGAGAGTCAGATGCAGGGATGGATCCCAGGACCCTGGGATCATGACCTGAGCTGAACTTAACTGACTGAGCCACCCAGGTGCCCCAGTTGCCATTTAGTTTTATTGATGGTTTTCTTCATGGTGCAGAAGTTTTTTCTTTTGATGTAGTCCCACTGGTTTATGTTTGCCTTTACTTCGTCTCAGGAGACATATCTAGAAATTTGTTGCTATAGATGATGTCAGAGAAATTACTGTCTGTGCTATCTTCTAGGATTTTTATGGTTTCAGATCATTTAGGTCCTTAATCCATTTGGGGTGTGTTTTTATGTTTGGTAAAAGAAAAGTGGTCCAGTTTCATTCTTTGACATGCAGCTGTTTATTTTTCCCAATCATTTGTTGAAGGGACTATCTTTCTGCCTTTGGATAGTCTTTTCTGCTTTGGTGAATATTAATTGACCATATAATTGAGGGTTTATTTCTGGGTTTTCAATTAATTCCATGGATCTATGTGTCCTTATTTGTGCCAGTACCATACTGTTTTGATTTCTACAGCTTTGTAATATAACTTGGAGTCTGAAAGTGTATGCCTCCAGTTTTGTTTTTCTTTTTCAAGACTACTTTGGCTCTTTGGGCTCTTTTGTGGTTTCATACAAATTTTGGGTTGTTTGTTATAGTTCTATGAAAAATGAGAGGCCCTGCTTTATGACACATACATTCTAGTGGAGGCAGAGAATATTAAACAAATAACAAAATGAAGAATGCAAGTTTTAATAAGAGCTATGAAAGAAAAAAGTAAGGTGATCTAATAGAAGAATTGGGTAGAATAGAATTGTTATAGACAGAATGTTTGAAATGTTGAAATCCTAACATATAATTCTCTAATAGCATGAGGAGGTCAAGCCCTTGAGAGGTGACTAGATCATGAATGAGGGTGGAGCCCTCAGGAGTGGGAGTAGTGCCCTTATAAAGGGGATTTCCAGAACCCCCTGCCTTGCCACCATATGAGGACACAGCAGAAGGATTTTATCTATCTATAAACCAAGAGGTGGATTCTTAGCAGACATCAAATCTGCTGATGCCTTGATCTTGGACTTTCCAGTCCCCTAAACTGTTAGAAAGAGATGTTTGTTGTTTATAAGCCATCTAGTATAAGACAGCTTGTTGTAGCATCCTAAACAGACTAAGACAAGGACCACAGATAGTGTGCTGAGGAAAGAACTCTGATGAAGGTATATTTAAATGGAAACCTGTTGAACGAGGAGATGGTCATATAAAAGAATATTTCATTCCCACCAACAGTGTAAAAGAGACCCTCTTACACTGTTGGTAGGAATGCAAGTTGGTGCAGCCTCTTTGGAGAACAGTGTGGAGATTCCTCAAGAAATTAAAAATAGAACTTCCCTATGACCCTGCAATTGCACTCCTGAGTATTTACCCCAAAGATACAGATCTAGTGAAAAGAAGGGCCATCTGTACCCCAATGTTTTTAGCAGCAATGGCTATGGTTGCCAAACTGTGGAAAGAACCAAGATGCCCTTCAACGGACGAATGGATAAGGAAGATGTGGTCCATATACACTATGGAGTATTATGCCTCCATCAGAAAGGATGAATACCCAACTTTTGTAGCAACATGGATGGGACTGGAAGAGATTATGCTGAGTGAAATAAGTCAAGCAGAGAGAGTCAATTATCATATGGTTTCACTTATTTGTGGAGCACAAATAGCATGGTGGACATGGGGAGTTAGAGAGGAGAAGGGAGTTGGGAGAAATTGGAAGGGGAGGTGAACCACGAGAGACTATGGACTCTGAAAAACAATCTGAGGGGTTTTAAGTGGTGGGGGGGGTGGGAGGTTGGGGGAGCCAGGTGGTGGGTATTAGAGAGGGCACGGATTGCATGGAGCACTGGGTGTGGTACAAAAACAATGAATACTGTTATGCTGGAAATAAATAAAAAAATAAATTTAAAAAAAGAGAATATTTCAGGCAAAACAACAACAAGTGTAAATGTCCTGGGGCAGGCAAAAGCTTGGAATCTTCTCTGTCCCTAAAGAAGCTGGTGTGGCTGGGGAGCGGCAAGGGGATATGAGATGATGGTGATGAGGCAGAAAGAGAAGAAATAGAAGGAATAGAAGGAATCTGGTTGAGAAGTCAGAAGCTCCTGGATTTCTTGTCATAGAGATGGCATGGCCTCGGGAAAATGGGAAAAGGAAAGCCCAGATTTCTTATTTTCTTAAGATTTTATTTATTTATTTTAGAGAGAGAGTGAGTGGGAATAGGGGAAGGAGTGGGACAGAGGCAGAGGTAGAGAAAATCTCAAGCAGATTCTATACTGAGCCCAGAGCCCAACATGAAGCTCGATCCCATGATCCTGAGCTCATGGCATAAGCCAAAATCAAGATTCCAGGGCTTAACTGACTGAGCCACCCAGATACCCCAGGAATGCATAGATTTCTTAAAGGAAGAGATGACACTGACTGTAGACTCTCATTTGAAGGAAATTCAGATCAGCTCACCTCAAGGAGTTATACAAGATCCAACCTGAGGGTCAGCAGTCAAATCCCAGGTGAACAACTCTCCCCACTGTGACCCTGGTTCTGAGGTTTCCCTGCAGAGGACAGAAGGATATAATGAGCCTTGGTACTAGACAGAGAGGAGTTGAGTGATGCTTTCCTAAAAAGAGTCATGCTAAGTGTCTTGCCATTGGTAGCAGGAAGTAGGAGCAGTAGGCATTAAAATGACAGCAGTGGTGGCAACAACAAACTATGTTAAGTAATTCTGGACAGATGTTCTGTACAAATTCTGTACAGATGTTGACTTACCATAACTACCGAGAAAAGACAAAAATTATTAATTGCATTCAAATGCAAACACAGAGATTTAGAACCATTATGACAGAACAGCAGAGAAGGCTGGGAGATGCCCCACTGGACTATGAAAGAAAAATGTGGACTTTCCCTCCATTGGCTCTCTATACGGTTTTCATCCTACCAAAAAAAGTGGAACAAGTGGGCTGGTCTTTGAAAGAATCAGGGTTCCCACACATCAACGATCATGAAAGACCACTGATGGAATAAAGATCTTTTGTCTGATTGTCCCCTCCTTTCTCAGTAGCCTAATTCCCTTCTTTATCAACATCATTTATCATGGTCTGGTCAGTCTATCCACACAGAGTGCACTCAGCTTATCCTCTCTGGGGACATGGCCGCTGTATGCAGCCTGTCCAAGAGCCTGAAAGCTTGTTCTCAAGAGGGTTTCATTGAATCTGATCAATCACATGGTCTGTCCACACATTCTTTTTTTTTTTTAATTTATTTATTTTTTTCAGCGTAACAGTATTCATTGTTTTTGCACCATACCCAGTGCTCCATGCAATCCGTGCCCTCTATAATACCCACCACCTGGTTCCCCCAACCTCCCACCCCCCCACCCCTTCAAAATCCTCAGATTGTTTTTCTGTCCACACATTCTTGATTAAGATCAAGGTTGTCTTCTCATTTCTCTGCTTATGGCAAATCCTGAAACTGCGCCTGCCCCACTCTAGGTCCTCCTGTGTAGAGCAATGGCTTTAAATCTCCAGGGTCACTCATCTCCCCCTCCCTCTCGTGTGCATTTGAGGGGTAGGGATGGTGTAGGACAGGCCTTGTGCCTGTCATGTGGGGGGCCTGGAAGTACAGACTTGGAGGTTATGCATGCAGAAGCCATTCCTGCATCACATATACTCTCCCAGCTAGTTCGGGTTCAAGGCCAGTGTCAGGTGTCACATTAGTTGCCATGTGTCTTTAGCCACATTTAATCTGTAACATTTCCACAGTCTCTGTATCTTAGATCTCTGAATTTTTTTTTTTAGCATTGACATTCTTTTATTTTATCTTATTTTTAACTTAATTTTTTTTCAGTGTTCTTTGTTTATGCACCACACCCAGTGTTCCATGCAATACATGCCCTCCATAATACCCACCACCAGGCTCACCTAACCCCCCACCTCTCTCTCCTCCAAAACCCTCAGCTTGTATCTAGAGTCCATAGTCTCTCATGGTTTGTCTCCCCCTCCAATTTCCCCCAACTCATTTCTCCTCTCCATCTCCCAATGTCTACCGTGTTATTCCTTATGCTCCACAAATAAGTGAAACCACATGATAATTGACATTCTCTGCTTGGCATTTACAATGGAGAATTATGCCTCCATCACAAAAGATGAATACCCAACTTTTGTATCAACATAGACAGGACTGGAAGAGATGATGCTGAGTGAAATAAGTTAAGGTCTTTGAAATTTTTGAAGAAATTAGCATCTCTTTTTAATTTTTCCTTCTAAATAGACATCATTTTGGGGGAGAGTTTTAGATTCACAAAAGAAAATGAGCAGAAAGCAGAATTCTCATATACCCTGTGTCCCCATGCCCCCCGCCATGCACAGCCTCCACTCACTCTCAACATCCTACACTAGAGCAGTACGTTTGTTACAAATGATGGACCTACATTGACACACCACCACAAGTCCATAGAATCCATTAGGATTCACTCTTGGTGCTGTATATGTATATGTAACTCAGGATTTTTCTCTTGCTAGTCTATCTTTTGTCAGTTTATCTTGTACATTCCCAGTCTCTGAACCTAAGAGGGTGGAAGAAAAAGTTTCTTCCTCCACTCTGTTTCCTCCATCTATTCCATAAACACATATCCAGGTTGAACCCTGGCTCTTCACAACATTAACCTTTGTGCACATTTGCTTACTCTTGTAATACATCTAACATAGTCTGAGAATTGTTTTACCCATACTACTATAATGAACAAGACTACTCAAAAAGTTTAGGATGTGTTTGCAGTTTTTCCCTTATCTTTACCCTACCCTGCTGAAGACTGATGTTTCATACCTAAACCATAAAATCAGAGATATACTCTGATATGAAAGTATTGGTGTTTAGTAAGTGTGCCATACAGTAATGCATAAGCAACACCATGTTGTTAGCCATAGACTATACAGTGGCATTGGGGTTCCAATTCAGGCCCATGCTTTTTCTCACTACTTGATGTTCCACAAAGTCACAAATGAAGTTAAGTGGGCATAGAATCAGGAGCAGAAAGTGTTTTTGAGACTGAGATGATAACATGCAGATAAGCAGGCATATCTATTTGATCATCCCAGAGAGAGCCCTCTTCTCTTTCCTTAGACTCGTCATTGGACAGGATGAACTGATTACAAGGGCAATGTTCTCAAGGGGCTGGAAGGTCATTGAAAGGTCAGGACAAACCCCAGACCTCCCTGACTTACTCCTACACCCAGTCTAAATACTTTTCACTGGAAGAGAGTATTTTCTGAAACTTGATCAGTCAACAAGTGCTCAGAAATGTTAAACAAAAACTATATTGTTCACTGAGAACTTCAGCCAGTAATGATTTCACTCTTCAGCTGTAACCCTGGTCATCGGAGCTGGCTGACCAAGTTCCAGATCTGAAATGCTATCTCAAATGGTCTGCTTTTTCTGAGGCCTGGGTGTTTCTGGGAGATTTGAAGCTGTCTTGAGGCAACATCCCCCAGAAACTTAGAAGGAACCAAAGGCTCTTGAGAGGCAGTTTTGGAGATAGGGCAAGACGGGGGACCGCAGATAAGACACATCCTGCTCTGGATCTACCCCCTTCCTCTTTCTGGCCACTCTACTGTCTACCACACAGAAGGGAGTAGCCAAAGGCAACCTTTAGGTGCAAGGTAAGCTGCATTGTTTAGACCCCTCTTCCTCCAGCCTTCATTCACTCCCTTTGCTTCCTATTTACAAACTTGTCTGTCCCATTTTCCCCCCCGGGAGCCTCAGGTACAGCTATGTTTCCCACCATCATCCCTATGAGTTATACTCAGTTTTACGTGGTTATCTCAAGCTCTCTTGGAAGCACTGCTTTGAACGTCTCAGTGCCATCTTACGGTTTCTCCAGCGTAAATCTTTGTGTGTCTACTGTGATGTCCAAACCCAGATCTGCCTGTGTTTTCCTGATACACCCATTCCATTTTCACTGCTCTCTGATTCTCTATAAAGATAGAAGTTATAGGGCCTGGTTGGCTCAGTCGGTTAAGTGTCTGCCTTTGGGTCAGGTCATGATCCCAGGGTCCTGGGATCAAGCCTCTCATCTCGGGCTCCCTGCTCAGGAGAAAACCTACTTCTCCCTATCCCTCTGATGTTCCTCCTGCTTATGCTCTCCCTATGTGCCAAATAAATCAATAAAATCTTTTAAAAAATAAAGATAGAATTTAGAGATCGTCAGTCTATGCCTCCCTCCCGATCAGAAACTTTAATCACTGTCACCTCTACTAAACAGAATTAAAACTGAACTTTAATTTTGACTCTTGAAGGAACAATATCAGTGGTGGTAATAATAATATTAAAATTCTATTAGGGTTTACTGTGTGTTTTCAATAGGGTGACCATATAATTTTCTGTCAGAATGGGGACACTTTTGGGAGTGAAGAGGGATATTATTATTTATTAGTCAAGAGAATGAGCATAAATAGGTATTGCCCTGGACAAACAGGGGCATTTATATGGTTTCATACCTATGAACCAGTTTCACATGATAGAGGACTAAAGGAGCTCTCGGTGGTCTCTCTTGTAAGGGCACTAATCCTATCCACTAGTGCTC
Source organism: Mustela lutreola (assembly GCF_030435805.1). Classification (NCBI taxonomy): domain Eukaryota; kingdom Metazoa; phylum Chordata; class Mammalia; order Carnivora; family Mustelidae; genus Mustela; species Mustela lutreola. The sequence continues at coordinate 57,176,860 of NC_081296.1, forward strand.
CACCTTCATGACATAATCACCTCTCTAAGACTTCACCTCTAAATACCATCTCATTGAGACTTGGGTTTTAATATACAAATTTGGGGTGGTGGGTGGGAAACAAACATTCAGTCTATAGCATCTTAGAATAAGGTACTTTAATTATTCCTAATTTACAGATAAGGAAACAAATACAGAAGTTGATATATTATTGATCTTTAAAATCATAATGCAGGACTTTTGGTTATTCATCTGCTCTCATCCAGAAAAATGCCAATCAGTGTTGCAGGAATAATTAAAAATGTGAACTGATTCCACAGCCCCGTCCAAACAGACTCCAATCGCTATGCTTTTAAATTCTTTTTTATTAGTGCTTTGCCAATCATCCAGCTTGTGTGTTTTATAGATGATGAAACTGAGGTCCAGAGAGGTGGAAAAATTTTCATGATCATAACATACCAGTCATAAAGCTGCAACTAATACATATGGTCTTCTCACTCTACAGGCTCTAGTCAAATTCTCAAGAGTGATTTATGGAAATGAATATCACACTGTATGTGCCTAAAGAAATGACAACTGTGATGTATGTCAAACTACTTGAGAAAAATTTTGAGAGATTGATATCACATTTTAATCTGTAATGAAGAGAAAGAGAGAGTGTTCATTTTTTCCCCCTCTATTAATCTTATCTCTTAACTGGACCATTTAGTCCATTTATATAATGTAATTATTCAATTTATTCTCCTCAGTGAATATCTACTATCTTAGTTTGCTTTTTCTATGTGTCTCATTTGTCTGGCATTTCTATTTCCTATACTTTCTTCTCTTCTTTTGGATTATGGGTGTATTTGTTATTCTGCGACAGCCATTAAAGCTGCTCACAAATACTTCTCTTGTTCCAGGCACCTAAAAGGATCCTATTTCTCTGTCTCTTGTACTTAAATGTTAACATGAGGCTTCTTCTGGTCAATGAAATGTGAATAGAAGTGATATGTGACCCTTCCAGTAGAAGGGTTAAGAGTGGCCCTGTGGGCTGCTATTTTTTTTTTATGATTGTATTTATTTACAATCTTATTTACAATCTATTTACAATTGTATTTATTTACAATTTACAACTATTTATTGTATTTATTTAGAGAGAGTTTGAGTGGGTGGAAGGCAGAACGGGAGGGAGAGAGAGAATCCCAAGGAGGCTCCACACTCAGCCTGGAGTCTAACTTGGGGCTTGATCTCATGACCCGAGATCATGACCTGAGCCAAAGTCATGAGCAGGTTGCTTAACCGACTGAGCCACCTGGACATCCCAGTGCTATGTTGTCTTTCCTTTGCTTCTTTGATTATGACAGTGTGTGTCAAGATGAAGCCTGTGTCAGCCCATTTTCCCAAGTGAATACAGCAGGCAGAGCCCCTTAGCTAGACCAGGATAGACATGTAGCAGGAAATGAGAAAGAAACTTTAAACTACTAAAAGTTTGAGTTTGTTACTACAGCACAACCTAGACTATCCTAACTGATCCACACTCTACTTATTCCCTCTGCTAGTTTGGAATTCAAACCCTGTGTTTCAAATCTTTTCATTGTTTACCTTAGAAATTCTCAAATGCATAGTAAGCATAGACAAGTCTAATCATCTCTTGAACACTTGGCAATTCACATCACTTCCAAGTTATGCTCCTGATGTCTATTTTAATATTATCTTCTTAACTCAACAAGACATTATTGCTTTATATAGTCAAGACATCTTTGATTTGTTCACATATTTGTCATCAACTTTTTTTAATTCCTTCCTGAATTTCAGACTTCCATTGAGTAGCTTTTCTCGGTAACCTGAAATCCATGCTTAGACATTTTTTTAGTGGAGGGCTGCTTTAATGAAGTTATAAACTCCATTAGGTTTTGTTATATCTTATTGTTTTGTCAGCAAATGCCTTATTTTATCTTCATTCCCTAGTGTCAGGGTAAATAATTCTATGCTGGTGTGTTGAGAAATCAGAGCTAGTATATTCTCTTAAGATTATAATGTGCTGAAGAGGGGTCAAGCCATCCACATGGTCAGGTTACTCCCTCAGCATTCCAGTTACCACTTTGGGGAGTGAAAAACCCAGGGCTCCATTTCAGGACATGGACACAGAAGCAAAGTCTTAAGATTTGTTACTTACAGCTCCCAGAAATGGGGAGATGGAGAGTTGTGGGGAGAGAATGAATTAATGGCACAATGAACCAGAGGAAGGGGCAGTGCTCCGTCCCTGGTCAGAAGCAAGCAGGAGAGAGAGAGCAAGGTAACAAGTACCTTTCCCTTTAAAAGTGGTTGATGTAAAAATCACTAACTTTTCACCTGCTCAGGTCTAACTGATTATTTTATTTTATCTTTGAGAGGTAGGGGAAGAAAGGCAGAGGGAGAGGGACAGGGAATCTTAAGCAGACTCCCCAGTGACAGGGAGAAACCTGATGGTGAGGTAAATCCCAAGACCCTGAGATCAAGACTTGAGCTGAAATCAATGCTGTATGCCTAACCAACAGAGCCACCAGGGGTCTCTCAGAGATTCTCTTACCTGAATAAAGGCAATCTTCTGAGAGTGAAACTTCCCTAAATCTCCACTGGGGAAGTTTTACAGACTGGAAGAGGAGAGGCCACTCACACCTACATAAGCAAACATTATCACAAACTGCCTTGCTTCCCACTTGTTCCCAAAAGTTCATTTATCTCCCAACAAAACACAAAAACAAGACCCCATTTATATCCTATTTCCCTCACTTCCCTCGCCTATGAAGTTAATCTAGAAACCTCTATCCCTTGCTGTTCAGGGAGCCACTTCTTTTGTTCTCTGACATAGGCATGCAAATAAACCTTGTCTATTTTCCTGTCAGTCTTTTTTTATCAGGGACATTGCAGGCTCTCTGACATGAACCTAAGTGGTTAAGGGAAGTTTTCCTCCCAACACCACTCCAGATGATATGCGTGCTATATGGGACAAAGAGACAGACCAAACCTGGGTGGAAGGTAGGGTGCTAGGCAAATTACAGAAACATAAAAGTAAAAGCTCACACCACACCACATCATCCTCATCCGCTGGCACTTTCCAGTTCATACTTGTACACAAATCATGCTGACTTCACGGAAGAGTTCTTAGATATCATGTGGCAACATAATAAAAACTCTTCCCTTTAAGGAATTCTGTTCTTTCTACTGAGGTCCCTCTCTTTCCTCTTCCCCTTTCTTCCTCTCCTCAGGGCTTCAAAACTGCCTACTTTATCACGTTCCGGTTTTTTGCAAAAAAAAAAAAAAAAAAAGAAAAGAAAGAAAAAGAAAGAAAGAAAGCCTGTGAGGTCCTTTACTTCACCCCTACTTTCTTAGGAAGTCAGAGATGGCTCCATGTCAATGATACGGATCCTTTATGGAGGATGTCAACAGCACCCTATGTGAGCCATCATGAGAGCTAGCATTTATCATGCTTTCCAATGATCTCTCCGAGCCTTCTGCCCATCTTACCTTATTTTGTCCTCATAATAAACCTAAGACGTACTTATCATCATCCCCATTTCAGGGCTGAGGAAATGGAGGAACAGGGAAAGAAATTCAGTTCTGGGAGTTGCCCAGCTCCTCAGATGCTAAATCAGAATTTGGACTGAGACCATCTAAATCCAGAGCAAGGAGGGAATTATGATTATTCTCATTCCAGAGGAATGGAAATTGTCACCCAGAAAAGTCAGGTCTCTTTCTAGGAGGTGTGAAATCGTATAACATTCTGCGCACTAAAGACTCCATTTTAAAGCTCCATTTCCCCTTGTAGTGAAGTTTTGAACTGGGCGGAAAGACCTTTTGAACTGGCCAGACACAGTAACTGTTTTATAAGCAGTTGCATATAAAGATGGGGACACCTGGCATCTGGGTCATAAAACTGCCAGTGTGGCCTTCTGATGACAGATGATTAAATCATGCAGAGCAGGAATCGTGTGGTGTGATAACACCAATGCATTAGTCAACCAAAGTGTAAATCAGCAGGGCTCAGTCTTCTGCTCCCTGATGCAAGTCTGTACCCAAACTCTTTAGCCCCCAAACCCTGCTCTTCTTGTGCAGGAGGGCACTTCCGGGGGATTGCTCCAAAAAACACAATCCTGAGACTTCCCAGTAAAGTCTTTTGTTCTTTTTCAGTTTTCGCTTTCTTTCTCAGTTGACAGAGGGAAATTTCTGCTAAGAAATATGGTTTTCTCTATTTTTTCTCCAAAGAGGATTTGGGTGTTTTTTTGTTTCTTTGTTTTATAGGTAGTTTGCAATCCCAGCATGGGGCTCAAACCTGCAACCAACCATGAGATCAAGAGTCTGATGCCCTGGTGACTGAGCCAGCCTGACATCCCTTGGGGATTTGGTTTGACTTTAGTTCCTCTCCTCCACTCTGACCTTCCAGGAGCTGTTGCTGTGGCCAAGAACTGCCACACACCCACCTTTCACAAGCAGGAGAGCTGAAGTAGCCAGCAGTCCGGAGGTTGCAGGTCTCCTCCTCCTCCCTGAGGAGGAGTCCCTCTGTCAACTGAGAAAGAAAGCGAAAACTGAAAAAGAACAAAAGACTTTACTGGGAAGTCTCAGGATTGTGTTTTTTGGAGCAATCCCCCAGAAGTGCCCTCCTGCACAGGAAGAGCAGGATTTGGGGGCTAAAGGGTGTGGGTACAGACTTGTATCAGGGAGCAGAAGACTGAGCCCTGCTGATTTACACTTTGGTTGACTTATGCATTGGTGTTATCACACCACACGATTCCTGCTCTGCATGATTTAATCATCTGTCATCACTGCCCATACCGCCACCCCCCAAACCCCAGACCTCAGGTCCTTGCAGCATTCCACTGGGTGCAGCTGGATGCCCACACCCTGCCCCCCACCAAGAGGTGAGGTTGGAATTCCAGCCATGCCAGGACCCCTGGGGAGACAGAGGACATCCTTTCCCTGCTGTTGTGAGGATCACGTTTATGTGTCCTTTACTATTTGTTGAGAATGGTCCAAGTACTATTTGTTGAGAATGGCCTCCTGAGATGACAAGGACTTTGCTGAGGTTCAGACATCAATACCGTTGTAGCCAAGATTCACCTTTCTCAGCAGTCCTGAAAAAAAAAGTGGTGTGGATGTTTCCCTACAATGTCCTTCCTCACAAGGTCCTTGATTCCCACTAAAGTGAAACCAAGATGCTCCTCCCACCTATCTTTCCTTGGAAGCCAAGCCCCTTTGTAATCTGTATAAGATTCCCTCCCCAGGGATCTGGGGATCACAGAGACTGGCCTTCGGCTCTGTGCTAGAGATCAAGCTAGAGATCCAGGTCAGTGGTTGAAGAGGTGGTCTCAGGGACTCATTCTACTTCTGTGTTGGATTGGAGGGACCGGGGTGGCTGAGGTTAGCACCTGGAAAAACTTGAGCTGGACCAATATCGGGATGGAGCATGTGGGCTGCAGGGAACCAAAGGCATTGGGGGAGGGAAGCATCACTCTTGGGAATACAATGGCATCCCTCTATGATGCTGGTGTTAGGCACTGGGTGGTTGCCCTTTTGTTGGAGGACAACAGGCCTCTCTCTGTCTGTCATGATCCTGGAGGTCATGTGGTATTTCAGGGATGCAGTTCAGCTCATGGTTTATTCAAAAGGATTTTCTAATAAGCCCCTTGAGCACTGGGTATAAATGTATTTATTTTTTAAATGTATTTTATTTATTTTATTGTTTTAAGATTTTATGTATTCATTTATTTATTTGACAGTGAACCACAGAAAGCATAGGCAGAGTGGGCAGCAGAGGTAGAGGGAGAAGCAGACTCTGCATTGAGCAGGGAGCTGGGCTCGAGGTGGGGCTCGATCCCAGGACACCCAGATCATGACCTGAGCTCAAGGCAGACACTTAACAGACTGAGCCACCCAGGTGTCCCCTCAAATGGATTTTAAATTTTAAAATTCCTAGTATTCAGACACAGGACTGTAAGATTTTAGTTACCACCCAGAGGTGAGGACCCACCTCTCTCCAGCAAGGGGGACTTAAATGCTCTTGGATAAGAGTGTATGTGAGCATCTCAATGATTGGAAAATTGCACAGGAGGTGGGATACCTTACTGGCTGACCAAAGGGAGACTGTGAGCCAGCGAGGCCACATGTAGGAGCTGGGGTTCTTTCTCAGGCAGTGCTTTTTCTCTTCTCTCCTTTTCCTGGCTAGGCTCTTCCAGAGGAGTGAGACCACCATGGCTCAGGAGAGGTTCTTCATCCTGTTCCCACTACTGGTCCTGGTGCTGCTTGTGCTGGGCTGTGTCCAGCCTTCTCTGGCCAAGGAGTCACGGGACGAGAAGTTCCAGCGGCAGCACATGGACCCGAACACCTCCACCGTCACCTCCGGCTACTGCAACCAAATGATGAAGCGCCGGAATATGACGGTTGGACGGTGCAAGCCAGTGAACACGTTTATCCATGAGCCTCTGCCAGATGTCCAGGCTGTCTGCTTCCAGGGAAATGTCCCCTGCAAGAACGGGCAGCCCAACTGCTACCAAAGCAGCTCCAAAATGCGCATCACTGACTGCCGCCTGAAGAATGGCTCCAAATACCCCAAATGCGACTACCAGACCCAGCAGCTACAGAAATCCATCATCGTGGCCTGTGAAGGGAATCCATACGTGCCAGTCCACTTTGACGGTTCTATGTAGGTCTGCACCTGAGGCCAGAACAGCAAGATGCCCCACCTCCCTTTTGTGGCACCTGCTTCTCCCCTCTCCCTTCCTTGTTCCGAGGGACAGAACTCCACTCAGGGCTCCTATCCAAAACACACCCTTTTGTGGCACCTGCTTCTCCCCTCTCCCTTCCTTGTTCCGAGGGACAGAACTCCACTCAGGGCTCCTATCCAAAACACACAGGGCTTGCCCCTGTGTGGTTTGGAGGGGGTGAAGGGAGCCCCATGTGAACCACTTCACTGCTTCTTTCAATAAAACACAGTTGCAACCACCTGGATTTCTGAAGCTGTCATCATCTGGTACTGTCTGTCTGATTGTGTTCCTGCTCGGGTGAGAACTGTAAATCTGGGTAGATTTCGTAAGCATGGAATAGAATAATTACATGCCTTTGCTCCTGACTCTTGGTTCTCGGTGACCTGAGATCATTCCTTTTCTCAGAGATGCCTTGCTGTCAAATATGAAGCTGTTAAGTATGGGCTATTTGAGGTGAAAGGGAGCTACAGTCTGGGACGTTCTGCTGGGTGAGCTGATGGAGGGTGAGCTCAAATACCGAACTCTCTGGCATGGAAAGAAGGACAGGGTGACCTCAAGAAGACCCTGCTTAGGGTCCTGGGATGGAGCCCCGCATTGGGCTCTCTGCTCGATGGGGAGCCTGCTTCCTCCTCTCTCTCTGCCTGCCTCTCTGCCTGCTTGTGATCTCTGTCTGTCAAATAAATAAATAAAATCTTTAAAGAAAAAAAAAGAAGACCCTGCTCAGACCCTGGCTGGGAGGACATGGGGCTGAAATTATGATCCTAAATTTTCCTTTTCCTTTTATTGAGTGGGCTATTACCAGATCACAAAAATGGCCATCTCTTAGTTGGAAAGTCGGAACCTTCCACTTAGGAGCTAGAGGGGTCTGTAAGGATTATTAAATTGAAGGAGAATAAGTAGATTTTGACTCGCGTATCCACTTTCATGGGAAGGGCCTGCCTAGAACACTGCAGAAAAAAAATTCTAATAAGCGATGTAGTTGAACAGTAGCCTCCATTGAAGGCAGGATGGACGTAATTGTGTGTGTTCCACTTGCCATCCTTGAGATAAGGTAATTCCCACTTTTACAGAGGAACAGTCACTTACCTATTCCTGAGATTCAGGACTTGAGTGACTTGCTCATGGCTGCTGCTACTTAATGGCACAGCTGAGACCAGACCCCAGGTCTCCTGGCCTCCAGTGCTTGTTCTTTCTGCTACCAGAGTGAACTCAGGAAGAAAATCCTGCAGTCTCCCTTTTCCTAAGTGCAGTGGAGGAGGGCCCCTGGGTGGCTCAGTCAGTTAAGTGGCCTACCCTTGATTTCAGCTCAGATCTCTATCTCAAGATCTCAGGGTCATGAGTTCCAGCCACGCATTAGGCTTCACTGGAGGCATGGTGCCTACTTTAAAACCATAACTATTAAGAAAAAACCAAAATCCCAATCCCCCTAATTGCTGTGGATGGAACTATAGCTCTCTCCCTGACCTCGCTGGTGGCTCTCTCTCCTGTTTCCAGGGTACTGGCTCTGTGAGTGCTCCGTGTCTGGCATCACTTCTATAGAGCCCTTGAACCTGCTTTGAATCAGCTTCTGTCATCACTTCATCATCTCACTGGACCCCCTGTTTCCAGCTGCATCTGGCTCCTAGAACTAGAGAAAAGCCCTACTTCTAACCAGTCTGACCAGTTCAGTCATTGTCCTTACACACAAAATTCATAAATGTTGGAAGAGACTGTGTTTCCCTTAAGTGAAGTGAACTTTTTGCTTCTGAAGAGGGGAGAAGGGCTGTGGGTGACAAGGGCCAGACATCCCTGCATTTCTGTGGTAATGAGGATCCCACTTCTTACCAGCAGTGAGGATGAAGATGGAAACTTGGAGTATCTTGACAGATTCCTTGGGCCAGAATTTGTATTAAGTTCATTCAACCCTTATTCCCAAACCTCAATCTCCTCATTTCCCTCCTGCTGGTGCTAAGAGAACACTTTCCTGAAGCCTTTAAGAATACTCACTGGGGGTTTTGCTTCACTATCGGCACATTTACCAGCCCTGGCTTCTGACTACCCTCATGTTCTGGGCCTGGGACTGCTCGGGGCTTCTGTCTGTGGAAGAAAGTGATAGGTGGTGACAGTGGTCCAGACCATCACACCTGGGGAGCCTGTGGGAAGGGAGAGTGCTCTGAATAGGAGAACACTGGGAGAGGAAAGACAGAGTCCTGCCATAGAGAGGGTCAGGCACAATCAAGGAGAGAAACACCTGATAGTCTGGCGACAAATTGGAGCGCTCTGTTCAGTGGGGATACTATTGCTACCCCACAAAGAAAGGAGTACTAACCCCTTCCAGGAAACAATTCTGGGCAGATAGATTGGAAATTTGAAGTGCTAACATATTAAGGTGAGTATCTGCTTCAAGGCAGAAATGGCCATATCCAGTGATTCTTTTAAGAAGGATAATGCTAATTTCCAGAAAATTCTTCAAAACAAACAAGCTTCAGAAAGTCTGCATTCTCAGTGGACAGGTAAGTCCATCTCCATGTCCCAGTTTCTCCTTACTCCTACAGTTTTAAGTATTTCCTCAAAATCATAGTGTCTTCTGCCCTGGTGATCCTCTTCTGCCCCTCTCAGAGGTAAATTTTTCCTTAAATCCTGCAGCCGAGAGCTCCCCCACACCAGTACTACCTCACATCAAAACAGATCAGTCCTCCACACCTAAAGGAGTCCTTCACTGAACAGGGTACCTGAGACTCACCCTGGTCCTTTCTTTCCACGTGTTGCCTCATCAGCATTTGCACTTTGAGCTTTCTCTCTAACTGAAAGGAAAGGCCACTCCCAATCCCTACTCTTGCCTTCTTAACTGAATCAGCTCTCACAGGGCAAGTGTGAACAATGAGAGGGTGCAGAATCTATCCGCCATCATGGAAAGCACTTCCCTATTGCTTTTGGGACTTGATCATAAATGTGGAATGACCCGCCACTTACAAGATTCATGTTTCATGATGGAGGGTCCTACACAGAAGGCACAGAATGAAAATGTATTTCTGAGGATGAGACAGGGGCACAAGTGCAAGTATCTCATTGTCAGGAATCACTTCCTAGGGGGCAAGTAGCATAATACCTCTACAAATCCTTCAGCAAATCCATGAGTACCTTGGGTTGCTACAGGCTTACAGTAAGCGTGGATGGGAACATGTCTTCTTGACTTCCTCCCTCCAAGCTTATTTCCCTTCTCATTCTCTTACTGTCTTCTTAATTAACAAGAAAGAAGAAGTCGTTCATCTGAAGGCACAGAGTATCACTGGTTATGTTCTACTAAGGAGTAAGGTGACTGTACTTTAAGGTAATGATTGTTATCTGCCTTCTCTAGTTTCTTCTAGTGACAAGTCTGGGGAGGGCCTACACCTGGGGTTACTTTCCTTTCTTTTCCATCCTCCATGAGTCTGCAGCTGGGTAAATAATGGCACCAGGGCACCTGATTGAGCCCCAGCCCCACTATCAGCTCCCTGTGGCCCGAAGCATGTCTACAGCCCTCACTGGGCCACGGTTTTCTAATTTGTAAAATCAGAGGGATGGGTTTGATCATTTCCAAGTCCCCTTACACTGCTGACTTTTCTAGAGGAGTATCTGTTCTCTTTCTAGCAGTGTTGCATGTGGGTTTTGGCTACATGTGAATAGGCATCTCTAGAACAGTCACCTTACTGAGATCTGGTTTAGGTCAGAGCACTCTCTCTGAGGCCTGGGTCATCCTAGCCAACTTGGAGCACCCTTCTAGGGGAGATTCTCCTCTCAAGCAACTTCAGACAGCCTCTGAGAGTCTAAGCTGGCAGTTCACTTCCGCCAGGGCTTGTTAGGCTTCCTGGACCCTGACAGCCCATGGAGATTTTCGTTTGGCTCCGATGCCCCAGAGGGGAGAGATAAATGCCGAGGCAAGATTAGGGTAGCAAACAAGAGAATGTGAGAGTGGGACCTGGAATTTTCGGAGTGTCATTGGAAACATGCCTGATAGAGGTTGAGGGGTACTTGGCTGGCTCAGTCCACACAGCATGAGACTCTTGATCTTGGGAGTTGTAAGTTTAAGCTCCACATCGGGTGTAGAGATTACTTAAAAACAAAACCTTTAAAAAAAAAATAGAGATTGAGAGCTGGGCCCTTCTTCAGGCTAGCATGTTTGACAGCCTCTCTTCCCCTTGTGCTTCAGACTCCCCCTTCCCTCCCATAAACACCACTGAACAATTTTTTAAGAGGACAGCTGTCCAATAATGGGGCTTGTGCTACTGTAACATAGAGACAAAATCTATGTGCTCATGACTAGATACACATGTGATCATGTATATAGACCTATGAAGTTAAGGAAAATCAGGGCAAGGAGGGCCATTTGTGATCTGGCTCCAAGAACTTTATCTTAAGGATGGAGAAACTATGGCATGAAACCAAGAATAGAATGAAGAAAACCAAGTCTGTGGATTCCTTGAGTGTGGGCTTTTATGTTTGCCTGCAAATTTGTGTTCTTTTAAAAAAAAATTTTTTTTAAATTATCAGAATAGGAATATATATCTTTTCAATGTATAATTCTCTGAATTTTTTCCTGAAGATTTTATTTATTTATTTGACAGAGAGATACAGAACATAAGTGGGCAGGCAGAGGGAGAGGAAGAAGCAGGCTCCTTGCCGAGCATGGAGCCTGACATGGGGCTTGAACCCAGGGCCCTGGGATCATGAACTGAGCTGGAGGCAAGCACTTAACCAACTGAGCCCCTAGCCACCCCTGATTCTCTGAATTTTAACATGCATAGAAAGTTGTTACGAGATGATTTATCACAGCTGTTAACTCAGGACATGAACAAGGAGCCCTGGCCCTGCAGAGGCCAACTGCTCTATCCCAGGAAATCTGAGGGGGCTGGACAAATCCACAGCACAGCTCCCGGCTGGATCTGCCAATACTGTTGCCAAACAAATTCAGATAAACTCGTCACAAGAGAAGCTAATAAGTCAAGAGATAAGGGTTTGGAAAAGAGAAAGGGAGGAATTTGTTTCCAGGGCCAGCAGCTGTGGGAGATGGCAGGCTCAAGCCTTAACAATTGATTTCTCTGCCTGCAAGATGGACAACCAGAGTTTTCTAGAAGAGGTTCAGGGCAGGGGATGGTACCTGCAGGCAAGAATCATGGGTGAGGTGGGATGTGTTCAGCCCATGATCTTGGCAGAGAAAAGGATGCAGGGGATGGTCATTAGGCATTCCATTGCTATCTGGGCTTTTCTGGTCTGGAGGCTGGAATGTTCTGGTCATTATCAGTGCCTCAAGTAAGTGCAATAGGAAATAACTGTTGGGTTCTATACTTGAACACGAGGCTCACTGACAGAATTGTGCAACCGTTATCACAACCAGGACACACAAGAGTTCTACCACTCTCATTTCCCCTTGTGGTAATCTTCTATAGCCATATACTTCCCACAACCCCCACCCCCAACTCTGGGAACCACTGATCTATTCTTTGTCACTATCGTCCTGTCTTTTCACACTATTGTATAAATAAAATTGTACACCATGAACTTTTCCAAGACTGGCTTCTTTACTCAGGGTAATGCCTTTGAAATTCATCCAGGTTGTATGGATTCATAGTTTATTCCTTTTTATTGCTCAGTAGCATTCTATTGCATGGATGTTCCATAGCTTGTCTGTCCATTCACCCACTGGAGGACATTGCCCGCAAATTTGGGGTGATTATGAAGGCAGCTGCTTTAAACATCTGTGTACAAAGTTTTGTGTGCATTGTTGAAAGGATAGACACACATATCAACAGAACAACATCAGGAACCCAGAAACAGGCCCACACAAATATGATCAAAACTTTTAAAAAGATTTATTCATTTATAATTTGTCAAAGAGAAAACAAGCCAGCACAACCATGGAGTGGCAGGCAGAGGGAGAAGCAGCTGTATGCTAAGCAAGGAGCCTGATTGCAGACTCGATCCCAGGACCCAGGGATCATGACCTGAGTCAAAGGCAGATGCTTAAGCAACTGAGCCACCCAGGAGTCCCCAATCAAATGTTTTTTGACAAAGGTGTAAAGCAGTTCTAGGCAGAGAGATATTTGTTTTGGTGATTGAACATCCAAAAAGCCCCATGCAAGTCCCTTCCCCAAACTTTCAAACCCTAAATATTCCTTCCCTTCCCCACTCTTTTGAAAAATTTATTTCAATTCTATTTAGTTAACATATAGTGTATTATTCATTTCAGGGGTAGAATTTAGTGATTTGCCAGTCACATACAACATTCAGTGCTCATTACATCAAGTGCCCTCCTTAATGCCCATCACCGAGTTACCCCACCTCACTACCCACCTCCCTCATCAACCCTCACTTTGTCCCTATAGTTAAGTCACTTATGGTTGCCTTCCTCTCTGTTTTTATCTCATTTTATTTCTTTCCCTTCCCCTATGTTCCTACCTTTTGTTCCTTAACTTCCACATATGAGTGAAATCATATGGTATTTGTCTTTCTCTGACTTTTTAACTCCATATAATACAATCTAGTTCCATCCATGCTGATGTAAATAACAAGATTTCATTCTTTTTGGTTCCCTGCCCACTCTTCAGTACCACTGGAGAGACCTGTGGTGTATGTTTTAGTCCTGGACCCACCAGCTGGATCTGTTCTCATCCAGAGAGTAAGAGGGAGCCTAGAAGCTCAGACAGGGTAGGCATGAAAGCAGAGGAAGTTAGAAGAAGGAAGGTAGAAGGGGGTGCTTGGGTGGTTCAGGCGGTTAAGCGTCCTAGTCTTGATTTTAGCGCAGGTCATGGTGTCAGGGTCCCGGGAGCCAGCTCTGTGCTGGGCTCCATGCTCAGTACAAAGCCTCCTTGGGAATCTCTCTCTCCCCACCTTTTTGCCCCTCCCCCTGCTTGCACATGCTCGCTCTCTCTAAAATAGATAAACGAATCTTTAAAAAAGTAAGGTAGAGGGAGTTATGTATATGGCATGAAGGAAGTAAGTCTGGAGAGACTTGGAGGGAAAAAAGGATGAGAAAACAAGATCATAAAGGGTGACATAGTTGAGTTCCTAGTTCCCTTGGTCCTGTTGACTTCCTGTTCTCAAAAGTTCACTATCAAATCACTCAGGAGGAGGAGGAAAATCACTTTTTCTCACAGAAAATATAGCTTCACTTTTCCAGAATTCTACCTTTCTCTCTTGGGCTTTTAGGAGTGAGGTTCCACTTATTGGCTTTTAAATAAGTGATTAAGTTAAAATGAGGCTCTTGGGGTGGACTCTAATCCGATGTGACTGGTGTGTTTATAAGAAGAGGAAATGGGAAAACATGGAGGTGTGTCAGGGGGTACATGTGCAGAGAAAAGACCCTGTAAGGACACAGCAGGAGGGCATCCTTCTTCAAGCCACGGAAAGAGGTTCGAGAAAGAAGAAACCAAACCTGTCAAGGCTGTGATTTTGGACTTCTGGTCTCCAGAACTGTGAGAAAATACATTTCAGTTGTTTATTTATTTTTTAAAATTTTAAAATAAAATTTAAAATTTTAATTAAATTTAATTAAAATTTAATTTTTAAATAAAAATTAAAAATTTTATTTATTTGTTTGAGAGAAAGAGAGAGAGCACAGGCAGAGGGAGAAGCAGGCTCCCCACTGAGCAATGAGCCTGATACAGGACTTGGTCCCAGGATGCATGATCTGAACTGAAGGCAGACACTTAACTGACTGAGCCACCCAGGCATCCCACAATTCTGTTGTTTAACCCACTCTTTCTGTGGTAGTTGTTATAGCAGACTTAGCAAACTGAAGCACACTGCCACCAATTCTTCCAGTCCTCTTGAATTATGTCTTTAATTTCTTAGATCAGTGCTCAGTGTGCCACCATGATATCCCCCAGTCCCTGACGCAGGTCATCCCATCCTATGTCCCAGACTAGAGCCTTGGAGCCCAACTGGACTTAGTGAGGGCAGAAGGTAAGGCCCCATGCTATCCCTCTTCATCCAAGGAATAGGAACAGATTAATGAGACTCATTTGTATTCTGCCAAGGTGCCATGGTTTGGAATAGCACATTTTGAACCCCCTCAATACTAAAAATCAAGTGTGCCAAAAGAATTTAAAGAAGAGAGCCATCCTATGTTCATGGGTCTAAAGACTCAACATTGCTAAGATGGGGATTCTCCCCAAATTGATCTATAGATTCAACTCAATCCTAATCAAAATCCCTTGAAGATAAGCTGATTCTAAAATCCTATGGAAATGCAAAGAACCTAGAACTGCCAAAAGAACCGTTTGTTTTAAGATAATATTTTCAAGTAATCTTTAAGTAAGGCAGGGGTCAAACTAAAAACCCCAAGATCAAGAGTGGCATACTCAACCCACTGAGCAAGCCCAGCACCCCGAGAATAGCCAACAAAACACAACACACAACAACTTTAAAAAGAGCAAAGTTGAAAGGCTAATGCCACTAGGTTTTGAAACTTATTATGAAGTTGGGGTGGGTTGGGGACAGTAAATTGGGAATGAGGGAATCTAGAGTAGTATGAAGAAAATTTGGGAGAAGGATGGATACCTTTATGATCTCGATGATGGTGGTTGTTTCACGAGTATACACATAGGTCAAAACTTACCAGGTTGTATTCTTTACATGTACATTGTGTATTGTGTGTCAGCTCTATGTCAATAAAGCTATAAACACCATTGTGAACTTAGTGTTTTTTAAAAGAAGTGTAAGGAGAATAAGTAGACAAATTAATCTCAAAATTCAAGTTTTTATTTTATTTCTTTTAATTTAAATTTATTTTATTTATTCAATTAATTAACATATAGTGTATTATTAGTTTCAGAGGTGGGGTTAGCACTGAGTGCCCATCACATCACCTGCCCTTCTTAATGCCCATCACCTAGTTACCCCATCACCCCACTCCCCACTCTTCCAGAAACCCTCAGTTTGTTTCCCATGGTGAAGTCTCTCTCTGAGTTCCCATGGTTTATTTCTCTCTCTGAGTTCATCTCATTTTCTTTTCCCCTCCTTTCCCCTATGTTCCTCTGTTTTGTTTCTTAAATTCTAGATATGAGTGAAATCATATGGTATTTCTCTTTCTCTGATTGACTTATTTTACTTAGCATAATATACTCTAGTTCCAACCATATCATTGCAAATGGCGAGATTTCTTTTTTTGATGGCTGAGTAATAGTCCTATATATATACCTATATATATATACCACATCTTCTTTATACATTCACCTGTCCATGGACTTCTGGGCTCTTTATATAGTTTGGCTCTGGTGGTAACTATTTCACCTTTGTGGGCTGCATGTGGTCTCTCTCTTCCCCTCCCCTCCTCCTCTTCTCCTTCCCCTATCCCAGTGGTCCTACCTCTAGATGGACAGGGGTTCCTAAATCATACTGCCCATTACAGTCATGCAGGGACCCTTAAAAACAAACTCCATAAAGCCCAGGCCTCACCCTCACAAATTTCTTTAGTTGTTTATTAAGTCTTCATAAAATTCATTTAATGAGATTGAGGTGGGACAACTTCTATGTCTCTTCTTTACTGTCACACTGCTACCACACTCATAACACTTGTAATGCCACATGCGCTGGGACAGAGGGGGCTTCCCAACACCAGGCCACTCTGGGATACTGGCTGGATATTGTACGATTTAACTCAATTCTGACACTAACTCCCTGAAGACAGGGTCAGCTCTCTAGGTTAAGGGCTCGGTCCCACAAGACTCCCCCAGTCCAGATACCAATCCCAAATCCAGGTTTTCACCTGTGTTTCTGACTGCCTGACTGTAAATCTGAGTTTCCCACCACCCCCTTGTTTGTTGGATTGATTTGGTGGAGCTCAAGGAAACATTTATGCTTTACCAGTTTATGAAAGGATATGATAAGGAGAGTGATGAACACCAAGATAAGGAGATAGCTGGAGTAAGGTCTGGGAGGGTCCCTAATGAAGGAGCTTCAGTCCCTGTGGAGATGGGGTATATCACCGTCCCAGTGTAGATGATGTAGGAAAGATGTTAAGGTTTGAAACCAGTGACCAAGAAAGAATTCCTGACACATCTTTGGTGCATAAAGGTGGTTTAATTAGAGCAGTGGGCAGGACCTGAGGGCAAATAGAGCTGTACTTGGGTCATGAGGAGTGGCCCATTACATACTTTCAGGTTAGGAGGGGGTTAGGGATAGAGTTCGTCTATAAGAAATTTGGAAGAAAGGTTTCCAGTACCTTGAGAAAGCCTGCTACTGTTGGGAAAAAGTAATTTATTACTCTCTAGGAAAACCTTAGTCACGAGACCCTTCAGAGGGTCATAAGCTTGGGGGATGATTGCCAATGTGTATCCAGGTGTGGAGGGAAATGAAGAGGTTTCCAAATGACTTTTTGAATGTTACAGTAGACTTACAGGACCCTGGGTTTCAGGCGAAAATTGTCATCTGCAAAAGAACATCACTCTTCCTTTGTCAAGGACTTGTTAGTGGGCGGTAGGTAATATGGAAATAGAGTTTTTCTTTGGTCTTTGTTTCCCCCATCATAAATGTGTTTGCCAACCTGAAGTTTCCTCAACCCTATACTTTTGGGAATTTTACAGAGGCTATTTCACATAGGCAGGACCAATTATTACCTCCATATTCAGGCCCTCCTTCCTCCCTCAAGGATGCGGGTGAGGCTGAAATTGCCTAACATTTAATCATGGATCCATGTTTTGGTGATCAGCCACCCAGGTGGCTGCCAAGGGTCTCTTTCATAGAACAAAAGATGTTCCAAGTGCTCTTATCACTTTGGAATTTACAAGGGTTTCGGGAGCTCTGTGCCAGGAATCAGAGGCAGATATCAACATATATTTTCTACTCTACCAGAGGGATACAGTCGTTGATACTGTTTTTTTTTAATTAAATTTATTTATTTTCAGCATAACAGTATTCATTATTTTTGCACCACACCCAGTGCTCCATGCAATCCGTGCCCTCTATAATACCCACCACCTGGTACCCCAACCTCCCACCCCCCCACCACTTCATTCCCCTCAGATTGTTTTTCAGAGTCCGTAGTCTCTCATGTTTCACCTCCCCTTCCAATTTCCCCCAACTCCCTTCTCCTCTCCAACTCCCCATGTCCTCCATGATATTTATTATGCTCCACAAGTAAGTGAAACCATATGATAATTGACTCTCTCTGCTTGACTTATTTCACTCAGCATAATCTTTTCCAGTCCCATCCATGTTGCTACAAAGGTTGGATATTCATCCTTTTTGATGGAGGCATAATACTCCATAGTGTATATGGACCACATTTTCCTTATCCATTCATCTGTTGAAGGGCAGAAAGATTCCCTTCTTTTTTTTTTTTTTTTATAAACATATATTTTTATCCCCAGCTCCCAGGTGAATTTCATATGAAACCAAAGTTAAGACCTGCTGGAACATTTGCTAAATTCATTTCTAAGATTTGCCACAGTTCTATCTTTCTAGATTGACTGTCAGGTCATTGAAGCTGATTCAGGGATATCCCTAAATGAATATCTGACTTAGTCAGTTTTCTTGACTCTCCCACAACACATGATTGCATGCAGAAAGGAACACAAACCTGTCAGAGAGTCCACCGTGATTTGGTCGATTTATGTAGATCTAACACCTCTGAGCATAAAAGATTTTCCTCAAGTTATCCTCATTCTTACTCCCTTCCACAATTTCTTCAAACTATGAGTCCCCTAACATATAAATAACCATAGTCAAGTACTAGGTGAGTAAGACTGAGTAACTGAGTGGTTTGATGAAAGGAAATTCAGCCTTTTACTAAGTTACTTTCTCCAAGAATCTGCTGAAATGTCCAGGTAATGTAATAGAGTACATAAGTCCACTGTGATTACTGATCAGGTTGATGCATGCCATCTGAAGACCCCTTTTCCCGAGGATGATGCTATGTTCCTATACTGGTTCCTACCCAAATGTGAACACAGATCTTTGTGTCCACTCCCCCTGCACTTGGCTTGAATACTTTGACACTCTGATGTAAATGTCAGGCTGCTTAAGATCAAGACTAATGAAAGCTGCTCTAAATTGGCAGACTCAAGTCCCATAAGAGAAGCTCCCCTACTGGGCAGCCAATTTCTCAAATGCCAGGTTGTCCTGGCCTTCTTGTGTCTTCCCACTGAGAGGGGCCTTGAGGATTTAGCACCCTTGGAATCCAGGCTCCTGAACCCTGAAACTTTCATATTTCTGTCTTTGTTTCTAAGACCTGACATAAAGATGTGGCATAAAGGAAGGTGAGTCCAGCTAGTACAGCTGTTAAAGGAATCGCTTGGTTTGGAAAGAACCATTGTGCAGCACAGATAACTGACACACTCATAACTACTTCACCATGGGGCCTTTCTGATAGGTATTATGTTTGCTGCTACTCAAAGACAGATCAGGCTACAAAGCACTTTGACTTACCCTGGACTGTTAACCAAGTGAGGCTCGTAGTTGGCAAGGAAATGGAAAGATATGAGGGGTAGCAGAATAGGCCACCTGCAAATATTCCTTTTTAGCATAAGAATTATGTTAAGCTGTTTATTGTCAGAAAGTACAGAGGAGAAGTTCTAAAAGCAGAGTAAAGGTAACTCTTTTGTAGGGGAAACTTACATTAGAAAGAGGCCTGTTCAGGGAAGTGAACCATGAAATGGGTCACCTTCATCTGAGAGAGTCATCTCCCTGGCAGGGCAAATATTGTTTCCCAAATATTTTCTCCTCTCACCTTTCTCTGAATTGCCTTCCCCCCTTTTAAAGCTGGAGACCCCAATCCTTTCCATAGTCAGGGTGGTCCATAAGACTCAGTTGGCTCCTTGATTTTAAGAATAATGTTTCTGTGGGGCTCGAATATTATGTACATATTAAAATAGTTTTTGTCCGGGGAGGAGTCAAGATGGCGGAGAAGTAGCAAGCTGAGACTGCTTCAGCTAGCCGGAGATCAGCTAGATAGCTTATCTAAAGATTGCAAACACCTGAAAATCCATCGGCAGATCGAAGAGAAAAAGAACAGCAATTCTGGAAACAGAAAAACAACCACTTTCTGAAAGGTAGGACCGGCGGAGAAGTGAATCCAAAGCGACGGGAAGATAGACCCCGGGGGGAGGGGCCGGCTCCCGGCAAGCGGCGGAGCAACCGCGCACAAAATCAGGACTTTTAAAAGTCTGTTCCGCTGAGGGACATCGCTCCAGAGGCTAAACCGGGGCGAAGCCCACGCGGGGTCAGCGTGGCCTCAGGTCCCGCAGGGTCACAGAAGGATCGGGGGTGTCTGAGTGTCGCAGAGCTTGCGGGTATTGGAACGGGAAAGCCGGCTACAGAGACAGAGCCGACAGTAAGCTCGCAGCTCGGTGTTACCTTGAACCGGTCGCAGGCTCGGTGAGCTCGGAGCGCGGCCGGAGGTCAGGCAGACGGGAGTAACTGGGCGCTGTTCTCTGAGGGCGCACTGAGGAGTGGGGCCCTGAGCTCTCGGCTCCTCCGGGCCGGAGACCAGGAGGCCGCCATTTGTATTCCCGTCCTCTGGAACTCTACTACGGAAAGCGCTCAGGGAACAAAAGCTCCTGAAAGCAAACCCGAGCGGATTACTCACCCCGGCCCCGGGTAAGGGCGGTGTAATTCCGCCTGGGGCAAAGACACTTGAGAATCACTACACCAGGCCCCTCCCCCAGAAGATCAACAAGAAATCCAGCCGAGACCAAGTTCACCTACCAAGGAGTGCGGTTTCAATACCAAGGAGAGCAGCAGAATTCCAGAGGAGGAGAAAGCCAAGCACGGAACTCATGACTTTTTTCCTGTGATTTTTTTTAGCCTTGCAGTTAATTTAATTTTTTCTTTTTCATTTTTTTTTTTTTCCTCGCCTTCGGGTAAAATTTTTTTTTTTTAACTGTTACCTTTTTCTTTTTTAACGATTTTTTAATAGTTTATCTAATATATATATATATTTTTTTACATTTTTCTTAGGTGTTTTCTTTTTTAAAAAAAATTCTTTTCTTTTCTTTTCTTTTTTTTTTTTCTTTTTTCTTTCTTCCTTTTTGAACCTCTTTTTATCCCCTTTCTCCCCACTCACGATTTTGGATCTCTTCTAATTTGGCTAAAGCATATTTTCCTGGGGTTGTTGCCACCCTTTTAGTATTTTACTTGCCCCTTCATTTACTCTTATCTGGACAAAATGACAAGACGTAAAAATTCACCACAAAAAAAAGAACAAGAGGCAGTACCGAAGGCTAGGGACCTAATCAATACAGACATCGGTAATATGTCAGATCTAGAGTTCAGAATGACAATTCTCAAGGTTCTAGCCGGGCTCGAAAAAGGCATGGAAGATATTAGAGAAACCCTCTCGAGAGATATAAAAGCCCTTTCTGGAGAAATAAAAGAACTAAAATCTAACCAAGTTGAAATCAAAAAAGCTATTAATGAGGTGCAATCAAAAATGGAGGCTCTCACTGCTAGGATAAATGAGGCAGAAGAAAGAATTAGTGATATAGAAGACCAAATGACAGAGAATAAAGAAGCTGAGCAAAAGAGGGACAAACAGCTACTGGACCACGAGGGGAGAATTCGAGAAATAAGTGACACCATAAGACGAAACAACATTAGAATAATTGGGATTCCAGAAGAAGAAGAAAGTGAGAGGGGAGCAGAAGGTATACTGGAGAGAATTATTGGGGAGAATTTCCCCAATATGGCAAAGGGAACGAGCATCAAAATTCAGGAGGTTCAGAGAATGCCCCTCAAAATCAATAAGAATAGGCCCACACCCCGTCACCTAATAGTAAAATTTACAAGTCTCAATGACAAAGAGAAAATCCTGAAAGCAGCCCGGGAAAAGAAGTCTGTAACATACAATGGTAAAAATATTAGATTGGCAGCTGACTTATCCACAGAGACCTGGCAGGCCAGAAAGAGCTGGCATGATATTTTCAGAGCACTAAACGAGAAAAACATGCAGCCAAGAATACTATATCCAGCTAGGCTATCATTGAAAATAGAAGGAGAGATTAAAAGCTTCCAGGACAAACAACAACTGAAAGAATTTGCAAATACCAAACCAGCTCTACAGGAAATATTGAAAGGGGTCCTCTAAGCAAAGAGAGAGCCTACAAGTGGTAGATCAGAAAGGAACAGAGACCATATACAGTAACAGTCACCTTACAGGCAATACAATGGCACTAAATTCATATCTCTCAATAGTTACCCTGAATGTGAATGGGCTAAATGCCCCTGTCAAAAGACACAGGGTATCAGAATGGATAAAAAAACAAAACCCATCTATATGTTGCCTCCAAGAAACACATTTTAAGCCCGAAGACACCTCCAGATTTAAAGTGAGGGGGTGGAAAAGAATTTACCATGCTAATGGACATCAGAAGAAAGCAGGAGTGGCAATCCTTATATCAGATCAATTAGATTTTAAGCCAAAGACTGTAATAAGAGATGAGGAAGGACACTATATCATACTCAAAGGGTCTGTCCAACAAGAAGATTTAACAATTTTAAATATCTATGCCCCCAACGTGGGAGCAGCCAACTATATAAACCAATTAATAACAAAATCAAAGAAACACATCAACAACAATACAATAATAGTAGGGGACTTTAACACTCCCCTCATTGAAATGGACAGGTCATCCAAGCAAAAGATCAGCAAGGAAATAAAGGCCTTAAATGACACACTGGACCAGATGGACATCACAGATATATTCAGAATATTTCATCCCAAAGCAACAGAATACACATTCTTCTCTAGTGCACATGGAACATTCTCCAGAATAGATCACATCCTCGGTCCTAAATCAGGACTCAACCGGTATCAAAAGATTGGGATCATTCCCTGCATATTTTCAGACCACAATGCTCTAAAGCTAGAACTCAACCACAAAAGGAAGTTTGGAAAGAACCCAAATACATGGAGACTAAACAGTATCCTTCTAAAGAATGAATGGGTCAACCGGGAAATTAAAGAAGAATTGAAAAAAATCATGGAAACAAATGATAATGAAAATACAACGGTTCAAAATCTGTGGGACACAACAAAGGCAGTCCTGAGAGGAAAATATATAGCGGTACAAGCCTTTCTCAAGAAACAAGAAAGGTCTCAGGTACACAACCTAACCCTACACCTAAAGGAGCTGGAGAAAGAACAAGAAAGAAACCCTAAGCCCAGCAGGAGAAGAGAAATCATAAAGATCAGAGCAGAAATCAATGAAATAGAAACCAAAAAAACAATAGAACAAATCAACGAAACTAGGAGCTGGTTCTTTGAAAGAATTAATAAAATTGATAAACCCCTGGCCCGACTTATCAAAAAGAAAAGAGAAAGGACCCAAATAAATAAAATCATGAATGAAAGAGGAGAGATCACAACTAACACCAAGGAAATACAAACTATTATAAGAACATACTATGAGCAACTCTACGGCAATAAATTTGACAATCTGGAAGAAATGGATGCATTCCTAGAAACATATAAACTACCACAACTGAACCATGAAGAAATAGAAAGCCTGAACAGACCCATAACCAGTAAGGAGATTGAAACAGTCATTAAAAATCTCCAAACAAACAAAAGCCCAGGGCCAGACGGCTTCCCGGGGGAATTCTACCAAACATTTAAAGAAGAACTAATTCCTATTCTCCTGAAACTGTTCCAAAAAATAGAAATGGAAGGAAAACTTCCAAACTCATTTTATGAGGCCAGCATCACCTTGATCCCAAAACCAGACAAGGATCCCATCAAAAAAGAGAATTACAGACCAATATCCTTGATGAACACAGATGCGAAAATACTCAACAAAATACTAGCCAATCGGATTCAACAGTACATTAAAAAGATTATTCACCACGACCAAGTGGGATTTATTCCAGGGCTGCAAGGTTGGTTCAACATCCGCAAATCAGTCAATGTGATACAACACATCAATAAAAGTAAGAACAAGAACCATATGATACTCTCAATAGATGCTGAAAAAGCATTTGACAAAGTACAACATCCCTTCCTGATCAAAACTCTTCAAAGTGTAGGGATAGAGGGCACATACCTCAATATCATCAAAGCCATCTATGAAAAACCCACCGCAAATATCATTCTCAATGGAGAAAAACTGAAAGCTTTTCCGCTAAGGTCAGGAACACGGCAGGGATGTCCATTATCACCACTGCTATTCAACATCGTACTAGAGGTCCTAGCCTCAGCAATCAGACAACAAAAGGAAATTAAAGGCATCCAAATCGGCAAAGAAGAAGTCAAATTATCACTCTTCACAGATGATATGATACTATATGTGGAAAACCCAAAAGACTCCACTCCAAAACTGCTAGAACTTATACAGGAATTCAGTAAAGTGTCAGGATATAAAATCAATGCACAGAAATCAGTTGCATTTCTCTACATCAACAGCAAGACAGAAGAAAGAGATATTAAGGAGTCAATCCCATTTACAATTGCACCCCAAACCATAAGATACCTAGGAATAAACCTAACCAAAGAGACACAGAATCTATACTCAGAAAACTATAAAGTACTCATGAAAGAAATTGAGGAAGACACAAAGAAATGGAAAAATGTTCCATGCTCCTGGATTGGAAGAATAAATATTGTGAAAATGTCTATGCTACCTAAAGCAATCTACACATTTAATGCAATTCCTATCAAAGTACCATCCATCTTTTTCAAAGAAATGGAACAAATAATTCTAAAATTTATATGGAACCAGAAAAGACCTCGAATAGCCAAAGGGATATTGAAAAAGAAAGCCAACGTTGGTGGCATCACAATTCCGGACTTCAAGCTCTATTACAAAGCTGTCATCATCAAGACAGCATGGTACTGGCACAAAAACAGACACATAGATCAATGGAACAGAATAGAGAGCCCAGAAATAGACCCTCAACTCTATGGTCAACTAATCTTCGACAAAGCAGGAAAGAATGTCCAATGGAAAAAAGACAGCCTTTTCAATAAATGGTGCTGGGAAAATTGGACAGCCACATGCAGAAAAATGAAATTGAACCATTTCCTTACACCACACACAAAAAGAGACTCAAAATGGATGAAGGACCTCAATGTACGAAAGGAATCCATCAAAATCCTTGAGGAGAACACGGGCAGCAACCTCTTCGACCTCTGCCGCAGCAACATCTTCCTAGGAACAACGCAAAAGGCAAGGGAAGCAAGGGAAAAAATGAACTACTGGGATTTCATCAAGATCAAAAGCTTTTGCACAGCAAAGGAAACAGTTAACAAAATCAAAAGACAACTGACAGAATGGGAGAAGATATTTGCAAACGACATATCAGATAAAGGACTAGTGTCCAGAATCTATAAAGAACTTAGCAAACTCAACACCCAAAGAACAAATAATCCAATCAAGAAATGGGCAGAAGACATGAACAGACATTTCTGCAAAGAAGACATCCAGATGGCGAACAGACACATGAAAAAGTGCTCCATATCACTCGGCATCAGGGAAATACAAATCAAAACCACAATGAGATATCACCTCACACCAGTCAGAATGGCTAAAATCAACAAGTCAGGAAATGACAGATGCTGGCAAGGATGCGGAGAAAGGGGAACCCTCCTACACTGTTGGTGGGAATGCAAGCTGGTGCAGCCACTCTGGAAAACAGCATGGAGGTTCCTCAAAATGTTGAAAATAGAACTGCCCTATGACCCAGCAATTGCACTATTGGGTATTTACCCTAAAGATACAAATGTAGTGATCCAAAGGGACACATGCACCCGAATGTTTATAGCAGCAATGTCCACAATAGCCAAACTATGGAAAGAACCTAGATGTCCATCAACAGATGAATGGATCAAGAAGATGTGGTATATATACACAATGGAATACTATGCAGCCATCAAAAGAAATGAAATCTTGCCATTTGCAACAACATGGATGGAACTAGAGCGTATCATGCTTAGCGAAATAAGTCAAGCAGAGAAAGACAACTATCATATGATCTCCCTGATATGAGGAAGTGGTGATGCAACATGGAGGCTTAAGTGGGTAGAAGAATAAATGAAACAAGATGGGATTGGGAGGGAGACAAACCATAAGTGACTCTTAATCTCACAAAACAAACTGAGGGTTGCCGGGGGGAGGGGGTTGGGGAGAAGGGGGTGGGATTATGGATATTGGGGAGGGTATGTGATTTGGTGAGTGCTGTGAAGTGTGTAAACCCGGTGATTCACAGACCTGGGGATAAAAATATATGTATATAAAAAATATATGTTTATAAAAAATAAAAAATTTAAAAAAAAATAAAAAAAAATAGTTTTTGTCCTATTAAGTTGACTTTTTATTAAGGGGTAGGTGTTTTCAGCCAAGAACCTAAAATGGTAAGGAACAATTATTTTTCCTCCCCTGAACCTAAGACCTAAATTCTCAGTCCCAGCCAATTTTTTTTTTTTTAGAGACTTCTTTATTTATGTGAGAAACTCAGAGGAGAAAGAGAGCAGATACCCAAGAAGGTGGGAGAGGTAAAAGAAGAGGGAGAAGCAGGTTCTCCTCTGAGCAGGAAGGCAGAAAGGGGCTCAAGGTGACCAAGAGATCATGAGCTGAGGCCATGGCAGAGGCTTAACAGCTTAATCCACTGAGACACCCACATGCCCCACCACCAGTCAAATTTTTAATTGCTGTCCTTCAGTGGTTAAATCAACTACCATTTCCAAAACAGCATGATTTCTGTGATATTTCAATATTCAGGAGGGCAGGATGTGTTCAATTCCCAGCACTTTTTTCCCCTTGATCTATGCTTTCTCTTCATGCATCGCAATAGATCATGGGAGAATTGACTCTGTGGCTACAGTAATTTATTATCAGTACTACTACTTACATTTAAAACACTATCTGATGAAATACAGAAACCAATAGTAAAGATGTACAGTGTATCGGTTGTCAGGGTTAGAACCTGTGTGTGAAATACTATGCACATACTATGAGGTGAACTTGTCACCTCCAAACAAGCATGGACCATGGTTTCAAGGGAAATATGTAAAAGCCTTGAGCAGAGTTTGAAGGGATGGAGCACATTCTTGCTCCAAAGTCCCAGGGATGCAGTGGTGGGGGAAGTAGCAGAAGCCTTGGGTGGCTGAATAACCTCAAAGTTCACCTAGGGCCCAGATGGTTCTCCTGAGTATATTGGCAAATACTATCTAGATGACTCCAGGCTGGCGATGATGTGAAAGACATCCCAAATACACACACTCAAGGTCATTACAATACAATAGAAAGTGTTTTATTGCTGTGAACAAAATACAACAAAGCTTGACAGAAGTTCCAAGATTATAAAAATAAAGAGGCCTGGGTCTTTCCTGGCCCTCTTGGCTATTGTTTTCCTTCAAAACACACAGAGCAGTTGCTGTGGCTGATATCGAAGAGGTTACTGCCTATGTTCTCCTCTAGGATTCTGATGGATTCCTATCTCATGTTGAGGTCTTTTATCCATTTTGAGTTTCTCTTTGTGTATGGTGTAAGAGAATGGTCGAGTTTTATTCTTCTACATACATCTGTCCAGTTTTCCCAGCACCATTTATTGAAGAGACTGTCTTTTTTCCACTGTATATTTTTTCCTGTTTTCTTGAAGATTAATTGACCATAGAGTTGAGGGTCCATATCGGGGCTCTCTATTCTGTTCCACTGGTCTATGTGTCTGTTTTTATACCAGTACCATGCTGTCTTGGTGATCACAGCTTTGTAATAAAGCTTGAAATCAGGTAACATGATATGCCTCCGGTTTTGTTTTTGTTTTTCAACATTTCCTTAGCAATTCGGGGTCTCTTCTGATTTCATACAAATTTTAGGATTATTTGCTCCAGCTCTTTGAAGAATACCGGTGGAATTTTGATCGGAATGGCATTAAAAGTATAGATTGCTCTAGGCAGTATAGACATTTTAACAATGTTTATTCTTCTGATCCAAGAGCATGGAATAGTCTTCCATCTTTTTGTGTCTTCTTCAATTTCTTTCATGAGTGTTCTGTAGTTCCTCGAGTACAGATCCTTTACCTCTTTGGTTAGGTTTATTCTCAGGTATCTTATGGTTCTTGGTGCTATAGTAAATGGAATCAATTCTCTAATTTCCCTTTCTGGTATTTTCATTGTTAGTGTATAAGAAAGCCACTGATTTCTGTACATTGACTTTGTATCCTGCCACATTGCTGAATTGCTATATGAGTTCTAGTAGTTTGGGGGTGGAGTCTTTTGGGTTTTCCATATAAAGAATCATGCCATCTGCGAAGAGAGAGAGTTTGAACCCTCTTACACTGTTGGTGGAATGCAAGTTGGTGCAGCCTCTTTGGAGAACAGTGTGGAGATTCCTCAAGAAATTAAAAATAGAACTTCCCTATGACCCTATGACCCTGCAATTGCACTCCTGAGTATTTATCCCAAAGATACAGATGTAGTGAAAAAAAGGGCCATCTGTACGCCAATGTTTATAGCAGCAATGGCCACGGTCACCAAACTGTGGAAAGAACTAAGATGCCCTTCAACGGATGAATGGATAAGGAAGATGTGGTCCATATACACTATGGAGTATTATGCCTCCATCAGCAAGGATGAATACCCAACTTTTGTAGCAACATGGGCGGGACTGGAATAGATTATGCTGAGTGAAATAAAGTCAAGCAGAGAGAGTCAATTATCATATGGTTTCACTTATTTGTGGAGCATAACAAATAACATGGAGGATATGGGGAGTTAGAGAGGAGAAGGGAGTTGGGGGAAATTGGAAAGGGGAGGTGAACCATGAGAGACTACGGACTCTGAAAAACAATCTGAGGGGTTTGAAGTGGCGGGGGGTGGAGGTTGGGGTACCAGGAGGGCATGGATTGCATGGAGCACTGGGTGTGGTGAAAAAATAATGAATACTGTTATGCTGAAAATAAATAAAAAATAAATTTAAAAAAAAAACACAGAGCAGAAAGGAATGCTCTTTGTTTGTGTCCCCAACTCTGGCCTTGCATCATAGCCCTCTAATTCCCTCACTCCGCTCCTTCTTTCCTCTATGGGAACCATGGAAATCAACAAAGGAAAACAAAAGGCAGAAGAGATCATGGGAAAACCTGCACTGAGTGAGAAGGAACATTATGGAAACTTTAGTCTTAGTCTAACCCTACAGGAGTCAGACAATTGGGAGAGTAGCCTGGCTGATGAGGGTCCCAGGCAACAACGTAGAACTTGTTCTGGGGAATGGTACTATAGCTGCAGTCAGGATATCTCCCTCTAGTGTGATAGTGGGAAGTCACATTAATAGGATTTGCACTCTGGTGGCAGTTATTCCCACGAGGCCTGCAGGTCCTGTTGGGCCAACTGCAGGTAATAGTCACATTCTGTAAGAAGTTGTGCAGGAAAGGGTTTTGATGTATATAGGTTCAGTTAAGAATATTGACAAGATGCATCGCACTGTTGCATTGGACAAGACTTGCTCTTAGATGCTAATTCATAAATGTTTGAATGCTGGTGGAGCCGAGTGACATAATGGATGCACTAGCCCCCATGATCCCAATAGCAACGGGATGAGAGGAAAGGGTACCAGAAGATCTAGCATCATCTCTTCTGTGTAGGAAGAGAGAAGAAAATGAAAGCATGATAGTAATAGAAGTCATAAGAGGAAAATTATCATTCACAACCATTTTAGATCTGTTTGTGAATTTTAAAATTTCATTGGTCCTTTTCTGGTTGTTTAAAACATCTTTCTGACATGAGTCTTACAATTCTAGGAAGGAGCTAAAGCCCAGGGAGGAGGAATGTGAGTTAAGATGGCATTTCCTCTGACTGGCAGAACCTATTCTTCTGTTTCTTTTGTGCTTATGCAAAGGGAAACTGTTCTCTTCCCTCCTCCATCCTGGAATATTTCTCCTCCATCTCTGTGACCTGGACCTTCTGGCCATCATCATGGCTCTACTATCCACAGCTCCCAGGCTTCTCCTCTTACCGGTCTCAAGGCTGGAGCTCCTGCTGTGGACAGAGGCACTGCTTAGTCCCAGGCTCAGAGGCTTTTGTCTGCTGTTCTTCTGCCAGGTATGTCAGCATGGCCTTCGTGCAGCAGGGAAGGGTTCTGAGCCCTAGGAAAGAGGGAAGGGAAACATAGGGCTTGGAAGACGCCCTTCTTGTTCACAGTGTGGATGAGACCCACAACCTCCAACTCACTGTTTAAAGCCAGTATCCCTGCAGATGCAGGAAGACCAAGCCTCCTTAAAGGAACAAAGAAGAAGTGATAACTTCCTCAAAGAGGTGTGAGGAAATTATGAACTTCTGATATGGGTTGAGTGTTTTCTTCCCTGAAACTTTAACATTTTGAGCTCCATGATTTCAGTTTTTTAGGAGAAAACACACCACAAACACCTAAGGCTCCCCCAGTCCAGCTTGTCACCTATGTTTCTGACTGCCTGGCTGTAAATCTGAGCTTCCCCAAACTCCCTTGTTGTTTCATTACTTTGCTAGAGTGGCACACTGAACTGGAGGAAACACTGATGGTTTATCAGTTTCTTAAAGGATATGGTAAAGAGACAGATGAAGAAGAGCCAGATAAAAAGATACCTAGGGTAGGTGGGAGGGTCTTAGGGAAGAAGCTTCTTTCTTCATGGAGTTGGGGTGCATCAACCTCCAAGTATAGATGATGTAGGAAAGATAGGGTTTGAAGCCAACAGCCAAGAAAGAATTCTTGAGACATCTTTGCTGCAAAAAGGTGGTTTTTTTAAAGCATGTGGACCTGAGGAACCAAGGGCAGAAAGAGCTGCACAGAAAGTGGGTTATGAAGAAGTGGCCCTTGATATAGCTTCTAGTTGGGAGGAAGATAAGGATAGCATAAGTCTCTAAGGAATTTTGGAAGGAAGATGTCCAGGACATTGAGGAGGCTAGCTCTTGTTAGGAAATGGTCATTTATTACTGTGTAATCGAACCCTAGTCACAAGAACCTTCAGATATATATAGGTGAGCCATATGCTTGGGGAATGATTGCCAAGATATATCTTCCAGAGTAGAGACAAGGCTAGTTTCCAAGGGAATTTTTTGTGTGAAGGTAGCCTTCCAGGATCCTGGGTGGTTGGGATAATGACAAGCTAAGATTGTTTTTTGTCTTTAGTAGGTTATTGATGACATGTAAGCAGGTCAGTTCCCATGTGAATGTCACTCTACCTGTTTCAAGGACTGGTTAATCAGTTGTAGGAAGTATGAAAATTTAAGTTTTCTTTTGCCTTTGTTTCCCACATCACTTGCATCATCACTAGAGATTCAGTCTTGGAGGATAATGTAGGGGAAGAAGCAGTCTTTTTCTTCTCTCCTTTCTTCTCAGCTATGGCCTTTATAACATAAGACAGATTAACAAAAGAAAAACAAACAAGCTTATTAGCATTGATATTTCATATATACATGACAGAAATGCAGGGACTGGTGTGAAATATGGTGATGTTGGAGTCCAGGAGTGAATGATCGAGAAAGATCTCTTGAAGCATCTTTTGTACAAAAAGGGTGGCTTTTAATTAAGGAATGTTCTGCGACAGGACTCCTGGGCAGAAAAGGCTGCACTGGGGTTGTGAGGAGGGGCTGATTCTCTACTCTTAAGATGGGGTGGGGTTAGCAATAGCCAAGTCTCTTGGGAATTTGGAAGTGAGGGTTTTAGGGCCTTACAGGCCTACCTGCTGTTAAGATGAGGTCATTTACTAAGGTGTAGTACAACTTGAGTCTTGAGACCCTTCAGATGTCTGTCGGTGGGCCATAGGCTTGAAGGAAGATTGCTCACATATAGCCTGATGTAGAAATAAAGGAGTTTACAAAGGGATTTTTATATGTTAAAGGGCACTTACAAGATGCAGGGGGTTGGGCTAAGGTCAGGCTAAGGTTACCTTTTTCCTTTAGCAAAGTATTAACATTGAGGCAGCTGAGCTCTTTCAAGAATGTCTCTCTGTCTGTCCCAAGTACTTGTCCATGGGATGCATGTTGTAAGGAAATTTTTTTTTAAGATTTTATTTATTTATTTGACAGAGAGAGATCACAAGTAGGCAGAGAGGAAGGCAGAGAGAGGGAGGAAGCAGGTTCCCCGCTGAGCAGAGAGCGCGATGTGGGGCTCGATCCCAGGACCCTGAGATCACGACCTGAGATGAAGGCAGAGGCTTAACCCTCTGAGCCACCCAAGCACCCCTGTAAGGAAATTTAATGTTCTTTCTACATTTCCTCTGCCTTTGTTCTTCACATCAGGAAGAGTCATTCAAAGAGGTGAAGAGACCTTGGGCTAACAGACCATCTTCAGCTAAAAGAAAGGAAGAAGAATGCGGGGAAGGCAGGCTCCAGGAAGGTAACAAAGGAAAGTATAATAAACAAAGGTAAGGTTTGTTAAGCAGAGTTAAGTCTGTGCCTTCCTTTTTCTTTCTTTTTTTTTTTAAGATTTTATTTATTTATTTGACAGATAGAGATCACAAATAGGCAGAGAAGCAGGCAGAGAGAGAGGGAAACAGGCTCCCTGCTGAGCAGAGAGACTGATGCCAGGCTCATTCCCAGGACCCTGGGATCATGACCTGAGCCGAAGGCAGAGGCTTTAAACCACTGAGCCACCCAGGCACCCCAAGTCTGTGCCTTCTTGATTGGTAAGAATTTCTTGTGACTTAGAGGCATGTTTATCTTGTTACTAGGCACAGGGAAACACCCTTAGGGAATAGATATTTTCTATATGATGATAAATGTCTCTTATTTGTAAGTGGGTGATTTATAGGCTACTTTCAGAAATTCTCCTTGTCTTCTGTTTCTCAATATAATCAGCTCAAAATCATCTGTGTGCCAAAGAACCATCTTTTTAGGTGTTACATTCTGATCTCCTATAGGAAAGAGTCTGGTTGGCGTAACTTGAATCTCCTGACCAACACTTGACTCATTAGAGGGGAATTTGAAACCTTGGGATGACCCCACCAATACTGCACACAAGCAGGGGAGGAATAGCTCCCAAAAGGAAATGAATATGCAGCTATCCAAATGGGGTAGGAGGAGTGGATGTGGGAAAACCAAAGCAACAGCACAAAGCTGTTATATTAATTGTTTTTAAATCCATTTTCCTACCATATGGTATTCACTACCATCTTTTAACCCATTAATAAAAGGAATTTTTTAGAGCTTCTAAAATGTATTGTGAGAACTTACTGTGGGAGACCAGAACAGGTGACTCTGGAATATAAGTATAGGCAACCAGAATACAGTAACACAAACAATGCCAATACATTTTGTTTTTGTTTCATTCATTTTTCTGAGTTTTTTATTTCCATTTTTTTAGAGAGAGATAGTGTCTGAGAGTATGGTGTAGGTGAAAGAGGGAGAGGGAGAGACAATCCCAAGCAAACTCCACACTCATGACAGAGCTGGATGTGAGGCTCAATCTCATGACCCTGAGATCATGACCTGAGCCAAAACTCAGAGCCAACACTTAACAGGCTGAGCCACCCAGGTGTCCCACATTGGACATTTTGAGGCAGCTTTTATAAACTGAGACAAACAATCAATATTCCTCATCTTTATATTGATTAGTGATACAGAACTCCTGGTTCAACACTAATCTCTTGTGAATTTGGTTACTATAAGTCTTCATCTCCCCAGTATCTGCCCATCCCCTGGTGCACTGAAAATTGCAAAGCTCAGGAGCTGTTCTTGAAAAACGATGACCAACCTAGATTCCTTGGTTACTTATGGGGGCTAGGTGTCTAGGACTAGGAATGCATCCACCTAACTGAAAATGTTATGATGTTATGATGTTGGCCTTTTCTCCAAGTGTTTCAAGACTGGAGTCCTTCAACAATGCAGGAGGCTAAAGAACACAAGGTACTTTAGTGTTCCACATTTCTCCTCCCCATACCTGCTCGAGGCAAAATTAAATGAAGTGAAGGATTATCTTTCTCTGTATCACTCTTCCCCATTTAGCAAACAGACTTCTTATGGACGTTACTTGCTTGTTTCCTCAACATTCCCTTCTGCAATGAACTACCCCTATCCTCCAACAAATTTAATCTTAAGACCCATTCTTCTTTTTTTTTTAATTTTTAATTTTTTATAAACATGTATTTTTATCCCCAGGGGTACAGGTCTGTGAATCACCAGGTTTACACACTTCACAGCACTCACCAAAGCACATACTCTCCCCAATGTCCATAATCCCACCCCCCTTCTCCCAATCCCCCTCTCCCCAGCAACCCTCTGTTTGTTTTGTGAGATTGAGTCACTTATAGTTTGTCTCCCTCCCAATCCCATCTTGTTTCATTGATTCTTCTCCTACCCACTTAAGCCCCCATGTTGCATCACCGCTTCCTCATATCAGGGAGATCATATGATAGTTGTCTTTCTCCGCTTGACTTGTTTTGCTAAGCATGATACACTCTAGTTCCATCCATGTTGTCACAAATGGCAAGATTTCATTTATTTTGATGGCTGCATAATATTCCATTGTGTATATATACCACATCTTCTTTATCCACTCATCTGTTGATGGACATCTAGGTTCTTTCCATAGTTTGGCTACTGTGGACATTTCTGCTATAAACATTCGGGTGCACGTGCCCCTTTGGATCACTACGTTTGTATCTTTAGGGTAAATACCCAGTAGTGCAATTGCTGGGTCATAGGGCAGTTCTATTTTCAACATTTTGAGGAACCTCCATGCTGTTTTCCAGAGAGGTTGCACCAGCTTGCATTCCCACCAACAGTGTAGGAGGATTCCCCTTCCTCCGCATCCTCGCCAGCATCTGTCATTTCCTGACTTGTTGATTTTAGCCATTCTGACTGGTGTGAGGTAATATCTCTTTGAGGTTTTGATTTGTATTTCCCTGATGCCGAGTGATATGGGGCACTTTTCATGTGTCTGTTGGCCATGTGGATGTCTTCTTTGCAGAAATGTGTTCATGTCCTCTGCACATTTCTTGATTGGATTATTTTTTCTTTGGGTGTTGAGGTTGCTAAGTTCTTTATAGATTTTGGACACTAGTCCTTTATCTGATATGTCGTTTGCAAATATCTTCTCCCATTCTGTCAGTTGACTTTTGATTTTGGTAACTGTTTCCTTTGCTGTACAAAAGCTATTGATCTTGATGAAATCCCAATAGTTCATTTTTGCCCTTGCTTCCCTTGCCTTTGGCAATGTTCCTAGGAAGATGTTGCTGCGGCTGAGGTCGAAGAGGTTGCTGCCTGTGTTCTCCTCAAGGATTTTGATGGATTCCTTTCTCACATTCAGGTCCTTCATCCATTTTGAGTCTCTTTTTGTGTGTGGTGTAAGGAAATGGTTCAATTTCATTTTTCTGCATGTGGATGTCTAATTTTCCCAACACCATTTATTGAAGAGGCTGTCTTTTTTCCATTGGACATTCTTTCCTGCTTTGTTGAAGATTAGTTGACCATAGAGTTGAGGGTCTATTTCTGGGCTCTCTATTCTGTTCCATTGATCTATGTGTCTGTTTTTGTGCCAGTACCATGCTGTCTTGATGATGACAGCTTTGTAAAGAGCTTGAAGTCTGGAATTGTGATGCCACCCACGTTGGCTTTCTTTTTCAATATCCCTTTGGCTATTCGAGGTCTTTTCTGGTTCCATATAAATTTTAGAATTATTTGTTCCATTTCTTTGAAAAAGATGGATGGTACTTTGATAGGAATTGCATTAAATGTGTAGATTGCTTTAGGTAGCATAGACATTTTCACAATATTTATTCTTCCAATCCAGGAGCATGGAACATTTTTCCATTTCATTGTGTCTTCTTAAATTTCTTTCATGAGTACTTTATAGTTTTCTGAGTATAAATTCTGTGCCTCTTTGGTTAGGTTTATTCCTAGGTATCTTATGGTTTGGGGTGCAATTGTAAATGGGATGGACTCCTTAATTTCTCTTTCTTCAGTCTTGTTGTTGGTGTAGAGAAATGCAACTGATTTCTGTGCATTGATTTTATATCCTGACACTTTACTGAATTCCTGTACAAGTTCTAGCAGTTTTGGAGTGGAGTCTTTTGGGTTTTCCACATACAGTATCATATCATCTGTGAAGAGTGATAATTTGACTTCTTCTTTGCCGATTTGGATGCCTTTAATTTCTTTTTGTTGTCTGATTACTGAGGCTAGGACTTCTACTACTATGTTGAATAGCAGCGGTGATAATAGACATCCCTGCCATGTTCCTGACCTTAGCAGAAAAGCTTTCAGTTTTTCTCCATTGAGAATGATATTTGCGGTGGTTTTTTCATAGATGGCTTTGATGATATTGAGGTATGTGCCCTCTACCCCTACACTTTGAAGAGTTTTGAGCAGGAAGGGATGCTGTACTTTGTCAAATGCTTTCTCAGCATCTATTGAGAGTATCATATGGTTCCTGTTCTTTCTTTTATTGATGTGTTATATCACATTGACTGATTTGCGGATGTTGAACCAACCTTGCAGCCCTGGAATAAATCCCACTTGGTCGTGGTGAATAATCCTTTTAATGTATTGTTGAATCCTATTAGCTAGTATTTTGTTGAGCATTTTCGCATCTGTGTTCATCAAGGATATTGGTCTGTAATTCTCTTTTTTGATGGGATCCTTGTCTGGTTTGGGGATCAAGGTGATGCTGGCCTCATAAAATGAGTTTGGAAGTTTTCCTTCCATTTCTATTTTTTGGAACAGTTTCAGGAGAATAGGAATTAGTTCTTCTTTAAATGTTTGGTAGAATTCCCCCGGGAAGCCGTCTGGCCCTGGGCTTTTGTTTGTTTGGAGATTTTTAATGACTGTTTCAATCTCCTTACTGGTTATGGGTCTGTTCAGGCTTTCTATTTCTTCCTGGTTCAGTTGTGGTAGTTTATATGTTTCTAGGAATGCATCCATTTCTTCCAGATTGTCAAATCTGTTGGCGTAGAGTTGCTCATAGTATGTTCTTATAATAGTTTGTATTTCTTTGGTGTTAGTTGTGATCTCTCCTCTTTCCTTCATGATTTTATTTATTTGGGTCCTTTCTCTTTTCTTTTTGATAAGTCTGGCCAGGGGTTTATCAATTTTATTAATTCTTTCAAAGAACCAACTCCTAGTTTCGCTGATTTGTTCTATTGCTTTTTTGGTTTCTATTTCACTGATTTCTGCTCTGATCTTTATGATTTCTCTTCTCCTGCTGGGCTTAGGGTTTCTTTCTTGTTCTTTCTCCAGCTCCTTCAGGTGTAGGGTTAGGTTGTGTACCTGAGACCTTTCTTGTTTCTTTAGAAAGGCTTGTACCGCTATATATTTTCCTCTCAGGACTGCCTTTGTTGTGTCCCACAGATTATGAACCGTTGAATTTTCATTATCATTTGTTTCCATGATTTTATTCAATTCTTCTTTAATTTCCCAGTTGACCCATTCATTCTTTAGAAGGATGCTGTTTAGTCTCTATGTATTTGGGTTCTTTCCAAACTTCCTCTTGTGGTTGAGCTCTAGCATCAGAGCACTGTGGTCTGAATATATGCAGAGAATGATCCCAATCTTTTGATACCGGTTGAGTCCTGATTTAGGACCAAGGATGTGATCTATTCTGGAGAATGCTCCATGTGCACTAGAGAAGAATGTGTATTCTGTTGCTTTGGGATGAAATGTTCTGAATATATCTGTGATATCCATCTGGTCCAGTGTGTCGTTTAAGGCCTTTATTTCCTTGTTGATCTTTTGCTTGGATGATCTGTCCATTTCAGTGAGGGGAGTGTTAAAGTCCCCTACTATTATTGTATTATTGTTGATGTGTTTCTTTGATTTTGTTAGTAATTGGTTTATATAGTTGGCTGCTCCCACATTGGGGGCATAGATATTTTAAAAAGTTAGATCTTCTTGTTGGACAGACCCTTTGAGTATGATATAGTGTCCTTCCTCATCTCTTATTATAGTCTTTGGCTTAAAATCTAATTGATCTGATATAAGGATTGCCACTCCTGCTTTCTTCTGGTGTCCATTAGCATGGTAAATTCTTTTCCACCCCCTCACTTTAAATCTGGAGGTGTCTTTGGGCTTAAAATGAGTTTCTTGGAGGCAACATATAGATGGGTTTTGTTTTTTTATCCATTCTGATACCCTGTGTCTTTTGATTGGGGCATTTAGCCCATTAACATTCAGGGTAACTATTGAGCGATATGAATTTAGTGCCATTGTATTGCCTGTAAGGTGACTGTTACTGTATATGGTCTCTGTTCCTTTCTGATCTACCACTTGTAGGCTCTCTCTTTGCTTAGAGGACCCCTTTCAATATTTCCTGTAGAGCTGGTTTGGTATTTGCAAATTCTTTCAGTTGTTGTTTGTCCTGGAAGCTTTTAATCTCTCCTTCTATTTTCAATGATAGCCTAGCTGGATATAGTATTCTTGGCTGCATGTTTTTCTCGTTTAGTGCTCTGAAAATATCATGCCAGCTCTTTCTGGCCTGCCAGGTCTCTGTGGATAAGTCAGCTGCCAATCTAATATTTTTACCATTGTATGTTACAGACTTCTTTTCCCGGGCTGCTTTCAGGATTTTCTCTTTGTCATTGAGACTTGTAAATTTTACTATTAGGTGACGGGGTGTGGGCCTATTCTTATTGATTTTGAGGGGCATTCTCTGAACCTCCTGAATTTTGATGCTCGTTCCCTTTGCCATATTGGGGAAATTCTCCCCAATAATTCTCTCCAGTATACCTTCTGCTCCCCTCTCTCTTTCTTCTTCTTCTGGAATCCCAATTATTCTAATGTTGTTTCGTCTTATGGTGTCACTTATCTCTCGAATTCTCCCCTCATGGTCCAGTAGCTGTTTGTCCCTCTTTTGCTCAGCTTCTTTATTCTCTGTCATTTGGTCTTCTATGTTGCTAATTTTTTCTTCTGCCTCATTTATCCTAGAAGTGAGAGCCTCCATTTTTTATTGCACCTCATTAATAGCTTTTTTGATTTCAACTTGGTTAGATTTTAGTTCTTTTATTTCTCCAGAAAGGGCTTTTATATCTCCTGAGAGGGTTTCTCGAATATCTTCCATGCCTTTTTCAAGCCCAGCTAGAACCTTGAGAATTGTCATTCTGAAATCTAGATCTGACATCTTACCTATGTCTGTGTTGATTAGGTCCCTAGCCTTTGGTACTGCCTCTTGTTCTTTTTTTTGTGGTGAATTTTTCTGCCTTGTCATTTTGTCCAGATAAGAGTAAATGAAGGAGCAAGTAAAATACTAAAAGGGTGGCAACAACTCCAGGAAAATATGCTTTAACCAAATCAGATGAGATCCCAAATCATGAGGGGGAAGAAAGGGGATAAAAAGAGGTTCAAAAAGAAAGAAAGGGGGAAAAAAAGAATTAAAAAAAGAAAACGAATAAAGAAAAGTATAAAAAAGAAAAAATATATATATAAGATATAGTTAAAAATGTTAAAAAAGAAAAGGGTAAAAGTTAAAAAAATTTTAGCAGAAGAAGAGAAAAAATAAATGAAAAAGAAAAAAATTAAATTAACTGCAAGACTAAAAAATCACAGGGAGAAAGCCATGAGTTCCTTGCTTTGCTTTCTCCTCCTCTGGAATTCTGCTGCTCTCCTTGGTAGGTGAACTTGGTCTCGGCTGGATTTCTTGTTGATCTTCTGGGGGAGGGGACTGATGTAGTGATTCTCAAGTGTCTTTGCCCCAGACGGAATTGCACCGCCCTTACCAGGGGCCGGGCTGAGTAATCCGCTTGGGTTTGCTTTCAGGAGCTTTGGTTCCCTGAGCGCTTTCCGTAGAGTTCCAGAGGACGGGAATACAAATGGTGGCCTCCTGTCTCCGGCCCGGAGGAGCCGAGAACCCGGGGCCCCACTCCTCAGTGCGCCCTCAGAGAACAGCGCCCAGTAACTCCCGTCTGCCCAACCTCCAGCCGCGCTCTGAGCTCACCGAGCCTGCGGCTGGTTCAAGGTAACCCTGAGCTGTGATCTTACTGTCGGCTCTGTCTCTGTAGCCGGCTTTCCCGTTCCAATACCTGCAAGCTCTGTGACACTCAGACACCCCCGATCCTTCTGTGACCCTGCGGGACCTGAAGCCACACTGACCCCGCATGGGCTTCGCCCCGATTTAGCCTCTGGAGCGATGACCCTCAACGGAACAGACTTTTAAAAGTCCTGATTTTGTGCTCCATTGCTCCGCCACTTGCCAGGAGCCGGACCCTCCCCCCGGGGTCTATCTTCCCGACATTTTGGATTCACTTCTCCGCCGGTCCTACCTTTCAGAAAGTGGTTGTTTTTCTGTTTCCAGAATTGCTGTTCTTCTTTTCTTCAATCTGCCGATGGATTTGCAGGTGTTTGCAATCTTTAGATAAGCTATCTAGCTGATCTCCTGCTAGCTGAAGTAGTCTCAGCCTGCTACTTCTCCGCCATCTTGACTCCCCCCTTAAGACCCATTCTTGAAGGTTACCTTTTTACATCCCATATCCACTCTATACCTCTGCCTAGTGAAAATGATTATTATAAGAAACCCCATTTCTTCCATTATCTTCTTTCTTTTCTGTTTCTTTTTTAAATTAACATATAATGTATTAGTTATGCGATTATCTTCTACTTAATATATTATGCCTCAGGAAACATAATGACTTAACCTATCTAAAATGCATGCGTTTCCTTAGAGACATGTTTAAGGAATGAGTCCAATGACACACATCTTCAGCCTACACGTGCACCCATCACATCCAAGCACAATGTGTATCAAACACCCTGGGACACCTCCACCAATCACACAACATATAACATATGTGATTGTCACACATGGTAAAGTGACATAATTTATTTAGGGAAGGAAGACCATTCAGGTTTGGTCAGTGTAATGAGAGTCACTTTCAAGAACATGTCTGGTTCAGCAAAACAGAAAAGCCATATAGAGCCTAATCTTAAAATACTGTAGGAGCAAATTAGATACATGAGGGCACAGGAATATTCCAGGCAGAGAAACTGTGAGTGGTTTTGATAGGAAACAAGCATGTGATGATGCATAACTCTAAGTAGTTGTAAAATGTTGGCACCACAAATGCAAAGGATGGCATAGCAAGGGCTGCTGACCGAGGCACGGGCTCGGGAAGTATTGGATACTCTTCTCAAACCTCTGGGTATGGGTAGACTTTCTATTTTTTGATGTCTAACAACTGGATGTCCTCTATGCCATCCACATACCCGTTCATGCCACAGTGGAATTCAATCTAGCTGTAGCCACCATGCTCTCTATAGCTCTTTTGGTTGCCCTCCTGGTAGCACTGGAGTATTTTGAAGGGATGCTGGGCCCATATGTATACATTTCTGTAACGGTCTCTCCACTTCCTGAGGCAAATATGCTCGATTTTGTGCCAAAACGTATAGATAAAGATGTGATAGTTTCTGTCTTGTGGAGCTTCTCTTTCCCTCATGAGATCATTGCATTTGTAGTCGCTGAATTTCCAGCTCGTGCTCAGGTAGTGCTGTTTCATGAATTCCCTCCAAGAAAGGTTCTGGCTGTGTACAAGCAGCCCAGCTAGAGGAAACAGCAGGGTCAAGAAAGGGCCTAGGATCTTTAGAAAGGATGCCATCTCAGTCACCAGAGCCACCTGTGGGTCTGCAGGAAAGGAAGAGGAAAGCATTATCTCAACACTGCCATAAGAGTTGACCTGCACCTTAAAATTCTCCTTGGCAGTGTAGACACTGGCACCCAACTTTACCTTTTTGTTCCCAGGCTTGAAGAGGATAAATCTCGTTAGGTAGTTAAATTATGATAACTAAACATATGCTAGAACCTGACTGAGACAAACACAAAAATGGTAAAAAATAGACAAAGTTTATTTTGAGAATTTCAAACACCTGCTGTCTGGCCTATCTTCTACCCAAACGGTGGAAACCCATCACCCTCTAACTATCTCTATTCAATAGTCCAGATCAATTCTCTGAAAGGCGTGGCTTTAAAAGAAAATGGTATTTTAAACTTTCTGGCTGTGAAGTGGGAAGTGTTGTCACCACTTAAGTGAATGAGGAAGTTAGGTGAAGACTTGGGTTATTTTCCAAGAAACAAGGCTCTGGTTCCCTCAAACCCCAGGCTACAATTACATTGATTCTGCAAAACGGAGTTTATCTGATCCTGATTTCCTTAGAGTACTTCCCCAAAGCCTGGGTGAAATCTCTTATCACTTCTGACTACCCACGTACTATTCAGTGGCCATTTATCACATTATCATAATTATAAATCTTCTTGATTTGGTTTCAGAATGCAATCATATAGGAACTCAAGTTTTGAAATATCGTTCTGTTCAATCAAGTTCCAAGTTTGGGACTGCCCTCACAAGAGCTACTCAGATCAAAATGAAGGTACAGTGTTGTTTGTAAACAATAGGTTGTTTATGATGAGGCATACAGCTGATCCTGTGGAATCTCTAACCTGGTTCTCAAGCCCTATGTCAACAAATGGGGTTAAGAATAGCTGCTTCCAAGACCTGTGAGCATCTAATGAGATATGTCAGTGAGAGCACTTCTGAGCATGGTGTAGGGACCCAGGACAGCCCGCCCCAAAAGGTGTCCCAATGGCATATTCATCATTTTGAATTGAATCTATTTGGAAAACAGACAGGACAAGGATACTCAGACCCTCTTCAGCCCCCCCAAAGCAGAAATTGAATCTCTCCTGTGAATGGTACCCTCCCTGTACTAAGAAATAAAAAGGCATTCTTATCACCAGAGATAGGGATTTTACTTATTTTTTACTTTTTTACATAATCTCTAGGCCCAATGCGGGGCTTCAACTCACAACCCTGAGATCTCACAACCCTGAGATCACAACCCTGAGTGAGGCAGCCAGGCACCCTACCAGTGATAGGGATTTTAAAGCCAAGAAAGCTATAAAAACAAACTTCCTTGCTTTTTACTAATCTACTACCTCAGCCCAGAATGTGCTTGGAATTCCTTACTAATTAGCACTCCCCAACATTTGTTTTGTCTGTCCTGTCAATTCCTCACAAATCTATTGTCTCATTGTTTAAAATGTCTAAAAACAGCCTGCCTCTGTCATTTCTTTGGGACTCGATTTCATTATTGGGCCTCTATGTGCACATTATGGAAAGTTTGCTTTTTTTCCCCCCTTTGATTAAATCTGTCTGGTGTCAACTTAATCTTAAACTGGGTGGAAGAATCTTGAATGATACAAGGAAATTTTTTTTTTGTCCTCTATCGTGTGAAGTGCTATATCAGGTACAGAAGGCAGAGTAGGTACATTCACTTCTGGGCCACCCTGTACCTGACCCAAAGTTCCTACCCTGGTTAGAAGACCAGGAGTCCAGCTGCTTCAATCTATTCTGCTTGGGAAGACTGGGGAGGAAGTGGGAATAGGGGTAGATGGATTGAAGGGAGACATACATACTTAGGGCTCCATCCCAGGACTCAAAGGCAGACTCTTAATTGAAAAACCACCCAGGCACCCTAAGGAGAATGCCTTTGTACATTATTTACAAAGAATTTTTATGGGTGTTGGTGCCTGAAAACTAATCTTGAATAAACATAATTGGTTGCTAAGGTGATCACAGTGCAAAGTCCAATAGATACTGTAGCAAGATGCAGGTGTTCTATAGTCTTAGAGTCTTTAAGGTTTGGCCCAGTTCAAACTTCATGAGGCCACCCAGTGAGGGTGTATGTAAGAGCCACCTCCTTAATGACTTCTCTGCTCCATTTAAAGCCCCTTGACATAAGTAACTTAATTTATTTTTTGTTTTGGTGTAAACTCTACCCACATCCTAGGGCTCAACTCATGACCAAAGATCATGAGTCATATGCTCTACCTACTGAGGCAGTCAGACAAACTACTGATGACTTTATTGTCTTTCAGCTTTCACGGAGGATAGAGGGCAATTGTTCTTTTCTGTTTTTTAGTCAGAATGTTCAGTTTATACCCAGGACTTCTCTTCAAAGCATATTAGTAACAATGCCATTCTGGAGTATAGTCTCCCGATTCTCTCTTTGAATGGGAAATATGTCAGCAGGATTAGAAAGAGAAATACAGGTATTTATAGAAACCCATTGGTTTTTCTATATAGAATCTCTGGTGCACCTCAAAACCCAGCTCAAGTCAAGCATTCCTTGAATAACAGGGACTTCTGTGCTCATATACTGAATGGGGATTGTTTCATAAGCATGCCATGAAGGCACTCCCAATTGTTGTGTCATTCCATAATGTCAGCTTTAGTCAATCATAAAGCAAAGTTAAATCAGAATTAGAAACCAGGCTCAGGATTCCAAACTCAATGACATTTCACCATGTGATTCACGCTGGCTTCCTACACAGCACACAGAGCAGGACACAAGACAAACCACAGCACAAAGCAGTTAACAGAAGGATGTAGTAAGTTAACAAACCAAACTCAAAGTCAGTTTGTGGGTGTAGAGTTGAGATAAGGCCTTGGTCAGGTCTGGGTCAACTCTGGGTGGTCACTGTTTCCTACGATCAAGCAGGGAAGGATCTAGGTTCAGTATGGAAATCAATGGGCAGAATCTTCGAGGGAAGTTGCTTTTTTAAGTGGTCAAACATGGAGGGCTCAGGTCTTAAGGGTCTGAGGTTGCGCTGCCAAATGCTCCCCTTTCTGAAAGGATTGAATCTGTCTCAGGCCCCTGAAGACCTCTTCTGG
The DNA here is from genome assembly GCF_030435805.1 of Mustela lutreola. Taxonomy (NCBI): domain Eukaryota; kingdom Metazoa; phylum Chordata; class Mammalia; order Carnivora; family Mustelidae; genus Mustela; species Mustela lutreola. The sequence goes on from NC_081296.1 coordinate 57,221,070, forward strand.
TTCTGCTTGCATTAGTTCTAGGATGTCAGCGACACTGGATCCAGGGAATATCTACTAGCTGCAGTACCTTTAACTTCTTGTCATAGCTTGATCCAGGGTGCCTCTTGACACAGGGTCCCGCTTGACATGAAAGACTCCATTTTGCTCTCTACATGTCATCCTGTGATTCCTTATGGGAAATTCTATAAGAGCCATGCACGAATCAAATATATCTTAAAGCAGATAGCAGTTCTAGTTTGGTAACATAGCAAAAAACATATTTAGGTAATTCAATCAAGTTTTCAATAGAAATCAAACACAATCAATAAAATTCAAACCTTATCAGATAAAAATCATATCACATCAAACAAGAGGGGTACATTAAACTGAATCAAGCAAACAATGAGTTTATAAGTCAAAGGATTCCAACTCAAAGTCACATCTAATAAGAAGTAAATTAAGTCAAAAAGAAAAGACAAAAAACAGAAAAGAACAATTGCCCTCTACCCTCTGTGAAAGCTGAAAGACAACAAAGTCATCAGTAGTTTGTCTGACTGCCTAACATCATATGAGGACTACCTTTTTTTAAACTGTCTCTTTGACTTAGCAAAATGTAAGCTATATCCAGGGCCTGTTGAAAACTTCCTTGATTTTCTAATCCTAATTCTCCTTCTAAGGATCTGTTAAACCCCTCTATATATGCAGTGGCCGTAGGGTTGTAAACTAGATGGTAAATCCATTGTAAGTACCATAGATCCCAGAACTTTTTAACCAAGGTGGGTGTAAAATGATCACTTTCTACTATTTCTGGTGCTCCAAAGTGAGATGCCCAGGACTCTGAGCTCCTGTTGTTGCATGAGCTGAAGGGCTAGAGGCAGCCATAGCTATCCCTAATCCTGTGTACATGTCTATCATGTTAGTGGCATATTTCTGTTGATAGCTGTGATTTAGTGGTCCTACAAAAATCTATTTGTATAGTGAAATTAGATGTGGTGGGCTTGTATGTGTCTGTTGGTGCAGTGTACCTGCATTTATCGATCATCTGTTTACATGGGAGGCATCCTTGGAATCTTTTTTTTTTATTTCCTGCCAGCTGACCTTAAGCTTTCCTTCAGGGTACCATTTATCTAAGGCATGTGCTTCTGTATGTCCTTTCTATGTATTTCCACAATTGTATGTGATGTTATTTTTCTTTATGTTGTTTCCTTATTTCTGTGTTATTGGTTTCCCTGCCTTTCCAATGTCAATGGTATCACTTGAGGTCCCTCCATTTTTCCATCCCTCTCTGTTTAATATTATCGGTGGCAAAGTGTGCCTCCATCCTTCTTATCCATCTTTAATTTTAATTTCAATCTTCCCTTTGTTTCTATTGTCTTAATGTTTCTTGTCAATGCATCAACCTAATTATTATATTTTGAAACATCTGTTTTGTCTTTTATGTGCTGACATGTATGTAACATATGCTTAATTCTTTCTGAGGTTATATCTAATTCTTCCCATTATTCTCTTGACCATAGTCTTTGCCATTTATTAAAAAATGGCAGAAAATTTTTTTTCCTAAGGAAAAGAAAATTTACTTATATTTGATGGGATTGGAGATGGAGAGGGAGAGAATCTCAAGCAGACTCCTGGCTAAGAAAAGAACCCCACTGAGAGCTCAATTCCACAACCCTGATACCATGGCCTGAGCCAATAACAAGAGTCCGAAGCTTCACCAACCAATCCACCTAGGTGCCCCTAAAATCTTTTCTTTTCCATTTTCACGACCATAGGGCTATTTCGTTTGCTACTGCCCATGAGTCAGTAAAAATATATATGGTGCTTGATTCTCCTCTATTGCTTTTCTTACAGCCAATAGTACTGCTATTAATTCTTGCTATAAATACAAGTTGTACCCATTGAATCTTACCTTCTTCGCTGAAGAGCAGCTCATCCTGAGGTCTCAGTGCTGCAGCTGTCCATTCTGTTTCTCCAGAGATTGTGGAGTCTGATCTGTCTCTAAACCAGGAATTTGGTAGACCTGGTAGATCAGGATTTGGTAGATCAGGATGGGCCCCATTTCCCTAGGTTTTGAGTATGGATTTACCCTTCCCTCAGAATGAATTCCCACAGGTCTGCTTCAGTCTTATGTATCTCCTCGGTGAAGAGTTCTGGTTGTCCCTGGAAAGAGGTGTCCCTTCCTGGGATATACCATTTCCAAGTTAGCAATTTCAAATCAATTTGGATACCTGTTGGTTCTTCCAGGCTCAGTTTCATCCAATGGAGCAGTGGTAATTAGTGCACTATCATATCTTGTTTTCCCATTAGGGGCTCTGTACTTAACCTTTGTAGAGTCATCATATATATTTTTAAATTTTGAATATTTATGTTCTGACTACGGGAACTCTGTAGTCCAAAATTCTGTGAGTAGAAAATTAGGCTTATGTTCTTTCTTTGTTCATGAGACCATGTACCATTTTCCGTACTCATTGATAATTCTGTTTATAATGGTTTTCCCAGTGCTGGAGTATGTATTGTTTGAAATGTCTTAATGAAAGCTTATAATGTATTTAAAACTTGTTGTTCTGTCCATTCAAAATATGTGCTTTTCTAGTTGTTTTGCATATGGGATTTAAAATTACACTGATGCATGCTATGGGTATCTCTAAGTTCCAAAAAGGCCTAAAAGTCTCTTGGCCTCTGTTTTATCTTTAGGTGATCCCATTGCTTGTATTTTACCTATTCCTTTGCTGCTAACTTCCTCCCTTCAGAAGACCATTGAATTCCTAGAAAATTGCAATGAGTGTCTGGGTCTTATGTTTTTTTCATCATTAATAGCCAATTCCTGTTCCCTTTTCCTTTTCTTATCTAAATCACTCCTTATCATTATTAGTTATTATTAAGCCATCAGTATAGGATATTACTAGAGATTTCTACCATGATTGAGCTCCATATGAGGAGTCACCAGTCTATATCAGGTATATGTTTTTGACAAAGATGTGTTCTAATCATCAGAAGCTCAGCTTGAGTGTATTCTCTACCTTCTGCTACTTCCACAGGTTTTCCTTGTCCATTACTATAAGCTAATGTTTTTTTTTCCTTGAAATTATAGGTTTGCTGTGATAATATCCCCCCACCCATGGTTTCATAGTCTCCTGGATCCTCAGGATGGCGATCCCAGGGTCTTAAGAGATTAGCATCATCTTTTAAACTTAAATGATTCATTGATTTGGCCTTACTCACTACTTCATAAGCTAAATGAAGCTTTATTAGCTTCACTACTTTGCCTCTTTGCCTGTCCTGGTCCAGATGTGAAATGGATTCATCAGTAAGATGAGAACCTCTGTGAGGGGCCCTCAGGACACTAAGGGATTTACATTTCTAGGATCCTTCAGATCCATGATTACATTTCCCAGGGTGCTGGTTGTGAGTTTTTTCCTAACTTCTAACTCCATGGCAGTACCATGGGTCTTCTATACAAAGTGCAGCATCAGTCCTGTTGGCCTTTTACACCAAACTTTTTAGGCATTTACCTAGGGCCCACATCTTTTCCTTTTTTGTAACCTAGCAGCTGCTATATACAATTTCTTAACTATGTACAGCTCTATTTCCCACTTATCCCTGGGATATTTGTACAGATTTTCCCACAACTTTTGTTCACATCTTTCTTCCAAGTTGTAGATTAATTTGGCCAGTAGTGACCAGTATCATTGCAATGTCCCCAATGCTTTAAGTTTTCTAGCCTTCCAAGAGCCTTTCTGAGGCAATCCCCCTTGGTCTCAGCTTTGGCCAGTTTCACCAATTGCTCACATGCAGAGAGGTAAGTCCCAGACCAGATTCTGCTGCCAACTGCTTCTTGCATAGAACTCATCTATGTTTCACCTGGCACTGCCTGTACCTTGGGATTTCACCCTAAGGGAGATGCTTGGAAAGTGTAAGTTCACACAAATTATTCCACAGTTTATTATTTCTTTTTAGGTCTGCATACCCCATTCAAGACTTTAGAAGACTTTATGATTCTACTAAGTTTTCTAACACATGATGAGTCAAAGGCATGGAATCCTGATGACTATGCCAACCTCATGAACACACTCTGAGGACCCATACATGAGCTGTGTCTTTCCACAATGAAAGCTTTAGTCAATCATAAAGCAAAGTTAAATCAGAATTAGAAACCAGGCTCAGGATTCCAAACTCAATGACATTTCACCATGTGATTCACATTGGCTTCTTACCCAGCACACAGAGCAGGACATAAGACAAACCATAGTACAAAACAGATAACAGAAGGATGTAGTAAGTTAACAAACCAAACTCAAAGTCAGTCTGTGGGTGCACAGTTGAGATAAGGCCTCGGTCATTTCCTGGTCAGCTGTGGGCACTCACTGCTTCCTCTGATCCAGCAGGGAAAGATCTCAGTTCTGTTTGGAGATCAACGGGGCAGAACCCTCAGAGGCAGTTGCCGTTTCAAGTGGTCAGACATCGAGGGCTTAGTTCTGCAGCATCTGACATTGTGCTGCCAAATCCTCCCTTTCTAAATGGATTGAATCAGTCTCAGGCCCCTGCACACCTCCTCTGGTTCTGTTTCTTATTAGTTCTGGGATGTCAGCGACACTGGATCCAGGGAATATCTCCTAGCTGCAGTACTTTAACTACTGTGTCATGATGTGACATGGGCCCCTCTTTTTTTTTTTTTTAACTTTCTTTTTAAATTTATTTTCAGCATAACAGTATTCATTGTTTTTGCACCACACCCAGTGCTCCATGCAATCCGTGCCCTCCATAATACCCATCACCTGTTTCCCTCAACCTCCCACCCCCCGCCCCTTCAAAACCCTCAGATTGTTTTTCAGAGTCCATAGTGTCTCATGGTTCACCTCCCCTTCCAATTTACCCCAACTCCCTTCTCCTCTCCATCTCCCCTTGTCCTCCATGCTATTTGCTATGCTCCACAAATAAGTGAAACCATATGATAATTGACTCTCTCTGCTTGACTTATTTCACTCAGCATAATCTCTTCCAGTCCCATCCATGTTGCTACAAAAGCTGGGTATTCATCCTTTCTGATGGAGGCATAATACTCCATAGTGTATATGGACCCCATCTTCCTTATCCATTCGTCCACTGAAGGGCATCTTGGTTCTTTTCACAGTTTGGCGACCGTGGCCATTACTGCTATAAACATTGGGGTACAGATGGCCCTTTTTTTCACTACCTCTGTATCTTTGGGTTAAATACCCAGTAGTGCAATTTCAGGGTCATAGGGAAGCTCTATTTTTAATTTCTTGAGGAATCTCCACACTGTTCTCCAAAGTGGCTGCATCAACTTGCATTCCCACCAGCAGTGTAAGAGGGTTCCCCTTTCTCCACATCCTGTCCAACACACATTGTTTCCTCTCTTGCTAATTTTGGCCATTCTAACTGGTGTAAGGTGGTATCTCAATGTGGTTTTAATTTGAATCTCCCTGATGGCTAGTGATGATGAACATTTTTTCATGTGTCTGATAGCCATTTGTATGTCTTCATTGGAGAAGTGTCTGTTCATATCTTCTGCCCATTTTTTGATAAGATTATCTGTTTTGTGTGTGTTGAGTTTGAGAAGTTCTTTATAGATCCTGGATATCAACGGGCCCCTCTTTGACACAGGGTCCCCCTTTTGACATGAGAGACTCCATCTTGCTCTCTACAGGTTGTTTCAGATCACACTCCAGAAATAGAACTGCCCTCTGGTATTAGGGGCTGAAGAAAGAGAGTATAAGGACACGGGTACTGGGCACCTGGGTTTGGAGGACTTGAAAGATGTCTCTGAGGGATGCCTGGATGGCTCAGTCAGTTATGTGTCTGCTTAAGTCAAGATCCCTGGGTCCTGGGATCCAGTACCACACTGGATTCTTTGCACAGCTCAGTGCCTGTTTTTCCCCCTGTCTGCTGCTCCCCCTGCATGTGCTCTCTTTCTCTCTCTCTAACAAATAAATAAAATCTTAAAAGCAAAATAGGAAGATGATTTTGAGAGAAGTTAAGGTGGACATCATGTGGCCCTATATCCACAGCCCTTCCTAACAAGTTCATGTGATCCACTGAACACCTAAATCAGGCAGTGACTCAGTGAGTGCAGAGAGAGGCAGCAGGGAGGAGCTAGGAGGACTGACCTGTGAAGGGGCAAGCTCAAAGAGAGATCCACGGGTGTCCAAGGCATCCTATTTCACAATGTATTATAGGACTTCAGCCAGAAATTTTGAGAACCATAGGAAGCAACATATGGAAAGTAGTTTTCTAAATAATAAAGCATTCATGATCTACATTATTCATATCATCTTAATGTTGTTCTACCCAAGCACTCCAGTTTTAACCATTAACCAGTGTTTCTAAAATAGTGTGATATTCTACTTTTGATGTGGAAGAAAAATGATTGAGAACCTAAAGCAGATATCCATACATTCAAATATGAGTTCAGCCATAAGCTCTGAGTCTTCTCTGAAATGAAGCCATTAGGGGAGCACCCTAAATTGACTGTAGGAACATATCCCTTTATCTCTGCAGAAATCAACTACCAAAGCAGCCCAGGCAAGTCAGTTAATCCTTGTTTAGTGGGCCTCCTTCCTCAAGTTCTGTCTACCAGCTTCTGTAACAGACACTGCTTGGGTTGTGGCTTCTAATTTGATTTCCTAAAGAGATATTAGCCCTTGAATATAAATTTAAAATCATTTGTTACTTCTATTCTTTCTTAAACATTTTCTTTGATTTAACTCCTTTCTATTAATTCTTTGATATTTCCTTTTGTTAACCATCATTCAATTTTTTTCAGTGTTTGGTACAACTCTGTCTCAAAACCATAATAAAAGATAAATGTCTTCATGCAGTCTTAGGGTGTCTGAACCTGGAATCCATGGGCTTCCAAAGACTCCGTGGAAGGAACTGATAGAGTCATGAACTGATATGGGGTATTAGCCTCAAAAAATAAAACTACCAGTTATTTTTACCTGAAAAAATGGGCTTATTCAAGAATAGCAGAGAACAACAATCAGGGACAAGGAAGCTACAGCAAAAGTGTAGGCAAGTGCCTGAACAAAGAAGAGGAGCACTCTTTTCCAGAGGCAAGGAAGAAGTTTGGAGGGCTGTTATAAACACAAAGCCCTCTGGAGTAACAGGGAGTTGGAAGTGTGGTAGCTTTGCTTTGGCAGGGTTGTGACAGACTCAGTTGGCTGAATTGTTGAGGATCAGGGTGGGGAATGCTCTCATCCTGCTGGGTTAGTAAAGTAGTTTGCCTTGCAAAGTAGTCTTGTCCTGTTGGACCTGAATTTGGTGTGAGTGATAAGGAATGAGAGCACCCTGCTGGCCCCTACAGCCATTCTAAATCAGGTTTCCATGTATTAATTTGCACAGGGGGAGAAAAAATTAACATCTTCATTTTCACTATCCTGCCACTGAGATTTAATAATTCCTTCAGTTCTGGGGGCACCTTATTCAGAATAGTATGCAAGTCTTAAAAACAGCTTCATGAGTTCAAGCCCCACTTTGTGTGTAAAGGTGACTTAAATACAACTTAATAAAAAATAAGAGAGACTTCTTTCTGTTTGTGGTCTTTGGGTCACTTCCCTTTCTTGCTACTGTTAAAATGCCTCAATCAACATAGGGTTGTGGATATCTCTTTGAGATCTTGATTTCAATTCCTTTGTATAAACCCCCTGAAGTGAGATAGCTGGATCATATGGTTGTTCTATATATATATTATGGAAAACAGTATGGAGAGTCCTCCAAAAAGTAAACAAAGAAGTACTGGGGCACCTGGGTGGTTCAGTCAGTTAAGTGTCTGGCTCTTGATTTTGGCTCAGGTCATTTTCCCAGGGTTGGGAGATCAAGCCCCATATTGAACTCCGCGCTCATTGGGGAGTTTGCTTGGGATTCTTCCTCTCTCTCACTCTCTTGCCCTGACCCTCCCCAACCCCCAATAAATACACAAATCATTAAAAAATATTGAATGAAATAAGTCAAGCAGAGAGAGTCAATTATCATATGGTTTCACTTATTTGTGGAGCATAACAAATAACTTGGAGGACATGGGGAAGTGGAGAGGAGAAGGGAGTTGAGGGAAATTGGAAGGGAGATGAACCATGAGAAACTATGGACTCTGAAAAACAACCTGAGGGTTTTGAAGGGGCGTGTGGGTAGGAGGTTGGGGGAGCCAGGTGGTGGGTATTATGGAGGGCATGTATTGCATGGAGCACCAGGTGTGGTGTATAAACAATGAATTCTTTTACGCTGAAAAAAAAGAAATAAAAGCAAAAACAAAACCAAAAAAAAAAAAAAAAAAAAAACCTCAAAATGGAGTCCCTTGTGCTAAGCCCCATATCACCAAATTGAGACTTAACTCCAGTTTTGACTCTCCCAGTAATTGGAACCTGCTTGTTCAGCACTAGTTAGATAATCTGCCTGATAGATCCCTGCCATTCCCTAAAGGAAAATAACTTTGCAAGACCGGACCTGCTTTTTTTGCTTAGTGTATCATCGCTATTCCTGCTTCCTCCTGCCTATAAACATCTTTCATTTTGTACAGCTCCTTGGAGCTCCTTTCTCTCTGCTAGATTGGATGCTGCCTGATCCATGACACTGAATAAAACCAATAAGTTAAAAACTTACTCAGTTAAGAAGTCCTTAGCTGGCTCAGTCAGAGGAGTGTGTGATTCATGATATCTGGGTTGTGCTTTTGAGCACCACTTGGGTGTAGAGATTACTAAAAGTAAATAAACTTAAAAAAATCCTAAAGTTATTTTTTAAAAATTTACTCAGTGAAGTATTTTTTACAGTGGCAGTACACTACTATACATTTGAAATTTGATAACAGGGTAAATACTAAGTGTTCTTACAACACACATGAAGGAATCTCTATGGGAGGTGATAAATTTGTTAATGAGTCTGATTGTAGGGAGAATTGCATAAGGTATAAGTATACCAAGTTAATTTTTTAAAAAGATTTCTTTCTGTACCTGCTGTAACTCAAATTTCAGTTTTGTCCTTACACACACACACACACTTCCTTTCCTTAGCAGCTGGCATCTGCAAATAACACTGTTCCCCAGTTTGTTTAAAAGAGTCAAAGGTAGAAGGAAGGGGCATGGGAATTGAGAAAAATCATTCTCTCTGGAGCAAATGAGATAAGGGGTTCTGTGTCATGGTTATGGATGTGGTGGGCGTTAGCCTTTTGACCAGAGTATATGAGGATAGTAAGGTATGTGCATGCTTATAAACTGCAGAGGGTAGGAGGAAAAAAAAAATCCCCCTAGAAGAACCTTAGCACAGCCTTCTCAGATACCTGCAGTTCAAGTCCTTTATTACAAGGAAAATATGAAAGATGTTTCTGTCAGGAAGAGTGAATGAGTCTTAAATGATGTTATATATTTCTAATATACTGACTTACTTAAGAGATTGAAAAGTTGGGAAGAGAGAAAGTGAATCTGTATTATTTCATGATGCTGTTAGATCCCAGCACAACAAGGGAGCCAGATTATCCAGATAGGGCTCTCATTTTGCCAGCATGCATTTCCAAATTTCTAATGCTTCTCCCAACAGTTAACTTTTGGGAATAACCAAAAGCAGTTACTTTCAAAACTCTCCTTGTGATGAAGTGGAAAAAAACCTGGATTAGGAGCCAGTTCAACTGGATTTTTGCCTCAGCTTTTCCACTATTATCTGACAATCAGATGAATAGACAAATACACTATATGCTAATAACTGTAAATAGCTCTCTGGCTGTGGTGGAGGAGATGCCAGAGGAAGATGAGGAGCCAGTAGAGAGGAGGCCACAACACCAGAGCTGATTGTGAGGATTAACGGAGAAGTTAGGTGAAGAGGATGGTAAGGTCATCCCAAAGAAGGAACTGTGTGCGAACCCGAGGCCAGACACATGCTTTCTGGATCCATTTTGAAAGCATAAGCAAAGCTAGAGTTGTATGAGTTGCATAATGAAGTTGGCCTCCATTATTTTGTTATCTACCTAATTATGTTTTATGTACCTCTATTTTTTTCTTTGAAAGATTTATCTATTTGAGAGAGAAAAATGAGAGAGAGAGAGAGAGAGAACTTGAATAGGTGGAGGGGCAAAGGGAGAGAATTTCCAGGTAGAATTCCCACCAAGCATTTAGCTGGATTGGGGTTCTATCCCCCCATCCATGAGATCAGGACCTGAGCTGAAACCAAGAGCCAGAGGCTCAGTTGCCTGAGCCATCCAGATGCCCCTGATTTACTTACCTCTAAACCCCAAGCCCGATTAGTCATTAACTCTGCCTGTTCATTCCTACTCCCTGTTAACCCACTGATTGTAGAAACATAACAGAGACCAGGCAGTAACATGTGTTTTGATGTATCTGATCCCAGGTCCCACATAGTGCCTCATTGTGATGAGGAAGCAAAAGGCTAGCTGAGGACAAAGGAGAAGGTGACACCCACAACCTCCCCCCGCCACCGCATGTGATATGAGTGACATTTCCCAGACATTCTTGGCTGCCCTAAAGGAAGAACAAATATTTACTGATAGAGATCACAGTTCTGCAGGACAGAAGTCTCCCTCAGTTTACAGACGTCCTAGTGATTTTCAAGGAAGAAGCTTTCTTATCAAGAGCCTAACTTCTAAGAGACCCATAACTCAAGTTTCCTGAAGCCCTAACATCACCCTATCCACCATAACATTGAGGATGGCTGAGGCAGAAGGAAACGTAAATAAAATTGAATTCCTTCTAAACCTAAAGCTCATTGCCAAGGACATGTGACAGGTGGAGTGTCACATTCCACCAGGAAACTTCCAATGGGGTTCACGTTGGTACCTCATTACAGGGAAAAACAGTTTGGCTTGACAAAAGTAGGTCTCCATTTTCCTGAGAGTCTTCTTTACCATGTGACAGCCCTCCTGAACACCCTCTTTGTCCTTGCCTCCACAACTCCTGAATATGTAATCAGCCTCTCCTTGGGGCTGCAGTGCAGCAGCTCTTTCTGCCCATAGGTCCTGTCCCTGTGCTTTAATAAACCACCATTTTGCACCAATGACATCTCAAGAATTCTTTCCTGGTTGTTGGCTCCAGACTCCACCCCACCGAAACTCACCTATATTCCAAAACTTCATCCATTGTCCACAAGAATGCTAACCTTTAAATTGTTTCAAGGAGACTCCCCAACAAGGATCAAGAAACCCCTTACTTTTCCTTTCATGTATATAAGTTGTCTCTAAGCTCACAGGACAAGGCAGCTTTGGGAATGATCCCCTGCTTTCTTCTTGGGCTGCCCTCTTGACTCTAAAGCTTTCATTGTATTAAATCCAGTGTCTTAGAATTTGACTTACTGCACTTCGGGTACATGGACAAGTTGAAGGCTGGTAAGAGAGATGCATAGGCATGAAGGAGAAGGGTCAGTTGAGGGTGTTTGCCTCTTGAACCTCTTCTTACTTTCCACTGGTGCTGTAAATCCCTTATTTGGATACTTGTTGTCTCCTGGAAAGCTCACAGAAAAGTTTTCTACAGGGACTCCCTGCCTCTAGCCTCTTTTCCTTCCAATGTGTGCTACATATCCCTTCCAGACTAGTATTCCTTGAGCAAAATAGAATAAATAGAATAGTAGAACACTCTTGCTTTTAGTGAATTGAGGGATTATCTACAGGATAAAAATTATGCCTTTTTAGAGCAAAATTGCAAGATACAAGGATAATATACAAAAATCAATTGCTTTCTTAGATACCAGCAATGAATGAATAAAATTTGAAAAAAATTTACATCCACACCAAGGAAAAAAATGAAAAACATAGACATAAATCTACTAAAAATTGAACAAGATCAATATGAAGAAAACTACAAAACTCTGCTGAAAGAAACAAAGAAAGTCTAAATACATGAGGAGATCTTCCTTGGTCATGTGGAAGGAAACAAGACCGTGTCACCCCAAATTATGGCTCTTTGAGACAAAAATTTGTTGGCACTAAAGGCACTCAAGAATCAAAAGGCAGGGGCATCTGGGTGGCTTAGTTGTTAAGCATCTGCCTTTGGCTCTGGTCATAATCCCAGGGTCAAGGATTCAAGCCCCTCATTGGGCTACCTGCTCGGCTGGAGGCCTGCTTCTCCTTCTTCCATTTCATCTACTTGTGTTCCTTCTCTCACTGTGTTCCTCTCTGTCAAATAAATAAAATCTTAAAAAAAAAAAAAAAAGAATCACAAGGCAGAAAGGCTCTCCCTTTTTTGCCTAAAGGCAGGAAATAACAGCATCTGGGTTGCTTGAGTGGTTGGGCATCTGTCTTTGGTCATCATTGTCTGTCTTTGGTCTTGATCGTGGGGTTGTGGGTCCTGCCCCAAGGCAGGTTCCCTGCTCCATGAGGAGTCTGCTTCCCCCTATCCTTCTGCCCCTCCCCCTGCTTCTGCTTTCTCTCTCCCACTCCCTCTCAAATAGGTAAAATCAATTTAAAAAAATAATAAATTAAAAAATAATTAAATTTTTAATTTTTTAATTAAAAAGACTCCCCAGTGGGGGGTGCATACCAGCCAGAGGTAGCAGCAGAGGAATCTGGAAACAAACCTTGTTAAACTAAACCTTTTCTTTCTAGTTACTTCTTCACCATCTACTACCCAAAAACCAAACCCCTTTATCTTGTCAATTCTTCACAAATCTACTGTTATTGTGTCTAAAAGATAAAAAAGCTTCCTCTCTGGTCACTTCTTCAGGTCTTCATTCTCTTGCAAAGGCTACTATGTACAAGTACTGTAAGGGCCTATTCAGCCAGAGTGGCCCCACCCCGGTTGAACTGCCATTTTGTTGTAAAACTTAAATTTAACCTACTCCCCAGGGGAACTTACTTAAAAACAAGTCATGGAAACCAGTCCCAGGTAACAAAGCCCAAAAACAAGGGTGGGTCAGGCCAGGTAGAGACATCCCATCAGTGGGGGATGCATACTGTCTCCCCAGTTACCAGGGAGTATGGGCCCTGCCCTTTGGGCACCTTTTGGGTACCAATTTTGACCAAGGCGATAGGCTTCAAATATCTACTAGGGTAAATTGTAATTCACTTGGTCACCTAGCATGACTGTGCAGCTCTTTCTGTGTGTTACAATTTCATTGGCCACCTGTGCGATGCCAGGCCCAGCCACATGGCTTTTGCTCTGTAAAAGTTAGTCTGTGAGGGAGAGAGAGGTTGCCCTCTCTGTAAGAGGTGCAGCCCCGAAAGTTCAGTTTGATTCTTGATGCTTGGTGCAAAATTAAGCTTTGCTTGACCTTCGCTTTGTATCAGTCTCGCTCCTTTAATCATGGACCCATTATTGGGGGACCCAACAGTACAAGTCTAATCAAATCTCTATGCTTTTCTCTTACTTATCTCTGTCAACTCAATTTTCAGACCCAGCCAGAAACCATAAGAGAGTCAAGGAAAATGGTTTCCTCTCCTACAAGGACATTATTGTTAAAACCCTTAGAACTATTGAATGCAATGAATTAATGCTAATTAAATTGTTGCCTTTAGTTAATAATGAACAATATTGACTCATCAATTATAGCAAAAGTACCATACTAATGCAAGATGTTAATAAGAGGAAAACTGTGGGCTGTGTGGGTAGGCGAATGGGTAAGGGAGAAGACTATGAAAATTTTCTATACTTTTACTCACTTTTCCCATAATCCTAAAACTGCTCTGAACCAATCTATTGATTAAAACACACACATATAAGTTGTGTGTGTGCCTAGCACTCATCTAACCTATTGTACAGCCACACATCCCCCTTCTCTTTGTAGTCACACAACTTGATAGCACCCCGAGTCCACTTGCAGAGGAAAACAGTATCAGATTACCCCTGTGCCTGGGCAGGAGTTCCCAACCCTGGCCCCTCTCATCAGAAGTGCCTAAGAGACTTTTAAGAAGGCCTAGATTCCAGGCCTCCTGAAACAGATTCTTTGGGAACCAGATCTTTTGCATGTCTGTGTTTGATGAGCTCCACAGTGAGTCTCCTACCCATTTCTGGTGAAGAACCATTTTCTCTGATTCACACTGATTTTCACCCAGTGCCCAAGTTCTCAAGACTGGCCTTCTGCCTGATTCCTGAAACAAAGTTTCTACCTTGTCTTAATTCAGGCAAGTGAAAGACTATCTTGCTACCCCAAGTAAAGTGCAAGACACATTGGGGAGGATGCAACTGGGAGAGTCTACCTCTGCTCCCTATCTCTCTTAAATTATCACAACTCTTACAAGTGTAGGGGAGGGAAAATATCGATTCCTTCTACCCTTCTAAGTTCTCAGCTGGGCCCCCATAACAAAAACAAACAAACAAACAAACAAACAGACCAAAAAACCCAGATTAACAAGAGAAAAGCATGCACATTTATTTCACATGAGTTTAAGGTGACATGGGAGCCTTCCCTAGGGAAAAAAAAGCCCAAAAGAAATGGTTACACCTGAGTATTTGTGTGCTAGGTTTGAAGAAGTGTTGGAAGTTGTGGAAAGATGTAATAGAACCAAGGGTATGAACTAAACCCTCTTCCAGGATGGTTTTATGATCTTCTTCTGCAGAAGGCCAGTCCTTACTGCACCTGTCTTTTCTCAAATTTCTTCAGGTTAAAAGATTGAATTTGGGACAATAGGAGAAGATGGCGGAGAAGTAGCAAGCTGAGACTGCTTCAGCTAGCCGGAGATCAGCTAGATAGCTTATCTAAAGATTGCAAACACCTGAAAATCCATCGGCAGATCGAAGAGAAGAAGAACAGCAATTCTGGAAACAGAAAAACAACCACTTTCTGAAAGGTAGGACCAGCGGAGAAGTGAATCCAAAGCGACGGGAAGATAGACCCCGGGGGGAGGGGCCGGCTCCCGGCAAGCGGCGGAGCAACCGCGCACAAAATCAGGACTTTTAAAAGTCTGTTCCGCGGAGGGACATCGCTCCAGAGGCTAAACCGGGGCGAAGCCCACGCGGGGTCAGCGTGGCCTCAGGTCCCGCAGGGTCACAGAAGGATCGGGGGTGTCTGAGTGTCGCAGAGCTTGCGGGTATTGGAACGGGAAAGCCGGCTACAGAGACAGAGCCGACAGTAAGCTCGCAGCTCCGTGTTACCTTGAACCGGTCGCAGGCTCGGTGAGCTCGGAGCGCGGCCGGAGGTCAGGCAGACGGGAGTAACTGGGCGCTGTTCTCTGAGGGCGCACTGAGGAGTGGGGCCCTGGGCTCTCGGCTCCTCCGGGCCGGAGACCAGGAGGCCGCCATTTGTATTCCCGTCCTCTGGAACTCTACGGAAAGCGCTCAGGGAACAAAAGCTCCTGAAAGCAAACCCGAGCGGATTACTCACCCCGGCCCCGGGTAAGGGCGGTGTAATTCCGCCTGGGGCAAAGACACTTGAAAATCACTACAACAGGCCCCTCCCCCAGAAGATCAACAAGAAATCCAGCCGAGACCAAGCTCACCTACCAAGGAGTGCGGTTTCAATACCAAGGAGAGCAGCAGAATTCCAGAGGAGGAGAAAGCCAAGCACGGAACTCATGGCTTTTTTCCTGTGATTTTTTTTAGTCTTGCAGTTAATTTAATTTTTTCTTTTTCATTTTTTTTTTTTTTTTTCTCGCCTTCGGGTAAAATTTTTTTTTTTTTTAACTGTTACCTTTTTCTTTTTTAACGATTTTTTACTAGTTTATCTAATATATATATATATATTTTTTACATTTTTCTTAGGTGTTTTCTTTTTTAAAAAAAAATTCTTTTCTTTTTTTTTTTTTTTTTTCTTTTTTTCTTTCTTCCTTTTTGAACCTCTTTTTATCCCCTTTCTCCCCACTCACGATTTTGGATCTCTTCTAATTTGGCTAAAGCATATTTTCCTGGGGTTGTTGCCACCCTTTTAGTATTTTACTTGCCCCTTCATTTACTCTTATCTGGACAAAATGACAAGACGTAAAAATTCACCACAAAAAAAAGAACAAGAGGCAGTACCGAAGGCTAGGGACCTAATCAATACAGACATCGGTAATATGTCAGATCTAGAGTTCAGAATGACAATTCTCAAGGTTCTAGCCGGGCTCGAAAAAGGCATGGAAGATATTAGAGAAACCCTCTCGAGAGATATAAAAGCCCTTTCTGGAGAAATAAAAGAACTAAAATCTAACCAAGTTGAAATCAAAAAAGCTATTAATGAGGTGCAATCAAAAATGGAGGCTCTCACTGCTAGGATAAATGAGGCAGAAGAAAGAATTAGTGATATAGAAGACCAAATGACAGAGAATAAAGAAGCTGATCAAAAGAGGGACAAACAGCTACTGGACCACGAGGGGAGAATTCGAGAAATAAGTGACACCATAAGACGAAACAACATTAGAATAATTGGGATTCCAGAAGAAGAAGAAAGTGAGAGGGGAGCAGAAGGTATACTGGAGAGAATTATTGGGGAGAATTTCCCCAATATGGCAAAGGGAACGAGCATCAAAATTCAGGAGGTTCAGAGAATGCCCCTCAAAATCAATAAGAATAGGCCCACACCCCGTCACCTAATAGTAAAATTTACAAGTCTCAATGACAAAGAGAAAATCCTGAAAGCAGCCCGGGAAAAGAAGTCTGTAACATACAATGGTAAAAATATTAGATTGGCAGCTGACTTATCCACAGAGACCTGGCAGGCCAGAAAGAGCTGGCATGATATTTTCAGAGCACTAAACGAGAAAAACATGCAGCCAAGAATACTATATCCAGCTAGGCTATCATTGAAAATAGAAGGAGAGATTAAAAGCTTCCAGGACAAACAACAACTGAAAGAATTTGCAAATACCAAACCAGCTCTACAGGAAATATTGAAAGGGGTCCTCTAAGCAAAGAGAGAGCCTACAAGTGGTAGATCAGAAAGGAACAGAGACCATATACAGTAACAGTCACCTTACAGGCAATACAATGGCACTAAATTCATATCTCTCAATAGTTACCCTGAATGTGAATGGGCTAAATGCCCCTGTCAAAAGACACAGGGTATCAGAATGGATAAAAAAACAAAACCCATCTATATGTTGCCTCCAAGAAACACATTTTAAGCCCGAAGACACCTCCAGATTTAAAGTGAGGGGGTGGAAAAGAATTTACCATGCTAATGGACATCAGAAGAAAGCAGGAGTGGCAATCCTTATATCAGATCAATTAGATTTTAAGCCAAAGACTGTAATAAGAGATGAGGAAGGACACTATATCATACTCAAAGGGTCTGTCCAACAAGAAGATTTAACAATTTTAAATATCTATGCCCCCAACGTGGGAGCAGCCAACTATATAAACCAATTAATAACAAAATCAAAGAAACACATAAACAACAATACAATAATAGTAGGGGACTTTAATATTCCCCTCACTGAAATGGACAGGTCATCCAAGCAAAAGATCAGCAAGGAAATAAAGGCCTTAAATGACACACTGGACCAGATGGACATCACAGATATATTCAGAATATTTCATCCCAAAGCAACAGAATACACATTCTTCTCTAGTGCACATGGTACATTCTCCAGAATAGATCACATCCTCGGTCCTAAATCAGGACTCAACCGGTATCAAAAGATTGGGATCATTCCCTGCATATTTTCAGACCACAATGCTCTAAAGCTAGAACTCAACCACAAAAGGAAGTTTGGAAAGAACCCAAATACATGGAGACTAAACAGTATCCTTCTAAAGAATGAATGGGTCAACCGGGAAATTAAAGAAGAATTGAAAAAAATCATGGAAACAAATGATAATGAAAATACAACGGTTCAAAATCTGTGGGACACAACAAAGGCAGTCCTGAGAGGAAAATATATAGCGGTACAAGCCTTTCTCAAGAAACAAGAAAGGTCTCAGGTACACAACCTAACCCTACACCTAAAGGAGCTGGAGAAGGAACAAGAAAGAAACCCTAAGCCCAGCAGGAGAAGAGAAATCATAAAGATCAGAGCAGAAATCAATGAAATAGAAACCAAAAAAACAATAGAACAAATCAACGAAACTAGGAGCTGGTTCTTTGAAAGAATTAATAAAATTGATAAACCCCTGGCCCGACTTATCAAAAAGAAAAGAGAAAGGACCCAAATAAATAAAATAATGAATGAAAGAGGAGAGATCACAACTAACACCAAGGAAATACAAACTATTATAAGAACATACTATGAGCAACTCTACGGCAATAAATTTGACAATCTGGAAGAAATGGATGCATTCCTAGAAACATATAAACTACCACAACTGAACCATGAAGAAATAGAAAGCCTGAACAGACCCATAACCAGTAAGGAGATTGAAACAGTCATTAAAAATCTCCAAACAAACAAAAGCCCAGGGCCAGACGGCTTCCCGGGGGAATTCTACCAAACATTTAAAGAAGAACTAATTCCTATTCTCCTGAAACTGTTCCAAAAAATAGAAATGGAAGGAAAACTTCCAAACTCATTTTATGAGGCCAGCATCACCTTGATCCCAAAACCAGACAAGGATCCCACCAAAAAAGAGAGCTATAGACCGATATCCTTGATGAACACAGATGCGAAAATACTCAACAAAATACTAGCCAATCGGATTCAACAGTACATTAAAAAGATTATTCACCACGACCAAGTGGGATTTATTCCAGGGCTGCAAGGTTGGTTCAACATCCGCAAATCAGTCAATGTGATACAACACATCAATAAAAGTAAGAACAAGAACCATATGATACTCTCAATAGATGCTGAAAAAGCATTTGACAAAGTACAACATCCCTTCCTGATCAAAACTCTTCAAAGTGTAGGGATAGAGGGCACATACCTCAATATCATCAAAGCCATCTATGAAAAACCCACCGCAAATATCATTCTCAATGGAGAAAAACTGAAAGCTTTTCCGCTAAGGTCAGGAACACGGCAGGGATGTCCATTATCACCACTGCTATTCAACATCGTACTAGAGGTCCTAGCCTCAGCAATCAGACAACAAAAGGAAATTAAAGGCATCCAAATCGGCAAAGAAGAAGTCAAATTATCACTCTTCGCAGATGATATGATACTATATGTGGAAAACCCAAAAGACTCCACTCCAAAACTGCTAGAACTTATACAGGAATTCAGTAAAGTGTCAGGATATAAAATCAATGCACAGAAATCAGTTGCATTTCTCTACACCAACAGCAAGACAGAAGAAAGAGATATTAAGGAGTCAATCCCATTTACAATTGCATCCAAAACCATAAGATACCTAGGAATAAACCTAACCAAAGAGACACAGAATCTATACTCAGAAAACTATAAAGTACTCATGAAAGAAATTGAGGAAGACACAAAGAAATGGAAAAATGTTCCATGCTCCTGGATTGGAAGAATAAATATTGTGAAAATGTCTATGCTACCTAAAGCAATCTACACATTTAATGCAATTCCTATCAAAGTACCATCCATCTTTTTCAAAGAAATGGAACAAATAATTCTAAAATTTATATGGAACCAGAAAAGACCTCGAATAGCCAAAGGGATATTGAAAAAGAAAGCCAACGTTGGTGGCATCACAATTCCGGACTTCAAGCTCTATTACAAAGCTGTCATCATCAAGACAGCATGGTACTGGCACAAAAACAGACACATAGATCAATGGAACAGAATAGAGAGCCCAGAAATAGACCCTCAACTCTATGGTCAACTAATCTTCGACAAAGCAGGAAAGAATGTCCAATGGAAAAAAGACAGCCTTTTCAATAAATGGTGCTGGGAAAATTGGACAGCCACATGCAGAAAAATGAAATTGGACCATTTCCTTACACCACACACAAAAATAGACTCAAAATGGATGAAGGACCTCAATGTACGAAAGGAATCCATCAAAATCCTTGAGGAGAACACGGGCAGCAACCTCTTCGACCTCTGCCGCAGCAACATCTTCCTAGGAACAACGCAAAAGGCAAGGGAAGCAAGGGAAAAAATGAACTACTGGGATTTCATCAAGATCAAAAGCTTTTGCACAGCAAAGGAAACAGTTAACAAAATCAAAAGACAACTGACAGAATGGGAGAAGATATTTGCAAACGACATATCAGATAAAGGACTAGTGTCCAGAATCTATAAAGAACTTAGCAAACTCAACACCCAAAGAACAAATAATCCAATCAAGAAATGGGCAGAAGACATGAACAGACATTTCTGCAAAGAAGACATCCAGATGGCCAACAGACACATGAAAAAGTGCTCCATATCACTTGGCATCAGGGAAATACAAATCAAAACCACAATGAGATATCACCTCACACCAGTCAGAATGGCTAAAATCAACAAGTCAGGAAATGACAGATGCTGGCGAGGATGCGGAGAAAGGGGAACCCTCCTACACTGTTGGTGGGAATGCAAGCTGGTGCAGCCACTCTGGAAAACAGCATGGAGGTTCCTCAAAATGTTGAAAATAGAACTGCCCTATGACCCAGCAATTGCACTATTGGGTATTTACCCTAAAGATACAAATGTAGTGATCCAAAGGGACACATGCACCCGAATGTTTATAGCAGCAATGTCCACAATAGCCAAACTATGGAAAGAACCTAGATGTCCATCAACAGATGAATGGATCAAGAAGATGTGGTATATATACACAATGGAATACTATGCAGCCATCAAAAGAAATGAAATCTTGCCATTTGCAACAACATGGATGGAACTAGAGCGTATCATGCTTAGCGAAATAAGTCAAGCAGAGAAAGACAACTATCATATGATCTCCCTGATATGAGGAAGTGGTGATGCAACATGGAGGCTTAAGTGGGTAGAAGAATAAATGAAACAAGATGGGATTGGGAGGGAGACAAACCATAAGTGACTCTTAATCTCACAAAACAAACTGAGGGTTGCCGGGGGGAGGGGGTTGGGGAGAAGGGGGTGGGATTATGGACATTGGGGAGGGTATGTGATTTGGTGAGTGCTGTGAAGTGTGTAAACCTGGTGATTCACAGACCTGGGGATAAAAATATATGTATATAAAAAATATATGTTTATAAAAAATAAAAAAATAAAAAAAAAAGATTGAATTTGCCAAATTGCCAGATTCTGGAGTAGCATATCCTGAACTCTGTCAGAAGCTCCTAGTGATGGGAATGGACTCTAGTGGTTGGCTTGGTCCTTTTTCCAGCCCTACAATCCTAAAGCAACTTCAGGGCATTTGATGTGTCCATTGTGGGGTTTCTGTAGAAACAAGCCTATATCTTCTCCACATTCCTGTCTGGCTGGAAGGGGATTAGGCTGAAGTCCTGCTATTTGGTCTGTTCCTTCTCTAGACTTTTACATGCTTGCTGAATGGAAAAGGAATAGTGCCAAATTCTTGTCACTGAAATAACAGAACATTAGTATCTCGAATCATACATGATATTCAGCCATATTCAACCTCCTAGAATACTCCCTCTTCCGTGGTTGCTGAGGTCTTTTTGTCAGGCCCCTGACAAGTGAGTGGTCAGAACAGTGAGTCAGAGACTGATGCTACCTGATGAACTAGCTCCAAGTTCCTTTGTGAGGTTTAGTTTTATTGTTTCTGCAGAGCTACAATCCTGACTGTCAAAATGGCTCCCAAGACTTAGCCCATTGCTCACTTCGGGCATCTGTTTTTGTCCAGTTGCTAGGTCAGACTATGTTATGACTCCATCTTCTTTCCACACCCATCATTAGGAACTCTATATATTTTTCTGTATAAGTTGTAAGTTTCCCATATCTGCTAAAGTGAAACTGTCCAAAATGTGGAAATGGACCAAAGAAATGATAGTGTTTCCTTTCATTGGGGTGTCAGTGTTTGTTCACCCCGGGGATGAGCTGACACTACAGAGGTGTATACTTTGGCTTGACTTGCAGGAAACAAAGGAAATTGTGCAAACTGATAAGAGCCCAGATATGTCCTGTTCACCACATTGCAAATGAATTTTGTCTAGTAGAGAATAGAAATGTCCATAAACCAAGATCATAATTGAACTATTTTTACCATGTTACAGGTTTCCTAATTATTAATCCATGAACTGAATAAAATGAGTTATTTATGTGTCTATTCAATGAAATGGTTTATTTTTTTTAAGCTTCCATAATAGCCACATGTTTTCCTTTTAGAACAAATTCTAGTCTAACCCTTGACATTTTCATGGGTATTATTTCCTTTGCTCAGAATATTCTTTCTAATCTCATCTGCTGGGTTTCTTAACCATCCTACGAAGCCATGCTCAGATACCCTCTCCTCTGAGCTCCTCAGTAAGGCACAGAACTACTGTTTCAGCCTTCATTTGCCCAGATCTTACTAGCTTCCATTGCAGTCTATTATACTAATAAATTACCTTATCACTGTAAAAAGTGTACTTGCAAGGTAAATTCAGTTCAAAAATTTCAGATCTGAAGTGCCTTGGTGGCACAGTCAGTTAAGCCACCAACTAATCTCGGTTTTGGCTCAGGCCTTGATCTCAGAGTTGTGAGACTGAATACTGAGTAAGGCACTGGGCTCAATATGGAGTCAGCTTGCAATTGTCTCTTCCTTCCCCCTGCCCTCCTACTCCCACTCTCTCTCCCTCTAAAATAAAAATAAGTCCTAAATAAATAAAAAACTTCAAATCTGCTGTCTCCATCCTCTGCTCCTTACTGTAGTTCCTCAAGACAGGATAGCTTTTACAAACCACATATTTATACACTAGCTTTCCCTCCTTCCTTCTAATTGGGCTAGAGTTCCTCTGTTATGCAAGCACAGGAATTAATTTCTCATCCCAGCCAAATTCTTTTTTTAAGATTTTATTATTTATTTGAGAGAAAGGGAGAGCAAGCACAAGGGGGGAAGAGGGCCAGAGGGAGAGGGAGAAGCAGGATCCCCTCTGAGCATCAAGCCTAATGGGTGCAAACCCAGAGATCAAGACCTGAGTAAAGCGGAGGCTTACCTGTTTAACCAATAAGCCACCCAGGTGCCCCAAACCACATACTTACTCCCTGTCTTCAGGATCTAAATCAACTGTCTGTTCCAAAACACCATTAGTTCATAGTTGAGTATTTAGGTAAGGGAAGAATGTTTTCAGTTCCCCAGCACTTTTCTTTTTTTCTTGATCTATTCTTTCTTTCATGCATTCCAATAGATCATGGGAGAAGTGATTCTAAAGCTACAGTGGATTATTATTCCTACTAGTGGTTATATTTCAGACAGTATCTGATGAAATATGGAAACCAACAGAAAATATGTAGTATGCATTGGTTTTTAGGCTTAGAACCTGTGTGTGAAGGACTATGCAGACTCAATGAGGTATCCATTCCACCTCCAACTAAACATAGACCATGGCTTCTAAGGAAATATGTAAAAGCCTTGAGCCAGAGTTTGAAGGGATGGAGAACATTCTTGCTCCAAAGTCCAAAAGACACAGGGGTGGGAGAAGTGGCAGCAGCCTTGTGTTGCTCAATAACCTCAAAGGACACCTGGGCCCAAACAGCTCTCCTGAGAATGCTGGTGAATACAATCCAGATGGCCCCAGGCTGACAATGACATGACCAAGATCCCAGACACACACACTCAAGGTCATTACAGTGCAGGAGAAAATGATTTTATTGTTGTGAACACAATATCGCAAAGCTTGGCAGAAGTTTCAAGATTAAAAATAGGGGGCCTGGGTCTTTCTTTGCTTTCTTTCCTATGGCCTTCCTTAGAAACACGCAGAGCTCCAAAGCAAGAAAGAATCCTATTTGTTTTTTGTCCCCAATCCTGATCTTGCATCTTGGCCCTCTAATTTTCTCACTCCCCACCTTCTTTCTTTCATGGGAACCATGGGAATCAACAAAGGAAAAGAAAAGGCAGAACAGATCATCAAGAGAACCTGCATTGTAAGAGGGACTTTGGCCTTAATCAAAGTGTAAGTGAACCCGGGGAATGGTTCTATCTAAGTGCACAGGAAGCAGTTGATTGGGAGGGAAGCCCCGTTGATGACGTTCACAGCCAACAACATAGAACCGGTTCTGGAGAGTAGTACTGTAGTTGCAGTTGGGATATGGCCCTGGAGGACAACTGCAGTAAGTCATGCTAATACGATTTGCGCTCTTGTAGCAGTTATTCTGGCCATTCCTGCAGGTCATGTTGGTCAAAAGACAAGTAGCAGCCACGTTCTGGAGGGAGGAGTGCAGAAAGGTGTTTTCAGGCTTACAGTGCCGAGTATAATTATTGACACGACTCATTTCCATCTTGCATTGGACAGGACCTGCTCTTATATGCTGAATTTCAAACCATTGAACCCTGGTGACATTTTTAGGCCTAGCAGCAAGTGGCACTGGCCCCCATGATCCCAGCAGCACCAGAAGGAGAGGAAAGGGTCCCAGAAGATCCAGCATCATCTCTTCTGTGTAGGAAGAGAGAGGAAATGGAGAGAATGATAGTAGTAGAAGCCATAAGAGCAAAATTATCATTCACAACTATTTAGTTGTTAAGTTAATTAGTTAGTTAAGTTATTATCATAATTTAACCATTTAGATCCTTAGTGCGCCTTTTAAGATTTCATTGATCTTTTTTCTGTTCTTTAAACCATCTTCTCTCTGACATGCATCTCACAATTCTAGGAATGATGTGAAGCCCAGGGAGGAGGAATGTGATAAGATGACTTTTCCTCTGGGGTGCCTGGGTAGCTCAGTGGGTTAAAGCCTCTGCCTTTGGTTCAGGTCATGATCCCAGGTCCTGGGATCAAGCCTCTAATCAGGCTCTCTGCTCAGTGGGGAGCATGCTTCCTCCTCTCTCTCTGCCTGCTTCCCCCCTCCCCCGCCTGCCTCTCAGGCTATTTGTAACCTCTGTCTGTCAAATAAATAAATAAAATCTTAAAAAAAAAAAAGATGACTTTTATTCTAAGTGGCATATTCCATTCTTGTCTTTGTCTTATACCTCCTGGTCCAGAACCTTGTCTCTTCCCTCCTCCCTCCTGGAATATTTCTCCTCCATCTACATCACCTGAACCTTCCGGTCATCATCAGGACTTTACTCTCCCCCAGACTTCTCCTCTTACCAGGTTTCTGTGCTGGGGCTCCTGCTGAGGACAGAGGCTGTGGTTAGTCCCAGGTTCAGAGGCTTTTGTCTGCTGTTCCTCTGCCAGGTATGCAAGCGTGGCCTGCGTGCAGCAGGGAAGGGCTCTGAGCCCTAGGAAAGAGGAAAGGGAAACCCAGGGCTTGGAAGATGCCTTTCTTGTGCACACCCTCCAACTCACTGTTTAAAGCCAGTAGCCCTGCAGATGCAGGAAGAGCAAGCCTACTTAAAGGAACAAAGGAGAAGTGATTACTCCTCAAAGAAGTGTGAGGAAACAATTTCCTTTTGATATGGGTTGAGTGCTTCCTTCTAGATAGAAGCTTCAGTATTTTGAAGCTCTATGATTTCATCTACCCACTTAAGCCTCCATGTTGCATCACCACTTCCTCATATCAGGGAGATCATATGATAGTTGTCTTTCTCTGCTTGACTTATTTCGCTAAGCATGATACGCTCTAGTTCCATCCTATGATTTCAATCTTTTAGGAGAAAATGCAGGATGTAAATTTGATAGAATTGTTACCATGTACTTGGTAATGTTCCAACAACATTGGTGAGTTCCAACAACAGATTTGAATGAATTATTCATTTATGTGTCCATTTATTGGGCCAGATACTGAGATTCAGGAGATCATGACCTAATGAAAGAGATGGTCACTCACTTAAATAGGGAAATACATTATATATAAGAACTGTCAATAGCTCTAGCGTCTGTGGTGGAAGAGTGCCAGGGGGCTGTGAGGAGCTGACAGAGAGAAGGTCACAACACATGAACTGGGTTTTGAGGATTAAGTAGAAATTAGGGAAGAGGATGGTAAGGTCATCCCAAAGAGGGAGCTGTGTGTGAAGACAAGGCAAGTTCCTTGGCTTCTAGACCCATTTTGAAAGCATAAGCAATCTATAGTGTATTAGTTGCATTATTAACTTAACTCTATATTGTTTTGTTCCCTACTTAAATACATTTCATGTATCTTTTTTTGTTAAAAAATTATTTATTTATTTGGAGAGAGAACAAGAGAGAGACAGAGTACAAGCGAATGGAAGGGCAAAGGGAGAGAATCCCCAGGTAGACTCCCCACCTACCACTTAGCCAGATCAGGCCTCAATCTCACCACCCATGAGATTATGACCTGAGCTGAAACCAAGGGTCAGAGGCTCAACTGAATGAGCCAACCATGTACCCCTGTTTCCCTTATCTCTTAACCTTATGCAGGATTAGTCATTATCTTTGTCTTTTCACTCTTACTCTGTGTTTACCCACTGAGGGTAGAAACATAACAGGAACCAGATAGTAACATTTGTTTTGATGTATGGGATCCCAGGTCCCAAAGAGCACCCCAGTGTGCACAAGAATGAGTACAACCAGATTGTTTCAAGGACCTCCCAACTAGTTTCAAAAAACACCTTATCTACCTTTCATGCATGTAAGTTGCCTCTACGCTCAACAGAGCAAGGCAGCTTTGGGAATGATCCCCTGTTTTCTCCTTGGGCTGCCCTCTTGACTCTAAAGCTTTCTTTGCTTTAAATCCAGTGTCTCAGAATGTGGCTTACTGCATATTGGGTACATGGACAAGTTGGAGTTTGGTAAGAAAGACACCCATAGGCATGAAGGAGAAGGGCCAAATTAGGGTGTTAGCCTCTCGAAACTTTTCTTACTTTTCCATTGGTACCATAAACCCCTTATTTGGAAATGTGTAGTTTCTCAGAAAAGCCTCCCAAAGGGTCTCCCTGCCTCTAGCCTCTTTTTCTTCCAATGTGTTCTACGTATCCCTTTCGGGTTAATACTCCCTGAGCATAAATAGAATAGTAGAACACTCTTGCTTTTAGTGCCTTCAATTATCTACAGGATAAAAATGATGTCTTTTTAGAGAAAAACCATAATATTCAAGGTTAATATACAAAAATCGATTGCTTTCTTAGATACCAGCAATGAGTGATTGAAATTTGAAAAAAATTTACAACAGCTCCAAAAAAAAATGAAAATATAGACATAAATCTACTAAAAAGTGAACAAGATCAATATGAGGAAAACTGCAAAACTGCGATGAAAGAAATTAAAGAAAATATATTTTTAAAAAAAGAAGGGGGGCACCTGGGTGGCTCAGTGGTTTAAGCCTCTGCCTTTGGCTCAGGTCATGATCCCAGGGTTTTGGGATCAAGCCCCGCATTGGGCTCTCTGCTCAGCGGGGAGCCTGCTTCCTCCTCTCTCTCTGCCTGACTCTCTGCCTACTTGTGATTGTAAAGTTTTCCAACGAAATAAACACAACACCAGGCGAAGTGGGTGTAAGGCAAGGTTTATTAAAAACGCTCTCCGGTGAAGTTTCAGGACTCAGGAGAAGGGGAGCCAGGAAAGTTGCGCCAGGAGGAGGTGGGCACCCTCGGGCAACGTTCGGTGACTCTGGAAAGCAGAGTGGCGGAAGTCGCGCCCAAGGCAGGGAGGAGGGGGCTTTTAAGGGGTCTTGGGGAAAGCTCAGGGGTCTTCTGGCAAGTTTCCCTTATTTGGATATCCCGCCTGCTCATCGGGATCCCATTGGTCCACAGAAGCCCAGGGCGGGGGTCTCAGATTCCTGCTTGGGCCTTTGTTCTCCTGTCCGAGCTTAGGTTTTGTGGCAGGAACCTTTCGCCATCTTTAGTAGCCCTTCCTGCCAGCCCAACAGTGATCTCTGTCAAATAAATAAATAAAATATTTTTTTAAATAAATAAAAAAAAAGGGGGGGGGTGCCTGGGTGGCTCAGTGGGTTAAGCCGCTGCCTTCGGCTCAGG
Organism: Mustela lutreola; assembly: GCF_030435805.1. NCBI lineage: Eukaryota > Metazoa > Chordata > Mammalia > Carnivora > Mustelidae > Mustela > Mustela lutreola. Next base: position 57,248,750 of record NC_081296.1, read on the forward strand.
TCATGATCTCAGCATCCTGGGATCAGCCCCGCATCGGGCTCTCTGTTCCGCAGGGAGCCTGCTTCCCTTTCTCTCTCTCTCTGCCTGCCTCTCTGCCTACTTGTGATCTCTGTCTGTCAAATAAATAAATAAAATCTTTAAAAAATAAAAAAAAATTTTAAAAATAAATAAATAAATAAAATTTTTAAAAGGACATATTCCTTGTCCATGCTGAAGGAAAGAAGACTATGTCAAACCAAAATATTTCTCTTTGACATAACAATTATTTAGCACTAAAGGCACTCAAGAATCAAAATGCAGAAAGGACTCTCCCTTTTTTGACTAAAGGCAGAAAATAAATTCTTTTCCTGATGATCATATCTTACCAGTTAGAGGTGGTACCAGAGCAGCCTGCAAACAAACCTTGTAAAACTAATCCATTTCTTTCTAGTTACTTCTTCACCATTTACTAGCCACACATCAAACCCTTTATCTGGTCAATTCTTCACAAATATATTGTTTCTTTGTCTAAAAGGTTTAAAAGCTTCCTGTTCTGGTCATTTCTTCGGGTCTTCATTCTCTTGCGAAGGCTCCCACATACATGTGAAAATTTAATCAAATTTGTATGCTTTTCTCCTATTCATCTCTGTCAGTTCAATTTTCAGACCCAACCAGAGACCATAAGAGAGCTGAGGAAAATGCTTTCCTCTCCTATAATGACATTATGCATTGTCAAAACCCCTAGAGCTATTGAATGCAATAAATTAATGCTAATTAAATTGTGGACTTTAGGACACCTGAGTGTCTCAGTCACTTAAGTGTCTGCCTCCTGTTGATGTCATGATATCAGAGTCCTGGGATGGAGCCCCATGTTGGGCTCCATGCTCAGTGGAGAGCCTAATTCTCCCTCCCCTTCTGCCACTCCCCCTGCTTTTGCTCTCTCATCTTCTTTCTCTGTCAAATAAATATGTAAATTTTTTTTAAAACTGTGGACTTCAATTAATAATAAATATTGGCTCAGCAATTGTCACAAAATTATTACAGTAATGCAAGATGTTAATAATAAGAAAAGGGGTGCCTGGGTGGCTCAGTTGGTTGGGCAACTGCCTTCGGCTCAGGTCATGGTCCTGGAATCCTGGGATCAAGTCCCGCATCAGGCTCCCTGCTTAGCAGTGAGTCTGCTCTCCCTCTGAGCTCTCCACTCTCACACTCTTGTCTCTCAAATAAATAAAAATGTTAAAAACAAAAAACTTAGCAACATGAAAATCATTGGTAACCTTGCGAGAAGGAGTTTTGGGGAAGGGGCGTGTGTGGAAACCTGAATGGTTTAATAGAAAGTGGGAGGAGACAGAATTTAAAAATAATAATAATCATCATCATAGGAAAAATGAGGACTGTGTGGATAAGAGAGCGCAGAAGGGAGAAGCCCATGAGACTTGTCTATACATTCTTTCTTTCCTCTCTCTTTAGACTTTTATATGCCTGCTGAGCCTGATGCAGAGCTCTATTCTGGTTTTCTGGAAACATAATCTGAGCCTTATACAGACCCTTAACTTGCTGAGCCAACCAGGTGCCTAAGAGAATGCTTTTATACATTGGTTCCAAAGAAGTTTGATTGGGTTGGTGCCAGAAAACTAATCTTGAATAAACACAATTGGTTGCAAAGGCAATCACAATGCAAAGTCCAATAGATACTGTAGCAAGATGCAGGTGTTCTGTATAGCCTTAGAGTCTTTATGGTTTAGACCAGTTCAAATTTCATGATGCCACCCGGTGAGGGTGTGCATAAAGGCTACCTCCTTAATGATCTCCATGCTCCATTTTAAACCCCCACGACATAAGTAATCTTGTTTATTTTTATTTTGGTGTAAACTCTATCCCTAACATGACCCTAGGATCAGCGTCACCTGCTCTACCAACTGAGCTAGCCAAATATCCCATAAGTGACTTTATTTATTTCACCTTTGACAGGGGGCAGAGGGAAATTATTCTTTTCTGCTTTTTAGTCAGAATGTTAAGTTTATGCCCAGAACTTCTCTTCAAAGCATATCTGCCATTCTGGTGTATAGTCTCTTGATTCTCTCTTTAAATGGGAAATATGTCATCAGGATTAGAAAGAGAAATACTGGCATTTATAGAGACTCATTGGTGTTTCTATACAAAATCTCTGGTGCACCTCAAAACCAAGCTCAAGTCAAGCATTCCTTGAATAACAGGGACTCATATGCTGATAGACTGACTGGGGGCTATATTATGACCATGTTATGAAGGAGTCACATTAGTTTTGTCTTTCCACAATGTCAGCTTTAGTCAAACATAAAGCAAAGTTAGAAAGCAGGTTCAGGGTTCCCAATTCAATTGCTTTTCACCATGTGATTCATGTTGGCTTCTTATACAGCACACAGAGCAGGGCATAAGACAAACCACAGCAGAAAACAGATATCAGAAGGATGTAGTAAGGTAACGAACCAAACTTGAAGTCAGTCTGTGGGCGCACAGCTGAGATAAGGCCTTGGTCAGGTCCTGGTTGGCTCTGGGCACTCACTGATTCCTATGTTCCAGCAGGGAAGGACCTCAGCTCTGTCTGGAGATTAACAGAGTAGAGCCTTTGGAGGCAGTTGCCTTTTTAGGTGGTCTCTGACATAGAGGGGTAAGGTCTGAAGAGTCTGACAGTTTGCTGTCTAATCCTTCTCTTTCTAAAGGGACTGAATTGGTTTCAGGCCCCTGCAGACCTTTTTTGGTTCTGCTCCTTATTAGTTCTGGGATGTCAGCTGACACTGGTCCCAGGGAATTTCTGCTAGCTCCAGTACATTTAACAACTGTGTCATGGCTTAGACCAGCCATGACACAGGGTCCCACTTGACATGAGGGACTCCATCTTGCTCTCTACAGGTTGTCTCAGATCTCGATCCATAAGTCTAACTACCCTCTGGTATTTTGGGGTGAAGGAGGAGAGTAAAAAGATAGGAATTCTGGACACATAGGTTTGGAGGACTGGAAAGACGACTCTAAGAAAAATTAAGATGGCCATCGCATGGCCATATATCCATAGCCCTTCCTAACAAGTTCATAGGAGCCACTGAAGACCTAAATCAGGTAGTGACTGTGAGTGCAGAGAGAGGCAGCAGGGAGAAGCTAGGAGGGCTGACCTGTGAAGGGGCAAGCTCAGAGAGAGGTCCACAGGTGTCCAAGGCATCCTATTTCACAGTGTGTTATAGGACCTCAGCCAGGAATTTTGAGAATCGAAGGAAGCAATACATGTGGGTGTAGTTTTGTAAACAATAAAGTGTTAATGTTGATCTATATTATTTATAATATCATCATAATGTTGCTCTACTCCAGTCACTGTCAGTTTTAACTGGTTAACCCAGTGTTTCTGAAATAAGTGTGATATTCTACTTTTGATGTGGAAGACAAATTATTGTGAACCCAAAGCAGACATCCAACATTCAACTATGAGCTCAGCCGTAAGGACTAAGGCTTCTTTGAAATGAAGTCATTAGGAAGCACCCTAAACTGACTGTAGGAACATATCCCTTTATCTCTGCAGAAATCAACTACCAAAGCAGCCCAGGCAAGTCAGTTAACCCTTGTTTCTGAGAGCTGTTTAGTGGGCCTCCTTCCTTGAAGTCTGTCTACCAGCTTCTGTAACAGACACTGCTTGGGTTGTGGCTTCTAATTTGAGTTCCTAAAGAGATATTATCCCTTGAATATAAATTTAAAATCATTTGTAACTTCTATCCTTTCTTAAACATTTACCTTGATTTAACTCCTTTCTATTAATTCTTTGATATTTCCTTTTGTTAACCATCATTCAATTTTTTCAGTGTTTTGGTACAACAGTTTCTCAAAACCATAATAATAGATAAATGTCCTCATGGAGACTCTAATAATGTCTTAGGATGTCTGAATCTGGAAATCACGGGCTTCCAAGACTCCATGGAAGGAATTGGTAGAGGCATAAACCAGTACGGAGTATTAACCTCAAAAAATAAGCTACCAGGTATTTTACCTACAAAAATGTGCTTATTCAGGAATAGCAGAGAACTGCAATCAGGGACAAGCAGGTTACAGCAGAAGTGTAGGCAAGTGCCTGAACAAAGAGGAACACTTTTTTCCAAAGGAAAGGAAGACATTTGGAAGGCTGTTTTAAACAGAAAGTCCGTTGGAGCAAGCAGGAAGTTGTAAGTGTGGTAGCTTTGCTTTGGTTGGGTTGTGACAGACTCAGTTGGCTGGACAGTTCAGAGCAGGGTGGGGAAGCCTATCTTCCTGCTGGACTGATAAAGTAGTTTGCCTTGCAAAGTAGTTTTTTCCTGTTGGATCTGTAAATCCTATGAGAGATAAGGCATGAGAGCGCCCCCTGCTGGCCACCACAGCCATTCTAAACCAGGTTTCCATTATTTTCACGGGGAGGGAAAAAAATTAACATCTTTATCACTTGGCATCAGGGAAATACAAATCAAAACCACAATGAGATATCACCTCGCACCAGTCAGAATGGCTAAAATCAACAAGTCAGGAAATGACAGATGCTGGCGAGGATGCGGAGAAAGGGGAACCCTCCTACACTGTTGGTGGGAATGCAAGCTGGTGCAGCCACTCTGGAAAACAGCATGGAGGTTCCTCAAAATGTTGAAAATAGAACTGCCCTATGACCCAGCAATTGCACTATTGGGTATTTACCCTAAAGATACAAATGTAGTGATCCAAAGGGACACATGCACCCGAATGTTTATAGCAGCAATGTCCACAATAGCCAAACTATGGAAAGAACCTAGATGTCCATCAACAGATGAATGGATCAAGAAGATGTGGTATATATACACAATGGAATACTATGCAGCCATCAAAAGAAATGAAATCTTGCCATTTGCAACAACATGGATGGAACTAGAGCGTATCATGCTTAGCGAAATAAGTCAAGCAGAGAAAGACAACTATCATATGATCTCCCTGATATGAGGAAGTGGTGATGCAACATGGAGGCTTAAGTGGGTAGAAGAATAAATGAAACAAGATGGGATTGGGAGGGAGACAAACCATAAGTGACTCTTAATCTCACAAAACAAACTGAGGGTTGCCGGGGGGAGGGGGTTGGGGAGAAGGGGGTGGGATTATGGACATTGGGGAGGGTATGTGATTTGGTGAGTGCTGTGAAGTGTGTAAACCTGGTGATTCACAGACCTGGGGATAAAAATATATGTATATAAAAAATATATGTTTATAAAAAATAAAAAATAAAAAAAAATAAATAAAAAAAAAAAAAATTAACATCTTTATTTTCACTAACCTGCCACTGAGATTTAAAAATTCCTTTAGTTCTGGGGGCACCTGACTGGCTTATTCGGGAGAGTATGCAACACTTGATAATGGGGATGTGTGTTCAAGCCCCACATTGGATGTAGAGTTGACTTAAATAAATACAACTTATTTATTATTATTATTATTATTATTACTAACTTATTGTTCCTTTGTATAAACCCCCTGAAGTGGGATTGCTGGATCATATGGTAGTTCAATATTTTTAAAGATTTGTATATTTGTTTGGGGGTTGAGGAGAGGCATAGCAAGAGAGTGAGAGAGAGGAAGAATTGCAAGCAAACTCCCAAATGAGCACAAAGTTCAATATGGGGCTTGATCTCCCAACCCTGAGAACATAATCTGAGTCAAAATCAAGAGACAGACACTTAACTGACTGAACCACCCAGGTGCCCCAATACTTCTATGTTTAATTTTTGGAGGAATCTCCATACAGTTTTCCGTAATATCGGCATCAATTTACATTTCCACCAATAGCATACCAAGGTTCTCTTTTCTCCGTATCCTCACTGTCTTGTGTTAGCCTCAAGTATTAAAGAGTGATGCCATCAACTAGGGCATGTACATTGCCTTCACTGTTCGTTTTCCCATCCTGAGCTGATCTTGTGGCTGATAGATCTTGTGATAGATTTGTTAATCAGCCCTTGTTGCTCTTAGGTTGATTGCAAGATACACCTCAGCAACAACCCTCAGCGAGCTTTGAAAAAGTGAGGCTTATAAGCCTCATTTTGGGGGGACAGCCAAAGTCACACAGTGAGGTCTTGAGTAGAGAAAGAGTGCAAGTGCAGAGACTTGGGGCTCTGCCTTTATTGGAGTCAAGGGTGGGATCCCCAGGATTTTGAGGTTTCACTTTTCATTGGTAAATTTAAAACATAAGAGTGGGAATGAAAGCATGGGAAAGGAAAAGGGGGGTCACACAAATGGTCAGTTATCTAGGTCACCCAGAGCCAAAGGGGGTGCATCATGGGTGGGATGGCATTGCTCTTAGCTAGCTGTACAGCCAGCAATGTGTGTATTTGAGATGGATGCCTTTGAAACAAATGGATGCCTTGGCAATCAAAAGCTTTTTGTCAGGCACATAATGATACACTTACACCACTTCTTATCTTTTTTTTTTTTAAAGATAACCATCCTTTATCTGATGTGTGGTGACATTTCATTGCAGTTTTGACCTGCACTTCCTTAATGGTTTGTGATGGTGAATGGCTAAAGAAAACATGGTATAAACATACAATGGAATGTTATTCAGCCTTTAAAGGGAAGGAAGTCCTGTGATTTTGGACAACATGGATGGACCTGGTGGACATTATGTTGAGTGAAATAAGTCAGACATTGAAAGAAAAATACTGTCTGATCTCACTTATATGTGGAATCTACAGTAGTCAGATTCCTAGAAGCAGAGTACAGTGGTGGTTTCGAGGGCTTGGTGGTAGGGGAAATGGGAAATGTTGGTCAAATTTCAGTTTGGCAACTGAATAAATTATGGAGATCTGATGTGTAGCATAGTGACTACAGGAATGTAAAACTTCACAATGGAATTCCTTGTGCTAAGCCTCACATCACCAAATTGAGACTTAACTACAGTTTTGACTCTCCCAGAAGGCAGAACTTGCTTTTTCAGCACTAGTTAATCTGCCTGATAGATAGATCCCTGCCATTCCCTAAAGGAAAGTAACTTTGCAAAAACTGAACTGCATTTTTGCCTAGTATAGCATCCTTCCTGCTTCCTCCTGCCTATTAATGTCTTTCATTTTGTACAGCTCCTTGGAGCTCCTTTCTCTCTGCTGAATTGGATGCTGCTTGATCCATGAATCATTGAATAAAGCCAGTTAAGATCTTAAAAATTTACCTAGTTAAAAAGCCCCTGGCTGGCTCAGTCAGAGGAGCATGTGACTCTTGATCTCAGATTGTCGTTTTGAGACCCACTTGGGTGTTTGGATTACTTTAAAAAAAAAAAAAAAGGAAGAAGAAGAAGAAGAAGAACTTCAGAAAAAGAAAGTTATTTAAAAACAATTTGCTCAGTTAAATTTTCTTAACAAGTGGCAATACAGTACTATAGTCTTGAAATCTGTTCTGATAAATCCTCAGTGTTCTTACCACACACACAAAGATTCCCTATGTCAAGTGACAGATTTGTTAATCAGTTATTTGTTAATAAGTAATAGATTTGTAGGGAGAATTTCACAATGTATATGTATACCAAATTAATTTTTTTTAATTTTTTATTTCTTTTCAGCGTAACAGTATTCATTGTTTTTGCACCATACCCAGTGCTCCATGCAATCCGTGCCCTCTATAATAACCACCACCTGGTTCCCCCAACCTCCCACCCGCTACCCCTTCAAAACCCTCAGATTGTTTTTCAGAGTCCATAGTCTCTCATGATTCACCTCCCCTTCCAATTTCCCCCAACTCCCTTCTCCTCTCCATCTCCTCTTGTCCTCCATGCTATTTGTTATGCTCCACAAATAAGTGAAACCATATGATAATTGACTGTCTCTGCTTGACTTATTTCACTCAGCATAATCTCCTCCAGTCCCATCCATGTTGATACAAAAGTTGGGTATTCATCCTTTCTGATGGAGGCATAATACTCCATAGTGTATATGGACCACATCTTCCTTATCCATTCGTCCGTTGAAGGGCATCTCAGTTCTTTCCACAGTTTGGCGACCGTGGCCATTGCTGCTATAAACATTGGGGTACAGATGGCCCTTCTTTTCATTACATCTGTATCTTTGGGGTAAATACCCAGTAGTGCATTTGCAGGGTCATAGGGAAGTTCTCTTTTTAATTTCTTGAGAAATCCCCACACTGTTTTCCCAAAGTGGCTGCACCAACTTGCATTCCCAGCAAAAGTGTAAGAGGGTTCCCCTTTCTCCACATCCTCTCCAGCACATGTTGTTTCCTGTCTTACTAATTTTGGCCATTCTAACTGGTGTAAGGTGGTATCCCAACGTGGTTTTAATTTGAATCTCCCTGATGGCTAGTGATGATGAACATTTTTTCATGTGTCTGATAGCCATTTGCATGTCTTCATTGGAGAAGTGTCTGTTCTTATCTTCTGCCCATTTTTTGATATGATTGTCTGTTTTGTGTGAGTTGAGTTTGAGTTCTTTATAGATTCTGGATATCAACCTTTTGTCTATACTGTCATTTGCAAATATCTTCTCCCATTCCGCAGGTTGCCTCTTTGTTTCGTTGACTGTTTCCTTTGCTGTGCAGAAGCTTTTGATCTTGATGACGAGAGACAAGATGAAGGGGAAGTAGGAGGAGGCGCCATTTCAACCTATACCAAATTAACTTTTAAAAAATGTCTTTCTGCATCTGATCTAACTCAAATAATCTCAATTTAACACACACACACACACTTCATTTCCTTTGCAGTTAGTGTCTGCATACATCTCTATTCCCCAATTTGTTTAAAATAGTCATAGGGAGGGGGAACACACCTCAATATCATAAAATCCATCTACAAATAGCCCACAGCAAATGTCATTCTCTTGGGAAAAAACTGAGAGCTTTTCCCCTAAGGTCAGGAACATGACAGGGATGCCCATTCTCACCTCTTTTGTTCAACATAGTTCTAGAAGGCCTAGACTCAGTAATCAGACAACAAAAAGAAATAGAAGGCATTCCAATTGGCAAAGAAGAAATCAAGCTCTCTCTCCTCGCAGATGACCTGAAACTTTATTTGGAAAACCCAAAAGACTCTACCCCAAATTACTAGAACTCATACAGCAATTCAGCAACATGGCAGGATACAAAATCAATGCACAGAAATCAGTTGCATTTCTATACACTAACAAATGTGATTGAAGAAAGAGAAATAAAGGGATCACTTCCATTTATAATAACACCAAAGACCATCAGATACCTAGGAATAAACCTAACCAAAGAGGCAAAGGATCTATACTCTAGAGACTATCGAACACTTATGAAAGGAATTGAGGAAGACAAGAAGAGATGGAAAAACATTCCAGGCTCATAGACTGGAAGAACAAACATTGTGAAAATGTCTATGCTGCCCAGAGTAATTTACACTTTCAATGCAATCCCTATCAAAACACCATTGACATTTTCCACAGAGCTGGAATAAACAATCGTAAAATTTGAATGGAACAAGAACAGATCCTGAATCACCAGGGGATTGTTGAAAAAGAAAACCAAAGTTGGGGGCATCACTTCAATGCCTGACTTCAAGCTATATTACAAAGCTGTGATCATCAAGACAACATGGTATTGGCACAAAAAATAGACACATAGATAAGTGGAACAGAATAGAGACCCCAGAAATGGACTCTCCACTCTGTGGGCAACTAATTTTCAGCAAATCAGAAAAGACTATCCAACAGAAAAAAGAGAGTTCTTCAATAAATGGTGCTGGGAAATTGGACACCCACACGCAGAAGAATGAACCTGGACAATTCTCTTATACCATATATAATAATAAACTCAAAATGGATGAAAGACCTACATGCAAGACAGGAATCCATCAAAATCCTGGAGGACAACATAGGCAGTAACTTCTTCAACGCTGGCCACAACAACCGCTTTTAAGGCATGTCTCTGAAGGCAAGATAAACAAAAGCAAAAATGAACATTTGGGACTTTATCAAGATAAAAAGCTTTTGCACAGCAATGGAAACAGTCAACAAAACTAAGTGGCAACCCACGGGATGGACGAAGATATTTGCAACTGACATTATAGATAAAGGCCTGGTATCCAAGGTCTATAAGGAAATTATCAAACTCAACACACAGGGAACAAATAATCCAGTCAATAAATGGGCATAAGACATGAACAGACATTTCTACAAAGAAGACACCCAATGGCATGAAAAAGTGCTCAACATTGGTTGGCATCAGGGAAATACAAATCAAAACCACAATGAGATACCACCTCACCAATCAGATAGGCTAAAATTAACAAATCAGGAAACAACAGGTGTTGGCAAGAATGTGGAGAAAGGGGAATCCTCTTACACTGTTGGTGGGAATGCAAGCTGGTGCAGCCACTCGGGAAAACAGTATGGAGATTCCTCAAAACGTTGAAAATAGAGCTACCCTATTACCCAGCAATTGCACTACTGGGTATTTACTGCAAAAATACAAATGGTGTGATCTGAAGGGGCACCTGCACCCCAGTGTTTATAACAGCAATGTCCACAATAGCCAAACTATGGAAAAAGCCCAGACACCAAAAAATGCCAATTGGAATTTGCCAATTGGAATGATGTAGCTAGAACCAGAGGGTACTATGCTAAGCAAACTAAGTTAGTCAGAGAAAGACAATAATATGATCTTACTGATACATGGAATTTGAGAAACAAGGCAGAGGATCAAAGGTGGAAAGAAGGAAAAAATGAAACAATATGAAACCAGATAGGGATGCAAACCATAAGAGACTCTGAAAACCAGGAAACAAACTGAGGATTGTTGGAGTGGAGGGGGTGGGAGAGATGGGGTGGCTGGGTGATAGACATTGGGGCAAGTATGTGTTGTGGGGAGTGCTGTGTCTTGTGTAAGACTGATGAATAATCTGTACCACTGAAACAAGTAATACATTACATGTTAATAATAAAAAAAAAAAAAAGAAAAGAAAAGAAAACAGAAATAAATAAATAAAACAGTCAAAGGTAGATGGAAGGGGCATGGGAACTGAAAAAGATCATTCTCTCTGGAATAAATGAGATAAGGGGTTCTGTGTTGTGGTCATGGATGTGGGCACTAGTATTTGAGAGAGTTATGAGGATAGTAATGTGTGTGCATGCTTATAAACTGAAGAATTGAAAGAAGGTAGGAGGGAAAAAAATCTCCCACCAAGAACCTTAACATAGGCTTCTCAGATATTTCAGATACCTGCAGTTTAAGTCCTTTATTAAAAGGAAAAGATGAAAGACGTTTCCGGGAGGAAGAGTGAATGAGTTCTAAATGATTCCGAAAATTTTTAATATTCTGACTTACTAGAGTGATTCAAACGTCTGGGAAGAGAGAAAGTAAATTTCTTGTATGCTTCTTTTTTAAAAAAAAATATTTTATTTACTTATTTGTCAGAGAGAAAGCACAAGTAGGCAGAGTGGCAGGCAGAGGCAGAGAGAGAAGCAGGATCTCTGCTGGACAAGGAGCCTGATGCGGGACTCGATTCCAGGACCCTAGGATCATGACCTGATTTGAAAGCAGCGGCTTAATCAACCGAGCCACCCAGGTGTACCTCTTTGTATCCTTTCTTGATGTTGTTAGACCGCAGCACAACAAGGGAGCCAGATTATCCAGATAGAGCTCTCATTTTGTCAGCATGCATTTCCAAATTTCTAATATTTCTTCCAACAATTGACTTTTGGGAATAACCAAAAGCAGTTATTTTCAAAACTCTCCTTGTGATGAAGTGGAAAAAAATCTGGATTAGGAGCGAGTTCAAGTGTTTGGTTTTTTTTTTTTAAGATTTTATTTGTTTATTTGACAGAGAGAGAGATTACAAGTAGGCAGAGAGGCAGGCAGAGAGAGGGGGGGAAGCAGGCTTCCTGATGAGCAGAAAGCCCAATGTGGGTCTCGATCCCAGGACCCTGAGACCATGACCTGAGCCAAAGGTAGAGGCTTAACCCACTGAGCCACCCAGGTGCCCCTCAACTGAATTTTTGTCTCAGCTTTCCTGCTATTTATCTGACAGTCAGATGAACAGAAAAATATACTTTATGTTAATAACTGTTAATAGCTCTCTGGCTGTGGTGAAGGAAGTGCCAGGAGAAGATGAGGAGCCAGTAGAGAGAAGGCCATAACACCAGAGCTGAGGATTAAGGAGAAGTTAGGTGAAGAGGATGGTAAGATCATCCCAAAGAGGGAACTGTGTGAAAACCAGGCTGAACATATGGTTTCTGGACCTGTTTTGAAAGCATAAGCAAAACTATTATTAATTTAGGTCTCTGTTGTTTTGTTTTGTTCCCTACTTAATTCTGTTTTTATGTACCTCTTTTTTCTTTGAAAGATTTATTTATTTATTTATTTATTTATTTGAGAGAGAATGAGAGAGAGACAGAGACAGTGCGTGGAGGGGCATAGGGAGAGAATCCTCAGGTAGACTCTCCACCAAACATGTAGCTGGCTTAGGGCTTCATCCCACCACCCACAACATCGTACCTGAACTGAAAGAAAGAGTCCAAAGTTCAACTGACTGAGCCACCAAGGTGCTTCAGATTTACTTACCTCTAAACCCCATGCATGGTCAATCATTAACTTTGTGATTTTACTCCAACTCCGAGTCTACCCAGCTATTGTAAAAACATAACGGGAACCAGACAGTAACATCCGTCTTGATGTAGCTGATCCCAGATCCCAAATAATGCCTCATTGTCCACAAGAATGCTTATCTGTAGTTGTTTCAAGAACACCCCAACAAGTTTCAGAAAATCTCTTACCTTACTTTCATGTATGTAAGTTGTCCCTAAGCTCAACAGGGCAAGGCAGCTTTGGGAAGGATCCCCTGCTTCCTCCTTGGGCTACCCTCTTGACTAAAGCTTTCCTTGCTTTAAATCCAGTGTGTCAGAATTTGACCTACTGCCCATTGGGTGCATGGACATGTTGGAGTTTGGTAAGAAAGAAACCTATAGATGTAAAAAAGAAGGGCCAATTTAAGGTATTTGTTTACACATTGATAAGAATCTGATGGGAAACAGATGATAACATTTGTCTTAAAATTAGCTGATGTCTCATGTCCCAGGGACACCTCATTTTCCGGCAGAATGCATATTTCCAGATTGTTTCAGGATGCTTCCATCATCAATAAGCTTTCAAGAAAGTCCTTACACTCCTCTCAAATGTTCACTTTCTTCCCCAAACATATGTAAGCTGTTCCTAGTCTCAACAGGGCAAAGCAACTTTGGGAATATCCCCTGCCTTCTTGTTGGGCCACCCTTCTGATGATTAAAAAGCTTTCTTTGCCTTCAAACCAATATCTCACATGTTGGCTTACTGCACATGGGGCACAGACAAGTTTGAGTTCAGTTTACCAATAGTTGACCTAGGACATTCTACTAGCTGGTAAAACCAGGATTCTTCAAGATTTGAGTAGAAGGATTAAAAACCTATAAAATTCAGGAGAGCCTGGGTGGCATAGTAAGTTAAGCATCTGACTCTTCAACTCAGCGCAGGTCTTGATCTCATGGTCTTGAGGTCAAGCTGCACTTAAAAACAAACAAACAAAGAGAAAGCAAAAATGAAAAGGTATGCCATGGTAACTAAATCAATTAATCGTCTGCCTTCACCTAAGGTGATGATCCCAGGGTCCTTTGATCAACTCCTGCACCTGGCTCCTGCTCAGCTGGGAGCCTTCTTCTCCCTCTGTTTACCTGTCCCCCTGCTTGTGTGCTCTCTCTCTCTGACAAATAAGTAAACAAAATCTTTTTTAAAAATCTAAGAATTATGCAATGAGGAAAGTTTACAAAAGCAGCTGGGAAACTAAATTTCTCCATACAGACAAATTGCAAAGATCGTGTTTCAAGCTCTCTCTCTGTACCTCCCTCATACCCACTCATTACCAGGAGTATGGATATAAATCAAGTTTTGTGGGGTGCCTGGGTGGCTCAGTGGGTTAAAGCCGCTGCCTTCAGCTCAGGTCGTGATCCCAGGGTTCTGGGATCGAGCCCCACATCGGGCTCTCTGCTCAGTGGGGTGCCTGCTTCCTCCTCTCTCTCTGCCTGTCTCTCTGCCTACTTGTGATCTCTGTCTGTCAAATAAATAAATAAACATTAAATCAAGTTTTGTGGTAGGTTGGAAATATGTATAAGAATATTTATAGAGTTAGTATAATTTTGGTGGTAGAAATGAGTTAGAGATTTTTTGGAAGAATCTGGGAGAAATCACATTATGAAAAAAAAGAGAAGGATCAGTCTTTGGAAATAGGGTCTAAGGGTCGTGAAACTGCTTTAACGTTTTTTCTCATTAAAATCCTGTGATGTAGGAATTGGTTGGGGTTTCAAGCCTCTGGTCAAGAAAGCATTCCTGAGACATCTTTGGTGCCAAGAGTTGATTTTATTAAAGCACCAAGAAGAATCCCTAGGGAGGAAGAGCTACACTGGGGTCATGACAAGAGGACCATTACACACTTTCCAGTAGGGAGGGTGTTTGGGATAGGGTAAGTCTCTAAGAATTTGGAATCAAGGTTTCCAGGACCCTGGGGGAACTAGCTATTGTTAGAAAAAGGTCATTTATTACTGTCTAGTAAAACCTTAGTCATGAGACCCTTCAGATATATATTGGTGGGCCATATGAGTGGGAGATGATTGCCATGAGATATCTTGGGGAGAGGGATGGGGATTGGGTAGAGATATAGAAAATTTCCATAGGAATTTTTATAGGATCTAGCAGATCGGGCTAAGATTGCCTTTTGGCCTCAGTAATGTATTAACATTGAGGCAGTTGAGTTCCTAAAGGAATTTCACTCTACTTGTGTCAAGGCTGTAGGCAGTAAGGAAATTTAATTTTTTCTTTCAACTTTGTTTCCCACAGCATAGATGTGTTTGTCAACTTGAAAGTTCCCTGAACCCCATACTTGTGATTTTTATAGAGGATACAACACATAGGCAAGATCATTATTACCTCCATTTCCATCCCCTCTCTCCTCTGTAGAGGATGGGGCTGAGGCTGAAATTGCCATGCTTTTTGTTTTTAAGATTTTATTTATTTATTTGACAGACAGACATCACAAGTAGGCAGAGAGGCAGCAGGGGTGGGGGTGGGACAGGCTTCGCACTGATCAGAGAGCATGACTCAGGGATGGATCCCAGGACCCTAGAGCTGAAGGCAGAGGCTTTACCAATGGAGCCACCCAGGCACCCCTAAAGTGCCATGCTTTTAATCATGGCTGGATTTTCCTTGTGATCAGCCTGCATCCAGGGACCATACCCATGTGTCTTCCAAAAACAAAACTTCCCAGTGCTCTTATCACTTAGGAATTTATAAGGGTTTCAGGAGCTCTGTGCCAAAAATCAGAAGCAGGGGTGCTTGGGTGGCTCAGTGGGTTAAGCCTCTGCCTTCCACTGAGGTCACCGTCTCAGGGTCCTGGGATCGAGCCCCACATCGGGTTCTCTGGTCAGCGGGGAGCCTGCTTCCCCCTCTCTCTCTCTGCCTGCCTCTCTGCCTACTTGTGATCTCTCTATCCCTCTGTCAAATAAATAAATAAAATCTTTAAGAAAAAATAACAACAAAAATCAGAAGCAGAAATCAATATACATTTTCTACTATGTTACAGGAATATAGTCCATTGATTGATTGATAAAGGGTAACAGAATATGTTGACCCAAAATACAACTTTTTGGCATAAGAATAACATTAAGCTGTTTATTTTGAGAAAACACAGACAAGGAGAAATTCTGAAATCAGACTAGAGATTTGTAAACCTCAGTGTCTAGATGCCTTTAGTTTCATTTTCTATGGGGCTACCAAATGTTTTTACATAATTAAAATACTTTTTGTCTTATTAATCAGTCTTTTTATAATGGGAGGGGGGTTTCATCCAAGAACCTAGAATGGTGGAGAGAAAATTATTTTCCCTCCTATACCTAGAACCTAAATTCTTAATCCCAGCCTAATTCCTTTTTTTTTTAATGTTTTTATTTATTTGAGAGAGTCAGAGAGAGAGAATGAGCATAAGGGGAGAGGAGGGACAGGGGAGAGGGAAAAGCAAGCTCCCTTCTGAGCAGGGAGCTGGAAGGGGCTTGAACCAAGGACCTGGAGATTATGACCTGAGCACAAGGCACAGATATAACAGCTTAACCCACTGAGCCACCCAGATGCACCCCAGTCAAATACTAAACTCCTGTCCTTCGGTGTCTAATTCCAATATTGGTTCCAAAACATCATAACTTCTGTGATATTTCAGTATTTAGGTAAGGAAAGAATGTTTTTCATTTCCCAGTGCATTTTTCCCCCCTTGATCTTGTGCTATCTTTCATGCACTCCAATACATCATGGGACAAGTGACTCTAAAGCTACAGTGGATTATTATCCCTACTACTACTTATATTTAAAACATCATCTGATGGAATAGGAAAACCAATAGTAAATATGTACAATGCATCAGTTACCAAGGTTGGAATCTGTGTGTGAAAGACTATGCACACTCTATGAGATATCCATTCCACCTCCAAATAAACATAGACAATGGTTTCAAGGGAAATGTGTAAAAGCCTTGAGCAGAGTTTGAAGGGATGATGAACTTCCCTCCTCCGAAATTCAAAAAGACATGGGGGAGAAAGGGGAGTGGCAGAAACCTTGGGCTAACGTATAACTTTGAAAGTCACCTGGGGCCCAAATAGTTCCCCTGAGAATGTGAGCAACTGCAATTAAGATGGCCCCAGGCTGACAGTTTGTGAAAGGGATCCCAGACACATGCATTTAAGGTCATTACAGTGCAACAGAAAGTGATTTTATTGCTGTGAACACAATGCACAAAGCTTGACAGAAGTTTCAAGAGTGAAACTAGGTGCCTGGGTCTGTCTTTGCTCTCTTCCCTGTTGTATTCTTTCAAAACACACGGAGCTTCAAAGCAGAAAAGTATTTGAACACATTTGTCCACAGCTCTGGGCTGGCATCTTGGGCCTCTAATTTTCCCACTCCCTGACTTCTTTCTTCTGTGGGATCCATGGAAATCAGCAAAGCAAAAGAAAAGACAGAAAAGATCATGAGAGAAACTGCACCAAATGAGAGAAACCTTAGTTTTAATCTAAGTGCACAGGAACTAGACGATAGTGAGGGTCACCCAGGTGATGGGGGTTACAGGCAACAGTGTAGAACTGATTCTGGGGAGTAGTACTTACTGTAGCTGCAGTTGAGCTATGTCCCTCCAGTGTGACTGCAGTAAGTAATGCCAATACAATTTGCACTCTGGTGGCAGTTATACTGCCCATTCCTGCAGGTCCTCTTGGGCAAAAGACAAGTAGCAGCCACGTTCTGGGAGGAGTTATGCAGAAAGGTGTTTTGAGGTTTACAGTGCTGAGTAAGACTATTGACAGCACACATTGCATTGTTGCATTATACGGGACCTGCACTTATATGCTGAATTTCAAACTTTCGAAACCTAGTGAGTTGAGCCATAGCACCAGGGGGAAGCACTGGCCCCCATGATCCCAGCAGCAACAGGAGAGGAAAGGGTCCCAGAAGATCCAGCATCATTTCTTCTGTGTAGGAAGAGAGAAGAAAATGAGATAATGATCGTAGTAGAAGCCATAGAGCAAAATTATCATTCACATTTTAGATGTGTTTGTGCCTTTTAAGATTTCATAGTCCTTTTCTTGTTCTTTAAACTATCTTCTTTCTGACATGAGTCTTAAAATTCTAGGAAGGACCTGAAGCCCACAGAGGAGGAATGTGAGTTAAGGTGAACTTTTCTCTGGCTGGGAGACCCCATTCTTCTCTTTCTACTGTGCTTATGCAAACAGAACCTAGTCTTCCTTCCTTGCTCCTGGAATATTTCTCCTCCATGTATGTGAACTGGACCTTCTGATCATCGTCATAGCTCTACTCTTCCCAGTCCCCAGGCATCTCCTCTTACCAGGTCTCCTTGCTGGGGATCCTGCTCAGGACAGAGGCTGTGGTTAGTTCCAGGCTTAGATGCTTTTGTCTGCTGTTCCTCTGCCAGATATGCCAGCATGGCCTGCTTGCAGCAGGGAAGGGTTCTGAGCCCTAGGAAAGAGAAAAGGGAAACCCAGGGCTTGGAAGATGCCCTTCTTGTGGACAGTGTGGATGAGAGCCACATTCCCCAACTAACTGTTTAAAGCCAGTATCCAGTATCTGCAGAGGCAGATGCAGGAAGAGCAAGCCTACTTAAAGGAACAAAGGAGAAGTGATAACTTCCTCAAAGAAGTGTGATGAAATTTGAATTCCTGATATCAGTTGAGTGCTTCCATCCCTGAAGCTTTGTCATTTTGAGCTCTATGATTTCACTTTTTTTTTTAAGATTTTTATTTATTTGGAAGACAGACATCACGAGTAGGCAGAGAGGCAGGCAGATAAAGAGAGGGTGAAGAAGGCTCCCAGCTGAGCAGGGACCTGGAATCCAAGCCAAAGGCAGAGGCTTAACCCACTGAGCACCCAGGCATCCCCATGATTTCACTTCTTTAGGAGAAACAAACCACAAACACACAAGACTCACCCAATCCAGTTGCCAAATGCAAGTCCTGCTTGTCTCCTCTGCTTCTGACTGCCTGGCTATAAATCTGAGCTTCCCCAATTCCCTATTTGTTCCCATTACTTTGCAAGAGTGGCACACAGAACTCGAGGAAACACTCATGGTCTATCAGTTTCTTAAAGGATATGGTAAAGGAGACAGATGAACAGCCAGATAAAAAGATACCTAGTGTGGGGCACCTGGTGGCTCAGTGTAGGTTAAGCCTCTGCATTCGGCTCAGGTCATGATCTCAGGGTTCTGGGATCGAGTCCCGCATGGGGCTTTCTGCTCAGCAGGGAGCCTGCTTCCCCCTCTCTCTCTGTCTGCCTCTCTGCTTACTTGTGATCTCTCTCTCTCTCCCTCTGTCAAATAATTTAAAATTTTTTTTAATTTTTTTTAAAAAAGATACCTCGGGTAAGGCGGGAGGGTCGTAGTGAAGGAGCTTCTTTCTTCATGGAGTTGGGGTGCATCTCACCCTCCCAGTATAGATTGTGTAGGAAATATGTTAGGGTTTGAAGCCAACATCCAAGACAGAATTTTTGAGATATCTTCTGTGCAAAAAGGTGGTTTTATGAAAGCATGTGGACGTGACCCAAGGGCAGAAACAGCTGCACTAGGGTTGTGAAGGGTGGCTGATTCTATACTTTTAAGTTCAGGTGGTGTTAGGGATAAGCAAAGCCCTGAAGGAATTTGAAAGTAAGACTTTTAGGGCCTTGCAGGGCTAACTGCTATTAAGATGAGGTCATTTACTAGTGTCTGGTACAGCATGAGTCATGAGACCCTTCAGGTGTCTACTAAGTGGGCCATAAGTTTGGAGGATGATCACTGATATATAACCTGGATGGGGTACAGATAAAGGAAGTTTCCAAAGGGATTTATTTACATATATACTTTTTAAATATCTTATTTATTTATTTGACAAGCAGGGGGAGCCTCAGAGAGAAGGAGAAGCAGGCTCCCACTGAGCAGAGAGCCCATCAGGGGAATTCAATCCTAGGACCCTGGATTCATGACCTGAGCAGAAGGCAGACACTTCATCAACTAAGCCATCCAGCTGTCCTGGGATTTTTATATGTTAAAGGGCACATACAAGATGCAGGGGGTTGGGCTAATGTCAAGCTAAGGTTATCTTTATCCTTAGCAAAGTATTAACATTGAGGCAGCTGAGCTCTTTCAAGAAGGTCTCTCTGCCTGTCTCCAGTACTTGTCAATGGACTGCATGTTGTAAGGAAATTTAATTTTCTTCCTACATTTCCTTTGCCTTTGTTCTTCACATCAGGAAGAGTCATTCAAAGAGGTGGTGAGACCTTGGGCTAACAGACCGTCTTCAGCAAAAGAAAGGAAGAAGAGTGTGGGGAAAGGTAAGGTTTGTTAAGCAGAGTTAAATCTGTGCCTTATTGATTGGTAAGAGTTCCTTGAGACTTAGAGGCATGTTTATCTTGTTACTTGGCAAGGGAAATACCCTTAGGTATAGAGATTTTCTCTATGATGATAAATGTCCCTTATTTGTAAAAGCATGATTTATAGGCCTGTTTCAGAGCTTCTCCTTTGTCTTCTGTTTCTCAAAATAATCAGCTCAAAATCATCTGCATGCCAGGCTACAGTTTCATTGATTCTGCAAAACTGTGTTTATCTGATCCTGCTTTCCTTAGAGCACTTCCCCAAAGCCTGTGTGAAACCTGTTATCACTTCTGACTACTCATATACTTCTCAGTGGCCATTTATCATTATCATTATTATAAATCTTCTTGATCTGGTTTCAGAATGGAATCATATAGGAACTTGAATTTTGAAATGTTGTTCTGATCAATCAAGTTCCAAGACTGGGACTGCCCTTACAGGAGCTGCTCAGGTCAAAATGAGGGTATAGTGTTGTCTGTAAACAAAAGCTTGTTTATGATGAGGCATAAAGCTGGTCCTGTGTAATCTCCAAACTGGTTCTCAACTCTCCAAGCCCTGTGTCTACTAATGGGGTTAAGAGCAGCTGCCTCACAGACCTGTGAGAATCTAATGAGATATGTAAGTGAGAGCACTTCTCAGAATGCTGTAGGGACCCAGGACAGCCCACCCCAAAAAGGTGTCTCAGTGGAATATTAATCATTTTGAATTGAATCTACTTGGAAAACAGCCAGTGCAAGGACACTCAGACCCTCCTCTGTCCCCCCAAACCAGAAATTGAATCTCTCTTAAGAATGGTACCCTCCCTGTACTAAGAAATAAAAAGACATTCTTATCACCAGGGATAGGGATTTTACTTATTTTTTATTATTATTTTTTAAGTAAGCTCTAGGCCCAATGTGGGGCTTCAACTCATAACCCTGAAATCAAAAGTATCATGTTCCATTGAGTGAGGCAGCCAGGCACCCTACCAGTGATAGGGATTTTAGAGCCAAGAAAGCTATAAAAACAAACTTCCTTGCTTTTTACTAAACTACTACGTCAGCCCAGAATGTGCTTGGAATTCCTTACTAATTAGCACTCCCAAACATGTGTATTGTCTGTCCTGTCAATTCCTCACAAATCTATTGTCTCATTATTTAAAATGTCTAAAAACTGCCT
This sequence comes from Mustela lutreola, assembly GCF_030435805.1. Taxonomy (NCBI): domain Eukaryota; kingdom Metazoa; phylum Chordata; class Mammalia; order Carnivora; family Mustelidae; genus Mustela; species Mustela lutreola. Next base: position 57,269,769 of record NC_081296.1, read on the forward strand.
GCCTCCATCATTTCCTTGGGATCTCTCTCAATTTCATTATTGGGCTTCTATGTGCACATTATGAGACTTTGCTTTTTTTTCTTCTATTAAATCTGTCTGGTGTCAACTTAGTCTTAAACTGGCTGAAAGAATCTTGAAGGGAAATTTTTTTTCGTCCTCTATCATGTGAAGTGCTATATCATATACAGAAGACAGAGGAGGCACATTCACATCTGGGCCACCGTGTACCTACCCCAAAGGTCCTACCCAGGTTATTAGACCAGGATTCAAGCTGCTTCAATGTATTATGCTTGGGAAGATTGGGGAAGAAGTGGGAATAAGGGTAGACAAATTGAAGGGAGACACTATTTCACTGGGATTAATACTGAGTTGAATTCAGGTTTGCTTCTTATAAAATTGGATCACTTTCCAACCTTAACTCTGATGAGGGAGCAGGAGGCTGGCTTAAGACAAAGCAAAAGCTGGTACCTTGCACCCCCTCTCCATCCACTCCCCTCAGTAATATGTGTAGCATTCCTTAGACACCCCTGACCTTATCAATAGCACAAATTTCCAGAGGCAAATAACTCCGTTCCTCAAGCCCTAATGTCACCTAATGTTTAACTTAAGGAGGCTGAGGTAGAAGGGAATGTAAATATAGTTAAATCTCTTCTAAACCTAAACCTCACTAACAAAGACAATTGATTATGACATCCCACCAAGAACCTCCCAACTATCTTGATGTTAATGGCTGGCCTAAAGACAACATTGATCAAGCCACAAGGGCAAGGCCACCGGTAGGCCTCCAATATCAGGGTACCTTGTGGGCCCTCTTTAGCATATGAAATCTCTGTTGAAACCTCCCTTCCCCTCACCTTCCCAACCACAAGGTACATAACCTGCCATCTCTCAAAACCCAGGGCAGCAGCTCTTCCTGCCCATGGGTCCTGTCCCCATGCTTTAATAAACCACCATTTTGCACCAAAGATGTCTCAAGAATTCTTTCTTGGTCATCGGCTCTGGACCTCCACCCACCGAACCTCACATAGGTTCTAGAACTTCATCATATGGCGCCCAATGTGGGATTTTGAGTCTTTACATTTGGACTCTGAACTTTGGTGCAAAATTGGTAAGTACTTTCTCTCCTTTTCCTTTACTCTCATTTCAGGGCTTTTTAAGGAGTATGGTCTTATTGGAGTACTTTCATGTCAATTTCTCAGGCTTTAATCCTCTAGCCTGTGGCTACTCTACAGGGAGGAGAGCATCTGCCTTTTGGCTGTAAGTTAGTACCCTGACTAGAATGGCAATAAGACCCAGAAACTTGATACCCTCTCTTTATTCCTGTTCTTATATAAAGTTGTCTCTCTTGGGCACAGGACAGCCACCTAAGTCACCAGGACGGCTGCCAATCTTAAGACTCCCGTGTGAGGTTTCCTCTTGATTGATCTAATGTGATCCCCTCCTCATTCCTGGTCTATCCACTTCTGGCCACGGGACCTCCACTGGGAGTCAGCCAAAACCAGTACCCGAATGAATTAAAATGCAACTGGGGACCGTTTCCTAGGGAAGTTGGCTGTAAGGACCACATGTGTTGGAATGTTGTGTAGACCATGATGGATTTCAGTCTTTACTGTTTCTTGTCAGTGTCTTCTACAAGCTGCATAAAGCTATGAAATTGGGTAATTTCCCCTTGCCAAACTTTTCTAGTATTTCCATGGGTTAAAATGGCAAAACAGTATGCAGTCTTCAGGACAGACGATGGCATGGCATTGCACAGCATTTTGGTCCATTCACCAGGCACCCATCAGCAGCCTAGGATGCGATGGGGAAGAGGAGGGACGCTGGCAACCCCTCCAGGGACTTTTACAGCAGGAATGCCTTCCTGGGGAAGGCAATATCTTGAGAGACGCCTCTGGTCGCTTTTGACACACGGGAACCTCTGACATATCCTGCGTGGGATGCCACCCAGGAGTCGGGGGGGATTTGGTAATGGACTGTCTTTACTTTTCTGGGAGCATGGCCTCAGTAGGCTTCTGTAGTTTCCAAGGACTCTACCTTGGGGTGCCTTTTAACCCACTGGAAATAATTTGGATTGCAAAACTTAGGAAAGGACTGAGCTCCTGTAACAATTCATGGCCTCAGTGGGATCTATCAGTTAGATCTCCTTTGCAGGAAACAGGGCAAATGGACCTAGGACCTTCACTGATCATACCTAGGCCTTCATTGCTCTACACCAGGACCCCAGACGAAGGGGTTTTTGCAGAATGTGTTTGCCCAAATGAGTCAGCTAGTAAACTTTCTCCTGACATATTGGATGATAATTACGTAAATAAAGCTTCTAGTAAACCCAGGTTGCTGGGCCATCCCTAGCAAAGGGGACTCTGACTTTATTTCTCTCTGTTTCTCCTAATAGCGGTGGGGCTTCTCCCTTACTCACTTCCCATGTTAATGGCTATAACTGGAGCCAACTGGGGTTAGTCTAACTTGAGACAGAGACTGTAAGGAATATTCCCAAGCAGCTGCCAAATCTCTCTTTGTTTCGGGGCAGTTTCGCTGTGTTCTCTGGCCCGACTTGGACTGCTTAACGCCTCCCCCCTTGCTGGTGGGAAAGCATGGCATCTGCTCCTCTGTTGGGGCTTATGAGGTCTAAAACCAGGAATCATTTCTATGCCTCCTGGCAGCACTTTGTTTCTTCTATCTCCCCCTTTACCTTTTTCTGCACCAATGTGCCTGTGGCCTGCATGACTAGCCTCTGGATCATGCACCATGGCTCCTTCTCTCTTCACTGTCAAGGAGCAAGAAGAGCACCCCCTGGACCTAACACCCCCCACTCCGGACCTTCCCACCCGTGTCTCAGGTAAACATTCAAAGTGGAGTGGACCCAGGTGGAACGTAAATCAGTATCAGAACTAAGTTAAGTTTGTTGGTTTAATTAAAATAGACCTGTCTTTTAAGTTATCAACAGTAAATGTGAAACTTTGAAGCTTACTGCAGGTCAAATAAGCTTGTGCTATTTGTTAAAATTTGTTAGCAAAGAAATGACTAATGGTTAATTGTCTGTCTCAAAGTTTTAATGGGTAATTGCTGAAGTAACTTTCAAAGTCTTTGGTAACCTGGAAATTTAAAGTTTTGCTTGGATAACAAATGGAATTAAATTATGACATCTAGGTCTTAACCAAACGGGATAAAATGCTAAGTTGTTAATTACTGGATGTAGGTATGTGCTTTTGACTTCTTACTGCAAAGAAACTAAGAGTATTTAAATCGGTTGGTAAACATGTTTTGTGCTTAACTGATTCATACATTTTCCATCTGAAGAATTCTGTTGTAAGTTCACAATTGGTTAATACTTAGTCTTCACTAGAGATTAAGGTATTTCTAAGAATACAAAGTTCTGCTTGGTATAACTAAGACTGATGGAAATAAGGGAAACAACCCTGGAAAAGTAGATGATATGTAAGAAAGATATAAAGAATGGGAATACATTTTCTTGAGGGTAAGACAAGGTCATTTTGTCCTAAATGAAATGGTTGTTTGAAGGAAATGGCTTGGGACAAAACCTGAATGCAAAGCAAAGTTGTAGAAGGTGTGAAGGGAAATCTTCAGAAAAGGAATTTCAGCTATGGTCAAGATAGACTAAATGAATGGGTTTTAAAGGTACATTGGTATAAGACTGAAATTGTCTCTGTTCAAAAGGACAAAGTTTTCTTAGATTAATTGATCTGCTGTTAAGAGAATGTAAATGGTTTTCTCTTTGCCTGCTCAGAAAACCCAGTTTCTATGTTTTATCAGGTGTTTAACATCCCTAATTATATTTAGGCATGTGCTTCAAAACTTTATAAGATTTTAGCAAATGTTAACAAGATTTAAGTTGTAAATCTCTTTAACTTGGGCTTTTCCTTGATACGTGAAGTTGCTCATGAAGTACTACTGAACCAATGATAAACCTTGGGTTACATTTGGGAAAATGCTATACTTATTCTAGAGATTCTATGCACTTCCTAAAGTTTTAATGTTTTGAGAGATCATCGCTTGATATTGTAATTATGGCAATGTTATGTGTCACAAAAATAACCTGATTTCCTTGCCAGCTAAAGTGGAAACTCTCATCTCATCAGCTCTAACTATGTCCATTTTGAGTTTTTGTCATTTATAATTATTTTAATTCTCTTGTAAAATGAGTCTTATCTTCAAGGAGATTCATATAAAGGACTTTCAGGACAAATACAGATATTTGATATACTTGAAAATCCTAAAACTGAAATGGGTAAGAATTTCCAAAACTAACTAAAGCTGCATTCACCCGATTTAGTAACATGGGACTAAATGAACTAAAAGATTATAGTGTTCTATCACTTAATATTTTGTCTTACTTTAAACATTGCTGGTTCTCTCTAATGTTTGCTCTTCCAGACTAGGGATACTTTTTCTTAAGTTATATGTAACTTACAGAGATGTAAAAGTATTGATTTGTAAACAAATCAAGGCATTCAACTTTTCTCTCTATCTGAACCCTCTGAAGCCAAAAGGTCTCAGTAAGTATTCTTTCTTCCATGGCAATCAGTCATTTGCATAAGTTCAATAAGAATCTGCTCTCCTTGTAACAGGACAGCATTGGAAACTGGTTATTTCACCAAGGCTTTGCTTGGAATGTCATATTTGAGAAAGACATGCATAGACTCAGATATGACCAGACAGCTTTAAGGGATTAAGGTTGACTTTATGAAACCTGGAGCCATAAAGCCCCTTGGGACTGTTGGCCTGATACCTTGCTTACAGAGTTCCCAGCAGCTTCACCAGGTAAGTAAAGAATGTCACTCCTTGGTAGGTGCAAAGTCTCAGGAAGAGGCATTTGCCGAAATTGACAGATATTGCAGGCATGCCTGATGGCAAGTACATGGGTTGGCTTCTGGCCCGGAGAAGCTACTAAAAGCTCAACCTAGAGATTCCTTATAAGAAGTTCCAGCAAAGCAGATTCTAAAAGATCTATATGATCACACTCAACTGTTCTTGCTGAGCTTATGTAACTAATAGGCCAAGTTTGTTAAAACTGGACTTATTTCTCAAGTGAATTCATCCTGATTTGGCTATCTCTGGAATTGAGGGTTATTTTAGAGAGAAAAATTATGTTTTAGTAACACACCTTTATGCATGTTATTCTAGATTTGATTGTCTTTAAATGTTTGTTTACCTAAGCTAAACAATTTGAGGTAAACTTCAGAAAAGTTACACAATAGCTCATTTAGATGATCTTCTTGCTTTTTTTATTTTGTGGGGATAATAACAAGACCTCACGGCACATGAGTTGTTGTTTAACTGTTGTTTAACAGTTGTTTAACTGGAAAATGGGATTGATTCCCCTACAATTGTATAACTTAACTATCACCTTGTGTGTGGCTGGGATAATGAAATTGCCTAAAAGCCAGCATACCACTCTCCATAGGATTAACCATGGACTTGTGGAGATAATGGATGACTCCACTTTCTTTATGATAGGATTGGATGATGCATGGGGGACTCCCCTTATCTCTTGACAAGTTTTCTCCCACTTGCCAGTGATCCTCTGTATTCAGGATATTGTTAAGGCTGGACCACTCGAAGGGCTTCTTAATGGTTTCATCCCTTAGTAATATTTATCCTAGAGGCCACCTCTGTTGAGGTACAGTTGCAAATAGATGCTTTAGCTAAACATAGAACAGCCCTCCTCATAAAAAGAGCCTCAAAGCTCACTATGGGACAGTCCCTGACTGTAATGACTTCACATTAGGTCCATATTTGTTTTAGAAGCCAAAGGCCACCAATGGATGATGGAGGCCAACTTATTAAATACTGTGCTATACTTACAGATATGCCAGAAATAATACTTAAAACTTGTCAAACTTTAAACCTAGTTACCCATATGCCTGAACCTGACCACTGTACTTCTTTCTCGATAGAGCAAAACTGTTCAGAGGTTACTGATCTTGCTTACTCTAGTTGGCCAGATTTAAGATGCTCCTCTTAAAAATATAAATGACAGTTGGTTTACTGATGACAGTAGCTTTCATAGAAAGAATAAGAAAAGCTAGATATGCCATAGTGCTCACTAGCACTTTGCAATTGCCAAAGCCTAAAAATAAACATTAACACTGGCTCCAAATATGCCTTCCTGGTACTACATGCCCATGGTGCTATTTGGAAGGAAAGGGGAGCCATAACTCCCCAATCAAATATGGGCCTAAGTTACAAAACCCTCCTTCTCGCTATACTGAGGATGGCATATATCAAATCTGGGATACATATTTGTGGTTCATACCCACACCCATTGGACAGCTCAGTCAAAAGGTAGTTTTCTGCTGGGAACAAAAAAATCATACGTATGATACTTGGGCAAATAACACACGATATCTAGGATGGCTATCATTAGAAATGTGTTCCCAAGTAATAGTATTCCAGGCTACTGACTGGTTTGCTACTGACTGGGCAAGGCGACCTGGCATTAGATGGTTAGCTCCAAATGGAATCCACTGGATATGTGGAACTAACCCTGTTTCCTCCTGGGTGGATAGGTCACTGTACTTTAGGATTTGCCTGGATTCATGGGCACTTTACTAAAACTATCACCACTCCAACTAATCTCCCTACTTAATACCAAAGTCTCACAAATACACAAGGCAGTCCAGAAAATAGGATGGCCTTAGATGTCCTGACAGCAGCACAGGGTGGCACATGCGCAATTATCAAACAGAATGTTGTATGTACATCCCAGACCATCACAAAAATGTCACACTAATAAAAGATACAAATGCCCAGACTAAGGCTCTACAAGATCCTTTTCTCTCAATCTCTCTCTCTGTGAATGGTTAAGTTCCTGGTTTGAAGGACGACTATGGCCAACAATTAAAAATCTCCTTTTGGGGCTTCTCATTCTTATCGCCTAGACTCCATTGCTGCAATGACTTCACGACAACAGATGATCCTGACCACGCACAGAGACATTTCTTCACTGTCAGCGCTGTGAATTCAGCTGCCTCCACCTTTTGTAACTCCCTTATATGTTCCTCCACTGATCAATATTGACCCGAGTAGATAAGGACAGCTCTACACCCCTATTCAGCAGGAAGAAGTTACAGAAGATGAGACCTTCTGCCTTCAACTATCTTAAAGATTTAAGGGTCAAAATTGTTCAGGGGGGAATGATGAGGGAGCAGGAGGCTGGCTGAAGACAAAGAAAAGCTGGTACCTTGCACCCCCTCTCCATCCGATCCCCCTCAGTAATATGTGTAGCATTCCTCAGACACCCCTGACCTTATCAATAGCACAAATTTCCAGAGGCAAATAACTCCGTTCCTCAAGCCCTAATGCCACCCTCCCCACCATAAACAAAACTGAAGGAGGCTGAGGTAGAAGGGAATGTAAATATAGTTAAATCTCTTCTAAACCTAAACCTCACTAACAAAGACGATTGATTATGACATCCCACCAAGAACCTCCCAACTATCTTGATGTTAATGGCTGGCCTAAAAACAACATTGATCCAGCCACAAGGGCAAGGCCACCCAGTAGGCCTCCGATATCAGGGCACCTTGCAGGCCCTCTTTAGCATATGAAAGCTCTGTTGAAACCTCCCTTCCCCTCATCTTCCCCAACCACAAGGTACATAACCTGCCATCCCTCACAACCCAGGGCAGCAGCTCTTCCTGCCCATGGGTCCTGTCCCCGTGCTTTAATAAACCACCATTTTGCACCAAAGATGTCTCAAGAATTCTTTCTTGGTCATCGGCTCCAGACCTCCGCCCACCGCACCTCACCTAGGTTCTAGAACTTCATCAACTCTACCATCTAGAAGTTCAGTGAGACACTTCACAGTGTTTCTGGGCCTTTTCCTCCTCATGCATGTTTATCATCAGCCCTAACTCAACTCACCCTATTCAGGTCCAACACTCAGGTGTCACTGGTTGAGGAAATCAATATGTGGGTCTGAAGATCAGAGAGCAAGGAAGTCTGCAGTTGTGAAGAAAGGAATAGCAGTGAGAGGTGCTCACTCCAACTGATTAGTAGTCTGTCATGGGTGGGGGACAGCCTTCCTAGGTGAACCTGTTCTGTGTCTTCTCATCCATCTAGAACACTTAAGTTCCCTCTGAGAATAGCCTGGAGCAAAGGTGTTCAATATCAAAGCCTTCCTTCTGGGTACAGAGGAATGACAAGACTCTGGGGAGGGGTAACTCTGGAGAAGGGTAATCTGAACTTACCAGGAAACAATCAGAGATCTAGTTCCTAAAGTCACTTCCCTAAAATCTTCTGGGGGAAAGTCCCCAGATGACTAGGGGTTTGTGTCAAGAAATAGCAAACAACAAAAACAAAACAAACACCTCTGGTGTTGTAAACTGTGGAATCTTCATTGAAAGGGGAGAATATGTAGTCAAAGACATAATTTGTGGTTGAAGTGGGATCCTTGAGTGTGTTTCCTATCAGTGCACTTAAGCCAGCGTGGTTGAGTTTCTCACAGGGCCACCTTACTTTCATATAGTCATGAAGGGTAGCAGAGTTTGCTACTCCAAATGTTATCTCTTGGGCATAAGGATGATTTTGAGCTGGTGATTTTTACGGAACTCCAAAATAGGAGAAGCTCTGAAACCAGAGTGGAAGTAAGTCTTTTTAAAGGAACATTTGTATTAATAAAGGAAATTTCCATTTGTACGTTTATCTCCCACTTAGTAAGAGAAAGAGGAGCATGACTCTACAAATCATAAGAAATGCTTATCAATGAAAAGAAAGAAAGAAAGAAAGAGAGAGAGAAAGAGAAAGAAAGAAAAAAAAGGAAAGAAAGAAAGAAACAAAAGAAGAAAGAGGAATAAACCAAAGGAAGGGAGTAAGGAAGAAGAAAGAAAGGGGGAAAAAAACCTCTTATCAATGGAGAAGCCTTAGAGTTAAATATACCTAACAAATATTACCACTGTGGCTGGGTTTTTCCTGGTAACCTCCATAATTGTCCACCCCACCCTCTTTCCAACATCTTCCTTTTGTCCTCAGCTTAAGATTGCATTAAAGGTGATGCCTTGAGCCATTTGGGGACATTTAGTCAGTTTTTCTGGATATCTGTAACATACATACGTACAGGACATACAGGAGAGGTATGCTCTTTCTTTTTCTTTTCCCAATCTCTTTTTATTACAGTGGTAATAAAAGAACCTGTTAGGTGTCTGCCAAAAATTGTAAGGAGACATACTTAAGCACACAGAGCAGGACACAAGACAAACCACAGCACAAAGGACATAACAGAAGGATGTAGTAAGGTAACGAACCAAACTTGAAGTCAGTCTGTGGGTGCAAAGTTGAGATAAGGCCTTGGTTAGGTGTGGGTCAACTCTGGGTGGTCACTGCTTCCTATGATCCAGCAGGGAAAGATCTTGGTTCTGTTTGGAGATCTATGGGGCAGAGCCTTCAGGGGCAGTTGCTTTTTTAAGTGGTCAGATATCCAGGGCTCAGGTCTGAGGAGTCTGACGTTGTGCTGCCAAATCCTCCCCTTTCTAAAGGGATTGAATCTGTCTCTGGCCCCCGAAGACCTATTCTGGTTCTGCTCCTCATTAGTTCTAAGATGTCAGCAACACTGGTCCCAGGGAATATCTTCTAGCTGCAATACCTTTAACTTCTTTTAATAGCTTGACCCAGGCTGCTTCTTGACACAGGGTCCCACTTGACACGAGAGACTCCATTTTGCTCTCTACATGTTACCCCATGATTCCTCCTGGGAAATTCTGTAAGGGTCATGCACAAATCAAATATATCTTTTTTTTTTCCTAGTATCTTAACAACTTTAAACGTTTTGTTTGTTTGATTTATCTTTATTTTTTATTTTTTAATAAACATATAATGTATTTTTATCCCCAGGGGTACAGGTCTGTGAATTGCCAGATTTACACACTTCACAGCACTCACCATAGAATCAAATATATCTTTTTTTAATTAAATTTATTTATTTTCAGCATAACAGTATTCATTATTTTTTCCCCACACCCAGTGCTCCATGCAATCAGTGCCCTCTATAATACCCCCACCACCTGGTACCCCAACCTCCCACCCCACCGCCACTTCAAACCCCTCAGACTGTTTTTCAGAGTCCATAGTCATCTTAAAGCAAATAGCAGTTCTAGCTTGCTAACATAGCAAAGGACATATTTAGGTAATTCAATCAAGTGTTCAATAGAAATCAAACACAATCGATAAAATTCAAATCTTAGATAAAAATCACATCACATTAAACAGGAGGGGTACATTAAACTGAATCAAGCAAACTTAATGAATATTTAAGTCAAAGGACTCCAACTCAAAGTCACATCTAATAAGAAGTAAATTAAGTCAAAAAGAAAGAAGACAAGTTAATAGGGTATCTAACATCTTACAAAGACTACCTTTTTTTAATCTGTCTCTTTGACTTAGCAAAGAGTAAGCTATACCCAAAGCCTGTTGAAAACTTCATTGAATTTCTATCAATCTTAATTCTCCTTCTAAGGATCCATTAAATCCCTCTCTATATGCAGTGGCTGTAGGGTTATAAACTAGATGGTAAATCCATTGTAAATCCCATAGATCACAGAGCTTTTTAACTGAGGCGGGTGTAAAACGAGTTCCCTGAAAACTTTCTACTATTCCTGGTGCTCCAAAGTAAGCTGCCCATGACTCTGAGCTCCTGTTGTTGCATGAGCTGAAGGGCTAGAGGCAGCCATAGCTATCCCTAATCCTGTGTACATGTCTATCATGTTAGTGGCATACTTCTGTTGATAGCTGTGATTTAGTGGTCCTACAAAAGTTTATTTGTATAGTGAAATTAGATGTGGTGGACTTGTATGTGTCTGTTAGTGCAGTGTACCTACATTTATTCATCATCTGTTTACATGGGAGGCATCTTTGGAATGCTTTTTTAATTTCCTGCCAGCTGACCTTAAGGTTTCTTTCAGAGAACCATTTATCCAAGGCATGTGTTCCTGTATGCCCTTTCTATGTATTTCCATAATTATATGTGAAGTTATTTGTCTTTCTGTCATTTCCTTATTTCTGTGTTATTGGTTTCCCTGCCTTTTCAATGTCAATTGAAAAGGGTCACTTGAGGTTCCTCCCATTTTCCATCCCTCTCTGTTTAATATTATCAGTGGCAAAGTGTGCCTCCATTCTTCTTACCCATCTTTACTTTAAATTTCGATCTTTCCTTTGTTTCTATTGCCTAAATGTTTCTTGTCAATGCATCAACCTCATTATTATATTTTGAGACGTCTGTTTTGTCTTTTATGTGCTAACATGTATGTAACATATGTTTAATTCTTTCTGAGGTTATATCTAACTCTTCCCGTTATTCTCTTGACCATAGTCTTTGCCATTTATTTCAAAATGGCAGAAAATTTTTTTTCTGAAGGAAAAGACAATTTATTTATATTTGATGGGACTACAGATGGAGAGAGAGAGAATCTCAAGCAGACTCCTGGCTAAGAAAAGAGCTCCACACAGGTCTTAATTCCACAACCCTGACATCACGGCCTGCATCGATACCAAGAGTCTGAAGCTTCACCAACCAAGCCACCTAAGTGCTCCTAAAATCTTTTCTTTTCCATTTTCCTGACCATAGGGCTATTTCGTTTGCCCATGAGTCAGTAAAAATATATATGGTGCTTGACTCTCCTCTATTGCTTTTCTTACAGCCAATAGTACTGCTATTAATTCTGCAAGTTGTACCCATTGAGTCTTACCTTCTTCTCTGAGGAGCAGCTCGTCCTGAAGTCTCAGTGCTGCAGCTGTCCGTTCTATTTCTCCAGAGACTGTGGAGGCTGATATGTCCATAAACCAGGAATTTGGTAGACCTTTAGAGCAGGATGGGCCCCATTTCCCTAGGTTTTGAGTATGGATTTGCCCTTCCCTCAGAGTTAATTCTCACAGGTCTGCTTCAATCTTATGTATCTTTTCGGTGAAGAGTTCTGGTTGTTCCTGGAAAGAGGTGTCCCTTCCTGGGATATACCATTTCCAAGTTTGCGATTTCAAATCAATTTGGATACCTGGTAATTCTTCCAGGATTAGTTTCATCCAATGAAAGCAACAGTAATATCTTGTTTTCCCACCAGGGACTCTGTACTTCGTAACCTTCCTAGAGTTATCATATATATTTTTCAAATATTGAATATTTATGGGTGGAATATTTATGTTCTGACAATGGGAACTCTGTAGTCCAAAATTCTATGAGTAGAATATTAGGCTTATGTTCTTTCTTTGTTCATGAGACTGTGGACTATATTCTGTACTCATTGATAATTCTGTTTGGAATGATTTTCCCGGTGCTGGATAGTATATTGTTTGAAATGTCTTAATGAAATCCTATAATGTATTTAAAACTTGTTGTTCTGTGCATTCAAAATCTGTGCTTTTCTAGTTGTTTTGCATGTGGGATTTAAAATTACACTGATGCATGCTATGGGTATCTCTAAGATACAAAAAGGCCTATAAGTCTCTTGGCCTCTGTTTTATCTTTAGGTGATCCCATTACTTGTATTTTTACCTATTCCTTGCTGCTAACTTCCTCCCTTCAGAAGACCATTGAATTCCTAGAAAATTGCAATGAGTGTCTGGGTCTTGTGTTTTTTTTTCATCATTAATAGCCAGTCCCTGTTCCCTTAAATGCTTTATTAACTTTTCCTTTTCTTATATAAATCGCTCCTTATCATTATTAGTCATTATTAAGCCATCAGTATAGGATATTACTAGAGATTTCTATAATGATTGAGCTCCATATGAGGAGTCACCAGTCTACATCAGGTATATGTTTTTGACAAAGATGTGTTCTAATCTTCAGAAGCTCAGCTTGAGTGTATTCTCTACCTTCTGCTACTTCCAAAGATTTTCCTTGTCCATTACTATAAGCTAATGCTTTCTTCCTTGTAATTGGAGGTCTGTTGTGATAATCCACTCCCGCAGGGTCTCCTAGTCTCCTGGATCCTCAGGATGGCGATCCCAGGGTCTTAAGAGATTAGCATCATCTTTTAAACTTAAATGATTCATTGATTTGGCCTTATTACTTCATTAGCTAAACAAAGCTTTATTAGCTTCATTACTTCGCCTCTTTGCCTGTCCTGGTCTAGATGTAAAATGGATTCATCAGTAAGATGAAAACCTCTGCGAGGGGCCCTCAGGACACTAAGGGATTTACATTTCTAGGATCCTTCAGATCCATGATTATATTTCCCAGGGTCCTGGTTGTGAGTTTTTTCCTAACTTCTAACTCCATAGGGGTACCATGGGTCTTCTATACAAAGTGCAGCATCAGGCCTGTTGGCCTTTTACACCAAACTTTTTAGGCATTTACCTAGGGCCCACATCTTTTCCTTTTTTGTAACCTAGCAGCTGCTATATACAATTTCTTAACTATGTACAGCTCTATTTCCACTTATCTCTGGGATATTTGTACATATTTTTCCACAACTTTTGTTCACATCTTTCTTCCAAGTTGTAGATTAATTTGGCCAGTAGTGACTAGTATCATTGCAATGTCCCCAATGCTTTAAGTTTTCTAGCCTTCCAAGAGCCTTTCTGAGGCAATCCCCCTTGGTCGCAGCTTTGGCCACTTTCAACTCATGCCCCACATGCAGAGAGGTAAGTCCCAGACCAGATTCTGCTGCCAACTGCTTCTTGCATAGAACTCGTCTCTGTTTCACCTGGCACTGCCTGAACCTTAAGATTTCACGTTCAGTGTGGTGTTTGGAAAGTCTATGTTCACACAAAATATTCCACAGTTTATTATTTTTGTATCTGTTATACTCCATTCAAGACTTTAGGAGTCTTTCTGATTCTACTAGGTTTTCTAACATATGATGAGTCAAAGGCATGGAATCCTGATGACTATGCCAACCTCATGAACACACTCTGAAGACCCACATATGAGCTATGTCTTTCCACAATGAAAGCTTTAGTCAATCATAAAGCAAAGTTAAATCAAAATTAGAAAGCAGGTTCGGGGTTCCAAACTCAATTGCATCTCACCATATGATTCACCTTGGCTTCTTACACAGCACACATACCAAGGCAGAAGACAAAACACAGCACAAAGCAGATAAAAGAAGACTGTAGTAAGTTAACGAACCAAACTTGAAGTCAGTCTGTGGGTGCACAGTTGAGATAAGGCCTCAGTCGTGTGCTGGTCTGCTCTGGGCACTCACTGCTTCCTACGATCCAGCAGGGAAAGATCTCAGTTTTGTTTCAAGATCAGTGGGGCAGAACCTTCAGGGGCAGTTGCCTTTTTATGTGGTCAGACATGGAGGGCTCAGGTCTGCAGCGTCTGACATTGTGCTGCCAAATCCTCCCCTTTCTAAAGGGATTGAATCAGTCTCAGGTCCCTGCACACCTTTTCCGGGTTCTGTTTCTTATTACTTCTAGGATGTCAGCGATACTGGTCCCAGGGAATATCTCCTAGCTGCAGTACCTTTAACTACTGTGTCATGATGTGACACAGGCTCCTCTTTGACCCAGGGTCCCCCATTTGACATGAGAGACTCCATCTTGCTCTCTACAGGTTGTCTCAGATCACACTTCATAAATAGAACTGCCCTCTGGTATTTGGGGCTGAAGAAGGAGAGTATAAGGACAGGTATTCTGGGAATCAGTGTTTGGAGGACTTGAAAGATGACTTTTTTTTTTTCATTATTTTGGTACAACTGTGTCTCAAAACCATAATAAAAGATAAATGTCTTCATGCGGAATATAATAATGTCTTAGGGTGTCTGAACCTGGAATCCATGGGCTTCCAAAGACTCCATGGAAGGAACTGATAAGAGTCATGAACTGATATGGGGTATTAACCTCGAAAAATAAAAAATATTAACCTCGTAAAATAAAATATTTTACCACCAAAAATGGGCCTATTCAGGAATAGCAGAGAATTGTAATCAGGGACAAGCAAGCTACAGAGAAGTGTGGGCAAGAGCCTGAAAAAAGAAGAGGAACACTTTTTTTTTCCAGAGGAAAGTAAGATGTTTGGAGAGCTGTTATAAACACAAAGTCCCCTGGAGTAACAGGGAGTAGGAAGTGTGGTAGTTTTGCTTTGGCTGGGTTGTGGCAGGCTTGGTTTGCAGGACTGTTGAGGAGCAGGGTGGGGAAGGCTATCTTCCTACTGGGCTAGTGAAGTAGTTTGCCTTGCAAAGTAGTCTTGTCCTGTTGGATCTGTAATTGGTGCATGATGGGACATGAAAGCACCCCCTGCTGGCCCCCACAGCCATTCAAAACTAGGTTTCCATGTATTAATTTTCACAGGGAGGGAAAAAATTAACATCTTTTTCACTAACCTGCCACTGAGATTTAATAATTCCTTCAGTTCTGGGGACACCTGACTGGCTATTTGGGAGAGTATGCAAATCTTGGTCACGGGGTGGTGAGTTCAAGGCCCACACTGGGTGTAGAAGTGACTTATGTAAATACAACTTTTTGGTCACTTCCCTATCTTGCTACTGTCAAAATGCCTCAATCAACATAGGGTTGTGGATATCTCTTTGAGATCTTGATTTCAATTCCTTTGTATAAACCCCCTGAAGTGGGATTGCTGGATCATATGGTCGTTCAATATTTTTTAAAGATTTATGTATTTATTGGGGTGGAGAGGGGCAGGACAAGAGAGAGAGAGGAATAATCACAAACAAACTCCCCGATGAACGTAGAGTTCAATATGGGGCTTGATCTCCCAACCCTGAGAACATGACCTGATTCAAAATCAAGAGTCAGACACTAAACTGACTGAACCACCCAGGTGCCCCAGTACTTCTATGTTTGCATTTTGGAGAAATCTCCATACTATTTTCCATAATATCTGCATCAATTTACGTTCCCACCAGTAGCATACCAGGGTTCTCTTTTCTCAGTATCCTCCCTGTCTTGTGTTAGCATCAAGTATTAGAGAGTGATGTCATCAACTACGGCATGTACATTGCCCACACTGTTCGTGGTCAGCCCCACAGACGTTTTCCCATCCAGAGCTGATCTTGTGGCTGGACTGTCCCTTGTGACTCTTAGGGTGATTTCAAGATACACCTCAGCAACAACCCTCAGGGAGCTTTGAAAAAATGAGGCTAATAAGCCTCATATATTCGGGAAGATACATGGCACAGCCAAAGCCACACAGCGAGGTCTTGAGTAGAGAAAGAGTAAAAGTGCAGAGACTTGGGGCTCTGCCTTTATTGGAGTCAAAGGTGGGATGCCCAGGATTTTAAGGGTTCACTTTTTATTGGTGAATTTAAAGCATAAGAGTGTGAATGAACTCATGCAAAAAGAAAAGGGACGGGTCACACAAATGGTCAGTTATCTAGGTCAACCAGAGCCAAAGGGGATGCATCAGGGGTGGAATGGCATCACTCCTTAGCTAGCTGTACATCCAGCAATGTGTGTATTTGAGGGATGTCTTTGAAAAAGATGCCTTGGCAATCAAAAACTTGTCAGGCACTTAATGCTACACTTACACCACTTCTTATCTTTTTTTTTTTTTTAATGATAGCCATCCAATGAAAGATGTGTGGTGATATCTCATTGCAGTTTTTTTTTTTGCATTTCCTTGGTGATTAGTGATGGTGAATGGCTAAGGAACATATGGTATAAACACACAATGGAATGTTATACCTTAAAATGGAAGGAAATCATGTGATTTTGGACAACATGGATGGACCTGGTGGACATTATGTTGAGTGAAATAAAGTCCTAATTAAAGACAAGTACTGTCTGATCTCATTTATATGTGGAATCTACAATAGTCAGACTCACAGAAGCAGAGTACAGTGGTGATTACTACGGGCTTGAAAGGTAGGAGACATAGGGAAATGTTGGCCAAATTTCAGTTTAGCAACTGAATAAATTCTGGAGATCTGATGTATAGCATAGTGACTGTAGTCATGTTAAAACTCAAAATGGAGTTCCTTGTGCTAAGCCCCACATTACCAAACTGAGACTTAACTCCAGTTTGACTCTCCCAGAAACTGGGACCTGCTTGTTCAGCACTAGTTAGATAATCTGCCTGATAGATCCCTGCCATTCCCTAAAGGAAAGTAACTTTGCAAAACCGGACCTGCTTTTTTGCCTGTGTATCATCGCTGTTCCTGCTTCCCCCTGCCTATAAACATCTTTCATTCTGTACAGCTCCTTGGAGCTCCTTTCTCTCTGCTAGATTGGATGCTGCCTGATCCATGACACTGAATAAAGCCAATAAGCTCTTAAAAATTTACTTACTTCTTAAATTTAAGAAGTCCCTAGCTGGCTCAGTCAGAGGAGTATGTGATTCGTGATTTCTGGATTGTGGTTTTGAGCACCACTTGGGTGTAGATATTACTAAAAGTAAATAAACTTTTTAAAAAAATGAAAGTTATTTTTTAAAAATTTACTCAGTGAAGTATTTTTTACAGTGGCAATATACTACTATACATTTGAAATTTGTTAACAGGGTAAATCCTAATTATTCTTACAACACACATGAAGGAATCCCTATGAGAGGTGATAAATTTGTTGGAAGTCTGATTGTAGGGAGAATTTCATAATGTCTAAGTATACCAAGTTAATTTTTTAAAAAGATTTCTTTTTGTATCTGCTGTAACTCAAATGATTTTACTGTAGTCTTTACATACACACACACACACACACACACAGATACACACACACCCTTCCTTTCCTTATCAGCCAGCATCTGCAAATAACACGGTTCCCCAGTTTGTTTAAAAGAGTCAAAGGTAGAAGGAAGAGGCATGGGAATTGAGATCATTCTCAATTCCCAAGATCATTTTCTCTGGAATAAGTGAGATAAGGGGTTCTGTGTCATGGCTATGGGTGTGGTGGGCATTAGTCTTTGACCAGAGTATATGAGGATAATAAGGTGTGTGCATGCTTATAAACTGTAGAGGGTAGGAGGAAAAAAATCCCTCCCAAGAACCTTAGCACAGCCTTCTCAGATACCTACAGATTAAGTCCTTTATTATAAGGAAAATATGAAAGATGTTTCCATCAGGAAGAGTGAGTGAGTCTTAAATGATGTCATATATTTCCATTATTCTAACTTACTAGAGGGAATCAAAAGTCTGGGAAGAGAGAAATTAAATCTCTTGTATCATTACATGATGCTGTTAGACCAGCACAACAAGGAGCCAGATTATCCAGATAGGACACTCATTTTGCTGTATGCATTTCCAAATTTCTAATGCTTCTCTCAACATTTGAAATTCGGGAATAACCAAGCAGTTACTTTCAAAACTCTCCTTGTGATGAAGTGGAAAAGAACCTGGATTAGGAGCCAGTTCCACTGGATTTTTGTCTCAGTTTTCCCACTATTTATCTGACAGATGACATAAATCTACTAAAAAGTGAACAAGATCAATATGAGGAAAACTACAAAACTCTGCTGAAAGACACAAAGAAAGTCTAAATACATGAGGAGATCTTCTTTGTTCATGCGGAAGGAGACCGGACCATGTCACCCCAAATTATGGCTCTTTGAGACAAACATTTGTTGGCACTAAAGACACTCAAGAATCAAAATGCGGAAAGGCTCTCCTTTTTGCCTAAAGGCAGGAAATAAGGGTGTCTGGGTTGCTTGGTTGGTTGGGCGTCTGCATTTGGTCATGATCTCCCAGACCTGGGTCTGGCCCCAAGTCAGGTTCCCTGCTCCGTGAGGAGTCTGCTTCTCCCTTTCCCTCTCCCTCTGCCCCTCCCCCTGCTTGTCCTTTCTCTCCCCTACTCCCTCTCAAATAGGTAAAGTCTATGGGGGAAAAAAAGAAGTATTTAAGGCAGGAAAAAAATTCTTTGCCCGACAACCTTACCAGCCAGAGGTGGCACCAGAGGAATCTGGAAACAAACCTTGTTCACCTAACCCTTTTCTTTCTTGTTACTTCTTCACCATCTACTACCCAAAGGACCAAACCCCTTTATCTTGTCAATTCTTCACAAATATACTGTTATTTAGTCTAAAAGATACAAAAGCTTCCTTCTTTGGTCACTTTTTCAGGTCTTCATTCTCTTGCGAAGGCTACTATGTACACGTACGAATCTAATCAAATCTGTATGCTTTTCTCTTACTTATCTCTGTCAACTCAATTTTCAGACCCAGCCAGAAACCATAAGAGAGTCAAGGAAAATGGTTTCCTCTCCTACAAGGACATTATGCATTGTCAAAACCCCTAGAACTATTGAATGTAATGAATTAATGCTAATTAAATTGTTGCCTTTAGTTAATAATAAACAATATTGGCTCATCAATTATAGCAAAAGTACCACACTAATGCAAGATGTTAATAAGAGGAAAACTGTGGGCTGTGTGGGTAGGCGAGTGGGGAAGGGAGAAGACTATGAAAATTTTCTATACTTTTACTCACTTTTACCGTAAACCTAAAAACTGCTCTGAACCAATCTATTGATTAAAACACACACACACACACAAAGGTGTCCATGTGTCTAGCACTCATCTATCCTATTGTACAGCCACACATCCTCCCTCTACTTATAGCCGAAAAACTTGTTTGCCCACTAGCAGAGGAAAACAGTATCAGATTACCCCTGTGCCTGGGCAAGAGTACCCAACCCTGGCCCCCTCATCAGAAGTGCCTAAGAGACTTTTAAGAAAGCCTAGATTCCAGGCCTCTGAAACAGACTCTTTGGGAACCAGGTCTTTTGCATGTCTTTGTTTGATGAGCTTCATGGTGTCTCCTACCCATTTCTGGTGAAGAACCATTTTCTCTGATTCACACTGATTTTCACCCAGTGCCCAAGTTCTCAAGACTGGCCTTCTGCCTGATTCCTGAAACAAAGTTTCTACCTTGTCTTAATTTAGGCAGGTGAAAGACGATCTTGCTACCCCAAGTAAAGTGCAAGACAGATTGGGGAAGACACAACTGGGAGAGTCTACCTCTGCTCCCTATCTCTCTTAAATTATCACAACTCTTACAAGTGTAGGGGAGGAAAAATATCGATTCCTTCTACCCTTCTAAGTTCTTAGCTGGGCTTCCATTAAACAAACAAACAAACAAACAGACCAAGAGAAAAAAAAAAAACAGATTAACAAGAGAAAAGCATGCACATTTATTTCACATAAGTTTAAGGTGACATGGGAGCCTTCCCAAGGAAATGAAGCCGGAAAGAAGTGGTTACACATGAGTGTTTGTGTGCTACGTTAGAGGAAGTGTTGGAAGGTATGGAAAGATGTGATAGAATGAAGGGTATGTACTAATCCCTCTTCCAGGAGGGTTTTATGATCTGCTTCTGCAGAAAGTCAGTAAGTCCTTCCTGCACCTGTCCTTTCTCAAATTTCTTCAGGTTAAAAGATTGAATTTTCCAAGTTGCCAGATTTGGGAATAGCATGTCCTGAACTGTCAGAAGTTCCCTGTGATAGGAATGGACCCTGGCAGTTGCTTGGTCCTTGTGCCAGCCCTACAATCCTAAAGCAACTTCAGGGCATTTGATGTGTCCATTGTGGGGTTTCTGTAGAAATAAGCCTATATCTTCTCCACACTCCTGCCTAGCTGGAAGGGGATTAGGCTGAAGCCCTGCTATTTGGTCTGTTCCTTCTCTAGACTTTTACATGCTTGCTGAATGGAAAAGGAATAGTACCAAATTCTTGTCACTGAAATAACAGAACATTAGTATCTTGAATGATACACAATATTCAGCCGTATTCAACCTCTTAGAATGCTCCCTCTTCTCTGGTTGCTGAGGTCTTTCTTGTCATGCCCCTCACAAGTGAGTGGTCAGAACAATGAGTCAGAGACTAATGCTACCTGATGAGCTAGCTCTAAGTTCTTTTGTGATGTTTCATTTTATTGTTTCTGCAGAGCTACAAACCTGTCAAAACGGCTCTCAGGGCTTAGCCTGGTGCTCATTTCGGACATGTAATATCTTTTACTTTTTGTCCCATTGCTAGGTCAGACTGTCTTATGACTCCCTTCTTCTTTCCACACCCATCATTGGGAACTCCATATATTTTTCTGTATAAATTGTAAGTTTCCCGTTTCTGCTGAGGGGAAAACTGTCCAAGACTTGGAAATGGACCAAAGAGATAATAGTGTGTCCTTTCATTGGGGTGTCAGTGGTTGTTCACCCCCAAGGATGAGCTGACACTCCAGAGGTGTATATCTTGGCTGGACTTGCAGGATACAAAGGAAATTGTCCAAACTGATAAGAGTCCAGATATTTCCTGTTCACGGCAAAGTAAATAAATTTTGTCCAGCAGAAAATAGAAATTTTCTACAAACCAAGATCATATTTGAACTGTTTTTACCGTGTTACGGGTATCCTTGTTATTTTTTTCCTTTTTTTATTTTTTATTTTTATTTTTTCAGCCTTTCAGTATTCATTATTTTGCACTACACCCAGTGCTTCATGCAATCCATGCCCTCTCCAATACCCACCACCTGGTTCCCCCAGCCTCCCACCCCCTGCCCCTTCAAAACCCTCAGATTGTTTTTCAGAGTCCATAGTCTCTCATGGTTCACCTCCCCTTCCAATTTACCCCAACTCCCTTCTCCTCTTCATCTTCCCATGTCCTCTATATTATTTGTTATGCTCCACAAATAAGTGAAACCATATGATAATTGACTGTCTCTGCTTGATTTATTTCACTCAGCATAATCTCTTCCAGTCCCGTCCATGTTGATACAAAAGTTGGGTATTCGTCCTTTCTGATAGACGCATAATACTCTATAGTGTATATGGACCACATCTTCCTTATCCATTCGTCCGTTGAAGGGCATCTTGGTTCTTTCCACAGTTTGGCGACCATGGCCATTGCTGCTATAAACATTGGGGTACAGATGGCCCTTCTTTTCACTACCTCTGTATCTTTGGGGTAAATACCCAGGAGTGCAATGGCAGGGTCATAGGGAAGCTCTATTTTTAATTTCTTGAGGAATCTCCACACTGTTTTCCAAAGTGGCTGCACCAACTTGCATTCCCACCAACAGTGTAAGAGGGTTCCCCTTTCTCCACATCCTCTCCAACACATGTTGTTTCCTGTCTTGTTAATTTTTGCCATTCTAACTGGTGTAAGGTGGTATCTCAATGTGGTTTTAATTTGAATCTCCCTGATGGCTAGTGATGATGAACATTTTTTCATGTGTCTGATAGCCATTTGTATGTCTTCATTGGAGTAGTGTCTGTTCATATCTTCTGCCCATTTTTTGACATGATTGTCTGTTTTGTGTATGTTGAGTTTCAGGTGTTCTTTATAGATTCTGGATATCAACCTTTTGTCTATACTGTCATTTGCAAATATCTTCTCCCATTCCGTGGGTTGCAACTTTTGTAGCAACATGGATGGGACTGAAAGAGATTATGCTGAGTGAAATAAGTCAAGGAGAGAGAGTCAATTATCATATGGTTTCACTTATTTGTGGAGCATAACAAATAGCATGGAGGACAAGGGGAGATGGAGAGGAGAAGGTTGAGGGAAATTGGAAGGGAGGTGAACAATGAGAGACAATGGACTCTGAAAAACAACCTGAGGGTCTTGAAGGGGCAGGGGTTGGGAGGTTGGAGGAACCAGGTGGTGGGTATTAGAGAGGGCACAGATTGCATGGAGCACTGGGTATGGTGCAAAAACAGTGAATACTGTTATGCTGAAAAAAATTAATAAATTTTTTTTTAATTTAAAAGGCAAAAAAAAAAGGAAAAATAGAAATACTGGTATTTATAAAACATCATGGGTGTTTCTATATAAAAACTCTGGTGCACCTCAAAACCCAGCTCAAGTCAAGCATTCCTTGAATAACAGGGACTCATATGCTGATAGACTGACTGGGGGCTATATCATGACCACGTTATGAAGGAGTTCACATTAGTTGTGTCTTTCCATAATGTCAGCTTTAGTCAATCATAAAGCAAAGTTAAAGCACAATTAGAAAGCAGGTTAAGGGTACCAAACTCAATTGAATTTCACCATGTGATTCAACTTGGCTTCTTACACAGCACACAGAGCAGGACACAAGATAAACCACAGCACAAGGGAGATAACAGAAGGATGTAGTAAGGTAACGAACCAAACTTGAAGTCAGTCTGTGTGTGCACAGCTGAGATAAGGCCTTGGTCATGTCCTGGCCAGCTCTGGGCACTCACTGCTTCCTATGTTCCAGCAGGGAAGAATCTCAGTTCTGTCTGGAGATTAATAGGGTAGAATCGTTGGAGGCAGTTGCCTTTTTATGTGGTCTCTGACATAGGGGGTTAAGGTCTGAAGAGTCTGACAGTTCACTGTCTAATCCTCCCCTTTCTAAGGGGATTGAAATGGTTTCAGGCTCCTGCAGACCTTTTCTGGCTCTGCTCCTTATTAGTTCTGGGATGTCAGCTGACACTGGTCCCAGGGAATATCTCCTAGCTGCAGTACCTTTAACTACTGTGTCATGGCTTGACACAGGGTCCCACTTGACACGAGAGACTCCATTTTGCTCTCTACAAGTTGTCTCAGATCTCTCTCCATAAATCCAATGACCCTCTGGAATTTGGGGTGAGGAGGAGGGTAAAAAGACAGGAATTCTGGGCACCTGGGTATGGAAGACTTGAAAGATGACTCTGAAAAAAATTAAGATGGCCATCATGTGACCATATATCCACAGCCCTTCCTAACAAGTTCATGGGAGCCACTGAAGACCTAAATCAGGTAGTGACTGTGAGTGCAGAGAGAGGCAGCAGGGAGAAGTTAGGAGGGCTGACCTATGAAGGGGCAAGCTCAGAGAGAGGTCCACAGGTGTCCAAGGCATCCTATTTCACAGTGTATTTATTATAAGACTTCAGCAAGGAATTTTGAGAATCAAAGGAAGCAGTACATGTGAGAGTAGTTTTGTAAACAATAAGTTGTTAATGTAGATCTATATTCTTCATGTAGATCTATATTCTTCATAATATCATCATGTTTGCTCTATGCCAGTCATTGCCAGTTTTAACTGGTTAACCTAGTGTTTCTAAAATAAGTATGGTATTCTACTTTTGATATGTAAGACAAATTATTGTGAATCCAAAGTAGACATCCAACAATTCAACTCTGAGCTCAGCCATAAGCCCTAAGTCTTCTCTGAAGTGAAGTCATTAGGAAGCACCCTAAAGTGACTGGTAGGAACACATCCCTTTATCTCTGCAGAAATCAACTATCAAAGCAGCCCATGTAAGTCAGTTAACCCTTGTTTCTAGGAGCTGTTTAGTGGGTCTCTTTCTTCAAGTTCAGCCTACCAGCTTCTGTAACAGATGCTGCTTGGGTTGCAGCTTCTAATTTGAGTTCCTAAAGAGATATTATCCCTTGAATATAAATTTAAAATCGTTTGTTACTTATATTCTTTCCTTAAACAATTTCCTTGATTTAACTCCTTTCTATTAATTCTTTGATATTTCCTTTTGTTAACCACCACTCAATTTTTTTCAGTGTTTTGGTACAACTGTTTCTGAAAACCAAAATAAAAGATAAATGTCTTCATGCAGACTATAATAATGTCTTAGAGTGTCAGAACCTAGAATCAAAGGGCTTAGGACTCCATGGAAGGAATTGATAGAGTCATGAACCATATGGAGTATTAACCTCAAAAAATAAGCTGCCAGTTATTTTACCACCAAAAATGGGCTTATTCAGGAATAGCAGAGAAGTGCAATCAGGGACAAGCAAGCTACATCAAAAGTGTAGGCAAGTGCCTGAACAAAGAACACTTTTTCTAGAGGAAAGGAAGAAGTTTGGAAGGCTGTTATAAACAGAAAGTCCATTGGCGTAAACAGGGAATTGGAAGTGTGGTAGATTTGCTTTGGTTGGGTTGTGACAGACTCAGCCGGAGTGTTGAGGAGCATGATGCGGAAGCCTATCTTCCTGCTGGCTAGTACAGTAGTTTGCCTTGCAAAGTAGTCTTGTCCCCTTGGAGCTGTAATTGGTGTGAGTGGTAGGACAATATAGCTCCCCCTGCTGGCCACACAGCCACTCTAAACCAGGTTTCCATTTATTAATTTTCACAGGAGGGAAAAAATTAGCATATTTATTTTCACTAACCTGCCGCTCAGATTTAACAGTTCCTTCAGTTCTGAGGGCACCTGGCTGGCTTATTCAGGAGAGTGTACAACTCTTGATCATGGGGTCGTAAGTTTAATCCCCACATTGATGTAGAGGTGACTTAAATACAACATAAAAAAAGAGAGATTTCTTTCTGTTGGTGGTCTTTTTGGTTATTTCCCTATCTTGCTACTGTGAACAATGCCTCATTGAACATAGGGGTGTGAATATCTCTTTTAAATCTTGATTTCAATTCCTTTGTATAAACCCCCTGAAGTGGGATTGCTGGATCATATGGTAGTTCAATATTTTTTAAAGATTTGTATAGTTGTTTGGGGTACAGGAGAAGCATAGCAATAGAGTGAGAGAGAGGAAGAATCCCAAGCAAACTCCCCAATAAGCATAGAGTTCAATATGGGGCTTGATCTCCCAACCCTGAGAATATGACCTGAGCCAAGATCAAGAGTCAGACACTTAACTCACTGAACCACCCAGGTGCCCCAGTACTTCTATGTTTCATTTTTGGAGGAATCTCCATACTGGTTTCCATAATGGCTGCACCAATTTACATTCCCACCAATAGCGTACGAGGGTTCTTTTTTCTCAGTATCCTCACTGTCTTGTGTTAGCCTCAATATTGGAGAGTGATGTCATCAACTATGGCCTGTACGTTGCCCGCACTATTCGTAGTTAGGCCCACAGACGTTTTCCCACTCAGAGCTGATCTTGTGGCTGGACTGGCCCTTGAGGCTCTTCGTTTGATTGCAAGATACACCTCAGCAACAACCCTCAGGGAATTTTGAAAAAATGAGGCTAATAAATAAGCCTCATATGTTCGGGAGGGTATGTAGCCCAGCCAAAGCCACACAGTGATGTCCTGGGTAGAGAAAGGGTGCACAGACTTAGGGCTCTGCCTTTATTGTAGTCAAGGGTGGGACTCCCAGGATTTTGAGGTTTCACTTTTTATTGGTGAATTTAAAACATAAGAGTGGTAATGAAATGGGGTGCCTGGGTGGCTCAGTGGGTTAAGCCTCTGCCTTTGGCTCAGGTCATGATCCCAGGGTCCTGGGATCGAGCCCTGCATCAGGCTCTCTGCTCAGTGGGGAACCTGTTTCCTCCTCTCTCTCTGCCTTCCTCTCTGCCTACTTGTGATCTCTGTCTGTCAAATAAATAAGATAAATAAAATCTTTTTTAAAAAGAGTGGGAACGAAAGCATGGGAAAAGAAAAGGAGGGTCACACAAATGGTCAGTCATCTAGGTCACCCAGAGCCAAAGAGGGGGCATCATGGGTGGGATGGCATCCCTCCTTAGCTAGCTGTATAGCCAGCAATGTGTGTATTTGAGAATAATGTCTTTGAAAAAGATGCCTTGACAATCAAAAGCTTATTGTCAGGCACTTAACACTACACTTACACCACTTCTTATCTTTTTTTTTTGTTTGTTTTAATGATAGCCATCCTTTATCAGATGTGTGGTGATATCTCATTGCAGTTTGATTTGCATTTCCCTGATGGTTAGTGATGGTGAATGACTAAAGAAAAAATGGTAAAAACATACAATGGAATGTTATGCAGCCTTAAAAGGGGAGGAAATGCTGTGATTTTGGACAACATGGATGGACCTGGTGGACATTATGTTGAGTGAAATAAGTCAGACACTGAAAGACAAATACTGTTGAACTCACCTATGTGTGGAATCTACAATTGTCAGACTCACAGAAGCATAGAGTACTGTGGTGGTTACTAGGCCTTGGAGGTAGGGGAAATGGGAAATGCTGATCAAATTTCAGGTTAGCAACTGAATAAATTCTGGAGATCTGATGTATAGCATCGTGACTATAGGATGTAAAACTCAAAATGGAGTTGCTTCGGCTAAGCCCCATATCACCAAATTGAGACTTAAAACAGTTTGGTTTTCCCAGAAAGCAGGACTTGCTTGTTCAGCACTATTTAATCCACCTGGTAGATAGATCCCTGCCATTCCCTAAAGAAAAGTAACTTTGCAAGAACTGATCTGCTTTTTTGCCTAGTATAACATCCTTGCTCCTGCTTCTTCCTGTCTATTAAAGTCTTTCATTTTATACAGCACTTTCGAGCTCCTTTCTCTCTGCTATATTGGCTGCTGCCTGATCCATGAATCATTGAATAAAGCCAATAAGATCTTAAAAATTTACCTAAAGAGTCACTGGCTGTCTCAGTCAGAGGAGCATGTGACTCTTGATCTCAGGTTGTCATTTTGAGCCCCACTTGGGTGTATGGATTACTAAAAAAAAAAAAAAAAAAAAAAAAAGAACTTAAGAAAAAGAAAATTATTTAAAAACAATTTGCTCAGTTACATTTTCTTAACAGGTGGCAATACAGTAGTATAATCTTGAAATTTGTTAAGGTAAATCCTAGGTGTTCTTACCACGCACACAAAGAATCCCTATGTGACGTGATAGATTTATTTTTTAAATTAATGTATTTATTTTCAGAAAAACAGTATTCATTATTTTTTCACCACACCCAGTGCTCCATGCAATCCGTGCCCTCTATAATACCCACCACCTGGTACCCCACCTCCCCCTGCCACTTCAAACCCCTCAGATTGTTTTTCAGAGTCCATAGTCTCTCATGATTCACCTCCCCTTCCAATTTACCCCAACTCCTTTCTCCTCTCTAACACCCCTTGTCCTCCATGATATTTGTTATGCTCCACAAATAAGTGAAACCATATGATAATTGACTCTCTCTGCTTGACTTATTTCACTCAGCATAATCTCTTCCAGTCCCGTCCATGTTGATACAAAAGTTGGGTATTCGTCCTTTCTGATGGAGGCATAATACTCCATAGTGTATATGGACCACATCTTCCTTATCCATTCGTCCGTTGAAGGGCATCTTGGCTCTTTCCATAGTTTGGCGACCGTGACCATTGCTTTTATAAACACTGAGGTACAGATGGCCCTTCTTTTCATGACATCTGTATCTTTGGGGTAAATACCCAGGAGTGCAATGGCAGGGTCATAGGGAAGTTCTATTTTTAATTTCTTGAGGAATCTCCACACTGTTCTCCAAAGAGGCTGCACCAACTTGCATTCCCACCAACAGAAAGGGAAATTAGAGAATCGATTCCATTTACTATAGCACCAAGAACCATAAGATACCTGGGAATAAACCTAACCAAAGAGGTAAAGGATCTGTACTCGAGGAACTACAGAACACTCATGAGGGAAATTGAAGAAGACACAAAAATATGGAAGACCATTCCATGTTCTTGGATCAGAAGAATAAACATTGTTAAAATGTCTATACTGCCTAGAGCAATCTATACTTTTAATGCCATTCTGATCAAAATTCCACTGGTATTTTTCAAAGAGCTGGAGCAAATAATCCAAAAATTTGTATGGAATCAGAAGAGACCCCGAATTGCTAAGGGAATGTTGAAAAACAAAAATAATGCTGGGGGCATCACGTTACCTGATTTCAAGCTTTATTACAAAGCTGTGATCACCAAGACAGCATGGTACTGACATAAAAACAGACACATAGACCAGTGGAACAGAGTAGAAAGCCCAGATATGGACCCTCAACTCTATGTCAATTAATCTTCCACAAAACAGGAAAAAATATACAGTGGAAACAAGACAGTCTCTTCAATAAATGGTGCTGGGAAAACTGGACAGCTATATGTAGAAGAATGAAACTCGACCATTCTCTTACACCGTACACAAAGATCAACTCAAAATGGATAAAAGACCTCAATGTGAGACAGGAATCCATCAGACTCCTAGAGGAGAACATAGGCAGTAATCTCTTCGATATCAGCCACAGCAACTTCTTTCAAGATATATCTCCAAAAGCAAAGGAAACAAAAGTGAAAATAAACTTTTGGGACTTCATCAAAATCAAAAGCTTCTGCACAGCAAAGGAAACAGTCAAAAAAACAAAAAGGCTTACACACTTCACAGCACTCACCAAATCACATACCCTCCCCAATGTCCATGCTGTGAAGTGTGTAAACCTGGTGATTCACAGACCTGGGGATAAAAATATATGTATATAAAAAATATATGTTTATAAAAAATTAAAAAAAAAAAAAAAAAAAAATGAGCAGAAGACATGAACAGACACTTCTCCAAAAAAGACATGCAAATAGCTAACAGATACCTGGAAAAATGTTCATAATCATTAGCCATCAGTGAGATTCAAATCAAAACCACATTGAGATGGCGCCTGGGTGGTTCAGTGGGTTAAGCCACTGCCTTCGGCTCAGGTCATGATCCCAGAGTCCTGGGATCGAGTCCCGCATCGGGCTCTCTGCTCAGCAGGGAGCCTGCTTCCTCCTCTCTCTCTCTGCCTGCCTCTCTGC
This sequence comes from Mustela lutreola, assembly GCF_030435805.1. NCBI lineage: Eukaryota > Metazoa > Chordata > Mammalia > Carnivora > Mustelidae > Mustela > Mustela lutreola. The sequence continues at coordinate 57,299,080 of NC_081296.1, forward strand.
CTACTTGTGATCTCTGTCAAATAAATAAATAAATTCTTTAAAAAAAAAAAAAAAACCACATTGAGATACATCTTATACCAGTTAGAATAGCCAAAATCAACAGGACAGCAAACAACAAGTGTTGGAGGGGATGTGGAGAAAGGGGAACCCTCTTACACTGTTGGTGGGAATGCAAGTTGGTGCAGCCACTTTGGATAACAGTGTGGCGATTCCTCAGAAAATTAAAAATAGAGCTACCCTATGACCTTGCAATTGCACTACTGGGTATTTACCCCAAAGATACAGATGTAGGGAAAAGAAGGGCCATCTGTACCCCAATGTTCACAGCAGCAATGGCCACATTCACCAAACTGTGGAAAGACCCAAGATGCCCTTCAACAGACAAATGGATAAAGAAGATATGGTCCATATATACAATGGAGTATTATGCCTCCATCAGAAAGGATGAATACCCAACTTTTGTATCAACATGGACGGGACTCGAAGAGATTGTGCTGAGTGAAATAAGTCAAGCAGAGAGTCAATTATCATTTGATTTCACTTATTTTTGGAACATAAGGAATAACATGGAGGACATTGGGAGATGGAGCGGAGAAGTAAGTTGGGGGAAATCGGAGGGGGAGACAAACCATGAGAGACTGTGGACTCTGAGAAACAAGTTGAGGGTTTTGGAGGGGCGGGGGTGGAGGGCTTGGGTGAGCCTGGCGGTGGGTATTAAGGAGGGCACGTATTGCATGGAGTACTGGGTGTGGTGCATAAACAATGAATTTTGGAAACCTGAAAAGAAATTAAATTTAAAAAATACATTTTGATAATAAAAAAAAAAAAAAAAAAAAAAAAACAAAAAGGCAACCCACGGAATGGGAGAAGATATTTGCAAATGACAGTACAGACAAAAGGTTGATATCCAGGATCTATAATGAACTCCTCAAACTCAACACACATGAAACAGGCAAACATATCAAAAAATGGGCAGAAGATATGAACAGATACTTCTCCAATGAAGACATACAAATGGCTATCAGACACATGAAAAAATGTTCATCATCACTAGCCCTCAGGGAGATTCAAATTAAAACTACATTGAGATATCACCTTACACCAGTTAGAATGGCCAAAATTAACAAAACAGGAAACAACATGTGTTGGAGAGGATGTAGAGAAAGGGGAACCCTCTTACACTGTTGGTGGGAATGCAAGTTGAAGTGATAGATTTATTAATCAGCCTGATTATAGGGAGAACTTCACAATGTATATGTATACCAAATGAATTTTTAATTTATTTCAGTATCTGCTGTAATTCAAATGATTTCAGTTTAATACACACACACACACACACACACACACTTCATTTCCTTTGCAATTAGTGTCTGCATACATCTCTGTTCCCTAATTTGTTTAAAATACTCAAAGGGAGAGGGAACATACCTCAATATCATAAAATACATCTAAAAAAATCCCACAGCAAATGTCATTCTCTTGAGGAAAAACTGAGAGCTTTTCCCCTAAGGTCAGGAACATGACAGGGATGCCCACTCTCACCACTTTTGTTCAACACAGTACTAGAAGTCCTAGCCTCAGAAAGAGAGTAGCAATCAGACAACAAAAAGAAATAGAAGGCATTCCAACTGGCAAAGAAGAAGTAAAACTCTCTCTCCTCGCAGATGACCTGAAACTTTATTTGGAAAACCCAAAAGACTCCACCCCAAATTATTATTAGAACTCATATAGCAGTTCAGAAACATGGCAGGATACAAAATCAATGCACAGAAATCAGTTGAATTTCTATATACGAGCAATATGATTGAAGAAAGAGAAATAAAGGGATGACTTCCATTTATAAGAGCACCAAAGACCATAAGATACCTAGGAACAAACCTAACCAAAGAGATAAAGGATCTATACTCTAGAAACTATCGAACACTTATGAAAGGAATTGAGGAAGACAGAAAGAGATGGAAAAATATTCCAGGCTCATAGACTGGAAGAGCAAACATTGTGAAAATGTCTATGCTTCCCAGAGCAATTTACACTTTCAATGCAATCCCTATCATAATACCACTGACATTTTTGACAGAGCTGGAACAAACAATCTCAAAATTTGAATGGAACAACAAGAGATCCTGAATCACCAGGGGATTGTTGAAAAAGAAAACCAAAGTTGGGGGCATCACTTCAATGCCTGACTTCAAGCTGTATTACAAAGCTGTTATCATCAAGACAACATGGTATTGTCACAAAAATAGACACATAGGTAAGTGGAACAGAATAGAGACCCCAGAAATGGACCCTCCACTCTGTGGTCAACTAATCTTCAGCAAACCAGAAGAGACTATCCAACAGAAAAAAAGAGAGTCTCTTCAATAAATGGTGATGGGAAATTGGACACCCACATGCAGAAGAATGAACCTGGACAATTCTCTTATACCATATATAATAATAAACTCAAAATGGATGAAAGACCTACATGCAAGACAGGAATCCATCAAAATCCTGGAGGACAACATAGGCAGTAACTTCTTCAACACTGGCCCAACAACCGCTTTTAAGACATGTCTCTAAAGGCAAGAGAAACATAAGCAAAAATGAACATTTGGGACTTCATCAGGATAAAAAGCTTTTGCACAGCAATGGAAACAGTCAAAAAAACTAAGTGGCAACACATGGAATGGGAAAAGATATTTGCAAGTGAAATTTATAGATAAAGGGCTGGTATCCATAGTCTATAAGGAACTTATCAAACTCAACACCCAAGGAACCAATAATCCAGTCAATAAATGGACAGAAGACATGAACAGACATTTCTGCAAAGAAGACATCCAAATGGCCAACAGACACATGGAAAAGCACTCAACATCAGCTGGCATCAGGAAAATCAAAACCACAATGAGATACCACCTCACCAATCAGATTGGATAAAATTGACAAGTCAGGAAACAACAGATGTTGGCAAGAATGTGGAGAAAGGGGAATCCTCTTACACTGTTGGTGGGAATGCAAGCTGGTGCAGCCACTCAGGAAAACAGTATGGAGATTCCTCAAAACATTGAAAATAGAGCTACCCTATGACCCAGCAATTGCACTACTGGGTATTTACTGCAAAGATACAAATGGAGTGATCTGAAGGGGCACGTGCACCCCAGTGTTTATAACAGCAATGTCCACAATAGCCAAACTATGGAAAGAGCCCAGATGTTCATCAACAGATGAATGGATAAAGAAGTGATATATATATAAACATAGATGTGTGTGTGTGTGTAATATTATGCAGCCACCAAAAACTGAAATCTTGCCAATTGGAATAATGTAGCTAGAACTAGAGGTATTATGCTAAGCAAAATAAGTTAATCAGAGAAAGACAATTATAGGATCTCATTGATATGTCGAATTTGAGAAACAAGACAGTGGATCATAGGGGGAAAGAAGAAAAAATGAAACAATATGAAACCAGGTAGGAAGACAAACTATAAGAGACTCTGAAACTCAGGAAACAAACTCAGGGTTATTGGAGTGGAGGGGATGACAGGGATGGGGTGGCTGGTGATAGACATTGGGACGGGTATGTGTTGTGGGGAGTGCTGTGTCTTGTGTAAGACTGATGAATGACATGTACCCCTGAAACAAATAATACATTATATGTTAATATTTTTAAAAAAGAAAAGAAAAAAAACAGAAATAAATAAAATAGTCAAAGGTAGAAGGAAAGGGCATGGGAATTGAGAAAGATCATTCTGTCTGGAGTAAATGAGATAAGGGATTTTGTGCTATGGTCATGCATGTGGTGGGTATTAGTCTTTGACCAGAGTATATGAGAATAGTAAGGTGTGTGCATGCTTATAAACTGAAGAATTAAAAGAGGAAGAGGAAAAAAATACCACCACAAGAACCTTAGCACAGCCTCTTCAGATACCTGCGTTTTAAGTCCCTTATTAAAAGGAAAACATGAAAGAAATTTTCATGAGGAAGAGTGAATGAGTCCTACATGACCTGGTACATTTTTAATATTCTGACTTACTAGAGTGATTCAAAAGTCTGGGAAGAGAGAAAGTAAATCTCATATCATTTCATGGTGCTGTCAGACCAGCACAACAAGGGAGCCAGATTATTCGGATCGAGCTCTCATTTTGCCAGCATGCATTTCCAAATTTCTAATGTTTCTCCTAACAACTGACTTTTGGGAAAAGCCAAAAGCAGTTACTTTCAAAACTCTCTTTGTGATGAAGTGGGGGAAAAAACCTGGATTTGGAGCCAGTACAACTGGATTTTTGTCTCAGCTTTCCCACTATTTATCTGACAATCAGATAAGTAAACAAATACACTGTATGCTAATAGCAGTAAATAGCTCTCCAGCTGTGGTGGAGAAGAGGCCAGGGGAAGATGAGGAGCCAGTAGAGAGGAGGCCACAACACCAGAGCTGATTGTGACAATTAACTAGAAGTTAGGTGAAGAGGATGGTAAGGTCATCCCAAAGAGGGAACTGTGTGTGAAAGCGAGGCTGAACATATGCTTCCTGGGCCTGTTTTGAAAGAATAAGAAAAACTACTATTAATTTAGGTCTATGTTGTTTTGTTCCCTAGTTAATTCTGGCTTTTTGTACCTCTTTTTTCTTTGAAAGATTTATTTATTTATCTATTTATTTGAAGAGAGAAAAATAGAGTGTGGGTGGAGGGGGCATAGGGAGAGATTCCCAGGTAGACTCTCCACCAAACATGTAGCTGGATTAGGGCTTCATCCCAACACCCATGACACCATAACTGAAATGAAAGCAAGAGTCTGAAGCTCAACTAACTGAACTACCCAGGTGCTTCTGATTTACTTCCCTCTAAACCCCATGCACAATCAATTGTTAACTTTGTCTTTTTACCCCTACACTGAGTCTACCGAGCTATTGTAGAAACGTAACGGGAACCAGACAGTAACATCTGTCTTGATGCAGTTGATCCCAGGTCCCAAATAATGCCTCATTGTCCACAAGGATGTTTACATCCAGGTGTTTCAAGGACCTCCCAACAAGGTCCAGGAAACCTGTCACCTTCCTTTCATGTATGTAAGTTGTCCTTAAGTTCAACAAGGCAAGGCAGCTTTAGGACTGATCCCATGATTTCTCCTTGGGCTGCCCTCCTGACTCTAAAGCTTTCCTTGCTTTAAATCCAGTGTGTCAGGGGCACCTGACACCTGGGTGGCTCAGTGGGTTAAAGCCTCTGCCTTCGCCTCAGGTCATGTTCTCAGGGTCCTGGGATCAAGCCCCACATCGGGCTCTCTGCTTGGCAGGGAGCCTGCTTCTTCCCTCTCTCTCTGCCTGCCTCTCTGCCTACTTGTGATCTCTCTCTCAATCAAATAAATAAATAAAATATTAAAAGAAAATCCAGTGTGTCAGAATTTGACCTACTGCACAAAAATAGGGGTGTTTCATCCAAGAACCTAGAATGGTGGAGGGAAAATTATTTTCCCTCCTACACATAGAATCTAAATTCTTAATCCCATTGGGTACATGAACAGGTTGGTGTTTGGTAACAAAGAGACCCATAGGCATGAAAGAGAAGGGCCAATTTAGGGTATTTGTTTACACATTGATGATAAGAATCTGATGGGAAACATATGATAACATTTGTCTTAAAATTACCTGATGTCTCATGTCCCAGGGACACCTCATTTTCTGGCAGAATGCATATTTCCAGATTGTTTCAGGATGCTTCCATCATCACTAAGCTTCCAAGAAAGTCCTTACACTCCTCTCAAATGTTCACTTTCTTCCCCAAACATACGTAAGCTGTTCCTAGTCTCAACAGGGCAAAGCAACTTTGGGAATATCCCCTGCCTTCTTGTTGGGCCACCCTTCTGATGATAAACAAGCTTTCTTTGCCTTCAAACTAATGTCTCACATGTTGGCTTACTGCACATGAGGGCACAGACAAGTTTGAGTTCAGTACCAGTAGTTGACTTAGGACATTCTACTAGCTGGTAAAACCAGGATTCTTCAAGACTTGAGTAGAAGGATTAAAGAATTATAAAATATAGGAGAGCCTGGGTGGCATAGTCAGTTAAGCATCTGACTCCTGAACTTATCGCAGGTCTTGATCTCATGGTCTTGAGGTTGAGCCCCACTTAAAAGCAAACAAACAAGCAAACAAACAAAAGAAAACAAAATGAAGAGGTATGCCATGGTAGCTAAATCAATCATCTGCCTTCACCTAAGGTCATGATCCCAGGGTCTTTGGATCAACTCCTATATCTGGCTCTTGCTCAGCTGGGAGCCTTCTTCTCCCTCTGCTTACCTCTCCTCCTGCTTATGCGCATGCTCTCTCTCTCAATCTGACAAATTAATAACCAAAATCTTTTTTAAAAATCTAAGAATTATGTAATGAGGAAAGTTTACAAAAGCAGATGGGGTATTAAATTTCTCCATACAGAAAGAATAGCAAAGATCATGTTCCAAGCTCTCTCTCTGTACCTCCCTCATACCCACTCATTACCAGGAGTATGGATATAAATCAAGTTCTGTGGTGGGTTGGAAATATGTGTAAGAATATTTATAGAGTTAGTATAATTTTGGTAGTATAAATGGGTTAGAGATTTTTTGGAAGAATCTGGGAGAAATCACATTATGAAAAAATAGAGAAGGATCAGTCTTTGGAAATAGGGTCTAAAGGTCATGAAACCACTTTAACGTTTTTTCTTATTAAAATCCTGTGATGTAGGAATTGGTTGGGGTTTCAAGCCTCTGGTCAAGAAAGCATTCTTGAGACATCTTTGGTGCCAAGAGTTGATTTTATTAAAGCACCAAGAAGAATCCCTAGGCAGAAAGAGCTACATTGGGGTCATGACAAGTGGACGATTACACACTTTCCAGTTGGGAGGGTGTTAGGCATAGGGTAAGTCTCTAAAGAATTTGGAATCAAGGTTTCCAGGACCCTGAGGGGACTAGCTATTGTTAGGAAAAGGTCATTTATTACTGTCTAGTAAAACCTTAGTCATGAGACCCTTAAGATGTATACTGGAGGCCCATACGATTGAGGGATGATTGCCATGAGATATCTTGGGGGGGTAGTTGGGGATAGGGTAGAGATACAGAAAATTTCCATAGGAATTTTTATAGGATCTTGCAGATCAGGCTAAGATTGCCTTTTGTCCTCAGTAATGTATTAACATTGAGGCAGTTGAGTTCCTAAAGGATTTCACTCTACTCGTGTCAAGGCCCTGTCAGTAGGCTGTAGGCAGTAAGGAAATTTAATTTTTTCTTTCACCTTTGTTTCCCACAGCATAGATGAATTTGTCAACTTGGAAGTTCCCTGAACCCCATACTTTGTGATTTTTATAGAGGCTACAACACATAGGCAAGATCATTATTACCTTCATTTCCATCCCCTCTCTCCTCTGTAGAGGATGGGGCTGAGGCAGAAATTGCCATGCTTTTTTATTTTTAAGATTTTATTTATTTGACAGAGATGAGGCAGGGGAGTGGCAGAAGCCTTGGGTTATGGTATAACCTCAAAAGTTACCTAGGGCCCAATTAGTTCTCCTGAGAATGTGAGCAACTGCAATCAAGATGGCCCCAGGCTTGTGAAAGGGATCCCAGGCACACACATTTAAGGTCATTACAGTGCAACAGAAAGTGATTTTATTGCTGTGAACACAATGCAACAAAGCTTGACAGAAGTTTCAAGATTGAAACTAGGGGGCCTGGGTATTTCTTTGCCCTCTTCCCTGTTGCCTTCTTTCAAAACACACAGAGCTCCAAAGCAGAAAAGTATCTGATCACTCTTGTCCACAACTCTGTCCGCTCCCCTTCTTCTTTCTTCTGTGGGAACCATGAAAATCAACAAAGGGAAAGAAAGGCAGAAGAGATTATAAGAGAAACTGCACCAGGTGAGAGGGAATGTAAAGAAAACCTTAGTCTTAATCTAAGTGCACAGGAACTAGAGGATAGGGAGGGTCGCCCGGCTGAGGGGGGTTACAGGCAACAGTGTAGAACTGGTTCTGGGGAGTAGTACTGTAGCGGCAGTTGGGATATGTCCCTCCAGTGCGACTGCAGTAAGTCATGCCAATACGATTTGCACTCTGGTGGCAATTATTCTGGCCATTCTTGCAGGTCCTGTTGGGCAAAAGACAGGTAGCAGCCACGTTCTGGAAGGTGTCATGCAGAAAGGTATTTTGAGGTTTACAGTGCTGAGTAAGACTATTAACAGCACGCATTACATTGTTGCATTGTACGGGACCTGCTCTTATATGCTGAATTTCAAATATTTGAAACCTAGCGAGTTGAGCCATAGCACCAGGGGGAAGCCCTGGCCCCCATGATCCCAACAGCAACAGGAGGAGAGGAAAGGGTCCCAGAAGATCCAGCATCATCTCTTCTGTGTAGGAAGAGAGAAGAAAAGGAGAAAATGATTGTAGTAGAAGCCATAAGACCAAAATTATTATTCACAACCATTTAGATGTGTTTGTAACTTTTCAGATTTCATAGTCCTTTTCTTGTTCTTTAAACTGTCTTCTTTCTGACATGAGTCTTAAAATTCTAGGAAGGACCTGAAGCCCAGTAAGGAGGAATGGGAGGTAAGATGACTTTTCCTTTAAACAGCAGATCCCATTCTTCTGGTCCAGAAACTTGGCTCCTCCCACCTCCCTCCTGGGATATTTCTCAAATATCTATGTGACCTGGACCTTCTGGCCATTGTCATGACTCTGCTGTCCCCAGACCCCAGGCATCTCCTCTTACCAGGTCTCCTTATTGGGGCTCCTGCTGAGGATAGAGACAGTGGTTAGTCCCAGGCTCAGAAGCTTTTGTCTGCTGTTCCTCTGCCAGCGTGGAAGGGTTCTGAGCCCTAGGAAAGAGGAAAGGGAAACCTGGGGCTTGGAAGAGGCCCTTCTTGTGCACAGTGTGGATGAGACCCACACCCTCCAACTCACTGTTTAAAGCCAGTATCCCTGCTGATGCAGGAAGACCAAGCCTCCTTAAAGGAACAAAGGAGAAGTGATAACTTCCTCAAAGAAGTGTGAGGAAATTACGAAATCCTGATGTCCGTTGAGTGCCTCCATCCCTGAAGCTTTATCATTTTGAGCTCCATGATTTCACTTCTTTAGGAGAATACAAATGACAAACACACAAGACTCCCCCAGTCCAGTTGCCAATTGCAAGTGGCACTCGTTTCCTGTGCTTCTGATTGCCCGGCTATAAATCTGAGCTTCCCCAACTCCCTGTTTATTCCATTACTTTGCTAGAGTGGCACACAGAATTCAAGGAAACACTTATGGTTTATCAGTTTCTTTTTTTTTATTTATTTATTTTTTATTTTCAGCATAACAGTATTCATTATTTTTGCACCACACCCAGTGCTCCATGCAATCTGTGCCCTCTATAATACCCACCACCTGGTACCCCGACCTCCCACCCCCCTCCCTTCCAAACCCCTCAGATTGTTTTTCAGAGTCCATAGTCTCTCATGGTTCACCTCCCCTTCCAATTTACCCCAACTCCCTTCTCCTCTCTAACTCCCCATGTCCTCCATGTTTTATTTGTTATGCTCCACAAATAAGTGAAACCATATGATAATTGACTCTCTCTGCTTGACTTATTTCACTCAGCATAATCTCTTCCAGTCCCGTCCATGTTGCTACAAAAGTTGGGTATTCGTCCTTTCTGATGGAGGCATAATACTCCATAGTGTATATGGACCACATCTCCCTTATCCATTCGTCCGTTGAAGGGCATCTCAGTTCTTTCCACAGTTTGGTGACCGTGGTCATTGCTGCTATAAACATTGGGGTACAGATGGCCCTTCTTTTCACGACATCTGTATCTTTGGGGTAAATACCCAGGAGTGCATTGGCAGGGTCATAGGGAAGCTCTATTTTTAATTTCTTGAGGAATCTCCACACTGTTCTCCAAAGAGGCTACACCAACTTGCATTCCCACCAACAGTGTAAGAGGGTTCCCCTTTCTCCACATCCTCTCCAACACATGGTTTATCAGTTTCTTTAAAAATATGGTAAAGGAGACAGATGAAGAGCCAGATAAAAAGATACCTAGGGTAAGGTGGGAGGGTCATAGTGAAGGAGCTTCTTTCTTCATGGAGTTGGGGTGCATCATCACCCTCCCAGTAGAGATTGTGTTAGAAAGATGTTAGGGTTTGAAGCCAACAGCCAAGAAAGAACTCTTGAGATATCTTTTGTGCTAAAAGGTGGTTTTATGAAAGCATGTGGACAGGACCCAAGGGCAGAAAGAACTGCACTAAGGTTGTGACAGGTGACTGATTCTATACTTTTAAGTTTAGGTGGGGTTAGGGATAGACAAAGTCCTGAAGGTATTTGGAAGCAAGGGTTTTATGGCCTTGCAGGGCTAGCTGCTGTTAAGATGAGGTCATTTACTAGCATCTAGTACAGCATGAGTCATGAGACCCTTCAGATGTCTATCAGTGGGCCATAAGCTTGGAGGATGATTGCTGACATGTAACTTGGATGGAGTAGAATTAAAGGAAGTCTCCAAAGGGATTTACATAAATTTTTTTAAAGATTTTATTTATTTATTTGACAGAAAGAGAAAGTACAAGCTAGGGCAGCCTCAGAGAGAAGGAGAAGCAGGCTCCCACTGAGCAGAGAGCCCATCAGGGGGATTCAACCCTAAGACCCTGGATTCATGACCTGAGCAGAAGGCAGACACTTCATCAACTAAGCCACCCAGGTGTCCTGGGACTTTTACATGTTAATGGGGACTTACAGGATCCCGAAGTTGAGGTCCATTATCAAAGGAACGAGGCTGATATAAAGCAAAGGTCAAGTAAATCTTTATTCGTGCCAAGCATCAAGAATTGACTGACCAGTCAAGGCTGCCTCTACAGAGAGCGACCCCTCTCAATCTTACAGGCTACCTTTTATTGGGTAAAACCACAACCCATATTTTGTTATTTTAACCCACTGGGTTTGTGTGTCTCTTGCTGATTGGCTAGTACCATCTGGTCTGGTGACTTGTTACTTAAGATTACCCCATACCAGGAACTGTTAACAAACAGTACTTTCCAGAAGGCTTAGTCATGTTAGGCCACACACAGGTGGCTAATTGAATTACAATTGACCCTATAGTAGCTGTTTGAACTACCCTATCACTCTGGTCAGAATTGGCACCCAATGTGTGGCGGCCAAAAGCTAGGGTTTACATTCTTTGGTGGTTAGGGAAGTTGCATATGTGCTTTGTACTGATTAGATGTCTCCATCTGGTCTAACTTGTCCTTGTATTCTGGGCTCTGTTATCAGGAATTACTCAACCACATTTTACTGGTTTCCTGGACTTGCTTTTAAGGAAGTTTCTCTGAGGGGCAGGGACAATTTAAGTTTACTGCACAAACAACAAAAATTGCTGTTTAACAGAGATGCAGTCACTCTGGCTAAGTAGGCCCTTACCCCTGGGAGTTGGGCTCATGTCAGCCTAAGGTTACCTTTTTTCTCTAGCAAAATATTAGCATTGAGGTAACTGATCTCTTTCAAGAAGGTCTCTCTGCCTGTCTCAAGTACTTGTCAATGGGCCATGTTGTAAGGAAATTTAATTTTCTTTCTACATTTCCTTTGCCTTTGTTCTTCACATCAGGAAGAGTCATTCAAAGTGGTGATGAGACCTTGGGCTAACAGACCATCTGCAGTTAAAACAAAGGAAGAAGAGTGTGGGGAAGGCAGACTCCAGGAAGGTAACCAGGGAAAGTATAGTAAACAAAGGTAAGGTTTGGTAAGCAGAGTTAAGTCTGTGCCTTCTTGATTGGTAAGAGTCTCTTGTGACTTAGAGGCATGTTTATCTTGTCAGACATAGGGAAAACCCTTAGGGATAGAGATTTCCTCTATGATGATAAATTTCTCTTATTTGTAGGTGGGGGATTTATAGGCTACTTTCAGAGCCTCTCCTTTCTCTGCTGTTTCTTAAAATAATCAGCTCAAAATCATCTCCATGCCAAAGAGCCATCTTTTGGGCTGTTACATTCTGGTCTCCTATAGGAAAGAGTCTGGTTGGCCTAACTTGAATCTCATGACCATCACTTTACTCAGTAGAGGGGATTTGAAACCTTGGGATGACCCCAGCAACACTGCACAGAAGCAGGGGAAAAATAGTTTGAGAAAAGAAATGAATATGCACCTATCCAAATGGGGTGGAGGAAGTGGATGTGGGAAAACCCAAGCAACAACACATTTTTTTAGAGAGAGATAGTTTGTGAGAGTATGGCTCAGGTGACAGAGAAAGAGGGAGAGAGAATCCCAAGCAAGCTCCACGTTCATGACAGAGCTGGATGCGGGGCTCGATCTCATGACCCTGAGATCATGACCTGAGCTGAGATTCAGAGCCAATACTTAACAGACTGAACCATCCAGGGCCCCACACCATACATTTTGAGACAGTTGGGTTTTTTTTTAAGATGTTATTTATTTATTTGACAGACAGAAATCACAAGTAGGCAGAGAAGCAGATAGAGAGAGAGAGGAGGAAGCAGGTTCCCTGAGAGCAGAGATCCCGATGTGGGGCTCAGTCCCAGGACCCTGAAATCATGACCTGAGCTGAAGGCAGAGGCTTTAGCCCACTGAGCTACCCAGGCACCCCAAGACAGTTTTTATCAACTGAGAAAAATGATTAGTAATCTTCATCTTTATACTCATTATTGATACAGAACTGCTGGTTTCTCTTTTTTTTTTTTTAAAGATTTTATTTATTTACTTGACACAGAGAGAGAGAGATCACAAGTAGGCAGAAAGGCAGGCAGAGAGAGAGAGGAGGGGAAGTAGACTCCCCACCAAGCAGAGAGCCCGATGTGGGGCTCGATCCCAGGACCCAGAGATCATGACCTGGTACAAAGGCAGAGGCATAACTGACTGAGCCCACCAGGTGCCCCAGAACTGCTGGTTTAACACTAATCTCTTGTGAGTTTGATTACAATAGGTCATCATCTTCCCAGTGTCTGCTCATCCCCAGGTGCACTGAAAAACTGCAAAGCTGAGGAGCTCTTCTTGAAAAATGATGACTAACCTAGATTCCTTGGCTACTTATGGGGCTAGATGTCTAGGACTAGGAATGCAGCCACCTAACTGAACGTGTTATGATCTTGGCCTTTTCTCCAAGTGTTTCAAGACTGGAGTCATTTAACAATGCAGGAGGCTAAAGGACACAGGGTACTTTAATGTTCCACATTTCACCTCCCCATATCTGCTGGAGGCAAAATTTTATGTGAAGGTTTATCCTTCTCTGTATCACTCTTCCCCATTTAGCAAACCGAATTCTCATGGACATTACTTACTTGTGTCCTCAACATTTCCTTCTGCAATTTACTTCTTCTTTCCTCCAACAAAACTTAAGTCTTAAGACCCATTCTTGAAGGTTACCTTTTAACATCCCATATCTACTCTATACCTCTACCTAGTGAAAATGATTATTATAAGAAACCCCATTTTTGCCATTATCTTCTTTCTTTTCTGTTTCTTGTATTATTTCTGCCATTATCTTCTACTTAGTTTTTTATGCCTCAGGAAACATAATGACTTAACCTATCTAAAATGCATGCGTTTCCTTAGAGACATGTTTAAGGAATGAGTCCAATGACACACATCTTCAGCCTACACTATGCGCCCATCACATCCAAGCACAATGTGTATCAAACACCCTGGGACACCTCCACCAATCACACAACATATAACATATGTGAATGTCACACACATTGGAGTGACATAATTTATTTAGGGAAGGAAGACCATTCAGTTTTGGTCAGTGTAATGAGAGTCACTTTCGGGAACATGCCTGGTTCAGTAAAACAGAAAAGCCATATAGAGACTAATCTTAAAATACTGTAGGAGCAGATCAGATACATGAGGGCACAGGAATATTCCAGGCAGAGAAACTGTAAGTGGTTTTGATAGGAAACGAGCATGCGATGATGCATAACTCTAAGTAGTTGGAAAATGTTGGCACCTCAAATGCAAAGGATGGCATAGCAAGGGCTGCTGACCGAGGCACGGGCTCCCTCTTTGGAAGTATTGGATACTCTACTCAAACCTCTGGGTATGGGTAGACTTTCTATTTTTTGATGTCTAACAACTGGATGTCCTCTATGCCATCCACATACCCGTTCATGCCACAGTGGAATTCAATGTAGCTGTAGCCGCCATGCTCTCTATAGCTCTTTTGGTTGCCCTCCTGGTAGCACTGGAGTATTTTGAAGGGATGCTGGGCCCATATGTATACATTTCTGTAACGGTCTCTCCACTTCCTGAAGCAAATATGCTCAATTTTGTGCCAAAAGGTATAGATGAAGATGTGATAGTTCCTGTCTTGTGGAGCTTCTCTTTCCCTCATGAGATCATTGCATTTGTAGTCGCTGAATTTCCAGCTTGTGCTCAGGTAGTGCTGTTTCATGAATTCCTTCCAGGAAATGTTCTGGCTGTGTACAAGCAGACCACCTAGGGGAAATAGCAGGGCCAAGAGAGGGCCTAGGGCCTTTAGAAAGGATGCCATCTCAGTCACCAGAGCCACCTGTGGGTCTGCAGGGAAGATAGAGGAAAGCATTATCTCAACACTGCTGTAAGAGTTGACCTGCACCTTAAAATTCCTTTCTTGGCAGTGTAGACACTGGCACCCAACTTTACCATTTTGTTCCCAGGCTTGAAGAGGATAAATCTCATTAAGTAGTTAAATTTATGAGAACTAAACAGATGCTAGAACCTGACTGAGACAAACACGAAAATGGTCCAAAATAGACAAAGTTAATTTTGAGAATTTCAAACACCTGCTGTCTGGCCTATCTTCTACCCAAACAGAGGAACTCATCACCCTCTAGCTAATTCTGTCCAACAGTCCAGATCAAAAGTCTAAAGAGTGTGGCTGTAAAAGAAAATGGCAATTTAAGCTTTGTGGCTGTGAAGTGGAAAGGGTTATCACCACTTAAGCGAATGAGGAAGTTAGGTGAAGACTTGGGTGATTTTCCAAGCAACAAGGCTCTGGTTCCCTCAAACCCCAGGCTACAGTTACATTGATTCAGCAGAATGGTGTTTATCTGATCCTGATTTCCTTAGGGTACTTCCCCAAAGCCTGGGTGAAATCTCTTATCACTTCTGACTACCCACGTACTATTCAGTGGCCATTTATCACATTATCATAATTATAAATCTTCTTGATTTGGTTTCAGAATGCAATCATATAGGACCTCAAGTTTTGAAATATTGTTTTGTTCAATCAAGTTCCAAGTTTGAGACTGCCCTCATAAGAGCTACTCAGGTCAAAATGAAGGTACAGTGTTATTTGTAAACAATAGGTTGTTTATGATGAGGCATGCAGCTGATCCTGTGGAATCTCTAACCTGGTTCTTAAGTCCTATGTTCACAAATGAGGTTAAGAATAGCTGCTTCAAAGACCTGTGAGCATCTAATGAGATATGTCAGTAAGAGCATTTCTGAGAATGGTATAGGGACCCAGGACAGCCCATGCCAAGAGGTGTCCCAATGGCATATTCATCATTTTGAATTGAATCTATTTGGAAAATAGACAAGGCAAGGATACTCAGACCCTCTTCAGTCCCCCCAAAGCAGAAATTGAATCTCTCCTGTGAATGGTACTTTCCCTGTACTAAGAAATAAAAAGATATTCTTATCACCAGAGATAGCGATTTTACTTATTTTTTTATTATAATTTTTTAAGTAAGCTCTATGCCCAATGTGGGGCTTCAACTCATACCCTGAGATCAAGAATCGCATGTTCCATTAAGTGAACCAGCCAGGCACCCAACCAGTTTTATGGATTTTTAGCCAAAAAAGGTATATAAAAGGTATATTCCTTGCTTTTTACTAATCTTCTACCTCAGCCCAGAATGTGCTTGGAATTCCTTACTAATTAGCACTCCCCAACATTTGTTTTGTCTGTCTTGTCAATTCCTCAGAAATCTATGTCTCATTGTTTAAAATGTCTAAAAGTAGCCTGTCTCCGTCATTTCTTTGGGATCTCAATTTCATTATTGGGCCTCTGTGCATATAATGAAACTTTTTTTCCCCCTCCTTTTAAATCTGTCTGGTTCAACTTAATCTAAACTGGGTGGAAGAATCTTGAATGATACAAGGAAATGTTTTTCAACCTCTATCGTGTGAAGTGCTATAGAAGACAGAGGAGGCACATTCACATCTGGGCCACCCTGTACCTGACCCAAAGGTCCTACACAGGTTAGAAGACCAGCAGTCAAGGTGCTTCAATGTATTATGCTTGGGAAGATTGGAGAAGAAGTGGGAATAGGGGTAGATGGCTTGAAGAGAGACACTGTTTCACTGGGATTAATACTGAGTTGATTTCAGGTCTTTGCTTCTTATAAAATTGGATCACTTTCCAACCTTACCTCTACCATCTAAAAGTTCAGTGAGACACTTTGCAGTGTTTCTGGGCCTTTTCCCTCATGCATGTTTAGCACCAGCCCCAACTGAACTCACCCTGTTCAGATCCAACACTCAGGTGTCAGTGGTGAGGAAATCAATATGTGGTTCTGAAGAGCAGAGAGCCAGGAAGTCTGCAGTTGTGAAGAAAGGAATAGTAGTGAGAAGTGCAGCATTCCAACTGATTAGTAGCCTGTCATGGGTGGGCGACAGCCTTCCTAGGTGAACCTGTTCTGTGTCTTCTCATCTAGAACACTTAAGTTCCCTCTGAGAATAGCCTGGAGCAAAGGTGTCTAATATCAAAGCCTCCCTTCTGGGTACAGAGGAATGACAAGGCTCTGGGGAGGGGTAAACTGGAGACGGGTAATCTGAACTTATCAGGAAACAATCAGAGATCTAGCTCCTAAAGTCACTTCCCTAAAATCTTCTGGGGAAAATCCCACAGATGACTAGCCTATGTTCAATGAGAACTTCAATGGAAAACAAACAAAGAAACCCCAAACAACAAAAACAATAAAACTCCTCTGGTTTTGTGGACTGTGGAATCTCCATTAAGCGGGGAGAGTATGTAGTCAAAGGTGCAATTTGTGGATAAATTGGGGTCCCTGAATTGTTTCCTATCAGTGCACCTAAGCCAGCTTGGTTGAGTTTCTTACAGGGCCACCTTATTATCGGATAGTCATGAAGGGTAGCAGAGTTTTCCACTCCAAATGATACCTTTGGGCATAAGGATAATTTTGAGCTGGTGATTTTTAAGAAACCACCAACACAGGAGAAGCTCTGAAACCAGAGTCTAAGTTAGCCTTTTTATAGGAACATTTCCATTAATAAAGGAAATTTCCTTTTGTAAGTTTATCTCTCTCCTAGTATCAGAAAGAGGAGCATGACTCTACAAATCACAAGAAACTCTTATCAACAGAAAGAAAGAGAGGAAGGAAGGATGGAAGGAAGGAAGGAAGGAAGGAAGGAAGGAAGGAAGAAAACCTCTTATCCATGGACATAAATATACCTCACAAATATTACCAGTGTTTGCTGGGTTTTTCCTGGCAAGCTCCATAACACTGGCCCACCCCAACCTCATTCCAACATCTTCCTTTTGTCCTTAGCTGAAGATGGTATTCAAGGTGGTAGACGGGATGGGGGTTGCTTCATGAGCACACTAGGAAGGCGTTCACATTAGTTGTGTCCTTCCACAATGTCAGCTTTAATCAATCATAAAGCAAAGTTAAATCAGAATTATAAACCAGGTTCAGGATTCCAAGCTTAATGACATTTAACCATATGACTCAACTTGGCTCCTTACACAGCACACAGAGTAGGTCAGAAGAAAAACCACAGCACAAAGCAGATAACAGAAGGATGTAGTAAGTTAATGAACCAAACTTGAAGTCAGTCTGTGGGCGCACAGTTGAAATAAGGTCTTGGTCAGGTCCTGGCAGCTCTGGGCACTCACTCCTTCCTACGTTCCCCCGGGGAAGGATCTCAGTTCTGTCTGCAGATTAACAGGGTAGAGCCTTTGGGAGCAGTGGTCTTTTCAAGTGGTCTCTGACATAGAGGGATAAGGTCTGAAGAGTCTGACAGTTTGCTGTCAATCCTCCCCTTTCTAAAGGGATTGCATTGGTTTCAGGACCCTGCAGACCTTTTTTTGGTTCTGTTCCTTATTAGTTCTGGGAAGTCAGCTGACACCGGTCCCAGGGAATATCTCCTAGCTGCAGCACCTTTAACTACTGTGTCATCACTTGACACAGGCCCCTGCTTGACATAGGTTTCCACCTGACATGAGAGACTCTATCTTGCTCTCTACAGGTTGTCTCAGATCTCACTCCATATATCCAACTACCCTTTGGTATTTTCGGGTAAAAAAAGGAGAGTAAAAAGACAGGAATTCTGGGCAAGTTCATGTGATCCACTGAAGACCTAAATCATGCAGTGACTCAGTGAGTGCAGAGAGAGGCAGCAGAGAGAAGCTAGGAGAGCTAACCTGTGAAGGAACAAGCTCAGAGAGAGATCCACAGGTGTCCAAGGCATCCTATTTCACAGTGTATTACAGTACTTCAGGCAGGAGTTCTGAGAATCTAAGGAAGCAATGCATATGAAAGTAGTTTTGTAAAGAATAAAGTGTTAATGTTGATCTATATTACTCATAATATCATCATAAGGTTACTCTACCCCAGTCATTGCCAGTTTTGATTGGTTAACCCAGTGTTTCTGAAATAAGTGTGATATTCTACTTTTGATGTGGAAGACAAATAATTGAGAACCCAAAACAGACATCCAACAATTCAACTATGAGCTCAGCCATAAGCTCTAAGGCTTCTCTGAAATGAAGCCATTAGAAAGTACCCTAAACTGACTGGTAGGAATATATCCCTTTATCTCTGCAGAAATCAACTACCGAAGTAGCCCAGGCAAGTCAATTAACCCTGGTTTCTGAGAGCTGTTTAGTGGGTCTCCTTCCTCAGAGTTCTACCAGCTTCTATAACAGACTCTGCTTGGGTTGTGGCTTCTAGTTTGAGTTATAATTTTTTCTAATTCTAATTTAAGTTTGTAAAGAGATATTATCCCTTGAATATAAATTTAAAATCATTTGTTAATTATAGTCTTTCTTTGAACATTTTCCTTGACTTTAACTCCTTTCTATTAATTCCTTGATATTTCCTTTTGTTAACAATCATTCAACTTATTCAGTGTTTTGGTCTAAATGTTTCTCAAAACCATAATAATACATAAATGGCCTCATGCAGACTATAATAATGTCTTAGGGTGTCTGAACCTGGAATCCATGGGCTTCCAAAGACCCAGGGAAGGAACTGATAGAGTCATGAACGGGTATGAGGTATTAACCTCAAAAAATAAAACTACCAGTTATTTTACCAGCAAAAATGGGCTTATTCAGGAATAGCAGAGAACTGCAATCAGGGACAAGCAAGCTACAGCAGAAGTGTAGGCAAGTGCCTGAACAAAGAAAAGGAACACTTTTTCTAGAGGAAAGGAAAAAGTTTGGAAGGCTTTATAAATAGAAAGTCCCTGGAGTAACAGGGAGTTGGAAGTGTGGTAGTTTTGCTTTGGCTGGGTTGTGACAGAATCAGTTGGCTGGACTGTTCCGGAGCAGGGTGGAGAAGCCTATCTTCCTGCTGAACTAATAAAGTAGTTTGCCTTGCAAAGTAGTCTTTTCCTGATGTATCTGTAATTGGCCTGAGTGATAGGACAATAGAGCTCCTCGGGCTGGTCCCCACCGCCATTCTAAACCAGGTTTCCTTTTATTAATTTTCACAGGAGGGGAAAAAATTAACATCTTTATTTTCACTGACCTGCCACTGAGATTTAACAATTTCTTCACTTCTGGAGGCAATTAGCTGGCTCAGTCGGAGTATACAACTCTTGGTCGCAAGTTCAAGCCCCACATTGAGGAATCTCCACACTGTTCTCCAAAGAGGCTGCACCAACTTGCATTCCCACCAACAGTGGAAGAGGGTTCCTCTTTCTCCACATCCCCTCCAACACATGTTGTTTCCCGGCTTGCTAATTTTGGCCATTCTAACTGGTGTAAGGTGATATCTCAATGTGGTTTTAATTTGAATCTCCCTGAGGGCTAGTGATGATGAACATTTTTTCATGTGTCTGATAGCCATTTGTATGTATTCATTGGAGAAGTGTCTGTTCATATCTTCTGCCCATTTTTTTATATGATTGCCTGTTTTGTGTGTGTTGAGTTTGAGGAGTTCTTTATAGATCCTAGATATCAACATTTTGTCTGTACTGTCATTTGCAAATATCTTCTCCCATTCTGTGGGTTGACTCTTTGTTTTTTTGACTGTTTCCTTTGCTGAGCAGAGGCTTTTGATCTTGATGAAGTCCCAAAAGTTCATCTTCGCTTTTGGAGACATATCTTGAAAGAAGTTGCTGTGGCTGATATCGAAGAGATTACTGCCTATGTTCTCCTCTAGGATTCTGATGAATTCCTGTCTCACGTTGAGGTCTTTTATCCATTTTGAGTTTATCTTTGCATACGGCGTAAGGATGTAGAGGTGACTTAAATAAATACAACTTTAAAAAAAAGAGAAAGATTTCTTTCTGTCAGTGGTCTTTGTGAACAATGCCTCAATGGTCATAGATGTGTGGATATCTCTTTGAGATCTTGATTTCAGTTCCTTTGTATAAACCCCCTGAAACCCCCTGAAGTGGGATTGCTGGATCATATGGTAGCTTAATATTTTTTACACAATTTATGTATTTATTGTGGGAGGGGAGAGGCAGAAGGAGAGAGAGAGAATCCCAAACACAGAACCGGAGAGACTCCATGTTATACTCATCTTTTCATTGGAGTGCCAGGGGTTGTTCAGCAGATCCCTGGGGAATTAACAGACACATATGCATACCTTAGCTCAACTTGCAGGATGGAAGTGAAATTGTCTAAAGCAATAACGCAGATATTTGTGTTCACCACAAGACAAATGAATTTTGTCCAGCAGAGAATGTAATTTTCTATAAACCATTATCACATTTGAACTGTTTTTACCATGTACAGTTTTCCTCATTATTAATTAACCAGCCAAATAAAAGAGGTTTATTTATATATTTATTTATGACATGGGGTTTTTTTTTTTAAGATTTTATTTATTTATTTGACAGAGAGAGATCACAAGTAGGCAGAGAGGCAGGCAGAAAGAGAGAGAGGAGGAAGCAGGCTCCCTGATGAGCAGAGAGCCCGATGCGGGACTCGATCCCAGGACCCTGAGATCATGACCTGAGCTGAAGGCAGTGGCTTAACCCACTGAGCCACCCAGGCACCCTGACATGGGTTTATTTTTAAACTTTTATGATAGCCTCATGTTTTACTTTTAGAAAAAATTAAAGCTTAAATTTCAGTTTTACAGGTGTTGTTTCTTTGCCCTGGAATACTCTTTCTAACCTCATCTGTTTGGTTACTTAACCATCTTTCAAGGCTGTGCTCAGATATCCTCTCCTCTGAGCTTTCCCCTTTAAGGCACAGGACTATGTTTCAGCCTTCATTTGTCCAGCACCCACTGCATTCTATTACAATTATTAAGTTACATTATGATTATACAAAAGTGTACTTGAAGAGTAAATTCAATTTGAAAACTTCAGATCTAGGGTCCTAGATGGCACAGTCGGTGAAGCCACAAACACATTCGTCCTTTCAGCCAAGTCCCTGGTCTCAGGGTTGTGAGATCGAGTGCTCAGTGGGGAGTCTGCTTGGAATTCTCTTTCCCTCTCCCTCTGACCCTCTTGCTCTGCTCTCTCTCTAAAATAAAAATAAATAAATCTTTAAAAAAAAAAAAAAAGAACCTTCAGATCTGCTGTCCCCGTGCTTTGCTCTTTACTACAGCTCCTTGAGGCAGCATGGCTCTTACTAAATACACATTCACACAGTGGCTTTCCCTCCTTCCTTCTAAATGGGCTACAATTCCTTCTATCCTTAGACCTACAGCTTTCCTACAATAAGACTACTGGGGGAAATAAGAACGTGTCCTCCTGTGTCTGGAATGGAAATTTAGGAATGTGACAAAGAGCACCACAAGCTCAAGAGAGAGTCATTTTTGCTAGGACAGGTCACCAGGCTGGGGCTTCATACGGATCAAACTATGCTTTCAACCTCCCCAGAAATGTCATCTCAACTGGTGGTAAGTCAGGAAATTTCTCATCCACACCAAGGAGATAATCTCCCACATGGGCTCTTTCCATTCCCCAAAGGAAGAGGAGCTCAGTGGCTTGATAAGCACCCTCTGTTCTTCCCCCTAAAGAAAAGTGACCTCATCTCAAATAATCCTTTCTTTTATTTTGCTAAAATTTCCTTGCCCCACAGCCCTGCCTTTTTGTAAATCTCCTCTGAGCTCCTTTCTGCCTGTTAGGTGGAATGCTGCCCCATTCATGAATCACTGAATAAAGCAAATTAGACCTGGAAATTTGCTCAGCTGAATTTTTATTGTTTAATTTTGCATTTTGATGATAAGACCAGGCACTTGGTTCCTGGACTTGTTTTGAAAACATAAAGCAGCACTATACTTAAACTCATCATATTATGGACTTACCTTCACATTCTGTTTTGATCCCTGTTTAAATTACATTTCATGCACTTCTTAAACCCTGTGCATGATTAATCATTATCTTTGCCCTTTTGACTCTACCCCTTGTTTGTACATTGACATTAAGAATCTGATGGGAAACAGATGATAACTTTTCTCTTAAAACTACCTGATGCGTCAAGTCCCAAATGCCACCTCATTTTCTAGCAGAATGCTACCTCCAGACTGTTTCAAGTTCCCCCTCAGTTCCCTCAAGGTTTCAAAAAAGCCCTCCCCTTCCTCTCTTGTGTTCACCTCCTTCCCAAACTTCCCCAAGCTGTTCCTAATCTCAACAGGGCAAAGGAACTTTGGGAATGATACCCTGCCTTCTTGTTCGGCCACCCTTCTGATAATAAGAAAAACTTTCTTTGCTTTCAAACCAGTGTCCACACATTGGCTTACTGCACATGGGGGCACAGACAAGTTTGAGTTCAGTCCAAAGGTTGGCCAGGACATTCTACTAGCTGGTAAAACCAGGATTCTTCAAGAATTGAGGGGAAGGATTCAAGAATTATAAAATGCAGGGGCATTTGGGTGGCTCAGTCAGTTAAGTATCTGACTCTTGATCTCACTTCAGGTCTTGATCTCAGCGTTCTGAGCTTTAAAAAAATCTTAAAAGAATTATAAAGTGCAGAAAGTTCACAGAAGCAGATGGCATAGAAAATTTCTCAATATGGAATAAAGAGCAAAGATAGCATAGCAAGTTCTCTCTCCCTATATCCTTTCACACCCACTCACCACTAGGAGTATGGATATAAACTAATGTGTTATGTTTACTTGGAAATCAATGTAGGAGTATTTATAGAGTAGGTATAATTTTGATTCTTTAGTGTCTTCTGGAAATGTCTGTCTTTGAATAAGACAGTTGAATAATATCTTTGTTTTGGATAATGCTGACTCCTCTGATATGGGTTATACAATGTGGACACTAAAATATGAAATTTTGCCAGTCTATTGCTACTTTAATATCAATTACTTTGAGTCCAGTAGTTGTAGTTAGTAAATGAGTTCTAACTAGTTTTAATGGTATTTTTGGTAGTTATGTGCATATGTGTGCTGTTTATATTTTAGCCACTAAACCAAAGGCCATACAATTCTGTGATAATTTGATAAAAACTATTGACCTGCTGTCTAAAACTGGAAACAACAAGATGTATTCAAACAATTTCAGTGGGTTCACAAACTTCTTGAAGTCCTCAGGTTAGAAGCAACTATTCTAGAAAACTTGATCCCTTTGAGTGCTTGGACATTGGCTTTTTCATCCTTATATCATTGCTTACCATAGCATTTACACACAGTAGACATTCTACAAATGTTGTGTATTTGTACTTATTCACATAAGTGAATGCTTGAACAAATGAATGAAAATGAGAAAAAAATGTAACCATATAAAGTAGGGCATGCTAAGTACCAAAAGTGTGATATGAAGGGATTAGGAGGGAGGAATCACCAGGAGCTGGAATCTAGAAGCTTCTTGATGGTCTGAACTGACCCTGGGATGTAAAGGCTGGACAGACTCTCACCAAGCAACAACAAGCAAGAATGAAGTTTCAGTGGTTGGAATGTGTATGGTATGTTCCTGGAACTGTCAGTGGCTAGGTATGATTGATATGAAGAGAACAGGTGATGTGAGTGATAGGAAACACGGCTAGACAGGTGGGCAGAAGTCAGGTTATGGAGATTGTGACATATGCTGTGCTAAAGAAAGTTGATGTTTCCTGTAGGATAGGCACCTTGTATGCATGGCAGGTCCCAATATTTGCCAGGAACAAGTAGAATGACCTGCCTTATCCACACTGTGGGATTACAGTCCCTCTTCACCTCTCCCCTTTTTCTTAATTTTTAAATTTTATTCTTACAATTCATTTGGCTCTGTTTTTCTGTAGTGGCTTCCTACCACTCTGTATTTTGCCAGAGTGCATTGCCTGGGTCCTAGTTGACATTTTGGACTCTGTTCATTTGCCCACCCATCATTCTATGGAAAAAATGCCAAGAAGGAGGAACTCACATACAATAAAAAGTGAAATAGTGTTCTCTGCCACAGAGCTAATCAATGTGGATATAAGTAAAATGTCAGAGATAGAATTCAGGATAGCAATCATAAATTCAATAGCTAGGCTTGAAAAAAGCATTAGTGATAATATAGATTCTTTAAGGGCAGAAATGAGATCCAATCAGGCCAAATTTTAAAATGTTATGAATGAGATGCAGTCTAAATTGAATACTCTAACAACCAGGGTAAATGAGGTAGAAGAACAAATTAGTGATCTCAAAGAAAAGCTGATTGAAAGGAAAGGAAGCTGAGGAAAACAAAGATACATAACTAGTAGTCCATGAAAAAAAGGCTTGGAGAGATTAATGATGCCATGAAACATTCCAATGTCAGAATTACTGGAATCCCCGAGGGGTGGAGAGAGCGAGAGAGAGGGCTAGAAGATATATTTCAGCAAGTGATAGCTGAGAACTTCCCTAATCTGGGGATGGAAACAAGAATTCATATCCAAGAGGCAGAGAGAACCCCTCCCAAAATCAATAAAAATAGAAACATAGAAACATCCTAAGAGTAGCCAGGGAGTGGAGTTTCCTTACATATAGAGGGAGGAACATAAGAATAATATCAGACCTATTCACAGAAACCTGGCAAGCCAGAAAGAGCTGGCAAGATAAATTCAGTGTACTAAATGAAAAGAACATGCAGCCAGAAATACTTTATCCAGCAAAGCTATTATTCAGAACAGATGGTGAGATAAAGGACTTCCGGGACCAGCAGAAATTGAAAGAATATGTGACTTCACAGATATACACAGAACATTCAATCCTAAAACAATGTAATACTCATTCTTCTTGAGTGCACATGAAACTTTCTCCAGAATAGACCACATACTGAGTCACAAATCAGGTCTTAACCAACACCAAAAGACTGAGATTATTCCCTGGATATTTTCAGACTACAATGCTTAAAATGGGAACTCACCCCAAGAAATTTGGAAGGAACTCAAAAACTTGGAGGTTAAAGAGCATCCTGCTAAAGAATTAATAGATCAACCAGGAAATTAAAGTAGAACTTAAACAATCATGCAAACCAATGAAAATGAAAACACATCAGTTCAAAAACCTGTGGGGTACTGCAAAGGTTGTCTTAAGAAGGAAGTACATAACCATCCAAACCTCTCTCAAAATTTTAGAAAAATCCCAAATGCACAAGCTAATTTTACTCTAAAGGACTTGGAGAAAGATCATCAAATAAAGCCTAAACCAAGCAGGAGAAAATGAAGATTAGAGCACAAATCAATGAAATAGAAACTAGAAGACTAGGAGAACAGATGAACGAAACTAGAAGCTAGTTCTTTGAGAGAATTAATAAGATTGATAAATCTCTGGCCAGCCTTATCCAAAAGAAAAGAGAAGGAATTCAAATTAATAAAATCATGAATGAGGAGATATCATGACTATACCAAGGAAATAGAGACAACTGCTAGACATTATTACTGACAGCTATATGCCAACAAACCAGGCAATCTGGAAGAAATGGATGCTTTCCTGAAAACCTATAAACTGCCAAGACTGAAACGGGAAAAAATAGACAATCTGAACAGACCAATAACCAGCAGAGAAATTGAAGCAATAATCAAAACCTCCCAAAAATCAAGAGTCCAGGGGCAGACAGCTTCCCAGGGGAATTCTACCAAACATTTAAAGAAGGAATAAAACCTAGTCTACTGAAGTTGTTTCAAAAGATAGAAATAGAAAGAAAACTTCCAAACTTGTTATAAGAGGCCAGTATTACCCTGATCCCAAAACCAGACAAAGACCTCATCATAAAGGAGAATTACAGACCAATAATCCTGATGAACAAAATACTCAACAAGATCCCAGCCAATAGGATCCAACAGTACATTAAAAGGATTATTCACCATGACCAGGTGGGATTTATTCCTGGGAAGCAAGGGTGATTCAACATTCACAAATCAGTCAACATGATAGATCACATTAACAAGAGAAAAGAACCTTATAATTCTCTCAATTGATGCAGAAAAAGCATTTGACAAAATACAACATCCCTCCCTGATTAAAGCTCTTCAAAGTATAGGGATAGAGGGAATATACCTCAATATCAGAAAAGACATCTATGAAAAATCCATAGCAAATATCATTCTCAATGGGGAAAAACAGAGCTTTTCCCCTAAAGTCAGGAACATGACAGGGATGCCCACTCTCACCACATTTGTTCAACATAGTCCTAGAAGTCCTAGACTCAGCAATCAGAAAACAAAAAGAAATAAAAGCATTCCAGTTGGCAAAGAAGAAGTCAAACTCTCTCTCTTTGCAGATGACATGATACTTTATGTGGAAACCCCAAAAGACTCCACTCCCAAATAGAACTCATATAGCAGTTCAGCAACATGCAGGGATACAAAATCAGCTGCATTTCTATACACTAAGAATGCAACTGAAGAAAAAGAAATTGAGGAATCAAATCCATTTACAATAACAACAAAAACCATCAGATACCTAGGAATAACCCTAACTAAAAAAGTAAAGAATCTATACTCTAGAACCTATAAAACACTTATGAAAGAAATTGAAGAAGACACAAAGAGATGAGAAAACATTCCATGCTCATGGATTGAAAGAATAAACATTAGGAAAAGGTTTTTGCTGCCCAGAACAATCTACACTTTCAATGCAATCCCTATCAAAGTACCATCGACATTTTTCACAGAGCTGGAATTAAACAATCCTGAAATTTTTATGAACCAGAAGAGACCCCCAATCGCCAGGGGAATATTAAAAAGAAAACCAAAGCTGGGGGCATCATATTGCCTCACTTCAAGCTATGTTACAAAGCTTGTGCTTATCAAGACAACATGGTATTGGCACAAAAACAGACATATAGATCAGTGGAACAGAATAGAGACCCCAGAAATAGACCCTCAATTCTATGATCAAATAATCTTTGACAAAGCAGGAAAGACTAGCTAATGGAAAAAAGACAGTCTCTTCAATAAATGGTGCTGGGAAAACTGGACAGCCATATGCAGAAGAATGAAACTGGATCATTCTCTTACTCCATACACAGAAATAGACTCAAAATGGACGAAAAACCTAAATGTGAAACAGGAACCTATCAAAATCCCAGAGGAGAAACTAGGCAGTACAATTCAACACTGGTCTCTACTCTTCTTTCAAGACATGTCTCCAAGGGCAAGAGAAACCAAAGCAAAAATGAACTTTTGGGATTTTACCAAGATAAAATGCTTTTGCACAGAAGATGAAATAGTCAACAAAACTAAAAGGCAACCCACAGAATGGGAGAAGGTATTTACAAATTACATTACAGATAAAAGGCTGGTATCCAAGATCTATAAGGAATTTCTGAAATTCAACGCCCAAAAAACAAGTAATCCAGTGAAGAAATAAGCAGAGGGGGTACCTGGGTGGCACTGTTGGTTAGGTGGCTGCCTTCAGCTCAGGTGGTGATCCCAGGATCCTGGGATCGAGCCCCACATCAGGCTCCCTCCTCAGTGGGGAGTCTGCTTCTCTCTCTGCCTGCAGCTCCCCCTGCTTGTACACACACACACACACACACACACACACACACACATACACACACACACAGTATCTCTCTCTCTCTCTGTCAAATAAATAAATAAAATCTAAAAAAGAGAAAAAGGAAAGAAAGAAAAGAAATGGGCAGAAGACATGAACAGACAATTCTCCAAAGAAGACATACAAATGGCTAACGGACACATGAAAAAATGTTCAACATCACTAACCATCAGAGAAATAAAAATCAAAACCACAATGAGATATCACCTTACACCAGTTAGAATGGCAAAAGTTAACAAAACAGGAAACAACAAATGTTGGCAAGGAAGTGAAGAAAGGGGAACTCTCTTACACTGTTGGTGGGAGTGCAAGCTGGTACAGCCACTCTGGAAAAGAGTACGGAGGTTCCTCGATATGTTAAAAATAGAGCTACCTATGACCCAGCAATTGCACTACTACGTATTTACCCCAATGATATAGATATAGTGAAAAGAAGGGGCATGTGCACCCCAATTATCTATTAGCAATATCCACAATAGCCAAACTGTGGAAAGATCTAAGATGTCCTTCAAAGGATGAATAGATAAAGAAGATGTGGTTCATATATGCAATGGAATAGTACTCAGCCATCAGAAAGGATGAATACTTATCATCTGCATCAACATGGATGGAACTGGAGGGGATTATGTTAAGTGAAATAAGTCAAGCAGAGAAAGATAATTATCACATGGTTTCACTCATATATGGAACATAAGGAATAGTGCAGAGGACCATAGGGGAAGGGAGAGAAAATTGAATGGGAAGAAATCAGAGAGGGAGACAAACCATGAAGAGAGTCTGGACTCTGGGAAACAAACTGAGGGTTACAGAAAGGAAGGCAGTAAGCAGATGGGTAATGGGTGATGGGTATTAAGGAGGGCATGTGTTGTGATGAGAACTGGGTGTTATACACAACTAACGAATCGTTGAACATTACATCTGAAACTAATGATGTACTGTACATTGCCTAATTGAACATTATGATATAAATAAGCAGAAAATTTATCTTTTGAACAGAGAGACAGTTTCAATCTTATACCACTGTACTTTTAAATACCTTTATTTTAATCTTAGTTTATTATGACCACACCTAACATTCCTTTCCAAAGATTTTCCTTCACAAGCCTTCCACAACTTTCTTTTGCATTCATATTTTGTCTCAATCCATTTCTCTTCAAACAACCATCTTATTTAGGACAGAAGCACCTTCTTTTACCTTTGACAAAAATACATTCCCATTCCTTATATCTTTCTTACATGTCTCCTGCTTTTCTACATACAGAGTTGTTTCGTGTTATTTCCATCAGTCTTAATTACATTTAGCAGAATTTTGCACTCTTAGACACCTTTGTCTCTAGTGAAAACTAAGAAGTAAACTAATTGTGAACTGTTACACCAAAACTTTTTAGATGGCAAATTTGTGAATCAGTTAAGCACAAAGCATGTTTACCAATAGACTCAAATATCCTTAGTTTTTTGTTTGGTTTTGTCGGGGTTTTTTGAAACAAGTAGTCAAAAGCACAAACCTACATTCTGTACTTAATGCTTTAACACTTTATCCTATTTGGAAAAGACCTAGATGTCCAATGAATTTAATCCCATTTACCATCCAAGCAAAAGTTTAAAGTTTCAGATTATCAAAGACTTTGAAATCTTTCTTAACGATTACCATGAGAACTTTCATGAGACAGACAAAATTAACCATCATTTTAGGTCATTTTTTTAATAAGAAATTACAACAGAGATAACATGAGCTTATTTGACCTTTAGTAAACCTTGCTAGAATAAAAGTTTCACACTTAATGTTGATAACTTTAAAGACATGTCTATCTTAATTACCAAAAAACTTAAATAAATTAGTTTTAATACTGAATTATTTTCCACCTGGATCCTCTTTTAAAAGTCTACTTGCTCCCCACTGTCAATTTTTTTTAAAGATTTTATTTATTTATTTGACAGAGAGAAATCACAAGGAGATGGAGAGACAGCCAGAGAGAGAGAGAGAGGGAAGCAGGCTCCCTGCCGAGCAGAGAACCCAATGCGGGACTCGATCCCAGGACCCTGAGATCATGACCTGAGCCGAAGGCAGTGGCTTAACCCACTGAGCCACCCAGGCGCCCCCCCACTGTCAATTTTTAGTGGAGATACTGGTGGAGAAATCTGTAGTGGGTGGTGTTAGGTTCAGGGTGTGCTCTTCTTTACCCCTTGATAGTGAGGGGGGGAAGGGGGAGCCAATGGTGCAGGAGGCACCAAGGATAGTATAGGAACAAGCTATGCAGGCTGTACCCAAGATATTACAGAAACAGGAGGAGGGGGACAGAGAGGCAGAGAGGCAAAGTGCTGCCAGAAGGCAGAGAAAAGGTTCCCAGTTCTAGAGCTCAGCAGCTCCAACGCTGGAGCAAACGCCATGTTTTCCCACCAGGGGGGAAATAGGCAGTCCATGTTGGGCCAGAGAAGACTAGGAATTTCCTCAAAACAGAGTTTCAGCAGCTGATTGATAATATTCCTTAAAATCCCCATCAGGAGGTAGACTAACCACAGTTGGCTCCAGTTAATGGCTTCCCATTAACCTGGGAAATGAATGAATGAGGGAGAAGCCCCCACATTTATTAGGAGGGACAGTGAGAGATAAAGAGAGTCAAGAATTCCCTTTCTCTGGGAAAGACTGTGTTTCCTCCAGCAACCTAGATTTACTTGGAGGAGGCCTGTTTAGAAAATTATCCAATTTTTCAGGAAGGATTTTACTAGCCAAATACATTCTGCAAGAGCCTTTAGGTCTGGGTCCTGATTTAGAGGCCTGAAAGCCTGGATAGACCTAGGGTGCCTCTGTCTATTTGCCTTGTTTTCTGCAGAAGAGATCTAATTGATAGATCCCACTGTAGCCATGCAGTGTACAGAAGATCAGTCCTTTCCTAAATTTTGCAATCCAAATTGTTTTCAGTGGGTTAAGAAGACATGAAAGGAGAGTCTTTGGGGAGTGAAGAAGAAGCCCACAGAGTCCACACTCCTGAAAAAGTAGAGAAGGTCCAAAATCCCACCCCTACCCCCATCCTCCACCCCCGACTCCTGGGTGGCATCCCACAACAGGATATGTCAGAGGCTCTGTGTGTCAAAAGAGACTGGAGGCATCTCTCAAACAAAAGATTGCTATTGATCACATTCTGCCTTATAAGGAAGGCATTCCTGCCCTAAAAGTCCCCGGGGAAAGATACTGGCCCCCTTCCCTTCCCCATGATGTCCCAGGCTACAGATGCTTGCCTGGTGAATAAACCAAAATACTGTGCCATCCTATGCCTCAAAGCTGCTTTATTGCCCTGCCATTTTTAATTCATGGAGAACACTAGAAAAGTTTTACAAGGGGAAATTACCCAATTTTGTAACTTGAGTATTTAGTAGAGGACATTGATGGAAAAGAGGAAAGATAGAAATCCACTGTGGCCTAAGTGACATTCCAACACATGTAATCCATATAGCCAACTACCCTAGGAAATGGTCCCCATTTGGGTTTTAATTCCATTGGATACTGGTTTGGGGCAGCTCCCTGTGGAGTTCCCCCAGCCAGAAGTGACCAGGGATGTGGAAGGAATCACATTAGATGAATCGGGAGGAAACCTCACATGGGAGTCTTAAAATTGGCAGCCGTCCCTGGTGACTTAGGTGGCTGTCCCATGCCCAACACAGCTTTGTTTAAGGACAGGAATAAAGAGAGGGCATCAAGTTTCTAGGTCTTATTACCATCCCGGCCACGGGACTAACTTGCAGACAAAAGAGAGGCTTTCTCCTCCCCATAGAGTAGCCAGGGGCTAAAGGTTTACTGCCTGAGCAATTGACATGAAAATTTTCCAGTAAAGCCAGAGAGCCCCTGAAGGGAGAGTAAAGGAAGGGAAGAGAAGGTTTTCACCAAGTTTGCACTCAAGCTCAGATCCAGATGAGCAGATTCAAACCCCCAAGTCTGGATGCCAGATGATGGGGTTTTGGAATATAGGTGAGGTTTGGTGGGGTGAGGTCCAGAGCCAATGGCCAAGAAAGAATTCTTGAGATGTCTTTGGTGCAAAATGATGGTTTTATTAAAGCATGGGGACAGAAATTGTGCACAGAAAAAGTTGCTGCACCAGGGTTGTGAGGGATCGCTGATTATATACTTGGGAGTTGGGGGAGGTAAGGAAAAGGGAGATTTCAAAAAGGATTTTGAAATGTTAAAGAAGACTCAAAGGATACCAGAGGCCCTGATATTGTCAAGTAAAGTTTTTCCCTCTAACAAGGCATTAACATTAAGGAGATATTGGGTGCTTCCTGGAAGAATATCACTCATATCCCACCAGGAGTGGGGAGGTAGGGAGTTTGCAGGGTGTCAGCTTGTGCTTTGTCCTTAACTAGCCTTCTGCTCCCTCAGCAATGACACAAGCCAAGAGCAGAGGCTTAACAGCTTAACCCACTGAGACAGTCACATGCACCTCAGCCAAACTTATTCCCTGTCCTTCAGTGTCTAAATCCACTAACTGTTCCAAAACAGCATTATTTCTGTAATATTTCAGTATTTAGGTAAGACAAGAATGTTTTTAGTTCCCCAATGCTTTTTTTTTTCCTTGATCTATGCTTTATCACTATGCATTCCAATAGATCATGGGAGAAGTGACTCCAAGGCTACAGTGGATCATTATCCCTACTAGTACTTATATTTAAAACGTTATCTGTGGGCACCTGGGTGGCTCAGTCATTGAGCTTCTGCCTTCAGCTCAGGTCATGATCCCAGGGTTCTGGGATCAAGCCCCGCATCAGGTTCCCTGCTTGGCAGGAAGCCTGCTTCTCCCACTCCCACTCCTCCTGCTTGTGTTCTCTCTCTCACTGTGTGTGTCTCTCCCTATCAGATAAATAAATAAATAAATCTTTTAAAAAATAAAACATTATTTGATGAAATAGGGAAACCAATAGTAGAGATGCATGATACATCAGTTCTCAGGGTTAAAACCTGTGTGTGAAGTACTATCAAGCAAACATAGACCATGGCTTCTAGGGAAATACGTAAAAGCCTTGAACAGAGTTTGAAGGGATGATGAACTTTCCTCCTCCAAAGTCCAAAAGACACAGGGGTGAGGGAAGTGGCAGAAGCCTTGGGTTGCTGAATAACCTCAAAGGGCACCTGGGCCCAAATAGTTCTCCTGAGAATGCTAGTAAATGCAATCATGATGGCCCCAGGCTGACAATTTGTGAAAGGGATCCCAAACACACACATCAAGGTCATTACAATGCAACAGAAAGTGATTTTATTGCTGAGAACACAATGCAACAAAGCTTGGCAGAAGTTCCAAGATTAAAAATAGGGGGCCCTCTTCCCTATTCCCTTCCTTCAAAACACACAGAGCTCCAAAGCGGAAAAGAATCCTGTTTATTTTTGTCTCAATTCTGGTCTTGAATCTTGGTCCTCTAATTCTCCCAGTCCCCTTCTTCTTTCTTCTATGGGAACCATGGAAATCAACAAAGGAAAAGAAAAGCAGAAGAGACCATAAAAGAACAAGTACCAAGGGAGAGAGGAAGTAATGGGAACCTTGGAAACCCTGGCATTTTTTTTTAAGATGTTTATTTATTTATGGGACCATGACCTGAACCAAAGGCAGATGCCTAAGGACTGAGCCACCCAAGTACCCCTGGAAATCTCAGTCTTAATCTAAGTGCACAGGAACTAGAGGATAGGGAGGGTCGCCCGGCTGAGGGGGGTTACAGGCAACAGTGTAGAACTGGTTCTGGGGAGTAGTACTATAGCGGCAGTTGGGATATGTCCCTCCAGTGTGACTGCAGTAAGTCATGCCAATACGATTTGCACTCTGGTGGCAGTTATTCTGGCCATTCTTGCAGGTCCTGTTGGGCAAAAGACAGGTAGCAGCCACGTTCTGGAAGGTGTCATGCAGAAAGGTGTTTTGAGGCTTACAGCGCTGATTATAATTATTGACACGACGCATTGCCATGTTGCATTGGACAGGACCTGTACTTATATGCTGAATGGCAAACCATTGAGCCCTGGTTGGGGGTTGAGCCCAAGCACCAAGTGGATGCACTGGCCCCCATGATCCCAGCAGCAACAGGAGGAGAGGAAAGGGTCCCAGAAGATCCAGCATCATCTCTTCTGTGTAGGAAGAGGGAAAAAAGTGAGAGAATGATAATAGTAGAGGTCATAAGAGCAAAATGATCATTTATAACCATGCCTTTTAAGATTTCATTGGTCCCTTTCTTGTTGTTTAAACCATCTTCTTTCTGATGTGAGTCTTAACAATTCTAAGAAGGACCTGAAGCCCAGGGAGGAGGAATGTGAGTTAAGATGACCTTTTCTCTGACTGGCAAATCCCATTCTTCTCTTTGTCCTGGGCTTATGCAAAGAGAAACTTGTTTATTCCCTCCTCCCTCCTGGAATATATCTCCTCCATCTATGTGACCTGGACCTTCTGGCCATTGTCACGGCTCTACTCTCCCCAGCCCCCAGGCTTCTTACCTGGTCTCTTTGTTGGGGCTCTGGCTGAGGACAGAGGCCGTGATTATTCCCAGGCTCAGAGACTTTTGTCTGCTGTTCCTCTGCCAGGTATGCAAGCGTGGAAGGGTTCTGAGCCCTAGGAAAGAGGAAAGGAAAACCTAGGGCTTAGAAGATGCCCTTCTTGTGCACAGAGCGGATGAGACCCACACCCTCCAACTCACTGTTTAAAGCCAGTATCCCTTCAGATGCAGGAAGACCAAGCCTCCTTAAAGGAACAAAGGAGAAGTGATAACTTCCTCAAAGAAGTTTTGAGGAAGTACTGACTTCCTGATATGGGTGGAGAGCTTCCTTCCTGATCTTAAGCTTTAGTGTTTTGAAGCTTTATGGTTTCAGTTCTTTAAGAGAAAACACACCATGAAAATTTGATATGGTGATTGCCATTTATCTGTTAATGATTTGAGTTCCAACAACAAATTTGAATGAATTAATTTACATGCAATTTTACTGGGCCAGATACTGGGCTACTCAGATTCAGAAGCTCATGATCCAATGAAAGAGATTATCAGATAAATAGACAAATACATTGTATACAATAACTATAAATAGCTCTTTCAGCTGTGGTGGAGGAGATGCTAAGGGGCTATGAGGACCTGGTAGAGATAAGGCCACAACACTGAACTGAGTTTTGAGGATTAATTAGAAGTTAGGTGAAGAGAATGGTAAGGGCATCTCAAAGAGGGAGCTGATGAGGGAGCAGAAGGCTTGCTAAGGACAGAGCATGGGCTGACAACCTGCAACTTTGAATAAGATCAATATGGAGAACACTGCAAAACTCTGATGAAGGTAGTTTAAGAAAATGTAAAGAAGTTTAAGAAAATGTAAAAAAATGAGGAACTAGTCCTTGTCCATGCTGAAGGAAAGCAGACTATGTCATTCCAAACTATGGTTCTTCGACATAAAAATTATTTTGCACTGAAGACAGTTAAGAATCAGTAAATGCAGAAAAGTTTGTCCCTTTTTTGCCTAAAGGCAGGAAATATTTTTTTTTTTTTCCTGGAGACAAACTCTTACCAGTCAGAGTTGGTACCACAGGAATCTGCAAACAAACCTTGTTAAATGAGTTCTTTTCTTTCTAGTTACTTCTTCACCATTTACTACCCATAGACCAAACCCCTTTATCTTGTGAATTCTTCACAAATGTACGTGTTCTTTGTCTAAAAGGCACAAATGCTTCCTACTCTGGCACTTCTTCAGGTCTTCATTCTCTTGTGAAGAGAACGAACATGTAAAAATTTATCAAATTTGTATGCTTTTCTCCTATTCATTTCTGTCAGTTCAATTTTCAGACCCAGCCAGAAACCATAAGAGACCTGAGGAAAACAGTTTCCTCTCTTATAGTGATATGCATTATCAAAACCCCTAGAACTATATAATGCAAAGAATTGATCCTAATTAAATTGCGGACTTTAGTTAATCATAATCAATATTGGCTCATCAATTATAGGAAAAGGACCACACTAAAGCAAGAAGTTATCAACAGGAAAACTGTAGGCTGCGTGGATAGGAGAGAGGGGAAAGGAGAAACATATGAGAATTTTCTATGCTTTCTCCCCAAATTTTCTGCAAACCTAAAACCGTTCTGAAGAATTAAGCGTACTTAATTAAAACAAAACAAACTGTCTCTTTGCCTAGCCCTCATCCACCCTTTTCTACAGCCACACACACCCCACTTCCCTCTGCAGTCCCACAACTTGACAGCACCCTGAGCCTACTAGAAGAGGAAAACAGTATCAGATTACCCCTGTGCCTGGTCAGGAGTTCCCAACCCTGACCCCCTCATCAGAAGCGCCTAAGACTTTTAAGAAAGCCTAAATTCAGGGCGCCTGGGTGGCTCAGGAGGTTAAGCCTCTGCCTTCAGCTCAAGTCATGATCTGGGGTCCTGGAATTGAGCCCCAAATCTGGAGCTCTGCTCAGCAGGGAGCCTGCTTCCCTCTCTCTGCCTACTTGTGATCTCTCTCTGTGTGTCAAAGAAATAAAAATTTAAAAATCTTTAAAAAAAGAAAGAAAGAAAAGAAAGACTAGATTCCAGGTCTCCTGAAACAGACTCTTTGCATGTCTGTGTTTGATGAGCTCCACAGTGAATCTCATACCCATTCCTAGTGGAGAACCATTTTTCTTAGCTGACACTGATTTTTCACCCAGTGCTCAAGTTCTCAAGACTGGCCTTCTGCCTGATTCCTAAAACAAAGCTTCCACTTGTCTTAATTCAGGCAGGTGAATGACTGTCTTGCTACCCCAAGTAAAGTGCAAGACAGATTGCAGAGGACACAACTGGGAGAGTCTACCTCTCCTCCCTATCTCTCTTTATCGCCACACTTACAAGTGTAGGGGAGGAAAAATATCCATTCCTTCTACCCTTTTAAGTTCTCAGCTGGGCCCCCATAACAAAAGAACAAATTAACAAGAGAAAAGCATGCACATTTATTTCACATAGGTTTAAGTAACAGGGGAAACTTCCTAAGGTAATGAAGCCCCCAATGAAGTGGTCAAACCTGTGTCTGTATGCTAGGTTTGATGAAAGGTGGAAAGATGTGGTAGAATAAAGTGTATGAGCTAAACCCTCTTCCAGGAAGGTTTTATGATCTGCTTCAGCAAAGGTCAGTAAGTCCTTCGTACCTCTGTCCTTTCACAAATTTCTTCAGCTTAAAAGATTGAATTTGCCAAGTTTCCACGTTCTGGAGTAGCATGTCCTGAACTCTGTCAGAAGCACCCTGTGATAGGAATGGACCCTGGTGGTTGGCTTAGTCCTTGTTCCAGCCCTACAATCCTAAAGCAAATTCAAGGCATTTGATGTGTTCATTGTGGGGTCTCTGATGAAATACGTCTGTGTCTTCTGCACACTGCTGCCTGGCTGGAAGGAGATTAGTCAAAGGCCTGCTATTTGGTCTGTTCCTTCTCTAGACTTTTATATGCTTGCTGAATGGAAAAAGAATAGTGTCAAATTCTTGTCACTGAAATAACAGAAGATTAGTATCTTTACCCAAACAAAATTATCAGCCATATTCAGACCTCTTAGAACACTCCCTTTTCTCTGGTTGCTGAGGTCTTTCTGTGTCAGGCACCTGACAAGGTAAGGGTCAGAACAGTGAGTCAGAGACTGATGCTACCTGATGAGCTCCACGTTTAGTTTTGTAAGGTTTGTGAGGTTTAGTTTTATTTTGTGAGGTTTAGTTTTATTTCTGCAGAGCTACCTGATTGTCAAAATGGCCTCCAACCCTTAGCCCATTCATCAATTCGGACATGTAATGTCTTTTACTTTTTGTCCAGTTGCTAGGTCAGACTATCTTATGACTCCCTTCTTTTCATGCCCATCATAAGGAACTCTATAAGTTGTAAGTTTCCCATATCTGCTGAGGAGAAAACTATCCACAACTTGGAAGTGGACCAAAGAGATCATATTGTGTCCTTTCACTGGGGTGTCAGGGGTTGTTCAGCATTTCTCCAGGGGATGAGCTGCCACTACAGAGGTGTATACCTTGGCTTGACTTGCAAGATACAAATGAAATTGTCCAAACTGATAAGTGCCCAGATAGTTCCTGTTCACCACACTGCACATGAATTTTGTCCAGCAGAGAATATAATTTTCTGTTGATGTGTAACTCTTAATCTCAGGAAACAAACAGGGTTTCTGGGGGTGACTATAGCACAGGTTTCTGTGCTATAGTGAGTGCTGTGAAATGTGTAAGCCTGATGATTCACAGGCCTGTGTCCCTGAAGCAAATAATATATTGTATGTTAATTTTAAAAATTTTTAAAGAGTATAATTTTCTATAAGCCAAGATCACATTTGAACTGTTTTACCATGTTACAGTTTTCCTTATTATTAATTCACTAGCTGAATAAGTAGGGTTTATTTATGAGTTTATTCAATGACCTGAGTTTATATTTAATCTTTCATGATAGCCTCATGTTTTACTTTTAGAAAAAATTAAAGCTTAAATTTCACAGTTTTACAGGTGTTGTTTCTTTGCCCTGGAATACTCTTTCTAACCTCATCTGTTTGGTTACTTAACCATCTTTCAAGGCTGTGCTCAGATATCCTCTCCTCTGAGCTTTCCCCTCTAAGGCACAGGACTATGTTTCAGCCTTCATTTGTCCAGCACCCACTGCATTCTATTACAATTATTAAGTTACATTATGATTATACAAAAGTGTACTTGAAGAGTAAATTCAATTTGAAAACTTCAGATCTAGGGTCCTAGATGGCACAGTCGGTGAAGCCACAAACACATTCGTCCTTTCAGCCAAGTCCCTGGTCTCAGGGTTGTGAGATCGAGTGCTCAGTGGGGAGTCTGCTTGGAATTCTCTCTCCCTCTCCCTCTCCCCCTCTTGCTCTGCTCTCTCTCTAAAATAAAAATAAATAAATCTCAAAAAACAAACAAACACATGGGGCACCTGGGTGGCTCAGTGGGTTAAAGCCTCTGCCTTCGGCTCAGGTCATGATCCCGGGGTCCTGGGATCGAGCCCCGCATCGGGGTCTCTGCTCAGCAGGGAGCCTGCTTCCTCCTCTCTCTCTGCCTGCCTCTCGGCCTGCTTGTGATCTCTGTCAAATAAATAAATAAAATCTTAAACACACACACACACACACACACCTTCAGATCTGCTGTCCCCGTGCTCTGCTCATTACTGCAGCTCCTTGAGGCAGCATGGCTCTTACTAAATACACATTCACACGGTGGCTTTCCCTCCTTCCTTCTAAATGGGCTACAATTCCTTCAGTAACCAAATTGACTTCTATCCTTGGACTTACAACTTTCCTACAATAAGACTACTGGGGGAAATAAGAACATGTCCTCCTGTGTCTGGAATGGAAATTTAGGAATGTGACAAAGAGCACCACAAGCTCAAGAGAGAGTCATTTTTGCTAGGACAAATCACCAGGGTGGGGCTTCATACTGACCAAACTGTGGTTTTAACCTTCCCCAGAAATGTCATCTCAACTGGTCAGTTAGGAAATTTCTGGTCCACACCAAGGAGATAATCTGTCACATGGGCTCTTTCCATTCCCCAAAGGAAGAGGAGCTCAGTGGCATGAGAAGCCCCCCATTCTTCCCCCTAAAGGAAGCTGACCTTGCCTCAAACAATCCTTTCTTTTCTTTTGCTAAAATTTCCTTGCCCCATAGCTCTGCCTATAAAAGCCTTCCCTTTCCTATAGCTCTTTTGAGCTCCTTTCTACCTGTTATGTGGGCTGCTGCCCCATTCATGAATCATTGAATAAAATGAATTAGATCTTGAAATTTGCTCAGCTGAATTTTTGTTGTTTAATTTTGATTTTTTCCCCAAAAGGTCCAACTTTTTTTTTAAAAAGATTCTATTTATTCATTTGTCAGAGAGAGCATGCATGCACAAGGTGAGGGGACAGAGGGAGAAGCAGGCTCCACACTGAGCAAAGAGCCTGATGCAGGACTCAATCCCAGGACCCCGGGATCCTGAACTGAGCTGAAGGCAGACATCTAACTGACTGAGCTACCCAGGCATCCCTAATTTTGAATTTTGATAATGAGGCAGGACACTTGGTTCCTGGGCCTGTTTTGAAAGCATAAGCACCACTACACTTAAACTAGGTGTATTATGAACTTAGCTTCACATTCTGTTTTGTTCCCTGCTTAGTCATGTTTTACACACCTCTTAAGCATTGTGCATGATTAATTATCATTTTTGCCCTTTTCACTCTACCCCTTGTTTGGACATCGATGGTAAGAATCTGATGGGAGAGTGCCTGGGTGACTCAGTGGGTTAAGCATCTGTCTTCAGCTCAAGTCATGATCCTAATGTCCTGGGATCAAGTTCTGCATTGGGCTCCCTGCTCAGTTTGCTTCTCCCTCTCCCTCTGCTCCTCCCCCTGCTCATGTTCTCTCTGTCTCCCCCACTATCTCTCAAAAAAATAAAAATCTTTAAAAAAAATTTCTTTTAGTTGCAAATCACCACAAATTGAGCTACCACTATTTAGTTACCCTAAGGGGAATATATTTTAAATCACTGTAGGAATGGGGTAGGGATATTTTGAATGAATCTTTGAGTAACTACATTATGAAAAAATAAAGAAGGATCAGTCTTGGGAAAAAGCTGGATCCTTGAGTGAGCTGGAGACCAGGGCCCAATGGGCATGAATCCACTCTAAATTTTTTTCTCTTAAAATCCTTGAGATGTAGCAATTGGTTGGGTTTTGGAAATGACAGCCAAGAAAGAACTCTTGAGACAACTTTTCATGAAAAAAAAAAAAAATACAAATTCATGCAAATTCTTGAGACATCTTTCATGCATTAAAGTATGAGGACAGGACCCATGGGCAGAAAGAACTGCACTGGAGTCATGAGGAGTGGCCCATTTTATACTTTCTAGTTGGGAGGAGGTTAGAGATACTGTTAGTCTCTAGGGAATTTGGGAGCAAAGTTTCTAGGACCTTCAGAAGACTAACTGTTTTAGGAAAAGGTCATTTATCGTAAGTATATCTCTCTTTTAGTACCAGAAAGAGAAAGATGACTCTATAAATCATAAGAAATAATTTTTAAATTTTAAATTCAATTAGCCAACATATAAGACATCATTAGTTTCAGAAGCAGAGTTTGGTAATTTATCAGTTGCAAATAACACCCAGTGCTCATCATACCAGGCACCCTCCTTAATGCCCAGCACCCTGTTACCCCATGCCCTCACCAACCTTTCTTCCAGCAACCTTCAAGGAAACCTTGTTTCCTATGATTAAGAGTCTCTCATGGTTTGTCTCCCCTTCTGATTTCTTCCCATTCAGTTTTCCCTCACTTCCGCTATGATCTTCTACACTATTTATTATATTCCACATATAAGTGAAAATATATGATAATCTTCTTCCTCCAATTGACTTATTTTGCTCAACATGATACCCTTCAGTTCCAACAAAGTTGAGGTAAAAGGCAATATTTCAACTTTTCTGATGACTGGGTAATATTCCATTGTGTATATATACCACATCTTCTTTATCCATTCATCTGTTGATGGACATCTGGACTCTTTCACTAGATTAGCTATTATGGACATTGCTGATAGATATATTGGGGTGCAAGTGCCCCTTCGAATCACTACATTTATGTCTTTGGGGCAAAGACCTAGTAGTGCAATTGCTGGGTCATA
Source organism: Mustela lutreola (assembly GCF_030435805.1). Lineage (NCBI taxonomy): Eukaryota > Metazoa > Chordata > Mammalia > Carnivora > Mustelidae > Mustela > Mustela lutreola. The sequence goes on from NC_081296.1 coordinate 57,340,762, forward strand.
AGGTAGCTCTATTTTAACTTCTTGAGGAACCTCCATACTGTTTTTCAGAGTGGCTGCACCAGTTTGCATTCCCACCAACAGTGTAAGAGGGTTCCCTTTTCTCTGCATCCTTGCCAACATTTGTTGTTTCCTGACATTTGTTCATTCCAAGACCCTGGGATCATGACCTGAGCCATAACAGACTGTCAGACTGAGCCACCCAGGAGCCCCAAGGGGAAATGCTCTTATACATGGTTTCCAAAGAATTTTGATTGAGTTGGTGCCAGAAAACTCATCTTGGCTAAACATAATTTGTTGCTAAGACAATCACTATGAAAAGTCCAATAGATATTGTAGCAAGTTGTAAGTGTTCCCCCTGAGATCTTAGAGCCTTTTTTTGGTTTGGCCCAGTTCAAAATTCATGATTCCACCCAGGGAAGATATGCATAAGGACCACCTCCTTAATGACCTCCCTGTTTCATTTTAAACCCCCTTGACATAAGGACTTAATTTTTGTTTTGGAGTAAACTCTACCCCTAATGTGGGGCTCAAACTCATGACCCTAGGATCAGTGTCACCTGCTTTATCAACTGAGAAAGCCAAATCCCCATAAATGACTTTATTTTATTTCACCTTTCATAGTGGACAGAGGGAAATTGTTGTTTTCTGTTTTTTAGTCAGAATGTTCTGTTTATGCCCAGAACTTCCCTTCAAAGCATATTAGTAACAATGCCATACTGGTGTATAGTCTCCTGATTCTCTCCTTGGATGGGAAATATGTCATCAGGATTAGATAGAGAAATACTGGCATTTATTGAAAGCACTGGTGTTTCTATACAAAAAGCCATCTCAGGTCAAGCATTCCTTGAATAACAGGGACTCATATGCTGATAGACTGGATGGGGGTTATGTCATGACCACGTTATGAAGGTCCTCCCATTAGTTTTTTCTTTCCACAATGAAAGCTTTAGTTAACCATAAAGTAAAGTTAACTCACAATTAGAAAGCAGGTTCAAGATTTCCAGCTCAATGACATTTCACCATGTGATTCAACTTGGCTTCTTACACAGCACACAGAGCAGGACACAAGACAAACCACAGCAGAAAACAGATAACAGAAGGCTGTAGTGAGTTAACAAACCAAACTCAAAGTTAGTCTGTGGGCGCACAGTTGAGATAAGGCCTTGGTCATGTCCTGGTCAGCTCTGGCCACACTGCTTCCTATGATCCATCGGGGAAGGATCTTGGTTCTGTTTGGAGATCAATGGGCAGAATCTTCGGGGGCAGTTGCCTTTTGTAAGTCGTCAGACATCAAGGGCTCAGGTTTGAAGAGTCTGACATTGTGTTGCCAAATCCTCCTCTTTCTAAAGGGATTGAATCTGTCTCAGGCCCTAGGAAACCTTTTCTGGTTCTGCTCCTTATTAGTTCTGGGGTATCAGCAACACTGGTCCCCTGGAATATCTCCTAGCTACAGTACCTACTGTGTCATGGCTTGACACAGGCCACTGCTTGACACAGAGACTGCTTGACATGAGAGATTCCATCTTGCTCTCTACAGGTTGTCTCAGATCACACTTCATAAATCCAAATACCCTCTGGTATTTTGGGGTAAAGAAGGAGAGTATAAAGACAGGAATTATGGGCACCTGGGTTTGGAGGACTTGAAAGATGACTCTGAGAAAAATTAAGATGGCCATCACGTGACCCTATATCCACAGCCCTTCCTAACAAGTTCATGGGATCCACTGAACAACTAAACCAGGCAGTGACCCAGTGAGTGCAGAGAAAGGAGGGCTGACATGAGAAGGGGCGAGCTCAGAGAGAGATCCACAGGTGTCCAAGGCATCTTATTTTACAGTGTATTATAGGAATTCAGCCAGGAATTTTGAGAATCAAAGGAAGCAATGCATGTGAAAGTAATTTTGTAAATAATAAAGTGTTAATGTTGATCTATATTATTTATAATATCATCATAAGGTTGATCTACCCCAGTAATTGCCAGTTTTAGCTGGTAAACCCAGTGTTTCTGAAATAAATGTGGTATTCTACTTTTGATGTGGAAGACAAACCATTGTAAACCTTAAGCAGACATCCAACAATTCAACTATGAGCTCAGCCATAAGCTCTAAGGCTTCTCTGAAATGAAGTCATCAGGAAGCACCCCAAACTGACTGGTATGAACATATCCCTTTATCTCTGCAGAAATCAACTACCAAGTAGCCCAGGTATGTCAGTTAACCCTTGTTTCTGAGAGCTGTTGAGCTGACCTCCTTCCTCAAGTTCTGTCTACCAGCTTCTGTAACAGACTCTGCTTGGGTTGTGGCTTCTAATTTGAGTTCCTAAAGAGATATTATCCCTTAAATTTAAATTTAAAATCATTTGTTACTTCTATTCTTTCTTTAGTATTTTCCTTGACTTTAACTCCTTTCTATTAATTCCTTGATATTTCCTTTTGTTAACCATCATTCAATTATTTATTTATTTATTTATTTGTCACAGAGAGAGAGAGATTACAAGTAGGCAGAGAGGCAGGTTGGTGGCTCCCTGCTTAGCAGAGAGGCCAATGCAGGGCTCAATCCTAGGACCCTGAGATCATGACCTGGGCCGAGGGCATAGGTTTAACCCACTGATCCACCCAGGCACCTCCCATCATTCCATTTTTTTCAGTGTTTTGGTACACTGTTTCTCAAAACCATAATAGATAGATGTCCTCATGCAGACTATAATAATGTTTTAATGTCTCTGAAGCTGGAATCCATGGCCTTCCAAGGACTCCATGGAAGGAACTGACAGGGTCATGAACTGCTATGGGGTTATTAACCTCAAAAAAATAAATCTTCAGGTAATTTTACCAGCAAAAAATGGGCTTATTCAGAATAGCAGAGAACTGCAATCAGGCACAAGCAAGCTATAGCAAAACTTTAGGCAAGTGCCTGAACAAAGAGAACACTTTTTTCTAGAGGAAAGGAAAAAGTTTGGAAGGCTGTTATATTTATTGGAATAAATAGAGAGTGGGAAGTGTGGTCGCTTTGCTTTGGCTGGGTTGTGACGGACTAAATTGGCTGGACAGTTCAGAGCAGGGTGGGGGAGCCTATCTTCCTGCTGGACTAATAAAGTAGTTTGCCTTGCAAAGTAGTCTTTTCCTGTTAGATCTGTAATTGGTGAGTGATAGGGCATGAGGGCGCCCCCTGCTGGCCTCCACTGCCATTCTAAACCAGGTTTCCTTTTATTAATTTTCACAGGGAGGGGAAAAAATAACATCTTTATTTTCACTAACCTGCCACTGAGATTTAACAATTTCTTCACTTCTGGGGGCAACTCGCTGGCTCAGTCGGAGGAGTATGCGACTGTTGGTCGCAAGTTCAAGCCCCACCTGGGTGTAATGGTGACCTAAATAAATACAACTTAAAAAAAAGAGAGAGATTTCTTTCTGTTGGTGGTCTTCTTGGCTATTTCCTTATCTTGCTACTGTGAACAATGCCTCAATGAACATAGGGACGTGGATATCTCTATGAGATCTTTATTTCAATTCCTTTGTATAAACACCTAGAATTAAGATTGCTGGATCATATATGGTAGTTCAATATTTTTTTTTAAGATTTATATATTTATTTGGGGTGGGGGAAGGGCATAGCAAGAGAGTGAGAGAGAGAAAGAATCCCAAGGAGATACCCCAATGAGCACGGGGCTTGATCTTCCAATATGGACCTTGATTTCCCCACCCTGAGAACATGACCTGAGCCAAAGTCAAGAGACAGACACTAAACTAACTGAGCCACCCAGGTGCCCCAGTACTTCTATGTTTAATTTTTGGAGGACTCTCCATACTGGTTTCCATAATGGCTACACCATTTTTACGTTCCCACCAATAGCATAACAGGGTTCTCTTTTCTCAGTATCCTCAATGTCTTGTGTTAGCCTGAAGTATTGGAGAGTGATGCCATCAACTACGGCATGTACATTGCCCTCACTATTTGTGATCAGCCCCACAGACGTTTTCCCATCCAGAGCTGATCTTGTGGCTGGACTGACCCTTGTGGCTCTTAGGTTGATTGCAAGATACACCTCAGCAACCCCTCAGGGAGTTTTGAAAAAATGAGGCTAATAAGCCTCATATATTCGGGAAGGTATATGGCACAGCCAAAACCACGCAGTGATGTCTTGAGTAGTGAAAGAGTGCACAGACTTGGGGCTCTGCCTTTATTGGAGTCAAGGGTGGGATCCCCAGGATTTTGAGGTTTCACTTTTTATTGGTGAATTTAAAACATAAGAGTGGGAATGAACGCATAAGAGTGGGGGGGGGGGGGGTCACACAAATGTTCAGTTATCTAGGTCACCCAGAGCCAAAGAGGATGCATCATGGGTGGGATGACATCCCTTCTTAGCTAGCTGTACAGCCAGCAATGTGTATATTTGAGGGATGTCTTTGAAAAAGATGCCTTGGCAGTCAAAAGCTTATTGTCAGGCACTTAATGGTACACTTACACCACTTCTTATCTTTTTTTTTTAATGATAGCCATCCTTTATCAGATATGTGATGATATCTCATTGCAGTTTTGATTTGCATTTCCCTGATGGTTAGTGATGGTGAATGGCTAAAGAAAATAAGGTATAAACACACAATGGAATGTTATTCAGCCTTAAAAGAGAAGGAAATCCTGTGATTTTGGACAACATTGATGGACTGGTGAACATTATGTTGAGTGAAATAAGTCAGACACTGAAAGACAAATACTGTCTGATCTCGCTTATATGTGGAATCTACAATAGTCAGACTCACAGAAGCAGAGTACAGTAGTGGTTACTTGGGGCTTGGAAGATAGGAGAAATGGGGAAGTGTTGGCCAAATTTCAGTTTAGCAGCTGAATAAGTTCTGGAGATCTAATGTATAGCATAGTGACTGTAGTTATGTTAAAACTCAAAATGGAGTTCCTTGTGCTAAGCCCCACATTACCAAACTGAGACTTAACTCCAGTTTTGACTCTCCCAGAAACTGGGACCTGCTTGTTCAGCACTAGTTAGATAATCTGCCTGATAGATCCCTGCCATTCCCTAAAGGAAAGTAACTTCGCAAAACTGGATCTGCTCTTTTGCCTAGTAGTTCATCGCTGTTCCTGCTTCCTCCTGCCTATAAATGTCTCATTCTGTACAGCTCCTTGGAGCTCCTTTCTCTCTGCTAGATTGGATGCTGCCTGATCCACGACACTGAATAAAGCCAATAAGCTCTTAAAAATTTACTCAGTTAACATGTACCTGGCTGGCTCAGTCAGAGGAGTGTGACTCTTGATCTCCGGGTTGTGGGTGTAAAGATTATTAAAAGCAAATAAACTTTTTTAAAAAGAAAGACATTTTTTAAAAATTTACTCAGTTAAATTTTTTTAACGGGTGGCAATACACTACTATACATTTGAAATTTGCTAACAGGATGAATCCTAAGTGTTCTTACCACACACACAAAGGAATCCTTATATGAGGTGATAAATTTATTAATTAGCCTGATTGTAGGGAGAATTTCATAATGTATATGTTTACCAAATCAACTTTTTAAAAAGATTTCTCTCTGTATCTGCTGTAAATCAAAAGATTTCAGTTTAGTCCTTACACACACACACACATACACACACACATACTTCCTTTCCTTAGCACCCAACATCTGCATATATCTCTGTTCCAGAGTTTGTTTAAAACAATCAAAGGTAGAAGGAAGATGCATGGGAATTGGAAGGATCATTCTCTCTGGAGTAAATGAGACAAGGGGTTCTGTGTCATGGTTATGGATCTCGTGGGTATTAATCTTTGGCCAGAGTGTATGAGGCTAGTAAGGTGTGTGCATGCTTATAAGCTGAAGAGGGTAGGAGGGGGGAAAAATGCCCCCCCCACAAGAACCTTAGGACAGCCTTCTCACATACCTGCAGTTTAAGTCCTTTATTATAAGGAAAACATGAAAGATGTTTCCGTCGGGAAGAGTGAATGAGTCTTAAGTGAGCTCCTACATTTTTAATATTCCGACTTACTAAAGAGATTCAAAAGTCTGGGAAGAGAGAAAGTAAATCTCTTGTATCATTTCTTGATGCTGTTAGAGCCCAGCACAACAAGGGAACCAGATTATCCAGACAGGGCTCTCGTTTTGCCAACATGCATTTCCAAATTTCAAATACTTCTCCCAACAGCTGACTTCTGGGAATAACCAAAGCAGTTACTTTCAAAACTCTCCTTGTGATGAAGTGGAAAATGGCCTGGATTAGAAGCCAGTTCAACTGGATTTTTGTCTCAGCATTCCCACTAATTTCACGGTCTTCAGCAAATCCCTGAACTTTGGGTTCCTACATATAACATCAGCAGCATTATACCAGTGCTGTGTTATTAAAATGAGATGATTTCGATGTAAGCCCTTTGAAATGCTTGTAATGCTTTATAAATCCATATAATGACTAAATCCCAGAGGATAGGATCTGAGAGAGCTAAGCTAATCAGTATTATAAAAGAAAGCCAAAACATTTACTACAGAAAGCCCGGACTCATCATAAGTTTATGTCTCCATTTCTCTTTGATATAATGTACTTAACAGAATGGGCTATAAAGAGAAAAAGAGTCAGAAGCAGAGGAGACAGAGCCGAGGGCAGCCCAAATGCATTATTCATTGCTATTCAAGGAGTAAGTTAAAGGCCAACAGGTCAGGCAGTAACCCACACAGGCTGGTGTCTATCTGTCGAAGTGCACAGGCAACTGCGGGTCGCCCTCACAGGCAATGACCACATGCCTAGTGCTCGCCGATGCCCGGTATCTGCAGTTGGGGAACCTGGAACTTCCTGTCTCCCTGCAGTCTGTGACCCTCACTACACCCTCATGGCAGTTCATCTTGCCATTCTTGCATTGGATATTGGTGGTGCTGCAGATACTACGAATGTTCCAGATGTCTTCATGGACAAAGGTGTTGAAACGCTTGCACTGACGCGCGGTCATCTTCCGTCTTTGCATCATCAAGTTGCAGTAGGTGTCATTGCCACCTGTCTCCTCAGGGTCCACATGCTGCCGCAGGAATCGGTGATACATACGATCCTGGCCGTAGGAGGGCTGCACCAGCCCCAGCCCCAGCAGGGTCAGCAGCAAGAGCAGAAGCAGTGAATGGGTCCTCTGGAGAGCCATCACTACCTTGGAGATGCCTAGATGGAAACCCAAGGGGCAGGAGAAAGGAAGGTGAGATGCGGCACTGGGGAGAGGTGTGGGCAATGGCAGATTGACATTGCCTCAACTCTAGTCTCCTCTTTCCTCCTTATTTGTACCAGTTCCCCCACTCTTCACTGTTCACAACTTTTCCCGTCTTGCTTTCCCAAGAGCGAATAGTTTGCAAAACGTGTTTTTCTCTGAAAACTAGAACTGATCTCTTTTATGAAGAGAACTGGCTTCATCAAGTACAGCGACCCAGGACAGACACTGACCGTGTGGCTCTCCAGTATGTCTGGCCTCTGTGGTCACAGAGGGAACAGGAAGAAACGGCAGATCTAAGGGAAAACTGGAGTGGACCATCTCTTGAGGTAATTTTCTGGTCATAGGATCTTTGGAGTTTTGGGTACTCTGGAGACTCCGATTTCCGAAAGTTTGGATACACTCATGATACGTCAGAGCAAGTTTAAGAACTAATTTTCACTCCTTACATCTGGAACTGAGGAAGGTGCAGAAAAGAGGCCAGAGTAATACCAGGGGTACCTTTCCTCTCCTATGGCTGTTCTTCCTGTGGTATTAAAATCAGGTCCTTTTGGAAATCCTGTTCATCGTCTATAAAGAGCCCCTACAAAAGCAGAGTACCCAGCCACTGTGCTTTGAAGGTAGTGAATATTGGCTAAATAAATGAATGTAATGAGTGAGCTCGTGAACAAATGAAATGAAATGGATATAGAGAGTGAAGGTGTTTTCCAGGCTTGTGGAACTGATCACTAAACTAAGAAACATTTAAAAAATAAATTTAAACAGCACAATCTCCACAAAAAAGGACATGGATTGTGTCTTTTATTTCCCCCCTGGGTGAATGTACAACCCAAAATACTAGGCCCTGGTGATACAGTCTATCTATTGTCATGCATCTATCCTTGATGCTCTGCCTGTCTTGTCCTTAGCTGTTGGTAATTATCCATAGTCTCTGGTTGCAGGTTCTTTGTGTTGTCCCCTCTTGATGGTGGGAAATAAACATTTGTTTTACAGAGTTAGAAATTAACAAACAGAAACCTCTGGAACAACAACAAAGAAAGCACTGTGGTATGGATTAGAGAAATTGCTTTGGTGGACTCATTAAAGAAAGGAAACCAGTTCTCTCTGGCTCTAAAATCCGTACTCTTTCCACCATCCTCTGACTGCCTCTCCCGTCCCACTTCCTAAATATTCAAGATACCAACGATGTTTACGCTCAGAGTTGCTTCTCCCCAGCAACAGAATTGAATCCGGGGTGGAATAGGGTGGGAGGGGAAGTGCGGGTCACTCACCAACACTAGCTAGATGCTGCCCTCTGGCGGTCAACCTCGGATTGACATGGAGTCCAACCTCGAACTCCTTGACTCTTGTTGGGGGGCAGGGCTGCCTCACGAGGGCAAAGAAAAATCATCTCCAATTCAACCTGGAGTCAGACAGACCCGTTTCTACACGTGCAGTCCACAATCAGCCTCAGCTAAACTCCTGGGTTGATATCTCTGGGTACTACTGTCCTTCGCTTTCAGAGATGCCGCGTCTAGGTGCCGGGTCATGAGCGTAAAGGACTGAAACGGCTGAGGAGGGACCTGCAATCGGTCCCACCTAAGCCTACACTTTGGTTAGTGGTGACGACCAGGATGAAAGAGAACCATCGCTCTTTTCCATGCCACCTCCTAGGTTCATAGCCGCCTTCTGCCTCTACACAGAAAGTTATAAAGCTCTAGGTCATTCCTTGGGCCTGTAGCTGATATGGGAAATAGAGTAAGGAAGAGAGGGAAGACGAGGAGCTGTGAGAAGAAGGGGGCAGGGAGAAATTATGTTCAATTTACTCCTCACCCCAGCACCAAAGGATATAACTTCTGAAGGCGCACTTAGCACTTGGGTAATGGTTTCATCACGATGGTGTGCTTTGTTTTCCCCAAATTTAATCTTGTACCTCTCATCTTGCACAGTTCTGTCTACTTTCTCTCATCCTGATTCTTTGTAATGGAGATCGTGGTTTAGCAAAATAACTGGCTACAGAGAAGACGTAAACTACTCATGCAGAGCAAACCCCCAATCTCAGTCGCACAGACCGACTGATTTAACAAGATAGGGGAAAATATTAGCCAACAGAAGTCCAATGTAGGGGCGCCTGGGTGACTCAGTGGGTTAAGCCGCTGCCTTCATGATTCCAAGGTCCTGGGATCGAGCCCCACATCGGGCTCTCTGCTCAGCAGGGAGCCTGCTTCCTCCTCTCTCTCTGCCTGCCTCTCCAACTACTTGTGATTTCTCTCTGTCAAATAAATAAATAAAATCTTTAAAAATATATATATTTAAAAATAATAATAAAAATTAAAAAAAAAAAAAGAAGAAGAAGAAGAAGTCCAATGTAAACGTCAATGGGTACATCTCAAGGCTCTAGGAACAACAGAAAATCAAATGACCGCCAAATCATCCCAACACATACTTTTTGGTCAGAACACGCCTCAAAGCCTTTTTCTGCTGCACCAGATTGACTCTCAATAAGAACTAATTTGGAGGGCGCCTGGGTGGCTCAGTTGGTTGAGCAACTGCCTTCGGCTCAGGTCACAGTCCTGGAGTCCCCGGATTGAGTCCCGGATCGAGTCCCGATCGAGTCCGGATCGAGTCCCGGATCGAGTCCCGGATCGAGTCCCGCATCAAGCTCCCAGTTCCATGGGGAGTCGGCTTCTCCCTCTGACCTTCTCGCCTCTCATGTTCTCTCTCACTGTCTCTCTCTCAAATAAATAAATAAAATCTTTAAAAAAAAAAAAAAAAAAAACTAATTCAGATACCATGATCCCAAAGACCTAGCTTTGCCCCATTAACTGTGTGACCTTGGGGAAATTACTTAAACTCTCAGCATATTTTCTCATAAGTAAAATGAGCATAATCATAATCCCTACCTCTCAGAGATATTATAAAGAATAAATGATAAAATCGCGGTAATGTGCTTATCACAATGTCTAGCCCATAATAAGTGTTTAGTAAATGTTGGCAAAATCTTTTCACAATTTCCATTCTTCTTGATTTCCTTTGCTTCCTTCAATCTGATAAAAATAATGAATGACTACAGCAAATTGCATATATTTTGGATCCCCTCCCCTTTATGTTGTAGAGTACTTATATTCCCAGGAAACTATGAGGCTTTTTTTTTTTTTTTTAAGATTTTATTTATTTGACAGACAGAGATCACAAGTAGGCAGAGAGGCAGGCAGTGGGTGAGGGAGGGGGTGGAAGCAGGCTCCCTGCTGAGCAGAGATCCTGATGCGGTTGGATTCCAGGACCCTGATCTCAGGACCCTGATCTCAGGACCTGAGCTGAAGACAGAGGCTTAACCCACTGAGCCATTCAGGTGCCCCTATAAGGCTCTTTTTAAGGTGAACTACTAGAATTTCTGCTCCGTCTCTAGAGAAATCTGTCCTCTCTAAACTGCATGGAATTTTCTTCCTAGAATGCCACCATTCCTTGAAGGACATGACATTTTTGAGGTTATTCTTCTCTTTTCCTTGCGAAGTCAATAAAGTACAGCTGACCAGCACTTCAATTCCTCAAATGATTCACTCCAGATAAAATGACCTGCCTGTAACTTGATATTTCATTTTAAAGAGCTTTTGAAAATGAGAGAATAAGAGACCCAGAGCAAAAAGTACTAGGATTCTCTCCATAGCTGCTAGCTTCCTCTACAAGTCAGGAAGCACCTCTACCCCACTGCCATGCAATTTCCCAGGAAATAGTCATTTGTCCTAATACTAGAGCAGAGCATGCAATGGCATTGCTGTAAGCAGATGTTTGGAGAAGACACCGGTTTTCATAAATATGGTGTAATCAATGTAACAAGGGTCCATGCCTTTGACCTTCTCTATCATGAGCTTAAGTGGGGCAATGATCTGTATGGAAGTCACTTTGCTTCATATCAGGGAGATAGTACTGGTTGGAGAACCTGAGAAAGGATCCAAATATTCTACCAAAAACTCGTACTTACTTACTTTAAGTAATTAAGCCTTACTTATTCCTTAAGGGTTTTTGAGATTTTATAGTAAGACAGTTTTTCTAATAAGAGAGGTTTGGAAAATTCTTCTTCCTAACTACAGACAGTGTTTTCAGTTTGGAAATAGAGAACTCAAAGTGGACAGATTCATGGGTTGAGGGTACACCAGTAACCTACTTCTCCATCACTTCTTCCCAAAATCTGAACATTTCCAGCAAGGCCTAGCTCTCCTGGGTGGCATCTAGATACTGGTCTATAACCTGAGTATTGAGCAACTAGGGTTTTGGGCCTACTTCAGGGCAATGTGGGCAGCAGGAGAGGCCACCATTGGGAATATGGTGACCACAATAGTTATATATTCACAAAATAGCAAAACTGTGACTTATAACTGTAATTTATTAACTACTTTCCAAATAAAATATTGAGGCAGCAGTTGATAGAAATTAAGTTAACAGGAAGTTAATCGCTTAATCTGTGGATCGGTTAGTATATTTTACAAAGAGAGTATTATCAACCTAAGCATATGTTTACTTGAAAATCAAGTCTAGTTGAGGAAGAATAAGGGATAATGTTTGCAATCTATGATCTCGGACAGTTACCAGACATTGGTCAATAAAGTAGGAGATTAAGGAGAAAAAAATGTAACAATGAATAAATACATAAATAATAAAATAATCACTTTTGTATCCTTATATAAAATAGCCATGAGAATATCTTAGGAACATTCCATTCAAATCAACATCAAAAAATTACCTCCTACTTAAGATGAGTGGTAGCTGCGCTTTGGAATTCATGCAGGAGTGCATGTACAAGCACGTGTGTGAAAGAAAGTGGAATGAATCTATTGGTATTTACTCTTAAACTGTTCTTCTCAAGGTTTAACATTTGTAAAAGTAATACTGGCTTATAATTTTCCCCTATCTATTTTCCCCTTCTGTTATTTGCCACAAGCCCTGGAGTTTTCCTAGTTCTCTCTGCAAAATGAATCTAACCACCTTACCTTTACAGAAGACTAAAGTTCACCTCCTTACTGACTAATAAGGAACTGATAATGAAAAGGGCATTTCTATTCTATCCAATCCTCTCTGGGAGCAGTTGAACGGAGAAAATGGATGAGATTAATAGGCCAATAATTAGTGACAAGGCTCTGAGCCTTACTGATTTCAGAGACATTTTTATTTACTGAACATGTTGTAAAATAAAGAGATCATGTTGGAAAACAAGAGATCCAGGCAGCTCATTCTCTAGGCCCCTGACCATGAATGTTGCCACCACCATTCTGGGATGTGGAGAGAAATGCAAGGAAAAGAGAGCAGAGCCAGCTGTGGCCTCTGATTACGGACTGAAAAAGGACTCATCAAAGTGAACAGGTAAGCCATGTTCACAGCCAACAACAATGTGTCTGAACCCTGCGGTAGCTCTATACTGGCATGGAGGCCGAGGGGACCCTCCCCTATGCCTGCAGGTGGTGACCTGGAAAAGAGACTTGCTTCGTCTTAAACCTTCTCAGTAAGGTTCTCCAATATTTCCACAGATGGCTTTGATGTTGTTCTTGTTGTCATGAATAAAGGTATTGGTGTCTTTGCAGGGTGTGGTCAGGCCTCTTCTCTTCATCATGATTTCACAGTATTTGTCATTCCGGCCCCATGGTTTGGCATCATAGTGCTTGGTCAGGAAGCTTCTTACCTAGGGTCATCCTGAGCCAGGGCTGGTGGGGTCAGACCCAGACCCAGCACGTAGACCAACAACAGGGAGCCCAGGCCCATCATCATCTCTTCCAGTAAAGGGTCCTGCCAAAGGCCAAAGGAGGTGTGCTAGGGGTATAGAAGAGCATTGCCTGATCAGGCTAAAAGTACAGGGACTTTGCTCTCTGACATGAATCAAGTATCTTCAGTCACCTAATTACATCTTTTCTTTTCTCTTCCTCATTAATCTCAAACTTTTCGTCAATCTGTTTCTTTGGAAAGTCTATTTAAAAGTTTCCTGAGAGCCGCCTGGGTGGCTCAGTGGAGTAAGCGTCTGCCTACAGCTCAGGTCATGATCCCAGGGTCCTGCAAGGGGCTCCTTGTTCAGCAGGGAACCTGCTTCTCCCTCCTCCCCTGCCTGCCGCTCCCTCCCCTGCTCATGCTCGCTCGCGCTCTCTCTCTCTCTCTCTCTCTCTGACAAATAAATAAATAAATAAATCTTTTTTTCCTGAACACAATTTCATGTCCCAACCATGTTTTTCTATTCCTCAGAATTGGTGAGTATTGATTTACCATATTGTAGCATTACAAAACCCACTCACACTCTTTCACTCATTTATCAGTTACTGTAGTAACAAATTTTACACAAGCCCTTGCAGGTATCAGACCACTGTGCTAGGTCCTGGAACACAAAGACCATCAAGACACACCAAATGCCTCCCTAAAAGAGGATGTAGCATCCACGCAGAAGGGATGGGAGCTCCAATTTCCTGAGATGATACAGTACGATAGGAGGTGAGAGCTATGAAGAAGGGGGACTTTTAGGGAACCCTGAGCCCAGGGAAGGTTCAATCAGAGGACTGTTGAAGACAGGATTCTGGGTAATCATGATAGTTTGTCAGCGGGCTGTGAGGAGAGAATATGAGAGCAGTTTATCCTCAGGTGAAGGGAGGCAGCCCTAGTTTCCCAAGAAGTAGACGTTTCATGGCCAAAGGTGCAATTATGATGTACCATTGAGAAAGAGCAGGGAGAAACATGGAAGAACCCATGTAAAGCTTACAAGTGGTTCTGGGGTGAACTCTTACAAAGGACTGGAAAAAGAAGAATAAAAGCTTATTCCTAGGTGCCTCTTACATTGAAAACACCTTGGATTATTCTCAAAGAATATTACCTAATTTTCCCTGCACATGTATATAGACTGTACACTACAGTTAAATGACGTCTCCATGTGGTAAAAACAAAAACAAACCCCAAAACAACTCCTTAGACCTTTTTTTATTTTTTCTAAGTAAACTCTAGGACACACATGGGGCTCAAACTCACAACCCTGAGATCAAAAGTCACATGCTCTACCAACTGAGCCAGCCTGGCCCCTCTCCTTAGATCTTTTCATCAAGTCAAAGGCTTTACAACTTGCTGCAATGATTTCTCAAATCTTTCTCAAAAGAAGAAGAAAGAGAAGAGGATTGCTGCTATATCTCTCAGGAAAGAGCTGTCAGTCTCAAACTCTAGAACTCCCACATCCCAGGGGTGGTGTGCCAGATACTCAAACACACCCACAGGGTAAACATGGTACTTCTTCCTGGAGCATGATTTTAGCTCAATGATGGATAATTAAAAATGGAATTAAGCAAATACAGATTATAACAAAACAGAGAACAATTTTTTATGAACTATTAAGGTCTTATTTCTTATGAAATTTGAAGATTTGGGAATTGAAAGATACTTGGTGTTTGCAGCAGGTAGTTTCTGATTATACTTCTAGTTCTCTGGAGAAAATTTTAAAGAATATTCAGAGCTTTTAAAAACCACCATAGTCCACGCTTGCTTTGGCAGTCCATATACTTAAACTGGAATGACAAAAATCACCATACTCCTATACATTATATCAAATATATGTGAATATCCCCCACATTCAACAATAAAAATTATTTTCACTGTAAATTTGAAACCGATTTTATAGAGTGCCTGGGTGGCCCAGTCAATTAAGCGTCAGACTCTTGATTTTGGCTTAGGTTATGATCGCAGGGTTGTGAGACTGAGTCCCCATGTTGCCTCAGCTGCATGCTCAGTGTGGAGTCTGCTTAAGATTCTCTCTCCACTCTGCCCCTATCCACCTCTCTCCCTCTCAAAAAAAAAAAAAAAGAGGGAATTGATTTTTATAATTTTGTTTCTCAAATTGTCAGTAATTCATTTAATTTATGACCGGGTAGGGTGTTTTTTGGCAATCATCACACATACTTAGAAATTCTTGCAAGGGAAAAATATTTGACCTTCAAATTATTCTTAAATGTAATATAATTCCTATGAAAACTAAATTTAAAAATAAATGGTATATTTTCATGGACATTAAATTATTAATCTTTATTTTGTGCTTTCCTGGGCGCCTGGGTGGCTCAGTTGGTTAAGCAACTGCCTTTGGCTCAAGTCACCATCCTGAAGTCCTGGGATCAAGTCCCACATCAGGCTCCCTGCTCAGCAGAGAGTCCGCTTCTCCCACAGACCTCTCTCCTCTCATACTATCTCTCTCTCAAATAAATAAATAAAATATTTTTTAAAAAAGAATAATCTTTTGTGCTTTCTTGTGAAAGTCATAACCACGATTTTCATATTAAGTAAAATTTTTTAAAGATTTTTTTAAAATTTATTTGAAAGAGAGAGAGATTGAGAGGAGGAAGGTCAGAGGGAGAAGCAGACCCCCTGTTGAGCAGAGAGCCTGCTGTGGGGCTGGATCCCCCGACTCCAGGATTATGACCTGAGCTGAAGGCTGTCGCTCAACCAACTGAGCCACCCAGGTGCCCATATCAAATAATTTTATAGCCCTCACAGAGGCCATAGGTTCTAGCACTAGACCTGTAGGGTTGCTAAACAGTACTGGGAGTATGACTGTGCATCCAGAAAAACAAGGGAGTCTGGGATTTTGCTGGTTACATGGAAAGACATGTGACAATAGTAAACAAAGTGAACTCTCTTATCAACATTTGGCATTGATTTGCCTTGTCTGTTTCATAATAACTATAAACAAATTTGGTACACTCCTAAAAAATCTTTTGACTATTCCACAACACTGATGTAAGTAGCAGCTGGAAAGTTTTCCATTAAGCACTTAGCGTATCATTTGCAACAGAATCAAGTGAAATTGCACTTAGCAAGAAAGTGGTATACAACTGCAGGGGGGAAAGTCACCCCTAAAAGACTAACAAGTATTCCTACAGGGCTGCTGCTCCAACACAGCTGCTCAGCTACCCTGCTGCCAAGTTCTTTACATTTATATTGTGCTTTCCAGTCTCCTGGGTGTGTTCTCTTTTTTTAGTTTTTTGGAAGACCTCATCAAAGTTTTATTGATTTGGAATCAACTAAGTTTCTTGCTGAGCAATTGACAAATATTGCCTTTTTTTTTTTTTAATAAACATATAATGTATTATTAGCCCCAGGGGTGAATCGCCAGGCTTACACACTTCACAGCAAATATTGCCTTCTAAAGTCAAAGGTAACTGTAGAATTACAGGATATCAAGATCCAAGGCACCTTAAAAGAGTTCACACAGTCGCACATCTCTTGCAGAGTCAGAGTCCCAGGGTTTAAAAAAAAAAAATCAGGAAATAGAACCAGAACTGGTAGTCCCCCAGAGAGTCCCTAGGTGGCAGTGGTGGATAGGGATGTTCCCAACCATTCAAGGCTGCAGAAGAGACCTTGGGTCCTTGTAGATGTGCCACTCAGGTTGTGGGGATACTGCTGCTCACAGAAGGGAGTGTGAGCCCACAGGTCTACCTAGAGTCTCTGTCCAAACACTCTATGCTTTATATATTAAGATGAAGGACACTTCACTAAATATAAGTGTCAAAGCAAAAATCACAAAGCTGATCTGTCCACAAGGATATAATCAAATAAAGATTTACCTGTTGTCAGCTTTCATAGGTGCCATTTCCACAATTATCTATGTGGTCTTGGGCAAATAGTGACCTGTTTACTTGTCGGTGTTTCCTACTGGTGTGTAATCAGTAGGAGGACAGAGCCCATATTAGTCAACTTTGAATCATAGTGCCTGCCTCATGGTAGGTCCTCTATAATTATGTTTTTAATGACTGACTTCATTTTCCCCTCCAGACCTAAATTTGTTCATCTGTAAAAAGAGAGTTGATATCAGTTACGGCCTGAAATTCCGTAGTTCTCATTAAGTATAGAAGCCTTTTCCTTTCCTTTCCTTTTCTTCCACTTGAATTGAGAGACAAGTAAGTTACTTGTGTAAGTTTAGTTTGGTGGCAAAAGGCACCAGCCAGAAGAAATAGCTAATAGATTGACTGAGGAGCATCATTCTTTAAGGCTCAGCAGGTAAGCCAAGCCCACAGACCACCTCTAGTTAAGACACTGGACCGACACTACATAGGCTCTTCATATCCTAAAAAAGCATTTGCTTATTGGAGGTTGAAGGTCCTCACATCTCAGTCTTAGAGGTTAAAGAATATCTTTGTTTCTGATTTGCAGAATTTGCACATTCGTTCTGTAGTAATTCAGCTAAGGTTCGTCCAGGCTTATTATAATCTTAATTTCCTAAGACATTCAGAGACCAAATCCCAGCAAGTATACAC
This sequence comes from Mustela lutreola, assembly GCF_030435805.1. Taxonomy (NCBI): domain Eukaryota; kingdom Metazoa; phylum Chordata; class Mammalia; order Carnivora; family Mustelidae; genus Mustela; species Mustela lutreola. The sequence goes on from NC_081296.1 coordinate 57,358,188, forward strand.
TAGGGTTACCAGTAACAACATCTGCTCTGCCACCCATAACTTCCTCACTTATATATTCCATACGAAATTTCCCAAAAATGGGAGCTGAAACGGAATTGGGAGAAAACACATAAGACATTATATGGGGTGCAGAAGTGAATCTGCCTAGGCCAAGTGTGCAGAGCCTCTCATCTGGTGGCCAAATTCATTCACACATACCTTTCTAGACCTAAGCACATAACTGTCAGATTTTCATTGCTGGAATTTGTCCCACAACTTGTTTTTTAGACTAACTTCACCTTCTGTCTCAAACCAGTCCCTTAGTCTTCACAAAAAGTAAAATACTCTTTCTCTCCCCTTAGACAATGTTTTGTATTCAAAAGATCTATCAAACTTTATACACCAGGGAGTTAACTTGATAATTTATGATTATGACTATGAATACAACTTCCATTAACATAGCCTCACGCTTTTATATGTTCTAGGGCAATATTATCCAAACTGAAAGCTTACCACCCAATGCATATTCCTCTATCTCCTTCCTTCTTTCTTCTCTTCAAACTGACAGTATACCTTTTTTTTTTTTTTAACCTTGGCATTTGTTGTTCCATTGTGTTTTCAAAGAGCAACCAAAACTTTAAGGAAAGAAATTAGTGGGAAGGTTTACAAGAAAACAGAGCTAAAAGTATATTCTCTGTTTCTTTCCTTGCTAAGTCACATAAAATGTCAGGGCAGGGAGCTCCAGATAACCTTCCAGCAGATGCTTTTCCTAGATCTTTGGGGACTTTACCACAATTTAGGAATCCCTCCCAAATCACCACTTGCTCCCAGTCTTACTAATTTCCCTTTATCCACGTTTAGGCTATTCCAGAAGAAATCTGTTTGCATTTTAAACTTTAGAATCTAATTTGTTTCTTTCTTAATTCATGAACTTGGGCCAAGAGTTTTTAAAAGGGAAAAAATGGTTTTTTTGAAATGGATGGATGTCTAGAAATAGTATACATATATCAACAAATAGAGAAATAGGTTACCCAGGAGGAAGAGTCTTACAGAAGTCTAGAATTTTCCTTCCAACTGAAGATGGGTTCCAGCTATTGGTTCCTGGAGATGGGTTCCAGCTGTATGGACCTGGAGGTCCCTCTAGGTTCTGATTATATAGTGATCAGACAAACGGGGAGGGAAGACTAGGTCTAAAGATCCCCGATGCTGGCAGAGACATGAAAACCAAGGACACTGCGCTTGGACAAACAAACAGAGTCATTCACCTTTCCCTGGGCATGACTGGGTCGAACATTAACCCACATAAATTAGAGATTTGTTCTGGGAGGCCAACTTTGATAAACATGGTCTTTTGTCCCACAGTTGCTTTTTTCTGATGTCTGTGGTTCCGACTCCTACCCATGACAAGACATGCAGTGATCTGGATCCAGAAGATATTGTTTCTGATCTTATGGGCCATCTCTAAGAACTGTGTTGGAGGAAGCCTGCAGAGTAAGATGTGGCCTCCCAGTAGGATGCTGTTCCACTGTCCTCTCTTTTTACCCACATAATTTGGTTTCACAAAAAGATGCTAAGTAGACTCTTCCATAGATTGCACAGAACCAGGAAAGCATTCCTAGAGAAGGTTATGTGACAGCTCTTACTACCCTGCCCCTGCCCTCAACCTTCCAGCCACTAACCCCCAGAAGTTTCCTTGACTTATTTCAAGGGCTTCTCCTTTCTTTCATCCTTACCTGTTCACAAGAGATTAATCCTCAGCACTCAAACTTCTGTTCCTTGTAACACAGATGTAAAATTGGTTATCTCCACCATCAGTGCAACCCTGGTATTGCATCTACTCACTAAGTGAATCTGTCGCTCGAATAGAAACAAGCCAACTGGGTCAAAGTTTACTGGGGTCACTTTATAAGGATCCTACGGTTTCAAATATCAGGCAGTGCAGGATGCCAACTCTTTCACAGACCCTCAGTAACCACCTCCACTGCTGCTGAATCTCCAAGAGTGCTATTTTTTTAAAAATCCTCAACCCTCGGTAGCCATCCATCCACCTTCAAGTTTTCAGTCTGCCTGTCTCTGAGGTATCAATCCAGACTGGCATCCTGCCAATAAAATAACTGGACTTAAAATCATCCTAATAATTATAATCATAATAATAGTCATTGCCTTTCATTTAAAGAAACTCTCACACACTTGATAATATTTAACCATCACCAGGACTGTGTGAGGTAGGTGTTACGGAAGTCAGTTTTTCTCATGAAAGAAACTGCCAGTTCAAACAACAGAAGGATAGTCCAGTCGGACTTCAAACTCCTTGTCTTCAGGGAGAGGATCTACTCATCTTTCCAGACTCGGCATGAGCAACACCGCCTCTGAGTCTGACAGGCTCTCCTCAATCCCAACCCATCCCAGGAGAAGGGGCCCACATCTTCCTTGGAGGATTCTCTGTACCCAGTACACACCAGGCTGAGGCAAGCACGGAGCCACAGTCCCAAGCTGACAGCTTATGCTGCATTGCTTCTAGACTTCCAACGTGCCTTGGTGTGTGTGTGAAAAGCTGGTGAGTCAGCCCGAGTGAAGCCTATCTGTGTAAGAGTCTGTGATGTCCCGGGAAAGGATTCATCCATAGAGAAGGACATGATGAGAGGAGGGAGAATGATGCCAAGGCTATAGAGCAGTGTCAGGCAAGGACTACAGTGTGCCCCGCCTCCTGGGGCCTAGAGGAAGGAGGGCACTACGCAGTAACAGCTTTCATAAAAATCAAGGTTGTTTCACTAAATCTCTATACGGTTCAGAAAGCATACAGCAAGTTAGTGTGAAGGAGCTCACTCTACGGTTGACCAGAGGTGGTATGGGAATGGGGCGGGAGGTAAAGCACCTTCCCCACGGTGAGGATCCCTTTGCAGATTGAGGCACGTCTGGACAAGAGCTAGAACAACAGGTCAGACCATTTGGTCTATCAGAAAGGAAGAGGACACTGCGTGTTGGCACCTTCAGACATTTTTAGCAGCACAGGCCAGGTGCAGAGACAGACCTCACCCAGGGAGGTACAGCAAAAAGAAGTAAATGGCAGCCTCTCTGTTTGGGTTAAAGGGGCTAGTTTGCAAATATGTTTACACCCCCTGGGAACTTCAGGAATGCTCAGAGAAGAGTGTGAGCTGATCTGGAGATCTTACAGCATGGGTGGGATGGATCTGGCTTTACTTTAGGTTGGCAAACGGGCCATTAGCCATCATCTTTTGATGATTAATTAATCTTCTTGAATCTCCACTAGATGGAACCCTTAGAGAGAAGAATAATTATGTCACTCACTTCTGCATTCTTAGTATCTCAAAGAGTGGCTCACTCCTAGGCCCCAAGTTCTTCTTGTTAGCCCTCAGTGCTTCTATAAATGTGCCATCTGGTCTCACTTTGGAGATCCCAACCATACAGATGCTCCTGGCTTCTGTTAAGACTTGCAGGCACAATTGGGTTTCGCAACAGTTAGCAAACAAGGTAGGCCTAATTCCCAGGTAGAACTGGAAGGCTTCCAAGGTTCCCAGGAAAACTCTGCTTCTGGCATTAGTGGTAAAACCTGACCTTCATTTCTTAGGTATTGGTCCCTATTCTAATGTAAAAATCTATAGGAGGATTAACTCCTTAAACAGGCTGTGATTCACACATGCTTGTGCATGAGCTGTAGAGGCTGTCCTAAGAATGGTTTTTGGAGGGGGTGCCTGGGAGCTCAGTTGGTTAAGGGTCTGCCTTGGCTCAAGTCACGATCCAGGGGTCCTGGGATCAACCCCCACATAAGGCTCCCTGCTTGGTGGGAAGTCCGCTTCTGCCGCTCCCTACTGACATACTCTCACTCTCTCTCTCACATAATTAAAATCTTTAAAAATGAATAGATTTTGGTAGCTGAAGTGGCTTGAGGATTTGAGGAGGAGGAAAAGTAGACAGCATGGCAAAGCTGGAAAAGACAAACTTCAGTGGCTTTTCAGCTGTGGTAAGGCACAGTTCTGCCTTGCTTCGCCTTTTTCCCCTGCCCTCTTCCCTTTTTCCTACATCTCCACCCAAATTCTGAGCTAAAAGGAAAAAAGTCTGAGGAAGTGAAAAAAGGACCAAGCACACAGCCACAAACTACCTCTCCCTCAGTACCTGGTGCCTCAGAGTTACTGAAGTCTCTGGAAAGGAAAGGACAGGTGTCTCTGCCCATACAATTGTTCTGCCAAACACCAAAGTTCAAAGTCCTTTAGGTACAGAGAGATTATTCAACAAGACGTGGGGCTCGCTGAGTGGGGCCTCTACTGGTATCTAACAGAGCACCCGAATGCGGACTTTCCTTTTGTGGGCAAACCCTAACTATTTGAGTGGTACTTATTTTAAATTAATCATGTATCACTTTTTTAAAAGAGGCTGAAGAACTGAATTCTAAAGAGATACAAGCCTGTAGTTTGGTGGGGAAGACACTGCCAGGCCCATACAACACCCTTAAGACCTCAGCAATCCCAGACTACAGAAGAAGCTGCTCACTCCCAAAGTCTGTGGGGATCAAGATGACTTGAGCAACAGGCTTGAGTAAATCTCTGGTAAATCACCTGAAGGCAGAGATAAGGTACTCCATTCCAGCATCACACGCCCATACACACACTCACACACACACACACAGTCCCATGGCTTGAAACACCAATTCAAACACCAACTCACACAAACAGATCACCTTCTGATGTTAGCTTTATGCTGTGGTGCTGGGGAGCAGCCTCTAGTGTCTGAACACAGCCAGGTCACTTTCTGGCCTCTGGGATTTCACTTGAAAACTTGGGGAGAATTCACAGCCTCCCCCATGCAAAAAAACAAAAAACCAATTAGGTGAATGGTGAATGGTGAGTGGTTAATTGTTTTTCTTTCTTTTTTTTTTCTTTTTTTTTTTTTCATCTTGGCACAATGAGGTTTTGATGAAACAGAAAATAAAGGTTTGGAGAAAAAAAGTTTGACTATTTCATTAAAATGCCTCTAAGTGCTTATTCATTTGTATTGCAAACTACCTAAAACAAGGAGTATATATATATATATATATATATATATATATATATATATATAATCTTCAGTAATTTTAATAGGTGTAAAGCAATTGTCAATTGAAAAAAGCCCAATCATATATTTTTTTTTAAATGTTTTGACAGCTTCAACTTAAAAGTCATCACCCTTTTCCTGAAAATTTTCCTGTGTCTCTTCTTCACATCTTGCACATAGACACAGGCAGTCCAGGGTTCTTCTTCTAAGGACTCAAGTGCTGGCGTCCTTTACCCTTTATACAGAGTACATATGTTTAATTCTGTCCTTAAGACAAATTATAAAATTAGGTGATGGAGAGAAGTGACTAATCTTTTCATTTTTTTGAACTCTAACATTTTTTTTAGGTTTATAAGCATGAAATTAATTTACTAACAGAACTAATGGTTAAAAGAGGATGAAGATCCAATGAAAAGAAGGATAACATCTCCAGGAGTGGGAGACACTATGACTAAGGGAGAATGGGCCAAAGTCTTGTTGACATGCCTGTGTGTTTTCAAACAAAAACAGAAGTTACACATTCACTTTTCAACAAACTGAGCTTTGTGCCCATTCTCTTTCCCAGATATCAAGGTGTTCTGCTGAGAATAACTGTTAACAGAAATTGCTCTTCACTTAAATTCAGATTAAATGAAAACTTTTTTTAAAAGATTTTTTTATTTATTCGACACACAGAGAGAGAGAGAGAGAGAAAGATCACAAGTAGGCAGAGAGGCAGGCAGAGAGAGTGGGGGAAGCAGACTCCCAGCTGAGCAGGGAGCCCTATGTGGGGCTCAATCCCAGGACCCAGAGATCATGACCTGAGCCAAAGGCAGAGGTTTAACCCACTGAGCCACCCAGGCACCCCTAAATGAAAACTTTTAATGAGGGGTTTCATTGGCCTGCTTCGGTCCACTTTCTTAGCCATCTACTTTAATTTCTGAATCACATGGGCAAATGCTTCCAACAATAACTTGACAAATCTCTTACCTTTGCCTGATTGTAACCTGACATCTGCTCTTGCACCAATAGCCAGAGCCATTCTTCTTTTCCTGGAATGGTTTCCCCATCTGTTCTGCCAAACTACATAGCTCTTGTCCACATTAATAGAGTACCTTCTTTCCTATAAGTACCATCTTACTACCACCCTGCCACCCCAAGAAGTCATAGAATAAGAAAGAGGGAGACCTGGAGGACTATCTCTCAAGGCCTCATAGAACAGATGAGGATACTGAGGTACAGAGAAAGAAAACATGTACTGCACCAGGAACATCTGGTGTTCCAGGGACTAGAAGCTTTCTAATGCACCACAGAGGTTTCATAGTCCACACTAGCAATTTCTAGAAAAATAAAGCTAATTTTAAAGATGCCACCGAAAGCTGCTGTTTGAGGAAAACCTACTGAATATTCCATGAATTTCAATAATATTTTATCTGTAAAAAGAGTTGCTTAAAATAAAGTGTGTGTAACAAAATTATCCTTCTGCACAGTTAGTAACTGTGTTGTTAGTAGTTCTTTGAATACCTAAGACTGCTTCTGGGAAGTTGGCCAGTGCTGTTCAGATAATAATACCACTTGAGTTTCTAGTGATTATATTTATGACTTGATTATAAGGTTAGGGACACAAAGGGAGGGTCTTGCCTCATTTGAGATTTCCCTAGTCCCCAGAATGATGCTGAAATTGTTTTTACTGTCCTTCTTGAATAAAGATGTTCTCTTTTGCCCATGTGTTACCATATGACACGCTGTCTCAGAGTAAAAAGACTGAGGATCCCAACACTTTAGTAAGAAAGCTTAAAGAAGAGCCTGTTGGCAGTGAATCCTGTAATTTTGCAACATTGGCTGCGGGTGGAGAGAGAGAAGTGAGTCACCAGAAAACAAAAACGCAAGCTCCACAAGGCAGTTATGCTGGCAAAAACTGGATAAGGCCTAAATCTGGCGATCCACCTGGGTACCAAGTAAAGAATCCTTAGGTTTGGGCAAGTGCAGGCCTTCCCGGGCCTCCACCCCGTTCGCCAATTCTGCGCCCTCTTCTGAACCTACATTCTAGGCGCTAGACTTTCCCGAAGCAAAGACGGCTTCGGGAAAGTCTAGCGCCTAGAATGTCTCTGCTCGGCTGCGGGAAGTAAATCTCAGGGTAGAAATGTAGAGTCGCTAACTCATAAAAGAACAAGACTTTGGACCTTCCTTCGTACTCCTGAGCGGCTCCAACGCGGTTCTGCAAACGTCTCCCCGAGGAGTCCCACACTGTCTCTGCTAAGAAGGGGCTCCTCGGGCCAAAACGCTCTTGGTAAAACTACTGAGGAGGAGGAAAGAGAGCAGGATGTGAACCCACCTCGGCCTGGAACGGGGCTGCAGAAACGCGCAGGACAGCGGAAAGAAGTTTTTCTCACGGCTTCTTCCCCTACCTGTAGAATGATAGGGAGCAGGTAGAAGACGCAAAGACTTCCTTTTAAATCTTGCTTTGGATCCTGGGTGGGGTCGGCATACGTGTGTGTACACGAACGGACGGGGCACGCAGCAGGGAGAGGAAGGCGACGCGGGAACCTCGGTGCAGTTGGGACCGCGCCCTGTTTCTCCCCGGACGCCCCTCCCGCCTAGACCCGCCTCTGCAGTGGGCGCGGCGGGCGGGCCCTGCCTGGGAAAGGAGAGGGCCTGCAGACCCGAGCCCCACGCACCTCCGGGGACAACGGGCCTGGGGACACCAACCCCTGCTCCTGGGAGCGAGGCGGTCCCTCCGAGGTGTCAGCTGGCGGTCAGTCCAGGAGACCAGGCGGTTTCTCCCTGCACAGCTCGTCAGCCCTATCTGGCATTCGTTGGTTCAGCGCACCTCTTGTGCAGAACAGTCGGAAAGCGAGGAAGTTTGTAGAGATCTGAACTTTTGTATAGTTTCGAGGGCAGGAGAAAAAAAAAAAAAAAAAGCTAGGGCTCGTCCGGGATTTGAACCCGGGACCTCTCGCACCCAAAGCGAGAATCATACCCCTAGACCAACGAGCCAATGCGACAAAAGTGGTTTTATTTCCTCTGAACAGTACTTTCTAATGTGCAGTTGGCCGCCAAGCTGTTTCCGAGCTTTGTCCTGCATTGTGACATTTACATTTGGCCTTGCTTCGTTGTCTCTCATTTTCATGAAGTCTCACTCCTTTGAAGTCTGGCTCGGCCCTAGCCTCGCTTATTCTCCCCGATCCACATCCTGGACCCCTCCAGGGGCCGGATGGGGTGAGGAGGGTCAGTTTCCAGACCTCGCGCCGCGTGGGTGAGCTCCACCTAGCACGGCCGGACGGCTCTGGGCGCGAGCTCGAGCGCGGCGGGAGCGCGGCGGGAGTCCGAGGACCCGAGCGGAGCTCGCTTGCGAGCCTGGAGGGTCCTGAGCCTCAGGCTGGACGCGCGGGAAGCGTGTCAGTCTGCTACCACGTCGAACGAGCCTAACATCCTAGGCGGGAAATGGTGGGCATCAAAATCCCAGGAGCCCGAGTTGGTGGGAGGTGCGCCAGTCTGGCGTGTGTTCGGCCCTGAAGGAGAATCAAGGGTTCCATCTCCCACCTTTGTTTCACTTGTTCCCTCGGTCTGGAATTCTTCGTCTCAGCCAAATTCGCGTCAGATCCTGTTGGCCCTTCCTGTTCTGGCCCAAAATCTTTTTTGTAGAACTACAGATATGTATAAAAAGATAAACTAAAGCTGCCGTGTAAGGACCTCCCCCTGAATGGCTGTGTGTATGGAAGGGGGCAGACGCTCGGGTCGGGGGTCCCAGTCCAAGCGGTTTCTTCCTCAAGGTGGAGTCGCTCCGGGCGCACCACGCAGACAGCGCACACAGCGTTTATATATAATGTTCTGTATCAACGAGTGGATCAACTAGAAGCCAAAAGAATCAAGTGAGGGGACGTTAACTCAAAATTCTCCCAGCTGGCTGACAGAGTTGGCTCACACTCGCCACCTCACTAAGAAACTGCCCAACGGGATACATTTGTTCATATATGCTTGGAGAGCTCAAACTTTCTCTTGGGGACAGGAATAAGGTCTGGAGAAGTCGATTCCAGAAGACAAAATGCCCCGCAGGAAACAAGTGGTAGTCGACTGCAAACCCCAAAACTGCAGCTCCTCCTTCGAGCCGGAATCGAACCAGCGACCTAAGGATGGCCACACAGAAAGCGCGCTACAGTCCTCCGCTCTACCAGCTGAGCTATCGAAGGGGATACGAGTATTTCTTCTCTAGAGTCACCTATTCAGGACACCTACAAATAGGCGCGCGGGAGAAACAATCTACGGAGGCGTGGACATCGCAGGGTCACAAAGCCAGCCTCTGAGAAAGCCCCGCCCGCATTTCTGGGGACAACCCTTCGAGAGCCGGATTCCCCGACCGCACGGAGGGGCTTCCAAAGCAGGACGACCCGTGGGCTCCTCACAGGCACCCCCAGACCCGGTACATCACGAGGCCGCCCAGGGCTGGGGGCATCTGCTCGCCCGGGGGCGGTTGGCTGCCGTGAGCCCGCAGCCCGAGACCTCCCGCCGTGATGTGTGCGGCGTGGAAGCCGCCAACGGCCGGGAAGAACTAGGGAGTGCGGCGGTGGGACACGCAGCTCCGCCCGCGCAGCTCGGCGCCAGGCGGAGAGGGCGGGCCTCCCGGGTCTGGCTCGCGCCTCTTCGCTTTTCCTCACTTCCTGTGCTCGCCTCGGAATCCAACCGCTTCTGCACAGGCGAGGCGCAACTCTTCCGTGAATACGTCCACAGACTCGGGGAGAAAGAGGATGTGGAGCATAGCACATAAGGGTAACCCCAGTGTTTCCGCGAGAAAGGACTTCTGGAGAAAATATCTTAAGGTGTTTCAAAGAGGAAGCCGCAATTCCTCTGAGCCGATAACAAACTTAGTGACCCAAGTCTCGGCCTTCGTTTTCCCGCTGGGGTAGTCAAGTGTTGGAAAACTCGCGGTCACAGGAAACCTTGCGGAACAGCCTACTCCTCCCGAACGCCTCTTCCCTTTCGGGAGGGGAGCTTGTTCAGGGTTCAAAGCCTGTGCTGAGCGGGGCACTGGGCCGGACTCCCATGGTCTACCCCCACCCCCGTGCCGCCGCCCCCACCGCCCCCACCGCCCTCAGCCCTTCTCGGGCTCCGGCCGTCCTCCGGAAGGGCTCTCGCGGCGAGTCAGCACAGCCCCGGCGTCCGCGGACGCAGGGAGCGCTTCTTGCAGCTTCTAATGGACTCCGCCGCATTCCAGGCGGCAGACCCGCACTTGCGCACTAGCGCGTAAGAGGAAACGGATCTCTTCAGCTTGGTTTATTCAGGTAGTGGGACCGTGGCGAGAAAACACACGAATCGAATTTCCGCAAGGGTTAAAATTACCGGAGGGGAGGGCGGGAAGTCTTATTTAAAAGAGTAAGAAATAAGGATTAAGGCCCCAGCGAGATTTGAACTCGCGACCCCTGGTTTACAAGACCAGTGCTCTAACCCCTGAGCTATAGGGCCTCGTGAGCGACTTGTTTGCTTCTTTCTTTGAAAAGGAACGTTTTTTAATGCTGGGCCTTTGTTAGGAAAATTAAATGTAGGAAGTGGACAAAATTTGGATTTTGTTTCAATCTATTTACTCTTGGAATTTGGTCTGCACGCCCTTGCTAGGGATAACGCAATATGAGGGCCAGTGATAACAGACACCACTATTTTAAAGATCGGAGAAATCTGCCTAAACCTACACATTACAACCCGGAGTCCACCTCAGACCTCCCCTCGCCAGGGAGAGGAAACGCGAAGTAGAGGAAGTTGACGACCACAGATCTCTCGGCCTTCCCACCAACTTTCAACCTCCTTCTTCAAGTTCTTTCTGTGTATGGACCTTCCGTACAGCTCGAGCCTCTGCGCCAGAGCAAGCATTTGTTGGTTCGTTATTTAATTCATTTCTTCATGCAACAAACACGGAACTCCCAAATCTGTGCTGGGCTGTGCACTAGGAACAAGGCATCAGATACGGTCTTTAACTTGAAGTCCCTGTCACAGTCTTATGGAATAAGAGAAATTTAGTTTTTATGAAAGAGAATAGTGAAAAGTAGCTGTGCCAGCTGTGAGCGGGTGGTGGACAGTGCCAAGCTTCGCAGATTTGCAGGGTGAGCCATCACTCTTCAAATCTTCAGGTGGGAGTGGGATTTGAGCTGCACTTGAGAGGTTAATAGGCAGTTTGGCAAGGAGTGGCCTCTGGTAGAAGAAAATGTCTGAGCAAAGTCTGAAAGAAAAACCGAGGCTTTTAAGGAACCAAGGCCGTACACTGCCTGGGGCAGATATCTGCCCTCCTGGAAGTAACGGAAACGGAAGAAGTCAGGTTAGTAGGAGACTGAGAGATTTGTGGAATGAAGTTACACCCTTTTAAAAATCGAAAATGGACACTGAACACTATGTCAGAAACTAATGTTGTACTATATGTTGGCTAATTGAATTTGAACTAAAAAAAAAATATGGAAAATGGAAACTAACAAGGCATGGGTATGCAGAATGAATTGAAGGGAAGAAAAACCAGAGTCAGAGATACATCAGAGACTGGCCATGGTGCAGACGCTCAAACATAAAACCAAAAGAGATTGACCGTAATGGAACTGGAAAAGAAGGAAAGAATGAGGGAGATAGAAGGAAGACAGATTCAGCTGAAGTTAGATATGAATAAAAACTAAGAGATAATAAAGATGAAGGAGGCAGGACTTTCAAATATTATACCTTGATAAAGCAAGATGATGTTGCAGGAAAAAAAAAAAGTTTAAAGAGAAGGGTACCTAGAAAGGGCAGGGGATGGTGTGCAAGGATTTAGGTAGGATGAATTTGAAGTGAGATTGGGGGAGTTTAGGGAAATTGTACAATTGCTAGAATACTCTTATGTCTAGAAGTCCATAGATCAATAGGTCATGTTTAGATCAAATTACATAAGGTATCCTTTGAGTTATAGGCTCTAAGAGTTATGGGCTCTTGAAGGAAGAAAGTACAAAAAGAAAACTGGTGAGGCCTGAACATGAACTGAATAGATCTATTGCAGGCATTTGTCCTATGAGTGGACGTTCAGTATTTTTTTAACTTTTACTTACATCTGATAATTTCACATATTATTAGTAAGTCTGCCCTAGAAAAACTGCTTTCCCAGCATGTGGAGTGGGCATGTGATCTAGGTTCCACCAGTTAGATTCATCCAGGATAAGATTTCAATTTAAATGTATAAAGCAGGAATGATACCATAGGGAAATCACATATTTTTTCAGTGGTGAGATATGGGATTTCTTAAGTCTGTAGATCATTACCTTTCTTCAGATCTGGAAAATCCTTGGTCAGCTTTTCAAATGTTGTTTTGCTCTATTTTTCATTCTCCATTTCTGAAATTGGAATTACATCTTCATACCTTGTCCTTCATTTCTTTTACCTTCTCATCCATATTTTCTTTTTCTCTCCATGTTGCATTCTGAATAACATATTCTTAATCCACTAATGCTTGTTACAGCTGTGTTTAATCAGCTGTTAAATCCACCTACTGAGTCAACGTAATTATAAACTGTAATTTTCAATTCTAGAAGTTCTGGTTCTTTTTCAAAACTATGAAGCCAATATTTTTTTCCAGTTTTATTGAGACATAATTGACATACATCACTGTATAAGTTTAAGGTGTTCAGCCTAGGGGCACCTGGGTGGCTCAGTTGGTTAAGCATCTGTCTTCTGCTCGGGTCCTGATCCCAGGGTCCTGAGATCCAGCCCCACATAGGCTCCCTGCTCAGCGGGGAGCCTGCTTCTTCCTCTGCCTGCCGCTCCCCCTGCTTGTGCGCTAGCACCCTCTCACTCTCTCTCTTTGTTAAATGAATAAATAAAATATTTTTTAAAAATAAGGTGTTCTGCCTAATGGTTTGACTTCCATATATTGTGAAATGATTGCTGCTATAGTTAGCATCCACTATTTCATATAGATATAATAAAAAAAGAAAGCAAAGAAAGAAGGAAAAAAGCTTTTCCTTGTGATGAGAACTCTTAGGATTTAACCTTTGAAAAATTTTCATGTATATCATGCAGCAGCATTAACTGTAATCATCATGCTGTCCATTACATCCTTGTACTTAAGTTCTTATTTATCTTGTAACAAGTAGTTTGTACCTATTGACAATCTCTCCTAAACCCTTTCCCAAACCCTGCCTGTTAACCACAAATCTGATCTGTTCTTCTATGATTTGGGGGGTTTTTTTGGTTTTTGTTTTTGTTTTTAGATTCCACATATACATGAGATCATACAGTACTTGTCTTTCTCTGTATGACTTATTGCACTTAGCATAACGTCCTCAAGTTCCATCCATGTTGTCCCAAATGGCAAGATTTTCTCATTTTTATGGCTAAATAATATCCCATTATATATATATATATATATATATATATATATACATACATACACACACACACATATATCCCATCTTATATACATATATATATGTATGTTCCATGTATATATATGTATATTCCAGAGTTATATACCACAACTTCTTTATCCATTCATTCGTCAGTAGACACTTAGTTTGTTTTCATATCTTGGCTATTGTAAATAATGCTGCCATGATGCAGGTGTGTTTTTTAAGTTAGTGTTTTTGTTTCCTTTGGCTATATTCCAAGAAGTGGAATTGCTGGATCATATGGTGGTTCTGGTTCTGTTGTTTGTTTTGTTTTTGTTTTGAGGCTCCTCCATACCATTTGCTATAGCAACTATACTCATTTACAATCCTACCAGCAGGTAAGTCAAATTGTTGAATTTCCTCTTCCTTGCAGATGTTTACCACCTTTTCTTCTATTTCTTTAAACACATTAATGATATTCATTTTAATATGTATAACTGATAATCCCAATATTATTCTATCTATTGTTCTAGTTGATTCTTACTCATGTCACTGTGTTTCCTTGTGTAATTAGTCCTCTTTGTGCACTGCTCAATGTCTTGGCAAAATTATATGCAATGAATTTTTGAGGCCAAGATGAAGGCGACTTCCTGAAAAAATAATATATTATTATAAATATAAAAATAAATATAAATATAAAACCTTTTGTTTCTCCCAGGCAGGTGGAGTACTATCAGCCCAAAAGGATCCTAAAAATAGTTATTGGCTGGACATTTCCTGAGCCTTCAAGATGAAGTTAAACCCAAGCTTCTCAGGAGAAGTTGAAAGCTCATTCTTTCCAGTTTTCCTTGCTAAGCTTAGCTGACTTCTGCTGAGCTCCATTACAGTTATTGTAAGTGGGATGATAGAGGTAGGTTTACTTCTTGTTCATCCTTGCCTTATGGGAATAGCTCTTTAATATTAATGTTAATATTAAACTTAATATTTGCGGAGAGCATCTTACTTGCTTTTCCATTTTGGATAGGTGCTGGGTCTTGACATCTGTTCCTCTTATTTCTCCTATCCAGAGTCTGCCAAAACTATAGCTCAGTTTTGCAGTAATTAGCAAATGTCTTCAGAGCTACAAAAGTCAGTGCTTCCCTTACCTATCAGATTCCATCTTTTGCTTGGATTCTGCCCTAGTAGTTGCTTGCTACCATTTTAGTACTTTGATGCTTTTAAGGAGATATGGTCAAATCTTACCCAATATTTTTTCATTTTTCTTCAAGGAGTTTGGTCCAAATTAATTAGCCCATAATTACTAGAAAGGAAATTGGAGTTGTAGGACTGTAACATCAAGCATACTCCACCAGATGAACTGAGAAGCCGAGAAAACATCACCATAGAAAAGAGCATGCCAAAGTACAAGGAGAGGTGATAGCAAGAAAGGGAGCCTGGACACCTTCTAAGTCCCTACTAGCTATGGCCCATTCCAGAGTTCTCAGTGTTTTCCACTCTTGGAATCTATGAGATTTTCCTGGATTATCACAGAAATCCCCCTTTTTTATTTTAGCAAAAATTGTTTTCAACTTAAAGACTCTTAACTACACTAATGTACTCTCAGTATGTGCCTCTCTACCTTAATGCTTTTATCTTCTAATATTTAGATCAATATTTCCCAAATGACAGCCGTATACTTCCAACAGATCTTTGTTCTAGTTAACTTGATCCACTTATAATTCCTCAAATAGAACTCATACCTTTTTCAGTTGTTATCATTTGCTTCATCAACTAGAATGATTTCTCATTTCACCATACTTGTCAAACACTACTTACCTGGAAAACCATCTCGATGTTCTTATAATTCACAATGCCTTTACTGTTTATGGAGTAGATTTAATCTCTTCTTTCCTCTGAAATCCATGATACATTTTTTTTTTATCCTTGCCATTCCTTCCTCTTCACTCCCTCTCTTAAGATACTGAACAGGACAGATACAATGGAGGTGACCCATGACACCTAGACGTAAGCACCCAGACTGACATTCCCCTTCAACATATATTCAACTGTTTATGAAATTGTCAAATTGTTCTGTTCTCCTTCCCATATTTCTTCATCTTATATGAAAAGAGTGTCAAAAGATAACACACATTTTAATTTTATTTTTCAATTTTCCAGAGTTCTAAATTGTGCTTCTAATGTGCAATTAATTAGCAGGCAGAGAGAGAGAGGAGGAAGCAGGCTCCCTGCTGAGCAGAGAGCCCGACGCGGGACTCGATCCCAGGACCCCGAGATCATGACCCGAGCCGAAGGCAGCGGCTTAACCCACCGAGCCACCCAGGCGCCCCGGAGCGGATGGTTTTAAAGAATTTTCCCTTCAGTTTCTGGAGTGAGAAGAGCTGTTCCGGTTGGGCGGATCCAGGTTGGGTCCAATGGAGCGGAGGAGGAGGGGAAGAATTTCTTCCGTAGGGTCCTTTGGCAATATCTACACTCTTGGTCTCAGGTTGGAGGTTCAGAAGACAACACTGAAAAAAACCAGCAGAGAGATATAGCTAGGAAGTGCAGGCAAAACTTCTCCGTAGGTTTGGTAGCGTGGCCGAGCGGTCTAAGGCGCTGGATTTAGGCTCCAGTCTCTTCGGGGGCGTGGGTTCGAATCCCACCGCTGCCAGGGTTTTGTTTCTAAATAGTCGTAGCCTTCATCTTTCCTTCAAATAAAAGTGTAGATTCCTGCGGCATTTGGCCAAATCTCAAAACGCAGTATCTGAATTTTCTGAACACTTGGCTCTAGTGAACGAGTGACTCAGTTTACCGGCGTGGAGCTCGTAAGTCAAGCGGATCTCTAGAAGACACACTCCTCAGGATCCTCGACCTCCTTTCTGTTTAAGGGAGAGAATAGGTGTTGCTTGCCAAAGAGATGGCATTTAACCTGGGGCACTCTAGAGAGTGGAGATAGTTTTGGAATCTTGACATAACCTTGAAAGCGCAGTAAAAGTTAAGGTGGGGCATAGAGGGCATCAGGGAGTGAAGTGAGCCTTTGTCACACCGTTTGCTCCTAAAAGTTAACTCGAAAACATTCGACAATCCTACTCAGAGCTGAAGTAACAAATTCAGACAGTCAAACCCAGCACCCAAAGTGGTACCTGGTGCTTTCCTCCCAGACCCTTAATGGGTCACCTATAGGGTGTTCCTTCTTATTTCCCTTTCCTCTTGCCTCTGGTGTCCACACAGCTACTACATCACCCCTTTCCCTGCCTCCCACCCGCTTTCTGCCTCTCCCTCCAAGCCCACCATAAGGACAGCAAAGATGCGTGTTAGGCAGGAAGATAATAATTGAAGGAGACAGTTGCTCACCAGGTCAGGGAAGTGATTCAATAACCAGTCTTAGCCAGGCAAGGAAAAACATCCGGACTCCTACCTAGCCGGAAAAGAGTCCTAGGATGGGTTTGAAGTCAGAATTATAGCTCTTTAAGAAACATTCTCACTTTCTGTCCTTTGAGGGCAATGCCTTTCCTGCCCCATGTATGTGTACAGCCTTTGGTACCCAGAGGATGAATTGGGCATGATTTGGATACATATATACAGATTTGAATACATACTGCTTACAGATTTATGTTCAGGCACTGTCCCCTCCTCAAGACTTCAAGAAGGAGTAATGGGCTCATTCTAGTAAATGGTGATGGAACTTGACTGTCCTGTGCCCTAAAGGAGGCAAGAGCTCAGACTGTCCATCTGGCTTCTTACTCTAGTCAACCTCAACAATGATGACATTTTAGACTGGATAAATCTTTACTGCGGGGATTGGGGGTCATGTGTATTGTAGGATGTTTAGTAGCAGTAGTATTGTCCCAGTTATGACAGGATATCAGTAATATTGTCCCAGTTATGAAAACTGAAAATGTTTCCAGGCATTATCAATGTCCCCTTGGACATTGGAGGCAAAATCATCCTTAAAGACTGAGGGTACAACTGTCATGTCCCACTGTGTGGCTGGTCTTCTCAATACCCCAACAGTGACTTTTGAAGGGCAAAGTTTTCTAATTTTGTTGAAGTACAATTAATCATGTTTTTCTTTTATGGATCATGCTTGTGGTGCTGCATCTAAAAAAAATCTTTCCCTGATGCAAGGTGACAAAGATTTCATTCTAAATATATTTTTTTAAATTTTATTTATTTGACAGACAGAGATCACAAGTAGGCAGAGAGAGAGAGAAGCAGGCTCCCTCCTGAGCAGAGAGCCCAACGTGGGGCTCGATCCCATGACTCTGGGATCATGACCTGAGCCGAAGGCAGAGGCTTTAACCCACTGAGCCACCCAGGTGCCCCTCATTCTAAATATTTTGTGGTTTAGATTTATGATCCATTTTGAGTTCATTTTTTATGTGAAGTAAGGATCAAAACTGTTTTTTTAACATTTGTTGAAAAGCTTACCTTCTTAAACAGTACATTTATCATGAGCACTCAATAATGTATAGAATTGTTAAATCACTATATTGTACACCTGAAACTAATATAATGCTGTATGTTAACCATGCTGGAATTAAAATTTTAAAAACTTAATAAAAAATAAATTTGAAATGGTCACATTTCTCTACTGAATTGCCTTTGAAACTTTGTCAACCATTAATTGATAATATTATTTGTGGTTCTATCTCTGTACTCCTGTTCCATAGATCTACTTTTCATATTTTAATGCCAATACTATAGTCTTGATTATAGTAGCTTTTAATCTTGATGCCAGGCAGAGTGACTTTGCTCCAACTTTATTGTTCTTTTAAAGTTGTTTTTGGCATGCTATGTCTTTGAATTTCCATGGGAATTTTTGGAATCAGCTGGTCAATTTCTAAAAACAAAACAAAACCAGGGGTGCCTGGCTGGCTCAGCTGGAAGGCAAGTGACTCTAGATAATGGGGTTGTGGGTTCAAGCCCCACACTGGGTGTAGAGATCACTAAAATAAGTGTTCTTTAAAATAAAAACTTGTCTTAAAAATAAATAAAAACCAAGTCTTGCTGTTATTTTGATTAGGGTTACACTGAATCTGTAAATCAATTTAGGAATAATTTATATCTTAACAATATTGAGTCTTCTCATTTACAAATGTGAAAAAATTTTCCTTGTATTTAGGTTTTCTTCCATCCATCTCAGCATTTGTGTGTGTGTACAAATATTGGACATACTTTATCCCTAAGTATCTCATATTTAATTATTCTGTTGTAAATTGAATTGCTTTCTAAATTTTCAATTTCTGATTGTTCATTGCTAGGTATAATTATACATATGTAGATATAGTATAAACAGTAGTAATGCAATTAATTTTAAAATTTACCTTGTATCCAACAACTTTGCTAAATTCACTTATTACAGCTTTCTGTAGGTTCTGTAAGATTTTCACATAGCCTTTCACATTTTCTTGGAATAAGAAATACTTGTTTGTTTAAACCCGGATTCCTTCTATTTCAATTTTTTTCCATTATTGATTGGGCAAGAATCCCCAGAACAATGTTGAACAAAAGTGATGAAAGCAGATGCCTACATTTTGCACCCAGTCTTACGGGGAAAACATTCTGTCTTGTGTCATTAAGTGTGAAGTTCTTCATAGCTTCCCTTTATCAGGTTGAGGAAGTTTCCTTCTTTTCCTAATTTGCTGAGGGTTTGTGTCAGGAATGAAAGTGGACATTGTCAAATGTTTTGTCTGCTTTTTTTAGTAAGATCATATGATATTTCTTTTTAGTCTGTTGAAATAATAAATCACATTGATTTTGAGTATTAAGCCTACTTTACTCTTCTGGGATAAATACCACTGGATTCAGATATATTGTTATTTTAAATATTATGGATCCAACTTGCTAAAGCTATTCAACTAGGTGGGGAGGGGACTGGATTTCACATTTTAGCCACTGCCAGATTCGCTAACTCCAGAGTTACAGTTTCTTATTGTATTATTCTAAGAGAGGCCGTCATTTTGTTGATCCACAATCTACAAAACCGGCAGAAGGAAGTAACAGATACTAGCCCCCAGGCTCAAGTAATTACAACTCATCCCCCCCAGGCCGCTGCACTCAGAAACAAAGCCCGGGGCTCCGCCCGCCCCACCCGCCACGAGACAGGAACAGAATCTGCAAAGATGAAGCCTGCGCGTCTGAGTTTGGAGGCAGCCGCAGCTACAACGCCCCCCGCCCCCAACCCCGGATTTATCCTGCACAATAACCATTAGTCTCTCCTAACCTGGAAAATCTCTAAAGTGTTGATGCAGACCGCTCTGAGAGTGGCTCCAGAATCTCCCACAAGGCTCTGGGTCTCTGACAGTCTCCCAGATTCCTGGGCTGAAGCTTTGGGAGGGGTTTCTCTGTCCCACCTCTTCTATAAACTGTGTAAAAGGCCCCGGAAAAGTCAATACTTCAGAATATACTGATAGTCAGCGTCCGAGGATTAAATGAACCATTTAAGATCCACACTACCGTGTACTGGAAACCCCATTCTCAGCTGTCATTCAGGGATGTATTTGTTCTTAAAACTAAGGCGTTCAGTCCAGAGCTCCTTTCAGGTGTGCAGGAGGAGATAAGGGAGTGAGACGATTTAGTTCAACTCGATATGCATAAAAACACCAGACTGAAAGACAAGCAGAAGGACTCGGGAAGAGTCCTTCCTATATGTGGCTTCTTATTGTAATCTGCGGTCCTTTGCAACCCACGTGCTGTGTGGCTTGTGGTCTGGTAATGGTAGCCAAGCAGCATTTGGCAACTGCCACCCAGGCATTGATCCCCCCCAGGACCTTTCTTGGCTGTGTCACAGCAGGTGTCCCGAGAAAATAGCCTCTGTCTTCAGCCACTCTGACGAGACCCGCAGGACAAGTAAGCTGTCCTCAAAAGGTATACGAAGGCTTGTTGAAATCTCCTCAGGCACTGGTTTTCTCTGTTGTCTGCACTTGGGAAACTATAAAACACCGAGGCTTGGATCCCACCACTAGAGATCAGGGTGTCATCGGTCTAGAGTACGGCCTCCATGTGAGAAATTTTAAGAATTCCACACGTGCTTCTCATGAATCGAGTTAAGAGCTATGGCTCCAGGGACAATAGGAATCCTTTTGGACGTGATGTGCAGGGTCAAAAACCGGACCAAACCTGAGTGCTTTTGAAAAAAGGCATCAGCTATGAAATGAAGGTGACTTATAAACAGGGGCAGAATATTCTGAGATTGTGAAATCTGCCAGATAGGAGAGGGTAGCTGCAGGGATTGGAAGCCCCAGTCCGGCGTCTGTGCAGCTGTGGGACTTTTTCCTGTCACTTCTCACTAAAACGTCTTTCAGGGGAAAATGAGCACATGGTGTCACTGGGCTTAGAGGAAGGTCTGGAGAGGATGCTCCTTCCAGGGGCCCGGGCATGGCTGTGACGGGTGCATTGAGACTGACAGAATTTGTTCGCAGGGAACTTAAGTGCTGCTGTCTCTGCTCACCTGGGCATTTCCCCACACAAGTTCTGGAGCAGCAAGAGCAGTCTCAGAGGGTCGGTACTGCAATGCTGAGATGTCCACGTGGTGATCTGGGAGACCCCTAAAGTCCCCAAACAGTCAAATTCTAAAGGAATGAGCATCTACCCTTTCTCTCTGAGAACAGAAAGGAGACATCTCCCAGTATTTTAGGAATAGAGTATAAAACCATATACGGGCTTTGTGTTCTCAGAAGAAATAATTTAGCAGAGCCGCAAGTGTGAACTGTTTGATATCTCATCTGGTAAAAGGAAGGAAGGACTGTAGCGTTCCACTGGCATCTTTAGTTTATTGGTCAGACTCCAGCTCTAATTAGTGTTCAAGCATTTGCAAATACCCTAAATCTCCATTTGATAAGTCACGCTCCCAGGAAGGTAGGATTTTATGGCCTTAATTAGCTTGACTCTTCCTTTATCTTCCTTAGAAATCTGCAGCAAGAGGGGGAGGAAGCCAACAAAAATAAAACATACTCGGCACCTGCATCAGACCCACAGTTTTCTACTGTGTTTCAAATTGAATTCTCTCAGTAAAATATTCCTCTTGTTAGCCCTGGGTGGGAGATGAACAATCCAGAGCCTACAAGGGAAGTAAGCTTTTGCGATGAGCCCTGCTGTTCTCCCAACGCCACCCCCCCCCCAACTTGCTCTTAAGGTTAGGACTTTAGAACACAAATCTATGTGATAGAGCTGAGATGTAAAGAAAGTTACTATCAGAAAAAAAAGGCAGACCAGCCGTCCCCAAGTGGTAGCGTGGCCGAGCGGTCTAAGGCGCTGGATTAAGGCTCCAGTCTCTTCGGAGGCGTGGGTTCGAATCCCACCGCTGCCAAGCAAGATTTTTGCCAGTTGAGGAACTGAGGTCAAAAGATGAGGAATAAATATTCCAATAACTTGATAGGGTAGCACAGGATTGGGTGTGGGTTGAGTGGGTGAGTACACGAGGATCATGGAGGGTTGTCTTTCAGATCAGACTGTCGGAGTGCAGAAGGTCCCTGTTTTGCAGCTACGTAGCCTCTGGAAAGTCTTGCCATTTGGCAAAGCTTTTATATAAATCTTCAAAGACCAAGTTCACCAGGAGGCTAGGAGACCAGAAAAAAAAAAAAAATGTAAGACTTTACAGTGGTGCGTGTGTCCACAGAAGTAGCTGTCACACATGCATTGATAGGAGGATTGATGTAAGGGCTAGGAAGGGACAGGGAGTGTTTTTTTGTTTTACATTTTCCCCCTCGTAAATGGAAACGCAAAGAAGCTTTGCACCCAGTTGAGGAGCAAACATCACACAGTATCTCTTTTGGTCAGAGCGCAGAGCTCAGACCCGTGGGGGTGTACTATCACTGGCGCATACCAGCAACTTCAGAGCTGACTCCTTTGTCCCCAGGTCCCCACTGGCATGTTAGCTCTAGGCTCCCTGCTCCCTTTTCTGCCTCCCCACTGCAAAGCCCCATTTCTGGTCTCTCGATGCAGTGTCTCCCCTTACCTCCAGGTCTCCTTTCTGTGCCTGGAAGCGAGAAGGAAGGAGAGGGTCTGAGTGAAACTGTCAACAAGGAGGCAATACTCACGGGAGGAGGGAGGTATTTCAATTCTTGCAGATTTAAGTCCGGAATCCCTGACAACTAACTTGGAATGTTCACTCATGCTTGCTCTCAAAGAGCTGAAGAAGGTTTCTACCTCAAATCCAAACTCCTATTAGACATTTTCATCTCTTGAACTGTACGAACTTCCTGATCCGTGCGTGTGGTTTGGGAGCCCTGAAGAGTGGATGGGTGAGATTTGGTGTCCATAGTAACCCAATTTCAATGGAAGAGTTGTGTCTCTTTAGAGAGGCTGTGAAGGAGAGAGAGCCTTTGGGCAGAAAGGGAAATTTCATTTCAAGGAGGAAGTGAAGAAATGGAGGTGCCTCGAGTCCTTAAAAGAATGATGAAGAGAAACTTCAAGTTTTCTGGAGGCTTCTCGATCTAGGACTTTGAGTGTGGTTGTCCCCCTTTTGCTTAAGCATACCCACTTAACAAAAAATCATAATCCTTACTTAAGAAAGTATTCAGTCCCTACACTCACCTAGCTGCACTAAAATGGAGAGAAACAGTGATGCTGGAGTGGCCTCAATTTAAATTCATTGCAGTGGTCTCTAGCATGCCAGTCTTACTGTTTTTCATAAGCCTTTTAGTATACATTCTTTTTCTTTTTTTTTTTTTAATTTAGTATACATTCTTAAAGACTGTTCTTTCATCCCTTCTCCTGTGTCCTCAAAACAGCCACCACCTCCTTATACATTCTCACCCTCTGCTTTCTATTTCACTGAGAAAACAGAAGCAGCCATAGGAAAACCGCTAAGGTCCCCATTAACCTGCTTCTGAGTGTCTCTTTGCGTCTTGTTGCTGTGGATGACCTATGCAAGATCCTAGGCAAGCCATCTCTGCCTTCTGTGCTCTAGATGCCATCCTCAGTTGCTTACCCAAGAATATTCTTTCAAACAGTTGTTTCCTCTCTCTTCTGTAGGATCATTTCCAACAGCCTACTGGTTTGCTGTTATTATGATCCCATTATCAAATTAAAATAGTACATTCTGGCCCCAATTAGGGGATCAGATACAAGGCTCACCTTATATACCCACGGTCACTCTGAGTCTCCACGGGGCTCTTTCTAGGTCTCTTAGTATCATGCTAATGAGTGGTGTAAAGAGCTGAAATATGGGTGCATGGGTGGCCTGTGGGAATGGGTATTTCCTTTCTCCCTACTGCCTCCCCTCCAACACTCCTAGGAGGTGACGTAGATCAAGATGTATGCTTCTTGAACAAATTAGTGAGTGCCTTTTTTTTTTTTTTTTGCCCAGGATTGTGCTTGGCTCTCGGAGGCAAGGCTGGTCCTCAGGGATTCACTTTCTAGAATGCAAAAAATTATTTTCTCAAACAAATGGTGATACTCAACTCCACCATCTCCATCTAGTTTATAAAATGTGAAAGTAACTGAAGAGGTTAAGTATGAGATAATGTGGCAGAGTGGTCCAGTGCCCAGGGTTTAGATTACAGTCTCTTGGATTTGTGAGTTTAAATTCTACCACTGCCAATGCTTTGATTTTTTTTAAATAAAAAAATCCATCCTTTAAATTTCCCTTACATACTAAAAAGTCAGTACAAAAAATGCGATCTACAGCAGGTGTCTGATTCTGATTCATGAGGGACATCCTCACAATCCCGCTGGGCATATGTTACTGATTCCCACTGGGAAAGAAAATTATATATATATATATGCCTTTTCTATAGTTTACAGAGAAAAGAGAATTGCTGCTCTATGAAATAACTGAAATATTGTGATCTCTAAAAACCATTCTGATTAAAGAGAACTACAGCTTCTTAGATGAGTAGCTGATTTCAGATTTGGGACAAGAGACATACATGAAGACTTGGCAAGAAAGCAAGAATTTCTGAAACTCCTGGACCATATCAAAAGTTCTCAGGAGCCAACAAATTTCCGTTGACCAGAGATGGAACAAACTGATGACCAAAGGAATACTTACCGCAATACATTGAAAATAACAACACATAATGTTCTTTTACATGCAGTAAGAAAAACAACTCATTGATCACCAGTGGGAATAACTAGGGAGAAAATTATTTGATCAGGAATTTGGCAATTCTTGGATAAGAATCAAGCATTGTCTTTACCTATTATAAGTAAATTCTATGTAAGATAACTAAGTAGCTCTACTTGGTGAATAAAAGTTCTATGAAGAGGAAATCTAGCTAATGAATATGGAAGAAATATAACATTGGAAATCATGATTTAGCTGTGAAGATATTAATGTTTAACAGTAAGTTGATGAAGGAATTTACATTGGAAGGGTCAAGCTCTCTATATGCGAGCCCACTGACCAACATTAACATTTAAAACTGAATGTTTATTTGCCCCTGGAAGGGATACTCAATATGAAAAGTACATTGAATTTCTTCTGAAGTACTTTTGTAAAAATTCTGACCTGAACTTAATCAAGCATTAACAGTTAATGTTCTACTTTCAAGAAATGAAAGAGCAGAATAAATTATAATGAAAGAAAGCATTAGACAAAAAAGGAATGTACAACATTGTCTGAAAGAACTAATTCAATTTCTTTAATATCTCATTGGCAGAGAGAAGAAAAAGGAGAGAGAAACAGAGAGAGACTGATCTAAAAGAGAGGAGACTTAAAGACAATGCAATCAGATATATGTGTAAAGTTTGTTTCACTATTGATTAGGTTAAAAACCTATTTAAGTGCCATTTTGAGAAAATCGGGAAATTTTAATATGCACTATATATTAAAGTACAAAAGACTGAATGTTAACTTTATTAGGTATAAATTTGTGGATATGCAATAAATGTTCATATGACTAGAGAATCATGCTGAAATGTAAATAGTGATGATAAATGACACCTAGATTTGCTTCATCATACTTCATATAAAAAAAAATAGAAAGGGGGACCCTGTCTGGCTCAGTTGGTAGAACATGGGACTCTTGATCTCGGGATCATGGGACCCTTGATCTTGGGATCGGGAGTTCAAGCCCCGCATCTGGTATGGAGTCTGTTTTTAAAAAGAAAATAGAAGAAAAAGGGACAAATAAAGAAATCAGTAAAGCCCTGGAGATTGCTGAATTTGGATAATGATTATGATTATTGTATGTCACCATTTACTTTACATGAAAATTGATAAAATGACGATAAAAATGAAATTCCCTTAGACTTTTGAAAAGGTACCATTTTTATACTTAGTATTTACAAAAATCTGATGTGAAATATAATTTTCTACTTACATAGATAAAAACATTCTCATTCTCTAGAACCCATTAATATTTAGTATTCTATTTTTAGTGTCCTGATATGTATCCAGAATGTGTCAGTGTTGAGCATCCTGCTCATCTATGATTGGACTATATCATTGTATGAATTAGTTCCCGATAATTCAGATTAACTACCTTTATTTTAACTACATTTACCAGAGTTTTCCCTAATAAAACTCCTGTAAGATTATGGTTAGACATTCAGGATTGACCACTCATTATTTTAACATCGACATTTTATATTCTATACCTTGTTATTCTTAATATTTTGGGGAATAGTTCAGCATATATGTAAATAAATAACCACAAACCAAATGAATTTATTGATTTTTTCAATTAAAACACTTTATATTGGGGAGTTTTATGTTAAATTAAGCACAGACTACATAGAGAAAGTTCCCATATATATTCTAACTGCCTTACATCCACTCTTTTCTCCTATAGTGACAACGTGCACTGCTGCAGTATATTTTGCTGCAATCAATGAGACAATTTTGACGGTTCATTAATAATTAAAATCCATGGTCACATTTCACTATGGCAAAATACCTGTGCTCAAAAGTGAAGCTTGTTCCCAACAGGGTAAGTAAGAGAGGGTTGCAGGAAAGCGTGAGATGACCAGAGCATGCAAAACTACAGATCCTGCTCGGCTGACCCTACCTGCCTGGTACCGCACAGAGAGAGCAGCACGGGCTCCAAGGAGCCGCCCCTATCCCTGTCCTCACAGGCGCAGATATACCTGTCGCCCACTCAGGCGGCGACCGCACACTCGCTCCAGGCAAGGGCACTGGAGATGGCATGCCGACACTCTGGGGGACCTTCGCTGGCTGGGTGAGGTGTTCTGGGGAAGGCGAGCTCACACCAGGTGGGATCTGAAATGTCTGTGAAAGACGTGACCCAGAGCAAACGAGTCCATCCAGGATCACACCGAGCATCTCTGCCCCTCTTGTCTTCCGGGCGCCTCCGGGAAGCCCACAGAACCCTGAGCTACTTCAGCGAGCAGCCGGCCCTGCCAAAGGAATCCAGGTCGGTGCGCAGAGGAGGGGCGCCCAGGACAGGAGCTGCGGGAGGAGGGGAGCCACACTGGCCGCGACGCCCGGGCTCGGTGGACGTGGTCTCCCCGCCTAGCCCCAGAGCTTCTCCCATCACTTCCCGGTGGGTGACCCCGCGCCGAAAGTGAGCCGACGTCCTGGGGGGCAGCCGGGTTTGGTGCGTGTTGGGCGGGTGCATGGGTGGGTGGGGTGGGGTGGGGATGGAGCGGGCACGTCAGAACCCTGGGTTGGAGGAGGAGGCCGAGGGCCCTGAGAGCGGGCGTTCCTCCACCCGAGCCTGAGGTCCTGCGGTTCGCGGCCGCCTCCCCGGGGCCCACCGGGGTGGGTTCTCCTTTCATTTGCTCCGCAAACCCTGCCCCACCCGAACTCACGCAACCCTTTTGCCAACCCCTTTCCCCTCCCCGCTAATCCGGTTTCTGGCCCCCGGCCCACTCTCCCCCCGACCCTTCCCACTGAGGAAAGGAACTCGGAGAGGAGAAAGGAGGCAACAGGTGAGAGCCCGGGCCCTTGAAAATCGTGTCTTGAAAATCGCCGCCAAGGAGTGCCTGGCTACCGGCAGGTCGCAGCGCGTGTTTAACTCGCTTCAAAGGGAACTTCCGACCAATCCGGGGCAAAGTGCACCTGGGGGCGGGCGGGTGTCTTGGTCCCGTCATTTCCAGAAAGAGCAGTGACTCAGCCTTGACACCGCGCACCCTTCGATAGCTCAGCTGGTAGAGCGGAGGACTGTAGACTAGACACGTGTGTGGACATCCTTAGGTCGCTGGTTCGACTCCGGCTCGAAGGAGGTGCCTGATGCTTTTGCCGGTCCCCATGAAGG
The DNA here is from genome assembly GCF_030435805.1 of Mustela lutreola. Lineage (NCBI taxonomy): Eukaryota > Metazoa > Chordata > Mammalia > Carnivora > Mustelidae > Mustela > Mustela lutreola. The sequence goes on from NC_081296.1 coordinate 57,385,666, forward strand.
TCTCCACCCGCTAGTGCCAGAGGCCGAGCAACACAGGCTGAAGCCAGGAAATCACTTTCCGGGAGGAACTCCTACAGCTGTGTGTGTGCAGCGCCCAGGGAACACACCTGCACCATCTCTCTGCAGTTACCAGACCTGTGCCCTGCAGCTCAAAAACAGCCTGCTTGTTACTCATGCTTTATCAAGCAGTCCTAGCCAGCCAGCCCGGTCCTTCCATGCCCTTTTCCCCTTTATGCACCCAGTGCTCCAGCTCCATGATCCACCACTACTGGTTTGCTAAACAGACTGCCGAAGAAGTGGGCAAACAGGAGCTGCCCAGGACAAGCCACTGGAGATTGAGAAGCACACAGGCCATCACTGGAGTCCTGGACAACCACGGCATCTTTCTTGACACCCCCCCCCCCCAATCTCTGTCTCAGTCCCCTTCTCAGCTTCCTCCTAGGATGCTTACTGTCTCACTTCTGTCTAGCCCAACCTCGGACTCTGTCTCTTATCTCTCTGCCTGTCTGTGTGCGGGTACTTCAGGGTTTTTTTTTTTTTCCCACTGTAGGTCTCCTTCCTGGTCACTCAAATGGCTTATAAATACAGAGGCCTACAGAGACAGGAAACTGTCTTTCCACTGTGCTTTACCCAGCTGTGGGAGGGAACTCTACCCTGAGCTTTTCCAAGCCCATGCCAACTTTCCTCCTGTACGGAGGGAGGCTGACACTGGCAAGAGCAAAAGAGAGCAGGGCTCTCAGTGGGCCTTGATGGTCACCATGAGAACTTCAGGGGCCCATTCAGGTTGGCTGTCAGTATGAAGACAGGGCGGTGGCCGTTGGTGAACTTCATTTCACATGTCTTCACACCAGTTCTTCTGGCTGCAGGTGGGCTTTTGTTCCTTTGAAAGAGCAATGACTGCTCACCCTCTCTACCATGGTGGTAAACACACCTTGCACAGATTCCCCTGCAACTTCTTTTTTTTTTTTTTTTTTTTTGATTTTATTTATTTATATGACAGAGAGAAATCACAAGTAGATGGAGAGGCAGGCAGAGAGAGAGGGAAGCAGGCTCCCTGCTGAGCAGAGAGCCCGATGCGGGACTCGATCCCAGGACCCTGAGATCATGACCTGAGCCGAAGGCAGCGGCTTAACCCACTGAGCCACCCAGGCGCCCCTCCCCTGCAACTTCTGATGGAGAGTGAGAGAGAGAGAAATAGAGATAAAGAGAGAGACAGAGAAACAGGGTGAAAGAAAGGGAGTTTGAAAGCAAAAGGACAGACACAGATGAAACTCAGAGCCCTGAGAATGAAAACCGTAGGCAGCAAAGGCAGGGAGCAGAAGTGTAGAGGGAGTGGGGGTTGGGACTGGTAATATAGGTAGCAGCGGTCATCCACTTACCTCCTCACACAGGCCATTGACTTGTGGATTCTAACCAGTTTGCTAAATTGGGTGCTGACCACTTAAGGCTAAATGGGCAGCATTTTCCCCTGCCTTATCCACCCCCAAGAAGCAGATGAGGTGCCACAGTCAGAAAGCACCCAGGAGGAAATGGGTTAAGCTTCCACAAAATAGAAAAGATCAGGGCTTTGCCAAAGGGCAGAGCCAGGTTACAGGGGTTTGAGGCTAGGACGATGGGATGGGGAGTTTGGGTGCCGGGAAGAGTACAAGGCAGTGGCCCTTGCACTCTTCTCTCATGTGGAAGGACAGTCCAGAGACTTGATGGACAGCTGAGGTGCATCACGGAGAGGACTTGCAGCAGATCCCTGATTGGAATGTGGCTCTCTGAAGCCCTGCCCTCCCCTGACCCCTGAGCCCACAAGTACCTTTTTCCATTCTGTCTCTGACTCATAAACTGTGGACTGTGCATCCCCACATATCTTCCTTTATTGGCAAGCTGCTCCCCGTCTCTCTGCCCCTCTGCAATCTCAACTGTCTCAGTGCTAACTCCCATTGAGCCTGAGTTGGTAGAGTCTGTACTGGTCCAGGAGGCAGTGTCATCATGACCCCACAAGTGACTTCAGGAGGAGCCTATAGTTCTGCAGCCACGGAGAACAACCAGCATTGAATGTCACCATCTGCAGAGATGAGTGGAGAGGGAACAGGTAGAAATGTAGGCCTTCTTGGTTATGCACCTTGAATGCCATGTGGAGGCGCTGAATCTTTGGGAACCTAGCTTTGGGGAAATATCTAGTCGGAGGGTGTGGTCAGGGGGGCAGTGGCCTCTGGTGAGCAGCACACTGGAGGGTGAGCCCCTGTCTTCCAGGCTGACCCTTCCTGCATGGTACCTCACAAAAATTGCTGCCCCTCTCCCACTCCTCACAGGTGCAGATACACACTCGGGAGGTGATCACACACTTGCTCCAGGCAAGGGCACTGGAGATGGCTTGCCGGGCCTCTGGGGGACCTTCGCTGGGTGGGTGAGGTGTTCAGGGGAAGGCGAGCTCAAACCAGGTGGGATCTGAAATGTCTGTGAAAGACGTGACCCAGAGCAAACGAGTCCACCCGGGATCACACCGAGCATCTCTGCCCCTCTTGTCTTCCGGGCGCCTCCGGGAAGCCCACAGAACCCTGAGCTACTTCAGCGAGCAGCCGGCCCTGCCAAAGGAATCCGGGTCGGTGCGCAGAGGAGGGGCGCCCAGGACAGGAGCTGCGGGAGGAGGGGAGCCACACTGGCCGCAACGCCCGGGCTCGGTGGACGTGGTCTCCCCGCCTAGCCCCAGAGCCTTTCCCATCACTTCCCGGTGGGTGACCCCGCGCCGAAAGTGAGCCGACGTCCTGGGGGGCAGCCGGGTTTGGTGCGTGTTGGGCGGGTGCATGGGTGGGTGGGGTGGGGTGGGGATGGAGCGGGCACGTCAGAACCCTGGGTTGGAGGAGGGGGCCGAGGGCCCTGAGAGGGGGCGTTCCTCCACCCGAGCCTGAGGTCTTGCGGTTCGCGGCCACGTCCCCGGGACCCACCGGGGTGGGTTCTCCTTTCATTTGCTCCGCAAACCCTGCCCCACCCGAACTCACGCAACCCTTTTGCCAACCCCTTTCCCCTCCCTCCTAATCCGGTTTCTGGCCCCCGGCCCACTCTCCCCCCGACCCTTCCCACTGAGGAAAGGAACTCGGAGAGGAGAAAGGAGGCAACAGGTGAGAGCCCGGGCCCTTGAAAATCGTGTCTTGAAAATCGCCGCCAAGGAGTGCCTGGCTACCGGCAGGTCGCAGCGCGTGTTTAACTCGCTTCAAAGGGAACTTCCGACCAATCCGGGGCAAAGTGCACCTGGGGGCGGGCGGGTGTCTTGGTCCCGTCATTTCCAGAAAGAGCAGTGACTCAGCCTTGACACCGCGCACCCTTCGATAGCTCAGCTGGTAGAGCGGAGGACTGTAGACTAGACACGTGTGTGGACATCCTTAGGTCGCTGGTTCGACTCCGGCTCGAAGGAGGTGCCTGATGCTTTTGCCGGTCCCCATGAAGGTCTCCACCCGCTAGTGCCAGAGGCCGAGCAACACAGGCTGAAGCCAGGAAATCACTTTCCGGGAGGAACTCCTACAGCTGTGTGTGTGCAGCGCCCAGGGAACACACCTGCACCATCTCTCCGCAGTTACCAGACCTGTGCCCTGCAGCTCAAAGCAGTCCACCTTGCTTCTGCTTTTTGAAGCAGCCCTGACTAGCCACTTCCCTCACCACCCTCTGCACTTTGCAGTTTTATGCCCCCACCACTTGTGCCCTGTGTTCTGCCATCAGCACCCATTTGCCCAAAGAGGTGGCCAAACAGGTGCTGCCCAGGGCAAGCCCTGGAGGCACACAAACATATAGGCCACCGTAGGGGGTCACTGTCAACTATGGCATCCTTGAAGACTTTACTCTTCCACTCCGTGTCTCTCCTCCAGTGGTATTCTGTTCTCTTCTTTTTGTCTCTCTGTGTTTTTGTTCCTGACTCTGATGCTGTGTACATACTTTAACCTAGAGAGACAGAAACTGCTCATTTTCCTGCTTAGTGTAGTATTTGTACAGAATTGCCGTTGGAGAACTTTCAAATTGCCAATTCTCTACTTCACTTTAGCTGACATTTGTAGGATGCAAATGCAGTTTTGTCCATGCAGTTTCAGAGGGCTGTTATAACTGTCCATGGCCTATTTAGGTGGCTGGTCTCATGTCTCAACTGTTGCTTCTCGGTTTTATTTGTACTGGTTTTGTTTATTTGTACAGGTTTTATTTGTACTGCATTTTTTGCCTCTTGGAGGTTTGTGGCTCTTGTTGTAAGAGCAGTGGTCCTCCTCTGTTCACACCATTTGGCACACACAGATGATCTACATGAGGATTTTATAGCTTTTTCTCCACAAAGTGATCTGAGTTTTGAATATCACCATATACAAAAATCAGAGTCATGCAATCAAGGATGGAATCTTTGGCCTCTCTTTGACATTCTAGAATTCTATCCCTTTTAAACTGAGCTAATGCTTCCACCATTACATTTAGAATTATTTTTCTTGTCTGCTAAGAAATGTACTCTGAGAATTATGAACTGAGACAGGTATTCATCAATAAGGGAATAGTAAGTCCTGCATCCTCTTAGCTCAAGAATCCATGTCATTTGATTCAAAAGAGCTGTCACTCCTTAGGATTGGTGTTCAGGTATGTTTTATTCACAGTTGTTTTTTTTTATAACCTCCTAATCTGCCTCAGGTACTGCAACTGTACCAGGGAAATAGAGATTAAAATAAAGGTATTGCTCTAAAACAGTTTAGTGTCTGTAGGGATCAGATAGATGGAGCAGATAATTACAATATAATATCTTGAAAACTGCAATAGAGGTAGATAGAACATTCCATGCAATCTTTCAGGCTGAGGTAGAGGTCAGGGTAGAAAACATGGGATGTCTCTTGGTAGTGCCAGTGTACTGGACTCGGTTGAGTTTTAGAAGAGTAGAGTAGATCTGTGATCAAGTGAGTTCAGTGGATGCAGAACAGTTTTAGGAAAAATAAACAGAAACTTGAAGGGTGTTGATTTTGTGTGTTACCATGTATGATATCACTAGAGCATATGTATAACCCCAGGACTAGCAAGAAATGAAGATATCAACAATTGTGCCTGAAATTTTATCCACTCTCATCATATCCCTAGGGTTCTAATTGCTGCTCATCTCAGAAGCAAGGGGAAGATTTCTTAACATCTCTTTTGAATCTTCATAAAGAAGGTACCATGACTTTATCACTTGATCTGTATATTATTCTACCAGAATAGCCAGCAGAAAAATGGATAATGTCCATGCACTTCAGTATTCACCTCCACTCATTATCATTTTCTCTGCACATGCTTTTTTTGTCGCTGCCTGGTTTGAGTCAGCTGACGGATAAAGGCAGAAATATTGCAGATGCCAAGAGAGAAAAATCTTATGTCAAATGAAGGCTTTGCTTCTGTTTAGATTTGACAAGAATAGGGAACAGGGAAATTTCCACTCAAGATCCCTAGAGGGGATCCTAGCTCTTGATCTCTGGATTGTGAATTCAAGCCTCCGTTGGTTTGGGTGTAGACATTGCTTAAAAATAATATATTTTGGTAAGTAGGACACAGGGTTTGAACTTAGGACCCAAAGATCAACAGTTAGATGCTTAACTGACTGAGCAACACAGATCTCTTGAAACTGTTTTTCTCCTCAGACCTCACCATCTCTTTACCCCCTGGGGAGCCTTTCTCAGCAAGTACTGTCTCTAACTGGGTTCCTGATGCCTGGATCAATATAATCCTCTAATGCAGACACTCCCCAGTGGCAGCTAAATGGCTCTAAACAGGTTATAAATAAAACTGCTTACCTTTCAATAATGGAATTAATTAGAAACCAAAGCTTTTGTTACTCTGCTTCTGTCTCTGCAGTTGTGCTAATACCAGGGTATTGGCCCAGGGTGCCTGGCTGGCTCAGCTAATAGGGTGGGTGACCCTTGAACTTGGGGTCAGGAGTTCAAGCCCCACATTGGGCATGAAGCACACATTAAAATATATTTTTGGGGGGGCCCATGGGTGGCTCAGTGGGTAAAGCCTCTGCCTTCGGCTCAGGTCGTGATCTCAGGGTCCTGGAATGGAGCACCATATCGGGCTCTCTTCTCAGCGGGGAGCCTGCTTCCCTCTCTCTCTCTGCGGGCCTCTCTGCCTACTTGTGATCTCCCTGTCAAATAAAAAAATAAACATACAAAAAAATAAAAATTTTTTAAAAGGCTGTAGTCCAAGACTGATAAGAGTGGCTACTGGCATGTAAAATCCATAAATGAGAAAACACAAGACCCAGCTTTGAGTGGGATATATTTTCAATTAGTAATGGTTAAGGGGAGAGTGGGAGAATGTCAGCCTCTATCTGTTCATGATGGAGGATGAGGGATATCTTCCTCTCAGGTGCACTTTTGCCTGCTAAGTTCCATATTGTACACAGACTGAAATATCTTGGGGCACTTAGTGGCACAGTTCTCTTATTTAAGTATCAGATATCAGATGGGTGCACCTGAGTGGCTCAGTTGGTAGAATGTCCTAGAGTGTCAGACTTGAACTCATGGTTGTGAGTTCAAGCCCCAGCTTTGGCGAGGAGCCTATTAAAAAAAAAAAAAAAAAAAAAAAAAAAAAAAGTTAGATATCACATAAAATCAGAGCCTACTCCACCTAAAATCACTGAGCACTTTCCAATAAACAAAACTTTCTAAAATAGGGAGCAGTGAGGTCCTGGAGCGTGGTGGCCATGAAAGATATTATGGTGACTCAGGATCAGAAGGCACTTTCCCCTCTCTTTTTTGACCAGGCGGAAGAGAACATTGTCTGAGAAGTCACACCTGAGATGAAAGCCTAAAAAACAAGCAGTTTCTTCCTAAGCAGGGCTTGGTTTCCCAGTGCTTTTCCCATCCCTGCAGCTTCATGGTTTCCCTCAGTATGTCAGATAATAGGGCAAGAATCTGAGTCGGGGGGACTGAGTTCCTGCCCCTCTGTCCTGCAGCATGAGGGGCAGGCCGATACTGCCTCAGAAGATGGGCCGACACCTTACAAGTGAGTGTTTCTTCTTCTCATCTTAATATTTTACTGAAAATATTGGAGGCCCCAAAAGGGCCACATCTGAAGTAACTAACTTTATTTTTAAAGATTTTATTTACTTGAGAGAGAGAGAGAAATAGAGTGAAGAAGCTGAGGAGAGGAGCAGAAGGAGAGGGAGAAGCAGGCATTCCCCTGAAGGAGGGGCCTGATTCAGGGCTCCATTCCAGGACCCTGGGATCCTGACCTCAGCCGAGGGCAGACGCTTAACTGCCTGAGCCACCCAGGTGCCCCTGAAGTAACTAACTTGGTCAATTCAATACTCTCCATTCCCACCTGCACCCAAACTCTGTGACTCAGTCAAAATATGCCATATTTCCTGGCTTATAAACATGAGGTAGGGACACCTGGGTGGCTCAGTTAGTTAAGCATCTGCTTTCAGCTCTGATCATGATCTAAGGGTCCTGGGGTCAAGCCCTGAGTTGGGCTCCTTGCTCAGTGGGGTGTCTGCATCTCCTTCTTCCTCTCTCCCCACTTGTGCTCTCTCTCTCAAATAAATAAATAAAATCTTAAAACAAAACAAAACAAAACAAAACACCAGGTGGTGATAAGGTTCTCACTCTGATTTCATCCTTCTGTCTTTTATCAAATTCCTTCCTATTCTCTTACTCAGTTCAGGATCATCTTTTACCAGAATCTTTTCCTAGCTCCCCAAGTGTCAGTTTGGTTCTCCTCCTCTTTGCCTCTTTGGTACTCCTAGATTACTTTTGCCTTTCCACTTATCACAATATACTGGTAGTATACTTTCACGTCCTCTTTAGGAGCAAGCTCCTTGAAATCTGGGGCAATTAATTCTTTCTGGTATCATCAGCACCTTGCACAGTGCCTTGCAGAGGACAGACACCAGTGAATGTGAAATTATTAACTGGCCTAAGGCATTTTAACATCAGCTCAAGAAAGACTAGGGTTCTGAGCGAATTATTACATTTTGGAGTAATAACTAGAGATCTTCTTTCTTGAAAGACAAAAAAAGCTCACAGTTTCTTTCTTCTAAGGTAACAACCAGAGATGACATATATCCCATGTAAAGAGTCCAGGGTTTTCTGTGATGAAAACCAAGTGAGGAAATGTCTGAGAATTACACAGTAAGCTATTCAAATTAACCCGACTGCTGAGGAAATCTGAAAGTTGAAAAAACAAATGAAAACATCTGCTTGATGGCTCTGGAGAAATAACAAAGATGAGAAGCATTACTCAGCCAAAATATGAGAGAGGTAAAAATCCAGAGTGAAAATAACTAGAAAATTCCCACATTTAAGTAAATAGCTCATATTATGAAGCCAGTGTGAATTATATATCCAAAGCAGACAAGAACATAAGAGCCAGTTTCATTCATAAACATGGATATAAAATTCTAAACAAAAAATTGCAAACTAAACAGAGCTATATATAAAAATTGTATCTGACAGAATTGGAGTTACTAGATAAAAGTAAGACTGATTTAACAGCAGAAAAATCAATGTACTTCACTACACTAAAAGAGCAAAGGAGAAAAATAATGACTATTCTAATAGGTGCAGAAAATTAGTTTAATAAAAGTCAATATGTGTCATGATAAAAATGATAAGTAAACTATGAATAGAACACACACTTACTTAGCTTGATGAAGTGTACCCACCAAAAAAAAGTCTCATTGTATCTTGTATCTAACAACATATTTAATGGTGAAATTGCATTAAATTTCTGAGACTGAAACAAGATTAGGATGTTCACTAATCTCCTATTCAATATTATACTGAAAGTTTTCATTAGAAGAAATGAAAATGAAGAAATGATTGTGTAAAAAGAGAATTTAAGAAATCTACAAACTAACAATACTGTTGACACCAGTTGTGGGATTTAAGATGCATGGACTGATGAATGAACTCCCTCCTAGGTGTTTCTCCCTCTTGTGCATCGGATGGCTTTTAATGACAATAATTAGTCTCAAGCACCTTCTCCTCTCTTCTCTCTTCCTGCTAGACTCTCTGGTGAGGTTGTGAGGTATGAGGGCTCACATACATCTTCCTCCCACTCCCACCTTGCAGTTAAGCTGATCAGGTGAGCAGTCCTGGCCAGAGATGTGTGAGCACAAGTGATGTAAGTGTCCACTGTGCCAATCCTGTGCTCTTCTTTCATCCTTGGTGACTGTGCAGACTTGACATTGAGGAGCCTGGATCCCTAAGCTTCTGCTGCAGCCCACAAGACTGTGATATGAGTAAAAAAATAAATCTTCATTGCATAAAGGCAAAAAAGAAAAAAAGAAACCTCCAGGTTTGTTACTAGAAATTATAAGCAATTTTAATAAACTTAGCAATACTAAAAGTCAATATTCAAAGATTACTTACATTCTTCTATACATCATCAATTGGTTAGAATATTACAATTTTAAAAGAGTACCTTTATAATAGCATCAAAAAGGGCAAGCTACAACAGAGCCAGTGGATATAATAGCATCAAACAATGAAATACATAGAAACACATCTTTTTAAAATGTGCAAAAAATATCCAGGTATGAAATGCAAAATATTACTGAAGAATAAAAGAAAAGCTATATAAATGGAAAACTCAATATTATAAAAATGCCAAATTTCTCAAAGTAATCTATGATCTTAAAATCCAATAAAAATCCACAATTGGGCAGTGCAACTTGACAATTCTAAAGTATATATAGGCATGCTCAGGTTAAAACTAGTTAATAGACTCTTGGAGAAGAACAGAGAAGACCTGCTGTATCAGGTAATGATCAGTATTACTTTGAAGACACAATTTAGTCAGAGTAGTAGTGACAAAGGATAGGCAAATATACCAATGGAACAGTACAGTTTAGAAATAGTTGAATAGGGGCACCTGGGTGGCTCAGTGGGTTAAGCCTCTGCCTTCGGCTCAGGTCATGATCCCAGAGTTGTGGGATCGAGCCCCATGTTGGCCTCTCTGCTTAGCGGGGAGACTGCTTCCTCCCATCTCTCTCTGCCTGCTTGTGATCTCTCTCTCTCTCTCTGTCAAATAAATAAAAATAAATCAGTAAAGAGAAAAGAAAAAGATGAATAGTTGGGGCACCTGCATGGCTCAGTCAGTTAAGTGTCCAACTCTTGATTTCCACTCAGGTCATGCCAGCCCCATGTTGGGCTCTGCCCTGAGCAGGGAGCCTGCTTGAGATTCTCTTTCTCTCTCTCCCCCTGCTGCTCCTCCACTTGCCTCATTCTCCCTAAAAAATTTTTAAAAATAGATGAATGGTTGGCTACTGATTTATGACAAATCTTACACTGTAGTGCAGTAAGGAAGAAAACTGTCTTTAATAAATGGTGATGGATCATTCACCTAACACAATGGGGGAAATAAATCTTGATTCAAGGCACATATCACATGTAAAATGATCAATGATAAACCTAACTGTGAAATGTAAGACAGTAAAGGTATTTTTAAAAATGTAAGAGAATTTCTTGATGACAATGAGAGAGGCAAATATTTCTTAAACAAGTCATATGAAAACAAATATAAAGAGCTAAAACTGATAAATTGTACTACATTAAAAGTTAAGATCTTCTCTTTTTAAAAATTTCATTGAAAAAATTAAATGAAAATTCCCATTGAATGCAAGTCCCTGCCACAGAGAATGTATTTGCATATCCAACAAAGGATTTACGTCCCAAATATATGAAGAGTGCCTAAAAATGTATAAGAAAAACAAATGATAACTATCCTAAGGGCTTCTTCTTTCATCAGTTTTTAAAGCATTGTCATTTCTGAAATGATTTTTTATGAGCTTTTATTTCATCTAGAAAAAAATGGGTTCTTCTAAAACTTAGCAAATAATGTTTATATGTACCAAAGGTTTAAATAAAACATTTTTTTAAAGATTTTATTATTTATTTGACAGAGAGAGATCACAAATAGGCAGAGAGGCAGGCAGAGAGAGAGAGAGAGAGAGGAGGAAGCAGGCTCCCTGCTGAGCAGAGAGCCTGATGCAAGACTCAATCCCAGGACCCTGAGATCATGACCTGAGCCGAAGGTAGCGGCTTAACCCACTGAGCCACCCAGGTGCCCCTAAATAAAACATTGTTAAAGCCTTAAAATTCTTCTTTGAGTTTTTATGTGAAATATTGAGCTTCTTCAGGAAAATAACTTTTAATATCTAAAGCAAAGGATATTAAAATTAATCACTTTTAAAGATAGATAAATATTCATACAAAAAGGCTTTTCTTTATCATCTTCTACCTAAGAGAAACACAAACTATTTCACTACCTTTAATAAACTCTCAAACTACTTCTGTTTAAAAACTTTAAATCAGATGAATCACATTTTTCAACTCTCACGGGGCCAAAGGTGTTCTGATTTCACATATTAAAGAACTACTTTATAACTTTTGATAGCTCAAACAGCCAATAACACATAACTGCTACTGTTTCTAGATAGTCAAAAGTCAGAAAGAATTGCATGATTGCAGAGTATTTTAAGTTATGTGAAGTCATTGATCTTTCATATGTAATTCAAGTATGATATTGTAATTAAAAAGTATCACTTTTAAAATCTAACCATAATAATAAAGTCTGGAAAATTAGTTTTGTCTCCACCTTTAATTTACATTGTTAGATATTGGAGCTTTAAGAACCTCTTAAAAATTCAATAGACCTTACTTTTTTAAAGTGAAGTTTCAGGTTTACAAAAAAATTGCATAGAAATTACAAGGAGTCTACCTACTTCCTGGTTTCCGTTATTATTGAAATGTTGCATTCATGTAATATATTTGTTATAATTAATGAACCAATGCTGCTACATTAATACATTAAGTCTATGGTTTAGAGTTTACTCACCATGTGGTATAGTTTTATAGATTTGAGAAATGCATCATCTCATGTATCTTTTGCTATAGTGACATACAGAATAGTTTTACTGCCCCCAAATACCCTGTGCTCCACTATTCATTCTTCCCTCTCACACCTCCAATCTTTTTGTTTTTTAAGATTTTATTTTTAAGTCATCTCTACACACACTACGGGGCTCAAACTCACAAGCCTGAGATCTGAGATCAAGAGTTGCATGTTCCACTGACTGAGCCAGCCAAGCACCCAACCAGTGATCTTTTTATTTTCCCAATAGTTTTGCCTTTTCTCATATAGTGGAATCACAACAATGTCCTTTTCAGGCTAGCTGGAAACACACAGTATCCTTTTCAGGCTAGCTTCCTTTACCTACCAATAAGCATTTAACTTTCCCTCCATGTCTTTTCATGGCTTGATAGTTCATTTCCTTTTATTTTTTTTTCAATATTTTATTTTTAATCTTTACACGCAGGGTGGGGCTTGAACTCACAATTCCAAGATCAAGAGTTGCACAGTCCACCAACTGAGCCAGTCAGGCACTCTAGCTCATTTCTTTTTAGCTCTGAATAGTATTTCATTGTCTGGAAGTACAAGTTTATTTATCCCTTCACCTACTGAAAGATGTCTTGGTTGATTCTAAGTTTTGGCTGTTATAAACAAAGCTTTCATAAATATTCATTTGCAGATTTTTGTGTAGTCATGGTTTTTAAGTCATTTGGGTAAATACATAGGAGCCTGATTGCTGGATCATATGGTAAGTCTTATGTTGGGCTTTCTAAGAAACTGACAAGCTGTCTTCCAAAGTGGCTGTACCTTTTTTCATTCCTACCAGCAATGAATGAGAGTTCCTGTTACTGTACATTATGGTCAACATTTGGTGTTGTCAGTGTTTTGGATTTTAGCCATTCTAACAAGTATTTAGTGGTATCTCATTGTTTTGATTTGCAGTTCCTAATGATATATGATGCTTTTTCATATGCTTATTTGCCATCTGTGCGTCTTCTTTGGTGAGATGTGTCTTCACATCTTTTATCCATTTTTTAAACAAGGCTGCTTGTTATTTTATTGTTGAGTTTTAAGAATTCATTTTATATTTTGGATACAAGTTCTTTACTTTGAATACAAGTTATTTACCACATACATGTTTTGCAAATATTTTCTCCCAGTCTGTGTCCTGTTTTCATCCTTTTAACAGTGTATTTCACAGAGATGAAACTTTCAATTTTAATGAAGTCCAATGTGGCAATATTTTTTTCATGGATTTTGCTTTCAGTGTTCCATCAAGAGTCAGTGCAAAATGCAAGGTAATTTAGATTTTCTTCTATGTTATCTTCTAGAAATTTTATTTGTATTTTACATTTAGACTTGTGATCTATTTTTAGTGAATTTTTGTGCACGTGTGAGGTCTGTGTCTAGATTCTCCCCCCCCCCCCTTTGGCATGTGGATGTCTACTTACTTCAGCTCCATTTGCTGAAAAGACTATACTGTTTTTCCATTGAATTGTTCTTGCCACTTTTTCAAAGTCCACTATATTTATGTAGGTATATTTCTGAGTTTTCTAGTCTATTCCATTGATCTAGTTTTTCTTCCATTGATCTGTTTGTCTATTCTTTTGTCATTACCATTAGTGTGTTGATCACTGTAGCTGTATAGTAAGTCTTGAAATTGGATAGTGTTGGTCTTCCAACTTGTGGGTCTGCCACCTTTCCATATAAACATTTCAGTTTGTTGATATCTCAAAATTTGCTAGGATTTTTATTGGGATTGTGTTGAATCTATAGCTCAAGTTAGGAAGAACTGACATCTTAACAATATTGAGTCTTCCTACTCATGTACACAGAATATCTCTCAATCTATTTGGTTCTTCTTTGATTTCTTTCATCAGCATTTTGTAGTTTTCCTCATATAGATCTAATACATACTTTGTTAGAATTGTACCTAAAGATTTCTCTTTTTTGTTGTGCTAGTATAAATGATACTGTATTTTAAATTTCAAATTCCACCTGTTCCTGTATACAAGTTGGCATATAGGAAAGCAATTGACTTTTTAGATATTAAATCTGTGTCCTTGCTGTAATTGCTTATTAGTTACAGGAAAAAAATATTTTTTTGTCCATTCAGGAATTTTTATATAAACAATCATCTGTGAACAAAGATAGCTTTATTTCTTCCTCCTCTATCTGTATACCTTTTTTTCTTGTCTGATTGCATTAGTTAGGACTTCCAGTATGATGCTGAAGAGGAGTGATAAAAGAGGTTCTCCCTGGTCTTTGTTCCTAATGTTAGGGGAAAAACCATTTAGTTCCTCACAATTAAGTATGATGTTAGCTGTAGGTTTTGTAGATATTCTTTATCAAATTAAGAATGTTTCCCTCGGGCCACCTGGGTGGCTCTGTTGGTTAAGCAACTGCAGTCAGCTCAGGTCATGATGCCGGAGTCCTGGGATCCAGTCCTGCATCGGGTTCCCAACTCCATGGGGAGTCTGCTTCTCCATCTGACCTTCTCCTCTAACATGCTGTCTCTCACTGTCTCTCTCCCAAATAAATAAACAAAAAATATATTTTTTTAAAAGAACATTCCCCTCTATTCATAGTTTACTGAGAGTTTTTATCATGAATGAATATTTGATGTCGGATGCTTTTTCTGTATCAGTTGATATGATTATATGACTTTTCCTCTTCAGCCTGCTGATACAATGGATTAAATTAATTAGTTTTTGAATACTGAGACTTCATATTTACAATGAATCCTACTTGGTCATGATGTATATAATACATTGTTGGATTTGATTTGCTAATATTAAATATGAATATTAAATATTTTTGTATCTGTGTTCATGAAAGATATTAGTCTGTAATTTTCCTTTCTTGTAATGTTTTTGTCTGGTTTTCATATTAAAGTAATTTTGGCCTCCTGGGATGAGATAGGAAGTATTCCTTCTGCTTCTATTTTTGGTAGAGAACTAATATTTCTTTTTTTTTTTAAGATTTTATTTATTTATTTGACAGAGATCACAAGTAGCAGAGAGGCAGGCAGAGAGAGAGGAAGGGAAGCAGACTCCCTGCTGAGCAGAGAGCCAGATGCTGGATTGGCTCAATCCCAGAACCCTGAGATCATGACCTGATCCAAAGGCAGGGGCTTTAACCCACTGAGCCACCCAGGCATCCCTGATATTTCTTTCTTGAAAGTCTGGTAGAGGGGCACTTGGGTGGCTCAGTGGGTTAAAGCCTCTGCCTTCTGCTCAGGTCATAATCCCAAGGTCCTGGGAGCAAGCCCTGCATCAGGTTCTCTGCTCAGTAGAAGCCACAGTGATGTTTTTTTGAAGATTATTAATTCATGATTCAATTTTTTTTAATATATAAAGGCATATTAACATGACCTACTTTTCCTTGTGTGAGTTTTGGTAAAACATGTCTTTCAAGGATCTGTCTCATTTCACCTAAGTTATCAAACTTATAGGCATAAAGTTGTTTATATTATCCTTTTAATGTCCATGAAAACAGTAATGATACCTCTATTTCATTTCTGGTATTAGTAATTTGTGTCTTTTCTATTTTTTCTTGATTAGCCTATTTAGAGATTTATAAATGTTACTAATCTTTTCAAAGAACCATCCTTTGTTTTCACTGATTTTCTCTATTAATTTCCTGTTTCCAGTTTCATTGATATTTGCTCTATTATTATTTCTTTTCTTTTGTTTATTTGGACCTAATTGTCTCTTATTTTTCTAGTTTCCTAAGGTAAAAGGCTAGATTATTGATTTTGATCTTTCTTCTATCCTAATGTATGTATTCAATGTAATAAATTTTCCCCTAGTGCCTGCTTTTGTTGCATCCAACACATTTTGATAAGCTGTGTTTTCATTTTTAGGTCAAAATATTTAAAAATACCATTTTATGTTTCTTTCTTGACCCATGAGTTACTTAGTAGTGTATTGTTTAATCTCCAAATATTTTGGTATTTTCCAACTTTCTTTCTGTTACTGATTTCTGGTTTAATTCCATTGTGATCTGAAAGGATTATATAGTTTCTATTCTCTTAAAATTGTTAACATGTGTTCTGTGGCCCAGAATGTGGTCCACCCAAATCAACTTACATCAGTACAGCAAGGAGAAAACACCAAAATGATTTTTTTCTAGCCAAAATCCTGAAGTGCAAAATCTTTTTCAGTAAGGAAGGAGCTTACTCCTTTCTATCAAATACAGCCAGAGAGAGCTAAGAAACTATCTGGCAGTTAATGCACAATTCAGCCCCCAAAGCCCCTTTGAGATTTGAATTTGTGAGCCCTGATTTACAATGCCATCACTAACTTCTGAGCATACAGCCTTTTGCAAGCACCATTTGGGAGAGATTCTAAATTGAGCTTCAGAACAAAATTAGGTAGCGAAAGCCCAACTTGAATGCTTGCCCAACATGTGTAAGCAATTGCAACTCCAGATTTAGAGCACAGAGAGACAGATAGGTCTGAAAGAAACCCTGACCTGCCAGGCAAGACTCCCCACATGGCACTAGGAATCAGCAGGCCACAGAGATTACTCTTTCCCCTGGTAATGCAAGACCTATAAGGTGGCAGCCTTGTAGGTCTTATTGAGGTAGACTGCCTTGATCCAATCAAACCTTCCTCTAGAATCCCTGCTGGGTACACTCACCTGGATTCCTGTGTACTGGCTTGAGAAATATACAGAGGAGTCTTCACTTTTCAATTGAAGTTCCTATGAGGGAAACCAGGGAAGCTGAACCTTGACTACAGAGACCATGTTGGACTCTGGGGATCAAAGAGAGAGTCCACACATTTATGAAAGAGATGACTCTTTCTCAATGGAGTATTCACAAACATCATTGCTTCTAGACATGAAGGCTTTGGTAAGAGATGGGGGACTCTTGCTCCTGTCAGTTGTGATTGGTGGAGAACACGGGTCAGATATGGTCTTCAGAAGGAGCTGAGGCCTCAATGACCAGCCAAGTGGATTCAAGTATAAATGATAGTGAAAGTGAAAGCAATACCAAAAAGTGGAAGAAAGGGTGGGTGAGGTACAAAGCCCATGGGCAGATGATCTGATGCCTAGGAGGAGCTGGCCTATTTCTGTTCTTGTGGGTTTATGTATGGTTAGTAATTCTGGCATTGGATATGAAAGGGCCCAAATCAAATCCTGGGTCAGCATAGTTTTAAGACTGAAAGAAAACAGAAAGAGAAGGCAACACTGGAAAACACCCTTATAAGGAACCTCAGAGCTAGGAGGACTTTGACTTGTAGGTTTGGAGGGACTAAGAGAACCCACCATTGTCCTCCAGGAGAAGGCAGTCCTGGAGGTCCTAGGGAAACTTCTGTTGGTCCATGGGTTCCTGACATGACTGGCAGGGTCAGTAGAAGCTCTTAAAAATAATTAATACAACAGTTTTTTCAGATGGACGCAGATCTGTCTATGCTTCTTGCTTGGAATGTTTTAAAATCCAGGGTTAAACCCCAGGACATTTTGCAAAAAGTCTTCTGGACCAAATAAAAAATCCTGCCACCATTATCATCTCCCTTTAGAAGTCCAAATTGCTGTCTCGATCATGCTATTAAACCTTGATCTGCTGTAAGAAGCAGACACCTCCAGGAGGAAACTGAGTAACTGAGGAGCCTGCAGGGGAGGGGCAGGACTGCAGTGGAGCTCTGACAAGGGCCTGGCCTTGGCTAACAGCTCCCCTGCTCCTTTAGAGCAGAGACTTCTTTTCTTGACCATTTTCACCAAGTCGGAGCAATTAGCTGGAAAGAAAGGAAGCAGCACTTGGTGGGGACTATTGAGAAGGGGTGACTGCAATTAAACACTCTTCCAGGGGCCACAATCTTAGGTTAAGTTGACTTTAGCCTTGAGCTTACAGACTTTGGCCTCCCTAAACCTTTTTCACCACTTCTACTCTTCAAATCCAGAGTTGTTCTAAGAGAGTCATTCCTCACCTCTCTGAGTACCTGATGGTCATAACATTAAGCCAGGGACTGAGAGAGGTGGCCTGGTGGGACTGGAAGGGCACCAATGACTGTAGCATAGAGTCTAGAAGGTGTGTTTCAATCTTTCCAGGCAGCCTTTCCAAACAAGGCTCTTGCCTGTGGTGAACAAAGAATTTTCCAAACACTCTCAGCATGTGCCTTTGCTGGTAGAGTGGAGGACTATAGTTTGATCTATGTAGGGATCCTTAGGTAATTGGTTTGATTCCCACTGGAAGAAATTTCTACAATCTTGTCCTTTGCAAATGGAGCTACCCTACAGTTGGGCTTTATTTATTTATTTATTTTCTTTTTAAAAATTTTAATTTTATTTTTTCAGTGTTCCAAGATTCATTGTTTAGGCACCACACCCAGTGTTCCATGCAATAAATACCCTCCACAACACCCACCACCAGTCTCACCCAAACCCCCACTCCCCTCCCCTCCGAAACCCTCAGTTTGTTTCTGAGAGTCCACAGTCTCTCATAGTTCATCTCCTGCTCCAATTTCTGCCACCTCACTTCTCCTCTTCTTCTCCCAAGGTCCTCCTTGAGCTTATTCCTTATGCTCCACAAGTAAGTGAAATCATATGATAATTGACTCTCTCTGACATAATTTCCTCCAGTCCCATCCATGTTGATAAAAAGGTTGGGTATTCATCCTTTCTGATGAAGGCATAATACTCCATTGTATATAAAAATATGGAACACTTCACAAATTTACGTATCATCCTTGCACAGGGGCCATGCTAATCTTCTCTGTATCATTCCCATTTTAGTATATGTGCTGCCGAAGTGAGCACTACAGTCGGGCCTTTAATTAGAACTGGAACCTGAGGATGATGGATACTAAGGTGAGCACATGATGTAATGAGCACTGGGTATTATATAAGACTGATGAATCACTGAACTCCACCTCTGAAACTAATAATACACTGTATATCAATGAACTGAGTTTAAATTTAAAAATAAAAATAAAAAAATTCACACACACACACACACAAAAGAACTGGAACCTGACCTGATCCAATCAGCCTATTGAATGCAAATTTTTGCTAGTTCTCAGCTGCATGAAAGAGTGGGTTTGGGGGTCTGGCTGGAAGCACAGACAACTATAAGCCAAGTGAGAACTGATGAGGGAGATGGAGAGGAAGGACTAGATCAGTATAGCAAAATTAATATGCATGCCACTACCTGGGAAGTGGGAGGAAGAGGAGAGAATCTGAGAAGAGGACCTGGTACAGCCACATAAAATCACGCATGCAGAAAAACTATCAAGAACAAGGATAAGATAGACATTTTCTGATAAATAAAAACTAAAAACATTAGTGATCAACAGAACTTTATTAAAGGAACAGCCAAAATATTTACCTTAAAAATGAAAATAAGCTTGGAAAGTGAGACTGAGATACAAAAAGGAAAGGTCAACAAAGAAATTGGTAAAAAAAAATTAATGGGCATAAATCTGATAGATTGAATACATACATGTATATTCACTCCCTCCTGAAGCCCCACTAAAACTATAGCATGAAAAGGAAACAATAGCAACCGAATTTCAGAAGATGAAAAGCAGATAATTTAGCAATAAATGACGTGGAAAAATTGGCTGAAGAAGATGAATTCTAGTCAAGCAGTGAGAAAAAACAAGAATCAGTTCAATTTGTTCCAGAGTCCCTCTACATTTTTGGAAGTAGAGAGAATGGAAGGCTAAATTAAGCATTGGTTGAAAGATGTTGAAGAAGCAGTTTGATTCTCCATACCTTCTTTATTACCCAGGCTGATTGTTGTCCCTCTCCCACTCTCAGCAAGAGTCTAGTTGATTTGTCTCTGAACAGGTAAAGCATAGGGTCTTTTACCTTTGAAACTAGGAGATTAAATAAATTATGCATACTAGTTACTGTGATGCCTATTTTGATGCCACATATTTGGCAGCTAGACAGGAAACTGAAGAATTTTCTTTGCATTATCTGACAAGTACAAAAGGAAAGATATGAAGATACTAGCGTTGGTGCTTCTTAAAATACAAGCCAGCGATATCACTGTAGAATGAGGCCCAGAATCATCAAGTAGCATCCATATGATGCTTGAAGGTTGCAGTTCAGAGCCGATCGCCAAGAAAGAATTTTCTTGTCTTCAGCATAAAAAGGTGTGTGGGTTTTGTTTTTTTTTTAAGATTTTTATTTGATTTATTTGTCAGAGAGAGACACAGCGAGAGAGGGAACACAAGCAGGGAGAGTGAGAAAAGGAGAAACAGGCTTCCTGTGGAGCAGGGAGCCCTATGTAGGGCTCAGTGTGGGGCTCGATGTGGGGCTTGATGTGGGGCTCAATGTGGGGCTGAATCCCAGGACCCTGAGATCATGACCTGAGCTGAAAGTAGACTGAGCCACCCAGGCATCCCCAAAGGTGGTTTTAGTAAAGCATGGGGACAGGACCTGTGGGCAGCAAGAGCTGCCCTGGGGTTTTGAGAGGTGACTGATTACATACTATCAAGTTGGGAAGGGGTTATATACAGCATATGCCCCCCAGGTATTTTGGAAACAAGTTTCCAGTACCTTGAGACTATTAATGTTAGGAAAAGGTCATTTATTACTGTCTAGTTATCCCTCAGTCACAAGACCCTTCAGATGTCTATCAGTGGGCCATATGCTAGGAGGATGATTGCCAACATGCATCTTGGGGGGTAGAAATAAGTTTCCAAAGGAATTTTTATAACTTAAAGAAGACGTGCAAGATCCTGGAGATCAGGCTAGGATTGCCTTTTGCCTTAGCAAAGTGTCAACATTAAGGCAACTGAGGTCCCAAAAGAAGGTCACTTTACCTGTTTTAAGGACTTGTCAATGGGCTGTAGGCAGTAAGGAAATTTAAATTTTTATTTTGCCTTTGTTCCCCACATCACATGCACTCAGAGGTTCCAAACAGCTACTTAGTTTCCCTTTCTTAAATATAAACATTTAACTAAGGATCAGCCAATTACTGAAAAAAAATCATCTAATATGATTTTATTTGTCTGAAACAAGTAAGCAGGAGGAAGTAACTTGGAGGAAACAGTGACCATTATTGGGAGAAGATAATTTTACTTTAAAAATTTTTTAAAGTTTTTAATTTTTTAAAGATTTTATCTATTTGGCAGAGAGAGACACAGCAAGAGAGAGAACACAAGCAGGGGGAGTGGGAGAGGGAGAAGCAGACTTCCTGCTGAGCAGGTAGAGGGATGCAGAGCTAGGATCCCGGGATCATGACCTAAGCTGAAGGCAAACACCCAATGACTGAGCCCCTAAAGTTTTTATTTTTAAGTAATCTCTACACCCAATATGGGGCTCAAACTTACAACCCCAAGACCGAAAGTCACATGTTCTACCAACTAAGCCAGCCAGGCACCCAGATAATTTCATTTTTTTAAAAATGTCATTAATGTTCTCAATGATATTATGTTGCAATCATAAGACAAAAAGGGGTATTGCAAAACCAACCAAACAAATACACTCAGAACAAAAAGGAGCTCTTATGAATTAAAAAATATGATTGATTTTTAATATGTACCATAATGTAAGGATAAGTAAAGCAAATGATTACTAATAGAAAATAGGATAGAAAAGATAAGAACATTTGAGGATCAATAAGGGAAGATATATTTTCAGTCAACAAAAGGGAGAGAGAAAAAGTGGAGGCATAGAAATTACCAAAATAACCCATGAAAATTTACCATATTTTAAGGGCATTAGTTTCTTGATGGTGTTGTTTGATACTCAAAAGTCTTTTTTGGGGAGCATCTGGCTGGATCAGTTGGTAGAGTGTGTGACTCTTGGTCTTACAATCTCAGCGTTGTGAATTCAAGCCCCATGTTGTGTACTGGTTACACAGTGGTTACACTGTGACTCATTGTATTATTCTATTTTTAGTATGTTTGAAATATTTTATAATAAAAAAGCCTCAGAAATATGACAATCAAGTCTCTATTTCAAGAAAATTCTAACTTTTTAGAAATTAGGTAAGTACTAATGAATGTCAGAAATACTTTCCTAAACATAGCAACTCTAATTCCACGGAATTAGCCAACTAACCACTGGGGAATGTCAAATATCATGTGGGCTACTCAGAGACAGAAAATGTAGAACTATAATAAACTACCAACTCCAAGAGGAGTTCAACTCTCTCCTCTCTTAGCAACACCCTGTTTTCTGATCCAAAAGTAAAGGAGGCAGGGGCGCCTGGATGGCTCAGTGGGTTAAGGCCTCTGTCTTCGGCTCAGGTCATGATCCCAGGGTCCTGGGACCGAGCCCCACATCGGGCTTTCCGTTCAGCAAGGAGCCTGCTTCCTCCTCTCTCTCTGCCTGCCTCTCTGCCTACTTGTGATCTAGGTCTGTCAAATAAATAAATAAAATCTTTAAAAAAAAGATACATTAAAAAAAAAAGTAAAGGAGGCAATATAGAAACCCACACATACACACAGAATCATAGTTCAGAATGGGAACATTGGATTAAAATAATACACTGAGCACAGAAATCTTCTTTTTTGCTATGACAAATTTCTTAAAAGGAAATAAATATTATATTTTCTCTTCCTCCTTTTATTGCTTTTTCATTTTTTAAAAGAGTAACTGCCTGACAACACAGAAAAACAAGACAGAGTGCCATCACCAAATCTTTATATAAAAAGAACTTCCAGGAGGGAAAAAAAAAAAAAAGTTGGGTAATTGAATTTAAAAGAACAGAGAAATACAATGGAAATTTAAACTACAAACAGAAAGATATCTATCCCATAATTCTTAACTGATACATTTTAACTGATACCCAAATATCACCTGGCTTTGAATAATAGCCACAGTGGAAAAAAGAAAGATAAAGCAGGACAAGTGAACTTAGAGGAAACAGGTACTTAACGTAGAAAAGAAAAAATCTTTAATTTTTCAAATTTCTATTAATAATACAATTTAAATTTTCATAAATCAAGAACAAGTTGTTATAGAAAATAGATTCTAAGAAGCAAAGAGTTCTTTAATTAATAATGAAATTATCAAAATTCACATAATATAAACATATATCAATTATAAAAGGGATTTGGCTGAAGACAAATTTCCAGAACATAGAACAAAGATGAGGGAAATGTTAAGTGACATAAAGGTAGACAAATATCTATGAAACAGAGTAGAAGGTGCAGGGGCACCTGTTTGGCTCAGTCAGTTAAGGATCTGACTCTTGATCTTGGCTCAGGTCATGATCTCTGGGTTTCGAGATCCACCCCAGGGTCCATGGTCAGTGCTCAGCGAGGAGTCTGCTTGAGATTCTCTCCCTCTCCCTCTGTCTCTCCCCACACTTGTGTGTCCGCTCTCTTGTGCACTCTCTCTCTTTAAAGTAAATAAATAAATCTTAAAAAAGAATAGGGGGTGCAGAAGTAGACCCACATATACATAGCCACTTGATTTTCAATAAGAAAAAAAGAATGAATGGTCAAGTTAATTTTACCTATACCCCCAATCACTATTTTGAAGAAAATCCCACATATATTATTTTGCTATAACATTATTTTTGACATATAACATTATATTAGATCGGGTGTACAACATAATGATTTGGTATCTGTATATATTGCTAAAAAATCACTACAATAAATCTAGTTAACATCTGTCACCATATATAGTCACAAAATTTTTTTCTTGTGATGCAAACTTTCAAGGTCTATTCTACTTGTTTAAAAGATTGTATTTATTTGAAAGAGAGCACAAGTAGGGGGAGGGTCAGAGGAAGAGGGACAAGCAGACTCCATGCTGAGTAGGGAACCCTATATGGGACTTTATCCCAGGACCCTGGGATTATGACTTGGGCCAAAAGCAGATGCTTAACTGACTGAGCCACCCAAATGCCCTCACGATCTATTCTTTTAGCAACTTTCAAATATGCAATACAGTATTATTAATTATAGTTGCCTTACTGACATCACATCCCCCATGTCCTAATTATTTTATAACTGGAAGTTTGCTATAACTTATTTTTTTCTTACAAAATGATAATTAAATTTTTGATACAATTTCTACCACAGTAGGACTTTTACTGATGAGGAAAATTGGTCAAGAGATATCAAACAATGATTAAAGCAGAAGTGTAATTCAGAAGTGTTGCAATCCATTCATTGAACACATTTGTCAATCTAATAGTTTCCTTAGTTTAAGTATCTTCTTTCGTCTCTCTATGTACAGACAGGAAAAGTTCTCCAGGGTATCTTAGAACAAGAAACAAGGTACAGAACAGCATAAGAAAGTCACAGGTAAATAAGCATTCTGATATTCACTTATATACACAAATACACTGAAAGGATGCACAAGAAAATAATGAAAATAATTAATAAGGCAATGGATATAAGGTGGATGGGGAGGCAGATGACCACAATTTTTTAATCCATATATTTTTATATTTTTATTTTTGAGTCATACAAGCATGTTTTATGTCTTAAAAATAAATAATAAATAAATAAATATTTTCTTCTCAAATGTTCTATCTCATGCAAAAACTAGGCTATTCCTATGATCAAGTCAATTTGAAAGTACAGTTTTCTGAATACCAAAACTGTTGTCAGTTGGACCAATAGCTATGTAATATTTAAAAATTACCTGACTTTGATCTCATCTCTTTCTGCTGTACTTTTAAGCGTTACAGTTCAATCAGAATTTATTTATTTATTTGAGAGAGAGAAAGATGTGGGGGACGGGCAGAAAGAGGGAGAGAATCCTAAGCAAGCTCCATGCCCAGTGAGGAGCTCTACACCGGGTTTGATCTCAAGGCCCCAAGCTCATGACCTGAGCTGAAATCAAGAGTCAGGCACTTCACTGACTGAGCTACCCAAGCACCCCCAATCAGAATTTAAAATGTATATAGTTTAAGTGTGGTTATCTGGTTTTCAGACTTCATGAGTCTCTCTTTTTGCTGAGACCTCTCCCTCCTACTGCTCAACAAATAAAAGCTTCAGTTTCTAGTTTAGTTTTGTTTGGTTTAGTTCAGCCAATTCTACCAGTCCCTACTCCTACTCTTTCCTCCAAATATGAAGTTATGACACTTTTTATGCCTCATCATGCCTCCATTTAGGTATTTTGTTTTCTCTAAAAAGGAATATGTCCAGAAGGATGGAATCCAGCCGCACTTAGTCCCAAGAGTGTACTCTTCCTCCCATTATTTAACTGGTATTTACCTCACAAAAGCAGCTGTTCCTCAAGTCTGAGGTTCAGAGCAGTTTAGCTCACATACCATTTATTAAGCACCTAATGTGTGCCAGGCACTGTGCTTGGTGCCAGAAATACAAAGATCAAAACATAATTCTCATCCTAAGAGTTCAGAACCTGGAGGGGACACAGATGAGAAAGCAGAGTTACAGTAAAATGGGTTAGGTATTGAGACTGAGGTGAGCAAAACGTGCTACAGTTCAAGTTGGAGAGTGATGGGTAGGTAGGAGAAGATTCTCAGAAGAACTGATATGCACCAGAGTACATTGAGTATGAATACGAATTAATCCAGTCTTCAGTCAGGGGCATAGAGCAGACACTAATGGAAAAATGTGAAAAACAGTCCAGAATTCTAAACAATACTTGGGCTTATGGTACAGTATATGCTCCTACTAGAGGATAAAGTTTAAGGCTGGAAGAACCAGAAAAAGCTAGAGATGGCTCAGGGAATCTTTCCCTATCTTATCATACCTTGGGAGCTCCTATTGCTTGCCGGAAGCTAGGATAGGGATTTCCAATATCATTTTAAGTCCTCAGGGAAAAGACACAGTGTCTGTGTTACTTGGGGAATAAACATTTCCCCTGAGTGCCCTGCAGAAGAAAGTTGGATGATGCCTATGGCCTTCCGAAGTTGGTCAAAATCCATCTTTTATCTCATTCCCACTGTATTGTCCCCAGACTTTGGGGGCTGCTGGGCTTGGGGTTATTGGCAGATGGAGGCAGAAACATTCCCAGCCACTTTGTTGAATGAAAGGTCACCCTTTTATCACGGGTGGAGATTTATCTTGAATAGAGTCTGGGAAATTTCCATTGAATTGCAAATCTCCCTTGGGTCTCTGAGGAACTGTTTTCTCCTTCTCTCTCTTGGTTTTACCTCAATACTTGGGTCTCTCTTCTCTAGCAGGCACTGTGGCTAGCCAGGCTTCTGATGTCTAGATTAATCAATCCTCATTTGGGGAAATCTTCATTGAAAACTGAAGTTATATACGAAAGATCCTATCCTACAATGGAGGGATTGATTAGAAACCAATGATTTCTTCAGCCTTTTCCTTCTATGCCCTTAGGCAAATGCCAGGATTCAGGAAGGAAACCCGACAGTTTGACATAAACTCATCAGCAAAAAAGTGAAGACGTGGCTTTGTAAATGGAACATTTTTCAACTGTCAGAGATGAACGGAACTGTAGGTAAGTGCAATAAGTCTTTTCATGGATGAATGGTTTAATCCATCTATATTCACCATTTGCATTCCAACCCCATGTGATTCTTAGAGTTCCATCCCTTGGAGCATGGTGAGATCATTGTCCTTCACTTGAATTGTGCCTCTTCAAGCCTAAGGCAGTGATCACATTGCAGAAGACACTGTTTCTACAGGGAGGGAGAGGTAGGCCTGATGGCTGACATGCACATGGCCATAAGAAGGGGCCATGTGGATGTAGTTGCCTCTTAGAAAGCCCCTTTGTTTACAAGGCAGAAGAACAGCATCTAAAGATTTATACCCGAGAGAAAAGCGCAAGAGAAGAAGCAGATTATCCAGTTGCTGCCTGTTTTCCCAAGTGCTTTGCCTTCCTTAGGAACCCCAACCTATTATTGTTAGCCTCACACTATAAGGCATGAAAAGAAGCAGGATGGAGCAGACCACTGAGTCATAAGAAAGGAAAGAGAATTCTTACAGGGTGATCCTCACCCTCATGGAAGAGACATCAAAGAGCTTCAGGGGTAGGTAGGAAAGAGTCCTTCCATATTTAAGGTTGGGATGTATCTTCCTCTCACTTAAGATATAGTTAGGTTCAGTTTGGTGGAAATATTTTCACAGAGAGCCAGAAAGAGTCCCATTTGAGGTGACTAGTTCTATCTTACTCCACTCCACACCTTATGTTCTGTGTTTCAGCCCAAATGTACTATGTGCACATGATACTCTTTTCCATTACAAAACATCTTTTCTCTCCTATCAAATCCACAGTCATTTTTAGCACTTATTTTAGGCATCACCTTTCTCCCGAACACTTCCTGTCTCTCTAAGTCTCAGTTTGGTTCTTTTCCCACATGCCCCCTTAGGGGCTATTCTTACTGGTGTCATTCTGTCTGTGACATATATTACCTTCTATGTTATTCTCATCAGGCAGTGAGCTACATGAAGTAGTGACAATGTCTCCTTTATTTCTGAATCATCAAGTATAGTTAGCACCCAATATATAATCAATACAGAAGAAGACTTGAATAATTTTATTGACAGTGAAGCCCTTTCTGTAGGAGCTGAGGAAGATGAGCCTCTGAATGGAATCCCTAGGGAGAAAGATGACAGAATTTCTTTATCCTAGACAAAGGTACCAAAATGTTTCTACTTATGTGGGACCCACAGTTGAGACACTGTAAGTAAAGAGGTTACTGTTTACTGGAGTGCTTCAAAGAACAGGGCTGAGAACCAAGGCCTTAAGGTAATTCTCATGCTTTGCATGACTAAAGATGATCAGTATTCTAATAACTGAAGCATTTTTAAAGTCAAGTTTCAGAGTATCATTGATTTGATTCTTATAACTGGTAGTGGACATGTTCAAAACTGGACTTCATTTCTGATTTCATGAGTAATTACTAGGAATTCCTGATTCTGTCTCTGGCAAGTCATCTAATAGAGCCCAGGTTTGTGAAAGGGCGTTGGATTGCTACCATGGACTGAAAGAGCATAAGAAACTCATTTTAGGGGCATCTGGGTGATTCAGTCAGTTAAGTGCTTGACTCCTGTCTTCTGCTCAGGTCATAATCTCAGGGGTCATGATCTGTGGGTCTTGAGATCAAGCCCCAATTCTGGCTCTGTACTCAGCGGGGAGTCTGCTTCTTTCCCTCTCTCTCTTCCCTTCCTCCTGTCCAAGCATGCACTCTTTCTTTCTCTAAATAAATAAATTAATCTTAAAAAGAAAAAACAAACAGGAAACAAGATGGGATCAGGAAGGAGACAAACCATAAGAGACACTTAATCTCACAAAACAAACTGAGGGTTGCGGGGGACAGGGGTGAAGGGGGTAGGGAGAGCGTGGCTGGTTATGGACATTGGGGAGGGTATGTGCTATGATGAGTGCTGTGAAGTGTAAACCTGGCGATTCATAGACCTGTACCCCTGGGGCTAATAATGCATTATATGTTAATAAAAAATAAAAAATTAAAAAAGGAAACATCCTAATATTCCCCAGAATATTTAGCTTATGTTGATATTAAATAAATAGATCTGATTGAATGATTCTGTACAGTTAGAATTATTACAATAATTAATAATAATAATAATAAATTATTAGAATTAGAACCCTATTCTACCCTTTAAATATGCCATAACTTGCTTAAGATAGGCAAGCATTTTATGACAAGCTGAGTTCAGATAGACCCTTAGGTTGCTGGGGAAATTCTCCATTAAAAAGGTAGTTTTATATAATAGATGTACTAATGACCTAGCTACCTATGACTCATTCCACAGCCAAGCAGTTGAAGGACAAATGAGCTGGATGTGTGGATCACTTTCCAAGGGAAATGGCAAGCCAAATCTAGAGTCTGGTGCCCTAACTTACAGAGCTTTCTCTACTGCATCATTTGTCAGCTAAGTGCTAGAAATTCTTCTGAATGTTTACACTCTTATTTCACTTGCTTCTTACAACATTTCATGATGGAGTAGTGCAGGGGTGGCTAAATAAGTCTCCCAAGGCTACTCGGCTAGAAAATGGAGATGATCAGATTCAAAGCTAAGCAGTCTACTCAAGTCCTGATCCTGGTGGAATGGGAATCATATCCTTCATGAAATCATTTTTTGGATACTTTTGTCAAACTCAGATATCTGATCAATGATCTCATTATTATAAAAATGAGGCTCACCATTTAGGATCTAAGAATGGAGGCTCCTGTCATTTTCATACATAAGTGTTGGCTAACCTTTCTGAAATATCTTCTCCAGCTTTAAAAGTAATTAGATGAGGACCTCAGGTTCTTCAGATCTTAACAGGGATTGGAGAAAGTGGGGATATGTATGCCATATCACAATAAAATAAGTTACGGGATTGTTCTGGAGAAGACTTGTCCTCACTTGGATCATGTTCCTGTTGTCACACAGGTGGGAAAGATAATGGCTCCAGGCGAGAATCAGAGCAGTGGTGTGACGGAGTTCATCTTGGCAGGTTTCCCGAATCTCAACAACACAAAAGCAGAACTGTTTTCTGTCTTCCTTCTTGTCTATCTGCTGACTCTAACAGGCAACGTGTTGATCGTTGGGGTGGTAGGAGCTGATACTCGCCTGCAGACTCCCATGTACTTCTTTCTGGGTAACCTGTCCTGCCTAGAGATCTTTCTCACTTCCGTCATCATTCCCAAGATGCTGAGCAATTTTCTCTCAAGGCAACACACTATTTCCTTTGCTGCATGTATTACTCAATTCTATTTTTACTTCTTTCTTGGGGCTTCTGAGTTCCTGCTGTTGGCTGTCATGTCTGTGGATCGCTACCTGGCCATCTGTCACCCTCTGCACTACCCCTTGCTCATGAACGGCACTGTGTGCTCTCGGGTAGCCTTGGCCTGCTGGATGGGGGGACTTTTTCCTGTGCTTGGCCCCACAGTGGCTGTGGCCTTACTTCCCTTCTGTGAACAGGATGCTGTGGTGCAACACTTCTTCTGTGACAGTGGCCCACTGCTCCGCCTGGCATGCACCAACACCAAGAAGCTGGAGGAAACTGACTTTGTACTGGCCTCTCTTGTCATTGTATCCTCATTGATGATTACTGCTGTGTCCTATGGCCACATAGTTCTGGCTGTCCTGCGCATCCCCTCTGTTTCAGGCCGTCAGAAGGCCTTCTCTACCTGTACCTCCCACTTGATGGTAGTCACCCTCTTCTATGGAAGTGCCATTTTTCTCTATGTTCGACCATCACAGAGTGGCTCTGTGGATACTAACTGGGCAGTGACCATGGTAACAACATTTGTGACACCACTGCTGAATCCATTCATCTATGCCTTACGCAATGAGAGAGTCAAGGAAGCTCTGAAGGATATGTTTAGGAAGGTGGGAGCAGGCTTTCTAGGGGATCTTCTACTTGTTAAGAGTTTCAATAGGAAAACAGTAAAGTAAAAGTGAAGGGAGTCTTGAGTCCCTTGACTCCAGTCTTGAGTCCAAGTCTTCTCCATCGTCTCTCGCTTTCCTGTGGTCATTGTGGACATAACAAAATGACCAAATTCTGGAACCACAAAAGAACTCCAAAATCATCAAGGCTGCCTTTCTCTTTCAAGCAAAATTCCTTGATTCTATTTCACCTATAAATCATAACCAATGCCATCATTACATCATAAGATCCTCCAGTCTGTGAGATCTTAAGCTAAAGGGCCCATGATCACTAAGGAATCTAGGATGGGTTTCAGAAAACTTTTTGCCTAACTAGAATTTAAATACAATTTGAGGGTAAAAAAAATTTATAAGACCTGTTAATGTTAAAATAATAAATTTTATGTGTTTGATCTTATATGCATTTTTCTGGGAAGAGATCTGTTTTTGAACTTGCCAAAAGTTAAAAATTTATTTAAGTTCTCAGTAGAGTCTGTCAGTTGTTTATGAAAATCAAGAATAATAAGAAAAAATTCCCTATAACCTTCAAAATCAATAAAAATAAACAAATTTTCTGTGTATATTTATATACACTTTATGAGAAACATTGCATTTACTGTCAGGTGGAAAAGAAGTAAAGCAAATTGAATTAGGGACTAACTTTTCCACAGTAATCCCTAGTGTCTTTGCAAAAGCAGTTCCAAGAGCAAGTTCATGAATAGTAGTGTTTAATGTAGTTTTCTAATTTTCACTGTATTACAAGGACGAATTAAAGACATCACTCATTTTTTCACTGGTTGCATACCTTTCATTAGTCCACTTTTGACATTCTTATATCTGTTGTGTTCAATTTTGTTTTGTTTTTAGTAAAATTGGAATTGGGACGGGGACCTTTAATATCAGAGAATTATGAATGCCAACTGTTGTTGTACCAACCAGGAACCAGACTTTGTGGTATGTTTTATGTTCTTCACTGGATATTTGAAAGGTAGTAAGGATTCCTATTTGTGGGGTCTTTGGACATCCTGGACAAATATTCACTTATTTATTTGTTCACTTTTTTTTCATTTGTTCAGCAAAGTTCTGTGAAGTATCTTTGATATGTGCTGATATGTGCTAAGATGAGCAAGAAATGGTTCTTCACCTCAAGCAGCTTTGATTTTAGAGGAGAAGACCGAGAGACAAATAATAATTCAAAGGAATAAGGATGACAAAGAGGTTTACAAAACGACATTGGAGATCATAGGAAAACTGATTTACCCTCTCTGGTATTTTCTTGTTAGAGAAGTTTTCAGAGGTTATCATCCATTAAATGGGGATTGATCCCATGTTAGAGTGTGTTTGTATACATAGAGACAATGCTTATATATATATATATACAAGTATGGACAGCACATCAACCTCAATACTACTGCAAAACTGGGAAGCTGAGCATTAGCATGCAAAGAGATGGCCATAAAACTTCAGTGGGCACCAGAAATAGTAATGCTTTCATCTAATTTTATTAATAATACACACACACATGAAACATTTCAATACCCAAAGTATTTTTGAGTGAAAACTAAAGGAATGGGAGGAATGTGGTTTAAAATGGAAAAAGAAGGGTGCCTGGGTGGCTTAGTGGGGTAAAGCCTCTGCCTTTGGCTCAGGTCGTTATGCCCGGGTTCTGGGATCGAGCCCTGCAACCGGCTCTCTGCTCAGCAGGGAGCCTGCTTCCTCCTCCCTCTCTCTCTGCCTGCCTCTCTGCCTGCCTCTCTGCCTGCCTCTCTGCCTACTTGTGATCTCTATCTGTCAAATAAAATAAATAAAATCTTAAAAAAAAATAAAATGGAAAAAGAATACTTCTGGAGTAAACTTGGAGTTCTGCTCAGAGAACAGATGAACTATTGCTTAAAAATTCCCTATCTTGGGCGCCTGGGTGGCTCAGTGGGTTAAGCCGCTGCCTTCGGCTCAGGTCATGATCCCAGGGTCCTGGGATCGAGTCCTGCACCGGGCTCTCTGCTCAGCAGGGAGCCTGCTTCCCTCTCTTTCTCTCTGCCTGCCTCTCTGCCTACTTGTGATCTCCCTCTGTCAAATAAATAAATAAAATCTTTAAAAAAAAAAAAATTCCCTATCTTCACAGAGCCTAAAAATCTGAAGCCAATCCCCAACATTGGCCAAGGAGAATTCATATAACAGTTTATAATATTTTTGGAAATAACCACTCCCATATTTTGGCAATAAAGCACGTTAAACCATCTATTTTCAAAATTACCTTATTGTAGGAAATTACTCGGGACTCAATTCAATAAAAGTTTATCGAGTACAATGTTCAGGGAAATAAGCTGGTAAGGAGAGAGAGGCATATATGGTCACTGCCACCAAGGAACTCATAGACCATATAAATGAGAGATGTTACAATACATAATAAAATTATATTAACATAAAAATAAAATAAAGATTATATATGTGTATATATATATATATATATATAAAACTGTAGGTCAAAATATAATAAGACCATTGTAAGATTTAAAAGTGGATCTGACACTCTTAATGTTACAAAACAAACTGAGGGTGGCTGCAGGGAGAGGGGTCGGGAGAGGGTGGTGGGGTTATGAACATTGGGGAGGGTATGTGCTATGGTGAGTGCTGTGAAGTGTGTAAACCTGGTGATTCACAGACCTGTACCTCTGGGGCTAATAATACATTATATATTTATTTAAAAATTTTTAAAAATTTATTTTTAAAAAGTGGGTCTGACAAAGTGATATTTTACTAATAAAGCATAAGAGCAAATATTAGGTAATTGAATGTGATTAGGAATGGAAATATCACAATAAAAATTGTACTAGGAAGCACTGTGCAATTTTCTTTTTTTCTCAATTTTATTTTTTCAATCTTATTTTACAAGTTCCTATTCCATAAGGAATTATTTACTCTTCATCTGAATGTTAACAGCATAATTGATTTTGGACTCTTATTTAAAATCATTTTGTTCTTTGTTTCCCCTGGGACTCCATTTGCTTGGTTTTCTCACCACATTTCCAGCTACTTTGTTTTGTTTCCAGCAGATGTATTCTTTTCAATAAAGCTATTAATTAGCTAATTGTAAAGTTATTCTTAGAAATCACAAATTAAGAGAAGGCTGAAAATAAGAATGTATTTCAAACACCTCGAACAGAGCCTGGTTCATAGAATGTGCCCAGGAAATATTTGTTGAATGAATTAAAGACTCAGAAGCAGATGATAGCCACTGCCCTGAGAGAAGTGCTAAACTCAAGTGCTAAACTCAAGTAAGCAACAGTTTGGGTGTTAGTACTCATTTGCATATTAGGCTTACTCCAGTGACTATTTGAAACTGAATCTCTCACGTACAGCTAGAACACTTATTATCAGTGAAACAGTAGACTAGAAAAAAATTTACCTTGCCACAATCAACAAATTTGTCTGCTTCTAGGAAAAAGTCTTCTTTAAGAATTCTTAATTAAAGCTCTCTTTGACTTCATACACAAAACTTGTGTCATCTGGGGTTACCAGAGGGGAGGTGGGCAGGGAGATGGGTGAAATAGGTGATGGAGATCAAGGAGGGTACCTGTTGTGATGAGAACTGTGTGATGTATGGAATTGTTGAGTCACTGTATTATACAAATGAAACTAATAGAAGACTGTAGGTTAACTGTTTTAGAATTAAAATAAAAACTTAATAAAAAATAAAAATTATGAAAAAACATTACAAATATTTGTGTCATCTGGGAAACTGTAAGCCAATACATTAATATAAACATTATGCTCAGTTAATAACACCCATGGGCAGAATGAATACATCTCTCAAGAGGGTCACAGCCTCAGCACAGATAATAAAAGTCTCCCTTAGATAAAGCCTTCTTGAACATAGCTCACAATCCAAAAACAAACAAACAAACAAAAGCAACCACATACAAGGCACTTCATCATAATTAAAAATTTTTGTGCTTCAAAGGATACTATCAAGACCGTGAAAAAACATCTCACAGAATGGCAGGAAGTAGTTGCAAATCATACATCTGAAAAAGGACTTGTATCCAGAATATATATAAACATCTATTTTCAAAAACACAAAGAACATAACTCAATTAAAAATAGCAAAGATCTGAAGAGACATACAAAGTTATATAAATAGTCAATAAATACATGAAACTTGACATCATTAGTCATCAGGGAAATCAAATGAAACCACAATGAAAGACCACTTTGTATCCCCTAAGATGGCTATAATGAAAAAGATATTTATAAGTATTGATGAAGATGTAAAGAAATGGAACACTCATGCCCTTCTAGTGGGAATGTAAATTAGTGTGTCCACTCTAGAAAAATTGGTCGTTGGTCAAAAGCTTAAATGCAGTGTTGCATATGACTCATCAATTTCACTTCTAGGTATATGCCCAGGAGACATGAAAAATTTTGTGTCCTCACAAAAACTTGTATACCATATTCATAGCAGCACTATAATGCCAAAAAGTGGAAACAACTCAAGTGCCCACCAACTGATGAATGGATGAATAAGATGTGGTATATCCATTCAACAGAATATTACTTGACACAAAGGAATGAGGTACTGATAAATACTACAACATGGATGAACCTTAAAAACATAATGCTGGGTGTCTGGGTGGCTCAGTGGGTAAGCCTCTGCCTTCCGCTCGGGTCATGGTCTCAGGGTCAGGGATTGAGCCCCACATCAGGCTCTCTGCTCAGCGGGGAACCTGCTTCCCCCTCTCTCTCTCTGCCTGCCTCTCTGCCTACTTGTGATCTCTCTCTCTCTCTCTCTCCCTGTCAAGTAAATAAATAAAATCTTTTAAAAAAATAATGCTAAATGAAAGAAGCCAGTCACAAAACACTATGTATTGTATGATTCTACTCACATTAAATATCCAGAATAGTCAAATCTATATAACGAGAAAGTAGAGTAGTAGTTGCCTGAGCTGCAGAAGAGGGATGGGAGGAAATGAAGAGTGACTTCTATGCTGTAAAAGGGCTATTTCTGAAGTGATGAAAACACTGTAAAATTGATTTTGATGGTGGTACAAATCCTCAAATATTCTAAAAAAAATTCACGTGTACTTTTAAGTGTGTGAATTGTATCAATAATTCCTATAATACATTTTAGGCTTCATAACTTATACTGGTTCTACTATGAATCCTAAATGATATTTTTTCTGGCAATTGACACCATTTTCCCTGTTTCCCCATTATTTTGAAAAATGCCTTGAAGACAGAGACTGGGTTCTACCTGAGTTTGTTCGTTGCCAATAAGAAGAGTACCTAGTAATCTGGAACACAGCAAACTCTCATCACATTGATTTTTGAAAGGACAGATGACATAAGGGCTAGATAAGGGTCAAACAGCCATGATCACTAGTGATTTACCAGGGACTCTTTTGCATGATTCAAAGCAGCGGTGCCACATTGTTAATAGTGTAGAATTTTTTTTTTTTAAGATTATTTATTTATTTATTTATTTGACAGAGAGAGATCACAAGCAGATGGAGAGGCAGGCAGAGAGAAAGAGAGAGGGAAGCAGGCTGCCTGCTGAGCAGAGAGCCCGATGCGGAACTCGATCCCAGGACCCTAAGATCATGACCTGAGCCGAAGGCAGCGACTTAACCCACTGAGCCACCCAGGCGCCCCTAGAATATTTTTTTTTAAAGATTTTATTCATTTATTTGACAGACAGAGATCACAAGTAGGCAGAGGCAGACAGAGGGGGGGGGGGAGCAGGCTCTCCTCAGAGCAGAGAGCCCGATATGGGGCTCAAAATCCCAGGACTCTAGGATCATGACCTGAGTCGAAGGCAGAGGCTTTAACTCACTGAGCCACCCAGGCGCCCCAATAATGTAGAGTATTAAAGGCCCACATCAGCTCCCATAATCAATATTGTTTAAAAAGCTGTTATATTACCAACAAAACAACCACAAGCAACCAGGACTCTTGAGTCTGTTGTTCAGACAGACTTAATCAGACCCTTAAGAACTTCTGACAATATAACCATTAATTGGGTCCTGAAACCCACACCTCTCTCCCACCTAAGATGATAATAAACCTATTTCTGCTTTTCAGAACTGGCTTCCCTTCTCTCACCTCCCTCCTCAGGCCATGAGCTAGTTCCCTTTAATTTGCTCCTCTGTGCCTTTCTTCAAATGCTGCGGAGTTCTTCCTGTCTTGATTGTAAGCCCAGCCAGTATGCCTGCCTCCTACCATGGCAATAGGAGGAGTAATGGCGCCACTTTCATCTGTGCTGGTTATAAAAGCCCCTGAGAGTCCTTGATACGCCAAAAAACCTCTGCCTTGTCTTGAGGGCAGGGAAAGAAAGGACCCACTAAATAATCGTGAACTACCCTGAGAACTTTGAGCCAAATGTGAAAGGTCTAGGTCTTCCTCTTCACAGCCAAGCTCCTACAAAGAATTCTTTACCTATGTGTCCACACCTTCCTCTCATTCTTCAACCCACCCCTGTCATCTTCCTTACATTTCCTGCTTT